>NC_064561.1:52068197-53280697 GCF_937001465.1 Orcinus orca
TGTGCTCCGCAACGGGAGAGGCCACAACAAGTGAGAGGCCCAAATATCGCCAAAAAAAAAACCAAACAAACAAAAAGAAACCATATTAAAAATACAGACCCATTTGATTCCATTTTGTTTAGAAAGAAGTAAAATTTAAAAGGCAGGCTAGGAAAAAGGCTTCTTACTAAATCTGTTTCAATTTTCGTATTCCTTTGTTAGCAGTTAAGACTGGATTATACCTGTACTTTACCTTTTCTCCTGGTCTGTCGTTTTGTTTAGCAAAGCATATTCTTGAACTTTTGGCAGGAAAAAAATACCATAAGACTATTCAAGTTTTTTCTTGTCAGTCATTTTACTGATTATTCTTAATGCAGATTAGAAGAATCACTGACCATCTGTAGGTAAAGCTCCATTTTAGCTTTTACTTTCAACCAATTTTGCCTCTAAAACCTGGACCCAAACTGTTACTGAGTAAAATAACTTGATATTTATCAGTAGTGACCAGTGATACAAGCAGAAAATGGGGAATAAAGAGGAGGGCCCAAATGAACACTAATCATTAACAAATTGAATAATCAACCCTTGACTTATTATATTGGCTGTGTTCATATAGCCATAGAAGCATGTGTACAGGACTTGAGGATGGTAACTTTTAGTAGTTAGCATTAAAAATTCAACTGAGTGCGTAGGTAGTGCAGAGTTAAGTACTCTCTTTGGGGACTCTTAGTCCTGTCCTACCTGCCTGTTGCTGGGGTGCTGTGAGGAGCACATGTGAAGTGTGTGAAAACACTGTGGTTTGATTTTAATTGTGGATTTTATCCTTATAAAAAAGCAGTGGTTCGGGCTTCCCTGGTGGCACAGTGGTTGAGAGTCCACCTGCCGATGCAGGGGACACGGGTTCGTGCCCCGGTCCGGGAGGATCCCACATGCCGCGGAGCGGCTGGGCCCGTGAGCCATGGCTGCTGAGCCTGTGCGTCCGGAGCCTGTGCTCTGCAATGGGAGAGGCCACAACAGTGAGAGGCCTGCGTACCGCAAAAAAAAAAAAAAAAAAGCAGTGGTTCAATATTACTTTAAGGTAAAAATCTTCAGAACATGAGCAGCTTCTCATATTTTTCACTCTGGTCACTCCCTGGTAATTTCCTTTAATTTTGTTTGCAGAACAGATCCTTGACCTTTGTCTGAATTTTGTGTGTTTTAAAAAACTGATGAGAGATCCCCCTCTAGTGTCTGAATTATCCATTTTAAAACATTTGTGTCAATCTTAAGAAGTTTTAGGAATTAAGCTGAATGTTTTTTCCTTTCACATCTGGACATAACTTTTTTTTTTTAACTTTTCTTTTTTGGGGGAGAGGGGAGGAGTTATTTTCCTTTCTTAAAAAGGGCACTGGAATTATGGGTAGGGTGTGGATTGAGGGCAGTAGAAAACATGGGAAAGGAAGGATCAAAATGCCATTTCTACCTTTTTAGAAACAGTTATTTTTAAATGACCTGGAATAAGGCCAAACTATACAGTGTTGTTTTGTTTTAGTTTATATTTGTTTCTGAATTAAGTGCAGCTTAAAAATACTTTGTTTTGGAATTCTTTATGCCATCGCATCTCATCTTGAGCATTCCAGTTTCTGGAAAGCAGCGGTATTGTTAGAAAATGGTTTTAAAATAGAGCCTGATACTCTTCATGGAGGTGTTCTAACTTTGTTACTTTTTGTTACTATTGTTGCCATAGTTTTCCATGTTGTTGCCATTTTATATTTTATGTTGTGTGTTTAATGGCAAGTTGTCCTTTTACATAGTTCCCATTGTTTCTCAACCAAGGAAATAGGGAAATTCTTAAGCAATTGGCTCTCTGCCACCTCTTCCTCTTAAACACACAGCACTCAAACACATATAGGCCTTCAGCTAAGAATCTTGCGAAGGGTTAGGGAAACAGGACCTTTCTCATTTGACCCATGGGTTTTTGTAGCTTGAACAAGGAAAGTAGTGTTCGGAAAGCTACAGCATTTATGAAGGCTCTAGTAAAAATATTTCATGTACATGAGCTAGAGATTAACTCTTCATCTTGTTCTCCAACAAATTAAACAGTGCAAACAATTTCAAGTGCATTCTTGGTCATGAAATGCTTGGATGAATTATAATTCTAATTGCTATTGTTCATTCCCACAGCTACACTTTTAACTGCCTAAGCCGTGCATTCTTCAGCCAGTAAGATAAACAACAGCATTTTGAAATCCATTATTTTGTGGCATCTTAAATTGCAAATGTGTCATTGCCCGCCTTAATTTTATTTTGATTCAGTTGTTAACAAAATTAGAAAAAAAGTTACTATTTCTTTATATTTATACATAAAATTTTTAATAGAATGATTATGGGGTTTTTATAAAAATCCATTCATTAATAGTCTTAAATTTTGAAGGAAGCAGTGGAGACCAGGGATTTATTTTAGTGCCATGGAAATAATTTGTATTTGTTATCAAACAGTTGATATTTTAGGAGAAAGAAAGTAATAGGATTTCGCTTTTCTACCTTAATAGAACAGTATTCTGAATGTAAATCTAGAAGCCATATTTATTCTGTGATTTGTCAAGTCATATATATGCATAATGGTTCCTTTAAAATTTGAACTGTTTATTAATTGAAGTATTTGTAATAAATTTGAAATTTATATTTGAGAGATTCGAGTGCCAATTATAATCAAACCTTCCTTATTTAAAACAACTTTTTGATGACTGAAAAACCGTACAGCAAAAGTGGGGTAGATATAACTAATAAGAGTTACCAAATTCTTATTTTTTCACTATTTCTAAAACTCAATTTTAAGTGGAAGATTTGAATTACCATATTTACAGGCATCTGTTATAACAATTGTTCAGTAATAATTGGAGTGTTACATGTCAAATGAGTACTACTATAATGTATCACATTTCCATAGTATGTATTCCTCAGAATGTCTTTGAATTCTTCAATCCATATAAGCATGAGAAATTCGTTTTTAACAACCACACATTTTGCCATCTCATCTCTTAATTGTAAGGTATTCTTTTCAAAGTTAGTTCTTTCTTATAAAAATATTACTTAATATTGATATTTTTAAATTCTAATAGGTGATATTATCTCTAATAATAATAGCTAACTTTTATTGAGCACTTCCTGTATATGTCAGACACTGTACCATTGTGTATCATTTGATATGTTACCCTTTGAGATAGTAGTAGTTTTCTTCCTTATTCCCATTTTACATTTGAGGAAACATTAAGAGAAGTATTGGGTTGGCCAAAAAGTTCGTTCAGATTTTTCTGCAAGATCTTATGGGAAAAACCCGAACGAATTTTTTGGCCAACCCACAAAATAATTTTGCCAAAGATCACAACGTAAGTTAATTGGAGTCAGATCTTTCTGACTCCTAGAATCCATGTTCGTGACCACTGCTGAAGTCTTAAGTGAAAGTTAAATACATTATCATACAGTCTCCAGATGGAATATGATGTAGCCATTAGAAATGAGGGCTGAGACTTCCCTGGCGGTCCAGTGGTTAAGACTCTGCGCTTCTACCACCGCAGGGCCACGGGTTCGGTCCCTGGTTGGGGAACTAAGATCCCACATGCTGTGCAGCACAGCCAAAATATAAATTAATTAATTTTAAAAAAAACAACCACTGAGGGTTACAGTGACTACACAGTGACATAGAAAACACATGTGGTACAGTAAGTGAAAGAAGACAAGGACTACAGTTAAATGTTCATAGTGGTTCTAAACATCTTTAGACTTATCTTTGATTTTTCATTGCTTTTTTTATACAGTATAAATAACATTTAGCTTTTATATAATTTAGCTCATTAAAGAATTTCTGTGAACAGGAAACCTAAGACTGCATGTAAACCAGGTCTGGTCAGCAAAATGACAACTTAGCTTTATAATAGACTGTAGCATGTTCAATTTCCTTTTTAATTTGACGTAAAGCCATTTTTTACTGGACTTATGCCAGCTCTAATGTAATCTCTCATCTGTATTCTTGAAGCCTAATGGAATAGTAAAATCTTCTTAAAGATAACTTAAATGTGTTATATAGTGTCCTCAGGGTAGCTTGTGCACAAAAGATGTTTTCTTTCCCACCCTGTAGAGGTATCTCATTAGGACACCCAGTAGTGTCATTATTAAGTTTTCATGTGTTTCTCAGTTTTGATGCTAATCTTTGTGCGTATGTGCATGCATTTTTTTTCTCTGCAGCACCAATGTGGTTATGAATTATTCAGAGATAGAGTCTAAGGTTCGAGAAGCAACGAATGACGATCCTTGGGGACCTTCTGGGCAACTCATGGGAGAGATTGCCAAGTAAGTGATAATTTGACTCAGCAGTGCAGAAAGAATGCAGCTATCTTCACCCAGAAATGTGAAATTTGCTTTCAGTTTTAAACTGTTTAGCTGCCAGATATAAATTTTGCATATAATCATTCATATATTAGTGGGGGAAGTTTTACAGAGGATCCATTCATTAGCTCAGAAAAGTAAAACAAAATTTTTCTTTTTCAATGAAGTTTAGACAAACTTTGTTAAAATTTTGACAAATGCATATAAAATGACTTAAAATAAAGCTAGGAAAATTTTTTCCTGATGAACATCTGGACGATTACGCCAGTGAATGAAGGGCTTGTAAAATATGATATTAATTAGTGGGACTTATGAATGTGCTCAATATTGTATAAAATATAAGAAAGACATTTTTAAGGAAGCATATCTAAAGTTTTTTGAATTAAGCTTATTAATTTTTTAAAGCTCTTTAGGAAAACACAGAACAAGCCTGCCATCTACTGTCAGAATTAACACACTGCAAACTCTTAAGGAAAATTATTCTTTTTTCAGGGCTACATTTATGTACGAACAATTTCCAGAACTTATGAACATGCTTTGGTCACGAATGTTAAAAGACAACAAAAAAAATTGGAGAAGAGTTTATAAGGTATGGGTTTTAGTCTGTATTTATTATTTGACATGTTGAAGACAAATGCTTGAAGTTTTAAGGTGTACATACATAAGTGATTATGAAGGATGTTGAATCCTAGAATAGAATATTCTAAAACAGGTAAAAGAAGTATATTTGCTGTTTGTGTTCTGTTTTCTAGTCACCATAAACCACTCTTCATATATTTGTCCATATCGAAAGTAATGAATCTATAGTAGTATGCATGTTTAGTGTATGAGCAATTAAGATGAAAACCACCCTCTAATATGCTTTGTCATCTCTACATAAAAATTTGCCAGTATTATTACAGTATTGTACACCAAAAATATGTGTTAAATTTAAGTATAACAGGAGATTCTAAAGCATTAAAATTCTAACTTTTTAAAATTTGCAAATATGTACTCTTTTGTTAGATTCCTTTCATTTAATACTGATCTCATCATATAATGTAGAATTCTAAAACAAGATAGTAATCTGTTCTTCCATCCCCACGATATTTTCTTGCTGCTCAGAAAGTTTTTCTGTGCTTTCCAAAATGGTGTTATTATATTTATATTTGAAACTTTGAAAGAAACGTTTCTGGCTTTCAGTATTGAAAATCAGTGCTTTATTTAGTTCCATGTTTTTGATGTTGTTTGTCTCTGAAAACATTCACTGTCATTCCTTTAGCTTATACAGTAGTAGTGATGAAATAGTTTAAATTTCTATAACTTAATTTTTTTTAATTAGAGCTTTTTGTTTGTTTTAATAATTCTTGGGTAAACTACTTTTTTAACGAATAAACTCCTGGTAGAATGAGGGTTTTTTGCCCCTCAATTTCTTCAACCTAACTAGATTTTCATAGATCTAATCATCTTTATGTGAGGTTTGTTCCAAACAAAGTTAAGTTCAGAATTCATAATTCATTGGTTTTTAGTGCATTCACAAAGTTGTGTAGTAGTTACTAATGTCTAAACCAGAACATTTTCATCACTTCAAAAAGAAATCCCGTAAACATTCTTTTCTCATATTTGCTGGCAGCGAGTTTTTTTTTCCTTTGATTCTTTTTTTTTACGTGTCAGCATAAATCACCTTTTTAGCAGAAAATATCTATATTTTCCAAAGCAAGCAGCAAGTTTTTTAAACAAAAGCCACATCATAAACCTCCCAAATTAAATTTTATCTGAGGAAAAATGCTGTGAGGTCATGTAATTACCAAATAATTGTTCTCTTTAAACTGATGCTTCTAACACTAAAACTGAACCAGCTTTCTAAAAAGCTTAGTGTTCATTTATATCATACATTCAGATATTTAACATCTAAGTTTTTTTTTTAATCTTTTGACACGTGTATCCAGTGGACAGTTTATAATTACTTAGTACGCTTGGTATAAGAGGAACTTTAAATTGATAATAAGAGTTTTTAAAGGTACTTTTAAAGTCTAATGTAAGGTAAAGAACCCACATACACATACGCACACAAAGATTATTTATTTGCTAATGTTAGAATTTTTTTTTTTTAGCCATTTACCAGAGCTCTACCAGAATTTATTTCATTAAATCTCATTTGGTGCTTTGTATTTTTACAGTCATTGCTGCTCCTAGCTTACCTCATAAGGAATGGATCAGAGCGTGTTGTTACAAGTGCCAGAGAACACATTTATGATTTGCGATCCCTGGAAAATTACCACTTTGTAGGTGAGCAATGGAAAAACCTATAAGCAAATTAAAACAGTAGTTGGAGTTGTCAGTCACCTGAACCAGCTTAGAAGCTTCTCCGCTCTAATTAGAATGTGACTGTTGCTGGTTGTGTGACGAGTGCAGAATCCAAGACGTGGGGCCCTAGAGTATTAATTAGTGAAGACAAGAACTTGCAGAAAATACTGGCTAATAACAACAGAACCAACACAACATGAGTGTTCGGGTTTATATTAAAATATGCACTAGAGACTGGTCCCCTGTGGTGTCCATAAAGGAATAGCTTTAATCATATGGGAAGAAAAGGTTAGAGCTCCAAAACACACACATCTGTTTGAAGCTGGGGGTTTTTTTTCCTCCCACCAAATAATATTTACTGTGTAAAGGCAGCAAGGCCAGAGTGTGTTTTGAATGTGAAAGAGGATACAGAATGAACCACATTTCATTTTGTAGCATACCCCAGTTGAAAGCATTTTAAAAATTCAGTTTTTCAGCTACACTAAATCCTGGTAATTAGTGTTTCCAAACTTGTATTGGGGAGACGAAGGCGTTTGGGTGCTTTTCAGTCATTAAAATATACGTTTCGTTTTGTTTTGTTAAAATACCATAGAAAAAGAAAATAACATTTTTGGATATTAGTCCATTTTATATGGTTATTGTTAGTAATCCTTTTTAGTGGATCTTTAATTGATTTTGCATAGAACTGTTATCTGTGGTCCTTTTTAGTTCATCTTTGCACTCTCTTATAAGCCAAAATTGCATCTCAAGACTTAGGATTTGATGAGGAAATGACAAAATTCAGTAACACAATTTGCCTCTTTTTATTCACTTTAAAATATTGAAGTTGGTTTCTTGTGTTGAAATTTTCATGTCTTTTTTGTGTGTGTTAAAGAGTTTGATACATATTAACTGAATTCTTAAGGTTTTGTTTCTCCCTTACCATCCTCACAGATGAGCATGGCAAGGATCAAGGTATAAATATTCGCCAGAAGGTGAAAGAATTGGTTGAATTTGCCCAGGATGATGACAGGCTTCGTGAAGAGCGAAAGAAAGCAAAGAAGAACAAAGACAAATATGTTGGGGTTTCCTCAGACAGTGTTGGAGGATTCAGATACAGTGAGTATCAAAGACAGACTGGCACCTAAGCATCAGTTTAGCTTCTTGGGTGTATTTTAAGAATCATTGAAATACAGGAGACAAAAATGCTATTTTGAATACATACAATACTGAGATATATGTAATACTCATTTTGGCTCCTGTGGATCTTAGGAATCTTTCTATTTTTTACTTTTGCGTTTCAAGAATATGATTTTAACCATTAAGCATTATTGAATGATGAAACTTTGAGTTGACATACAGAGAATAAAATAGATATATGCCCTTTCCTCTTGGGGTTCCCATTCTAAGAAAAAAAAGGATTTCTGTAACTTACCATGTAGAGCATTAAAAAAAAAGTTTGATGAAGAGATTCATCCTCCTAATTCAAAACCAGTTTAGTTCTATTTTTGGCCAAAAATAGAGCTACAGTTTAGTCCATCCTGAGTCTGTTCCCTTAATTAAGCACTGCGTTAATTTGATGTAGAAAAAGGTAACTGACAATACCATCAGTTTTTCATCTAGGCCTACACTGTATTGTTCCTAACATATTTAAGAACAGCTAGAACATTCATCTCTCATGTTTATTTTTAATGTAATAATATGGCTTTCCTAAAATAGATCACTAGGCAGGTGCTTGAAACAGATACAGAAAATAAGAACTCTCTTTCATGTTCCTTTGGACTCGTTCTGTCTTCTCTGAACACTGACAGTCCCTTGTCATTTTGTATATACACAGACAGGCCAGTGCCACGTATACTTAGCAGCTGCATATTGGGGATCTCTAACTGCCCCCCAACTATATCTAAGTTTGTTTATATTTGAATTATACTGAGATCTCGTAACTCCTTCATTGTAACTGTGTAAAAATTTTCTATTTCTTACCTTGCGAGTATCTATAAAATGTCTTCGCTCCTTTTCTCCTCTGCTTTCTTGCCCTCAAATTAAAAATACTGCACTTAATTGGTTAATGTTTCTAACAGCAGAAAAATTCCTTTTTTTAATGTCCCATATCACATTTAAGTCAGTTCTTGAATTGGGCAAAAATGTTTCTCTTAAATAAATCACAAAAATATGTTTTGGAGTTTTTATTTGTTTAGGGGAGTAAGAAGTCTTTCAATTATTTACCCAAGTAAATATTTTATTCTTTAGATTTTTCGAAGTAGCTTTAGCAGTTTAATGTGTTTTTGAGTAGAAAGAGCTGTTTGCCACTCCTTTCCTCATTCTACTTGCTAGTAGTCCTTTTTTTAATCAGCACGATATATAATTAGATAAATTTAGACAATTGAGTAAGTTTTTAGACTTAGAGTGAACTAATTACATCATCTGCATTAGAGATAGAGCTGAATGTCCTGTGCATTGCCTTCTTTTATAAATTATTTTTAATGTTATATATATTATTCAGAGACTTAATCAACTTTAACTATTTTACATGCTTTTTATTTTGACATTAGATAATGTTTTGCCAATATCCAGTATCTCTGGCACTCATTTAGTATGATGTCCACCGTGCTAATTTAGTTTTCACCTGCTTTCATTTATCCTGTAAATTTGTTTCTTTTCAAAGTCTAGTTCATCACATTGTTATTGAAGTGTACATATACATTGTTGGAGAGCCATTCATTTTTATAATACCATCCTGGCTTAAATTTTGTCTAGAAAACATTTTTTTCATGTTCTCTTTAAGTTGGTGGTCACTTTCAGATTTAGTAGACGTATTTTTAAATCCTCAAACTCTCACAGAAAATTTTGGCTTTGCAGTTTTACTGAGTAATTCAGCAAAATGGTTTTGTTCGATCTCCAAAGGGCATGTATGCCATCAGAACTTGTTAACCAAAGTTTAAACAAAAGCTCAGTTATCCACCTTTTGATTATTTTGCTGTTTCTCATTGGTCTTCCTTTTTCTCTGCACCCTGCCTTAATTTTCGGTCTTCTTTTTAACCACGCATGATTTTTCTGCACCTTGTACTCTTGCCTCTTTTGTTGAGTTTGGACATGAAAATGGAAGAGGGTCTATTTAGCGCCTGTAATTCCTGTCTCTTCTTTAGGCCCTCAAAGTCAAGGACTAAAACAAATCTTGACATTTTGGGGCTTTTTTTCACTGCCAGTGATCTACTATCTCCATTATCAAATTCACACAGAGGCTCCCTAGGTTTTGCCAGTCCCCGCATAATGTTTGGACTTGGTGTTTGAATAGATCATCACTGTTCTGAACTGCTTGAGCATATTTCATGATTCTAGTCTGTATAGTTTTTGGTAGTTAGAATATTCTTTTCTTTTTAAAATAATTGAAGGATGCTTTCCCATGCCATGAATTACATTTATTTTTCTAGTTTGATGGTAAAGAATGACAGTTATGAGTCTTTACAGTATATTGGGATATGTAGCATTCAGAGTAGTGTTTCCTGTAGTTTGTGTTTTGTAAGAGATTGTTGCTGTCCAGTGCTTTTCTAATAATTGAAAAACCATTAAGAAATGGGAATGAAATATAATGCATTAAGTGACTTTTGTGAAAACAAAAGATTTCCATTTCTCTTTTGCTTATATAGCTCGTGTTGGTTTTTGTGTTCTCCTCTACTCCTTTCAGCAGCCCTTAAGAACTTCCTGATATGCTGTGCTGTGCATTAAGGTTGTGTTAGTTTTCATAAACAAAAGCTTTTGAATCTGCATTCCTGCCACTTAATGACTGGCACTACATGCTGTGCCTTGCTGCAGTTGTGTTGATTCAGCACTGTGGGAGCTTTCTGTTTTCCTTTGAAAACTATTTTATTATGAGGAAAAGTTTCAGAAATAAGGACTATAGACACCTTTTGAATTTAATATCCTTAGAGTTGCTTCTTTTTTTAATGCTTTATATAGGTGAACGATATGATCCTGAGCCTAAATCAAAATGGGATGAGGACTGGGATAAAAGCAAGAGTGCTTTTCCATTCAGTGATAAATTAGGTGAACTGAGTGATAAAATTGGAAGCACAATTGACGACACCATCAGCAAGTTCCGGAGGAAAGATAGAGAAGACTCTCCAGAAAGATGCAGGTATTATTAACACTTTGTCTCCTGGGTCTCTTGGAAAGGGAACTAAATTGACACAGCTGGGTCTTGGGTTTTTTTATTTGTTTTGGGTGTTGGCATTATCTGAAATTCAGCTTTATTTGTTTGTTTCTTTAATTTATTTTTTAGAGCAATTTTAGCTTCACAGAAAAATTGTGCATAAAGTACAGGGAGTTGCTGCATAACCCCACCTCTCCAAGTGCAAGAATGCATGCACACACACACGGTTTCTCCTGTTATTAACGTCTTGCATTAGTGTGGTACATTTATTAACAATTGATAACCAATATTATTAACTAAACTCTTCAGTTTGCATTAGGGTTTACTGTGTTGTATAGTTGACAAATGCATAGTATCCACCATTACAGAACCATACAGAGTAGTTTCACTCCCCTAAAAATGCCTTGTGCAAAAATATGGAAAAATTCATGAATTTGCATGTCAGCCTTGCATGGGGGCAGGCTAATCTAGTTCCCTGACGAGGGATTGAACCGAGACCATGGCAGTGAAAACGCCAAGTCCTAACCACTGGACCGCCAGGGAATTCCCAGGTCATGCGAATTTTCACTGTATTCCATTTTTAGTATATTTGCTGCTGATTTATACATATATATATAGTGTGTGTGTGTGTATTTACACACACATATATACAGTGCAGCTGTTTATAAGATGCTGTGTCAGACATTTGCATTTAGTATTGACACACTTTCCTTGTCTGTGTCCATTTATTTCTAAAATTGATCACATTTCCTGTATGTTTTTATTCAGGCCATTTATTGGAATTTTTTTTCCCAGTAAGAACTTGAATAGCTTATTTTGCAATTGGGCATCTGATGATCCAGGGATCTAAGGTATTGCTGAGGGATAATGAAGTTTATTATTTTATTAGATTTAAACAAAAGTTAGGGGTTTGAAAATTCTTCCTGTGACATTTCATTAAGATTCTGTGTCAGTTTATACCAGAAAAAAAAAACTCCAGATGGATATTTGGACTAAAATGTTTTCGAGTATGACCTGTATTTTCATAGATTACATTTTCTAATGGTGGGGTATTTGTATTTAGTTTTACATAGAACAATACTAGGAACCTTTTAGCATTCACTTTTTCTTACCTACCAATATAGCTATTAACTAGTTTTTCTGCCAGTTATAAGGGCAATATATGTAGCACTTAATTTGCAAAGCAAGTTTTATAAGATCTTTGTCATTTGTGCCTCACTGTATCTCTATTAGATAGTCTAGAGCAAGGATTTTACCATTATTTTTGGGGAGTAAGAACTGAAGCCCAGTCAGGCTGTGTGGAACTTGCCTAAAGTAACGCAGAGATGCGACCAAAACTTCAAGTGAGTTCTTGTAACTAAGTACCATCTCTTTTTCTCTTATAAAAAAATCTTAACAGTTCAGATTTAGGGGTCATTAAAAAGAAATAAAAATAATAATTTTGAAACTATTCAGATTCTAAAATATTTTAGTGTCTTCTCATTACGTTTCCATATTTATTAAATCTGTGGAATTCCTGTCTGTTTCTGGAATATGACCTTTGAAGAACCAGAATTTATTTTTAATACTTTGAATATATTTTACAACTATATTTCTAGCTCTTTCATACTGAAGGTGTATGCATATGGTAATAATAAATAACTAAACTATGGAAAACGATGCCTACCTCAAATACTCTGTGCTGTTTTTCCCTCTTTAATGTTCTTGTGGCCTTTGTGTTCACACTTTTGGTTTGACTTAGAAAACATAGTGGCCACATATTCTGTTGCTATTTCCTGAAGAAGTATGGGAATCAGGTAGGTAGGCTGGTTAGAAATCTAACTATGTACCTTCTTGTTTTGTTTTTTCTTCTTTGCCCTCCACCCACAATTTTTCTTTACTTGCTTTGTCTTCCTATTCTTTTTTTCTGTTTCTTCCTTGATTTTTTCTTTTCTACATTTGCCTCTAAGACAGGATCTGCTAGAGTTCCTAAATCTTTTATATATTCAGGTTTAAAAGAGTGAAAATGTAGTGTATGTTATTTGTTTTAGTAACTAAAGAGCAAACCAGGGACTTACATCTTGGAGTATATGTGAGAGAAGAATAGATTTTTAGACAAAGTTGCATGGGACCTATCTGGCATGTTATCAGAATTTTAGACTTAATAGCTCATTATTAGATTCAGGAATTCTTGAACACTGATCATATCTGAAGCTTTCATTTCATTGTGTGCTAGTAAGGTTTATATTCTCACCTTGTAAAGAAATTACCTTGCACTATAATCAAATTGGACATCAGAAAGGTAAGAAGTTTCAGTCTTAGATATAGGACTGATGGTGGTAATTTTTAGGTCATTTGTTGCTGAGAAATTAGTAAGTGACAAGGTGTTTTGAACACTTGATCAGAACTTGTAGATTCCCTAAAATGTTTATAGATAAAAATACGTTTAACCCCTTTGCTCAGTGTGGGAAGCCATTCTTCTTGATTCTTGATTTATACAGGTTCCAAATTGATTTATATTTAAGTAGAAATTGCTTTAGATTAGTCCGAGTTAAATTGCATCAGTAATAATAGTCATAGTTTTAAGGAGAATTTTAAGTATTTTACTTCAGAATATTTATAATTTAAACCACCTACTCTGAAATTAAGAAATAATAGGTAATGGAACGTATTTCAGGCAATTTCTCTCTCTGTCCTACTTGCACCAGAAAAAAAAACCCAATGCGTCATTACTGGAGAGCACACTAGTACTGACATATTTAATTTGGGGCATATGAAAAACACAGTTCTTTTACTCGTTCTGTATTTTTTTCCTTTCGCATGTTAAGAAGAAGAAAAAATCTTTGAATGTGCCTGAAAAGGAATTCTTTTAAAATATTTTAAATATATTTAAATTTTCTGTGAAGCAGTTTTCTTAGTTTTGTGAAAGTTTGATCTCGCGATTCTATATAGTAAAATAGAGCACAGTTCTTGTAAAGTGCATTACCTCATTTTTCTGCATTTACAGATGAGAGTTTAATCATTTGAATGCAGATAGGATAATATTTAAAAGATATCCATCGAAATTATAGTATTTTATTATATATTTGCATTAGTATAGGAGAGTCAGTGACAGAATCATGTTATATAAATGGAACTGTAGTTGTTGCACAGTCCATTTCAAGAAAATGGTTATCAAATGCAGCTATTTGAGCTCCTAGACTCTAATCAATTGATTCTGATATAAGAATAACCCTATTTTATTTTTTAATTAAGCTTTAAATCTATAATAAATAAGCACTTGAATTATTTCAGGCTTTTTTATTTGTACACATTTATGTAAATACTTTTTTGTAGCAGTGTTTTAGACTTACCTGGGGAATTTGATGGGTTCCCACTTCCGCTCCCCAGTGCATACATATGATTATTCAGATAGCTTAGATAACATTCTCTTGATCCCTGTCAAATAGTCAAAGTATGGAATTTTGGAGTTACTACATTTGAAATTCTTTAGCTCAAATCACTGAGGGCTCCATTTTAAAGTAATCCCTAGTCTTATTATTTTCCTTCTTTTTTAATATCTTTTAGTGACAGTGATGAGGAAAAGAAAGCAAGAAGAGGCAGATCTCCCAAAGGTGAATTCAAAGATGAAGAGGAGACTGTGACGACAAAACATATCCATATCACACAGGCCACAGAGACCACCACCACAAGACACAAGCGCACAGCAAATCCTTCCAAAACCATTGATCTTGGAGCAGCAGCACATTACACAGGGGACAAAGCAAGTCCAGATCAGAATGCTTCAGCTCATACACCTCAGTCTTCAGTTAAGGTGGGAATGGCACGAGTTTACACATTATACACAGTTTTATTCTTATAAATTACTTTTAGAATTACTGCATTAGTAGTCTCAGGCATTTCTAGGTAATCATATTAATTACAGATCATCTGGCATGTATTAGTCATTAATAATAAGAAATCTCTTTGGAGGAAGAAACCTGTCCAATTGCTGAATGATTATCTATGTACTTTCTATGAAAATAGTAATAACACTCTTGGTTCATTTGGGAAAGGCTGTGAATCAGAATGTAGTGCATCTGTTTCCTTCTAGACACCACCACTGGTACCAAGTGTGAGATTCACTAAGGAAAACATGGTAGTGTTTGGAAATTGTAAGAAATGACCACTTGTATATATGACAAGTAGTTATATAGCAGAACTGGTCTTGTTTAATACAGAGATCGTTCCTCTGAAAAGGAGGTTTATTTGCCCTGTGGTCAGTATTGATTAGTAGCAGCACTAATTCTTGTAACTGTCTTCACTTTTTATTCCGCACAGAAATGAAATCCACCTGATTGATAGATACCTGGCTGCAAGCTAGTCTTTTGGACAGAAATCTGCCTAAGAGGGAGGTTTGCCCTGAAAGCCTCAATAGTTGTTTTGTTACTCTCCCCCCACTAGTATTCACCCAGCTTGTATCTTTGCATCAAATGTAGCTGAAAGCTAGGGAAAATATTTTTCTAATGTATCTTGCAAATTGCAGGTGACTCTAAAAATAAAGCTAGTCCTACTTAGTGTCAAGAACTGTGTCAAGTTTTCCCACATATCTTCTGGTGTATAATTTCACCCATATTGTGCTCTTTTTAGTTTTGAGGAAAACCTCAAAATTACAACTCAACTTTAGTTGTAGTTAAAAGGGGGAAATGGATGTGTTATTTCCTTGTGGTCTTAGTTTTCCCCTGCTGTGGATACAGTTGCTTACTGATGACTGTCTAAGATCTGGTAGATAGTCATAATTAAAACCCAAATAATACATGATGGCTGTTATATGAAGAGTTCATTTATGGTTGCATGGGGAAAATCATCCAACCTGTATAATTTTTTTTAACAGTAAACTGAGACTTTTATATCTTAAAAGGATTTTAAATATCAATATGTAGTACAGCCTGAATGTATGTCCCTGCCATAAATACTTTAAATTTATAGTGTAAGCTTTTTGACTTTGTTTTTATTACCAAAAAAAATGCATAGAACTCTGAAGTTCTCAGCAAGTTACTCAGCTGCTTCAGATCTCTTTCAACCTCAAGGCCTTTTTGAACCACAGTATATAGTGTTTTAATCTTCAAAGCTCAAATTAACATGCCTAGGAATTTACAGTGTTTTCCTGTTGCCTAGCACTTCTGTTCTAATTTAACATGTATGTATTGAACATTGAGGACCTATGCATTAGGGTGCTTAGAACTATGTATAGGAGAAAAATCATATTACAACTCCAGCCCCACAGTTTAGTTTGGGAACTAAATATAAAACAGATGTCAAGGTATATCAGACCAACATAGAATTATACTGACCTGAGCTAGATAGGATGTTGGCCTCCAGTCCAGTAGATCTCAGACCTTCTTATGCATTGGAATTACTTAAAGGAGCTTTCTAAGACTGTACAGACCAAGATCCCAACCTGGGCAATTATGATTCAGTATGTTGTGATGGAGCTGGGCGTATATATTTCTTTAATGCTTCTCAAGTGATTCTGTGTTAAGATTTGAGTGGGATCTGGAAGGTATGTTTTTTCAGAGTGAAATGCAGTAAGAAATGAGAAAGTAGCCCAGGAGTAGTGGACATGCCTAATCTTGTCTGATCTCCGAAAAGAAGTGAGTTAGGGAAAAGAGGAGTGTGGATGTTAGGGACTTTTACAATGGTAGGCATTTAAAAATACTATCTCTCCATAAGGATTCAAGGTCACTTCTCTTTTTTCAGAAAAGGAAATCTACCTTTATTAAGATAATTACAGGTATTTGTGTCTCAGTTGGGAATTAAAGATGAGTAGAGCAGATTTTTTTTAAAAAAATAGTAGAAATATGTTTTCTAAGCTTATTTAGTTCTGTGTGTGTTTTCAGACTTCAGTGCCTAGCAGTAAGTCATCTGGTGACCTTGTTGATCTGTTTGATGGCACCAGCCAATCAACAGGTAAGCTTCCATATTGGCTTTTTCTTTTTATCAATAGTATTCTTGGTTTCAGAGTAATTTTTTTTAATGGCAAATAAAAGATGGAATGAAAATTTTAAAAAAAAATTTTTGCATTAGATTTATTTTTAATGTGAAATTAATTCACTTTGAGCATTATTTGGGAGGAAGTGTTTAATTGCCTTAAATAAGGAAGGTGAGCACTTAAATATTTGACTGGTAATTCAGTAATCTCTCTCAATTTCTTTAGCACTGAGTATTTGGGGTCCCTTTGCTTTTTCTATAAGCAAAATGGACTGCTCTGCCCATTTCACTGTCTTTCCATAAATCTTAATTCTGGCTGTCAAACTACCCACGCCTAGAGTTCATTTAAACTTTTCATTCATTTATTCACTAAACATTTATCGAACCAGACACTGGCCTGGGTGCTTGCAGTATAATGCTTAGTAAAACAGTTCTTGCCCTCACGGTAAGGTCAAGTGGAGGAAGTAATCATTAACCAAAGAGTCACAAATAGTTACCTAGTTACAAACATACAGAGTGCTTTGGAGGAAAGGGGCATTCTGTGAAAGTGTGACATATTTTAAAGAGGGCTGCAGCAAAAGAATAGTCCATTTACCAAGATTTTCTCACAGAGAAGATTAATGGTTTCTTCAGTTTGATGTCCAGTATGTGCTAGATTTTTTTGAGTAATTCCCTATAAATTGTTTTCAAGAAAATTGATTATTTTAGCTTGCATTTGATGATTATGGAGTCGTAATAAACTGTACTGCAAGTCAAAACAGCTTAAGAAATAAAACTTATGTTTAAAGTTCATTTCACATTAAAATGTAACTGGCGAGATTGGCATAGAAATAATGTCAAAGTAAATCTGTTGTTTCTAGTTGTGTGTAATAATTTTTCAAAACTGAATTGTTTTAAAATTTACATTAGTGTTTATGATGAAAATTACTTCTCACTGATAGTTTAGTACATATGATTAAAGTCTCCTATTATTTTCTCCCTGTCCTTGCCTACTATCATAAAATTAATTCTTAGACTAGGTGTGAACTTACTCGGGTGTCTGGTTCAATCCAATTTCTGAGATTCTTCAGTTCCCACTCCCTTTTTTCTGTAAATGTAACTACGTAAAATTATTCCTTAAACTCTATTGAACTGTCATGCCCAAGTTTGCAAACAACTACATTAGTTGTTTAACAATTTATGTGCTGTCTTTTTGTACATTGAAGATTTTCATAGTAGTATTAACTGGTAGTTAGCATGTAGTCATATAATACAGACTTAGTGTCACAGAATATCAAATATTTTGGATTTCCTGGTATGAAATATTAAAGAGCCCTTTTCATGCATCTGTGAAAATTTTTAATGGAGCAATCAGAGAAGAATTAACTAGGAAGGTCAGATGAGTGAATCTAACTTTTTTCCTTGGTGTTAGCCAGATTGCTTTGAACAGAGAGAATTATTAAATACCAGCATGCTTCCTTTGCTTGGCAAGAAACCTTTGAGTGGTTTTTCTTCTCTAGTGCAAGCAGTAGATTGGCTAATTAAATAGAAGTAGCAATTAATATTAATACAGTAATTGAGACAAAGTCTGAATGAAATTTGGAATATTTCTTGCCTTAATGTTTTTATCTTAATAATTTCTAAAAACCAACCGAAAATGGGTTGACATCATAAATTTTTTTTTAATTGTTCACTGTTTATTATCACGGTCACTCGTTTTTTTAAATTAATTTTTTTTTTTTTTTTTGGCTGCGTTGGGTCTTCGTTGCTGTGCGCGGGCTTTCTCTTGTTGCCACGAGAGGGGGCTGCTCTTTGTTGAGGTGTGCGGGCTTCTCGTTGCATTCTCGTTTAAGGTGGCTTCTCTTGTTGCGGGGCACACGGACTCTGGACGTGCGGGCTTTAGTAGTTGTGGCACAGGGCTCAGTAGTTGTGGCTCGTGGGCTCTAGAGTGCAGGCTCAGTAGTTGTGGCACATGGGCTTAGTTGCTCCGCGGCATGTGGGATCCTTCTGGACCAGGGCTCGAACCCGTGTCCCCTGCATTGGCAGGAGAATTCTTAACCACTGCACCACCAGGGAAGTCCCCATAATTATTTTTTAAAGTTCACTCCTGTTTGAAACAGTTTAACCACTTTGTGTAGAACCCCCTCCAATCAGTAAGATGAATTTCATTACTATGAATTTCTATTTAAATATTTTAGTAGTAATATATTTTAAATTGAATTCAGCAGTGGAAAAAAAAATTGGATGTTAAATCTTTAGCACCTACATGTAAGAAAGTCTAAGAATCTACCATATCAGCATTGCTATTTGGTATGCCATTTGGGTGTCATTTCCAATATGTGCCTATATTTATAATACTGCTGTCATGCAAGTAATATGGACATGAACTGTAAACCTAAGCAGATACAGCTTCTGTACCATTCACCAGATAAATGTCTCCTTGGAGAAAATGCTCAGATTTTCTTTTTTTATGTGTTATTTCATCCTTTTTGTTAGCATCTTCAGAAGTATATGTGGTAAAATCATTGTGGAATATCAACCAAGTTTAAAAGTACACATGTGAAACCCATTCATCAAGATTTTCTTGAGACTCTGATGATAAATGTCCCACTCTGGTGATGTTCTTTTAAAATCTGTACTCAAATGATATTTTGGTGACATTTATACATAGTATGTCTCTAAGTAAACATTTTTTAAATGAATAATAATGTATTTAGAAAATAAGCCAGTTACAAATATAATGCCAAGAACCATTCCATTTCATTTTTAGTATATCTCGTCTTCAGAGTTTCCGTTGTCTCCTTTTGTCCCTTTTGTAATTAAGGAATTCAGATCTTGATTAACATACTACTACATAAGTTGTTTCTAGTACAATGAATGAGGTTGAAGAGAAAATATAAAGACTTTACAAGGCTTGCAATATCTTTTGATTTTTTGGTTGTTAAAAAATATCTTTTAAGATTAACGTGTATAAAATCCAAAATGTTCATTACATTTACATTTGAACCTGTTGCCTTGTACTCCGTTATCACTAAAGTTAGTTGAGGATATTTACATGGATGTGAACCACCTTGTTATAGCCAAGTTACTGGTTATTACAACCCAACTTACATATTAGAATTTTCATGGGCGTTGTCTCTAGTTTAACCTAAGTTTACTAAGAATAAAATGTTTTACCATATTCTGTTTTCACTAATATAAAAGTAGTGTGTGCTCATTTTAGAAATTTTATGGAAAAAAAGTAATTCACCGTAACTTAGGTGCATAAAGTTAACTATTAATAATTTTGAATAGTCTTTCTTTAAACATTTTCTATATAATCAGTCAATATATTTTATTTAAGCATTTATTTATTTATTTTTTTTCCACAACTCACACACACTGTATTTTATTTTTACAAGAGATAAATAAACTGACACCAAGCATTGTAAATAAAGCATTTATTATGTTGCAAATCTTTTTCAGGCTTCTAGATAAAGATTTTATTGTTATTATATTTTTTTGTAAACTCTTTTTCATCTAAAATCTCATGACCATTTCCTTATTATAGTTGGTATTTTACAGACCTTTTAATTGCTTTATAATCTTAACATTATGTAAATATGCTGTAATTTACTTGACCAGTCAGCCTCTTATTTTTTGGACATTAGGTTTTGATTTGTTTCCAAACTTCTCTCTGTTATAAAGTAGTGAAGTAGCATCTTTCAAAATCTTCCATTTTGGTAAGGAGAAAATAATATTTCATTCTATTTTGCATGTGTTTGATGACTGACTTTGAAACTTTTCATGGTTTTATATTGCTAGTTGTAACTTGTCTATTCATGTCCTTTGTCCTTTTTTTTTAAATTGGGGTTGTTTATCCTTATCGATTTTTTAAAAACTTATTTATATTAGTTCTTCATCATATATTTACAATTTTTTGTCATTTCTATTAATTTTGTATTTATTAGAACTCCTTGTGCAAAAGTTTTCATAACGTAATCTAGATTAAATTCTTCATTAAAGAATATTTCCATTTATAGTTAAAGCACTGTCTAGTTCAACTATATTTTTCCTGTTCACAGTGTTGCTTTGGAAAATACATGTTCCCAGCTGGTGATTGTAAATAACCTCCTTGCTTCCCTGAAAAGGCAGATGGAAATGGTTCATTTATAATGACACCTCTCATGTGGGAATCTTGAAGGATAGCTCTTATTGTGAAATTTAGCAGTCTTCCACATGCAGCAATTTTTGGTAGACTCTTACTTAAATTCCCTTAGATAGAAGTTACCTGGGAAAAATGCTTAAGTATAGAAAATGTCTGTTAAATTTAAGGCATTGGTATGAATAACATCATGCATATAGGTTTGGATAGTCCCTCCTAGGAGGGAGAAACTTTTCCTAAATGAAATAAGAGATTTTTAATTTCTGAGATAGTTTCCAAAGTTGAGGATCACATTATGTAAAACACAGTAGAAGTATAATCTGTGGCACTTCAGAAGATGGAGAAAAGTTAAATCCTTTTCAAGGAAAGGTGGCTTCTATTTGTTAAATTCTTATGTGTGTTTCCACTCTTTTACCTCCAGTGTTCTTAAATTAGTCATGTTTGAAATTAAACTCCCTGCAGTGTGGATGGAAAGAATAATATTTGCTATAGACAAGTTATGAACATAGTATAATTTTAGCTTAGGTGTTAGAATGTAGAGCAATAGAATAACAAAATAATTATTTGAAATGTTAAATTCGGGATAGGACAAAAATAAAATATGTCACCCAGTTTGAAGATGTGATTCACAGTATTCAGTGCTATACTCCACAGCATGAATTTTCTTTGTAGCCCAGACTGGATAAGATTTGAAAATTCCGAACTCATTTGGCATAATAAATTACATATTGATGTTTATTCACTGCTTGGATGAAGAAAATGAAAATAATCCCCTATTTTCAAATCCCTTAATGTTATAATAAAAGATGAACTATCATTCTGTTACCTAACAGTATACTTTGATCAATATTTTTAACATGAAGGAATATTACAGAAGACATACTTATGAATATTAAGCAGCAACTGTTCACACCATTGATTTCCCTGCTAGATTTTATTAATATATGTGCTTGTTTATATAGTTTAAAAATATAGCTCATTGATCTTTTGTACCTGTTGTCACATTTATTATGACATATGTACCTTTAAAGAAGAGAAAAATCACTGTGATATTTTCCTTTGGATAAAGCAAGAGCAGACATATAAGCTGTAGTTGTTGCTAGGAGTAGAGAACCTTGGCCTTGGTGGAAGTTAGTTCACGGTGAGTGAGTATATATGTGAATATGTGCATCTGTAATGAGGTGAAGGAATAAGGAATTTGTTAGGCCTGCTGATAGTTGACTACAGTAAATGTGCATTAAAAAGAAATACCAAGTTCACCTGTGTCAGAAACTGATTTGTTCCTTTTATTACTGCTGGCTATTTATTAAGAAGGGGAGATGGTTCTAGTTTAATTAACCCAGTTGAGTGTAGCAGATGGGACAGAATGTCTTGCAGCGATAAGACAATTCAGAAATGGCACCAGATGTTGGAAGCTGTCCCTGGTGGTATTTGAGTGCAGCCCAGATGTTCCAGTCCCACCTGGCTAGTTTCTAAGCACTGCAGGCTAAGCAGCTGTGATGTAACCTATATAATGTTCACATAACAGTAAAAGCACTATAATTGAACTGCCGCTCTAAATTTCTAAGGTTGTGACTCTTAAGAGGTGAAATCTTTAAGGACAAAAATAAGGACAACTATTTAAGGTTTTAGATCCTTTGACTATTGCTGTTTCATTGATAACTGAATTGAGGAGAAGTGGAATATAAAATTTAACAATGTTACTGTTCAAATTATAGATAAAAGTAAATATTCGTACCTATTTAGTGTTTACAAATGAAAATTTGTATGAGAATGTGATGTTATGCATGCAGATTGATCTGCAGCCTTATGATTTGAATCTCACCCCTTTAAAAACACCAGTCTGGAAGTAGCAAAAAGCTACTGGTTTTTTTTTCAAGGATTAAAAATGCAAGTATTTTGCAAATATTTGCAAGTAAACAATAGGAAAAAATAGTCCACGTAAATCATTGCATTCATTTTTCTTCCTATAGCTATTAAAACTGATTACTATGCAGATCAACTTCAAGGGTTTTTGGGGTTTTTTTTTTCCCCTTTTATTTAAAAAAAAGTCAAACTGCAGAAAATTTGTCAAATTTTCTTTGTCTCTCTCTAGTTCTTTTTTGGTTTTGTTTATTTATTGTGCACCGTTTGAGAGAATTGCAAACATCATGACATTTTGCCCCTAAAATACTTCAGCGTATATCTCCTTACAACAAGGACATTCTCCTTCACAATCATAATATAATTATCATACTTGGGGAATTTAACAGTAAAACAGTACTGTTGTATAATAGACCATATTCACATTTCCCTGGTGTCTCAATTACGTCATTTCAGTATAGCACTTACTTAAATATCCAGAGTCCAGTCAAGGATCACCCATTTCATTTACTTGCCATGTTTCTTTAGGCTTCTTTAATCTGGAGTGGTCCTAGTCTTTTTCTTTTATGATGACATTTTCTGAAGAGTCTTGAGAGCTGTTTTGCAGAATGTCCCTCAATTTGTATTTGTCTGATTCATTCTTCATGACTGGAGTCAGGTTAAATATTTTTGGGAAGAATTTGGGTGATGATTTCTTTTTTAGTCCCTTTATATTAGAAGACCCATGAGTGCTATTTTGTCCGATTATTAGTGACATTAAGTTTGAGCACTTGTTTAAGGTGGTATCTATCTGATTTCTGCACTGTAAAAGTAGCTTAATCTCTTTTTATTTGTAATCTGTGGAGTGATGATTTGATTACCCAGCAACATTTTACCCAGGTTTTAGCATCCATTGAAGATTCTTATAAAGAGCATAATTGGCCAGATAAACTGCATGCCTACATTATGTTCGTGAAATGTGAGTAAGGGGTAACTGTAACCACAGTTGTAGTATCTATTATATTACTAGTTATAGAACTGAGGGATACTGTAAGAGCATCTGTCCTGTGGTAGCTTAAAGGGAACATGGTGACATGAAAAGCTGGATCAACTAACTAGCTGTTATGATGGGTCTTGGGGCTCTAGTATTGGGTATTTTTTGAGTGCAGTGCTAAAATGGCTTCCTAAAAGTGCTATCAGTTGTGCTGTGGTTCTGACAGTTTTTTTTCCTCATACTTAATTTCTAGGAGGATCAGCTGATTTATTTGGAGGCTTTGCTGACTTTGGCTCAGCCGCTGCATCAAGCAATTTCCCTTCCCAAGGTACGATATGATTTGATTGGCCAGAAATCTAGGGGCAGTGGAAATGTTACCAAAACAAAACAACCCTTCACCACCCCACCCCCATCTACTTCTTTTGGCCATTTTCTACTTGTAGTAGTATTTATAATTCCCAATTCCCAAAGAATTTATTCACAAAGGTACTTTATTGGGCCAGTATCCTAAATGTGCCAGACGAATTAATCTGGTTGCAGACTACTCAGGTACACCTAAATAAAATTGCCCTCACTCATAAGTGACTCTTGTTTTATTTTAGGGGGCGGGGGGGGGGGCAGGGAGTAGGTGCGTAGGGAGTGTGAATAAGTATAAATCTCGTTTTAGCAGCAAGAATATTATGGTTTATGTTTAGCTTATATGATTTTCTTGAATGAAATTCAGGGACATTGGAGTTGGGCACACCATCTTACCAAAATTCATTTCTTTATAATTTAGACATCTTAAAAGAATTTCTATGAAAAATAACTGAATTTCATTTTGGCATATCCTTAAATGTGAGCAGTTGAACCTCAGGCAAAAAAGAATTCCTCATTCCATGTTAAATTAGAAATTTTAAAATACTCTAGATTTGTTGTGATCATTTCACAATATTTGTAAAGATCAAATCACTATGTTGTCCACCTGAAACTAATATAATGTTATGTGTCAATTAACACCCTCAATTTTTTTAAAATGGCAAAAAAAAAAGCTAACATCCAAGCAGAATATAGGCTTAAACATAATGGACTGAGGTGAAGGGCTTGTGTTTTTCCCCCTTATTATTAATATTTTTATCTTACTACCTCTGCCATATACTTTGGTAGCTATTTAACTTTATGAAAGCCTCTGAGCCTCCACCTTTCTAAAATTGGGAATAATGCTACTTGTCATGGTTCTTTATAAGGATAGAGTAACGTCTGTAGAGACGTGTAGAATAGGGTCTGAGTTCATTATTAAGTGTCTTTTAGGTTGTAAAGGGGTTGTTTCTAATGTTTTTTTCCATAAAATTTGGTCAGTCTGAAGTTTGAGAGATAATATAAAAAATTTAGCTATAAAAATCATAAACATGAGGTGAGGCAAGGAGGAAATATTTAACTGAATTAGTTTTATTATTCATTTCAAGTAGAGTCATCTATCCCCATTAATTGGATTAAAATTTATATTTAGTACCGTCTAGTTTAGGTTAGTGAGGATTTAGGAAGAAAGACGCATAGGTTTTAATGTGATTTGGGTTATTTAGACCACTTGTATAAATTCCAAGTATTTCCCAGAAACCAGGATTGTGGAGTAATGAACTGCTTCATTTTAGAAGTGTGGTTATACCTTGTAAGGGTTAATACCTTGCTATAGGCAAATCAAAGTGGAAAATGAACATTGCCCTAATTTTACAGACTGCCTGTGTAATTCTCAAAGTTGGCTACTATGCAAATAATTCAAATATGTTAATGTTGCTAAGTGATAACATCTCTTCATCTTATGTGATTAACATAACCTGATCACCATTACGCAAGGGGCTGAAACTGTTGCAACAATGATTAATCATTGCTGAACAATATATGCCTCACTAGAAATCTCTTCCTCCCATGATTAATCATCTCAGATAAAGTTTTCAGATGGGGCAACACATTTTGCCCCAGTTTCCATTCTTATTCTGTTTTCTAGATCAAGCAGATAGAAAATCAGCATAAAGTTTACCTTTATCCAGCAGTCTTCCTTAAATTAGTTTAAATTGTTTAATACATAGAACTAATTGTAAAACTCTTAATTCAGTCTTTTTGTAAAGAAGATCAAAGACATTTTAGCAAAACCCGGAAGTAATGAATATCAGCCCAGTTCTTATATTAAATTGTTGGTAGAACATGGGGTTTCTAAGTGAATTATTTTCTCTTTTGAGGGTGCTTACATTACAAAATGGTAATAGAACATATAATTTTAAAGACTTAATGTTATTGTTCTCTTGATATTTAGCATAATGAGACACAATATCATAGTGGGTGGTTACCTTTTAGGCTAGACAAAATGTATTTCCTAGTTGTAAGTGAACATATAGTGCAAAGAAATTAACTTGAGCTACATACTGTTCACTTTCAGATGACAGTTTATATGTAGCTCTTTCTTCACCTTTGCTTTTTTCAACTTCCATTAATTCATATTTATCTGTTTGTCCCTTTCTTAAAGCAAGGTTTGTTTACTTAGTATAGCCTAGTTTAAAAAAATTTTTTTGCAAGTATCACTTGCCTTTATATTTATTGTGTTCCAAATAGTTAGTATTATGTATGCAGAATTTATAGAAGCTTGACTTATACTTTTATATGGCATACCTAAAGGAAAGAAAGTGTGATGCTTTGCCTCTCCTCTGTCTTTTCACAATTAATCCAAAGTAACAATAAACCTCAAATGGCACTTACTATATATTAAGTTATTCAGTCTTCGTAACTTAGATTTTTTAAAAAGTATGGCACGGGGGACTTCTCTGGAAGTCCAGTGGGTAAGACTCCATGCTTCCACTGCAGGGGCATGGGTTCGATCCCTGGTTGGGGAACTAAGATCCCGCATGCCTCACGGTGTGGCCACATAAATAAATAAAAGCTCTCCTTTAAATAAAATAAAAATACAAAGGCACAGAGAAGGTTAAGTAAGGTCACACAGCCAGTAAAATACAAAATCCGTTCTCTTAAATATTTCAGTCTATTAATTAACCTATTAATATTTTTTTTTTTTTCCACGGTACACGGGCCTCTCACTGCCATGGCCTCTCCCGTTGCGGAGCACAGGCTCCGGACACGCAGGCTCAGCGGCCATGGCTCAGGGGCCCAGCCGCTCCACGGCATGTGGGATCTTCCCGGACCGGGGCACGAACCCACGTCCCGCACATCTGCAGGCAGACTCCCAACCATTGCGCCACCAGGGAAGCCCTAACCTATTAATTTTTATATTATTAAATGCATTAAATCTTTTCTATGCATTAAATCTTAAACTTGTTATAATTATACTTTGAAGCATAGTGATAGTTTTGTTTCTTTTTTTAAATATTAGCATGAGTTCCCCTCTTAAGACTATACCCCGCTTTTTACTTAAATAGATTGAACAGTCCCATTTGAAGTAAACAATGTACTAAGGTTATATATCATGGCTTTCTGTAGCCTTTGTGTTGTCAGTGGAAGCATGGCCAAATGGGTGAGAACTTCTTACAGAAATTTAGTAATCCTAGTCTTAATTTTATTGAGTTTTTGGGTTTTTCTTTTTAATGAATTTGGGGTTTTATTTACATGAGATGGTATAAATCATAGTCTGATTTCTCTTTGAACCTTTCCAAATAATGATTGAACAAAATGAGCTGAACTGTCTGATTTTACTGAGTTACTCCTTGCATGAAGATTCTGGATCTCCCAGCAAAGAGTTTAACCAGTTTAGAGGTTTTTTTCTTGTTTTTTGGGGATCTCAGGCTAGTTCATATTTGTTTAGCTAGAAACTTATTTGATATGCAAACTTAGGTTGAAGGAAAGTTTTAGTTTCTGTCATTTCTTT
Organism: Orcinus orca; assembly: GCF_937001465.1. Lineage (NCBI taxonomy): Eukaryota > Metazoa > Chordata > Mammalia > Artiodactyla > Delphinidae > Orcinus > Orcinus orca. Next base: position 52,095,715 of record NC_064561.1, read on the forward strand.
GTGTCACCTCAGACCTGCCAATGCCAAGAGATGGATTTTACTTTATATTTGGAAGTTTTTTTTCTTTGCCACCTTGTTAACACTGGTGGAATATTCATGAGAAAGAATAATGTCCAGATGGAGATGGTACCTGCAGATGTTAATCTGGATGGACACAGATCAGCTCTAATTTGTTTCAGTTGGAAGATTGTCTGTGCATTTCAGAAACTTTCTTACCCTTTTTTCTTTCTCAGTAACAGCAGCAAGTGGGAATGGAGACTTTGGTGACTGGAGTGCCTTCAACCAAGCCCCGTCAGGCCCTGTTGCTGCCAGTGGTGAGCTCTTCAGCAGTGCCTCACAGCCAGCTGTAGAGCTTGTCAGTAGCTCACAACCAGCTTTAGGCCCACCTCCAGCTGCCTCAAATTCTTCAGACCTATTTGATCTTATGGGCTCATCGCAGGCAACAATGACATCTTCCCAGAGTATGAATTTCTCTATGATGAGCACTAATACTGTAGGTCTGGGTTTGCCCATGTCAAGATCACAGGTAAGTTGTCTGCCTCCGTTGGAAACTGTGATTCATAATCTTTGAGATGCTCTAACTATCTAATGGCAGATTAGCATAAAACAGAAAAATAAGCAAGTGACACATAGATTACTTTTGTACATTGCGTTTACCTTGTGTCCCTACCCTGGAATAGTCATTTGGGTTCTCCAGGGCAAGGCCTTCTCACTCTTCTTGCTGTCCATGCAAAGCCAAGTGTGATGCCTTGCACAGAGGAGGCATTTGTTAAAAATTTATTGAACTAATAAACAAATTGGAATTTAATAGTTTAAAAAATTGTTTTTAAGATTAAGGAGTAGAGGAGTTCCCTGGTGGCCCAGTGGTTAAGACTCTGCGTTTCCACTGCAGGGCATGTGGGTTCGATTCCTGGTTGGGGAACCAAGATCCCATGTGCTGTGCTGCACGGCCTAAAAATAAAAAATTAAAGACATTAAAAACAAGAGAAGAGGGGCTTCCCTGGTGGCGCAGCGGTTGAGAGTCCACCTGCCGATGCAGGGGACACGGGTTCGTGCCCCAGTCCGGGAAGATCCCACATGCCAAGGAGCGGCTGGGCCCGTGAGCCATGGCCGCCGAGCCTGCGCGTCCGGAGCCTGTGCTTCGCAATGGGAGAGGCCACAACAGTGAGAGGCCTGTGTACCGCAAAAAAAAAAAAAAAACAAAACAAGAAGAAGAAGGAATAGAGATATATTGCTAATATAGAAAATTATTCTCTAAAATAATGAATGTTCTTCCCTATTCTGGACCTGCTCTACATTATATAATGTTTATATAGGCTCTTCTTTCGACTCTTATTTTCATAAAGGAAAATAACTAAACAGGAACTTTTAAATTCACTTTTTAAAATTAAATCTAAATTACCTAATACTAGCTTAGAATTCAAACAAGTGCAGAATATATGTCTGAGTTGTATCAGGAACTTGCTATTTTTGACTCAGGCTATTCTGAATATTTGTTTATGATGCTAATTATTCATTTTAATATGTAGAATCTCCTATTTTGGGTGTTAGGATGAAGGAAGAGAAGAAAGAAGCAGAAAGGTGACTGATCTGTATAACAGATATTAGACCTAACATTAAGAAAAAGGACATGAAAGCCATACCAGTACCATTAAATTGAACTGAACAAACTCAAGCCAGTTCACTGTTTCTTTCATATGGTCTAAGCATAAAGCCAATCTACTGATTTTCAATCTTAATTGCAACTGTGTTGTGAGTCTTTGCATTGGTCCATTTTAAATTATTCTTCCTATTTGTATTTATTTCCCTTTTTCTGTCCTTGTCACAATTATTCTGGTAGTAACTACCAGGCACCTCTGCTGCTTTTTCCTGAATTTCTCCTTTCTTCTGTATTGGTCCGTACTGTACCAAATTCCACTAGTGTTGCTTGCTTTAGGCAATAGAAATATACATGGAGCAGGGATATGTCAGGTTATGTGGAATGTAATTTGCTGTTTTGATGGTTTTGTTTTTTTAACATGAGAAATCATACCCCGAATTCCATTTTGTAAGAATGAATTTCCACTTGTATATTTCCTTAAAGTTGTACTAACCCGAAGTTAATAGTTGCCCCAGGATTGTGGCTTCTAGACTTGGGGTGATGGGAGGATAACTGTTAGTGTACATATGTTTTTTCCCCACCCCAAACATGATTTGGACTTCAGAGGAATATTATGGGAAGCTGGTGATTCAGGATATTGAAGACCTTAATGTAGAACATTTGTTGTTCTTATTGGTTTCAAGAATTTATTACAAAGTCTAGTATATATTTGGAGTTACTATGATTAAATTGCCGTCTGGTAATCTTTATAGAGCAGATGCTTAATTTTTAGAGCATTTTTCTATTTTCCAGCCTTTGCAAAATGTTAGCACAGTGCTGCAGAAGCCTAATCCTCTCTATAATCAGAATACAGATATGGTCCAGAAGTCAGTCAGCAAAACCCTGCCCTCTACTTGGTCTGACCCCAGCGTAAACATCAGCCTAGACAACTTACTACCTGGTATGCAGCCTTCCAAACCCCAGCAGCCATCACTCAATACAATGATTCAACAACAGAGTAAGTTACTGCAAGACATCCCATTTCTTTGTGTATTTGTAATCCTTTGCCCTTATGCCAGGACTACTTCAAGCCATGAAATAAAACTGTACTGAAAGCAACTGTGTATTCACTTAAGATTGTTTTCACATAATACCTGGTATCCCTCCTGGCACATTGAATTGCTTTGTATTCTGCTCTTGACATGTTAACATTTATTGTATGGTGGTGAGTTTGGGGAGCCTGATCACTAAAATAAAAGTATTTGTTGAGAAAAAATTTTTAATATAGGCAGATATGTCAAGAAACAAAAATCATCTGAACTCCATAATCCAGGGATAATCACCATTAATTCATATTTCTTCACAGTCCATCTTTTCTAACCACATTTTTAATACTTGAGATCATTCTGTCTATATTTTGTTTCTTGCAGTTCATATTCAACATTATTGTTTTTTCTGTGTTGAATATTCTTAAAGAAGGAAAGCATGGGGCTTCCCTGGTGGCACAGTGATGGAGAGTCCGCCTGCCGATGCAGGGGATGCGGGTTCGTGCCCCAGTCCGGGAAGATCCCACATGCCGCGGAGCGGCTAGGCCCGTGAGCCATGGCCGCTGAGCCTGCGCGTCCGGAGACTGTGCTCCGCAACGGGAGAGGCCGCAACAGTGAGAGGCCTGCGTACCACAAAAAAAAAAAAAGCGTGATTTTTGGATCTTTATAGTTATCCATCATATTAGTGTGCATTTCCTCTCTTGCTGGTTATTTCAGTTGTTTCCAGCTTTTTTCCTATTATAAATAACTCCATGGTTTTGTATAAATCTTTTTACTTGTGATTTTTTCCCTTAATATAATGTTCTAAAAATAGAGGGAGTCAAAGGATATAAACTTTTTAAGGTTTTTGATACACAGTAGCTCTTGACAACTTGTTAGGTCGGATTCAGTAATAGATTTTATAGGAATGGTTTTAAAGTGCCTGATGTTTTCTGCCAGCCCACTCTTACTGTTTCTACATCTTGGGGAAATCAGAGCTAACAGCCACTGAATATTTCTCAAGAGTAAACAATACAAGTTAATTGACTTCTCTTATAAAAAAATTACTATAAAGTAATTTTATTGGAGCTTACAAGTATTGATGGTCAGGAAGATTGTATTATTTTTCTGCTCTGTGAATCTAAGAATTCAGTGTGATAAAGTTCTTTTGTCTCTTTTCTGCTGTTAGATATGCAACAGCCTATGAATGTGATGACCCAAAGTTTCGGAGCTGTAAACCTCAGTTCTCCATCGAACATGCTTCCTGTCCGGCCCCAAACTAACCCTCTGATGGGGGGACCCATGCCTATGAGCATGCCCAGTTTGATGACTGGCACCATGGGAATGGCCCCTCTTGGAAATAGTCCAATGATGAACCAGAGCATGATGGGCATGAACATGAACATAGGGATGTCAACTGCTGGGATGGGCCTGACAGGCACAATGGGAATGGGCATGCCCAACTTAGCCATGACTTCTGGAACTGTGCAACCTAAGCAAGATGCCTTTGCAAATTTTGCCAACTTTAGCAAGTAAGAGATTGTAAAGGAGCAGATTGAATGAAGGATTTTTAGTGGTGCAGATAGGTGATGTTGGGATGGAAAATGCTAGTCAACTCCCCTTTCTTTCATCAATTAATTAAAATAAACCTACATTAAGAACCAAAAAGGTTGTTTTATAAAAGCAAAATATCTAGTATTTCAGATGGCCAGGCAAGGGCGCTTCAGATGAGGCAGTCAGAATCATTTTTCCCAGTGAGACTTAGACCACAAATGGGGCAGTGAGACCACTGAAAGCCTTTATAAATTGAGGAGCCCATTTTAATATCATAATATGTGGGAATACTAGAATAGGGCTGAATAAATGTGTTTGAATCTCTAATTTTATACTTTTCTTTTCCTGAAGAACTTGATTTTTCTGTCCCTGAATTGCCTTGTCACAATTGGGTCTGTTCCTTTTACTACCACTCTTGAGTCCATATATGAAATCATTAAAGTTGGATGATCAGTTTTTTATAAAAATATATATTTTTGTCCAAAAAAGGCATACATATGTGATTATGGCTAAATCAAAGGTAACTGGAATGTATATACTTTTGCTAATGTTCCAGCAATACTGCTATTATACTATCCAAATTTTTATTGTAACAAAACCTCTTTAAGCAATTGGTGATAGCTATGGGACTTTTCCCATTTCTTCTGCTATAATTATCCTGTGCAGAACTCAGAAAAATATTTTTTTCAGGACTGCTCTATGGTTTCCTTTAAAAGAAAAGAAAAAACAAACCTCCAGTATTTTTATTTGTTCTTAGCAGTCATTATTTACACTTTGCAGTGATAACTTGGCAAGGCTTCCTTCTGTGTTTATCCCTGTAGCCACCGTGTAATAGTCAGGAACAGTCAAAAAGAAAAATATTTATTTTTTTTTTTGGTGTCTTCAAAAAATTTTTGAAAAGGGTAAAAATCCATTAAGACCTTCAATATAAATGTTAGAACTCAACAATGTTGGCTTTTAGATTTTATACAGTATTGTTTTGGTTTTGAGTGTATATAATATGGCATTAGCAATATGGTTCCAATAGAGAGGAGTTAAATATATATATTATTAAAGGAGACCTGTAGCAGTCAAAGATTTTATCGATTTAATGGCAAATAAAGGAAATTAATTAAATTGTTTTCCTGCTGTAATTCTGCATTAAGGTCACATGAAAATCATGATTCTAGAGTTTGGAATGCAAAATTGTTTCACCCTTAAGCTGGGAATATTTTTTAAAATAAATACTATAATATAGGCATCAAATTATTACCTCCCCACTTTGTGTTGAAATTTTTTTTATTGATAAAACTTTGTTTCCATTGTATTCATAATATAGTTCTGTTATACATAACATTAAAATGTTCATTAAAATCAATGTGGAACTGCTTTTTCTTTCATTATGTTAGACATTAGAGACCGTTTGGGGAAGAAATAATTATAATTTGGGCAAAGTAATTTTTATAAATAATTTAAAATTATTTAATGACTTCTCTATTCCTTCCTATCAGACTGCTGTTAGGAATTAAAAATGAAGCAGCAAAGATATCCTGACCTGCTCCATTCTTGCTAATGTTCCATCTACAACATTTCTAATTAGGCAGAAATTCATGTACTTCAGCTAAGTGGTAATGAAAAGTGATTCATTTGCTGAATAAGAGATGAGAGAGAGTGTAATTAGCTGACTGTGGTTTTTAATCTTTCAACAATTCAATGTGTTTAAATTAGTTTCAAAGAATAGGAGCTTTCAAGTGTTGTTACTTCAGAGCAATCAAGCCAGGCTCTGGTGGCAGTTTGGAGAATATCTTCACTGATATTTAAAACCCGCAATCTTAAATGAATTTTTTCTTTAAATTGAGAGGTATGGCATCACCTTTTCGAATATGTATGGTTCTTAAAGGAAATAAATATTTTGTTTCTAAACTTTCGTGTTTAAAATTTCTTTCTAATAAAACTGATTTATTTCTAAAGCATTTTCTTTACTACTATGCCTTCTTCCAATGTTGTATTCTGAAGACAGAAGGGAACCCCTACCTTAGTTATTACTGTACCTCAACATACAGTCTGCTGTCTTACCAGTGTTTTTTTTTTTCAGAGCCCTTGAAAGAAGAAAACAAGAATTGCCTCACTGGGGTTCCATTCAATTTAATGACTTGTCTCTGAAGGGGTTATTAAGTGATACCTAAAGAAAGGTCTGTATACCCCAAAACAGTTTGGAGCTGGCAAGAAAATACTCTTCTTTAATAGTCTTTTGGGCTCCCTTTTGCCCATCCTGTACCTCTTTCCTTTTTCAATAGCTTCTCTGTTTTTCATTTTGCCTACTATTTTGTGGAGGGAAGGAATTAGTTACTCTTCTTGCAATTTACATATAATGTGTGAATCTCCCCTGCCATTCCAGATTCATTTTTTTCCCTCTTAAAATGTTTTTTACTTCTCTGATATGATCTCCAGGAACCATAAATAGACACAGTGTTCTTGTACAGTACTTGGGATGTCTACTTTTTTGTTTAAAATAAATTGCCTGAATGATACCCCATAATGCCATTGGTTAGGAGCTAGTCACTAATAAGTTGAGGCCTATAGTTACTTATATTTGGAGGGAAGGCTTAATACCTTTTTCTTCTCAAATATTTTTGAAACACTAGAATAAAGCTAACTGTCCTAAGCACAGAACATACCTTACAGTAAATAGATTTCTGAAATAAACTGGCTTTGTGTTTCAGCTCTCCTGGGAGATAGCACTGCATTGTGGAAAGAGCATGGACTTGGAAGCAGACAGATCTAATCCCATTTCAAGCCCTCACTGTCTGTGTGACACCTTGATCAATTGACCTGACTTTTCTGGGCCCTAATACATTTTTTCTAAAATTAACTTAAAATATGGAAGTGTTGGATAATTAAAATAAGTGAGATCAGCAGCACTGACATATATATGCTGTAAATGTTTCTCTGCCTCTCATTTTTATTATTTATGCAAATGTGCTTACATATCAGGAACTTCCTATGTGCCAGTCACTGTGCTAACCGTTTCACATGCACGTCATTTAATCTGCATAGCAAACCCCCAAACCTAATACTCCTAAAAGGAGTGTGTAGTTAAGAAAGCCTGAGAGGGACTTCCCTGGTTGCAGTGGTTAAGAATCCACCTGCCAATGCAGGGGACACGGGTTCAAGCCCTGGTCCAGGAAGATCCCACGTGCTGTACAGCAACTAAGCCCGTGAACCACAACTACTGAGCCTACGCTCTAGAGCCCGTGCGCCACAACTACTGAGCCTGTGCTCTAGAACCCACGAGGCACAAATACTGAGCCCGCATGTCACAACTACTGAAGTCTGCACGCCTAGACCCCGTGCTCTGCAACAAGAGAAGCCGCCACACCGCAATGAAGAGTAACCCCTGCTCGCCGCAACTAGAGAAAGCCTGCGCGCAGCAACGAAGACCCAATGCAGCCAAAAATAAATTAAAAAAAAAAAAGTTTAAAAATAAAAGAGACTGTTACTAAGCTGATTTCTAATTGAGGATTTTCCTATCTGCCTGTATTTAATTCTACTTTCTTTTTTTAACCGACAAGCAAATTGTAAACGAACTGCTTTGTGAATGTATTGAGTCACTTATAACTTACCACATTAGTGCAGATGTGAGGGAGAGATCTATGAAAGTGAGCTCTTGACTTGCCACACAAATAACCCTCAGAATGTTCTCAGCTTTTAGAAGCAGTAGAGATCTCAATTTTTCTATTGACTTCTTGCAATTTTCTTGACTAAGATCTTGTTATTCTAATATCCAGAGAAGCAATCTGATATAAAAACTAAAAGAACAAAAACATAAAAGAGGATTATTTTCTTTCTTTTTCTTTTCTTTTCTTTTCTTTTTTTTTTTTTTTTGGCTGCTTGCAGGATCTTAGTTCCCCAACCAGGGATCAAACCCCACACCCCCTGCAGTGGAAGCACAGAGTCCCAACCACTGGACCACCAGGGAAGTCCCTAAAAGAAGATTTTATGTTTACTTTTAACTCATTATGACCTTAATTCTTATGTGTCTTCCTTCTATGAAAATGGCAGCCTTGCTAATGCACTGCTCTCACAGACATAATAAGTAACTCCTAGCACCCCTTCACACTGCACTGGATTACCCCAGTGGGGGAAGAATCAGCATGCAGCCAATTCAGATGCTAAGTTTCCCAGAGATTTTGAATGGATTTGAAAGTCCTGATGGGCAAACATAATTTTCATTTGTTACCCTTTAAAACAAGTGTCAGGAATTCCTTGCAGGTCCAGTGGTTAGGACTCGGCGCTTTCACTGCAATGGCCTGGGGTTCAATCCCTGGTCAGGGAACTAAGATCCTGCAAGCTGTGCAGTGCAGCCAAAAAAATAAAAATCATAAATGTCATTACTTTAAATAACTGAGTTCTGGACTATGGAACCCTACATTTCCATTTGATTTTTCTTAACTGTCCATCTGTGTTCTTTAAATGCTCCAAGCACATTTCTTCCATTTGAGATAAGAGTGCTTAGAGTTGGTATATGGAACAGTTTGACCTCAGGACGCCCTTAATGCCATTAACAACTAATGAGGACCCCAAAGAACTTTTGTTTATGTGGGTCATATCTGTTAATACTAACTGAAATAAAAGGTGAGAAACTTTAAAATTTGAAATAAAAGCTGAGAAACTTTAAAAATATTAATTGGTTTTATAGTAACCAAGCCCATCACCTGCCAAATTACAGTTTTATTAAAAAACTTTTTCAAAATAAAAATCTGTGAGAAGAGTGGCATTGTTTTACATTTCTGAAAATCTCTTTATTACCTGGCTTAATAGAATACAGCTGGATTCTCTTACCTGCTTCTGCATTCGATCTGCTGTGCCATGTTGTTTTGGTGGAAATACATGAAAAAAGTCCGGCCTCAGAAATATGTGGTTGGAAAAGGTGGAACCTCGCAGGTCCCCCGAATGGGTCTCAGGGGTCCCCAGTTGTCCTCAGGCCACGGGTAACTGCTCCTGTCGAGAATTAACAGATAAGTATTTCTTAGTAACTATGTATCCATTTATTTGATTTATTCTGTTTATAAGGTGATCTGCTTGAGGTACAAAAAATTTAGTTTTGCCTTTCACTTCAGTCACAAGCAAAATGCCTGTCATGAACTTGCTCTCTGGACCCTGAATATTAAAAATTGGTGACACCAGAGCTCTTGCTCAGTTTTCAACATTATTTCTTCTGATACATAGTGCATATTTACTAGCTTTTTATAATTATGAAGAAGTGAGTTTCTTACCCATTATAGGTTTTTTTAGGAAAGCTTAGCTTGAGAGACTGGGTGTTGAGTGCTTTGTGAATTATAAACCTTTTGAACCTCCTTTTCTATCCTTTGAGAAGGGAGAGTAAAATGGGTCAAACCTGAAGGCCTCTGAGTTATTTGCAAGGGGGCCTGGCAACTTTGTACACTATTCTCTGTCAAATACTTCACAGAAGGATATGGCTATAGAAATAGTGCATCCACATTCATATGCATGTGAATCCTTATGAATCCTAGATAAATTTTATCCCTAACAAAGGAGGAATCCAGCAAAATTTCCATCCTCTTCATGAAATGGCGGTAGCTAGCTCCGTCCTTATATACATCAGCTCCCTTCATTGTCATAACCTATGGAACAATGACCTCCCTCTGATAAATAAAGAACAGGCATGTCAGAAACAAATTAACCAAAAGTAGCTTTGCAAAGATTGTTGTGCAGGGTCCCCAAAACAGATTTCCAGTAACTGATCACCCTGATCAGCCTTCAGTAAGTATGCCTGGCAGAGTTTTTTTTTTTTTTTTTTTCTTCACGGTACGCGGGCTTCTCGCTGTTGTGGCCTCTCCCGTTGCGGAGCACAGGCTCCGGATGCGCAGGCTCAGCGGCCATGGCTCACGGGCCCAGCCGCTCCGCAGCATGTGGGATCTTCCCGGACCGGGGCATGAACCTGCGTCCCCTGCATCGGCAGGCGGACCCTCAACCACTGCGCCACCAGGGAAGCCCCTGGCAGAGTTTTAATCATGGAAATAGGAAGGAAATCCTAGGCAGAATTCCCTCCCATATCAGAAGAGCTCTGTTTTAGAAACATGCATACAGTAGTCACAGAATCAGCTTTTGTTAATGAAGTGTTGAAGATTTGATCTTTTGTGTCTGGTAATTTAAAAACCAGTTTTATTGGACTGTATTTTCTAAAATGTAGCTAAAATATTAGGTAGTAGACTGAGTTCCAGTATTCCTAGATTTTTTTCATGATATTTCACTTCTCTGTCATCAAAATTTTAAATCTAGGAAAACAATCACAAAACAGTCATGATAAAAGTGTAGAAAGTCCAAACACTCCCAGCTACGAAACAAGACTACAATGTGGTAATAAGCCACTAAACCAGAGGACCACCACCCACACGTTCTTCCATGTGTTTATGCACGTGGAGATCTGAAGAATGATGAGAAGGAGCCATCCCTGTGAACTACACATGTGAACACCCCAAGTGGACAAGAAACATCAGAAGTTTAGTAGGGTGTGTCCAGAGCTTGATGTAGAAGGAGTGGGACTGGGGAGATAAGCAAGGACATGGTAATAATAGGTGCTTTGGGCAATCTACAGATTTCATGCAATCCTTATCAAATTACCCATGACATTTTTCACAGAACTAGAACAAATAGTCCTAAAATTCATATGGAACCATAAAAGACCCACAAATGCCAAAGCTATTCCTGAAGAAAAAGAACAAAGCAGGAAGCATAACACTCCCAGACTTCAGCCAATACTACAAAGCTACAGTAATCAAAACAGTGTGGTACTGGCAGAAAACAGACATATGGATCAATGGAACAGAATAGAGAGCCCAGAGATAAACCCACACACCTATGGTCAATTAATCTTCGACAAAGGGGTCAATGGGAAAAAAGTCTCTTCAGCAAGTGGTGTTGGGAAACCTGGACAGCTACCTGTAAATCAGTGAAGTGAGAGCACACTCTCTCACCATACACAAAAATAAACTCAAAATGGCTTAAAGACTTAAACATATTACATGACATCATAAAACTCCTAGAAGAGAACATAGGCAAAACATTCTCTCACATAAATGGTACCGATGTTTTCTTAGGTCAGCCTCCCAAGGCAATAGAAATAAAACAAAAATAAACAAATGGGACCTAATCAAACTTACACGCTTTTGCACAGGAAAGGAAACCATAAACAAAACCAAAAGACAACTTACAGAATGGGATAAAATATTTGCAAACAATGCGACGGACAGAGGCTTAATTTCCAAAATATATAAACAGCTCATACAACTCAACAACAAAAAAACAAACAACCCAATCCAAAAATGGACAGGTGACATAAATAGACATTTCTCCAAAGAAGATATACAGATGGCCAGCAGGCACAAGAAAAGATGCTCAACATCACTAATTATTAGAGAAATGCAAATCAAAACTACAGTGAGGTAACACCTCACACCAGTCATAATGGCCATTATTAAAACGTCTACAAACAACAAATGCTGGAGAGGGTGTGGAGAAAAGGGAAACTTCCTAACCATTGGTGAGAATGTAAGTTGGTGCAGTCACTGTAGAAAACAGTATGGAGGTTCCTCAGAAACCTAAAATTAGAATTACCATATGATCCAGCAATCCCACTCCTGGGCATATATCTGGATAAATATATAATTCAAAAACATACATGCACTCCTATGTTCATAACAGCACTATTCACAATAGCCAAGACATGAAAATAACCTAAATGTCCATCAACAGATGAATGGATAAAGAAGATGTGGTACCTATAAACAATGGAATACTATTCACCCATAAAAAAGAACAAAATGATGTCATTTGTAGCAACATGGATGCAATAGAGATTATCATACTAAGTGAAGTAAGTCAGAAAGATAAAGGCAAATACCATATAATACCACTTATATGTGGAATCTAAAATATGACACAAATGAACTTATCTATGAAACAGAAACAGAATCACTAACATAGAGAAGAGACTGGTGGTTGCCAAGGGGGAGGGGGTCAGAGGAGTGATGGAGTAGGAGGTTGGGGTTAGCAGATGTAAGCTTTTATATATAGAATGGATAAACAACAAGGTCCTACTGAATAGTACAGAGAACTATATTCAATATCCCATGATAAAACATAATGGAAAAAAATACATATTTTAAAGAAGGAATGTATATATGTGTATAACAGAATCACTTTGCTGTACAGCAGTAATTAACACAACATTGTAAATCAACTATACTTCAATTTTAAAAAAGGAGTCACAGTCCCTCCCTTTAAAAATGCAAACACTTCATACTCTTTTTTTTAAACATCTTTATTGGATTATAATTGCTTTACAATGGTGTGTTACTGCCTTATAACAAAGTGAATCAGCTATACATATACATATATCCCCATATCTCCTCCCTTTAGCGTCTCCCTCGCACCCTCCCTATCCCACCCCTCTAGGCAGTCACAAAGCCCCGAGCTGATCTCTCTATGCTATGCGGCTGCTTCTCACTAGCTATCTATTTTACATTTGGTGTAAAATGTGTATATATGTGTATATATGTCAATGCCACTTTCTCACTTCGTCTCAGCTTACCCTTCCCCCTCCCCATGTCCTCAAGTCCATTCCCTACATCTGTGTCTTTATTCCTGTCCTGTCCTAGGTTCTTCAGGACCTTTTTTTTTTTTCTGTAGATTCCATATATATGTGTTAGCATATGGTATTTGTTTTTCTCTTTCTGACTTACTTCACTCTGTATGACAGACTCTAGGTCCATCCACCTCACTACAAATAACTCAATTTCGTTTCTTTTTATGGCTGAGTAATATTCCATTGTATATATGTGCCACATCTTCTTTATCCATTCATCTGTCGATGGACACTTAGGTTGCTTCCATGTCCTGGCTATTGTAAACAGAGATGCAATGAACATTGTGGTACATGACTCCTTTTGAATTATGGTTTTCTCAGGGTATATGCCCAGTAGTGGGATTGCTGGGTCCTATGATAGTTCTAATTTTTAGGTTTTTAAGGAATCTCCATAGTGGCCATATCAACTTACATTCCCACCAACAGTGCAAGAGGGTTCCCTTTTCTCCACACCCTCTCCAGCATTTGTTGTTTGTAGATTTTTTGATGATGGCCATTCTGACTGGTGTGAGGTGATACCTCATTGTAGTTTTGATTTGTATTTCTCTAATAATTAGTGATGTTGAGCATCCTTTCATGTGTTTGTTGGCAGTCTGTATATCTGCTTTGAAGAAATGTCTATTTAGGTCTTCTGCCCGTTTTTGGATTGGGTTTTTTTTTTTTCATACTGAGCTGCTTGTAAATTTTGAAGATTAATCCTTTGTCAGTTGCTTCATTTGCAAATATTTTCTTCCATTCTGAGGGTTGTCTTTTTGTCTTGTTTATAGTTACCTTTGCTGTGCAAAAGTTTTTAAGTATCATTAGGTCCCATTTGTTTATTTTTGTTTTTATTTCCATTTCTCTAGGAGGTGGGTCAAAAAGGACCTTGCTGTGATTTATGTCATAGTGTTCTACCTATGTTTGCCTCTAAGGAGTTTTATACTGTCTGGTCTTACATTTAGATCTTTAGTCCATTTTGAGTTTATTTTTGTGTATGGTATTAGGAAGTGTTCTAATTTCATTCTTTTACACGTAGCTGTCTAGTTTTCCTAGCACCACTTATTGAAGACGCTGTCTTTTCTCCACTGTATATTCTTGCCTCCTTTATCAAAAAATAAGCTGACCATAGGTGCGTGGGTTTATCTCTAGGCTTTCTATCCATAGTTCTGTTTTTGTGCCAGTACAATACTGTCTTGATTACTGTAGCTTTGTAGTATAGTCTGAAGTCAGGGAGTCTGATTCCTACAGCTCCGTTTTTCTTTCTCAAGATTGCTTTGGCTATTCGGGGTCTTTTGTGTTTCCATACAAATTGTGAAATTTTTTGTTCTAGTTTTCTGAAAGATGCCATTGGTAGTTTCATAGGGATTGCATGGAATCAGTAGATTGCTTTGGATAGTATAGTCATTTTCACAATGTTGATTGTTCCAATCCAAGAACATGGTATATCTCTCCATCTGTTTGTATCACCTTTAATTTCTTTCATCAGTGTCTTACAGTTTTCTGCATACAGGTCTTTTGTCTCCTTAAGTAGGTTTATTCCTGGGTATTTTATTCTTTTGCTTGCAATGGTAAATGGCAGTGTTTCCTTAATTTCCCTTTCACATTTTTCATCATCAGTGTATGGGAATGCAAGAGATTTCTGTGCATTAATTTTGTATCCTGCTACTTTACCAAATTAATTGATTAGCTCTAGTAGTTTTCTGGTAGCATCTTCAGGATTCTCTATGTATAGTATCATGTCATCTGCAAACAGTGACAGCTTTACTTCTTCTTTTCCAATTTGGATTCCTTTTATTTCTGTTTCTTCTCTGATTGCTGTGGCTAAAACTTCCAAAACTATGTTGAATAAGAGTGGTAAGAGTGGGCAACCTTGTCTTGCTCCTGATCTTTTTTTTTTTTTTTTTGCGGTACGCGGGCCTCTCACTGCTGTGGCCTCTCCCGTTGCGGAGCACAGGCTCTGGATGAGCAGGCTCAGCAGCCATGGCTCACGGGCCCAGCCGCTCCGCGGCATGAGGGACCCTCCCAGACCGGGGCACAAACCCCTGCATCGGCAGGTGGACTCTCAACCACTGCACCACCAGGGAAGCCCTTGCTCCTGATCTTAGTGGAAATGGTTTCAGTTTTTCACCATTGAGAACGATGGTGGCTGTGGGTTTGTCATATTTAGCCTTTATTATGTTGAGGAAAGTTCCCTCTATGCCTACTTTCTGGAGGGTTTTTATCATAAATGGGTGTTGAATTTTGTCAAAAGCTTTTTCTGCATCTATTTAGATGATCCTATACGGTTTTTCTCCTTCAATTTGTTAATATGGTTTATCACATTGATTGATTTGCGTATATTGAAGAATCCTTGCATTCCTGGGATAAACCCCACTTGATCATGGTGTATGATCCTTTTAATGTGCTGCTGGATTCTCTTTCTTAGTATTTTGCTGAGGATTTTTGCATCTATGTTCATCAGTGATATGGGCCTATAGTTTTCTTTCTTTGTGACATCTTTGTCTGGTTTTGGTATCACGGTGATGGTGGCCTCATAGAATGAGTTTGGGAGTGTTCCTCCCTCTGCTATATTTTGGAAGAGTTTGAGAAGGATAGGTGTTAGCTCTTCTCTAAATGTTTGATAGAATTCACCTGTGAAGCCATCTGGTCCTGGGCTTTTGTTTGTTGGAAGATTTTTAATCACAGTCTCAATTTCAGTGATTGTGATTGGTCTGTTTATATTTTCTATTTCTTCCGGGTCCAGTCTTGGAAGTTTCTAAGAATTTGTCCATTTCTTCCAGGTTGTCCATTTTACTGGCATATAGTTGCTTGTAGTAATCTCTCATGATCCTTTGTATTTCTGCACTGTCAGTTGTTACTTCTACTTTTCCATTTCTAATTCTATTGATTTCAGTAGAATTCTTCTCCCCTTTTTTCCTGATGAGTCTGGCTAATGGTTTATCAATTTTATCTTCTCAAAGAACCAGCTTTTACTTTTATTGATCTCTGCTATTGTTTCCTTCATTTCTTTTTCATTTATTTCTGATCTGATCTTTATGATTTCTTTCCTTCTGCTAACTTTGGGGTTATTTTTATTCTTCTTTCTCTAATTGCTTTAGGTGTAAGGTTAGGTTGTTTGAGATGTTTCTTGTTTCTTGAGGTAGGATTGTATTGCTATAAACTTCCCTTTTAGAACTGCTTTTGCTGCATCCCATGGGTTTTGGGTTGTCATGTTTTCATTGTCATTTGTTTCTAGGTATTTTTTGATTTCCTCTTTGATTTCTTCAGTGATCTCTTGGTTATTAAATAGTGTATTGTTTAGCCTCCGTATGTTTGTATTTTTTAAAGATATTTTCCTGTAATTGATATCTAGTCTCATAGCGTTGTGGTCAGAAAAGATAACTGATACGATTTCAATTTTCTTAAATTTACCAAGGCTTGTGACCCAAGATATGATCTAACTTGGAGAATGTTACACGACCACTTGAGAAGAAAGTTTATTCTGTTGTTTTTGGATGGAATATCCTATAAATATCAATTAAGTCCATCTTGTTTAATGTATCATTTAAAGCTTGTGTTTCCTTATTTATTTTCATTTTGGATGATCTGTCAATTAGTGAAAGTGGGGTGTTAAAGTCCCCTACTATGACTGTGTTACTGTCGATTTCTCCTTTTATGGCTGTTAGCATTTGCCTTATGTATTGAGGTGTTCCTATGTTGGGTGCATAAATATTTACAATTGTTATATCTTCTTCTTGGATCGATCCCTTTATCATTATGTAGTGTCCTTCTTTGTCTCACGTAATAATCTTTATTTTAAAGTCTACTTTGTCTCATATGAGAATTGCTAGTCCAGGTTTCTTTTGATTTCCATTTGCATGGAATATATTTTTCCATCCCGACTTTCAATCTCTATGTGTCCCTAGGTCTTAAGTGGGTCTCTCGCAGACAGCATATATATGGGTCTTGGTTTATGTTATTTATTTTTTGTTGCTGTTGTATGCTGGCCTCTCACTGTTGTGGCCTCTCCCGTTGTGGAGCACAGGCTCTGGACGTGCAGGCTCAGCGGTCATGGCTCACGGGACCAGCCGCTCCCCGGCATGTGGGATCTTCCCGGACCAGGGCACAAACCCGCGTCCCCTGCATTGGCAGGAGGACTCTCAACCACTGCGCCACCAGGTAAGCCCAGGGTCTTGTTTTTGTATACATTCAGCCAGTCTATGTCTTTTGGTTGGATGATTTAATCTTTTACATTTAAGGTGATTATCAATATGTATGTTTCTATTACCATTTTCCTAATTGTTTTGGGTTTGTTATTGTGGGTCTTTTCCTTCTCTTGTGTTTCCTGCCTAGAGAAGTTCCTTTAGCATTTGTTGTAAAGCTGGTTTGGTGGTGCTGAATTCTCTTAGATTTTGCTTGTCTGTAAAACTTTTAATTTCTCCATCAGATCTGAATGAGATCCTTGCTGGGTAGACTAATCGTGGTTGTAGGTTTTTCCCTTTCATCACTTTAAATATGTCCTGCCACGCCCTTCTGGTTTGCAGAGTTTCTGCTGAGAGATCAGCTGTTAACCTTATGGGGATTCCCTTGTGTGCTATTTGTTGTTTTTCCCTTGCTGCTTTTAATATTTTTTCTTTGTATTTAATTTTTGATAGTTTGATTAATATGTGCCTTGGCGTGTTTCTCCTTGGATTTATGCTGTATGGGACTCTCTGCACTTCCTGGACTTTATTGAATATTTCCTTTCCCATATTAGGGAAGTTTTCAACTATAATCTCTTCAAATATTTCCTCAGTTGCTTTCTTTTTCTCTTCTTCTTCTGGGACCCCTATAATTCGAATGTTGGTGTGTTTAATGTTGTTCCAGAGGTCTCTGAGACTATCTTCAATTCTTTTCATTCTTTTTTCTTTATTCTGCTCTGCAGTAGTTATTTCAACTATTTTATCTTCCAGGTCACTTATCTGTTCTTCTGCCTCAGTTAATCTGCTATTGATTCCTTCTAGAGAATTTTTAATTTCATTTATTGTGGTGTTCATAATTGTTTGTTTGCTGTTTAGTTCTTCTAGGTCCTTGTTAAACGTTTCTTGTATTTTCTCCATTCTATTTCCAAGATTTTGGATCATCTTTGCTATCATTATTCTGAATTCTTTTTCAGGTAGACTGCCTATTTCCTCTTCATTTGTTTGGTCTGGTGGGTTTTTACGTTCTCCTTCATCTGCTCTGTTTCTCTGTCTTGTCATTTTGCTTAACTTACTGTGTTTGGGGTCTCCTTTTCACAGGCTGCAGATTCGTAGTTCCTGTTGTTTTTTGTGTCTGTCCCCAGTGGCTAAGGTTGGTTCAGTGGGTTGTATAGGCTTCCTGGTGGAGGGGACTAGTGCCTGTGTTCTGGTGGATGAGGCTGGATCTTGTCTTTCTGGTGGACAGGACCATGTCCGGTGGAGTGTTTTGGGGTGTCTGTGACCTTATTATGATTTTAGGTAGCCTCTCTGCTAATGGTGGGGTTGTGTTCCTGTCTTGCTAGTTGTTTGGCACAGGGGTCCAGCACTGTAGCTTGCTGGTCATTGAGTGGAGCTGGGTCTTAGCGTTTAGATGGAGATATCTAGGAGAGCTTTTGCCACCTGATACTACGTGGAGCCGGGAGGTCTCTGGTGGACCAATGTCCTAAACTCGGCTCTCTCGCCTCAGAGGCACAGGCCTGACACCGGCTGGAGCACCAAGACCCTGTCAGTCACATGGCTCAGAAGGAAAGGGAGAAAAAAAGAAAGAAAAAAATAAATTTATTAAAATAAAAAATTAAAAAGTAATAAAAAACAGAAAAAAAAGAAGAGAGCAACCAAACCAATAAAATAATCTACCAATGATAATGAACTCTAAAAACTAAACTAAGATAAACATAAAACCAGAAACAAATTAGATGCAGAAAGCAAACCCCAAGTCTACAGTTGCTCCCAAAGTCCACCGCCTCAATTTTGGGATGACTCGTTGTCTATTCAGGTATTCCAGAGATGCAGGGTCCATCAAGTTGATTGTGGAGATTTAATCCGCTGCTCCTGAGGCTGCTGGGAGAGATTTCCCTTTCTCTTCTCTGTTCGCACAGCTCCTGGGGTTCAGTTTTGGATTTGGCCCCGCCTCAGCATGTAGGTTGCCTGAGGGCATCTGTTCTTCACCCAGACAGGGCGGAGTTAAAGTAGCAGCTGATTAGGGGGCTCTGGCTCACTCAGGCGGGGGGGAGGGAGGGGTATGGAATGTGGGGCGAGCCTGCAGCGGCAGAGGCCAGCGTGATGTTGCAACAGCCTGAGGCGCGCCGTGTGTTCTTCTGGGGACGTTGTCCCTGGATCACGGGACCCTGGCAGTGGCGGGCTGCACGGGCTCCTGGGAGGGGAGGTGTGGATAGTGACCTGCGCTCGCACACAGGCTTCTTGGTGGCTGCAGCAGCAGCCTTAACATCTCGTGCCTGTCTCTGGTGTCCATGCTGATAGTCACGGCTCATACTGGTCTCTGGAGCTCGTTTAGGCGGTGCTCTGAATCCCCTCTCCTCGCGCACCCCAAAACAATGGTCTCTTGCCTCTTAGGCAGCTCCAGACTTTTTCCCGAATGCCCTCCTGGCTAGCTGCAGTGCACTAGCCCCCTTCAGGCTGTGTTCACGCAGCCAACCCCAGTCCTCTCCCTGGGATTGGACTGAAGCCCGAGCCTCAGCTCCTGGCCCCCACCCGCCCTGGCGGGTGAGCAGACAAGCCTCTTGGGCTGGTGAGTGCCGGTTGGCACCGATCCTCTGTGCGGGAATCTCTCCGCTTTGCTCTCCACACCCCTGTTGCTGTGCTCTCCTCCGTGGCTCCAAAGCTTCCACCCCCTGCCATCTGCAGTCTCCGCCAGTGAAGGGGCTTCCTAGTGTGTGGAGACCTTTCCTCCTTCACAGCTCCCTCCCACTGGTGCAGGTCCCGTCCCTATCCTTTTGTCTCTGTTTTTCCTTTTTTCTTTTGCCCTACCCAGGTACGTGGGGAGTTTCTTGCCTTTTGGGAGGTCTGAGGTCTTCTGCCAGCGTTCAGGTGTTCTGTAGGAGTTGTTCCACATGTAGATGTATCTCTGATGTATTCGTGGGGAGAAAGGTGATCTCCACATCTTACTCCTCTGCCATCTTGAAGGTCTCCTATACTCTTAATAATTTGTACTAGAGTTTAAAAGCTTAAAAGAAATAATCGCTGCTTTGGGGACTGAGGTAAGTGATTACTCCACTGTCCTCAAAAGTTCCTCAGAGGGAACTATGACCACCAGAGGTGGTTTGTTCTAAAGGCATGGCTTGCTTTCATTGCCATGGTTGTCATACGGCTCACTTTATTTATTTATATTTAAATTTTTATTGGAGTATATTTGATTACAATGTTGTATTAGTTTCTGCTGTACAGCAAAATGAATCAGTTATACATATACATATATCTATTCTTTTTTAGATTCTTTTCCCATATAGGTCATTACAGAGTATCACAGGGCTCCGTTTAAAAACTTTACTTGGACTTTAAAAACTTGAGTGGAAAATTGTATGGCAAAAGTTTGATATTTATTGTTGAACCTGAAATACATTAATAGTGAATTTATATGTGAAATATATGAATTTTTGGTATCTAAGGGGCATTTATAAAGACAAGTTGAGTATTTCAAATAGTCATAACTTGCCTTTGCATATTAGTTTACAGAATGGATTCACACTCATTTCCTCCCTGATATTCACAATAGCCCTAAGCTAAGAAGGTAAAACAGTTATTATCCCCTTGTTAAAGATGAGGAAACAGGCTCCAAGAGAGCAAAGCTGTCAGTGAAGCCATGTCTCCTAGGATAGGTTTTTGGAATCCAAATCCAGTTTTATTCCACTATCCCTCATTACTCCTCTATTAATATTTCAGACCTTTCAATTTAAAGACTGTACATGCCATACAGATGTACTGTCAGCTTTTTGTTACATATCCCTGATCTCTGACCACACTGTCCCAGATGCCACACATAGTAGACCACTAGTAGATGGTTAACTATTATGTTTTTTAAGTAAGCACTGAATGTTTATGAAGTCTTTTTACATTTTCTAAAGGTTACCAGCTGGAGATGAGCCACAGGGCGAATAAAAACTGATCTATTCTGAAGAATAAACCTTTGATTTCTTTTGCAGGAATGGTGATATAACTTGCACAGGACATTAACCAAATCTCAAAGTCAGGGATTTCCCTGGAGGTGCAGTGGTTAAGAATCTGTCTGCCAATGTAGGGGACATCGGTTCAATCCCTGGTCCAGGACAATCCCACATGTTGCAGAGCAGCTAAGCCCAGGCACCACAACTACTGAGCCTGCGCTCTAGAGCCTGTGAGCCACAACTACTGAGTCCACGTGCCACAACTACTGAAGCCCGTGCACCTAGAGCCCGTGCTCTACAACAAGAGAAGCCACCACAACGAGAAGCCCACGCACCACAATGAAGAGTAGCCCCCGCTTGCCACAACTAGAGAAAGCCATGTGCAGCAATGAAGACCCAACACAGTCAAAAATAAATAAATTAACTAAATAATGTGTAAAAAATCTCAAAGGCAGGGCTTCCCTGGTGGTGCAGTGGTTGGGAGTCTGCCTGCTGATGCAGGGGACACGGGTTCGTGCCCCAGTCCGGGAAGATCCCACATGCCGCGGAGCGGCTGGGCCCGTGAGCCATGGCCGCTGAGCCTGCGCGTCCGGAGCCTGTGCTCCACAACGCAAGAGGCCGCAGCAGCGAGAGGCCCACGTACTGCAAAAAAAAAACAAAAAACAAAAAAAACTCAAAGGCAGAAAATTCCAGCAGTTTTGGACTAGTGTAATACAATGGCTCCTCAAGGGATGGGAAGACATATTAAGAGCAAGCCACAGTACAGTTGGATGGTCTTGGATTACTTGTTTAGGAAATCCATTTTAAAAAGAGTACTGCAATGTTTTCTAAAGATTATGTGCTCTAGGCTATTTTTAATTTGCTCCTGTGATTCTTGCACTTGAGAAATAGAATTGAGATGCCCAGTCACCAAATAAAAGTAGAAGTGGAGATTGTAGATTTAAGGTGCTCTTAAGGGAATATTTGAATTGACATCTTTAGAATAGGATTTTTAAAGGGCATTTAGAGACATTCAGGGGTTAAGATGGCAGAGTAGAAAGACCCTGAGTCTTGGTGTGCTCACCTCCTCTCATGAGCACACCAATATCACAACTATCTGCAGAACAGCCATCGATAAAAAAAGACTGGAACCTCCCAGAAAAGATCTTCTACAACTAAAGACATAAAGAAGGAACCACAATGAGATGTGTAGGAGTGGCAGACTCACAATATAATCAAGTCCCATTCCTCTATGTAAGCAACCCACAAACTGCAGAATAAATATAATTGCAGAGGTTCTCCCACAGGAGTGAGAGTTCTGAGCCCCAAGTCGGGCTCCCCAGACTGGAGGTCGTGCACCAAGAAGATGAGCCCCCAGAGCATTTGGCTTTGAAGGCCAGAGGGGCTTAGTTTGGGGAGTCCAACAGTACTGGTGGAAATAGAGACTTCACTCTTAAAGGGCACATTCAAAATCTCACATGCACTGGGACCCAGGGTAAATGCTGTAATTTGATAGGAGCCTGGGCCAGACCTACCTGCTGGTCTTGAAGAGTGTCCCAGAGAGGCGAGGTGGGGGAGGGTGCTGGTTGCAACTCACCCTGGGGACATAGACACTGATGGCAGCCATATTTGGGGACTATCTACTGCATGGACACTCCTGCTGGTGGCCACTATCTTGGAATCCTCCCTCTAGCTCATTAGCACCAAGACCTGGCCCAACCCAAAGCCTGTAGGTACTAGTACTGGGATGCTTCAAGCCAAACAACAAAATGTGGGGACACAGCCCCATCCATCAGCAGAGAGGCTGCCTAAAGTCTTCCTGAGCACGCAGCCACCCCTAGACACGCCCCTGCCCACTAGAGGGCCAAGACCCAGCTCCACCCAGCAGCGGGCAGGCACCAGCCCTGCCCTCCAGGAAGCCTGCACTAGCCACTGGACCAGCCTCACCCACCAGGGGGCAGACACCAGGCACAAGAAAACCACAATCCCACAGCCTGTGAACCCAGCTCACCCACAGCAGGCCAGACCCTGCCGTGAGACCAGCTGGGTTCTGGCCCTGCCCACTAGCAGGCCAACGCAAGCTTCAGGACACCCCAGACCCCATACCCAACTGTGTGCCAGGAACCAGACCCCGGCCTCTACTGCAGTGATCTGACACTGGCTCTGGGATCCTTGAGCCTTGTAGCCAGCCAGACTCAAGGACCTAGCTCTGCCAGTAGTCCAGCACTAACCCCAGGACCTGGCTTCACCCACCTGTGGGTGGGCAACAGCCCCAGAGTCTTCTGGACCCTGACTTCGCCGATCAGTGAGCCAGCACTAGCCCCAGGACCTCCTAGGGTTCAACAGTCAGCTGCCTAGTGACCAGGCCCTGCTAGCCAGCAGCCAGCAGCACCCACACAAAGCAGGGCCCGGCAACCACCCAGGCTAGGGGCCAACCAAGCCTACCAGACCACCCACATACTTAGCTTGCCACAACAGAAGGACACACACGGCCCTCTTAGGGGGACCCCATAGAGCATACTGCTTGGGTGTCCAGAGGGGAGTGTACTGCTGGGACACACAGGACGTCTCCTACAGAGGGCCACTTCTCCAAGGTCAAGAAATGTAACTAACCACAAACATAAAAAAACAAATAGCACCTTAGGCAAAATGAGGCAGCAGAGGAACATGTTCCAGACGAAGGAACAAGATAAAACCCCAGAAGAAGAACTAAGTGAAGTGGAGATAGGCAATCTACTTGAAAAAGATTTCAGAGTAATGATCTAAAGATGATCAAAGAATTTGGAGGAAGAATGGACACACAGAGAAGTTAGAAGTTTTTAACAAAGAGTTAGAAAATATAAAAAACAATCAAACAGAGATAAAGAATACAATAACTGAATGCAAAATATACTAGAAAGACTCAACAGTAGACTAAATGATATAAAGGAACGGATCAGCAAGCTGGAAGACAGAGTAGTGGAAGTCACTGCTGCTGAACAGAAAGAAGTAAAAAGAATGAAAAGAAATGAGAACACTTTAAGAGACTTCTGGGACAATATCAAGTACAGTAATATTTGCATTATAGGGGTCCCAGAAGGAGAAGAGAGAGATAAAGGGCCTGAGAAAATATTTGAAGACATAATAGCTGAAAACGTCCCTAACCTGGGACAGGAAACAGTCACTGAAGTCCAGGAAGTAAAGAGAGTCCCATAAAGGATTAACCCAAAGAGGAACACACCAAGATACATTGTAAACAAAATGACAAAAATTAGATAGAGAATATTAAAAGCAGCAAGGGAAAAGCAGCAAATAACATACAAGGGAACTCCCATAAGGCTATCAGCTGATTTTTCAGCAGAAACTCTGCAGTCCAGAAGGGAGTGGTATGATATATTTAAGGTGATGAAAGGGGAAAAGCCGATAACCAAGAATACTCTAACCAGCAAGGCTGTCTTTTAGATTTGATGGAGAGGTCAAAAGATTTACAGACGAGCAAAAGCTAAGAGAGTTCAACACCACCAAACCAGCTTTACAACAAATGTTGAAGAAACTTCTCTAGGCAAAAAAAAAAAAAGGCCACAACTAGAAACAAGGAAATTATAAAATTAAAATGCTCACCAGTAAAGGCAAACATACAGGAAAGGTAGGAAATCATCCACACATAAAGCTAGTAGGGAGGTTAAAAGCCAAAACTAGTAAAATTATCTATACAGCAAGTCCCCTACATACAAACCTTCAAGCTGCAAACTTTCAAAGATGGGAACCTGTGTTCTCATGTCCAATCACATAAGTTACTTCCCTTGTTTGGTGTATGTTGTCACGTGCATGCATCTACTATAAGTGGTTGTGCTTTTGTGGACTTTACTGTACTGTACCCTATACAGTATCTTTATTTCAAGCCCAGGATGTCCAGAAGCAAGTGTAAAAGCAGCGGTGATATAGCTGGTACTGCTGAGAACTGCCAAGTGATAATGATGGAACTTGCTGTGCAACATAAGAAGCTTACTAATGAAGACCTGATGGAACTGGAGGCCCAGAGAAAGGACGAAGAGAGACAAGAGGAAGAACTAACTGAAGAACCAAAGAGATTCACGATGCAGGAAATGGCAAGGGGATTTTCTTGAGGAGGCACTGTTAGTTTTTGAGGCACAGGACCCGAACGTAGAACAGTACACAAAGGTTGCAGCAGCTGTTCAGAATGCAAACCAGTGCTACTGTGTCATCTATGATGAGAATAAAAGAGCTGCTACCCAGACATCACTGGATCATTTTTTTCAAAAGGGTAGATAGAATTGAATCCAGCAAGGAACCAGAACCTGTGCCATCAACATCAGGTGTGAGTGAAACTGCAGCTTGCCCTCCATCTCCTATTGCTGATGATCCTCCAGCTCTACCATCTCCCACCTCCTCTCCCTCCTCCAGTCAGTAACTCTTCTTGCCTGTTCACTCAATGTCAGCCCCAGTATGCCAGCTGTTGTACTGTACTACTGTACTTTTCAAGGTACTGTACCATAAAATTAAAAATGTTTTCTTCATTTTCTGTGTTTGTTTTTTATGTACTATTTGTGTGAAAAGTATTATAAACCTATTACAGTACAGTACTATATAGCGATTGTGTTAGTTGGGTACCTAGGCTAACTCTGTTGGACTTATGAACAAATTGAACTTATGAACCCACTCTCAGAACAGAACGTTTGTATGTAGGAGAGTTACTGTATCCACGATAAGCAGTTAAGGGATACACAAAACAATTAGATGTAAAATATGATATCAAAAACAGTAAACATGAAGGGAGGAGAGTTCAAATGCAGGGTTTTTAAATTGCATTTGAGGGACTGCCCTGGTGGCATAGTGATTAAGAATCCACCTGCCAATGCAGGGGACACGGGTTCAATCCCAGATCTGGGAAGATCCCACATGCCGCAGAGCAACTAAGCCCATGCACCACAGCTACTGAGCCTGTGCTCTAGAGCCCGTACTCTGCAACAAGAGAAGCCAGCACAATGAGAAGCCCATGCACCACAAGAGTAGCCCTTGCTTGCAGCAACTAGAGAAAGCCCGTGTGCAGCAACAAAGACCCAATGCAGCCAAAAATAAACAAATAAAATAAAAAATTTTAAAAGTGCATGTGAAATCAACAGATCACCAACATAAAACTATATATATATATATATATATACACACACACACACACACACACACACACTGCTATAAAAGGCATTTAGAAATACTTGGCAATTTGAAAACACTAGTTTGATTGCCAGTAATTGAACTATCTTATTTTATTTATTTATTTTTTTGCGTTACGCGGGCCTCTCACTGTTGTGGCCTCTCCCGTTGCGGAGCACAGGCTCCAGATGCACAGGCTCAGCGGCCACAGCTCACGGGCCCAGCTGCTCCACACCACGTGGGATCTTCCCAGACCAGGGCACGAACCCGTGTCCCCTGCATCAGCAGGCGGACTCTCAACCACTGGGCCACCAGGGAAGCCCTGAACTATCTTATTTTTGACAGGGAAAAAATACTAATTTTAATGAAAATATAAAAGTAAGTTTGGGCTCCCTCTTGCAAGAGCAACGGAATCACAACTAACTGCTGAACAATCATTGACAGGAAGACACTGGAATCAAAAGCTTTTCAGACAAGCAAAAGCTAAGAGAATTCAACACAACCAAACCAGCTCTACAACAAATGCTAAAGAGACTTCTCTAGGCAGGAAACACAAAAGAAAAAGGCCCACAAAAACAAACCCAAAACAATTAAGAAAATGGTAATAGGAAAATACATATCGATAACTACCTTAAATGTGAATGGATTAAATGCTCCAACCAAAAGACACAGGCTCGCTGAATGGATACAAAAACAAGACCCATATATATGCTGTCTACAAGAGACCCACTTCAGACCTAGAGACACTAACAGAGTGAAAGTGAGGGGATGGAAAAAGATATTCCATGCAAATGGAAATCAAAAGAAAGCTGGAGTAGCGATACTCATATCAGACAAAATAGACTTTAAAATAAAGAATGTTACAAGAGACAAGGAAGCACGCTACATAATGATCAAGGGATCAATACAAGAAGAAGATATAACAATTATAAATATCTATGCACCCAACATAGGAGCACCTCAATACATAAGGCAGATGCTAACAGCTATAAAAGAGGAAATCGATAGTAACACAATAATAGTGGGAGACTTTAAAACCTGACTTACACCAATGGACAGATCATCCAGACAGAAAATTAATAATGAAACACTAGCTTTAAATGACACAATAGACCAGATAGATTTAATTAATATTTATAGGACATTCCATCCAAAAACAGCAGACTACACTTTCTTCTCAAGTGCACACAGAACATTCTCCAGGATAGATCACATCTTGGGTCACAAATCAAGCCTCAGTAAATTTAAGAAAATTGAAATCATATCAAGCATCTTTTCCGACCACAACGTTATGAGATTACAAATAAATTACAAGGAAAAAATGTAAAAAACACAAACACATGGAGGCTAAACAATATGCTACTAAATAACCAAGGGATCAAGGAGGAAATCAAAAAATACCTAGAGACAAATGATAATGAAAACACGACGATCCAAAATGTATGGGATTCAGCAAAAGCAGTTCTAAGAGGGAAGTTTATAGCAATACAATCCTACCTCAAGAAACAAGAAGCATCTCAAATAAACAATCAAACCTTACACCTAAAGGAACTAGAGAAAGAAGAACAAACAAAACACAAAGTTAGTAGAAGGAAAGAAATTATAGAGATCAGAGCAGAAATAGATGAAAGAGAAACAAAGAAAACAATAGCAAAGATCAATAAAACTAAAAGCTGGTTCTTTGAGAAGATAAAAAAAATTGATAAACCTTTAGCCAGACTCATCAAGAAAAAGAGGGAGAGGACTCAAATCAGTAAAATTAGAAATGAAAAAGGGGAAGTTGCAACAGACACTGCAGAAATACAAAGCGTCATAAGAGACTACTACAAGCAACACTATGACAATAAAATGGACAACCTGGAAGAAATGGACAAATTCTTAGAAAGGTATAATAACCTTTGAAGACTGAATCAGGAAGAAATAGAAAATATGAACAGACCAGTCACAAGTAATGAAGTTGAAAATGTGATTAAAAATCTTCCAGCAAACAAAAGTCCAGGACCAGAGGGCTTCACAGGTGAATTCTATCAAACATTTAGAGAAGAGCTAACACCCATCCTTCTCAAACTCTTCCAAAAATTGCAGAGGAAGGAACACTCCCAAACTCATTCTACAAGGCCACCATCACCCTGATACCAAAATGAGAGACACGACGAAAAAAGAAAATTAGAGATCAATATCACTCATGAATATAGATGCAAAAATCCTCAAAAATATACTAGCAAACAGAATCCAACAACACATTAAAAGGATCATACACCATGATCAAGTGGGGTTTATCCCAGGGATGCATGGTTTCTTCAATATATGCAAATCCATCAATGTGATACACCATATTAACAAATTGAGGAATAAAAACCATATGATCAGCTCAATAGATGCAGGAAAAGCTTTTGACAAAATTCAACACCATTTATGATAAAAGCTCTCCAGAAAGTAGGCATAGAGGGAACCTACCTCAACATAATAAAGGCCATATATGACAAACCCACAGCAAACATCATTCTCAGTGGTGAAAAACTGAAAGCATTTCCTCTAAGATCAGGAACAAGACAAGGATGTCCACTCTTGCTACTATTATTCAGCATAGTTTTGGAAGTCTTAGCCACAGCAATCAGAGAAGAAAAAGAAATAAAAGGAATACAAATTGGAAAAGAAGAACGAAAACTGTCACTGTTTGCAGACGACATGATACTGTACATAGAGAATCCTAAAGATGCCACCAGAAAACTACTAGAGCTAATCAATGAATTTGGTAAAGTAGCAGGATACAAAATTAATGCACAGAAATCTCTTGCATTCCTATACACTAGCAACAAAATATCAGCAAAGGAAATTAAGGAAAAAATCCCACTCACCACTGCAACAAAAAGAATAAAATACCTAGGAATAAACCTACCTAAGGAGACAAAAGACCTGTATTCAGAAAACTATAAGACACTGATGAAAGAAATCAAAGATGACACAAACAGATGGAGAGATATACCATGTTCTTGGATTGGAAGAATCAACATTGTGAAAATGACTACACTACCCAAAGCAATCTACAGATTCAATGCAATCCCTATCAAATTACCAGTAGCATTTTTTACAGAACTAGAACAAAAAATCTTAAAATTTGTATGGAAGCACAAAGACCCTGAATAGCCAAAGCAATCTTGAAGGAAAAAAACGGAGCTGGAGGAATCAGACTCCCTGACTTCAGACTATACTACAAAGCTACAGTAATCAAGACAATATGGTACTGGCACAAAAACAGAAATATAGATCAGTGGAACAGGATAGAAAGCCCAGAGATAAACCCATGCACCTATGGTCAACTAATCTATGACAAAGGAGGCAAAGATATACAATGGAGAAAACACAGTCTCTTCAATAAGTGGTGCTGGGAAAACTGGACAGCTACATGTAAAACAATGAAATTAGAAGACTTCCTAACACCATACACAAAAATAAACTCAAAACAGATTAAAGACCTAAATGCAAGACTGGACACTATAAAACTCTTAGAGGAAAACATAGGAAGAACACTCTTTGACAAAAATCACAGCAAGATCCTTTTTGACCCACCTCTTAGAGGAATGGCAATAAAAACAAAAATAAACAAATGGGACCTAATGAAACTTGAAAGCTTTTGCACAGCAAAGGAAACTATAAACAAGACGAAAAGACAACCCTCAGAATGGGAGAAAACATTTGCAGATGAATCAACAAACAAAGGATTAATCTCCAAAATATATAAACATCTCACGCAGCTCAACATTAAAAAAAACAAACCACCCAATCAAAAAATGAGCAGAAGACCTAAATAGACATTTCTCCAAAGAAGACATACAGATGGCCAAGAGGCACATGAAAAGCTGCTCAACATCACTAATTATTAGAGAAATGCAAATCAAAACTACAGTGAGGTATCACCTCACACTGGTCAGAATGGCCATCATCAGAAAATCTACAAAAAACAAATGCTGGAGAGGGTGTGGAGAAAAGGGAACCCTCTTGCACTGTTGGTGGGAATGTAAATTGATACAGCCACTATGGAGAACAGTATGGAGGTTCCTTAAAAAACTAAAAATAGAATTGCCATATGATTCAACAATCCCACTACTGGGCATATACCCAGAGAAAACCATAATTCAAAAAGACACATGCACCCCAATGTTCATTGCAGCACTATTTACAATAGCCAGGTCATGGAAGCAACCTAAATGCCCATCAACAGACAAATGGATAAAGAAGATGTGGTACATGTATACAATGGAATATTACTCAGCCATAAAAATGCAATGAAATTGCATTATTTGTAGAGATGTGGATGGACATAGAAACTGTCATACAGAGTGAAGTTAGAAGGAGAAAAATAAATATTGTACCTTAACGCATATATGTGGAATCTAGAAAAATGGTACAGATGAACCAGTTTGCAAGGCAGAAATAGAGACACAGATGTAGAGAACAAACGTATGGACGCAAAGGGGGGAAGCGGGGGGGTGGGGGGGATGGTGGTGGTGGTAGGATGAATTGGAGATTGGGATTGATGCATATAAACTAATACATATAAAATAGATAACTAATAAGAACCTGCTGTATAAAAAATAAATTAATTAAATTAAATTATAAAGAAGTAAGTTTGAAGCATAAGTTACACAAAAACCCATTTTTAAGTCATCTTTTATAGGAAAGTGATTAAGATTAAAGAAATATTAAAGTAGCTTTAATTAATTTACTAGGTTCATCAGTGTTGTCCTTTGGACCTAATTCCTATAATGAACCAAGGAAAGGATATTGTAGCTGAAATTTTTCAGTTGTTAGGAACATTTCACTTACTTTTAATTTCTCCAACATGGAAGGGTGTGTATGTATATCTCCACACATACAATATCAGTCTCTATATATTTATAATTATATAATAAAGGTTGGCTCTTAAATATTGTCTCTTTATCAAATTTTTTAGATGTCCCAAGAGCTCTCAAATTTGAATGATAAAAAGGTGCCATAAGGTATCACTTTAGTAATTAACTGGTTCTTTAATAAGGCCTCAATTACTTTGTTTCATGATAAGGAAAAAAAAAATGTTCCAAGACAGAGTTACATTCGACACCTGGGAACCTCCTAACAGCTGGCTACCTAATGAATATGCATCTGCTTAAGAGGCTGTAGACCATTAATAAACCAATAGATGTAAAGCAGAAACAATCTTTGTCAGCTTCAAATGAGATTGGATGCAATGTGCTGTGAAGTGTCACTGTCACATTGAATCGAGTTTGGGAGGTTAATAATCCACCGTTAGCTACTCAGGTCTTTGTAGCTGTACACTCGTGCTAACACTCTCTCCAAACTGGTGGCCACGTTTCCAGTGTACCACTTCTTTCTCCTGCGCACCTGATTTGAGGCTTACAATGTCTGTGTTTCAAAAATGTCTTCCGTTTTATTCCACTAAACAACACGTTTGCCAAGACTCTTTTAAAACAAAGGAGACTTTTCCAGATGGGAAAGGCAGGAAATATCAGGGTCAAGTTGGTGCAAGATGGACTTGCAGTGAATTAGAAACTATTTAGAATGAAAATTCTGTGTGTCTGCAGGTAACCTGGGTACTGCTGGGTCTCTCTAAGGGAACCCTTCCCTCCCCGTGCAGGCAGCGAGTCAGGTATTGATAACCTGTCTGAATGAGACCCTCAAGTAAGTGGTACACCCACCTAATATTAATAGTTGTGTGATCAGGACCATACTTCCCCAGTTTATCGATGAGATTTCTTGAGGGACATATTCATGGAAGACTTGTTTGAGACTATATCCTAGATGAGGGGAGATTATACCTAAAAGAGCTTGCACTTTCAAAACTAAATGTGTACCCATCACTCTGTTCTCACTGAAGTACTTGCTTACATATATATTTTGGGAGAACGTTAAGGGCAATGAGGAAAATTGGACATTAATTCTCATAAATTCAATTCAACTACCTTCTCTATTTCACTTGGCTTCTCTTTTTAAATTATGGTAAAAGATACATATTTTATGTGTATAATGTGGTGAATTTATGTGTATAAATGTGGTAAAATAACACAAAAATTACTATTTTCATCATTTTAAAGCATTGGTCCCCAACCTTTTTTGCACCAGGGACCGGTTTCATGGAAGACACTGTTTTCATGGATGGGGGTGGGGGGATGGTTCAGGCAGTAATGCGAGCGATGGGGAGTGATGGGGAGCGGCGGGGAGCGGCAGATGAAGCTTTGCTCACTCGCCCGCTGCTCACCTCCTGCTGTGCGGCCCGGTTCCTAACAGGCTGTGGATTGGTACCCGTTTCCGGCCTGGGGGTTGGGGACCCCTGTTTTAAAGCGTCCAGTTCTGGTAGATACATTCACATTGTTATGCAACCATTACCACCATCCATCTCTAGAACGTTTTCATCTCCCCCAACCAAAACTGTGTACCCATTAAACACTAACTCCCCACTCGCCCCTCCCTCAGCCTCTGGAAACCATCACTCTACTTTCTGCCTGAATTTGACCACTCTAAAGACCTGATATAAATGGATTCGTATCCCATTTGTCCTTTTGCGTCTGGCTTATTTCACTTAGCATATCTCAAAGCTCATCCAAGGTTTAGAGTATGTCAGAATTTCAATTCTTTTAAGGCTGAATAATATTCTATAATATGTACATACCACATTTGGTTTATCCATTAGTCTATTTTAAATGTACACTGTTTCCACTTACTGGTTATTGTGAACGTGAACATGGGTGCACAAATACCTGTTTGAATCTCTGCTTTCAATTCTTTTAGGTATACACTCAGAAATGAAATTGCTGGATCATGTAATAATTCTATGTTTTAGGAAGTGTCATTTGGCTTATTTTGGATTTCTGTTCATCTTACCTTGATATGGGGCCCTTAATCAGGTTCCATTTTCTCCCCTTGGTCTTTTCAAGGAAAAAGCCCAATACAACCTTAGGCTTTATTCTTTTTACTTTGATTTTTTTCCTCATTTCATGGCTGGAAAATAAATGAAAATGCACACCATGGGAATAAGTTTAAAAATGGGAATTAAGACACCCCCATTGCCCGCAACAGGAAAATGATTTATTACAAATGTGGTATTCTGTTATAAGCTGAGAATTTTGTTGTCTTTGAAAGAACCCATACATCAAATACAAATGTAAAAGTCTGTAATCTCTCAGTTGTATGAGTGACTCCTTTGTTGAATAAAACATCACCTTGAATTCCTACACAGAAATTATAACATTTTTTGTAGGAATGTAAGATCTATTTCCCCCCAAAACTCTATAAAAATTGACACCACAACTACCACCCCATTTAATATGCTCACATTACAGTTGGAAAGCCAAACACCAAAAATTTCAAATGGTGGACTGGCTCAGTGCTGGATGGAAGTAGTTTTGTAGGGAAGGACAGGTTGTACTGTTCATGTCACTACGACAATATTCTATACCACAAACTAGTAGGAAATCATATATTTGGATATGCAATAATATTCTCTAACTCTGAATGGGAGGGGAGACATTTATTTGAAGGAGTTCCAAGGCCATACTCAGGTTGACACTATTAGGCAGATGCAATCATACCTGTAGCATTTTCAATACAAGTTTTACAAAAATTAAATTTTTGTTTTTAAAGAAAAAAATTTCTTTGAAAATTGTGCTGCATCTTGTACGTACACCTGCATATCTTAAACACTAACAAATAAATGACTTAGACAATGTAAATAATAATATTCATTCACCCCTTGTAACATATTTGCAAGGCAACTTCCTTTTATTATTCTTTTATTCCTCCTTTACCTCACCACGTTACAAAATTATTTGGGAGCAGATAATATGTTCATTTGGTTTCAGTTAGGAGTGTAATCTGAGATGATGGTATTTTTCTCTGCCAAGGTTATATGTTATATTCTTATTGTTATATGGCAAGTATGGTCCCCACATTGGGGATTTTTCCATGGGCTTCCCACTTGCATTCTCAGGATTCAGCCATCGGTGCTGGGGTTGGTAAAATTCTTCAGTAATGTTAAGTCATTATTTAAATTCCTATTGTAGCTTTCAAAATTACATATTTATACTTTAAAAGGATTTTTTAAAATTTGTTATTGGTTGAAAATATGAGAATATATAACTATTTATAGCAAAAAAGAACAATAAAAAATCCAAGATCTGCTCAGGAAATATACAGGATTATAATCGCTCTGAATCAACTAATATCTTTTCCATTCCTTCTGCCATCTCTCGTTTGAGCTCAGAAAGACTTCTCACAAACACCTTGTAACAGCTTCCTAACTGGTTTCCGTGTTTCTAACCTTCACTTTCTAACTTCACTAACCTTCACTTCAGATATCCTATGCATCTCTCCCTGCTCATAAATCATCAGTGGCTCCCCACTCCCAATTGAATCAAGTCTAGATATTCAAGGCCATCTAACCCCAGGGTACTTTTCCAGATTTTATCCACTGGCTCTGCTCTCACGTGCCAACCAAAGGAAACTGCTCCCCAGTCCTGGCACACTCAGTGCCTGTTCTCCTCCCCATTGCTGCTCCAGGCCACTCCTGAACCAGGACCCTGGAGGCCTTCACCTGGACTCAGTGTCTATCAGTTGAAATACCCATACTTCTCTGAGAAGACTGAGTAACCCCAGGGGAAGTGATTTCTGTCTCTCTTTCCTTAGATAATTATATTAATAATAACCAGTAGGCACTTACAGCTGATATTTCCCTCTCTGGATGGAAAACAATAATAACATTATAATCATGGTTCTATTAACCTTTAGTATTAGCTATGTGTCAGGCACTATGCTAAAAAGTTTATATACATTCTCCTATTGAATTCTCATGATGTCCTGTCAGCTGGTCTTACAATGAAGTTACAGCTCCTGTGGAGGTCTGACTGTAGAAGCAGGAATATGGTAGATGTTGGGTAGGGTCAGAATTGCCCTTGAAAATCCCTTAAATTGTACATGGTTTTGTGTACATAAACCTACATAACTATATATGCATAAACATATAGCGTTATATACAGCATATAATAAACATATGTAAGTGGAGCATAATCCTGACCATGGATTGAAACCAGGCCCTGGCAGCGGAAGCGTGGAGTTCTAACGACTGGACCATCTGGGAATTCCCGGCCCTGCGTCTTTAAACACTAGGACACACTCGAAGTTCACATGAGAGTCAGGTGGAAATTGAACCCAGCAGAGGAAACAGCAGACTTGGGTCTCCCATCATCCCTTCCAGGCCAAACATGCACGAAGAAGAAAGGGCCTTGAAAGAGCCTATACTCTTTCAAGTGCTACTGAAGTAACATGCAAATCCACAGTGTACGCCTTATTTTCCAGATTAGGAGCAAACTGGGGCTCAGCAGGGCTGGAGAAAATGGCTCACGGTCCTGGCAGCCCCCGCAGTTGCACCAGATCTAACTCCCAAGCTCACGCTGCTAACCAGGCTGCTGAAGGTGTGGAGTGTGGCCCCTTCTAGCTGCGCTTGAGTATGTTTCCCACATGCTGCCTTGACTTGTGGCTATCCATCGTCTTTCCTCCACAATACTGAATGTGTGGAGCGTACAGGCCCTGTTGACTTGGCCTGCCACGGCACTCGGGACACAGCCCTGAGGAAATGTGATGGCTGGGCTGCCAGAATTCATGCCTGTCTGGGTGTTTGGGTGTTACGTAGATTGGTTCTTCCGTCACCAGGCAGCATACTTTTTTCTTTTCAAAAAAAAACGGGGCTTCCCTGGTGGCGCAGTGGTTAAGAATCCGCCTGCCAATGCAGGGTACACGGGTTCGAGCCCTGGTCCAGGAAGATCCCACATGCCACAGAGCAACTAAGCCCGTGTGCCACAACTACTGAGCCTGCGTGCCACAGCTACTGAAGCCTGCGCACCTAGAGCCCGTGCTCTGCAACAAGAGAAGCCACTGCAATGAGAAGCCTGTGCACCGCAACAAAGAGTAGCCCCCGCTCACCGCAACTAGAGAAAGCCCGCACGCAGCAACGAAGACCCAACGCAGCCAAAAATAAATAAATGAATAAAATAACATTTTTTTTAAAAAAGGGACTCTTCTGCCCATCATGCTTGTTACCCTAGGCTGACTAGTAAGTTAACTTCCTTTTCCAGAAGGAGAAACTGAGGTCCCATAACGTTCTTAATAGAGCTAGGAGAAAACCTGGGACTAAATATTTCCAGAGAATATACAAGTGAATTCTCAAATATTTAGCACTGCTAACACCAAATGAGATCATTTTTTTAAACAGAAATCTATGATATGGGAGGAGAACCATTGGCATTGACAGAGCTGAGAATATTGACTTCTCAGTGATTCAGATCAGTGAATGGCTGGGGGAAGCGAGGTCCTGCATCACACAGCACGTCAATCAATGGCAGAGCTAGGAGGAGCCTGAGAACTAAATTTTACAGCCTCCAAATGGAAGAGGAAAGCTCCTCATGGAGCTGAGGATATAATCTGTTGCTTGATTACACGTGTCAAGATAGCCAGCAAAACCCTTTAAAGAAGGTCTAGCAGATACATTGTTAGTTTTTAAATAGCTTAAGGCAATCTTTCCCAACATGTGGTGCTTTGGGTTTTTTGCTTGTTTGAGTTGGTTTGGTGATTTGGGGTAGCACACGGAAGATTTTTTTTTTGCGGGGGGCATTTTTAAAGCCTTTTCCCCCCAGCTTTATTGAGGTATAACTGACAAAATTGTAAGTTATATAAAGTGTTCATTATGGTGATTTGATACACATATACATTGTGAAAGGATTCTCTCCCATCTAGTTCATTAACACATCCATCACCTCACATATTTAACTTTTTTTTTTTTGGTGAGACCATTTAAGTTCTACTCTCTTAGCAACTTCAATTTTACAATGTTATCAACTACAGACACCATGTTTTACATCAGATCCTCAGACCTTATTCTCCATACAGGCGAAAGTTTATACTCTTTTACCAATCTCTCCCTGTTTCTTGCACCTGTCACTCACTTTTCTACTCTTCGTTTTTATGAGTTTGACTTTTTTTTTTATTCCACATATAAGTGATACCATGCAGTTTTGTCTTCCTCTGTCTGACTTACTTCACTTAGCATAATGTCCTCAAGCTCCATGCATGCTTTCAAAATGGCAGGATTTCCTTCTTTCTTGTGGCTGAATAATATTCCATTGTATATATATTCCACATCTTCTTTATCCATTGATAGACACTTAGGTTGTTTTCATATCTTGGCTATTATGAATAATATTGCAGTGAACATGGGAGCGCAGCTCTCTCTTTAACATCTTATTTTCATTTCCTTTGGATATACACCAGAAGCAGAATTGCTGGATCATACAGTAGTTCTGTTCTTAATTTTCTGAGGAACCTCCATACTGTTCTCCACAGTGGCTTCACAAATTTATATTCCCGCCAACAGTGCACGAGGGTTCCCTTTCCTCCATACGCTCGACAACACTTGTTATCTCATGTCTTTTTGATAATAGCCACTCTGATAGGTGTGAGGGGACATCTCATTGTGGTTTTAAAACATTTAATAATTACACACTTAGTTGTTTTAAAAAATTTCTTCCTATTTATGGCAAGTAAGGTTGGCATTCCATTTATGGCAGTGATATAAAAAATCTTTTTGAATATATTAAGTGAAAATGAGAAAATTTAAAGACAAGTATTTCTAAAATAATAATACCATGGTACTTTGACAAGGTAAAAATTGAGATGGTAATATGAGCAGGGCAGAACTTGGGGAAACACTGGCATATGAAATAACTGCATATCTCTGAAAGCTTTGACCAGTGATCCCAAAAGAAACTCCAGGGAAGGTCAAAGGCCAGAATGTTCTGTTTAATGCACTTTCCATCCAGATTCTTATGCAAGAAATGCCCCGAATCTTCTTAAGGTGCTCCTAGCAGTAGATCTGTTCCCCATCAACATAAGGCACATTTCTTCAAGAACCCTTGGTTATTTACCACAAGTTACGTCAATTGTTCAGTGCAGTGATCTTCAAAGGTAGGTTTACACAGGCCCTGGGTGAATGCCAGAGGATCCGCAAGGCATGACAGGGCTGGAATATCTATTTGTATTTTTTTAATCTAAAATACAGGGCTTCCCTGATGGCGCAGTTGTTGAGAGTCTGCCTGCCGATGCAGGGGACGTGGGTTCATGCCCCGGTCCAGGAGGATCCCATATGCCGCGGAGCGGCTGGGCCCGTGAGCCATGGCCACTGAGCCTGCGCGTCCGGAGCCTGTGCTCCACAATGGGAGAGGCCACAGCAGTGAGAGGCCCGCGTACCGCAAAAAAAAATAAAAAATAAAATAAAATACAGAAAAATAAATTTGCTAATGATTAATACACAGACTGACAATAGAGCAGATGTCTATTTTATAAGTGTACACATTTGGGAGTGGGACACTAAACACCATTTTACAAATAGGACATTCAATCAAAAAGGTATGATTACTACCAGATGAGAGAAAGGGGTTGATTAGATCTAGGACTTGCACTATTGGTGTATTTGCAACCTGTTTTCTCTAGGCAGGCTTGTTCTCTCCCCCCCTATCTATCCCTGAGGAAGGGTGAAGTGAGAGAGGGCAGAAGACCCTGAAGAAGCCACCCTTGAATAAAAGATGTGTGTCCAAGAGGTCACCCTCACATGTGAAGGATCATATGCGGTTTTTTACAGTCCTTTGGAGATCTCAAAACCCAACCATCTTGTTCCAGTTCCAAATTTCAAAAAGGAAAGAAGACCCAAGCCACAAATGGACTGGGTTCCCAAATCTTCTTAGTATTCATCTATAACTCAGAATTAATTTTTCTATAAAAATGGCTTATAGTAATTCATTTTCTTAGAAGAGATCTATTTAATACTCAATATGGCAGAAATAGACATTTGCAATGACAATTTACAGATTATAATGCTGTTACAATACTAGTGATTAATGGACAAAAATTGAATAATGTATTTTGAACCATGTTGTAGGTAGAGAAAACCATGAGAATGAAAAATAGAGACTTTCATGAAGACTTGGAAAATGGCTTCTAGTCTCCTTCGAGGACATGAAAGATACACAGAACTGGCTTTTTCTTGTCCAAGTTCACTGCAAAACTCACAGCGCCTCTCTTCCTTAATACTAGAGTATCACTAGTACACTCCTTTCACTTACATTCATGATTAGCATCCATCTTGGGTTGGTAAAGACGGAAAGAACAAAGATTCATTTGACTCCGACAGAACTTCACCCACCAAAGTAATTATTCATTAATATAAGGGTCTGCTTATATTTAACCTTTTCTTGTCTCATTAAAATATTACGTTCTCAACACACCTCTCAGAGATAATTCAGCTGGTGTTGGGAGTTGGGTATATACTGCTCTTCATGGGTGTTAAAAAAAAAAAAAAAAGGCCCAATGGTTCACGAGCTAAGGTTCCACTTTACTGGACCACTGTTTAGTTTACAATTGACAGAGATTATGGGGGTCCTTTCTGAGGCTTTCTCTTAAGGACCCAGGCAGGATGATACTTTTTCCACGTATCTGAGGAGCACACACATCAGATTTATTGTTTGGGCTAGGTCGCTTTTCCCAAAGAACTTAGAATCCATGGGACAATGTGGAAATTTATGAATATTTTAAAGTTTCATCAACACATCATGAAGGCGCTAAAACAGATTGGAAATACATAAAACATAGCTGTAACCACTTGCAGAGGATGACAGTGGCAGGAAGACATAAGGGAAGAGAAATAGCTCTCTCTGCAGTTTCTCACGTACACACACTAACAACAAAATGCACACAAGTTCATATTGGGGTCTGATTGCAAAAAAGAGCCCGCACTTGCAAAAGAACAGTAATGCTAATGATGGCAGCGTAATGATGCCATCTCCATTTTCTTTCAGTCTCTCTCACCTTCCACTCTCACTCCCACCCTGCCTCCCTGTCTGTCTCCCTGGTTGCCTTCGCCATCCTCCTGCTCTAACATGAACAGGACACAAAGCAGAAAAGAACTGAACAACTGGTGAAATGGGGTGGCTGGGGGGGTGGAAACTCTGAGTTGTTCAAGACTCCCCTGTCTATTTGCCATGTTACTTTCCTCAGAGAGGCCTCCCCTGACGACTCAGTCACAAAGAGCTGCCCCAGTCACCGTCATCACACTCTCCCATTCTCCTGGTTGACTTTTTTCCCTAGCACTTTGCATTGTCTAAAGTAGTTGTTTGTATTTTGTTTTCTCGTGATGTATGATTTTTATTTCTCTTCCCTAATAGAATGTAAACACCATGAGAGCGGGGGATTTGCCTGTCCAGTTCATTCCAAGATCTCCAGTGCCCAGAACAGTGCCTGGTCCCAGGAGGCGCTCAGTTAATAAATGTTGACTCAACAAATACCCTGAAATATCCAACAGATGACATGGGCAACCAACAGTTTCTAGGAAGTAGATAGTAAGGACTCAATACATGGTGGTTATTATGGTTTTATTATTATACTGCTGTTAGCCAGAAAAATTACCTGGCCTCTAGGATTTGACCACATTCTTTCCCAGGCCAGCAAAAGAATCTGGTTCCTCTTGCCTCACCCTGATCCTAGAAATAAAATTTGTCCCCAGGCCTCAGAGCTGCATCCTACCCATCCTCAGCCATAGTCCCAACACCTCTGTGCCCTCAAAAGCAGGCTCACTGCGCGGCCGGGGCCTGTGCTCCGCGACGGGAGAGGCCACAACAGTGAGAGGCCCGCGTACCGCCAAAAAAAAAAAAAAAAAGCAGGCTTAGTGCTACGATCCAGTCTCCTTTGAGAATATTGGGTGAAAAATCCCCACAGCCTTGGCCTCAGCTTTCTTTGTTCACACTGTTTGCTTTGAAGACCTTAACACGGTGCTGAGAAATCAATAAGCAGGGATGCTGCCAACCCTGCGTGTATCTCCTTCTGATTCTCCTCCGGGAGGCTTGGCTCACTCTGACACACTGATAAGTCATGAAGTGCCCAGCTTGGTCTGCAAATTAAGCCCCTCATAAGTAATCAAGGAACACCAAGCTTAGTGTGCTGTGGGTTTTCCATCGTGAGTGTCATTGGATGAAATGAAAGTACACAGTACCGGTTTTCGTAATGAACAAGCCTCAAGTCAGGTTTGCTGTGATAGGGTTATCAGTCATTGCACAAATTAATTATTTAGGAAAGCACTTTTTACAGTGGGTTTTCATTCAAGTTTTGCCCCTTGATGTATGTGTATAAAAATGACTAATCCATTGGACACTGCTATTGTACTTGTGCATCTATCACTATCTGGCCTTTTTTTAGTAATTGGTTTATTAATTATAGCATCTTAATGATCTGTTTAAAATAAATAAACCATTTGCACCATTTCAAAGGTATTTTGTGAGGCTCAGCTGATATTAAAATAGCACCAGCCTTATGTGCTTTTTCAGCAAGTGACCTAATTAGTTAATAAAGTAATTGAATATTAAAAAGGATGTTGCAGGTGATTAAAATTTAAGAGTCTTCAGAATGTTATTAAAGCTATAAATCATACATCACTGTTTTAATTTGCATAGCTACAGAATTACTAATGGTCCCACGTGCACATGGGGCTTGGCAATTATTCCTTTAACAAAATGTTGGTGATGCTGAGGTACCAAATTCTTTCAACTTCTGTTGATAGCTGCATAGAAACCTGTTTCTGCCAGATTAAATATCTAACTGTTGAAATTGCTGCTTGCTCCCTTTTGACAGGTACAGACATTCATTCACTCAAGAATGAATTGTCCAAGAATTGTTAGGTGTTGAGTATAATGGTGAGGAAAACAGACATGGTCCTAATGGCGTTTATATTCTGGAGTTAGTTGGGCAGAGACACTAGTCATAAACTTCCCTAAATTCATGTATAATTACAAAAGGTAATAAGGAGCTATGAAGGAAAAGTACAGGATTTTGCTGGTGAAATCTGACCTCATCAGCTAGATTAGGGATCAAACACTTAATTCCAGGTGAAGGGGCTGGGACTTCACCCAGCAGGCTGTGAGCTCTTGTTCAAGCAGGAAATCCCTGATGAGCCTGCCAGTGGTATGTAGGAAGGACTGGCTGGAAATGCTGGTTGTTTACCCAACAGCCATCACTCTTTCCTGGCTATCAGAATCCCAGTTCTATTTGGGTATAGCACTAGTACTATGCTCAGGGAAAGTAGGCCAAGGCCCAGGGATAAATGATGAGAAGTCCAAATCAATTGTTGTAATCCCATTGCCCTTTGTCTATGATTGGTTTAAGGTAGATGTGTTCTGAGGAACTCAAAGAGGCTTTCTGAAGAATGGAAAAGGAAATATACAAGAAGAACACTCCTTTCCTCTAT
The DNA here is from genome assembly GCF_937001465.1 of Orcinus orca. Lineage (NCBI taxonomy): Eukaryota > Metazoa > Chordata > Mammalia > Artiodactyla > Delphinidae > Orcinus > Orcinus orca. Next base: position 52,138,060 of record NC_064561.1, read on the forward strand.
GCTTTTGGATGTTAGCATGAGTGGTGGTGCTACTTGGAGCTATAGCAGCCATACTGACACCATGAGGGGGAAGACAAAACAAACGAACAAAGCCACACACATACATACACAAACATACTCCCTAAGCCTGAGGCCTAATATTGTTGAATTGCTGAACCAACTCTAGAAACTTTGGATGTCTTAAAACATGAAAGAATAAATTGAAGTTGAATATTCTGTTACGTGCTGCCTAAAGCATCTTAACTGAACCAGAGGAGTCAAAAATGAAGATACTGGAAGCTGAAAGACAAATTAAGAGGCAAATATAACTGTCAGGTGAGCAGTGATAAAATGCTAAGCATGGTAGGGTGGAACAAGACGAATGGAAAGTAAAGTCAAGAATGGAGTTGAGGGGCTTCCCTGGTGGCACAGTGGTTAAGAATCCACCTGCCAATGCAGGGGACACAGGTTCGAGCCCTAGTCTGGGAAGATCCCACATGCCACGGAGCAGCTAAGCCCATGCACCACAACTACTGAGCCTGTGCTCTAGAGCCCGTGAGCCACAACTACTGAGCCCACGTGCCACCACTACTGCAGCCCGGGTGCCTAGAGCCTTTGCTCTGCAACAAAGAGAAGCCAACACAATGACAAGCCCGTGCACCGCAACAAAGAGTAGCCCTCGCTCACTGCAACTAGAGAAAGCCCACGCACAGCAACAAAGACCCAACGCAGCCAATAACTAAATAAATAAATAAATTTATCAAAAAATAAAAGAACAGAGCTGAGGCATTGTGGACACAGAATCAACAGAATTTGTCAACTTACTAGTATCCAAGGTACCAGGTAATGGTAACTGCCATTCACTGAGTATTTCCTATGTTCCAGGCATTATTCTGAGCACTTTACATGCAGCATCTCATGTAACCATTTCAACAACTTTATGAAGTACTATTAGTTTTCACCATGGTTGAATCCTGTTTCAGTCATGCCTTGATTTATCAAGTCAAATCCCAATATCCTCTATAGCCACCAGTGGGCAAAAGCAGATGACTTGCTTCAGACTCCTTGGGAAAGCTGCTGGCTAGACTGCTGCTCCTAACATTTTTCATTTCATAGCACACATAGAAAATTATAATATTAAAGCACACACTGGGGTAAATGCGAGGGGACTCGGGCATCTATATGGGGCTTCGCAAAAGCCTTCACTACTCTTTATTATATAATTATAAGAAAATAAAATTCAAAATTTAGGGAAGATATTAAATACTGAATTTGTGTAAAATTTCTAAAAAATAATCTCTTTGATTTTTAATGAAAAATTTGTTTTTTATGAATATAGTTTTTTAATATCAGATTTTATGCTTGAAATAGCAATTCCTGAAGACTTTTAATCCAATCAATACTTACTAATCATGGTCTCTTCAAATTCTTGATAGTCATCACTAACAATAAATTTTGTTCACACAAGTGATATAAATAAAAGTAAAAATTCTTCTGACACCCTTCCAAATTTTTTACAACTTTTGAGTCATATTTAAAGTGTGTGTGTGCACGCGCACGCAGTCGTTCAAAGTAGTTCTTGTGGTTAAAGTAGTCATCAGGTCCACACACAAGGGAAGAAAGCTGATACAACTGCATTCCCACTTCTTAACATTTTGATTTTCTAATCTGAGTAAGTCTTCTGGCACTTATAAAATGGTCTGGCCCTTTTGTTACTAATTCATGGCTTTCCAAGGATGAGAAAGCTACAAAAGTGGGATAACCCAAGCAGCACTGAAATAACAGGAGTTATTCTTATGGGCTGTTCTTGTGCAGCAAGAACCCACAAGGTAAGGGAGACATGAAAAGAAAAGGAAAAGCTATTCACCTGCTGACACTTCTACGGCCCTGACAACTTCGTGTTTCCATACCGCTAAAATGTTACACTCTGCCTTATGGTATATTTGAATCCAGATTCCTATATAAGACAATTTTCCTGGTTGGGGCTCATCTCTGGACCTGGAAGCAGGGAGAGAGGACTCTTTGGACTTCACATTCACAAACGCCTCACATACAGACTGTGGCTCTACCTCCAAATGAGGCTATGCACCCACTCACAGGTACACAGTGAGGATTGGAAGCTGTACGTCATTCAGCCTGAATTTTACAAATACACCACATTTATGACTCTTTGACATTTCTTCACTATTTTCATGTATTGCAAGCCTCAAATAATGGAAATGGCCAGGCTCTCTCTCTACCCTGAAGAGGCCCGTGTGTGTCTCTGTGTGTGTCTTTTTATGTGTATTTGTCCTCCAGTGCACATTTTCATAAGTGGATTGGATGTAACATGTTCAATTAATTAAGGAATACATTTTTATTACCAACACCACTAACGGTTATATCTTGATCTCCATAAGGAACTGGCCAACTGGGGAGATTAGCGTGCACTGGCTCATGACTGGAGGGGAACAAAGATGTGTGGTCAACACATCTGCTTTGCACGTTTGTGCTTTGTTTATCATAAAATGGGCGATAATGATAAGGATGTGTAAGAAGCACAGTGTTAATGACAGTGCCAATGGAGAGTGTGAACAAAAGCCATGACTTCTGAGAAAGAGCTGGATGTAAATTAAACCCCAGATTTGTTCAGACTATAGGTTTTATAGCTACACGTTTATGGCTATTAGAAAGATCTTTGGTGTTGAAATTCCTGCAAGAATAATTTCATCACTTCAAGTGTGAAACTCCCTAGTCACTGATTCCAACTTCTCCCATGGAAGCAACTGCTTTAGAATATTGTTTTTGCTGATGTGACCATTTTATTACAGAACATAGTGTGTATTACGTAACACATGCAGCTTATATCCATGCATTTCATAACACACAGGAGGACACTGACCACTTGTGGCTCAGGAGGTCTTTGCCTATAGTCTGAAGATAAACATTTTAATTTCAATAGTTGCCTATTTATTTTCATGTATACTTTCAATTTAAGGCAAATTTCCCTATTTTGCACTGATGGTAGTGATGCATAGCTTCTTTTTAAGTGTTAGCTGAAAAGTGAGTCAATGTATAAAACATATCAAATAAATAAAAATGCAGTGGTCTATTTGGGATAAGGCAAAAATCATGGAGATGCTCTGCAAATGACCCAAGTCTTGGAAACCATGGGCTAGGTAATAATAAGAAGGAAGATGTAGGCTTTGGGTTGCGTTTCTGATAGCGATGATGGCCACACATTCATCCTGGAGACCAGTGCCATACACACGTAAAGCTGCTGCCTGATGCCCCAGGAGCGTGCTTTTCCACGTGACACTAATTGGCCCACACAGGAGTGAAACCATGACCCTTCCCTCATTAGCCACATGCTCAGACCAGCTGAGCTAGCTCGCTCTGGGTCACTGGGGTCCCATGTAGGAAATTACCATTCCAGTGCCCTGTGGTCCTCTCGTAACCCCAACTAATGAATGTCCCGTGGAGCCTAATGTCATTCCTGGGGGAGCACATAGCTCTCCCAGCAGTGAAGAAGTTGATGACATGCTGAAGTTTTAACCTAGGGAGAACCAACTGAGGCGGCACGGAGAACTCAGGAAGCCTGGGAACAATCTTTCAAACATCTGTGTGTTAGAAAAAGGCCTGGCCTCAGGACATGAAATGCAAGCACAGGGAAGTGAAGAAAGCAGCTGAGCATCACACAGCAAGTTTATCATGGCATAAATGACAGTAAGTGCTTGCTGTCTGGGCTGAGCACTTCCTGTCACCAACCCTATAAGGTAGGTGGTATTATCCTTATTTTAGAGATCAGGAAACCGAGGCTCAGAAGTCACTAGTAAGCCTCTAAGATAGGCACTCCTCCTAGGATTGCCATATTGTGGAAATTAATACATCACCAAGTAGAAGGGAAATATTACCAGACAGACAGCTTGCCAAACCTTTCTGCTTGTGCCCCCTTTTAGGTCTCAGGGTAAAGACTGTAGGCCTTCAGGTAATCTTTATTTTTCTGTTGCTTTAGCACATCCACAGTGTAGCCTTTAGAAGAGTTTTTTTTTTTAATAAGATGAATAATAAGATTAAGAAGGCAAGGCCTAGGGAAAGCATTCTTCCCAGGTGTTGGAGAACACTGGAAAGAAAGGGATGGCAGCCTTTCTATATGCATTCTGAAGACCTGGGAAAGCCCACTAGCCACTCCCCCTGCTTTTTTAACAAGACTATTGGATCGACACCCCTTCCAGGGCCAAACTAACGGGTGGGTGAAATGAAATACCAAGTGGCCCTCACCTGGCAGCCACTCTTACCAGAGCCGCAGCTGGCCCACTGCCCTGGGGCTGCCCACTGCCAAAGTCCTTTCTGGGAGCTCTGAAGGCCCATGTGAGTGTCCACTTCCAGCCGAAGATCAGGGCAAAAGGAACTAGAGACACTTGGCACAAAACAAAAGCCCTAGTTTAACTCAGCCCTCTGTTTTCTGATTAGTCTAAGGGGATGACTCAGCTTGTCCTCAAAGCTTCCCACTCAATGCCTGAGAAATTTGATATTTTTAAGGCGCAACTGGCTAACAATCAACCTAAGAGTCAGATAGATAGAGACAGAGTCCCAAATTTGACATTTATTAGCAGGAGAGATGTTGGTAAGTTATTTAACCTGTTTCAGTTCCCTCACATATATACTGGGGATAAAATCTTCCCCTCACAGTGGCTGTATCTGAACAAGGCAATGTGTGTAATACACTTGGCACACAGGGTCTAATGCTCAAGAATGACAGTACTTCTTATCGCATCCTCTGTCCTCTGTCCCCTCACGGAGCGCAACTGAGTGAAATGTGATGCAAGTTGTCATGGTCCAAAAAAGCATGAAATAAAACTTCTTATTATCATCTTATTTTTAGTTGTTCATTTGAAGACCAGCGTCTAGTTATTTCACATACTATATTCCTCTTCACCATAGGCTGCTGGGAAATTATTCCTTGACATAGAGAGGGGAAGGTCTTTTGAAGGCCTTGATGTGAAGCGCTTAGAAGACTTACCAGCACTGCCCACCCACCCCTCCTGCCCCCAGTGCCCAGCCTAAAACAACATACTTTTCTGTGTCTATTAGAAACTTTTCTTGCTTGCAGCCTTGGAGTGGAGGCTTAATTCTGGTCACAGAATTGTGAGAGAACTGCAACCTCTCTCATAAATGGGCTCTCAGGCATCAACACTGGAGGAAACTGAATTGTTTCCAAAAGCGAGACAGCGGCTAAGAAATAAGGGTATCAAGACAGTTTTCCTGGAGTAATCTCCTACCCAGTGGGAAGAGGCCAGGCGGAGCGGACAGTATTCTGAGAAGAAATGAGGAGCCCACAATGTGAGAACAGCAACAGACTCCCTAACATAGTGGACAGCGGGCCATCTCTCTCTTCATCACTCTTCCGCGGGCACGTTGGCTGGCTGATTGCCATCGGTCAGGCTTCCTTAACTTCACATTATGTAAATTCAGTAGTGGTAAGAGATGTTTATATTGCCACTTGGGTTGACTATAGTTTGTTTTTCTTGATTATCTCAGTCCAGACTGGTGAACATTTAATAAATTGTAGCAGTGCCTGGAGATCTGGAGACTCAAATCCCCCCCTGGGACTCTGTAGTTAAACAGTTCTCTTTAAACCACTGCCACCTAGTGGTAACTGAGCAGACTGAAATGCGCTTCACTTATGTCCAACGAGAGAATGGGGATGGGCAAAAAGGAACTTGTTTTTTCCCTGCCACCCTACCCAGGAAGCATAGGGAAAGAAGTGACAGAAGATGAATCTCATTCCACTGGCCTCCACTCCCTGCCAATGTTTAACCATCACTGTACATTTTATATGTCAAGCTAGTGGACTCTTCTGACTTTATTTTGACTAATGAGGACATTTTCATTTAATCACAAGCCTTTGAGATATAAAACAAACAAGCAAGGGCCAGAACTGGAGCACCTGGGTCTTGCCTCCCTTTCCTCCACCGTGGTGGTTAGAAACTTCCTGATGTCAGCTGCGCCCAACTTAATGTGTTCTTTGAAAGTAGGGAATTGGGTCTTGACAATTAACTTGAGGTTTCCCCCTCTAAGAATCAACGTCATTTTTGCTTCTCCACCTTACTCAGGTGACTCAGCGCTAGAAGCACACAGAGGAGATCAAGTACTCAATGTGGCAAATCTCTGCAGATCAATTTCCTGTACATGCACAGAGGAGCTGGTGGCAAATTCAGATATTCCTGGAAGCATATGAGGATCAACGAGTCAAACGCAGTAAAATCCTCCGAGGTGAGCAGAGTCAATGGTGATCTCAGCAGGTTGTGAAGAGAGTGGATTAATGCCAGTGAGCTATTAGGTAGAATAAATTCACAGAGCAATTACCACTGCTTGGGGCTTAGAGGAGATAATTCACAACGTGGGCCAATTTCCTTTTCTAAGCGTGAACTTCAAATAAACTTGGAACAACAAAGCAAGCTCAAGGATAGTGATGTAGGTGTGTGAGCTCTGGTAAAGAGAAGGCACAAGGTTACAACAATGAGACTGCAGAAAGCCTGAGATGTTTCAGCTTTCTAGATCAGTGTCTTCCCTTGGTAACAGACTCCTCTGCCTCCTTCTCTGCACCCACCCCTCTCCAATCAGCAGACACAAAGCAGCCAGTATATTGTATTAATCATATTTATTACAGTTTCCAGACTCCCATATGACAAATACCTAAAGCAGAAGAACACTGCAAGCTGACGTTACTAGCAGCAACCCACCTAAACCCTTCCTGGGAGGAAGGGTTTAGGTGAATTTAACAATGAGGAGTAATTTCAAGACAAGAATAAAAGTCATGTTTTTTCTTTTAGCAGCTGGTATATGAACAGTGAAACTATAAATACAGAGAGTCATCCAGGTTTAGCCTTGTCTAAAAAACATTAATAAGTCACGGTGCAGAGGGGTATCCCCAGGGTTGCCAAACAGAAGGCTAATGCCTTTAGATGTCAGTATGAAATAAGCAAATCACTTTTCAAGACACTGCTTACTATCTGCTTTGCTGTCAGGACAACAGAAAAAGAACTGGACTGCTGCCCTAGAACTTAGCTCACACATAATTCAGCCAGACACTCATTGTTTCAATCACCCCTAAATTTTTTTAAAACACATCCCCCCGCCATCGACAGCTCTAAAAACATAACATCAGACATTTGCTCGGAAGGACTAAAAATCAAAATCAATTGCAGTGTATTCGGAACAGCTTTTACGGCTTTCCTGAGGGACAGTTCCTATCTCTTAAGAGAATGTTTTTAAAGAAGCACTAACTCTGGTAGCTTATCAAACTACTCTTTATTCTAAATAAATAAGACCAACTGAAGGTCTCAGGTGTACTTCTTCCACACACACCCCCTCCCCCAGATCTCCAAACCATCCAAAGCCATTTCTTGACAGAGAGCTTTCATTTTTATTAGAGGAGTGCAAGAGAACTTACAAACATGTGAAAAATACTCGAAACACCGACAGTAAAGGAGGCCCAACCCTTCCTCAGAGCCCAGAAAACTGTGGCAGGAACCCCAAAGGCTTATCTTAAATCCATCAACTCAATTTGCCAGAAAGTCATGACAGACCACTCACCGTTGCCACACAGGCCTAGATGGGATTTTCCTTCTTTACAATCACTAAGAAAAGCCTTCTGGGAGTTATTGCCCAGAAGAACACAGGCTGATGAACAGAAGCTACTGAAAAGGGGTCGACTGCATTCTATATCTGGCACAGGAAAAGGAAAATTAAAACATCTGGAAACCATTACATTTATACCACGATACTCTTAGGTGAATCTTTACCTTCCCTCAGCAACCATTTCTTTCATAAAAAATACACAAAGGCTTAGAAAGCATTGGGGCAGCACCAGTGACAGCTACCTGTCTTTGAATAATTTTAATTTTTTCCTAAAGGCAAAATTAAGAGAAACTTAAAGAAGTAATTTACAGAACAGATTCTATTTCATGGTTTTGCCCATGTCAGCTGCTATGGAAACAGTACAAACAGAAATACAAATAGCCACTCTACATCAAGTTAGGTTTCCATTTTTTCTCAAGGGATAGAAGCAGTACACCTAGGTTTCTGTAAGCCTTCTGAGGATGAAGGGCAGCTCATAGCTCATGGCCTGACAATCTCTAAAAGTACTCCTGGACTATTTCACCATGAGGATAGGTAAAGCCCTTCTTCATTCGCTAACGACTCTAGCAAGGATTCTATGCACCTAGACTTTAACGCTAATGGTTTCTAGGCTTTCTGACTTGACATGCGCCATGCACGGAGAGCAAGGAACCAACCAGTCCAAGGCCACCTGCCTTAGACACTGATAACTCCAGCTAACCATCGCACAAACGGCCCACCTGTTGTAAATGGTCTCTCAGAGGAAGCAGAAATACTTCCCAAATACTAGCACAAACAACCTAAAGTACAGTCTCTCCTAGTGGTGAAGCAGTAGAACCATCTCTGTGTACAAAGAATGGCTCATGAAATCGTTCTGGGGGTGCAGCCACACCTTCCATTTCTCGATCCCTTGTTACTTCCTAACAAAGCTGGATACTCCTGAGAAGACCTCAACAAGTGTACAGGTCTGCCCTGTGAACTGCCCCAAAAACACACTGCCATGTCTAGAGATTACTTTGAAGAATCAAAGTTGAATGTTCAAAAATAAGTACTAGTGTCTCAAGCCCAAATCCCTAGAGAATACCAGAAGCCAGTTTTGCTGTGTTTTGGCTGCTTAGGACCCCCTTGACGAGTTGATGGGGGGCCTCCAGAAATCTACCATTCTGGCTTTTACTTTCCCTTTTTCTTTTCTTGCCTTCTGAGGAAGACTTCAGCTATTTCCATAGCAACTTATTTAAATGTCCTAGATGACCACATTTTTGAGCAGCATATACATTTTTAGGACATATTTTTCATTCCTTTTGAACAATTTCTCCCATAATAAAGAAAAAGCAATAATTAAAAAAAATTACTTCTCTAAAAATATGGTTATCATGCTTTGTACACAACAGCACATTTACTAGATAATACTCATTCCAGAATCACTGTCCAAACCAAACAAATAAATGGGGGTATATGGGCACATAAGACAGATGACACACAGTTTTGTTTTTTTTGTTTTTTTGCGGTACGTGGGCCTCTCACTGCTGTGGCCACTCCTGTTGCGGAGCACAGGCTCTGGACGCGCAGGCTCAGCGGCCATGGCTCACGGGCCCAGCGGCTCCGCGGCATGTGGGATCTTCCCGGACCGGAGCACGAACCTGTGTCCCCTGCATCAGCAGGCGGACTCTCAACCACTGCGCCACCAGGGAAGCCCGACACACAGTTTTAAAATAATTTTCAGATCCAGAATTAGTAACTTGGGCAGAAAAGCAGTAAATCAATCCTTATATGGATACATGAAAATTAAATGCAAACTAGAAAACGAGCATGTGTTTAAAATAAATCAGGTTAGATTTAATCAGGCACTACAATGAATGGAAATTGATTATATTCCTTTTGATTCCAAATTTCCACTTTATTGGGAAAATCTAGTAACCATTACAGCTTCTAGCTGAGGGACAAGAGGACAGACAGATGGCGACTGCCAAACAGGGAGGACTGGTAAAGAGGTAGAGGCAGGGGTGCCTGATGATTAAACAAGACAACTACTAATTGGGGAACTGAGATTTTAGCCATACTGTTTAGAAGAGATTTAGACTGGCAGATTCCAAAGATAATTGTTCACGAGCGTTTGTAACCTAGAACTTCTCTAAATGTTTAGTGCACCTAATCTGGCTCTAAAGAGTATATTTAAAATGCATTTTGAAACAAAATCAAATAAACAAAACAAAACAACTTCCACAGATGCCTCTTTGGGGATGCGTTGTTTTTAGGTGCGCATCCTTCCTTCGGTGCTGTCATATAAACCCCTCAGAAAGTGCAGTGGAATTCCCTCTCATCCTGACCAGCAGAGGGCGGGGGCTGGGATACGGGGGCGGGGGGGGGGCAGCAACGAAATGCCCCTCTTCCTTTACTGAAGATACTCTTCTGAACACTTCCATTGTCCCTTAGGAGGAAGGAACGGAATATGGAAAACAGTTCCTGAAGATATCACTGCTTTTTGATAACAAGATCGTAACTGTGACACCTATGGAGATGACTCTCTGATATTATATAGCACCTACCTTGCTCATGAAACACTGAACTTTTACCAAGCTATGAAACAGGGTGAGTAAAAATCACTCATGGCACTCACACGTGTTAAAAGACTTTAAAATGCCTTCCCCAAATTCTTTTACTCAGTGCCCCTGTGAGGTAGGTGTCTGGTGGGAAAAAACTGAGGCACAGAGGGGTTAGTCTGCTCTCCTCTCACTACATGATGAGCCAGAGTCCCAGCTCCTTGAACTTGATTCACCAGCTTCTCAGAAGGCTTATTTAAGTAACACGACAAATACAGCAGAGGAAGTTTTTCTTTTCAAACGTTTTAACTAGTTAGCTATTTATCATTCTCACTTTGAACCTAAGTTATCTAAAATAAAACCAAATAATGTATAAACTAACAAAACAAAAGGTCAACATTGCCTAACAGTCTGTGTCAAGATATAGCCTATTTTGCACTGGTGATTGGAAAAGCATATGGTTCAAGTAGAAGTAGTAGCAGGTGGTCTAGTGTTCCTGTTACTCAAGCCAGGCTGAGTAAAGTGTCCCTTACAGACACCACCGCTGTACTTTGTGAGAACCTCTTTGGTCTGAAACAAGGGAATAAAACTCCACCCCTGTTTCATGGAAACCATCCTAAAAGATACTCTAGACAGGGGCCAGCCCTGCCTGGAAAGAGTACTCTTGGCCACATGATGAGTGTGTATTATTGAGTCCACGCAGAACTCTTTGAAGCCAGACATGAAGGTCACAGTCTCCTGACATAAAGCTCACAGGACAGGTCACACTATATACAGAGGGGCAATACACAGGGTACATGCACTAGCACCATGCCACAGAAGTGAAAGAGAAGGACAAGAGCATCTTATAGTCCCATCTGGTACACCATCTGCAGAAGCTATCTCTGGCAAGAGGAAGACCAACAACGAGGTCCCATATTTCTTTCCATAAAGTGGAGAGGCATAAAAACACAGCATTCATTGCTAGATGCTTTGAGCATACCACCTACCCAAATTTCACTCTTACATAAACTGGTGGGCTTCTTATATCTTATAGATATTAAAAGATAACAAATTACATTTCTTGATCGAGAGAATGGTGTAGAGCAAAATTCAAAGGTCATTTACAAGATGTGGGTTCAGGGCTCAGGGTGATTTATACTGCTACTCTTAGAAACAAATTTATGAGTACTCAGGGCACTAGCTTTTAGAAATGAGATCATTCTTTTTGAGGTGTTTTTTTTCTTCACCGTGCTATAGTGTCTGTGGAGTGAATTCAATTCATACCATGCTCCCTAATTCAAATCTAGTATTTGGTTTGAGTGTCTGAAGTAGACCAAGATACCAAATAAGATGCATGTACCTCTGTACAGCTTTTGCCTTGATATTAATGTACACACCCACCCACCCTCTCAAGGCCTATTTCCCCTTCAGGGACCTCATCTCCCAGAAGGCCCGAGCCTGGCTCTATGCTCTGCACATGGCAGACCAGAGGGAATCATTCCAACTCATAGCTTCACTGGGATACTAGGATATAGCATAGCAGCGATTCATGCATCTTATTTCGAAAAACCAAAGCTCAAGTGAGGCCGAGCTGGTCACTGTGCAAGATGAACCAGCAGGACATTCTCGCCTCGAATGAAAATCTGATTTATGTGTCGAGTGAATACCTGCTGGTAATCCACTTTGGGCTTTCGCTTTTTCTTACGGGGCTGGCCCCTGGAAAGGGTGGTGGCCCTGGAAAAGGTACCTCCCGCACTCGACCCTTCTGTCTGTGTAGTCCTCCCTGACAGCTCTGACCTGGACTCCTCCCTTGCCGATGCCTGCAGGGAAGAAGGGACGGAGCGGGAACGCTTGCGTGAACCCCGGTCAGTGTCTCCTCGTCCCCACACTGAAGCCACCTTCCAGGTGGATGTCTGGGAGTATCTGGACAGAGTGGAGTCTTCAACTGCAGACTTGGAATCTGTTTCCTTCTTGGAGGAATCCTGCAGTTTTAGTCGATCAAAGAGCTATAAGGAAAGCAATGACAAGTATTAGCCTTCCCTTTAGCTTACAACATCCCTCTTCCAATATGTAGAAGAAAGACTAGATTCCTTTATCATGCTCTGTGGACTGCTTGCTTTGCAATTTTTAAAAATTTAGTGGGCTTCCCTGGTGGCGCAGTGGTTGACAGTCCACCTGCCAATGCAGGGGACACGGTTTCGTGCCCCGGTCCGGAAAGATCCCACATGCTGTGGAGCGGCTGGGCCCGTGAGCCATGGCCGCTGAGCCTGCGCGTCTGGAGCCTGTGCTCCACAACGGGAGAGGCCACGGCAGTGAGAGGCCCATGTACCACAAAAAAAAAAAAAAAAAAAAAAAGTTAGTAACGAATTTTCTATTTCTAGCCGTAACTCAGATAAATCAATAAATATGTCAAGAGAAAAGGCACCCACTTTTCCTATGGTATAAAACTGAAAGACTTTTAAACCTTATAAGAGGTAACTTGTTGTTCAAACAATATGCAAGTAAGAAGCACAGACTCATTTTTGATTCGCTGGATGCATGGGAAGAGACTAATGAAGACCGTGGTCCAGGCACACCTGGTTGATAGCAATAGGGCTTTTCCACTTGGAAACCCTGGTCCCTGGGCTCAGTGATCTTAATTCCTAAGCTTGAAAGCATGTTGGGTACTCAGAAAGTCAGGGGAAACTGCCTACCCTAGTGAGAGTCAATGAAGAATCCCGTTCATATGCTTTGCCTAGAACAGGTTTTCGGTAGGTCTCATCCACATCAGTAAGTGCCTAGAGAAAAACAGACCAAAGTGGGGAAAATAAGGTAGCATTCAAATATTATTTTTATAGCTTTCAGGAAAAAATTTAAAAGGCAGAATAACATCTAATTATAGCAGAACTAACCTTAACAGGTGACTCAGCTCTTGGGCAGAAACAAATGGTTATACGTGGCACCCTCTGAATAGGAATTCCAAGCGGCTATGACCATGTAAGATGGGTTTCCCCTATGGTAAGGTGACTTTACCAACGCAGGGTAGAGGTTCATAAATTTCAGGGAGCATGAATATCTAGGAAGTTTATTAAAATACAAATCTAAGGCTATCCTCCTAGAGATTCTTCATCCTGGGATGAAGCCCAGGAACTTTCTACTTGAACCAAAAACCCCATGATTCTGATGCAGGACAGCCTCAGACCACACGTTAAGAAACACTACTGCTGCTTTTCCCTTTTCAGTCTGTATGTCTTATGACAGCAATTAATAGAGATTAACCAGGGTAACGCATAGAATTGCTGGTGAATTCTTGTTGTGGAGAGATGAACCTCACAGGAGAGCTATTAGGGTCAAATCAGATCAGGTATGAGAAATTACTTTGAAAAGTGTGAATCACCCTACAAATATAAGCTGACAGTATTATGATTACCACCACTGTTATCAAATATATTCTTTTAAATCTTTTCCTTCAAAGGTAAAATTATAATAAAATATTTTCCCTACACTTTAGAGATGAGAAAACTGAGGCTCAGAGAAATTACTTGGCCTAGAGTCACACAGCTACCAAATGGTGAAGCTAGGATTCAAATCCAGGTTTTCTGATTCCATACAGCTTAAAACATGGTCTCCGAAGCCAGAAAGGATAAAGTCATGGTCCTTTCACTTACTAACAGTGTGATCTGGGACCAATCTTCCAAAATCGCTAGCCTCAATTGCTTCATTTGTGAAATAAAACAGTGATAGACCCACAACTTATTCATTGAGATATTATATATAAAGCCCTTAGTACAGTATCTGGCACATAGCACGGGCTTAATAAGTATTAGCAACTATTATTATTACCAAGTTATTTTAATTGCCTCCTATCATAGTTGTGCTATAATATATCCCTTCTCTCCTACAAATGTTTAGTAAATAGACAGTAAGCCTCTAGAAGACTGAGGGCACGTGCTATACTCCTTCACAAGGAAACACTATGCAAAGTGTCCGGCTTATTAATATGTCTGCTTCCCCTCTATCCACATCTGTCTTTCTGAAAGCTGTAGAGTAAAAGTTCCTTTCTGAAATTTCTGTACCTAGCACTGTGCCCAGCCAAAGTAGGAAGTCAGCAAATATTTTTAAATGAATGAAAAATAGTTGGTAGGAAATCAACATAAAATTACTAAAAGATGAAATAAGTAATTATTCCTTAAGGCTAGATTGCTCAACCCTGGCACTCATAACATTTTAGACCAGATAATTCTTTGTTGTTGGGCAGGGCGGCGGGGGGTGGGGGTGGGGTTGTTTTGTGTACTGTTGGATGTGCAGCAGCAGCAGCCCTGGCCTCTACCCACTAGATGCCAGTAGTACCCCATCCCACAGTCGTGACAATCGAAACAAATGACATTGCCAAATGTCCCTGGGAAGGAGGAATGGGCAAAATCACTCCAGGTGAAAGCCTCTGCCTTTGGGAAAAGCAATAAAAAGAACTTTTTTGTTATTGCCCAAGAGAGTGCAAAGATTCTAGCTCCTCTGGGAAGTTATTCTGGAGGTTTTGCTGAATAAGGTCCTTGAGATATATGAAAAATTTAATCCCTAGAAGGTTCTCCAGCCCCTTGAGAAAGGTTTAATTACCATATTCCAGAACTTGTCAAATGCAACAAGGAAGCCCGTACAGACGCCCCGAAGTCCCTTGAAAGTGCGGATGTGAACATTCACCTTCACCCCCTCCCGGATACAACGATGGAGTTCACCCAGAGGGCTGCCTTCGTGCACTGAAACAAGAAGAACAGTCAGCACAGCATGAACACCTGCTCTCATTCCCAGAATTAACAACCAAGACCACCCAACCATCTCCAGCAACACAAGGCAACACGGTGTAGTGTCAGCCACACCACAGGAGCAGGAAGGCCCAGCGGGCAAAATGGCTAGCGTAGGCAATGCACACTGAATCGAAACAAGATTCCCTGGAACGTGGAGGGAGCTGTATGGCTACCATCCAAATGTTTCACTACCTCTCTACCCTATTTCTATGATGTCACTGATTCTAAGAGGCACCATCATTTTAAAACTTTTTTGGGAAAAAAAGAAATACTACATTAAATGTGTGCATCAGCAGCTAGATTCTTCTCAGTTCTATGCCCTGTTAAGACAACCTTTTTCAGGATAAAGCTCATGAACCACATATCCAGCTTGAGCCTTCCGAAGAACAAAAACCCTCGTCACAGGTTTAAAGGAAATGAACCATGTAACTCATTTGCCCTGAAACACATGCAATCGTCTAAGAAATAATGGCCTTTCGGCCTCTCAAGTCTGAGCTACTTCATGCACGAGCTCTCTGGGGCCACTAGTGTTTCAGTGTATATCATCTTTACAGTAGGAGGAAGAGGCCTGGTTGTATTCCAAGCCTTGCTGGTATAAAGGCACCTGCTGAGCATCTGACTCTTATGACATTGCTGATAAGCATCATACAAAAAGAGCAGTATGACAACTCATGGGAGGAATGCTGGGATTATAAACTGCAGCTTTTACTATGATGGACTCTTATTTTCAGAGCTTGGGAGCAAGGCTGAATTTTATTTTTATTATTTCATGTTAACTTAGCCTTCAAAATATGCTGGCTATACTACATAAAATCTCCCTAAAGAAAACTGCGTGAGCACACGCGTGCACACACACACACACTCTCTCTCTCACAGTCACATTCACACCCACACATACACAGTCTCATTCTTCCCCCCAAGTTTGCAAGGCACAATTCTTTGGAAGTTATTGTCATTGACAGTAAACAAACAAAAAATCTCTGTTTTGTTTCTAGTGGCATAAAAGAGAACAAAAGTCTTGCACTTCAACTTGGATAACTAAGGTGGTTACTCTTAACCTCCTTACCCCTCACTCATAGATTGGCTTATAAATGATGGCAGTGATAAATTAACACAAGAAGATATGCTTGGATTAAGTGACTTAGCACCCTTAGATTGAGGGTTCAGCAAGAAGGCACAGTTGGAGGCAGAGTGACAGAAACAGTGGCCTTGGAAAGGAACATGAGAACCTTGGTCTGATCTTCATCACCTATCCCTCCTCTAGCCATCTTTTAAAATTCTTTGAACCTATGACATATAAAGATGTATGTACATATATCTGGATATGTGTTATAGACAGTGTCAAATCAAGCACTGTAAACAACTTTTAGGTCATTATAACTAGTTGTGTGAACTTGGCGAACAACTTTTTCTCTATAAGCCCAAATTACCTCGTTCATAAAATGAGGTTAGACTAGTTAACTTCTAGAGTCATGTAAGGAATAAGCCTTTATAGTTCAATTTCTTAGAAACTGATCACAATGCCTGGATTATTCCGTTTACCTATACACATTCACTCCCCTTTCTCACCATACACGTATATGTTCCACAAAGGGTGGAAAGACCACTCTTTTTCTAACTTGAAAGAAAACAGGGGCACCACTTCTCCCCATGCACCCCTAAATCAGAGAGGAAGGACAGGCATGTATCTTAACAACTGTCTCTTATTCTAATTAAATGGCAAACTCAGGTTTTCCACCCTCACATGTGTGCTTTTCTTTTGATTTTTTTTCTTCCAAAGATTTAATAAGGTGTAATTCCAGGGAGTATTTCTCTCCTTATGTGATCAAAAATACAACACTAGCACCACCTATCAGAGCAAAACGCCAAGACAAAAATGAACTTCACATTCTGAATCAGAAGGCACAGTCTGAATCTCTTCGCAGCAGTGTCTGTGACAAACTCCAAATGCATATGAACCAGGCTTCTATATATATAGATAGATAGATGACACACACACACATATATATATATACACATACACATATGCCTTATCTTTGAAAAAGTTATTCTTCCAAATCCCGCTCTCCATTGCCATTACTCTTGGGCCACACACTTCCAAATCCAGGTCATTTTTAACCCCACTCTTATTTTTCCCTGCTTGTAGCCAATACTAAGTCCAAACAATAGATTCTCAATAACTAAGACCTGCCCTTTCTTTTCTCTTTCCACAACTAACAATACAGTCCAGGGCCCATCAGATGACTGGTTCACTTCAAGAGTCTCCTAGCTCCCCTCCTTCACATCAGCAACAGCATCATCATCACTGTCACCAACATTATCACCAATTACTGAGCCCTCAGTATGGGCCAGGCCCTATGGTAAGTTTAACTTTATACACATTATTTAATCCTCACAACTCAAACAGGTTTAAATAATTTGCTCAAAGTTACTTACCTAGTAAACAGCTGAGCCAACAGTCAATACTGGCAGGTTATGTGCATTCTGACCTGGGGCTTTTAATTATGAGAGTCTAAAACTAATAATAACCACAACAGCAATCTACAACAATAAAAACAGTGACATTTAACACTCACTGAGTATTTCCCTACATGTTAGGCCACATTACAATTGTAAACCTTTAAATGTGTTAACTAATTTAAACTTCACAACTAGATTCTATTATTGACCTCACTTCACTTATGAGGAAACTGAGGCCCCAAAGAGTTTAATTAACTTGCTTAAAGTAAAACAGTTGGAAAGTGGAGGAGCAAGTATTCAAACCTAGGCAGTCAAGCCCCTGAGCCTGTGCTCTACTCTACCTCCCCAAACACATTTTACTACTAGAAACTCAGCAATCAGAAACATTTGCCCTACAAAGCCTTTTGCTTAAGAATATACACCATGGTTCCCACTCTCTCTCATAACAAAGTCAAAGAAAAACTCTTTGGTCTTCAAAACATTCTGGCTACCAATCCCTTTCTGGACCCAAATTCAGTTCTCATTGATCTGGACACAAACCACATATGCAGCACCTTCCACCCACCAAAAAAAAAAAAGCAAGGAAGGAAACATTAGAATGTATTCTTCCTCTCCTGAGAATAGCATAATGGTTAAGGATATAGCCCCTGGACTGGGACAACCCAGGATGAGCGGCAAACTGACTAGTTACGTGATGCTGGGCAAGAAGTTGAACTCAATGAGTGTCAGTTTCCTCATCTATAAAAGTGGATCCAAGGGTAAAATGAGATGCAATGCATCTAAAGGGCTTAACATGTGTATAGCACATACTGGCTCAATAATAGCAGCTATAATTAACAACAATAAAGTTACCACCTGACTTACAAAGGGGCATGAGGAAACTTTCTGGTGCGGATTTGCTCTGTATCTTGATTGTGGTGGTGATTTCACGACCATACACTTGTCAAAACTCACTTTAAAAGAGTGAATTTTGCTATGTGTAAATTATACCTCAATAGTCTGATTTTAAAATAATTGCTGTTATCTTCAACCATGCCCTTCCTTAACTTCAAGACCTAAAGCTGACCTCATACATGAACTATTTCTTGAAAAAATCTAATCCTCACCCATGCTTCTGTACTTTTTTCGCTTTCTGAAGGTCATCAACTCTTTGTGCTATCTACTCATCTTTACCATGTACACCCAAGTGTTTCCAGGGGTGGGATTAAAATTTTCAGTGCCGAGGGCACATTCTGAGACTTTGATTCCAGGCATATATTTATCATGGGAAGTCAATAAAGTTGGCTTTCACACACTTTCATACCAATAATATAGCAAAGTGCTCCACAGGTAAAGGCAAAACCACCCACCACATAGAAATATTTCTTTTCTCTTGAAAATCTTGGAAGCAAAGCAATGATTGGCAAAATGGAAATAAATGTTACAATCTGAGACTTGGAGTGCATTTCAAAGATCTGATAGTGGCAAAAAGTATGGGCAAAATAAGGTCCCCCAAACTGCTCTTAATTTAGGAACATGCATAATCTATCTTTGTGCCACTGCTGGGCAAGCAAACTGGAATAAACCCTAGCTCAGGCAGGGATTCTCCGGCATAGTAAATCATCCGACAAAGCCACCCCTAACAGCACTCAGCTTTTCAGGATGTTTCTCTCTTAACAAACACATTTCTAGAAATGAAACAAAATATTCCTTTGCTTAGCACAACCCTCCATTCCAAAGGCAGTGATTTAATAATGCCAAGATTTAGCTATCAGGATACAGATGCTCTGAATGGCTAAGCAGGTCATCGTGTCCATGGGGCAGATGTCAGAACTGCTTGCCAGATGACAAAGATATAACCCTGGGCTGTTTTTATTCCATTTATACAAGACCTAACACACATTAGCAACTTCTGCTGTTTACAGCTTTACTCTAAGGATCTGTTAGGAGGCTGCAAGAAATTCCCTTGTGCCATTTACACCTTCAGAACATGAAATAACCTGTGCATATGGTAGTATGAGCCTGACAGACACAGTCCTGCACTCAGCCTGGCAGAGTGGCCGTAAAATAGCGTCTGTGCTTCACTGGCATTTTGTGCCTGCTGCATTCCAGGACTTGTGACTTGCTAATGTGAACATAGGTATATCAAAACCCTGCAGCCCTTCTCCTGCTTACAGCACTGAGAACGAGCTGTCACTTAATGTGCAGGGGTTGTGGGATCATGTCTCCTGTGCTACCTTAACAGATTTCCTCACACTGCATCCCAACATCCCCAAATCTCAATGACCAAGCACTCTCCCACCCCTAATATTGGCTATGCCCTCCCTCCCCGCACCGTGCGTGGTCCCAAGACCTCAACACCTCTGCAAACCCTACCTGTGAGGTCCCGTTTCCAGGCCCACCACCTCTCCGGACCCCCCATCACTCCTGCAGATCCTTTCTGCAGGCTCCTCATCACCTTTGTAGGCAGTTCCGTGGACCCCATCACCTTTACTCACGTTATCCAAGCAGACACTCCCCACGGCTATTAATTACCTCCACAGCCTTACCACTCTTCCCCCGCAGCTCAGACAGACCCTTCTTCACTCCTCAAGCTGACCCTCCCCACAGTCGCTGATTATCTCTTCAACCTTTACCAAGACCCTCCCCCGATACACGTAGACCCGCACCAAGCCGCTATCACCCCGCAAACGCCTCCAGGGCCGCCGCCTTCTCGACAGCTGGCCCGGCCCCAGCCCCGCCCGCCGGACTCACAGGGCATTCTCGTGAGCACGTTGCGCGGCGCCTTCCTGCTCCGACCCAGACCCCGCCGCCGCGCCCCGGCGGCCCCGTCCCCTTCCTCCTTGGCCACCATGAGGCGGCGGAGGCGCTGGATGCGCTCGGGGTCCGGGGCGGGGATGTCCGGGCGGCGGCGGGTCCTGCCCAAAGGCCCGGCGGCGGCGGTGGCGGGGTCCCCAGAGCCCGCGGCCGCGCCCCGCGCCCGTCCGCGCCCGCCGCCCCGGCACCCGGTCCTGAGGAAGCTCTCGTACTCGGCCAGGTTGTTGAAGCAGGGCGCGTTGGGGTAGGGGATGGGAGGCAGGCGAGGCGCGTACAGGGCCAGCAGTGGGTCGAAGCTGTCAGAACTGACATCCAGCCGCGGGCTGGGCGGGCGCGCAGGGCTGCCGGCGCGAGCCGACCTCGCCCCCCTCTCCCGCTCCTCCATGTTTGAAAGGCCCGCAAGCTGAGGCCGATGGGAAGGAGAGGGGGCCGCCAGAGGGCGGCACTGCGCAGCCGCGACGCGGGTCTCACTGCGCCGGCCTGGCCGCCAGGGGACAGCATCTGCCCGCGCTCTGCGTCTCCGGGGGTGTGGCGAGCGGCTGCGACCCGCCCGGTCCTCGCAGCGCATCAGCGTTCGGGGAAGAGGTTAATTTGCTCTAACGCAGTGTTTCCCCCATCTATATCATTATCAGTTTGGGTGTTTCCTAGTAGTGCGGATTCCCTGGGGGTGGAGCCCGGGCCCGGCATCTTAACAAGCTCCCCAGGTGTTGCTCTGCTCTCTGGAACTGCGCTCTACTCCTGGCTTGCGCTGGCGGGAAGCAGTGGGAAAGAGGGCAAGGAATGCCCTAGTTTGCTCTCATGCCGAGTACCACTGGGGTTTAGCCTAGGTGGGCTCCAACTATTTAGCTTCTCTGGCTCTTTACATTCTCATCTAAGATGTAGAAATGGTTGCCTGCCTCACAGAATTGTCCAAAGAATGAAGAGATACTGCATATAGAGCGCATAATAAATGCTCTGTGAATGTTAACTAATATTGGTTAAGTGTACAATGAAACTGAAGGATGATGGGTGGACCCTGGTACTGCATTTCCTACACCCTCTGCAAAAAGAAATTTACGCATACACCAGAAAGACGCTAGTATTAAGGCGAATTCACTATCACTGATCTTGTAAGCATTGCTTAGCACCTGGAGGAAATGAGCATGCCGCGATTGGAGGACAAGATAACAAGATTTTCAAAACCTGGTTGTACTTTGGAGCCTCTGTTCAGCGGAATATTTTGTTTTTTGATGTTAAAATTATAGTCTACTCTACACCAAAGGCCCAGATATTACCCCCTCATCCAGCAGAACCAAGGTGTTTCCAGTCACCTACAGGCCACACAAATCACTTTCCTAACTGCCACCACTCTCCCAAACTGCTATCAACTGGTATTAATTCTATACTAGTTGCTTTTGTGCATATTTTAAAGTTTCCTTAAGACCTGGAAAGGAAGCCCCAGAGAATACTATTCTCTTAGAGAGCAGGATGAAAATATACAGCTGTGAAGTATACTTTAGAATACATGATGCAAAATAAAAAAGATAACATAAAAACTACCAACAATGCTTCTGATAGCACTACATAACTCAATAGGTAAACCCGGGTCATTCCTTTGCTCAAAACCCCTGCCCCAACACAAACGTCAAACCTGCAAACTGCTGGCAATTCAACGAGCAAGTGCACATCCCCGTCTTGTAACAAAATCAAGTGATAGCCTTTGTGGTATCACATAGAACCCACAGAAAACACAAAACTTCCGCGGGTAGTTGTCTTAAAAATTTGTACTAATACCTTATATTTGTTTTGATATAAAATGCTATAATTTACTTACAATTAAGTTAAATTTGCCAATCAAGAGCTACATTCTTATT
Organism: Orcinus orca; assembly: GCF_937001465.1. Lineage (NCBI taxonomy): Eukaryota > Metazoa > Chordata > Mammalia > Artiodactyla > Delphinidae > Orcinus > Orcinus orca. Next base: position 52,160,053 of record NC_064561.1, read on the forward strand.
GCCTTACTTGGCCTATCAGTGTACTAGCCTAGGTATATCATATTTGGGCCTTGTTACACAAAGTGTGGTACATTGACCATTATCCACCAAAAGCCTTTGAACCCCAAAATCTTCATGCGGAAAGCTTAGAACTGGCATTTTAAATGAGTATTTCAAGTAAATTTGTTGCATTCAGAAGTCTGTGAACCACCACTATGATGAAGGGATGTGAGCCTGGCTTATGTAAAGACATACACACATGAAAGTTGGACTCATACTGCGTTTGTATGAAAAAAAACAAATGAAAAATTAGGCCAAGGGAGTTGAAAGCTTTATTTTTTTCTCTCAAAGAAATCAATTACCAAACATGAGCCATGTCTCCTATTCCCACGAAGCGAACAGAACAGGAAGGGAAAAAAAGGCATTGACAGATGGGGTGTCAATTGGTGAGGGATGAGACCAGCCGTTGCCCTTTCAAAATTACATTTTCTTCTTGGCTGTAAATTCTACAATGCAAGACCAGGCACTGGGATGTGGGCTGTCTCTTAGTTAATTCTTTATAGAGCCAAATTAATCTTCTTCCTCTACAACATGAAATGAGGACAAGAGGAGACATGAGTTCTCGACCACCTACCCCCACTGCCTCCCCCCTTCAGAGGCCAACGGCTTGGCGACACGCAGTTCCTGCTGCTCCTCACCCAACTCCACTGGCCCGTCGGCAGGCAGAACTATTAGGACTCCTCTGCCACCTGCTACCTGTGACCCCAAGATGAGGGTTGGTCCCTCTGTTCTCCAACTCAAATGTCACTGTTCCGATTATCCAGAGGCTACCTGAGAATCTTTTTCAGGAAGTCCACAGGAAGGTGACTTTCAAAACTGAAGTGTCTAGAGGACAGAGAGTAAATGTTTCTTCCTCCTCGTTCATTCATTCTCGCTGTTTTCTTTCTCCCACATAAACAGGTAATTCTCTTTCTTCTTAGAAAGAGGTTAAGTGGCCTTGTAATCATTGCCCCTGGCAAGATGATCATGATGATCAGGCTGCCAACTCCACAAAATCAATCTAGGGAATGTTTACACAAGGACATCCAAACTACAACTCATTTGTTCAGCTCAAGTTGCCAATCTAGAGATTGGCACAAAGCCCTGAGTTTGCCCTGGAATTCCTGAATTCAGAGGCATCAGGCAGGCATCAACCCATATTAACTCCAGGTCTGCCAAAGATGAATGCAAGTAGATAGGTGGGCAAGGTGACCAAGGTCACTGGATTCTGTGGTTAAGAATAAGTGGGTGACTGGGCATATACCCTGAGAAAACCAAAATTCAAAAAGAGTCATGTACCAAAATGTTCATTGCAGCTCTATTTACAATAGCCCGGAGATGGAAACAACCTAAGTGCCCATCATCGGATGAATGGATAAAGAAGATGTGGCACATATATACAATGGAATATTACTCAGCCATAAAAAGAAACGAAATTGAGCTATTTGTAATGAGGTGGATAGACCTAGAGTCTGTCATACAGAGTGAAGTAAGTCAGAAAGAAAAAGACAAATACCGTATGCTAACACATATATATGGAATTTAAGAAAAAAAATGTCATGAAGAACCTAGGGGTAAAGCAGGAATAAAGACGCAGACCTCCTAGAGAACGGACTTGAGATTATGGGGAGGGGGAAGGGTGAGCTGTGACAGGGCGAGAGAGAGTCATGGACATATACACACTAACAAACGTAGTAAGGTACATAGCTAGTGGGAAGCAGCCGCATGGCACAGGGATATTGGCTCGGTGCTTTGTGACAGCCTGGAGGGGTGGGATAGGGAGGGTGGGAGGGAGGGAGACGCAACAGGGAAGACATATGGGAACATATGTTTATGTATGACTGATTCACTTTGTTATAAAGCAGAAACTAACACACCATTGTAAAGCAATTATACCCCAATAAAGATGTTAAAAAAAAAAGAAGATGTGGCACATATATACAATGGAATATTACTCAGCCATAAAAAGAAACGAAGTTGAGCTATTTGTAATGAGGTGGATAGACCTAGAGTCTGTCATACAGAATGAAGTAAGTCAGAAAGAAAAAGACAAATACCGAATGCTAACACATATATATGGAATTTAAGAAAAAAAAATGTCATGAAGAACCTAGGGGTAAGGCAGGAATAAAGACGCAGACCTACTAGAGAACGGACTTGAGGTTATGGGGAGGGGGAAGGGTGAGCTGTGACAGGGCGAGAGAGAGTCATGGACATATACACACTAACAAACGTAGTAAGGTACATAGCTAGTGGGAAGCAGCCGCATGGCACAGGGATATTGGCTCGGTGCTTTGTGACAGCCTGGAGGGGTGGGATAGGGAGGGTGGGAGGGAGGGAGACGCAAGAGGGAAGACATATGGGAACATATATATATATGTATAACTGATTCACTTTGTTATAAAGCAGAAACTAACACACCATTGTAAAGCAATTATACCCCAATAAAGATGTTAAAAAAAAAAAAAAGAATAAGTGGGTGAGAGTAAAGTTTGGGCTCATCTTCTATCATAGGTGAAAAGAGCTTGACAAGTTTTTATAAGGCTTACGCCACAATCTAAAAATGATTCATTTTGCAAGACATAAAATAGTTCTTGCTTTATAAAAATAGTACCACGATTTTTAAAAAACTGTACTTCTACCAAAGGAACCATGTTTCAACACCGAAAAATAGGTGTTCCACTTAAAGCAGAACAAGATACACCGCCCACATTCATCCCTTCTTTCTCTGTTCCCCTCCCAACCAGAGTCATGTCACTCCCAGGACACTGTTCTGCATGGCACAGATGCTAGGGCCACCTAAGGCCAGGAGACTTGGAGGACCCTGCATGTTCAAGCACACCAGTAATGAAAAGCAAAGGGTCAGCTGTCTTCATGTAGGATTTCTGGATGTTCCTTCCAGAAAGCATCCCCAATGACATCGCAGTGTAAGGGCACCGCCTTAGTCCTGGTCCGGGTCACCACCATCTTTCTTCCTTCCATTTCTGCTGGCAGCCTAACTTCTTTTGTCGTGACTTCATCCACCTATAGGTAAAGTTAAAATATTGACACATTAACTAGAGAGTCGGTTTGGGAGAGAAGAGGGAGAAGTGGGGGAAGTTTACTTTTTTACTTTATATACTTCTGACAAATACGTATTTTCAGGCATATATATATATATGAACATATATATACATATATATATATATATATCAGAGATATATGTATATCTCTCACCATACATGAATTTCTTTACAACTAAAATACTTTTTAAAAAAGTTATGTTGCTATATTTTGAAAGGAGACCTTAGGAACAAAGAAGGGATTCTATGTTCCTTGTTAGCAATAACCATAAAATTAAAGACATTTCTGCTCTCCCACCTGCATTAAGAAGGATCCGAGTCTGTGCCAAACAAATGTTTTAAAAATACTAATAAAAGAGCTGAAGCTGCCAGTGGGATACCTAATACCCCTTAATACTTGAAAACATTCATTTCAGAAAAAAATACTTTAGACAGAAGGAAATAAACTTAGAGACTTCATTATGCCCAGGAGCTGGAACAGAGCAAAAATATTGGTAGAATTAAGGATACAGGTGAATGCACAGACAGAATATTAAGTTAAGTATGAATGTCTAGGGAAGCCCTCAAACATTCTGCAAGGGACAGAACCCTCACATGCAACATCAGTTCCTTATATTACAGTTCTCATGGGATGGATGGACCATTTAATGGAATTATCCAGTGTGGGAGAAATTATTTTTTTAAATGTTCTCTGAATGCAAAAATTCTCATATCTGCACTTACCTGTTTAAAGGGGTTTGATGAGATTTGGGGAGAGCTTATGACATGGAAAAGTGTAATAATTCTAAAATTCTGTGATTCTACTTACAGAACGGGGGAGTCCAGATCACAAGGTTCACTGACAAACTGACAAAACGAGCATCCATAATAATAATCTATGGCATCTCATTTTGGAAAGGGTCTAATTTGTGCTAGTGACTGGAGTCACATCAGCATACAGGCAGCAGGCAAGACAAAGCCTGGGATGGGCTCAGGCTTTCCTTCTGACCTCCGTTTTTCCTCAGACGTAACAGCATTACCTTCTGCCATATCAACACAGTTCCCTTCCTATACATCAGTGGCTCATTATTGTAGTTGATGTTGAATTCAGAAAATAAAATCTCATTCTTGTCTGCTGTAAGAGTTCCCTGAAGAAATAAAAACACATATAAAAAGCTTTGTAGGTCTTTTCTCTCCCCTAACCCCACCTATCCATTCCACTCCACCTAAACTTCCACAACAAATCAAGAAGTGGAAGCATTTCATCAAACGTCATATAGGTGTTAATGAATTTTCATCTTAAAAGCAGTTGAAATCTTATTTAAATATCAAAATTGATAAAATTCTCTTTTGTAGCAAATAACTGCCTTTACAAGTCACTACTGTGATGGGGTGAGAGGAACTAATAGTAAGAGTACCGATTCTGTACTGGATAGCTTTTGTATTATTTGACCCTCATAACCATCTCCATTTTAGAGATGAGAGCTCTGAAGCTTAGAAAGATTATATAAATTTTCCGAGGCCAAAAGTGCTCTTATTCGTATAAGAATCAAAATCTGATCTCAGCACTTCCAAACTCTGGCTAGATCTACCAGTCTTCCTATTACTGCTACATATGCAACTTTATCATGATTGTTAATAATGACAACCATTTACTGCGTCATTTTAAAGTCCCAGGCATTGTATTAGGAGCTAATACAACACATCATCTCATTTCACGGTTAGTTTTCCTACAAGGAGCATGGTCATCTAATGATACAAGCCAGTATTTAGTAAGTACTTACAGTGTGCCCTGTACTAGCCTTTATGTGTTTTACATGCATCATGCCATTTAATTCTCACCAGAAACCTATGAGGTAGGAACTACTATCTTCTACATTTTACCTATTAAAAACTAAGGCAGAGATGATAAAATTAAACAAAAGCCTCTGAGTACAATTATCTGACCCCCAGAGCCTAAACTCTTAATGATACACAGGAGTCCTAACCCCAAGGAACTCCAGGTCCCCAGCAGGGATTGACAATCATGAAGCAGCCAGGTGGGGCTGACAAAAAAAGAAGAGCATGTGCCCTTTATAGGGGGCAGCCTATACACAGCTCCAGCTAAGCACTACCATGTGGGAGTGTAGAGCCATTATTAAATCCATTTTCCAGCTGAGGACACTGAGGCTCAGGGAGTAGTAACAACTGATCCACAGTCACAAAGCAAGCAAGCAGCAGACCTGCTACTAGTATGATCTTTCTATCTTTTCAAAACAAAACCATAAAAATTTAAGAGCTTAAAAAGAAGGCCAAATGTCATGAGAGAGCGTAAACTGTCCCCCCTTAAGTATTAATGCAGTAAGATCTTTATACCTGTAATCTCTCTTGGGCTTGTATTGGTGTTAATCCAGACTGCTGTACAAGTGCCCAGAAAACTGTATTATAAAGATTATTGATGTGACCTGTAAGGAAAACATAGTTGGCACTGTGTACGCACATAGAATCTTTATTCAATATTCACCCTTCAAAGAGTACTGGAACCCCACCTCTCTCCCGCAGAGACATATAATTACTTGCGCAAAGCCATACACAGGGAACACAGGGGGAAGTGGTCAAGCAGAAAAAACTTATTTCCTAACAGTTTTATCCTGTCATTTCAGTTGTGCTTTACACAAATCTGTTAACTTGTGCATTAAGCTAAGGAATACTTTCCAAGTTATTTGATTTATATTATTCCCACCTCTCTTCCAGTTCTCCTGGCAAAATCAAGACACACCAAATGAATAAAAGTCTAACAAACATTCCACCATAGTCATGTAAGGAAGGGTCACAACTTGAATACCCACTGAAGCCAGCACAAACATAGGCGTGTAAAGCAGAGTTCCCAGGGGAACAACAGGGAATGGTAGAGGCTGAGGCACACTGGCTCCTATGTGCATGAATGTGTGCCTGCGTGTGTGTGTTTATGTGTGTGTGTGTGTCTGTGTGTATAAAGGCAGTAGTCACTACGCAGGTTCTGACCAATACTAAGTGGGAATATAGACCTAGTATTGCCAAATCTGATTTTTCCAAAAAAAAAAAAAAAAGTTGGAAATAGGTAGTATTTACATAAAACCTTCCAATTTTTCAAGTATTTTCAACTAATTTAAAAAACTTGAAATATTGCATTCCAAACAAAATACATGGGCCAAAAATGTATCAGATCATCACCTCTAATATAAGGAATCAGTAGTTTAACTACATCTGTTTATTTGGTTTCACTTACAATCTGCTTGCCGCCAGCTGAGATAGTCCTTTAAGGTCTGGTTGCTAGGATACACCACGACTCTTCCATCAAAGCCTGGGGGATACAGAAGGGGCTGGTCCTCAAAGTAATCCCGCCAGTAAAACACATAGCTGGAGGCGAACTGGGAGACCACGTGAGTCATAAACTTACTTGCAAAAGGCACAGTGGGTGGAGCAAGAAGAGAGAAAATACATGATATTAATTCAACACCATGACAGGGTCTGTGGGTGTAACAGAGAGATAACACAAACTGTCTAGCAAGCCAAGAGTGATGGGTCAAGAAAAACTATTTTAGTATTTCAGTTATATATTTAAAATGCAGCCTGTCTCTCCTTCTAGTCCTATAAGTAATTTACTAATGTCAAATGTTATTCCATAGCGTGTGACGTGAACTTATGGTTCAAGAGGTTTTTTTTCAAGTCTTGGAAGGCGGGGAACCATTGTTTTAAAAACATCCCAATTCATTACGTGATCTGTTTCCTGTGAGAGTTTCAATATACTGCCAAATCAAATATCAGATCTGTCTAATTTGTACTGAGAACCTCCTTAACTAAAACTTTAGTTTCTCTTTCTAGTCTTAATGTTCAATGCCAGATCAGTCTAGAAGCTAAGGTGATGGCGAATACAGAGAAAAACTTAAAGAGGTATACAGAATGCTCAGGTATCAGATGCAAGTACAACAGTCTAACCTGTTATATACATACATTCTGCAGTTGCAAATACTACAGTCTGTAAGTTTGTGATTAAGATAAGCAGAAGCCAAATGCTGGTAGGAAATATTCTGAAGGAGCTAGGCCACAAAATTACCTGGCTCTTCTTTTAAACCAATTACTTTTCCGCTTGAACACAAAGCTGTACTCATCACTCTGCCCATATGCAATCACAATATCCTCCAGTTCTTCCATTACGGTTTGGGCACATTTAGTCATTAGATGGAGAGCACGGCTGTCATTAGGTTTTGCAAAGTTGTGCTTCTCAGCAAACCTTCATAAGGGAGAAAGAAGAGGGAAAAGGGTATGGGTGGAAGAGAGCTTGTCATTAATACCACAGATCAAAGGGGCTACTCAAAGAGCGCTGTGAGTGTGCTGTGAGTCCAGACATTCCAGTAGCCACAACCTGATCCATTTCGTTAAGAACTCTAGTTTTTCTTGCTCTAACCAACTGAGAAAAAGTAACATAAATACTAAGCCTCCATTCCCTTTTCAGTGAAATGGGGATAAAGTTACTTCATAGGATTCTCCTGAAGATGAGAGGGAGATAAATATAACTATGCCTGGCTCCTTGGAAGTGCTCAATAAATGTTAACTACAATAAGCATTACTAAAGTAACACTTTTAAGACTTAAATTCCCATCTTCCTGCTACACTTTTCTTTTTTTCTGACTTTTTCCCTCCTGAATCCAGTCCATGTGTTCTGCTACTTATAATGAAACAACATACTCTACAGTGGTGCCCACAGCGAGGCCAGAACGGGCCGCAAAACACTCAGCCCTCAAAGATACCTACCAAAATAGCTTGTCAATTTGTTGAAGAGCTGAAATAATGGGCCCGAGAGTGACTTTTTCCACCACAGTCTTGCTAACGGACACCCCAAGCCAGCTCCTCACTAGGGGAGCACCGTGTCTCATTTACCCCACCTAGCTCGCGTTCAAGCCGGTTGTAGCCAGCACGCAGAGTGATGCTCAGTGCCGCGCGCTCACTGGCTGCCGAGTTACCCCGGTAACCACGAGCTCGGGGCTGCGACAAATGCGTCGCATTCTCTGGAAGCACTGGCGAACCACGCAGCCCTGAGCCCAGCTCGCTCACCGATGGAAATTCCTGCCGTCCAGCCGCACCACCACCCAGCAGTGGGCAAGGCATGTGTCGTCAGCCTCGAAGTCCCGCACGTACTCGAACTTGCTCTTTGCCATTGCCGCTCCCAATTTCAAGCACCGTCTCAAAGTGACGGAAAAGGCAGCCAAGCAACCGCTAACTTTCACGGCGCCAGCAGCCCACATTTCCCCCACGGAAATGGAAACACCAGAGAGCTCCACCCCGGAAGTTCCTGTGTCTTCTCACGGTCGCTCTAGCCGTAGTGGAGGCCAGCATCTCTCTCGCTTCTCCTTGTAGTTCTTAATGGACTTCCGGGCCTGGAAGGAGGGTTCCATGCTTCCCTTAGCACTACTCATGGCTGCTCGCCTGTCTCCTTCCGTCCTGCAACAAATCATTCTCACGAAATTTTAAAAAATTCATCTCTGGCCAAGTTTGAAGGTTTGTGATTTTTTTCTTTCCAAATAGTATTTGTTGTAGAAAATGTGGGATATATCGAAAAATATAATTAAGAAAATTAACACTTCATGCTTCCCCTCTCCCCGTCAAAGCACTGTGGAAGGTTCTTTACGGTCTGTTTTTATATATGTATGTTTACACAGGGAATACACAAAATTGGAATCAGACACCTGTGCAATTTTTGTATTTTTTCCACTCACCTCGAGTATTTGCCAACGTCATTAAATATTTCAAAGAGTGACTTAAATAAATTAATTAAAAGGACTCATTCTAACATACGTAGTACTAAATTAAGTCATTCAACTTTTTCACAAAGACTCATGCTTGAGATCTTGTTGCTGGTAGATACTAGTAACAGTAAAACCCTCATATTTGTACGATGCTGTATGATTTACAAAGCTCTTTTGAATTCATTACCTTCATATATATATATCCCTCAAAAAAAATCATTCAAACAATATAAAAGTATATATGGTGAAAAGTAAACCTCTCACTGACTCCTAACTCCCTACTTTAAGCAATCACTGTTACCAGTTTCTTGCATATCTATTCAGGGAGAGATATAGAAATAGAGACAGGGATGAACATAGAGATAGAGATGTGTTTCGTTAGGGGCCAAATTATGCTCAGAGACTGAGACTGTCTTTGCTAATATTTTATTTACCATAGGTTCACTGTGGGAATTATAATTTCACAAGCCAATAGCATACTGGGTATGTCTCTTAATAAGCCAATAAAGAAATAACATACTCCAGATGATAGATTGCTTACACTATTGTTCCAGGCAAGGGGAGATAAGAGAAAGTCCAAATTCAGTTGAGGTGTATCTTTCCTATGTGGTTGGTTCTCAGGAGACTTGGCTTAGCCAACCACAAGTTGATGTCCAGCTGCCAGCTAAACGAAAGTGGAAAGTCCCCTGTTGCTAGAGTATGTTGTTAGGGAATGAAGCCTGGTGTTGAGGTGCAATATGATCTTTGCTGGGTCCCTGCACAGCTTTCGCCAGTGCTGGTAAAAGAGTCACTTTTACCAGCAGAAGCTTATGCTCCAAGGGTCTTCAGAGAGCTGTTAGGTCAGCAAAGAGTCACCTTGCCCAGTTCAAAACTCTCGGATAGTCCTCACAAACTCCTCACCACAGTTGCTTCTTAGTCTGTTTTTATTGATAAGCCCCCAGTGGGGCCCCTCAGCAGTTGAGCTGCTGGGTGCTTATCGATGACAACAGATGAGATAATGACATCCTGACACAACTTACTTCATTCTTATAGCAAAACAACTTTATTTCTTTAGTTTTTTTTTTAAAGAAAGATTCTTAAATGTATTTATTTATTTATGGCTGCGTTGGGTCTTTGTTGCTGCGTGTGGGGTTTCTTTAATTGCGGCGAGCCAGGGCTACTCTTTGTTGCGGTGCACAGGCTTCCCACTCCAGTGGCTTCTCTTGTTGCGGAGCACAGGCTCTAGGCACGCAGGCTCCGTAGTTGTGGCTCGTGGTCTCTAGACCGTAGGCTCAGTAGTTGTGGCCCACAGGCTTAGCTGCTCCACAGCATGTGGGATCTTCCCGGACCAGGGCTCAAACCCGTGTCCCCTGCATTGGCAGGTGGATTCTAAACCACTGAGCCCCCAGGGAAGCCCGAAACAACTTTATTTCTAAAAACAGCTTTTTTTTTGCCTTTGCCATAAACAAGTGGATTAAAACAACTTCACTTTAGTCATAAACAAGTGGATCTGAAATCATATCAAACCACTTGGAGGTTTCTGGAGCAGCCTAGCCCAGTAGATGAGAAGGAGCAGTGATGTGCAGTAGCTGAGGAAAGGATGGGGATACCTCACTCCAGTCCCCCTCAGCCTTTGGGGCCTAGAAAAGATCATTATCATTATCAGTCCCATAAGAAGGATCTCAGAGGTTGGTGGGGGGCAGGAGCTGGGAATTGCCTCTGGGGCCACTGGGCAAGTAAAGTCACCCCTCCTGGAGACGATATGGAGACAGACAGAACTCGAAGGGCCAAAGGGAGCTATGGCTGCTTCTCTTCAAGGGATCCTTGGAGGATCAGGCTGGTGCTAAAAACATGGCCCCAGGCACCATGCCAACTCAGGAAGAGAGGACTTCCCACCACCCAGCCAATTACGTAGAAGGCCACTGCCTTGTCTACAGCCTAGTTCAGCCCTCAATTGGAATTAAGCCTTGAAAAGAGGGGAGTGATGCAGAGAATCTCAGAACCAGAATGTGCCTCCCACCTCCTTCCAGGTTGTTGGAGTGGGAGCAGAGTGAAAGAGCAGACCCTGGACCTCCCACTCCAAGCCCTTTCAAGTAAGAGGCCAGGCCTGCACTGGGGCTTTGAGGGAGGGGACACTTTTCACAAAAAGACAAATACTGTATGATTCTGGAAACTTGATGAGGTGCTTAGAGAAGTCAAATTCATACAGACAGAAAGTAGAATGATGGTTGCTAGGGGATGGGGGCAGTGGGGGGAAGGGGAGTTGTTGATGAGTATAGAATTTCTATTTTGTAAGATGAAAAGAGGCCTGGGGAATGGGTGCAGAATAATGTGAATATATTTAACACCACTGAACCGTACTTAAAAATGGTTAAAATGGTAAATTTTTTGTTATGTGTATTTTACCAAAATTAAAAAAAATTCTGCACATAGATATTTATGACCTAACTGCATGCTGACCTCTATTTTTCAAAAATTCTATTACTTAGAAGATCATTTACTCACTAAGACTGACAGAAAGAAAAGTTGCCTTTGGTATGGAAGTCACGTTTCAGTTTGTCTTCCCCAACGCTGACTCATTTCATTTATACTAAGAACTGCATTATGTAAATGAAATTTAGGGTGGAGGCGGGTAAGAAGGAATAATTTGTCTCTGAAGTCTCCTTCCCTGCTCTGAACCACTGTAATCAAATTTGTGGCTGGGAGTAATGCATATGCTTCCAGGAATGAACTGCCTAGTTCTGTCACAGTTTTGAGGCAGAGAGAAGCATTAGGACATACTAGGACACACACAGGTATAAAATTTAGAACTATTATTCTAGAGTAAATTAATGATTACACATCTTGTAATTGCCATAATACATTTATTCTGAATTTTTGAGACATAGCTTGCATGGGTCAGAGTGAATGGATTTTATTTCTGAATAGTCATTGATTGTGTGTCCTTAAAGGGACATGCTTAGTCAACTACCCATTCTTTCTCTACTTAGCAGCAGTTCCGTAAGTCATGAGGACATGGTCCCTGGAGGGCTTGGAAAAAAATATTAGGAGAGGGACTTCCCTGGTGGTCCAGTGGTTAAGAATCTGCCTTCCAATGCAGGGGACGTGGGTTCGATCCCTGGTCAGGGAACTAAGATCCCACATGCCACGGGCGGGGTAATTAAGCCCATGTACTGCAACTACTGAGCCCGCGTGCAACTAAGATCCCACGCAGACAAATAAATAAATAAGTAAATATTTTTTTAAAAATTAGGAGAACAGAAAGGGGAAATTAGATGTATGTTTCCTAGTCCACTTGACCTTGTTCCACTTAATCTCATGAATTTACTCATTCATTGAACAAATGTTTCTTAATTTCCTACTATGTACCATGCACAACAGGATACAACATCAAACAATACAGCCATGGTGCCTGCACAATGGAGTTCATGGCCAATGATGGAGACAGGCATTAAACAAGAATTTCACAAGTAACCATTAAACTAGAATTGTGTTAAGTGTTGTGAAACAGGTTGGAGGCCCTGCCCTGATTGGGGGACTGGGGATAAACGATGAAGTTTCCCCTGAGAAAGTAATACTTAAATTGAGATCTGAATGATGAGGTCAAAAGATAGCTTGCTCTGCATGTTCCTAGTGTCGTTGAATTTTAATGTTGAATGAATATTTCACCAAAACATTTTGCTTGTACAAAGTTTTGGAAAAGGACCCAGAGTGACATGAGTTTCCATATCATGGATCAGGCAATTAATAAATACCTAATGGGAGCCTTCAATGTGTAAGGGCACTGGGCAAGATACTGACTGGAAAAATGTAATAAATAATCATAATACCTTACAGATGTAAGAAACTTACAATTTTCAAACCATATTCTCATTTATTATCTCATTTTCCCTTTCAATGAGTGTGTGGGGGAGGCAGAAAAATAATTCTATTTTTCAAGAAAGGAAACAAACTCTGTGGGAGTTGGTTAAGTGATAGGCCCAATATCCCATGGCTTCCACAACCAGAATTAGAACCCAGTCCTTCTGATGCCAAGTCCAAGTTTTCTCTACTCTATGACCTTGCCTTTCTATGTTTTAAAGGAATGAAGTGGATAGCTGTTTTTTTGCCTACTCAACATCCCTTTTACTGTCTTTTGCCAAAGGCACCCCACTGTCCTTTTCCCACCCTCAGACCATTTGGTTTATGTGGGGATAACCCTATCCCACCTTTGCTCCATGGTGAGCACTTGACTAAAACCACTGTAGTGTCACAGTGTGAATTAGAAAAATGCACCCTCTCCAGCAGATATATTTCTGCACGAGGCAAAAACATGGTGTGCCCTGCACTGGACCTCAGCTCCTGCTTGTTCTCTTTGCAGTGAATAACCTGCACAAACACTTGTGGCGGCCTCACTAATAACTGAGATCTGTCTAATCAGGTTCAGAGATATGCACCTAGCCCAAGCCACGTCAATGAGACAGTCTAGCATTGTGCTACAATGACTGGGAAAATGAGACTGTCTTCCTATTAGAGTTGCTACACTGGTAGCCACAATGCTTCAAGCAGGAAGAGCCCATCCCTGCTCCAAATTAAGCCTGCACAAAAGGAAAAAGTCTGAAAGATGGAGAAAAAATTTTCTGATGACACTGATCACAATGCCTGGAGCCAGTGCTACTCCTAGACTCTTATAAGTTCCAGGAAGGCAGGGACCTTGTTTAATATTTTTCAAAGCTGTATCGCCCTTACCTAGAACAGTGTCTGGCACAAGGGAAGCAATCAATAAATATTTGTTGAGAGATTAAGCCAATAAGTTCCTTTTTTATTTATGAAATTGGGTTTTTAGATGTCTCAATTCATTGGGGTATATAAATAAATAATAACTTCATTTTTTCCCCTAATAACTGCTCTCTCTTGTTCTCCTTTGTTGTTGGTTAGCAATTTCCTTAAAGAATCTTGTCCAAAACCATACCTTCCCAGTTAGTAAAATGTATTAGTGTTGGTGTTCAAATACTGGTCAAGAAAACAGTGCTCCCCTGGAGGGTAGGCAACTCTCCCTCTCTGCCCTATTCCTCCATCAAGTCAGGATGGGGAGGTGGTTGATATAGCAGATCTGGTTTTGGTATCAGGGTGATGCTGGCCTTGTAGAATAAGTTTGGAAACATTTCTTCTTCCATTTTTTGGAATAGTTTGAGAAGGATAGGTGTTAACTCTTCTTTAAATGTTTGATAGAATTCATTTGTGAAGTGATCTGATCTTGGACTGTTGTTTGTTGCGAGTTATTAAAATTATTGATTCAATGTCATTACTGGTATAGGTGTGTTCATATTTTGTATTTCTTCCTGATTCAGTCTTGGGAGATTGTGTGTTTCTAGGAATTTATCCATTCTTCTAGATTGCCCATTTTATTGGCATACAATTGTTTATAATAATCTCTTATGATCCTATTTCTATGGTGTTGGTTGTAATTTCTCTTTCATTTCTGATTTTATTTATTTGGGCTCTTTTTTTTTTTTCTTGATGAGTCTGGCTGGCTAAAGGTTTATCAATTTTGTTTATCCTTTCAAGGAACCAGCTCTTAGTTTCATTGATCTTTTCTATTTTTTTTCTTTTTTTGGTCTTTATTTCTGCTCTGATCTTTATTATTTCTCTCCCTTTACCAACTTTGGGTTTTGTTTGCTCTTCTTTTTTCAGTCCTTTAGATTTAAAGCTAATTTATTTGTAATTTTTCTTATTCCCAGAGCTAGACTGTATCACAATAAACTTCTGTCTTAAAACTGCTTTTGCTGCATCCCATAGATTTTTTGGATCGTTTTTTCCATTTTCATTTGTCTTTAGGTATTTCTTGATTTCCTCTTTGATTTCTACAGTGACAAATTTGTTGTTTAGCAGCATTTTGTTTAGCCTCCATATGTTTGTTTGTACTTTTTGTTTTTTTTCTTGTAGTTCATTTCTAATTTCATAATATTGTGGTTGGAAAAGATGCTTGGTATGATTTCAGTCTTAAGCTAACTGAGACTTGTTTTGTGGTCTAGCATGTGATCTATCCCGAAGACTGTTGCATGTGCACTTGAAAAGATGTGTATTCTGCTGCTTTTGATGGAATGATCTATATGTACATCTATTAATTCCATCTGGTTTAATGTATCATTTAAGGTCTGTGATTCCTTATTGATTTTCTCTTTGAATGATTTGTCCATTGATAACAGTGGGGTGTTAAAATCTCCTGCTGGTATTATGTTGCTGTCAATTTCTCCCTTTATGTTTTTCCATATTTGCTTTATGTATTTAGGTGCTCGTATGTTGGATGCATATATATTTACAATTATTATATCATCACAAAACTTTGTTTTGAACTCTATTTTGTCTGATATAGGTATTGCTACCCCAACTTTCTTTCTGTTTCCATCTGCACAGGATACCTTTTTCCATCCTCTCATTTTCAGTTCGTGTGTGCCTTTAGATCTGAAGTGAGTCTCTTTAGGCCACATATAGATGGGTCTTGTTTGTTTTCTTTCTTTATCCATTCAGCCACTCTATGATTTTTGAATGCAACATTTAGTATATTTACATTTGCAGTAATTATTGATAGGTATGTACTTATTGCCATTTTGTTAATTGCTTTGCGGTTGTTTTTGTAGTTATTTTTTGTTCCTTTTTTCTTCTTTTGCTCTCTTCCCTTGTGATTTGATGACTATCTTTTTTTTTTTTTGCGGTATGCAGGCCTCTCACTGTTGTGGCCTCTCCCGTTGCGGAGCACAGGCTCCGGACACGCAGGCCCAGTGGCCATGGCTCACGGGCCCAGCCGCTCCGCGGCATGTGGGATCTTCCTGGACCGGGGCACGAACCCGTGTCCCCTCCATCAGCAGGTGGGCTCTCAACCACTGCGCCACCAGGGAAGCCCCTGATGACTATCTTTAGTGTTATGTTTGGATTCCTTTTTCTTTTTTGAGTGTGTAGCTATTATAGGTTTTTGGTTACTGTGAGGATCATATTACTATATATATATTATTATTATTACCAAATATAGTTATATTAAGTTAATGATCTCTTAAGTTCAAATGCATTCTAACAACTCTGCATTTTTTTAGACCTATTATTTCAGCTTTACTGAGGTATAATTGACATAAAATTACAAGACGTTTAAAATGTACATTGTGGTGATTTGATGTATGTGAACATTGTGAAAGGATTCCACCCATCTCGTTAATTAACACATCCATCACTTCACATATTTATCCTTTTGGGGGGGAGGTAAGAACATTTAAGTTCTACTCTTTCAGCAAATTTCAATTATACAATACAGTGTTATCACTAGTCGCCATGTTTTTTGTTAGATGCTCAGACCTTATTCATCTTATAACTGAAACTTTGTACCCTATTACCAACCTCTCCTTATTTCCCCTAACTCCCACCCTGGCAACCACTTTTCTGCTCTGTTTCTAGCCTTCAACTTTTTTTTTTTTTTTTTAAGATTTCACATATAAGTGATTCTATGCAGTATTTGTCTTCCTCTGCCTGGCTTATTTTAGATTAATTACATTTAAAAAGTACTCCAACCCATGTCCTCAAAAGCTGTATAATCTTCCTTTACAAATAAGAGTTTTTATTTAAATTGTATAAAACCCATATATGGTTTGCATTTTTTTCTTATTAGTCATCAATTTTATACACATAAGTGTATACATGTCAATCCCAATCGCCCAATTCATCACACCTCCACCACCACCACCCCCTGCCGCTTACCCCCCTTGGTGTCCATACGTTTGTTTTCTACATCTGTGTCTCAAGTTTACCCTGCAAACCGGTGCATCTGTACCATTTTTCTAAGTTCCACATATATGTGTTAATATACGATATTTGCTTTCCTCTTTCTGACTTACTTCACTGTGTATGAGAGTCTCTAGATCCATCCGCATCTCAACAAATGACCCAATTTCGTTCCTTTTTATGGCTGAGTAATATTCCATTGTATATATGTACCACATCTTCTTTATCCATTCGTCTGTTGATGGGCATTTAGGTTGCTTCCATGACCTGGCTATTGTAAATAGTGCTGCAATGAACATTGGGGTGCATGTGTCTTTTTGAATTATGGTTTTCTCTGGGTATATGCCCAGTAGTGGGATTGCTGGATGATATGGTAATTCTATTTTTAGTTTTTTAAGGAACCTCCGTACTGTTCTCCATAGTGGCTGTATCAATTTACATTCCCACCAACAGTGCAAGAGGGTTCCCTTTCCTCCACACCCTCTCCAGCATTTGTTGTTTCTAGATTTTCTGATGATTCCCATTCTAACTGGTGTGAGGTGATACCTCATCGTAGTTTTGATTTGCATTTCTCTAATAATTAGTGAGGTTGAGCAGCTTTTCATGTGCTTCTTGGCCACCTGTATGTCTTCTTTGGAGAAATGTCTATTTAGGTCTTCTGCCCATTTTTGGACTGGGTTGTTTGGTTTTCTAATATTGAGCTGCGTGAGCTGTTTATGTATTTTGGAGATTAATCCTTTGTCCGTTGATTCGTTGGCAAATATTTTCTCCCATTCTGAAGGTTGTCTTTTTGTCTTATTTATGGTTTCCTTTGCTATGCAAAAGCTTTTAAGTTTCATTAGGTCCCATTTGTTTATCTTTGTTTTTATTACCATTACTCTAGGAGGTGGATCAAAAAAGATCTTGCTGTGATTTATGTCAAAGAGTGTTCTTCCTGTGTTTTCCCCTAAGAGTTTTATAGTGTCCTGTCTTACATTTAGGTCTCTAATCCATTTTGAGTTTATTTTTGTGTATGGTGTTAGGGAGTGTTCTAATTTCATTGTCTTACATGTAGCTGTCCAGTTTTCCCAGCACCACTTATTGAGGAGACTGTCTTTTCTCCATTGTATATCCTTGCCTCCTTTGTCATATATTAGTTGACCATAGGTGCATGGGTTTATCTCTGGGCTTTCTATCTTGTTCCATTGATCTATGTTTCTGGTTTTTTTGTGTTTTTTTTTTGTGGCGGTACGCGGGCCTCTCACTGCTGTGGCCTCTCCCGTTGCAGGACAGGCTCCAGACGCGCAGGCCCAGTGGCCATGGCCCATGGGCCCAGCCGCTCCACGGCACGTGGGATCCTCCCAGACCGGGTCACGAACCTGTGTCCCCTGCATCGACAGGCGGACTCTCAACCACTGCGCCACCAGGGAAGCCCTATGTTTCTGTTTTTGTGCCAGTACCATATTTTCTTGATTACTGTAGCTTCATAGTATAGTCTGAATTCAGGGAGTCTGATTCCTCCAGCTCCATTTTTTTCCCCTGCTTTGGCTATTCAGGGTCTTTTGTGTCACCATACAAATTTAAAATTTTTTGTTCTAGTTCTGTAAAAATGCCATTGGTAATTTGATAGGGATTGCATTGAATCTGTAGATTGCTTTGGGTAGTATAGTCATTTTCACAATGTTGATTCTTCCAATCCAAGAATGTGGTATATCTCTCCATTTGTTGGTATCATCTTTAATTTTTTTCATCAGTGTCTTATAGTTTTCTGCATACAGGTCTTTTGTCTCCCTAGGTAGGTTTATTCCTAGGTATTTTATTCTTTTTGTTGCAATGGTAAATGGGAGTGTTTCCTTAATTTCTCTTTCAGATTTTTCATCATTAGTGTATAGGAATGCAAGAGATTTCTGTGCATTAATTTTGTATCCTGCAACTTTACCAAACTCATTGATTAGCTCTAGTAGTTTTCTGGTGGCATCTTTAGGATTCTCTATGTATAGTATCATGTCATCTGCAAACAGTGACAGTTTTACTTCTTCTTTTCCGATTTGGATTCCTTTTATTTCCTTTTCTTCTCTGATTGCCATAGCTAGGACTTCCAAAACTATGTTGAATAATAGTGGTGAGAGTGGACATCCTTGTCTTGTTCCTGATCTTAGTGGAAATGCTTTCAGTTTTTCACCATTGAGAATGATGTTTGCTGTGGGTTTTGTCGTATATGGCCTTTATTATGTTGAGGTAGGTTCCCTCTGTGCCCACTTTCTGGAGAGTTTTTATCATAAATCGGTGTTGAATTTTGTCAAAAGCTTTTCCTGCATCTATTGAGATGATCATATGGTTTTTATCCTTCAATTTGTTAATATGGTGTATCACATTGATTGATTTGTGTATATTGAAGAATCCTTGCATCCCTGGGATAAATCCCACTTGATCATGGTGTATGATCCTTTTAATGTGCTGTTGGATTCTGTTTGCTAGTATTTTGTTGAGGATTTTTGATCTATATTCATCAGTGATATTGGTCTGTATTTTTCTTTTTTGTAGTATCTTTGTCTGGTTTTGGTATCAGGGTGATGGTGGCCTCATAGAATGAGTTTGGGAGTGTTCCTTCCTCTGCAATTTTTTGGAAGAGTTTGAGAAGGATGGGTGTTAGCTCTTCTCTAAATGTTTGATAGAGTTCACCTGTGAAGCCATCTGGTCCTGGACTTTTGTTTGTTGGAAGATTTTTAATCACAGTTTCAACTTCATTACTTGTGCTTGGTCTGTTCATATTTTCTATTTCTTACTGGTTCAGTCTTGGAAGGTTATACCTTTCTAAGAATTTGTCCATTTCTTCCACGTTGTTCATTTTATTGGCATAGAGTTGCTTGTAGTAGTCTCTTAGGATGCTTTGTATTTCTGTGGTGTCTGTTGTAACTTCTCCTTTTTCATTTCTAAGTTTATTGATTTGAGTCCTCTCCCTCTTTTTCTTGATGAGTCTGGCTAATGGTTTATCAATTTCGTTTATCTTCTCAAAGAACCAGCTTTTAGTTTTATTGATCTTTGCTATTGTTTTCTTTGTTTCTATTTCATTTATTTCTGCTCTGATCTTTATGATTTCTTTCCTTCTGCTAATTTTGGGTTTTGTTTGTTCTTCTTTCTGTAGTTCCTTTAGGCGTAAGGTTAGATTGTTTATTTGAGATTTTTCGTGTTTCTTGAGGTAGACTTGTATAGCTATAAACTTCCCTCTTAGAACTGCTTTTGCTGCATCCCATAGGTTTTGGATCATCGTGTTTTCATTGTCATTTGTCTCTAGGTATTTTTTGATTTCCTCTTTGATTTCTTCAGTGATCTCTTGGTTATTTAGTAACATATTGTTTAGCTTCCATGTGTTTGTGTTTTTATGCTTTTTTCCCTGTAATTCATTTCTAATCTCATAGCGTTGTGGTCAGAAAAGATGCTTGATATGATTTCAATTTTCTTAAATTTACCAAGGTGATTTGTGACCCAAGATGTGATCTATCCTGGAGAATGTTCCGTGCACACTTGAGAAGAAAGTGTAATCTGTTCTTGGATGGAATGTCCTATAAATATCAATTAAATTTATATGGTCTATTGTGTCATTTAAAGCTTCTGTTTCCTTATTTATTTTCATTTTGGATGATCTGTCCATTGGTGTAAGTGAGGTGTCAAAGTCCCCCACTATTATTGTGCTACTGTTGATTTCCTCTTTTATAGCTGTTAGCAGTTGCCTTATGTATTGAGGTGCTCCTAAGTTGGGTGCATATATACTTATAATTGTTATATCTTCTTTCTGGATTTATCCCTTGATCACTATGTAGTGTCCTTCCTTGTCTCTTGTAACATTTATTTTAATGTCTATTTTATATGATATGAGTATTGCTACTCCAGCTTTCTTTTGACTTCCATGCATAGAATATCTTTTTCCATCCCATCACTTTCAGTCTGTATGTGTCCCTAGGTCTGTAGTGGGTCTCTTGTAGACAGCATACATATGGGTCTTGTTTTTGTATCCGTTCAACAAACCTGTGTCTTTTGGTTGGAGCATGTAATCCATTCACATTTAAGGTAATTATCAATATGTATGTTCCTATGACCATTTTCTTAATTGTTTTGGGTTTGTTTTTGTAAGTCCTTTTTTTCTCTTGTATTTCCCACTTACAGAAGTTCCTTTAGCATTTGCTGTAGAGCTTGTTTGGTGGTGCTGGATTCTCTTAGCTTTTGCTTGTCTGTAAAGTTTTTGATTTCTCCATCGAATCTGAATGAGATCCTTGCCGGGTAGAGTAATCTTGGTTGTAGGTTCTTCCCTTTCATCACTTTAAGTATATCATGCAACTCCCTTCTGGCTCGTAGAGTTTCTGCTGAGAAATCAGCTGTTATCCTTACGGGAGTTCCCCTGTATGTTGTCTTTTTTCCCTTGCTACTTTCAGTAATTTTTCTTTGTCTTTAATTTTTGCCAATTTGATTACTATGTGTCTCGGCATGTTTCTCCTTGGGTTTATCCTGTATGGGACTCTCTGCACTTCCTGGACTTGGGTGGCTATTTCCTTTCCCATGTTAGGGAAGTCTTCGACTATAATCTCTTCAAATATTTTCTCAAGTGCTTTCTCTCTCCCTTCTCCTTTTGGGACCCCTATAATGCGAATGTTTTTGCGTTTAATGTTGTCCCAGAGGTCTCTTAGGCTGTCTTCATTTCTTTTCATTGTTTTTTCTTTATTCTGTTCTGCAGCACGAATTCCATCATTCTGTCTTCCAGGTCACTTATCCATTCTTTTGCCTCAGTTATTCTGCTATTGATTCCTTCTATTGTAGTTTTCATTTCAGTTATTGTATTGTTCATCTTTGTTTGTTCGTTCTTTAATTCTTCTAGGTCTTTGTTAAACATTTCTTGCATCTTCTCGATCTTTGCCTCCATTCTTTTTCCGGGGTTCTGAATCATTTTCACTATCATTATTCTGAATTGTTTTTCTGGAAGGCTGCCTATCTCCACTTCATTTAATTGTTTTTCTGGGGTTTTATCTTGTTCCTTCATCTGGTACATAGCCCTCTGCCTTTTCATCTTGTATATCTTTCTGTGAAGGTAGTTTTTGTTCCACAGGCTGCAGCTGTAGTTCTTCTTGCTTCTGCTGTCTGCTCTCTGGTGGATGAGGCTATCTAAGAGGCTCGTGCAAGTTTCCTGATGGGAGGGACTGGTGGTGGGTAGAGCTGACTGTTGCTCTGGTGGGCAGAGCTCAGTAAAACTTTAATCCTTTTGACTGCTGATGGGTGGGGCTGGGTTCCCTCCCTGTTGGTTGTTTGGCCTGAGGCAACCCAACACTGGAGACTACCTGGGCTCTTTGGTGGGGCTAATGGCAGACTCTGGGAGGGCTCACGTCAAGGAGTATTTCCCAGAACTTCTGCTGCCAGTGTCCTTGTCCCCATGGTGAGCAACAGCCACCCCTGCCTCTGCAGGAGACCCTCCAACACTAGCAGGTAGGTCTGGTTCAGTCTCCCCTGAGGTCACTGCTCCTTCCCCTGGGTCCCAATGCGCACACTACTTTGTGTGTGCCCTCCAAGAGTGGAGTCTCTATTTCCCCCAGTCCTGTCGAAGTCCTGCAATCAAATCCCACTAGCCTTCAAAGTCAGATTCTCTAGGAATTCCTCCTCCCATTGCCAGACCTCCAGGTTGGGAAGCCTGATGTGGCGCTCAGAACCTTAACTCCAGTGGGTGGACTTCTATGGTATAAGTGTTCTCCAGTCTGTGAGTCACCCACCCAGCAGTTATGGGATTTGATTTTACTGTGATTGCGCCCCTCCTACCATCTCACTGCAGCTTCTCCTTTGTCTTTGGATGTGGGGTATCTTTTTTGGTGAGTTCCAGTGTCTTCCTTTCGATGACTGTCCAGCAGCTAGTTGTGATTCTGGTGTTCTCAGAAGAGGGAGTGAGAGCATGTCCTTCTACTCCACCATCTTGGTTCCCAACTCTGCATTTTTACTTCCCCCCTACACATTTAATGTTTTTGACATCATATGTTACAACATTTTATTTTGTGCATCCCCAAATACTTATTGTGGATATAGAGGATTTTTACTATTTTTGTCTTTTAACCTTCCAAATAACTTCATAAATGGTTGATCTACTACCTTTACTATATGATTGCCTTTACTAATGAGATTTTTCCTTTCATAATTTTCATATTTCCAGTTGTGGTCTTTTCTTTTCCACTTAGAGAAGTCCCTTTAATGCTTCTTTTAAAGCTGGTTTGGTGGTGCTGAACTCTTTTAGCTTTTGCTTATCAGTAAAACTCTTTATCTCTCCTTTAAATCTGAAGCAGATCTGCCTTGCTGGGTATGGTATTCTTGGTTGTAGACTTTTTCCTTTCATCACTTTGAATATATGATGCCATTCCCTTCTGGCTTGCAAAGTTTCTGATGAAAAGTCAGCTGAGAGTCTTATGGGAGTTCTCATGTATGTAACTAGTTGCTTTTCTCTGCTGCTTTTATGATTCTTTATTTTTTGTCATTTTAATTATTATGTATCTTGGGGTAGACCTCTTTGGGTTGGGTTCATCTTGTTTGTGCCTCTGTTTTCCTGAACCCTAATATCTGTTTACTTTCCTACGTTAGGAAGGTTTTCAGCTATCATTTCTTCAAATAAGTTCTCTGCCCCTTTCTCACTCTCTTCTCTTCTGGGACCCAACGTTAGTACACTTGATGTTAGTACACTTGATGTTGTCCCAAAGGTCTCTTAAAATTGTAGAGACCTGATTTTTAAAAATTCATTTTTCTTTTTTTCTGTGCAGCTTGGGTGATTTCCACTATTCTCTCTTCCAGTTTGGTGATCTGTTCCATCTAATCTACAGTTGATTCCTTCTAGTATATTCTTCAGTTATTATTTGGTTCTTCTTTATATTTTATAATTCTTTGTTAAACTTCTCACTGTTTTCATATATTTTTCTCCTGGGTTCATTGAGCATCTATATGATCATTTACCTTGAGCTCTTTATCAGGTAGATTGCTTTTCTCAAATTCTCTTAGCTCTTCTTCTGGTGTTTTGTTCCTTTGTTTTGAACATATTCCTCTGTCTCCTCATTTTGCCTAATTCTCTGTTTTTTCCCGTGTTTTTGGTAAGTTGGTTATGATTCCTGACCTTGGAGAAGTGACCCTGTGTAGGAGATGTCCTGTGGGGCCCAGTGATACATTCCCCTCTGATCACCAGAGCTATATGCTCTGGGGTGCCCCCTATGTGGGCTGCATGGGCCCTTCTTGTGGTGGGAGTGGCCCCCAGCTTGGTTGGCTGTTAGGCCTTGCCTCATAAGGTGGCTGCTGGTCTACTGGTGGGCAGGTTCAGACCCCAAAATGGCCAGCTGTGGGACCCTTGGGGCCCAGAGCTGGTACTGGCCTGCTGGTGGGCAGGTAAGTCCCTGGTGCTAAAAGGCTGGAATGAGGCTCCAAAATGGTGCTTTCCAGCACCAGTGTCCTTGTGGTAGAAAGAGTTCCCAAAAATGGTTGCCACCAGTAACTATGTCCCCAGGGGGAGTCCTAGTTGCCTCCCGCCCCTTTGGGAGGTTCTCCAAGATCAGCAAGTGGGTCTGACCCAGGGTCCTTTTATTTTTAATTAATTAATTTATTTTTGGCTGCATTGGGTCTTTGTTGCTGCACATGGGCTTTCCCTAGGTGCTGTGAGTGGGGCTACTCTTCGTTGCGGTGCGTGGGCTTCCCATTGCGGTGGCTTCTCTTGTTGCGGAGCATGGGCTCTAGGCACGTGGGCTTCAGTAGTTGTGGCTCACAGGCTCTAGAGCACAGGCTCAGTAGTTGTGGTGCACGGGCTTAGTTGCTCCGTGGCATGTGGGATCTTCCTGGACCAGGGCTCGAACCTGTGTCCCCTGCATTGGCAGGCGGATTCTTAACCACTGTGCCAACAGGGAAGTCCCCCAGGTTCCTTTTAAACTGCTGCCTCTGCACTAGGATTCAGAGCATGTGAATTTTGTATGCAGTCTTTAAGAGGGGAGTATCTGTTTCCTATAGCCATCTGGCTCTCCTGCATGCAAGCCCTGCTGGGCTTCAAAGCCAGACATTCTGGGGGCTCATCTTCCTGGTACAAAACCCCTGGGCTGGGAAGACTGATGTGGGACTCAGATCCCTTGCTCCTTGGGGAGAGCCTCTGTAATAGTTATTTCATCCCATTTATGGGTTGCCTATCCTGGGGATATGGGTCTTCACTCTACTGCATCTCCACCCCTCCTACCCGTCTCATTATGGTTCCTTCTTTATATTTTTAGTTGTGGAAAACCTTTTCTGCTAGTCTCCAGGTCATTCTCTTAGACATTTGCTCTGTAAATAGTTGTAATTTTGGTGTGCCCATGGCAGGAGGTGAGCTCAGGGTCTTCCTACGCTGCCATCTTAGTCATACCTCCTCCATGTTTGACTTTTATTACTGGTGCTGACTAGCTGGGGAACAAAAGTGGTTGAATGCTAATACACAGAATTTCCCCTCTAAATATTTCCAGCATAGCTTTCCTCTGTTTCCGTGAAGAAACATCAACTTGGGAAGAGAATTCAAGGGATTTCAGAGACTAAACCACATCACATCACTGATACTGCATGAATTTACACCATTTAAGGAAATCTTTTCTCTCTGTAATATTTTGTTTTTGAAGATCACTACTTGAGAACACATTTTTAGGCAGAATCTCAGAAACTACTACCTCCTTGGATTTGACTCATCATGGATGCAATCTGGAAGTTATCCTCCTCTTTAAATTACTATATTTAAAAGTACAATTCTGTGATTATAGAATTTCAGGATGAGTAACTGCAATTAAATCAGAATCTAAGCAGAGTAACTCTCTCTATATCCAAAATATCTTTACTCTCTAATTATATTTAGGCTTTGTTTTACATATGTCTGAAGATGAACATCATCTTTTCCATTTCCACACTGAATTTTGGCCCAGCTTATCTTTATTTTCCCAGTTAACCAGGCTTGAAAATTTGGAATCATTGTTGGCTCTTCTCTATTTTTCTCTAATAATAATGGCTAACGTGTTCAGTGTTTGTTACTTGTGAAATTCTGTATTGGGCCCTTTATATAGAATATTTAATATCCTCACAACAATTCTTTTAGGTATATACTATTATTACACCCATTTCATAGCTGAGGAAACAGCTTTATAGAAATTAAGTGACTTGCCCAAGGTCACATAGCTAGTAAGTGGTATAGCCAGGGTTGGAAGCCGGAAATGTAATACGTGAGGTTATGCTCTTAGCTATTTTTTCTATACTGCCTCCTAATAACATCACCACATTGATTTCCAGATTTATCCATTCATTTATTATTTATTCATTGCACAAACACTTCTTAAGCAATCATTCTAAATCAGAGACTATAGAAGGAGCTAGGAATTGATTAAGACAAGGTCCCTATTCTGACAATTTAGGGAGAGAAGCATGTTAACAAAACATTCAGGCATATTACAAGTGTTTAATTAATGTTGTTTTTGTTTCCCTTTCTATCAATTTGCATGCTTTGGGATGAAAATAACTTGGAACCTGACTTACAAAAACTTAAACAACGTGGGAAATTTACTTACATCACAGAAAAGTTTGGAGTTTGGCAGTTCCATGGTCCATTCAGTGGCTCAGTGATGCCAAGGATTGGAACACTTTTAATTCTTCTGCTTCACTATCCACACAATATATATGAGAGCTCTCTCCTCGTGTTCTGAAAATGACTGCCATGGTACCAGACATAACATCCTCACACTATAACATCTAAAGCAGAGGGAAGGAAATGAACAGAAAAGAGCTTTTTTGTATATCTGCTCTTTTACAGGGAAAAAAATTTCCCTCCAGAAGCATCCAACATACTGCTCTTTATGTCTCAGTGGACAGAGCTTGGGTCACATGCCCACCACTATACCAATCTCTGACTATGGGGAACAGTACTTGGCACAGTGCCTTCTGAACAAAAGCAGGGTTCTGTTAGCAAGGAAGAAGATGGAGGATAGGCAACCAATAGTATTGCCATATCCCCTTTCCAATATGAGTGCCAAAATAGAGATATACAGAAAGTGCTGTGAAAGCATTTATTAGATAAAGAAATGTTTCACTCTGGCTAGAACTACTGGCTTTTTTAAAAATTGAAGTATAGTTTATATATAAGTTATAGGTATACAATATAGTGATTCACAATTTTAAAAGATTATGTTCCATTTATAGTTATTATAAAATATTGGCTATATTTCCCTCTAGGAGCTTTATGGTATTTGGTCTTACACTTAGGGGTCTTTAATCCACTTTGAGTTTATTTTTGTATATGGTGTTAGAGAATGCTCTAATTTCATTCTTTTACATGTAGCTGTCCAGTTTTCCCAGCACCACTTATTGAAGAGACTGTATTTTCTCCATGGCATATTCTTGCCTCCTCTATTGCAGATTGATTGGCCACAAGTGCATGGGTTTATTTCCGGGTTCTCTATTCTGTTCCACTGATCCATATGTCTGTTTTTGTGCCAGTACCATACTGTTTTGATGACTGTAGCTTTGTAGTATAGTCTGAAGTCAGGGAGTGTGATTCCTCCATCTCTGTTCTTCTTTCTCAAAATTGTTTTGGATATTCAGGGTCTTTTATGTTTCCATATAAATTTTAAAATTATTTGTTCTAGTTCTGTGAAAAATGCCATTGGTATTTTGATAGGGATTGCATTGAATGTGTAGATTGCTTTGGGTACTATGGTCATTTTAATATTAATTCTCCCAATCCAAGAACATGAGATATCTTTCCATCTGTTTGTGTCATCTTCAATTTGTTTCATCAGTGTCTTATAGTTTTCTGAATAGAGGTTTTTTTATCTCCTTAGGTAGGTTTATTCCTAGGTATTTTATTCTTTCTGACGCAATGGTAAATGGTATTGTTTCCTTAGTTTCCTTCCTGATAGTTCACTGTAAGTGTATCGAAATGCAACAGATTTCTGTACATTAATTTTATATCCTGCAACTTTACCAGATTCATTGATGAGCTCTAGTAGTTTTCTAGTGGCATATTTAGGATTTTCTACATATAGTATCATGTTATCTGCAAACAGTTTACTTCTTTCTTTCCAATTTGGACTCCTTTTATTTATTTTTCTTCTCTGATTGCTGTGGCTAGAACTTCCAAAACTATATTGAATAAAAGTGGCAAGAGTGGGCATCCTTGTCTTGTTCCTGATCTTAGAGGAAATGCTTTCAGCTTTTCACTGTTGACTATGATGTTAGCTGTGGGTTTGTCATATATGGCCTTTATTACGTTGAGGTATGTAGAACTAATGACTTTTTGAGGACTGGTACATTTAAGCTGAGTCTTGAAGGGTAGATAGGAGTTTACCAGGCAAAGGATGAATATCTCAGAACACTAGGGATGATGGACCTTAAAGAGTTATTTAGTGCAAACTCCATTCAACACATGCATTTCCTTCACAGTATTTTCCAAATCTGCCTCATTCTTTTCTATGACCTATGCCTCCAGTCAAGTCAAAGCCAACAGTGCTTTGGCCTCCTCACTTTGGTCAACGGTAATTATATGTAGTAAGAGGTCCAAGATAAAATAAATGCGATAACCACATTTTTGCCAGCTGACCAAATACTCTTTTGATCAAAATAAGGTAATAAAGGACATAATAGGCACACTGTAAGGGGCCTTAAATATTTGTTCCTTTCTCAGCTTCTTTTCTCTCTTTTCCCATCTTTCCCATTTATTAACTATCTTACACTCTTAGGGAACACCAAAATTGAAAAGCTATCACTTACTTTTATTCCTCTGATAGAAACGAAATAGAAACTGAAGGGCACCATATAATAGAGACCAAAGAGCTCTACTTACTCGTTATTCAGTATTATAACTATATTAGTTATCCTCTGCTGTGTTACAAATTATCCCCAAAACCTAGTGGTTTAAAACAATAATAAACATTTATTATCTCACATAGTTTCTGTAAGTCAGAAATTCAGTAGATTAGCTGGGTGCTTTCAGCTCATGGTCTTTCATGAGGTTGTAATTAAGATGTCAGCTGGATGTATAGTCATTTGAAGGCTTGAATGGGGCTAGAGGATCTACTTCAAATATGGTTCATTTACATGACTGTTGGCAAGAAGCTTAAGCCCTCTCCATGTGATCTCTTCATAGGGCTATTTGATACATAGAACAGGGCAAATTAGCAGAGAAAACATGAATCATTAGATGGTGTTAGTATAACTAGATTACTATGTGAAATTAACTTGGATCCCTATTTTATATAACATAAAAGTTCCATATAGATTAAAGGCCTAACTATAAAGGTAAAATTATAGAACTAATGGAAGAAAATATAATAGAATTTCTTTGAGAAATTTGGGATGGAAAAATATTTCTTAAACAAGACCCTATAAGCCTAAAATATAAGGTGAAAAAATGACGGATGCAACCACGTTAAATTAAGGATTTCTGTTCAACAGAGGATGTCAGAGACAAATGAACAGATGAGTCACAGATAAGATATTTTCAATGTTTGAATATCTGTAATAAACAAGGGACTCATGCATATCAACAAGGAAAAAGTGGAAAACACAATAATGAAGTGGCAAAGGGTCTTAATGTACACATCATTGATGGGGAAAGGTGAAAGACTAATAAGTTTATGAAGAGATGCTCAACCTATCTAAAAATCAGAGAAGTGCAAATTAAAACAATTGGATGCTTCTATACACTGATAAGGTGGGCAAAATTTATTGAACAAAACCAAATGTTGGTAAGGAAGTTGGAAAAAGGAAATCCTTATGTACTGCTGTTAGAAGTTTGAAGTGGAATAGCCACCTGGGAGAGCAATCTGTTAGTGAAGAGTGGGTATATCTGCAGAGCAACTGCTGTATAGGTTTATGAGGTCTTGTCCACAGCAACACTGCTTGTGGTAGGAGCTCACTAGAGGCACCCAAGAGTCCACCATTACAGGAATGGAGAAGTAAAAAGTGATGCACAGAATGCATAATTCAGAAGCTCAGAACCAGATATACCTATACGACAAGGGTAAACTGTTTAAACTTGTGCTTCATAAGGGCAGAAAGTAGATCAGTGGTTTCCAGGGCCTGGGAAAAGGGGAATGGGGAGTAACTACTAATGGGTTTGAGGTTTACTTCTGGGATGATGAAACTATTCTGGAATCAGATAATGGTGATTGTTGCACAATGTTTTGAACATACTAAAACCCACTAAATTACACACTTAAAAAAACACTAAAAAAAAAAAATCAGGGCTTCCCTGGTGGTGCAGTGGTTAAGAATCCGCCTGCCAATGCAGGGGACACGGGTTAAAGCCCTCGTCCGGGAAGATCCCACATGCTGTGAAGCAACTAAACCCATGCACCACAACTACTGAGCCTGCGCTCTAGAGCCCGCGAACCACAACTACTGAGCCCATGTGCCTAGATCCCGTGCTCCGCAAAAAGAGAAGCCACAATGAGAAGCCCACACGCAACAACGAAGACCCAACACAGCCAAAAATAAAAACAAATAAAAGTTTTTTTAAAAATCAGTGAACATATCCACTGTAGAAAATACAGATAAGCAAAAAAATTTCCAAAAAGTGAAAAAAAAAAGAAACAAACTGAGTCTATATCTAGGATGACATGTGTAAATTAAAAAACAAATACATGTATACACAAAACATTGTATATCACTAAATGGTACATATATAACCGAGGTTCCATTAAGTATTTTAAAGGGGATGGGGGCTTCCCTGGTGGTACAGTGGTTAAGAATCCATCTGCCAATGCAGGGGACACAGGTTCGAGCCCTGGTCCGGGAAGATCCCACATGCCGCAGAGCAACTAAGCCCCTGTGTCACAACTACTGAGCCTGCGCTCTAGAGCCTGTGAGCTACAACTACTGAGCCTGAGTGCCACAACTACTGAAGCCTGTGCACCTAGAGCCTGTGCTCTGCAACAAGAGATGCCACTGCAATGAGAAGCCCGTGCACTGCAACAAAGAGTAGCCTCTGCTCCCTGCAACTAGAGAAAGTCCACATGCAGCAACAAAGACCCAACACAGCCAAAAATAAATATATAAATTAATAAATTTATTTAAAAAATAATAAAGTGGGTGCCTGGGGGATGGAGGTGAGGGAGAGTAGAACTGGAATGGGAATAGAAATGGTGAATGAAGAAGTGTCATAAAAAAATGACATGATATGACATGACATAAAATAAAATAGGAATGAGGACTGCAGCAGGTAGAATAATAGCACCTCCAAAGATGTCCATGTCCTAATCCTAGGAATGAGTGAATGTTTTACCTTATATGACAAAAGAGATTCTGCAAATGTGATTAGGGATTTTAAAATAGTGAGACTATTCTAGATTATCTGGGTGGGTCCAATGTAATCACAAGGTTATGTAAAAGATGGAAAGGGAAATAAATGAGCCAGAGAAGATGAGGTAGTGATGGAAGCAGGGTCGGAGCGATCCAGCTGTTAGCTTTGAAGATAGAAGAGGTTCATGAGCCAGGAAATGTGGGCAGCCTCTAGAAAGAGGAAAAGTTAAGGAATGGATTCTTTCCTAGAGCCTCCAGAAAGAATGCAGCCTTCATGACATCTTGGTTTTAGTCCCATGTGGCCCATTTCGAAATTCTTACCTAAAGAACTATGTATGTGTTGTTTTAAGCCACTACATTTGTGGTGATTTGCTACAACAGCAATAGGGAACTAATACAGGGACTTGTACAAACCAAAAATAATAATCTGCTGGTCTATGGAAAACAGTTAACTCAATTCTCTGCACTGAAAGCCTCCCCACCAAAGTCTATCTTCCCCCATAAACAATTAGCACTTGGTTCATTCTATGTCTGTTCTAAGAATTACCGTGGCACCTATAATATGAAATTTCTAAAATGTAAGTTCAATTAAACTCATAATTTTTAAAAGATAAAAATACACCTTTTCCACTAATTTCCATGGATATTTGGTTCCTGTTTGTATTAATCTGCTTAGGCTGCCCTAACAAAATACCACAAACTGCCTTGCTTAAACAACAGACATTTATTTTCTCACAATTATGGAGGCTGAAAGTGCCAGATCAACATCCGGTAGAGGTGGTTCCTGGTAAGAGCTCTCTTCTCGGCTTGCAGATGGTCATCTTTTCACTATGTCCACATATGGACTTTCCTCAGTGTGTTTTTGAGGTGATTATAGGAATGGAAAGAGTTCTCAGGTGTCTCTTCTCATAAAGATACTAATCCTGTCAGTTCAGGACCTCACCATTATGACCTCATTTAACCTTAATTACTTCCTTAGAGATCCCATCTCTAAATATAGGCACACTGTGGGTGGGGGTGTAGGGTTTCAGCACAGAAATTTGGGGGGCCTCAAACATTCTGTCCACAACATTGTTTTATTCGATTCATTTTAAGTAACCTTCTTTGAGGACACTGTTGTGACCCTGAACAGTTTTGGTATGAATTTAAAATTTCTCTTAAAAACGTAAGTTGTGTAAGGGAAGAGGAATCATTTGTCTTATTCTCTGTTATATTCCTAGTGCCTAGCACAGAGCTTGTCACATTCTAGGGGTTCAGTAAATATTTATGGAATGAATAAATCAGTCAGTCAGTGAATGGAAATTCTCCTCTAAGCCTTCCTTAGTCAATGGAAAAGAACCAATCCCAGAACTTTCTGTAACACATTACCTATTAAGAAAAGAAAATGGAATATATTAGTTTCCAAGGGCTGTTATAACAAAGTATCACAAACTAGGTGGCTTAAAACAACAGACATTTATTCTCTCACAGTTCTGGAGACTAGCACATTCAAATCAAGACTGATTCCTTCTGGAAGCTCTGAGGGAAAATCTGTTCAATGCCTCTTCCTAGCTACTGGTGGCTCTCAGCAATCCTTGGCATTTCTTGGCTTGTAAATGCATCCCTCCAATCTCTGCCTCCATCTTTATATCATCTTCTCTGTGTCCTCTCCTCTTCTTATGACACTAGTCATTGGATTTAAGGTTCACCCAAATCCAGTATGATTTCGTCTCACTTGTTAAGTAATTACATCTCCAAAGACCGTATTTCCAAATAAGGTCACATTGTGAAGTTCTGAACACTACAAGGAATCTGATGGCGGATAGATTTCCATCATTAAGTAAATAAATAAATAACACTTCGTGCTATGCCTTATATAAACTGTCAAGGAACCAACTACTGAAATTAATATTTTATGTTATTTGACAATTATTATTGATGCCCTTCCATGAGAGATAAGAGAAGAGAGCAAGAGTCTATCAGATCCATTAGCAAATCAAAAGATAGCTTTCTGTGAATAGAAACTTACTGTATGTGAGTGGGATTCAGATATTGAATTTAGCAGGTAAAAACTTCAAAGGAGCTGTTAAGAATATGTTCAAAGAATTATCGAAAAGTATGATAATAAATAGGAAATCAACAACTAGAAGTTATTAAAATTTGGAATTCTAGAGTTAAAAAGTACTACAATTAAAATGAAAATTTCACTGGACACCTCAAAAGTAGAATTGAGATGGCTGAAGGAAGAATCAGCAAGCCTGAAGATTAGATTAGATCAATAGAAATGATCTAATCCAAAGAATACAGATAAAAAGGACTGAAGAAAAATGAACAGAGCATCAGAGACTTACAGGATAATGGTAAGGGTCCCAACATGTGTTAATGGGAGTCCTCAAAGGAGAAGAGAAAGCCAATGGGTAGAAAAAAAATACATGAAGAAATAATGGTTAAAACTTTTCCAAATATCATTTAAGAGAAAACAAAACATACAATCCAAATGTCAACAAATCCCAAGTAGGATAAAAATAAAGAGAACCACACCTAAACTTACTACAGTCAGACTCCTGAAAACCAAAAACAAAGAGAAAACTGTGAAAGCTGCAAAAGAAAAATGACTCACTATGTATGGAAAAAACAAAAGTATAATTACTGGCTGACTTCTCAGAAACAGGAGCATAGTGGAATGACATATTCAAGGTGTTGAAAGAAAAACAAGTCAACCATGAATTCTACATCCAATTAAACTAGCCTTCAAAGATGAAGGTGAAATAAAAATATTTGCAGATAAACAAAAATGAGAGAAGTTGTTGCTAGCACACCTGCCTTCCAAAAAATACTAAAGGAAATGATGCTTGACAATAACTTGGATCTGTGGGAAGGAAAGAAGAACGTGGGAAATAGTAAATGTGTGGGTAAATATAAAAGACTACATAATTTTTCTCTTATTTTCTTTGAAAACCACAAGTTTGTTTAAGGCAATAAATATATTACTCTATTATTTGGTTTATAATATATATTATAATAGCATAAAGGAAGGAGGAGGAAATGGAGTTCTACTGGTGAAATAGTGCAATATTTTATCAGAATCAAGTCAGTATAGGAAGACTGTAGAAGACTCTGATAGGTTAAAGATGAATATTGTAATCTAAAGAGCATGCACATTTGTGTGCACACATATACTCTCATACACACACACTAATCCTCATAAACTCATCTAAAAAAATCAACAGAGGAATTAAAATTGTAAGCTAAAAATATTTAACCAAAGGAAAGCAGTATAGGAGAAACCAAAGAACAAAAAGCACAGAGAAAACAAATCCAGAACAACACACACAATTCTAAGCATATCAATAATTACATTAAATTGTACTGGACTAAAACCTCCAATTAATAGGCAGAACAATCAGATGGGATTAAAAAGCATATTCTGTTTACAGGAGAAATACTTTATATTTAAAATACAACACATCAAATGTAATAGGATGGGAAAAGGTATACCAAGCAAACAGTAACCATAAGAAAACTGGAGAGGCTATATTAGAATAGATTTTAATAACAAAAATATCGCTACAGACAGAGAGGGATATTTCATAATGACAAAAAGGTTAATTCATCAAAAAGTTACAACAATTACAAATATACTTGCACCTAACAAGAGAGCCCCAAAATATGTGAAGCAAAATTTGACAAAATCAAAGGAGAAATAGACCATTCAGTAACTATAGTTGATATTTCAATATTTCTCTCTCAATAATTGATAATACTAATAGATACGACAAGAAGCAAATCAGAAAGGATACAGAATACTTGAATATTATTAAACAGCTAGAATACTCTACCCAACAACAGTAGAATATACATTCTTCTCAAGTACACATGAAACATTCTATAGAATAGACCATATGCAAGGTGATAGAACAAGTCACAATACATTTATAAGGACTGAAATCATACAAAGAACATTCTTTGACCACAGTAGAATTAAATTAGAAATAAAGAGCAGAAGGAAATCTGGAACGTCTCCATAGAGTTGGAAATTAAACAGTACACTTCTAAATAAATCATAGGTCAAAGAAGAAATCACCAGAGATATTAGAAAATATCTTCTACTGAATGAACACAAAATCATGCCATAGCAAAAGTAATGGAAAGCAGGTAAAGCGGTGCATAGAGAGAAACTTATAGCTTTAAATGCTTCTATTAGAAAAGAAATGATTTAAAATCAATAACTTAAGAAATCAACTAACTAAGCTTTCATCTTCAGAAATTAGAAAAAGAAGAGCAAATCAAACCCCAAGTAAGTAGAATGAACAAAATAATAGTGCCCACAGCAGAAATTAAAAGAAAAAAACTAGCAGAACAATAGAGAAAATTCAGTGAAACTGATGGTTGGTTCTTTGAAAAGACCTATGGAATTGACAAAACTTTAGTAAAATGACCAAGAAAAAAGAGAAAAGATACAGATTACCAAAATTAGGAATGAAAAGGAAACATCCTGAACTCTATAGAAATTTAAAAGATTATGAAGAAATATTATGAACAACCTTATGCCAACAATTTGACAACTTAGCTGAAATGGCCAAATTCATAGATAGAAATTATCAAATTGACTCGAGAAGAAATATAAAATCTGAATAGACCTATATCAAAGACATTAAATTATCTGACTTACTAAAAAATCTTCCTACAAAGGAAAGTCCAGGCCCAGATGGCTTTACTGGTGAACTCTATCAACATTTAAGGAATTGATGATACCAATACAACACAAATCCTTTCAAAACTAGAAGCGAATGGAACACTTTCCAGCTCATTTTACTGATACCAAAGTTTCAAAGATATCACAAGAAAACTACAGACCAATATCCATCATGAATATAAATGCTAAAATTCTTAGAATAGTAACTGTGTATAATACTGTATAAAAAAGGTTATACATTATGACCAAATAGGTGTATCCACTAAGGCAGGCTAGTTTAACATCTGACTATCAATTAATGTAATACATGTAGTAGTAACAGACTAAAGCAGGTGTCAGCAAACCACAGCTCAGAGACCAAATCTGGCATGACTTTTGTTCTTTTAAATAAAGTTTGATTGGGAAACAATCAGGCCCACTCATTTACACGTGCTCTATAATTGCTTCCATTCTACAATAAAACAGAGTTGATCGGTTGCAACAAAGATCATATAGCTCACAAAACCAAAAATATTTACTATATGGCCGTTTCTGGAAAATGTTGCTGACCCCTAGACTAAAGGGGAGTATGACAATCTCAAAATATGTAGAAAAAGCTTTCGATAAAGTATCAATATTTACAATACATCAGAAATCAAATCATTTGCAACTGTGTAAATTTAAAATGAAAAAATTTAGATGTGAATTTAAAAAAAGAAAAAGCATTTGATAAAATGCAACAAACATTCATGATAAAGCTCTCAACAAACTAGGAAAGAGAGAAAGAAACATCTTTAATTTGATAAAAGGCAGCTACATAAAACCTACAACTAACATCACGCTTAAAGATAAAAGACATTGCTTTTCCCCTGACACTAGGTACAAAGCAAAGATGTTCACTCTCACTACTTGTATTCCACACTAGACTGGAGCTTCTAGCCAGTGCAGTAAGGCAATGAATACAAAATCAGTACATAACCAACTAGAAATGAAATTAAGAAAACAATTACATTCATAATAGCATCAAAAATTAAAGTATTTAGAATGAAGTTAACAAAAGAAGTGCAGAACTGTACACTGAATATTATACATTGTCAAGAAAAATTAAAGACTGAAATAAATGGACATATATCCCATGCCTGCAAACTGAAGACTCAATATTGCTTAGAAGTCCACTTTTCCGAAATTGATATATAGATCCAGTGCAGGCTACCTAAATCAGCAGGCTTGTTTTTGGTGAAAATTGATAAGCTGAAACTAAAATTTATATGAAAATCTAAAGGATCAAGACTAGCCAATATGATTTTGAAAAAGAGCTAAGTTTGAAAACTTATATGACATAATCCCCAAATTTACCATAAAGATATAGTAATCAAGACAATGTGGTATTAGCATAAAGACAGACATAGATCAGAGGAACCGAACAGAGTTCAGAAATAAAGTCATGCATATATTGTCAATTAATTTTCAACAAAAGAAAGTAATTCAATGGGAAAAGGATAGTTTTTTCAACAAATGATACTGAAACAACTGTAGAGTGTTAGGTAACGAACTAGTTCTTTCTTTGCATAAAAATTAACTTGAAATGGATCATAGTGCTAAATGTAAGAACTAAAACTAAACTCTTCTAGAGAAAATCACGAGAGAAAAATCTTTAATCTTAGGTTAGGCAATGATTTCTTAAATATAATCAATGGCATATTGACAAATTAGACTTCATCAAAGGTAAAAATGTTGCTCTTCAGAAGACACTACTAGGAATGAAAAAAAAAAACAGAACAAAAAGACAAGCCACAGACTGAAAGAAAATATTTGCAAAACATATATCTAATAAAGAACTTATATCCAGAATATATTAAGAATCCTTAAAAATCAAAAATAAGAAAATCAACAACACAATCTAAATAGGCAAAAGAAACTTTAACAGAACTAGGCAATAAAGATATATGAATAGCAACTAAGCACATGAAGAGATGCTCAACATTATTATTCACTGTGAATTATTATTCACTGTTTTAAAACACAATTATTTACTATTATATACTACTACTATAATATATTCTATATATACTATATAGAATGGATAAAATTTTAAAGGCTTTTGACACCAAATATTGGAGAAGAGGTAGAGAAACTGGGACCCTCACATGTTGTAGGTGGAAATGTAAGATGATACATTTTACAAAGCAGTTTGGCAGTTTTGTAAAATGTTATACATAAACTTACCACATAACCTAGTAAGTCTGCTCCTAGGTGCCTACCCAAGTGAGATGCAAACCTATGTCCCCACACATATTTATACATGAATGGGCATCATATTGATAGCAGCCAAAACCTAGAAATAATCCAAATGCTCATCAGCCAGTCAGTGGATAAACAAAATGAGTGGGAGACATCTTACAATAAAATATCCCTGAATAATTAGGTATTTCCATACTATGGAATACTACGCTGTAATAAAATAATTACTGATACATTAAACTTGGATGAACCTCAAAAACATTACGCTAAGTTAAAGAAGCCAGACATATAAGCCTATACATTATTTGATTCTATTTATATGAAATTTCTAGAAAAGGCAAAATTATACAGACAGAAAGCATACAAGCGGTTGTTTGGGGTTGAAGGTGGGAGCATATATTGGCTGCAAATGGGAACAAGAGGACTTTTAGAGTTAACTTACCCCAACTTTTTTGAGTTTATGAAAATGTTCTGAAACTGGATTGTAGTGATGGTTACACAACTTTAAATATTTATTAAAACACATCAAATTGTACATTTAATTGTAAACATTATATATAAATCAAACCTCAGTAAAACAGTTTTTTGTTTTTTAAAAAGATTGCTTTCTGCTTAAAATATACTCCCCATATACTATTTGCACTGCTACCACAGAGGACTGACACATCACGTGCTTTGAATTACTAATTCAGATTGGAATATGTATTAGTCTTGCACAAAATCAACACTAACATGATTTATTCCTTTGCCTCTTTCACTAGCCTTTGTTTTGTCAGTGGTTCTCAAAGTATGGTTCAGGGACTGACTCAGAGTGTCTGCTAGGTTAACAGTACTTTCATAATAATTCTAAGACAATATTTGCCTTTTTTACTTCATACTCTCATGAGTGTACAGTGAAGCTTTCTAGAGCCTATATGGCATGAATTACAACAAACTGAATGCAGAAGCAGCCGTGAGAATCCAACTTTTTTTTTCCACTAAGACAGTAGATTCACAATTCCACTCTTCTAATTTTGGGGAAAACATAGTTTTATCATGATAATGTGTTATGTTAATATGTAATGGGTTTATTATAGATACTTAAAATGAATTGATAACTATTCATTAATGAATGAATTAAAATGAATTGATAACTAGTCCTCAGTTTTTATTTATAATATGGCAAATATTGACAGATAAAACCACATAAATAAAAGCTCTTTGGAATCTTCAATCATTTTTGTGGATATAAGGGGTTCCTGAGATAAAAATTTGAGAACCACTGCCCTTGACTACCTGCCAGTTGTAAGAACTCCTATTTGCCACATTTGACAACAGGGCATTAGAAAGAGAGTTGGGTCAGGTCTTCTTTGAGAGCTAACTTGTTCTGGTGGCAAAAAATTATCTGCTTCAAGATAAATTTATAGCTTTTAATCAGGACATCACTTAGAAATGTAACAAATGTTAATACAAGATTTCTTTCTCTTGGTGATATTTAATGGAAACAAACACAATACAGTACTAGTAAAAGGAGAGGCATAAGCACGCGAAGGACTTGAAGCAATGCCTAGCATAAAAGTAAGCCCTTAATATAGGTAGTGATTATTACTATTTTATTATCAGACTACGACAGTCTTTATTCATTCAACAGGTATTTACTGAATGTCTACTATACGCCAGGCTCTATGATTGGCATTGGAGATTTACAAAACACAGTCGGCCCTCAAGGAGTATAAGTAAAGTGGAGGAGGCAGCAGAATAATGCCATAAAGAAATATGTAATTACAAATTGTGGTAAGAACTTTAAAAGAGGTGATAGAGGTACGAGTCCATAAAGGAGATTTGACCTGATTTTCAGAGTCAGAGAACACGACTTTGAGGAAGTACTAGTTGAGGTGCAATTCGGAATAGGAGCAGGAGGTGTTAAGGAGACACAAGGGAGAAATACAAGTGAAGGCATATTCAAACATCTTTGAAGTAGGAGAAAGAATGAGGAGAGGCAGTGTAGCTAAAGCTGGGGCTAGAGTGGTAAATAGGAGAACTACAGCCCAAGCCATTGGGGCCTTACGGACCTTGCCAAGACTTTAAACCTTTACTGAGTGGCCTGAGAAGATTTGTTTTTGGAGAGAGGGTGTGGGAGGACTAGATTTGTATTTTTCAAAGATTCTTGGCAGCTGGAGCGTAGTGAGACAAAAGCGAAAAGCAGGGAGACTATTTACAGAGCTATAGCAGTATCCAGGTGAAAGATCCAGGTGAAAGGTGAAAAAAAGATACTGCTATAGCAGTATCCAGATGTAAGAGCAGAACAGAGTAATGGTGGGAGAAACCGAAAGAGGTGGATGAATTTGGGATGTATTTTGCAAGCAGGGCCCACAAGAGTGGTGATATATATAAAGTTTAACTAGCACAGTAATGGCCAAGTCGAACACTCTTCCCAGCAAGATCAGCTAAGGGGATTATTGAGAAGTTGCAAAATTTGCCTTCTTTTCCCTTGGCACAAATCCAAAGACCCCGGTGAGAGTCAGGGCCCACGAGGTATTCTGGAATTGCAAACCGCGTGTACAAGGCAGGTATGTCCAGCTCTTGTGCAGAACTCACACGGCTTTATCTCCTGGAGGTCAGTGGCGTGGAACCGCTCTGTTTCCTGGGCAACGCCATTGTCGGGCCCTCCGGACTGGGGAGAGGTAACTAAGGACAACGGACTGAAGAGAACACCGGAAGAGAGGGAGAGTCACAGGGGGAAAATGGGCAGCACGTGCCGCGGCCCGGCCGTAGCGGGCGATTCGAGGGCTCGGTACCAGGGGTGCGTGGAGGGCGGGAGGAGGCGGAGAACGTGCCTGTGATTGGCGGACCGCGGGTGGGGGGGTACCAAGACACTTGTGGTTGGGCGAGGCCAAGACCAAGGGCTGCTTTTTGAACCGCGTAGGGTTCTGGGTAGCAAAGGCCGTGGAAGGGTCTTAACTGAAAGGGGGAGGGGAGAAAGTCGCCAACAAACGTTTGAGCTTACAATCCGGGCCGGGAGTAGGCCGGGGCGTCCCCCTCCCCCCATGGAGAGAGCCAGGCCGGAGCCGCCGCCTCAGCCGCGCCAACTGCCGCGGGCGACCGCGCTGCGCCCCGCTCCGCCCCCGGTGGCTGTCGAGGGTGCCTTCTTTCGGGCAGCGGCCGCGGAGCCCTCTGCGTCGCCGCTCGCCCCGTGCGCGGCCGCCATTGTGACGTTAGGCTCGTCGTGCGGGGAGGCTCCGGCGTCGGGCGTACAGTCCGCGGCACGGCGGGTACTGCAGGTGAACCCGGAGCAGGTGTTACTGCTGCCGCCTGGGCCACCACTGCTTCAGGCCCGGGAGGAAGGCGCAGCCGCCTCTCCCGCGCAGGCGCGGCTGCTGCAGCTGAGGCCCGACCTGCTACTGCTGCCGCCGCCGCCGCCACCCGAGGGCTCCCCCTGCAGGCCTCAGGGGCTGGGGCAGCCCCTGCCGGTGCACGTTAAGGCAGAGAAGCAGGAGCTGGACCCCAGCTTGGATCCGTCAGTGGGACCTCGGAGGGCCGTCAAGGCGGGCCCTAAGGCCTCCAAGGCGGCGAAGGCAGGAGGCCCCGGGCCGGCCATCGACAGCCCCCGAGGGGACGAGAAGGGCAAGATGGAGGAAGAGGAGGAGGTCATGAGCTACACGGCGGCGAAAGGAGGGGAAGGCAAAAGCCTGGCGGCTATCAGCGAAGGAGTCATCAAAACGGAGGAGCCTGAGAGACTCCGCGAGGACTCCAGGCTCGGCACAGAGCCCGCGTCCAGTGGCCTGGTCCATGGCAGCAAGGATGTCATCTTGACCCAGCCGTCCATTGCCTTTGGGCCGCACCAGCAAGACCTCAGGATCCCTTTGACTCTTCCTACCGTGCCCCCTGGAGCCCGGATCCAGTTTCAGGGACCTCCACCTTCAGAGCTGATAGGATTGACCAAGGTCCCCTTGACACCAGTGCCTATTAAAATGCAGTCCTTACTGGAGCCTTCTGTAAAAATTGAAACCAAAGATGTCCCACTCACCGTGCTTCCCTCAGATGCAGGTATTAGACGGCAGGGGAAACAATCTGGTTTTTTAAACTTCGGCTGTTGCCCCGTAGCTGACATGTCAGCTGTTGAGAAGCATAAACTAGAAAAATAAAATCATGGGTTCAGGGCAAAGTCTGCAAAGATCACTTCTGACTTGTACATATACCAGTAAAATACGCTAACACGTTCAGGATTCCCAAACATTAAAAATAATTATTTTTTTTAAGGCCCAGTGGAGGATGAGATTTAGATGTGACTAATGTTTATACACAAAAATAGAAATATTCTTGCTAGATAACACAAAGCCCTCAGTTTATATGCTACAGATAATCAACATTTTAAAATATTGTATTATAGTAGCTCAGTATTTTTACATGTATCAAGAAACAAGAAAAAATAGTGTTTAATGAAAAAATAAACAGGAACGTTTATACTGGATATAGAGGTGATTTATCTTCTTTAAAAATGAAGAGTAAACATTTTCTAGGCGAGAACAGTACATAATTAATTGTAATGGTATTCTAAAAGCTAAGGACTTACAGAAATATAGAAAATGGAAACACTGTAGAATAAGTTGTTTTCAAAGAAATGACCACAGTTACAGTAGTAACAATTACAAGTAGATATTTTATTTCTATCCGTTATTTCCAAATATATAGCTAGAAAATTCTTATTTTAAGATGTAATTCAGACAGAATACTATGGCAGTAAATGTCAATGGAAAGTCATATTATCTTCAGTTCATATCTTCATTGACTTTTATCTTCATTGTTTTCTTATTTTCTTTACTGATTCTTCCTCCCCACCCCACCCTCTTGCTTTTTTTTTTTTCTAAAATTTTATTAGAGTATAGTTGCTTTACAATGTTGTGTTAGTTTCTGCTGTACAACAAAGTGAATCAGCTATACGTATACATATACCCCCTTTTTTGGATTTCCTTCCTATTTAGGTCACCACAGAGCATTGAGTAGAGTTCCCTGTGCTATACAGTAGATTCTCATCAGTTATCTATTTTACACATAGTAGTGTGTATATGTCAATCCCAATCTCCCAATTCATCCCACCCTCCCCTTCCCCCCCGTGGTACCCGTATGTTTGTTCTCTCTACATCTGTGTCTCTATTTCTGCTTTGCAAATAAGTTCATCTGTACCCCATACTCTTGCTTTTTATCGTCAGTAATTTTTAAACTTTGTTTTCATTTTCTAAAGGAGAGAAAGGGGAAGCTTTCTTTGTAATACTTATTTCATCCTTTGTGCATTTTAAAATTTTATATATCAAGTAACCCTAAAATAAAGAGAAACAGTATATGAAGTGTATAGGCAGTGGTTTTTGATGAATTATGTAAGAGATGTGAATTTAAACAACTTCCTTTATTGTAATTTCAGCTGTCTCTGTGATTTTCAAAAAGTCACCTTTCTTATTTTCCTCTTATTTTTTCTCCTGGGACATGGAACTAGTGTTAGTGACCCACCTTGGCAGGTGCTTCACCTTCATAACAAAATATAAATAATATAGTATATTAATATTATAAGTATTTTTGCTTGAATGGGCACTCCAGTGGCATGTAAATGAATTCCTTTAAACATTTAGGGTACACCCACCTAGCGCTGGGATTATAGTCATTAATAAGTCCTAATTCCTGTCCCCCAGTACTAGAATATTTTAATGGGAAATAAACTAAATGTTAATTATTGTTAGAGATATTAATATAGCTCAAAGAAGTAGTAAGCCAGCAGTTTACTGTGTCTTCAACATTATTACTTCCACAGTATCTTCAACAATATTATTCTTTTTGAGGAAGAGAAGAGTCTTTCTAAGCCACAGTTTAGAATGTAGAGTTCAGGGGTTATGAGGAATTCTGGAACACTGGCAGTTCCTTGGCTATATTGAAGTGTATATTTTCTCCAGATATTTAAAAAGTAAATATAGGTGGAAGTGCACTTCACTTTAAAATTGTGTGTGTGTGTGGCACATTAATTTAGTCTCTTAATTTTTGTCATGTAGGAATACCAGACACTCCCTTCAGTAAGGACAGAAATGGTCATGTGAAGCGACCCATGAATGCATTTATGGTTTGGGCAAGGATCCACCGGCCAGCACTAGCCAAAGCTAACCCAGCAGCCAACAATGCAGAAATCAGTGTCCAGCTCGGGTTAGAGTGGAACAAACTTAGTGAAGAACAAAAGAAACCCTATTATGATGAAGCACAAAAGATTAAAG
This sequence comes from Orcinus orca, assembly GCF_937001465.1. Lineage (NCBI taxonomy): Eukaryota > Metazoa > Chordata > Mammalia > Artiodactyla > Delphinidae > Orcinus > Orcinus orca. The sequence continues at coordinate 52,204,013 of NC_064561.1, forward strand.
AAAAGCACAGAGAGGAATTTCCTGGTAATCAAATGAAATGAACAAAGCCTCTTTCTAATTTCTTTAAATTTATTTAGGTAAAGAATAGGTTAGTTTGAGACTGAAATACAAAAATGTAATTTTTTTCTAATCTGATATGTACAATAGAGAAAATACTGGCTAATATTACAGTAATGATTTAATTGATACTGGGCATAAGTTTCTTTAAACAGCACAAAGTAGAGGGATATCTGGTCTCATATTTGCCAACTAATGCAAACCTGAGGACAAACAGTTTTACTGTCGTTTTGATTAAATATATAAATATAAACGTAATGAAGGTAAAGCTCCAGAGTTCTAGGCTATAATTTTTCAAATATGCTAGAAAATGAAGTTCAGATCAGAGCAACAGAGAAAATATGCAGCGCATGCTACAGGCATTAACACCATGCTCCATTTTAATATTATATGATTATCAGAATATAGTGCTGCCTTCTGATTGATAAATTTATCCTCATCATGATGTAGTTTGAAATAAATTCTGATTCTCTCCCCAGCAGTGAGGAAATTGATATTAAGCTTGGTAAAAGCACAGTGTATGGCCAACATATTGTGCATGGTGGGAAAAGAATAACTATTTTTCTAAAGTAGTAGGAGAAAGGTTCTAGGGGGGAATCATCAGAGCAGTGGTTACAGGGAACCAGTGATTCTCTTGGTTATGCAGTGGCTACAACTGCCCTAACTCCACTTTTCTAAGTTTGGAAGGAAATTGGGTGGTTTGTGGACTTGGAGACTGCCAAGTCTAAGAGAGTGACTCTTTCTGAAGAAGGCATAAAAATAGTGACTGGTCATTAGTAACCACTTCATCGTAAGATATAGATAATTGTGTCTTATAGAAAGTGAGGAAACAGGAGGAGACAAATAGTATCTTACTGGGGCATTGTTTTATGGGTAGAGGAAAAGCTTTGGGATTCAAACTCAGTGCCTTTAATGTTGATTTTACTATAAATTCATTATGTGTCTTTGGATAAAAGACATTTGCCCTTCCTCTTCCTTTGTATTATGGGTTACAACATTGGCCACTACTTAGGAGCCATATGGATATATATGCTAAAATGCACAGAAATGGTATCATAGAGCTGGAAAAGATACTTTAGACAATGAAGACTTAGAAGTGTTTTGGACTTTTAATGTGCAAAGAACTATTTAAAGGCTAAATAGGATCTATATGTTCAAATTAAAAATAGTTTATCTTCTCTAGGTTGGATTTATCAGCCTCGTCCAGGGAAGCGAAAACGCTTCCCTCTAAGCGTTTCCAATGTACTTTCTGGTACCACACAGAATATCATCTCTACAAATTCAACAACAGTTTATCCTTATTGCTCACCTACCTACTCTGTGGTAATTCCCAGCCTACAGAACCCCATCACTCATTCACTTGGTGAGTTGATTTTATTGTAGATTACAAATTTTTTAATGGCTGTGTGATCATTTTACCTCTTAACTTGAAATTTTGTTTCTGTTAGCTTAAGAGTTTAGGACAACAATGTTAAGAAAAAATCAAAAATAGAGTGAAAACATTAAATCAGGGAAAGAAAGATTTCAGTAGACATCAAAACCCTTGGTTTGCTAGAGTAGCAAATATTCTGTGTCAGACCTTTTAAGCAAATCAGGATGAGTCCATAGATTATGCAGATAATGCAGGAAATGACTGAGGTAATTCAATAGGAAATAGGAATATGTTTTTACTATTAGCATAAAAGAATGCCTTGCTGATGGGGTATGAGGCATCCTGTCCTGGAATATAGTAGTAGTGACTGATCTCTTAAGACCATTTTTTTTTTTGCTGCCCTAGAAAAGCAATGGAAGTTATCTTCTACCAGATATTTCGTTCATTACATTGTCTTTCCCTAAATTTCTCCTCTGTTATCAGTTCTTCACAACATTCCTGTCTTTTGCTTTTAAGAACCCAAAATTGAGAATCTAGTATCTTAAGAACTTGTTATAGGTCTATCCATCATTAGTTTGTTCTTCCAGAGCCTATTTTAGTCATCTCTTAGGCAGAGCTTTGTACGTTCACTACTTGCTATCACTTGTCCTGAAACTACTGTTCTTTCCAGTTTCTGCCTCCTCATATCTATGTGATGAGAGGTTTAGATATCTCGAAAATTAACTTATTAGGATCTTAGACATTTTCAGGTTTTTTCCTGTGTATCATTGTAGCAATGGATACCAACAAAGCCACTTTCAGGGTATCTAGGCTCAAGGCAAAGAAAGCTGATCCTATCACCCTGTCCTCTCCCAGAACAGGCAGGCACTTTCACCCTTTGCTATTTGGTAGTATCTCTTTTAATCCTGTATTTCAATCTAGGCTTAATTGTGCTTTTTTTAAAAACTTACCTTGTTTTATCTGTTATTTATGATTTACACTTTTATCATCTGTTTCTTCTTTTTACCCCTTTTTCTAAGACCCCTCTTCCATGTCATTCTATCCACAGTTAAATGCTGTATGTTTTCTCTCCCCAGAAATATATTTATCAGTGTTCTTACTTGAGACAGCTGACAGTTTTATACAATATATTAATTTTATGCAATTCTGAGCAAAGATTTGGGGAGATAGAAAGTGGTAGAGCTCTCGCATCCATGATGTTTTATTTAAGTATGAGAAGCAGAATTATAGGAAGCATTTCAGAGCCATATACAAAGTAATCAAATCTAAGGAAAATGATCTTTTGTTTGCTCTTTTCTTTTTAAATTTCTCTTATTTCTAGTAATATGTAGTGTCAGTAAAGATTTAATTGGATCTCAAATGATTAAAAAAACCATTATCTTTTAAGTATAAAATTTGGGAATTATTTTCCCAGATAGATAAAGTTATATGTATAATAATTATGATATATATATATATTTAATAGTTATATAATAGTTATGATGAGATTTATTGGCTACTCTGCTGCCCAATCATACAACTTTTGAAATATGTTCTTTTAGTTTGTACTCATCAGTGTGGCATTATATTACTTGGAGGAGTTGTTATCAGTTGCAAATTTGGAAATTTCACTATATATTTTATATTCTAAATCATTTATAAAATTGTTAAGAACAAATTATAGCACAAATCCCTAAGAGAATCTACTTTTAATCGCTTATTACCTACAGATACAAATTTTTACACCACCCCTTTTTTTGTTTCTTTCAATTAATTTTATATTATATTCTAAACATAAAGTCATGGTAATTGTGTTTTTCAAACTTGTTTTGTTTATTCCCATGGAAGAAAGATATCAAGTTAGTGAGGAGTGAGGTATAATTTATCTCTTATCAGAAAAAATTTGCTCTCTTTTTTCCTAGCAACCTTTATACACTAATACATTGTATAGATTTCATCAGCTTTTTAAGTGTAGAAAATAGACTTACCAAACTATAGTTCTCAAGTTCACTACTTCCAATAACAAGTTCACTACTTCCAATAACTTGGAAAATGCTCTGGCATAGCATTTTTGGCAGAGAGACCATTTGTATTTACTTCATCTAATATTTTCTCAGCTCTAACTTTGAGTTTCTCTAAAGTTCTTCAGTGAATGCTACCTAAGATCTTGTGATATTTTGATCTTGTGAGCTTGTCTCCTGTTTCTAGTTTCTGGAAGTACTTACAGCCAGATAGTCCAGAATGCTTTTTAGATACTTTCTTTTATCATATGTCTTTGATGCCAGTTATGCCAGCATTTTCATTTTACATTAAGTGGTCAAATTTATTTTAAAGGATTCTGGAAGTTTGGTAGAAGCTATATTTATTTTAGCCTGGCTTTTAAATGTCAGTTTTATATATTTAGGAATTTTCTGGTGAGATTATTTCATTTTCTACATTTTATTTCTCAAACCTGAAATGGGTTTTCCTTATTACATACAAACTCAGTTGACATCTTTCATTCTTCTGAATTCATACATTTTCTCTAAATTTTTACTTTAAAAATGTTTACTACTATTTTAATTTTTTGGTAGTAAACATGTGATGTGATTTTGGTTTACCCATCTGTTCTTATTTAACAGAAACAGAACAAAAAAAACCCTCCAATGTTCTGATACTGTTATTATAATGCAAAAAAATCTGGTCTTGTCCCTGACTTAAGATCAGTTCTAGCAAAGTTTTTTTTTTTTTTTTTGCGGTACGCGGGCCTCTCACTGTTGTGGCCTCTCCCGTTGCGGAGCACAGGCTCCGGACGCGCAGGCTCAGCGGTCATGGCTCACGGGCCCAGCCGCACCGCGGCATGTGGGATCTTCCCGCACCGGAGCACGAACCCATGTCCCCTGCATCGGCAGGTGGACTCTCAACCACTGCGCCACCAGGGAAGTCCCCTAGCAAAGTTTTATATCCATAAGAAACAAAGATATGGCTTGAAAATTCCTTGAAAAGTGATGTAGCTCATTATTGTAGGTTTTCTTATGAGGCAAGGAAGATGGAATCTTATGGTTCAAACTATAGTAAGTCTTCTTAGGTTCCTCATTACCATTTCTGTCCCCAAAGTCCCATCTTTCTTAGCAGTTGTCTAACTGTTCTTCCCAAGTCTCCATTTCCCATCTCTGTGTCTATGTCTCTGCTCTTACTCTATTTCTCTCTGTCCTCTCCTCCTCTCTCTGCCTCTGTTTCTCTCTCCTCAGCCATATGCTCGTCCTCCTGTTCTTCTTTCTACCTCTATACAACTTTTTCTTGTAGAGAAATTTGGTCTGTCCTCAGTTTATGCCATTCTCTACTCCTTCCTGTTTATCCCAGTCACACAACAAAAGCCTGGTTGCATCCTTCATCCATTCAACACAGGCAGTAGAGTCTTCCTCTTTAGGAGTGGGTGGGAGAGATTTGCCAGAATTGTTGAAAGTTATTAATAACTTTAAATTTTTTCTTTTCTTCTCATATTGTACTATAGATCTAAAATTCTGCTCTGTACCTCATGTAACAATTAGATAATGCTAGCTGCTTCAACACTCATCTAAACATAACGGTTTAAACAGAATCATGGTTTACTTTTTTACGCATGTAAAGTGCAAAATAAGTATTTCTGGCTTTCTTCCAAGGGATTCATGGACACAGTTTTCTTCTAACCTATGGCTTTTCCATCTTTGATATGTACATTCCAAGTGTGCATGACCTGCGGAAGGGAAAAGAGCATGGAGGATCATGCATGAGAGTTTTTTATGGGCCAGTTTCAGAAGTGGTGCATATCACTTCTTCTTACATTCCATTGGTCAGCCTGAGCCACAGGACCACTCCTAACTGCAAGGGAGGCTGAGAAATGTAACCTAGCTCTATGCTAGAAGGAGAGAAACCAGGTGACTGGCTGGTCTTTTCCATACTTTATCTACAGCGTGATACATTAGATCTCTGCCCGTTCCACAAGTCTTCCCTATTCACTGACAGTTTATCAGTGATGACTAGGTGTTGCAGACTTTAACCTCTTGTTTAGCAACATGAATTTTGACATTTAGGACATCTTCATTATACTACCATATAACTCTCTATGCACCTGATTTATCTGATTTTTTACCTCAGGCCAAAATGGTGCTTGACACATGTTAGTTGCTTAGTGAATATTTGTTTAGTTAAATAGATGCATGATTTTATCACCTCATCCCTCACCGGTACCCCTTATTTTATAAAAATATCTTTGGTAGAAAAGAACATTTGTATCAGCTAAAGGATGAGTCCCTTCCTTCTTCAATAACTGAAATAATATCATTGTTCTCTATGGCTCCTATAATTTGTGTTTCCTTTGCCTAAAATGACCATACTTCTTTTCTGAGGACTAAGAGCCTCTTGTACTGTACAGGGAAAAGAAATCTGCATCAGAGTAGATTTTAGGAGCAGATGTCTTGAGTGCAGTGATAATTCAGTGAATAAAACTGAGAGATTTTACAGGTCAGCCTGGCTTCATAGTTGCATAGAGGAGGAGATTTTCCTTATACCAGATGAATGGTAGAGGTTCTGTCAGCTATAGGTTTACTTGTTAGTTTGTTTTTTCTTTCATCTAGTCATACCTTTCTTAACTATTATTAACCAAGTTCTGTGCCAGGTAATGGGGATACAAACATGAATTAAACTGTTCCTGCTCTTGAGCTCCCAGTTTTGTGATTGTGGTAAGGGTGGCAGACCTGCAAATTTACACTATTTTGTGATGTTTGATAGATTTATAGGTTCTGAGGGAACCTGAAGAGGGAAATTATGTTTGATTAATCAGGAAAGGCCTAAGGCCTGTGCCTCACAGATTGGAGGGCTAGTCCATGTAACCCCATTAACTGAGAATCAGTACCGCTTCATCTACACCCTGCTCCTGTGTTGCCTCTACTTCACTGGGTCAGAGTCCAACTTGAAACAGATATACCCCTTAATTCCCTACCTCCAGGTTTAAAGGGGAGGAGGGGTAGTTATTTGACTTATCTGGAGAGAAGGAAGGAGAGGAAGGTGTTATCTGGCCAAGGCTGAGAGAAGATTCACAGTCCTTTTGGCCTCTGACAGAAACATTTCTAACCACAGGGTCTGTTCTTGGACTGCATCTTCTATATTAATAGAGACCTAACTGCATGGAAATAAACTAGATCATGAATCTATTGCTTTGGCTTCTCTCTGTATTTCTGTGGAAAACTTGAGTTAAATTTAGGCTAAGTGTGTCATTTGGATAACTCAGCAACTCGGTCAGCAGTCCTCTCTTCTTCAGGATCAAAAAGATCAAATACATGATTATTTCACTTGCCTCTAAAAATTCTGCTATATCCAGCATGCCCTGCTGCGATAATATTCCTTTCTTATCTGTCACAAATTGCTGACCTATGGCAAGTCTTAGTCTCACTTGGGAATTTCCTTATATATTCATATTGAATGCAATAAAGCAAAATAATTTTACTGATTGTTTCTTTAGTTGTTTCCAATTAAAAAATTAAATGTCAATTATAATTTAGTTTAATATAGAGAAGTATACAAAATAAAAGAAAAATGACCCATACCACTAGGATGAAACCTCTATTAATATGTAAAATAAAATTGATATATTTAGAGAATAGAAAGTTCAAATAGTACCAATAGGTATAAAATGAAAGTCTGGCGTCCCACGGCCCTGTCTCCTCTTCCAGATGACCACCTTTTAAAAGTAACCACTATCAGTAGTTTCATATTATTTCTTTTAGAAACATTTTTATATATGTGCCAGCATTTGTGTGTATTTGTCTTTCACTCAATCATTTTATTCATTTATTTATTAATCCAAAAAATATTTTTTAAGGGCCTATTCTGTGCCAGGCAGAATTTTGAGGCCTGGGGATACAGTAGTGAGCAAAACAGAAAAGGTCTCTCCTCTTATGGCACTTAGAATCTAGGTGGGAAAGAGAGACAAGAATGTAAAATAAATGAACAAGACGGCTTCAGTTTGTTCAAGATGGTAAAATAGAGTGGTGATGTTCTTAGGTAAGGTGGTTAGTGAAGGCTTCTGGTTGTATAGTTTATTAAGTTCTGCTGAAAAAAGAAAAATATGGAGTGACTCAGTTCATGCCTGACCCATGCTATTTTTATTTCCAAAGATGAAGTTCCACCTGCCATCCAGCTGCCCACACCTGCAGTCCAGCGCCCAAGCCCCATCACAGTTTTCCAGCCAAGCATCTCCAGTACTGCCCAGGTGGCTGTCCAGGCTCCAAGTTTGCCCCTCTGTCCACCACTCCTACCCCAGTGCTTTGCTGGGCCCTCTGAAACGGACACTCATCAGCTGCATTCTGGAGCCAGTCACTCTGTGAAGAGACCCACTCCTGTCTTTCTGGAGAGCACCAGCAGGATTCCAACTAGTGCAAGTACTGCCCACGCCAGATTTGCAGCCTCTACCATCCAGCCTCCCGAAGAGTATCCCAGCATCTCCACTTGTCCCAGAAGTGCTCCAATCCCCCAAGCTCCTCCTATTCCACACTCACATGTCTGCCAGCCCCCTCCCCTTGGCCATGCAGCCACATTATTTGGGACGCCACCGCGATTCGCTTTTCATCACCCTTACTTCCTACCTGGACCTCACTACTTCCCATCAAGGTAAATGAACAATTTATTTCCTTTCACCTAAAACTACTTATAGCTAATGAATTTTTACCTCTGAAGGCCTCTCTTATTTACTGAAAAAGGAACTTCCTCATTACTGCTTGGGATCTATATAATTTAGATTAGTGGCTAAATAGGGGCCAAGCAGTTAATATAAATACATGGAGGGGCCAGATGAGGACTGGGGAAGCCAAGGAGAGTGCATGCCCCATCTTATGAGGCAGCTGCTACTCAGTTCCAGCCTACTGTTGCCGCATGAGAATACAGGCGCCAGTGTTGTCAGATCTGATTTTTCTCTTGAAAAAATAATCAGTTATACGTGACCTTAATTTAAGATCATTTAGTCAAACCCCCTGATTGTATAGAGGTGTGGTTCTGAAACTTTCATATATATATATATAAACCACATGTGATCTTGTTAAAATGAAGACTCTTGAGTCAGCAGGTCTGGGGTACAGTAGTTTCCTATACTGAGTTATAGTAAGCGTAATATTCTGCATGTCTAACAAGCTCCCAAGTGATGTCAGTTCTGCTGATTGTGGACCACACTTTGAGTAGCAGGGATATAGAGAGCACTTGATCTAAGAGGTTAAATGACTTGTCTGAAGTTATATACCCTCTCAGTGCCCTTTTTAACAAACCAAAACGTTTCTTACGTAAATTACCAGTAAAGGAATTTATTTTCACAGGGAAGTATCTAGGGAAAACAAATTTGTAACTTTTCATTTTGGAGTGATAGAATTTAACTTCTTTGCAAGCATTCTAATAAAGTGGCATTAACCTCTACTTTTCAGTTGCTGTTAAGTGTGTAGACAGAGATGGTTTCTGTTGAGAATGGAGTGTTACGTGTTTAACACAATCTTTTATGGTTACTTACTTAGAAAGTAAAACTACTCCCCACTTGGGTACCAAGGCCTCAAAGAACTTTTGAGGTATATATTATGTTGCTTCAATTCATAATGGGATTGCTTGCTTTCAAGTTCTTAGCCCAGAACTGGAAGAAAGTGGAACTAGGGGATCAGATCAGGAGAAAGGGAGATTTTGCTATTTGTTGTTTTGTTTTTCGCAAAAGGCTCTTCTTTAATAGCTTTCAGAAGTCTTTTAGTTCAAGAAATCAAACTTCGAGACTCCTAAGGACAGGGGTTGATAATCTCTTCTCATTGCTATTTCCTAGGATCTGAGATGTTGCAGGAATTTTAGAGAATTTTACAGTGTTTTTTTAGTTATAAGAAGAGTGCTAGGACATAGCTGGAATTTAATAAGTGAGTAGGTTTGAGAAGATCAGCCTTAGTTAGAACCTCGAGGTCCACAAACTAAAACTGCGGAAATTTTATCTTTGTTACATAATTCATTTTGTAATACAGGAAAGACTTAGACAGTATTTACTCACATTAAAGGAGAAAAAGAGGCATCTAGAACAGGTTGTGTACCACAATCTCACTCTAGTTGTTATTGTTTTTTTCTTTTTAGCATTTTGAGAACTTGGCATTTTTATCTATAATTCTCACAACAATCCTTTGTTTTAGGCATAGTAATCCCTTTACTTTTTCAGATAAAGAAACTGATCAGCTGTTAAATAGCTTTGTTAAGGTCACACAACTAGTAAATGGCAGAGCCAGTAGTCAAACTTAGATTTGCTGTCCGATTTTGAATTCCATGTTTGTTTTTTTCACTGTATCAGTAAAGGCTTCTCAATATAATGGCTTCTCTTGATTGGTAGCTGTTAGTTGCTAGCAGAGAATCACATGGAAAATACATACTGTATTTTTGAATGGAAAAATCATGTAGTCAAGTAGACTTTTGGGCAGGAAATGTTTCCTTATATAATAAATAGATAAAATCATAGGAAATTTCTCTTCCTTACTCATGACAAGACTTATGGGATTTAGTTGTTAATGTACAAATCATCTGATAGTTTAAAGAACATTTTGAAAAGAAACTCTGAAAAGTATGTCCTTAGAAGACAGAAACTATACCTTTATCTTTACTACCATTATTGCTAATTAATAATAATGCTATTGGGCTTCCCTGGTGGCGCAGTGGTTGAGAGTCCACCTGCCGATGCAGGAGACACGGGTTCGTGCCCCGGTCCGGGAGGATCCCACATGCCGCGGAGCGGCTGGGCCCATGAGCCATGGCCGCTGAGCCTGCGTGTCTGGAGCCTGTGCTCCGCAACGGGAGAGGCCACAACAGTGAGAGGCCTGCGTACCGCAAAAAAAAAAAAAAAACAACAACAACAAAAAAAAAACAATGCTATTAAAGGAACCAAATGAAGTGAGTTGGTAGTTTTATACTGAATTTTATTTCATGTAAGAATTTCAAACAAGTATGTCAGCTTTAAACATTAAGTTGCTCCTAACTTCTACCTGTATGTGAGTGATGATAATTTTCCCAAGGATATGGATGATCTTATTTATGCTTATTTAGATAGTATATTTCAGTAAAATCCAGCCTGGCTAAATAACAAAATTAATTGATTTCCTCTCAATTTTTCTATTGTCTCTTCTCCCAACTAATAATAGTCTTCTATAAAGAATATTTCCTCCCTAATCTATTCCATTTACGTGTGAATTATTCAACCATTTCAATACCATAATTGTAATGACTTTTGATATATATATTAAATATATACCAAATATACATATTTGATATTTTGCCCTGTGTATCTAGAGTAAAAATCAAGGAGGTTAGGCAGTTTAATCAAGGAGTCACTTTATGAAACAGATGGACACTTAGAAATGCTGATCCCTAGCTGTGAGGGCTAATATCCTCCTACCTTCAAATATTAACCATCTTCATACTGTGCTTATTGAGACACTCTCTTTCTGTACTATATTAATTTCTTAGTTATTCTTTTCACTCCCACCTTTTCTTCTTTTTATTTATTTATTTATTTATTTATTTATTTATTTATTTATTTATTTTTGGCTGTGTTGGGTCTTCGTTTCCGTGCAAGGGCTTTCTCTAGTTGCAGCGAGCAGGGGCCACTCTTCATCGCAGTGCGCGGGCCTCTCACTGTCACAGCCTCTCCTGTTGCGGAGCACAAGCTCCAGACGTGCAGGCTCAGTAGTTGTGGCTCATGGGCCTAGTTGCTAGTTGCATGTGGGATCTTCCCTGACCAGGGCTCGAACCTGTGTCCCCTGCATTGGCAGGCACACTCAGCTACTGCACCACCAGGGAAGCCCCACCTTTTCTTCTATACCTCCGCCTTCTTGTAGTATTTATACTTTCATATGCACAAGAGATATCTAGGATCTTCATTCTGTTGGCCATTGAGTAAATAAATGTGTTCAAAAAGTGTATTGCAGGGACTTCCCTGGTGGCACAGTGGTTAAGAATCTGCCTGCTAAGGCAGGGGACACGGGTTTGAGGCCTGGTCCAGGAAAATCCCACATGCCATGGAGCAACTAAGCCAGTGCGCCACAACTACTGAGCCTGCGCTCTTAGCTCGCGAGCCACAAGTACTGAGCCCACATGCCACAACTACTGGAGCCTGTGCCCTTAGAGCCTGTGCTCCGCAACAAGAGGAGCCACTGCAATGAGAAGCCCGCACACTGCAATGAAGAGTAGCCCCCGCTCGCCGCAACTAGAGAAAGCCCACGTGCAGCAACGAAGACCCAATGCAGCCAAAAATATAAACAAATTAATCAATTAATTTTAAAAAAGTGTATTGCAGTTAGGGATATAGAAAAGATACGAATGATAAATGGGAATTTATTAGCTTGAAATGTATAAAAAAATATAATCAGACATAGCTATATCTATGTATCTATTAGGGAAGGTAAGTCCAAAGAATTCTAAATTTGTGGGATTATATAGCATCTTAACTGTAAAATTTTAGACAAACAGATCTAAAGTTAAAAGCAATTATCCTTAACCCTTGTTTGGTTTGTAGACCTATTTAAGAATTTAATTGAAGTTTTGGACCTATTTTCTGTAATAATGCACATCTACATACATATACAATATTTTGCCTAAGCCTTATTGGAGGATAGAATTTATAGTCCCAAAACATGATAGATTTAGCTAATATGGAATACCTTCTGCTGTAACTATCTATAACTGTTGAATTTATATATGAACAATTTAATACCTAGCTGAAATCACAAGAAAGGAAAATAAATCCCCCTTCATCAAAATGACAAACGAGCTGAAAACTAGTACAGTGGTCTTGGGGGTAGTTTGCAGGTTCATATAGTCTCAGCATTTATAAACTTGGGTTTTAATGCCTACATAAGGAGAGGATATGAGGTCATGACTCTGCTCAAGGTGAGGAGCTGAAACTAAAACCTCTTCATAAAGCTAAGACCCTAGAGGACTTCCCTGGTGGCCCAGTGGTTAAGAATCCGCCTGGCAATGCAGGGGACATGGGTTTGACCCCTGGTCCGGGAAGAACCCACATGCTGCAGAGCAACTAAGCCCGTGCACCATAACTACTGAGCCTGCGTTCTAGAGCCCACAAGCCACAACTACTGAGCCCACACACCACATCTACTGAAGCCTGTGTGCCTAGAGCCCGTGCTCCATAACAAGAGAAGCCACCACAATGAGAAGCCCATGCACTGCAATGAAGAGTAGCCCCCGCTTGCTGCAGCTAGAGAAAGCCCACACACAGCAATGAAGACCCAGTGCAGCCTAAATAAATAAATAAATAACTTTTAAAAAAAGCTAAGACCCTAGAAAGGCCTCTCAACCTTGATAAAGTAATAGAAGATTTTTATCATTGACCCAGAGAAAGCACAAAGGAAACTTGTTTTTATTCAGGGCTATATATGGAAAAAAGTCTTCTGTTAGAAATCAAAACCCTAGATTATACTGCACACTGGTTGAGAATCTGAAATCAACCTATCCACTTGATAAACTGAGAAGTTAGGGATTTCCCTGGAGGTCCAGTTGTAAAGAATCCACCTTACAATGCAGGGGACATGGGTTCAATCCCTGGTCAGGGAACTAAGATCCCACATGCTGTGGGGCAACTAAGCCCACGTGCCACAACTACTGAGCTCACATGCCTCAACTAGAGAGCCCATGTGCCACAAAGTACAGAGCCCACATGCTCTGAAACCTGCGTGCCACAGCTACAGAGCCCACGTGCCCTGGAGCCTGTGCACTACAACTAGAAAAGAGAAAAAACCCACACGCCACAACTAGAGAGATGCCTGGGCACCACAACGAAAGATCCCTCATGCCTCAACAAAGATCCCACGTGCCACAACTAAGACCCGATGCAGCCCCCCCATAAAATAAATATTAAAAAATAATAAAAAAAATAAACTGAGAAATGAACATAGAAATTAGTTCTTGGATGACTTACCTGGGACAACTATTCTAGAGGAACATTTCCACCATTCAAGCCACTTGGAATTTCCAAAGGGAGAAAATTGTTATTAAAGGTGAACTTTAGAAAATTATGGAACACGAGGAAAGTATTCATTAAGAACAAGAGTCAGTAGATGGTACAAATAGGAGAATTAACGCCCCAAGAATTTGAAATAACTGAAAATCAGGGAGAGACTAAAAATCAATATTTCAAATGTTTAAAGAGGACTTCTGTACCAGCCAAGATGCAATATAAAGAACTGTATCTACCCTCATCTGAAATGATAAAAAACAGACAAAATATATGAAGATATGGTTTTCAAGACACTATTTACCAGGCAATGAATATGAAGATCCCTGAGAGACAGAAAATAAATGAGGTAAGCCTTGCAATCTAACCAGCTTACTGACCTGGAAACCGTGGCACAAGCAGATCCTTGCAGACACCCTGAGTTGAGGAGATGGAGCTGAGAGACCAGTGAAACCAAGTCAGTTAGAATTCTCAGGATAGAGTACTGGAGAGAAGAAGCTGCACAGTGCAAGAACTCTGGATCTCTACATAGGTTCCATCTTGAGTATTCAGCTGAATACTGATCAGTGTATGCCTGTGAGGAAAATTACCCAAGGCTAGTGGAAACACTACCTGAAAAATCAGAAACAACAGTTCCCAGCAATCACACCAGGCTGGAAATAGTTCCTGTTCTCACCAAACAGATTGGAAAACCTTGATGGGGTATTAAATACTTAGAGAGTCTTGTTTCAGCTAGGCCTAGACTAAAAATTTCTAATCAATTTTTATCTAAAAAATTTTATCTAAAAATTCGTAAGATCTGAAATGATCAAACTGTTTTCAAGTAATTAACTGCATCCAAAACAAAGCTCAAGGATATTAATAGAAATAGTATGATTAAAAAGATAAGTGAGAGGGAGTTTCATTTCTGAGGTGGCAGCATGAGGAGCTCTGTGAAGCTGCTCCCAAGCAAACAAGCATGACTCGTGAAAACTATTTTAAAAAACTAACCGCTTAAATTCTCTGGGCAGTGTCCTAAGGGCATACAGCAAATGAAGAAACATTTATTCAAGAAAACATCCTAAAACTTGGTGAGAACAGCAAGAGTCTATGACCCTTGAGCCATGACAAATACCATCCCTCACTCCCACCCTCAGTTCATCTGGATGGAATGCCAACTCTGGGTGGGTATGGCCAAGAACGTAGCTCTCACTCCCCTCAGCTCCTAATCAAGGGATACAATATCTTACAGAGAATGGTAGCATTTCTCATCCTCTCCAGCTCTTGAGTTAAAGAAACTAAGTTGATGGTGAGTGTGACCAAGAGGTTGTGGGTTCCTTTTCTTCGCTCAGCCCCTACTAACAGGATAGCCACTCAACTCTAAGGATGACAGGCAGAGAATACTGCAACCCTGAACACGCTTGACCCAGGTCACTTGTAGAAGAGATGTTCTATGCTGGCAGAGGCAAGCCAAGAAGACCAGAGATTTTGCCATAAGAACAGAGAGCTCAGAAGCTTTCCCCCAAAGGAATTTGACTTTATCTGAAACAGTGTGGGGAAGTTCAACCCTAAGGACACTCTTGAAAACAATGAGATTTTGGTGATAAGCAAATAAAAAGAGACTCCTCTTAATTGAGACCAAGCAGCTACTGTATGCCAGCTAGTACACCAAAGAGAACTAGGGAAAGAAACAGCTAAGAAGAGCCCTCCTGCAGTCAGAACAAACCTCAAAAACTCCTCAAAATTTACCCCTTCTGAATTTAATTGGATCAGACTGTGGAACAATCTCTGCCCCAAGGCATTTCGAAAATAGAGCAATCAACCAGCAATTAGTGGAATCTTAACAGCTGTATGTGATAACAAATGAGTCAGAGAGCTTAACACAAAAATCAGGGAAAGAGATAGTCAAAGAGAGTCCTGCTAAAACCAATATCATCCTAGGGTGACTGTATTCATGTCCAAGTCTGTGCCCTCTGAGGAGTGACACTCAAGGTTCACACTGCAGAGGAAATAGACTTCACTAAAATAGTCTGTCCCTGGTGGTCCATTGGGTAAGACCCTGTGCTCCCAATGCAGGGGGCCTGGGTTTGACCCCTGGTCTGGGAACTAGATCCCGCTTGCATGCCACAACTAAGAGTCTGCATGCTGCAACTAAGAAGTCTGCATGCCTCAACCAAGACCCGGTATAGCCAAAATAAATAAATAAATAAATAAATAAATAAATAAATAAATAATTTTAAAAATAAAAAATAAAATAGTCTAGTCAAGTCAGTAAACAAAAAACAAGCAAAAAAACCCAAAAAAAGTAGCCCTGGAGAAGTGAAAGAGTCATTGTCCAGAGTTCCTACAGTATATTACCTAAAACATCCAGACTTCAACCAAAAATTATGACATGCACAGAAACAGGAAAGCACGATTTGTACATGGGGGAGAAAAACAGGCAAAAGAAACTACCTGTGGTAGGGCCCAGATTTCAAATTTGACAAAGGCTTCCAAGCCATTATAAATATATTCAAACAATTAAAGGAAACCATTCTTAAAGAAGTAAAGGAAGTTATGATGATGATGTCTCTTCATAGAGATACTATCAATAAAGACATAGAAATTATAAAAATAGCCAAATGGAAATTCTGGAGTTGAAAAGTACGATAACCAAAATGAAAAATTCACTAGAGGGGCTCAACAGTAAAATTGAACGAACACAAGAATGAATCAGAAAACTTGAAAATAGACTGGTAGTGATTATACAATCTGAAGAATAGAGCGGAAAAAGAATGAAGAAAAATGAACAGAGCCTCAGAACACAGTAATCATTAAGTGTACCAGTGTATCTATAAAAGGAGTATCAGAAGGAGAGAGGAGAGAGAAAGAAGCAGAAAAAAGTACTTGAAGACCTAATAGCTGAAAACTTCCCAGATATGATGAAAAATATTACACATTTAAGAAATTTAATGAATTATGAGTAGTGTAAAAGCCAAGAGATCCACAGCGAGACACATCATAGTAAAATACTGAAATCCAAAGCCAAAGAGAAAATCAAAGTGAGAGAGACAGACAGACAGACAGACACTCATCATGTACAAGGAAACCCCAGTAAAATGAACACCTGACATCCCATGAGAAACAATGGAGGCCAGAATACATATTTAAAGTACTGAAAAAAACCTGTCAACTCACATTTAGTGAAGCCATGTTTCAAAAATGAAGCCAAAGTAAAGAGATTCTCAGATAATCCAAAACTGAGATTGCTAGCACACTTGCATTGTGAGAAATACTAAAGGGAGTTCTTCAGGCTGAAAGTAAGTGATCACTAATGGTAGTTGGAATACAAACAAACAAAATGCCAAAGAGCCCAGTAAAGGTAAAAATGCAATTATAAAAGATAGTATAGGAAATCTAAAAAAGAGTGGATATATGTAATGTATACGTATAACCAATTCACTTTACTGTACAGCAGAAACTAATACAACATTGTAAAGCAACTATACTCCAATAAAAATAAAAAAATAAATAAAAGATAGTATAAAAAAGACAGTATAAATCTTCTTTTGACTGGTTTTAAAAGCAGTTGTATAAAACAATATGCAAATAATTGTTTTGGGGGACCTATAACATATAGAAATGTAATATATTTGATAATAAAAGCATAAGGAAGTAGGTGGAGGCAAAGTTGTTTTAGAGTAGGGAAATGATGGCAGATGGTAACTTGAATCCACAGGAACAAATGAAGAGAACCAGCAGTAGTGAATAAAAAGGTTAATATAACAAACTTCAAAGTATATACTTGCTCTCCTTTCTCTTCTCAGCTTATTTAATAGGCATAAAATTATATAAATTAATAATCATACCAATAGATTGCTGGTTTTATAACATATAGCTATAATTTATATAACAATAGTAGTACAAAAAGGGGGAAGAAGGAGTAGAGCTATATACAAGCAACATTTCTATATTTTGGGACTTCCCTGGTGGTCCAGTGGGTAAGACTCCATGCTCCCAACGCAGGGGGCCTGGGTTCAATCCCTGGTCAGCGAACTAGATCCCGCATGCATGCCGCAACTAAAGATCTTGCATGCTGCAATGAAGATCCTGTATGCTGCAACTAAGACCCAGTGCAGCCAAAATAAATACATATTTTTTTTAAATTTCTATATTTTACTGGAATTAAGTTAGTAAAAATCTGAAGTTGATTCAGGTAAGGTAAGATTATATGATTAGCCCTAGAGCAACCACTAAGAAAATAACGAAAAAATAGTGGAAAAGTTGTTAAAGGAACTAAAAAGTTATTTAGAAAATATTTACTTCATGCAAAAGAAAGCAGTAAAGAAGGAATAGAAGGCCACAAGGAAAATACAAGACACATAGAAAACAAAAAATAAAATGGCAGACATAAATCCAGCTGTTTCAATAATCACATTAACTGTTAATGATTAAACAATCAAAAGGCAGATGTTGTATAACTGGATAAAAATCAAGATCTTAACTATATGTTGTCTACAGTAGACACACTTCATAGTCAGACTCTTCCGAAAAATGGGAGGGCCTCATTCCATGAGGCCAGTATTGCTCTGCTACCAAAACCAGAGAAAGACAACATAAGAAGTAAAAACTGCAGGTCAATATCTCTAATGAATACAGAGACAAAAATCCTCAACAAAATACTAGCAAACTGAATTCAGCAGCATAACAAAAAGATTATACACTGTAACCAACTTGGATTTATTCCAGGAATGTGAGTTGTTTAACATTTGAAAATCGATTAATGTAGTATAGGATAAGGGACAAAACCACACAATCATCTCAGTAAACCCAGAAAAAAAGCATTTGACAAAACTGAGCACTTCTTCATGTTGAACATGAAGTATTCCAGCAAACTAGGAATACAAAGAAACTTCCTCAACTAGTTAAAGGGCATCTAACAAAAAAACCCTAACTAACATTACACTTAATGGCAAAGACTGGAGATCAGCAAGACCCACTTAAGATCAAGAATAAGACACGGATGTACATTTTTACCACTTCTATTCAACATTTTACTGGAGGTTTAATCCAGGACAATTAGACATGAAAAGTAAATAAAAGGTATCTAGATTGTAAAGGAAGAAATAAAACTATATTTATATATTGCACAATCTTATATATAGAAAATCCTGAGGAATCCACAAAAAAAGCTATTATAAGTAACAAATGAATTCAGCAAGTTTTCAGGATATAAGACTAATATATATAAAACAGTTGCATTTCTGTACAGTAGCAGTGAATAAATAGAAAATGAAATTGAGAAAACAATTCCATCTACAATAAAATAGAATTTAAAACCTTAGGAATCAATTTAACAAAATAAGTGCAAAACTTATATTCTGAAAAGTACAAAACACCACTGAGGTAGAATGTCACTGAGACTTACAGAATAGGGAGCCCCAAGAATCTCTCTCTCCACTGAAGCAATAATTAAGCTGGCAAAACCTGTCAGAATCAGCTGGAGGGGTGTTTAATGAAGAAAGAAGCTGCTAAATTCTGATAAGAGAGCACTGTGGTATTTTTGCCACAGCCATCTCACATTTTCTACTTCAGTGATGGCCAAGGGGATGGTGACCCATGTTCCTGGTGTGACTTGTTGCTATTAGAGGAGGCAGTACAGACCTTGTTCTTAAAGCATTATGGTTGTGCATTTTTGACCTGTCTGGTGACTTCCTGAGGAATTGGCTCAGGGGCTTACCTAAGTTTGACTCTCCCAAGCATTCCCTTAGAGTTGGAGTGGCCTCACAGCTAGTGTTTGTGGAAAATATTTAAAGGTATGTACTGTCCACAGCTGCCTGGGTTAAGGGACAACAGACAGGACAAGCAGCAGACAGACTGAAAAGCCTAGAAGAGACTGGGAAAGGAGATATATGGGGAATAGAGTCTTTGAAAATCTCCCATGTATACTGAGGAATCAGTACACAAGGGCACAAACATATCCAGAGCTAGCATATCCAGAGCTAGCATATCCAGAGCTAAACACATGTTCAGCAAACACTGGAGAAGACCCTAAGCTTTCACCTCTGACTGCTTTTTAGGCTCTATGTAAATAGGAAATCAAGGCTGAAGAAGACTTGTAAATAGCTTGACCCAAAACTTCCAAAATTTAAAGAAAGATAGGAATCCAAGACGCTCAATGAACACTAAGTAGGGTAAATTCAAAGAGATACATTATAATCATCTGTCAAAGCCAAAGAAGGAGAGACTCTTGAAAACAGCAAGAGGGAAGTGACTAATCTTGTACAGGAGATTCTCAATAAGGTCAACAGCCAGTTTCTCATCAGAAACCAGGGAAGTCAAAAGACAGTGGCATAGCATAGTGCTGAAAGAAAAGAAACCATCAACCAAGAATTCTATAACCAACAAAATTACCCTTCAGAAATGAAGGAGGGCTTCCCTGGTGGTGCAGTGGATAAGAATCTGCCTGCCAATGCAGGGGACACGGGTTCGATCCCTGGTCTGGGAAGATCCCACATGCTGTGGAGCAACTAAGCCCATGCACCACAACTACTGAAGCCTGTGTGCCTAGAGCCTGTGCTTTGCAATAAGAGAAGCCACTGCAGTGAGAAGCCCATGCACCACAACGAAGAGTAGCCCCCCCCGCTCACTACAACTAGAGAAAGCCTGTGTCCAGCAACAAAGACCCAACACAGCCAAAAATTAAAAAAGAAAGAAAGAAAAGAAATGAAGGAGAGGGAATTCCCTGGCAGTCCAGTGGTTAGGACTCGGCACTTTCACTGCCAGGGCTCCAGATATGATATCTGGTTGGGAAACTAAGATCCCACAAGCCACGCAGTGTGGCCAAAAAAAAAAAAACGTAGAGGAAGTTCATCACCAGTAAACCTACCCTACAAGGAATGCTAAAGGAATGCTAAAGGAAGTATTTCAGAATAAAATGAAAAGGCAGTAGACAGTAACTCAAAGCCAGACAAAGAAATAAAGAACACTGGTAAAAGTTACTAAAATAACAGATAGAAAAGCCAAGTATCTTTTTTCTTTTGTTTTTTTGGCCTCGCCAGAGACATGCAGGATCTTAGTTCCCCCGACCAGGGATCAAAGCCATTCCCCCTATAGTGGAAGCACAGAGTCTTCACCACTAGACCACCAGGGAAGTCCTTCTTTTGTTTTTAAAAGCCAAGTATATTGTATTTTTGGTTAACAACTTTTTTCTGTGTGATTTAAAAAGCAAATGCATAAAACATCTATTATAAAATCTGTTAATAGATATAAAATGTATGACAGTAGCAATACGAAGGAAGGAAGGCACTATATACAAGCAGAATTTTGATATGCTAATGAAGGTAACTTAGTATCAATTCAAACGAGATTGGTATAAATTTAAGATGTTAATTATAATCCCCATGGTAACCACTTAAGAAAATAACTTAAAAATATTTGAGGAAATTCCCTGGCGGTGGTGGATAGGACTCCATGCTTCCACTGCACCCCTGCACCCCAACTCAGGAACTAAGATCCCACATGCCACGTGGTACAGCCAAAAAATAGAAAAAAGGCAGAGTAAGTATTTCCTTATCAGTAATCCCCTTAAATGGATTAAATTAAAAGGTAGATTGGCAGAATGAATTTAAAAAATAATCACACTAAATCTTGTCTCTAAGAGACTCACTTTATTTATTTTAAAAAATAAACATGATATTCACTGAGCAGATTTTTTTTTTTTTTTTTTTGGCTGCACCATGTGGCTTGTGGACATCTTAGTTACCTGACCAGGGATCGAGCCTGTGCCCCCTGCAATGGAAGTGCAGAGCCCTAACCACTGGACCACCAGGGAATTCCCACAGGAGACTCACTTTAGATCCAATGACACAAATAGGCTGAAGTGAAAAAATAAAAACAGATATTCCTTACAAGTAGTAACCAAAAGAGAGCTGAGGTGGCTATAATAGTATTTAACAAAATAGGTTTTATGTCACAATTGTTACAAGAGACAAAGACATTACATATTTTATTTATTTATTGGCCACGCTACGTAACATGTAGGATCTCAGTTCCCTGGCCAGGGATTGAACCCGGGCCTCAGCAGTGAAAGCCTGGAATCCTAATCACTAGGCCACCAGGGAACTCCCACATATCTATTTTAAAATGTTAAGAAGGGACTTCCCTGGTGGCACAGTGGTTAAGAATTCGCTTGCCAATGCAGGGGATGGGTTTGATCCCTGGTCTGGGAAGATCCCACATGCCATGGAGCAGCTAAGCCTGTGCGCCACAACTACTGAGCCCAGGCGCTGCAACTACTGAAGCCCACGCGCTCTAGGGCCCATGTGCCACAACTACTGAGCCTGCATGCTGCAACTACTGAAACCTGTGCACCTAGAGCCCATGTGCCGCAACTGCTGAGCCCACATGCTGCAACTACTGAAGCCCGCGTGCCTAGAGCCCATGCTCTGCAGCAAGGGAAGCCACCACAATGAGAAGCCCGCGCACCACAATGAAGAGTAGCCCCCACTTGCTGCAACTAGAGAAAGCTTGCGCGCAGCAACGAGGACCTAACGCAGCCAAAAATAATAATAAAATGTTAAGAAGGTATAACAATTATAATCACATACATATATAACAACAGTACCCCAGAATATATGAAGCAAAAATTGACAGAATTGAAAGGAGAAATACTCAGTTATGCAATAATTGTTGAAGACTTCACTACTTAATTTTATTTATTTTTTATTTAGATATAATTGACATATAACATTATATTAGTCTCAGTATACAACATAATTCTTTTCTTGTGATGAGAACTTTTAAGATTTAATCTCTTAGAAACTTTCAAAAAAACAATACAGTATTATTAACTATAGTCACTATGCTGTACATTACATCCTGAGGACTTACTTATTTTATAAATAAGAAGTTTGTATATTTTGACCACTTTTATCCATTTTGCTCACCTCTCACTCCCAATCTCTGGCAACCACAAACTGTTCTCTGTATCTATGATTTGGTTTTCTTTGTTTTTTGTTTGTTTGTTTTTAGACTCCTCATGTAAGTGAACCCATATGGTATTTGTCTTTCTCTGACTTATTTCACTT
Source organism: Orcinus orca (assembly GCF_937001465.1). NCBI lineage: Eukaryota > Metazoa > Chordata > Mammalia > Artiodactyla > Delphinidae > Orcinus > Orcinus orca. The sequence continues at coordinate 52,226,451 of NC_064561.1, forward strand.
AGCATAATGTCCTCAAGGTCCATCCATGTTGTTGCAAATGGTAGCAATGATATCATTGTGGTTTTAATGTGTATTTCCCTGATAATTGTGAGCACCTTTTTTTTTTTGGCTGCATTGGGTCTTCATTGCTGCGCATGGCCTTTCTCTAGTTGTGACGAGCAGGTGCTACTCTTCATTGAGGTGTGTGGGCTTCTCATTGTGGTGGCTTCTCTTGTTGTGGAGCACAGGTTCTAGGTACACAGGCTTCAGTAGTTGCAGCACACAGGCTCAGTTGTTGTGGCACATGGGCTCTAGGGTGCGTGGGCTTCAGTAGTCGTAGTGCGCAGGCTCAGTAGTTGTGGCTCGCGGGGTCTAGACCGCAGGCTCAGTAGTGGTGAGTGGTGCACAGGCTTAGTTGCTCCACGGCATGTGTGATCTTCCCAGGCCAGGGGTTGAACCCATGTCCCCTGCATTGGTAGGTGAATTCTTAATCACTGTACCACCAGGGAAGTTCTTGAGCACCTTTTCATGTACCTGTTGGCCATCTGTATGTTGTCTTTGGGAAGAAAATGTCTGTTTAGCTCCTCTGCCCATTTTTAAATCAGATTTTTTTTTTTTTTGCTATTGAGTTATATGAATTCTTTATGTATTTTGTATATTAATTGTTTATCAGATGTATGATTTGCAAATATTTTCTCCCATTCGGTAGGTTGCCTTTTCATTTTGTTGATGGTTTCCTTTACAGTACAGAAGCTTTTCAGTTTGATGTAGTCCCACTTGTTTATTTTTGCTTTTGTTGCCTTTGCTTTTGGTGTCAAATAAAAAAAAAAACAAACCAAGAAAAAGAACTTGCCAATTCAGTTGTCAAGGAGCTTATTGCCTATGTTTTCTTCTAGGAGTTTTAAAGCTCTGGGTCTTATGTTTAAGTCTTTAATCCATTTTGACTTGATTTTTGTATATGATGTAAGATGGGGTCCAGTTTCATTCTTTTGCATGTGGCTGTCCAGTTTTTCCAACACCATTTATTGAAGCTACTATCTTCTCCCAATTGTCTATTTTTGTTAATTAATAGCCATGAATTAATTAGCCACATATGCATGGGCTTTTTTATAGCTCTGTTTTCTGTTCCATTGATCTATGTGTCTGTTTTTATGCCAATACCATACTGTTTTGGTTACTATAGTTTTGTAATATAGTTTGAAATCAGAGAGTAAAATGCCTCCAGCTTTGTTCTTTCTCAAGATTGCTATGACTATTCACTGTCTTTCATGTTTCCAGAAAGCATTTGGGATTGTTTGTTCTATTTCTGTGAAAAATGCCATTGGATTTTGATAGGTATTTCACTGAATCTGTAGATAGCTTTGGGTAGTACGGATATCTTAACAATATTATTTCTTCCAATCCATGAGCACAGAATATCTTTCCATTTATTTGTGTTTTCTTCAATTTTTTTCATCAGTGTCTTATAGTTTCCAGTGTACAGGTCTTTCACATCCTTGGTTAAATTTATTCCTAGATATTGTATTCTTTTTGGTGCAATTGTAAATAGAATTGTTTTTCTTAATTTCTTTTTCTGACAGTTTGCTGTTAGTGTATAGAAATGCAACTGATTTTTGCATATTGAATTTGTATCCTGCAACTTTACTGAGTTCACTGACTAATTCTAACAGTTTTTTTGGTTGAGTTTTTAGGTTTTCCTAGATATATTATTATGTCATTTGCAAATAGAGACCGTTTTACTTCTTTCTTTCCAAGTTGGATGCCTTGTATTTCTTTTACTTGCCTAATTGCTGTGGCTAGGGCTCCCAGTACTATGTTGAATAAGTGGCAAGAGTGGGCATCCTTGTTCTGTTCTTTATCTTAGAGGAAAACCTTTAAACTTTTTACCATTGAGTATGATATTAGCTGTGGATACTTTAAATAATGAATGGAAGACCATCCATCCAAAAATGATGAAGATCAAAAATGAAATAGAAGACTGTATGATACTTTAAACCAACTAGATCTAACACAAATACATGATCTCCACCCAACAACAGGATATAGATTCTTCTCAAGTGAAAATGTATATTCTGTAGGATAGACCATATGTTAGATCACAAAATGAGTCTCAGAAATTTTTAAAAGATTGGAACCATACAAAGTTTCTTCTCTAACCATGATGGAATGAAACTAGTCATCAATAACAGAAAGAAAAACTGGAAAGTTCACACATATTGGAAATTAAACAACACACTCTTAACCAATGGGTCAAATAATATATCACAAGGAAAACTAGAAAATACTTGGAGATGAATGAAAGTGAAAACACAACATACCCAAACTTAAGGAATTATATAGCAAAAGCAGTGCTGATAGAGGAATTCATAGCTGCCCTAGCCTACATTTAAAAAGAAAGATGTCAAATTACAACCTAACTTTATACCTTAAGGAACTAGAAAAAGAAGAGCAAATAAAACCCAAAGCTAGCAGAAGGAAGGAAATAATAAAGATTAGAATAGAGATAAATGAAATAAAGAATAGAAAAACAATAGAGAGTTTAATGAAATAGAGAAAAAAAGGTCAACAAAAGTTGGCTTTTTGAAAAGATCAACAAAATTGACAAACTTTTATAGCTAAGCTAAGAAAAAAAAGAGAGAAGACATAAATTACTAAAATCAGATATGAAACTGGGTACATTACTCTGACCTCATAGAAAAATGATTATAGGATAATAATAAATAATTGTACACCAACACGTTAGATAACCTAGATGAAATGCACAAATACTTGAATTACCAATACTGCCTCAAGAAGAAATAGGAAATCTGAATAAGTATATATCAAGAGATTGAATCAGTAATTAAAAACCTCCCAACAAAGTAAAGACCTGGACTAGATAGCTTCACTGGTGAATTCTACCAAACTTTTAAAGAAGAATTAACACTAATCCTTCTCACAGTCTTCCAAAATATATAAGAGGGAACGATTCTAAAGCCAGCATTACTCTGTTACCAAAGCTAGAAAAAGATATCACAAGAAAGAAAATTACAGAATCAACAAAATACTAGCAAACTGAATCGAGCAGCATATTAAAAGGATTATACACCAAGACCAAGTGGGATTTTCCCCAGGAATTGTAAGTGTGGTTCAACATCAGGAAATCAATCAGGGTAATACATTTCATTAAAAGAATGAAGGAACAAAACCATGTGATCATTTCAATTGATGCCGAAAAAGCATTTGATAAAATCCAACACCTTTTCATGATAAAAATCAATTCCTGATTTCAAAACTTAGCAAACTAGGAGTAGAAGGGAACTTCTTCTACATGATAAAAGGCATTTATCAAAAACCGACAGTTAACATCATACTCAATGGCAAAGGACCAAAAGCTTTCCCCCTAAGACTGGGAACAAGACAAGGATGTCTGCTTTCACCACTGCTGTTCAACATTGTACTAGAAGTTCCAGCCAGAGCAATTAGGCAAGAAAAAAAGACATCTAAAATGGAAAAGAAGTAGAATTACCTCTTTTCACACATGATACTATATATGGAAAATCCTATATATAGAAAATCCTAAAGAATCCACAAAAATTTATTAGAGTGAATGAATGAATGCAGCAAAGTTGAAGGGTATAAGATCAATATACAAAATTCACTTGTATTTCTGTACACAAGCAATAAGCACTCAAAAAAGGAAATTGAGAATACAATTCTTTTTACAATAGCATCAAAAAGAGTAAAATACTTAGGAATAAATCTAACCAAGGAGATGCAAAACTTGTAAACTGAAAACTATAAAACATTGCTGAAATAAATTAAAGAAGACTGAAATAAATGGAAAGGTATTCGTGTATATGCATTGGCAGACTTATTATTAAGATGGCAATACTTCCCAAAGGGATTTACAAAATCAATATAATCCTTTTCAAAATCCCAGCAGCTTTTTTGCAGAAATGGAAAAGCTGATCCTAAAATTTACATAGAATTTTAAGTGACCTGGAATAGTTAAAACAATTTTGAAAAAGGAAAACAAAGTTGGAGCACTCACAATTCGTGACCTCAAACTTACTACAAAGCTACTTTGTATCAAAAAACATGGTATCAAGAGAAAGAGGAGACAAGCCACAGACTAGGAGAAAATATTTTTAAAAGATATATCTGATAAAGGACTGTTATCCAAATATACAAAGAACTCTGAAAATTCAGTAATAAGAAAATGAACAACCCGGTTAAAAATGGACAAAAGACCTGATCAGATACCTCACCAGAGAACATATACAGATGACAATTAAGCATATGAAAAGATTCTCCATATCATATATCATTAGGGAATTGCAACTTTAAACAACATTGCAATATCACTACACACCCATCAGGATTGCTTTTCCCACTACACCATGATGCTTCTGTAGGTATTCATTTTCATCCATGTAACCTTTTAGGATTACTCTTTTTTTTTTTTTCAATAAATTTATTTATTTATTTTTGGCTGTGTTGGGTCTTTGTTGCTACATGCGGGCTTTCTCTAGTTGTGGCAAGCAGGGGCTACTCTTCGATGTGGTGTGCGGGCTTCTCATAGCGGTGACTTCTCTTGTTGTGGAGCACTGGCTCTAGGCACGTGGGCTTCAGTAGTTGTGGCATGCCGGGTCAGTAGTTGTGGCTCGTAGGCTCTAGAGTGCAGGTTCAGTAGTTGTGGCACACGGGCTTATTTGCTCCACGGCATGTGAGATCTTCCCAGACCAGGGCTTGAACCTATGTCTCCTGTATTGGCAGGCGGATTCTTAACCACTATGCCACCCGGGAAGTCCAGGATTACTCTTATCTTTACTGATCTTTTTGTTCTCCAGATATAACACTAACTTGTTTATACCACACCAATATAGCTGTGTGATGTTTGCATTATAGCACACTTTAGCACATATCAAGTATATACTACCTGGATTTTAGATTTTTTTTAAATTAAATTCTCCACCAAACCTTGTGTAATATCTTGCCTATATTGAGTCCTAAAAGAATAGTTAGTAGGTAAATTGTTCCTAGCTGAAGAGAAGAAGGCTTTGTGAAGGAAGTAGATTTGAGCACACCCTTGAAGTATTTGTGGAATCCAATGGATGAAGAGATCTAAAGGTGGAAGAGCTACCGAGCAAAGTCATAGTAGCTGCAAGTACAATGCATTCAGGATGTATGTATTAAAGTAAAAATGCCTGAATAAGGATGTGGCAGTAGAAATGGAAACCTGAAACGTTTCAGAAACTAGGTCTCATATTTGTGATATTGAACACGGGCAAGGTCCCTAGCACTTGGAGATTTGGGGGTAGGACACCAACCACTGAAGAAACCCTATATTTACAAAGAATTTGAGATGATAGTCTATTATGTCAATCATACTTATATTTTTAAAGGGAAGGAAACAAAGTTGACCTTTTAAAAAAAAATGTGGGAGCATGAAATGAAACACCCAACTTGTCTTGGGTTTTGCTAATGAGCATGGTTATTATGCTTATATTATCTGTCACTAGATGGAGTCCATGAGTCCAGGCAACTTTTGGTTGGACTTTTCTACATACCTCTTCCAATGATTCCTGTTCTGTGCCTTTGAAAAGTGGAGTAATACTTTTTTTAAAAAATTGACAAATGGGTTTGAATGGCAGAATTTTTAGATTTGCCTTACAAGAAAAACCATTAGTTTATAAAACAGCAAAGTGATCTTTTCAATTCTTCACATTCCCACACTCCAAATTTTTTTTTGGAAAAAATCTCTAAAAAACACAGTTTAATATCAGTTCTAAATCTTTCTGGTATTGAGTGTTTTAATATAATTAATTATTGAAAGTGAGTTTAAAAATTAAGTTGTTATCCTCTGTTCGAGTGCCCTCCCCCATCCCCAAGAGCTCTTGATTTCAACCCAGTTACACATTTCCCCCCACCTCCTGTAAATTTTGCTTCAAATACTAGTAAGAACAATTGTTACACTGCTTACTAAGTGTCAATATTTAGCACAGCACAGCAGGTGTCTGCATTTCTAAAACCTTACATGGCATAAGGCATCATGAGAGAAAGGCCCAGATAAGTAATTTTTCTTTATTAAGGCTGCCAAAGGTAAGAAACCTGAGGCTGATAATAGGTAATAGTTATAAGCTTACTTTGCTTTATGTTGTTTACTTTGTTTTATGTTGGGACTAGGCAACATGTGGATGAGTACATGAAGTAGTTGCAGAAAGTTATCTTGGGAGCTCTCTAGGCCCCAGTTAAACTTGCTCAGTTAGTCTGTATACAAGGCAACATGTGGACAAGTTATGATCGAATTCCTTTTTTGTCTTTCTGATACAGCACGTGCCCTTATAGTCGGCCTCCTTTTGGCTATGGAAATTTTCCAAGTGCAGTGCCAGAATGCCTTGGTTATTATGAAGACAGATGCCAGAACCATGAGGCTATGTTTTCAGCTTTAAATAGAGACTATCCTTATGGAGACTACCCAGATGAACGTGCTCACAGCGAAGATTTTTGGAGTTGTGAGAGCATGGATGGGACCTCTTACTGTAACAGTCATAGCCACAGTGGGGAAGAATACTTAAATCTCGTGCCTCAGCTGGACACTGGAGCCTTGGAAAGGGTCTTCACAGCCCCGACATCAACTCCCTCTAACATCCAGCAAGTCAATGTCACTGACAGTGATGATGAGGAAGAAGAAAAAGTGCTCAAGAATTTATAATTATAAAAGAAATATGTGCAGAAAATAAATATTTCTTAAAATATATTCTGGGTCACTTGATGTGAAAAAAAGAGCCTAGAATGCTTTGCTGAGAGTTTTCAGCTGTGATCTGAGGAGTCAAAACCAAATGCAATTTATGCCTTCATAAACTTTTGATTAGTGAAACTGGAATCCTGATGTTTCATCGTAGGAATATTTAAGATATGAAGTAGTTTATTTTTATGGCTGAAATTTGCATCAGCGTATATTATCATTACTTTATCTTGGAACGTGCAAAACACTGAATCCTCACAATTATATGTGAGGGGAAAGGGGGTGTGTAATCTGGCATGACAAGTGTGATTTGTATTTTATCTCAGGATACATTTATTTTTCTTTATATGATGTTTTGTTTGGTGTTTATGTAATACTTATGGATGTTTCACTTTTTATGTAACATTTTGAAAATATTTTGATAACTTTTAGTAGTAAATTGGGACTCAGTTACTAAATTTAATTTACACTAATAACTAATTATAAGTTGCAAATATGTTTTAATGGAACCTGAGTAATTCCTTCAGCTAAATTAGTCATTTCTGTTCCTAAACATTTTCATCATCTTTTTTGGATATCTTTTTACATTTGGTATGCATTGTTCTACTTTTTTTATAATTAAATAAACATAGAGAAAATTGTTCTTGTTGGATGTTTTCTGTTTGGGAGACAGAAATAAGCAAAATGAGTATTGCTCAAATGAGAATGGGTTCCATACCACATGCGATATTCATTTTAACTTAATAGTCTCTAGAATTGTACAGATCCTATTAGCTTACTTGAAACTGTATCAACAAAGATGGTGTACACATATTATGATGCCATTTCCAAACTCTTTACAGATGTGTACCTATGACTTAAACACTCCCTAAATGGAAGAGCTCTTCCAGATTTGGTTCAAGCAGCTGTCTTTAAAACCATGGAGTTCATTTAAGAGCACATGGAATTTGTTTAATTCATAATGAGTAAAAAAATCCTATTTGCGATGTGGCCTCTGGGTAAATGCCCACTTATGGATGGAGAGAACCATATTAGAACAGGATCAGAACCACCAGAGTTGGGATCAGGGTAAAAGAGATCTACAAGACACAAAGTGAATTGATGATCAGAAATCACCACAAACCAATACACTTTTCTCTCAATGATCTGTATAATTTATGCAAATTGAGATCTTTTACTTAAAACTGCTTGGCAATTATGTATGGAAACCTATACTAAGCTTCCAACTTCTTCCTTTACTAAACCTGTTCCTTAAGCAAAGGCTGTTACTGTATGATACATTTCATCAACCATATACTTAATTGTATGTAACATTTCCTCTTCCCAATAAAATTTTTATTTTCACATTTTATATTTATTATTACTCTGTGCAATATCATCTGAATGTGGTTAAAGACCAAAACTTGAATTTCTTGGTAGAGAATAAACATGTAACTTCACATTGGAGCTACAACACATTTGATGTCTACACCATGACAGATGTCTACACCGTTGTATGTGACAGTTTGAGCCATTTTATCCCATTTCATTTTAATCGCACCTTAGTGACTGAACTCGGTTTTGATCACAGACCTTATTCTTTTTTTTACTGAAGTATAGCTCATTTACAATTTATATTAGTTTCAGGTGTAAACAGTGATTCAATGTTTTTATAGATTATACTCCATTTAAAGTTATTATGAAATAATGGCTATATTCCCTGTGCTGTACACTATATCCTCGTAGCTTGTTTTATACATAGTAGTTTGTACCTCTTAATCCCCTATCCCTATCTTGCCCCTCTCCCATTCCCTCTACTCACTGGTAATCACTAGTTTGTTCTTTATCCTGTGAGTCTGTTTCTGTTTTGCTATAGTTGTTTGTTTTATTTTTTAGATTCCTCATATAAGTGAAAACATACAGTATTTGTCTTTCTCTGTCTGACTTATTTCATTAAGCATAATAGGGAATTTCCTGGCAGTTCAGTGGTTAGGACTCTGTGCTTCCACTGCAGGGGACATGGGTCCCTCATGGTCGGGGAACTAAGATCCCCCATGCTGCGTGATGTGGCCAAAAAAAAAAAGGCATAATACCCTCCAGCTCCATCCATGTTGTTGCAAATGGCAAAATTTCATTCTTTTTATGGCTGAGTAATATTCCATTGTGTGTGTGTGTGTGTCTTTGTCCATTCATCTATTGATGGACGCTTAGTTTGCTTCCACATCTTGTATTTCCCAAAATTATTTGACCAAATATTGTCAGAATATCTAAAAGGCTTGGGTTCCAACTAACACCTTTAGAGAAAGACTGCTCTTGACTTTCTAAATTTGATAATTCAGCTACTTGAAAGTTGGGACTAAATCTATTTTCAGTCTATTTGCAGTGAAAAGAATAATGCTGCTGTGAACATTGGGGTGTGTATATCTTTTCGAATTAATGTTTTCCTTTTCTTTGGATATATACCCAGGAGTGGAATTGCTGGATCATATGATGGCTCTACTTTTAGTTTTTTGAGGAACCTTCATGCTGTTTTCCGTAGTGGCTTCACCAGTTTACATTTCTAAAAACAGTGTACTAGGGTTCCCTTTTCTCCACGTCTGTGCCAACATTTGTTATTTGTAGACTTTTTGGTTATAGCCATTCTGAGAGGTGTGAGGCAATATCTCCAATGCACCTTGTTCTTATAGACAAATTCACTGGGGGAATCCCTTTGTAAGGCAGTGGAATAATATAGAGGATAGTTCAGTGTGTCCTAACTATCTGTCTTCAGGCTAGTCCTTCCCCAATCTTCATTTTAATGGCTGTTGAGTCAGGGCTACTCTTTTAATCTTCTTCCTTCTCTCCCTTAATGCTGGGATCAGAAGTCAGTTTAGATTGTTTACAGATCCACAATATAATTTGGGCTGGGAAATATGGGTATCTCTTAGGTGAAACAATATCCAATAGCAGTTAAGCATGCCTAGCTGCAAATGCCCATATCTGCTCATTTATAGCTCTTCAAACCACTGTTAGCTCTGAGTAGAGACCTATAGACTAAACAAAACCCTGCCCTATTGGAATGAATTCATTTGCCTCTCCAAGTCATCAAAGTGAAATTCTCTAAGCTTGAAACCACAAGCACTTTCTAATAGGTTTCAAGACCTTATTTGTTCTTATTGTAAATTGGAGGTAACCATATTTGTGATAAGAATAACTTCCTTTCAAAGTGTGTTGAATGTCACTCAGACTGTTCTGTGCTTTGGACAAATCTGCCCTTCTTATTTGCAAATAAAAATTCTTTTCACTGCAAATAGACTGAAAATAGATTTAGTCCCAACTTCAAGTAGTTGAATCATCAAATTTAGAAAGTCAACAGCAGTCTTTTTCTAAGGGTGTTAGTTGGAACCCAAGCCTTTTAGATATTCTGACAATATTTGTTCAAATAATTTTGGGAAATATATGCTGTGTTCCCACCTTGGAGAGTGCCAATGCCTATTGTCTTTGCAAAGCTTCTCAAAAATCTTGACATGACATGTTGAGCTCTGTTTATCTCAGTGCTCCCCTACCTGAGCGTGAGTATCCTTTTTTCTTTTAACATAATGTCTACTAACAGAATTCACTCTGGAAAATGCTGCTTATGGCTGTTGCTTCGGTTTTCAGTCGTTGGCTTCACATATGGTTTTCTGCATTGATCGGAAAAAATCCTTAAATCATTTACTGAAAGAAGGTGGTGACTAATTAACCTGTATTCTGCATTAAGTATCTGATGGTCTTAAAAGACAGAAGAACTGAAACCTAGAGTTGTTATAAATCTGGTTGTCCACTAAACTGACTTTTTAATGAAAGTTGATATTGCACCCAAGAATTTGAGTGGGCAAATGTGCTAAATTCCCATATAAGTGTATTTTTCACAGTGAAAACCAGCTGTCAGAAGGATTATTCCTGAGCCAAAAATACAAGCTACTTTTGAAAGTTCCATTTTGGAAATGATTTCAAAATGAAATTCTGGGGATTCTATGCATTACTTGCAATATTTTAAAGTAGTATAATTTTGATGTGAACAGCGTAATTCTGAAAAATCTGTCCTACATGTTAGAACAGACTCTGCTGAGGAACATCCTGTTCCAGCTTTCTGAATCATCTTAACTTTTTAGGATTTTAGACAAATTCCAAGAGTTTCACAATAGAACTACTTTTCTGAAAACAAGTGTGGAAGGAGTTACTTTCTAATTCTACTTGATGAAAAATTCCACATCCTCTAGACAGATTTACCCTTTATCTCTGCTTTCCTCATTCTAACTGCCTGACCGAACCCTACATGTCTCTTTTCTGATGGGTAACACACACAAATCTTAGTAAACTTTTCATTAAATGATGAATGCTTGCAGGAAAAAGGGGGAGATGGAGATGTAGGAGGAGGACCATTTACTCCACCTTAAATCCCTGGCTCCTCTGAAACCACTTCAGGGAAATGTTTTATTTCTAACAAATAATGAACAGCATTTTATATGTATTCTTTTTCAGAGGAAGATCTTCCAAAAGCTATGTTCGTGCCTGGATTCCTTGGGACACTGTCTGTGGAGGCTGATAACCCCTCCTGGAAAGGGTCTTTTAAGCTGTGTGTAATTACATGGGTCACAAGCAATGGAAAGGTATGGGGGTGACCAACCGTCCTGGTTTGCCCAGTACTGAGGGGTTGCAGGGGTGGAGGTCATGGGACCTAGGACCAGTGATAAAACCAGAAAATTCCTGGGCAAACTAAGATAAACTGATCATTCTAGTGAATACAGTGAGTACAGAATCAACTGGATCTATGCAGATCTATGCTTATGCACATTGTGCAATGCAGATGTCGAATTTGAAATGACTGAGCTTCACTCATGAAGGCAGATTATAGCTGAACTTGTGTTGGGCCTATTAGAAAGGCATGGAGTAAGTTACAGGATACATGGGGACTGTAAGAGAACTGGCGATACATAACTGTTAGTGCCTGGGTTGCTTTTATTAGGTAGCTTCAAGTTTGCTTAAAGACAAAAGAAAAATGATCAAAGCTGTACCTTTTAGTGATATTTCACTATATAAACCAGGGAGAGAAAACGTTTTTGTGAATATGGAGTCTTTGTTTTAAACTTTCTTACTGTTTCCCCAACAATGATAGTGGAATATTGGCCAGAGTCCTTAGGACAATGCAAAGCTGGGCTGTCTTGGCACACATAATATTCCAACTCTATACACTTTTAAGTGTCTCTGAGACACTAGATATGGTGGTGTTTTTCAGATGTGGTCAGTGCACTGCTTCCAACAAAATGACCTGGGATGCTTGTTAAAAATGCAGCCATTCCCTAGATCTATAGAATTAGAATCTCTCTGGCTAGAGCCTGGGAATATGCATTTTTAATAAGCTCCTCAGGTGATTCTTAAGCACTCCTACCTTTGACACCATGTAAAGTTTGCAAGACATTTAAATTTTTGTTATGAAAACAATATAACTGTATTAAAGGGAATCTTCAGAGAAGAAAAACCTGTAATCCATCCAATAATTGTTTTTATTTTATGATGGTCTTTCTATATTTGCCCATATACACACATTTTTCACACAGTTGTAATCACAACACATACACAATTTTGCATATACACAAATTTGCATTTCCTCAATATTTTATCACGAGCTGTTTTTCATACTCTGTAGCTTCCTAAGTGATGACTTTTCTTTTTTTTTTTTTTTCGGTGGGTGGGCCTCTCACTGTTGTGGCCTCTCCCGTTGCAGAGCACAGGCTCTGGACGTGCAGGCTCAGTGGCCATGGCTCACGGGCCCAGCCGCTCCACATGTGGGATCTTCCTGGACCGGGGCACAAGCCCATGTCCCCTGCATCAGCAGGCAGACTCTCAACCACTGCACCAGCAGGGAAGCCCCTAAGTGATGACTTTTCATGTTTGCATAATATGGCTTCAGGCAGATGTGCCATAATTAATCATATGAAAGTGTTAGGTTTGCAGTTTCAGTAATTTGTCCTAGTAAATTTCAATAATGAGATTTCAGAGTGAGCACTCGTACAGACTAGAAGCTTTTATATGAGAGAAAAGTAAATTTTCAACTAGTTTAATCCACTATAATTTTGTGTTTTCTGTCACATGCAGCTGGAGCAGATTCTAACTCATTCAGAATTCTTCCCCTCCAGAAAGTTTTCTCTAACCCTCAAAGACTTAGTTGTTCCTGCTTTGTATTCCCACAGCACCTTCATTTATATCTCCCACTACATTCTAAGTTCCTTGAGGGCCAACCAGGGCAAGTATTTGAGAAATTAGAAAAATAAATATATGGTGGCCAGCAGACTAACAGACACAGCTCTGTATTCTCAGCTTCAGTGACTAATGGAATTCATAAGTTGCCTGACAAGCACTGCTTCCCATGATTGATTGCCCATAAGAATTACCGGTGAACTTAAAAAAAAAAAAAAAAGCAACAACAACAAAAATTCCTGGATCTCCAGAATTTGAATATTTGAGGATGGGAACTAGGAGTCTGTATCTTTTTTTTTTCTTTTAATAAATTTATTTATTTTATTTATTTATTTTTGGCTGTGTTGGGTCTTTGTTGCTGTGCGTGGGCTTTCTCTAGTTGCGGTGAGTGGGGGCTACTCTTCGTTGCAGTGTGCGGGCTTCTCATTGTGGTGGCTTCCCTCATTGTGGAGCGTGGGCTCTAGGTGCGCGGGCTTCAGTAGTTGTGGCACACGGGCTCAGTAGTTCTGGCTCATGGGCTCTAGAGCACGGGCTCAGTAGTTGCAGCGCACGGGCTTAGCTGCTTCGCGGCATGTGGGATCTTCCTGGACCAGGGATTGAACCCGTGTCCCCTGCATTGGCAGGCGGATTCTCAACCACTGTGCCACCAGGGAAGCCCCGGGAGTCTGTATCTTTAAAATGCTCCCCAGGTAATTCTGAATCCCACCAGGCAATGATTCACAAATAGCATTTGGGAGCTATGGTACAGCTTCAGGATTTTCCTCTCACCAACATTTCATTTTTCTCTCTGTCTTCTTCATGTCGCTTTAAGAGTCAATAGTTCAGTGAATTTCCAAGCTCAATTAAAGTCATTGTTGAGCTCTCTTTAAGTTGAGAGTGGCTCCTAAAACATAAAGGAGTAGAGAGAGATTGACCAGGAAGGTTTTTACACTAATAGTAAATATAACCACAGAAATAATTTTCTTTTCAAAGCACTTATCACCAAATGTAATTATCTCATTTATTTGTTTCCTTGTTTATTTTCTCCCCACCAACCATGGCTAGAAGCTTCAAGAGAACAGGGACATTGTGTTTCTTGCTTGACGAATTATCCCTAATACCTAGCACTGTGCCTGCAGTGTATTGCATGCTCAATAAATATTTGTTGGATTAATTAATAGATAGGAGCTACACTTTACTGAACACCTACTATGTGCAACTGTATCTGGTATGTTATGGGATTATCTCAGTCTTCATAACAAGCTTGTAAATAGTTGTTTTCTTTATTTAACCAATGAAAAAACTGAGGACTTAAAGAAGTGAAGTGACTTATCCAAGGCCACCCACCAAGTGAGTGGAAGAAACTGAGACTCAGGAACAATTGACTTGTCCCACATCAAACATCTCCTCTGTGGAGGAACAGAACTCAGGTCTGCCAGGGAACTGTTCAACTTTGTACAGAAATAGAGTGCATAAATTGGTAGTTATGACGTATTCAAACATTTTCTTAAAATATCTGTGATATTATGATTTATAACAATAAATGCAGATTTGGTCTTTGTCTCTGGCACAGAGCTTCTAAAACCCTTGGAATCTCCAAAGTGATCAGAGGACTAGGAACATCTTTTTTTCTAATAGTTGGTCTTTGACCCTGGTTCCTGATGCAGGGCTCCTGAAACCCTTGTAGTTTTCTGGGTGATAGGAGCATCTTTGTTCTGATGAGGTGACTCTGGGTGGGCTCCTGGATGACGGCTGGATGAGTGCTCGTCAGCCACCAGAAAGACCAAGCCATGATTAGAAGCTTGGAATTTTCGGCCCCGCCCCCCATTCTCTTGAGAAGGGAGAAGGGCTGAAAATGGAGTTAATGATCTATCATGCCTATGTGATGAAGCCTCCATAAAAATCCCCAAAGTATGAGGTTCAGAGAGCGTCCAGGTTGAATATATGAAGCTGCTGGGAGAGTAGCATACCTGGAGAGGGCATGGAAGCTTCATGGCCTTTTTCCTATACCTTGTCCTGATGCATGTCTTCATCTGGATGGTCCTGACTTATATCCGTTTATTACCATTCATAATAAACTGGTAATCTAATAAATAAAATGTTTCTCTGAGTTCTGTGAGCCACTCTAACAAATTGGTTGAATCCTAGCAGAGGGTCACTGGGAAGCTTCATTCTCTACCTGGTCAGTCGGAAACACAGGTGGTAACCTGGGGATATGACTGGTGTCTGAAGTAGGGTGGAAACAGTCTTGTGGGACTGAGTCCTTCACCTGTAGGGTCTGACATTATCTCCAGGTGGATGGTGTCAGAATTGAGCTACATTGTAGAATACCCAGCCAGTGTCATGGAGAATTGCCTGTTGGTGGTGTGGGAAAGGCCCCCCTGCCCCAGGTTGGAATTGGTGATCAGAACCATTTCAGTGCCCTAAAATGAAGCCAACTTTTCTTTGTTTTAAATTTCTTTTTATAAGAAATTTTACTCTTTTCAGTGAATTAGGAAAACACAGGAAAGCCCCAAATCCTAGAAGACTATCCTCCCATAACTTTTCTGTGCAAATATAGTTATGCATATATTTTTTCTAATTTTAAATATATTCATTGTTATTTCATGCTTATATATGAGTAATAATGATTATTATAAAAATTTATAGCAGTGAACACACTAAAAAAGTATAATCACTGTAATTCAGTCATTCAGAATTAATCATAGTTCATCAGTCATTTTGGTTCATATATTTTTGCAGACTTTTTCACACATACACACAGTTACAAAAATGAGATCATAATAGTACTTAAGATACAACTCCCTCTTTCTTTTAATGTAATATGCCATAAACAGTTTTCCATGACACAGATTTCTTCCACAACATGATTTCCAAAAACTTTTTATTATGAAAAATTTCAAACTATATAAAAGTAGCATAAGACTTCCCTGGTGGCGCAGTGGTTAAGAATCTGCCTGCCAATGCTGGAGACATGAGTTCAAGCCCTGGTCCAGGAAGATCCCACATGCTGCGGAGCAACTAAGCCCGTGCACCACAACTACTGAGCCTGCGCTCTAGAGCTTGCGAGCCACAACTACTGAGCACACGAGTCACAACTACTGAGCCTGCATGCCACAACTACCGAAGCCTGGGTGCCTAGAGCACACGCTCTGCAACAAGAGGAGCCACCGCAATGAGAAGCCCGTGCACGGCAACGAAGAGCAGCCCCCACTCACCACAACTAGAGAAAGCCCACGTGCAGCAACGAAGACCCAACACAGCCAAAAATAAATAAATAAATAAAATTATTAAAAAGAAGCGTAAATACTATCATAAAATTTCTGTACCTATCACTCACATTTGACAATCACCAATTCTATACTTTCCTACCCTCCCGCCCCCACCCCCCATGGAGTTTTAAAAAGCAAATTGCAAATATTATTATTATTTTTTTTTTTTTTTGCGGTACGCGGGCATCTCACTGTTGTGGCCTCTCCCGTTGTGGAGCACAGGCTCCGGACGCGCAGGCTCAGCGGCCATGGCTCAAGGGCCCAGCCAGTCCGTGGCATGTGAGATCTTTCCGGACTGGGGCACTAACCCGTGTCCCCTGCGTTGGCAGGCAGACTCTCAACCACTGCGCCACCAGGGAAGCCCTGCAACTGTATGTTTGAGTCAGGATTCAAGAAAGGTCTTCCCATTGCATTTGGTTCAGATATATCCTAAGTCTCTTTCTCTGTATATTCCCATTTTGTCTTTTATTTTTCTTGTATATTTTATTGTTGAAGAAGAAACTAGGTTTGTTTTGTAGAGTAGTTGCATTCTGAATTTTCCTGATTGCATTCCCTTGCTGTCATTTAACATGCTTCTCTGTCCTCTGAATTTTCTATAAATTGGTGGTTAGATCTAGAGTTTTGATCAGAAAACTTCTTGGTGGTGGGTTGTACTTCTACCAGGAAGAACTAATCTAGAATACAACTTTTAATGGTTTACTTGTATTGATATAACGTAATCCCTTTAATCAATCCCTTTCTATTGGAATTTAAATTATTTCTGACATGTATTGTGATTACCAACATGGAGAGGACAACAAATTCTTTTGTTTAGAATAGATTCCTGTAAGTAAATTCAGTGCCAGAGCTTAAAAAGTTTGACCTTGTAAAAGTTTCCATGGAGTTAAACTTTATTTTTTTATATATATATATAAATTTATTTATTGGCTGCATTGGGTCTCCGTTGCTGTGCGCAGGCTTTCCCTAGTTGCAGTGAGCAGGGGCTACTCTTTGTTGCGGTGCACAGGCTTCTCATTGCAGTGGCTTCTCTTGTTGTGGAGCATGGGCTCTAGGCATGCAGGCTTCAGTAGTTGTGGCACACAGGCTTAGTTGCTCTGCGGCATGTGGGATCTTCCCGGACTGGGGCTCAAACCCGTGTCTCCTGCATTGGCAGGCGTATTCTTAATCACTGCGCCACCAGGGAAGTCCCGGAGTTAAACTTTCTAAGAGGCTCTCTTATTTCCTCTGAGCTAGGCCAGAGCACAAAGGCTGGTTGTGTCTGGGAATAACTGAGAAGATGTGCCATTCTACTGAGGTCGCTCTCACTTTGGTTCACTGTTGCCAATGCCAGCGAGCAGGGCAGAGGCTGCACATAGAACCAGGGCTCCATGATGGCAGATGCAGCCACTCTCCACCTCAACCCCAGACCTCACTTTGTCTCAGGCCAGCAGCCCACACATCTCAGTCTCAGCCCCTTCTTCACACTGAGTGAAGAGACTCAGCATGTGGAGTGAAGGGTCTGCCAGGCCAGAGGAGTGCTTGTTCCCTTGAATCCTTCATTAGGTTTATAATGCCTGGATTCTGGGTTCATGACTTCTGGTGACACCCCAGGTACTTAGCTTAGCTCCTCCCACATGATAACTTGTTTGCCATTGGGCCTAGTCAAGGGATCAGTGCAGCAGGCCAGCCTAAGTCTCCCACACAGCTTTTGTTGGGAACCAAGACATCTGAATCATTCTGAAACCTCTAAAAGCTCAGTTCTTCACCAGAAGATGAAGCAGCCCCTTCTCCACTCTGGTTTGTAGGAGAATGGAGGGGCAATCCCACCCCACTTCCAGCCTGGGAGTGTTGAACTCTTGTCATATAATGGTGCAAGCCTGTAACAGGCAAGATAGAGCAGGTCAACTTCTGACTCCCCTTGGCCTGGGAAGACAGTCCAAAGCACTGATGAAGACAGAAGCACTTCACACTTGCAAGGGATCTTACTGAGAAAGCAAGAAGACCAAGCAGGTGACTTTAAGGAGCTGGGAGAAGTGACTCGAGCAGAGGCCCTGTGCTCCGGTTGCCCCAGTCTCGGGTGAGACCACACCTTGCAACAAATGGGCAGAGGTCGGAGTAGATCTGGAAGTAGGTAAAGATGCTGAATATAAACAAAAATGATAATAGAGCCTACTGATTCAGGACATTGAATTCTGCTGCCTTGAGAGGAACTTTGTAACAACATTCCAGCCTTGTTTAGCTTATCAAACCTGGATGGAGCAAAAGCCCCAGGATCCACCCGCTCCATCAGAAACAAGTCTGAATAAGCCAGGCACTGTCCATCAGATACCCAGGCATTCTGATGGTTCAGTTCTGACTGCCAGCCAAATGTAGATCGAGAGCTCCAAGTCATCCATCATGCTTTAGCACGCGTGAGGTTAATACCCTGTCTTTGAGAAGCACACAAAGGGCCATTTGAGTAGGAAAGTCCCACCTAATCCCACTGAAACACATAGCCCACATTTGGATCATCTTTCCGAACAACGTTTTGGTTTGGAAGGCACAGCTGTCGCTGAGATGCCTGAATACAGCCTGCCGTTCTCTGTGGAAGTGAGGGTAGACTAGCGTGGTTAACTTGAGCTGCACTAAAGCCCTCCAGACTGCCCCTTCCTCCAAATAGCCAGGCTGCTGGGAGCCAGATGCTGGTGTTTGCCATAGTGTTCATCTCTGCTTGCCAGTGGGCAAAGCTGGGTAGTAGCTGAACTTTTCGTAGGACTTTAGGAATATCAGCACCCCTCTCAGGGGTTTGGTTCCACTGAACCAAGGCACAAACGGGCTCTGCTTCACGCTGGAAAGTCCCCTCAGGAATAAGCACTCAGCACTTCTGTTTTCTGGGAGGCTGGTGATTAGGAGAAGCGGCCTTCTCTGACTCAACCCCCAGAGCGTGGCTTTTGGTGAGTTCCATGAAACATGAGACGTGGATCAAGGACAAAGCCAGAATCAGGTTTATGCCTCTAACAGCTGTGGTTTTCAAATTGTTTCAGATTGCAGAAGTTCAAACAACAGCTGCAGATTTATTCCTTCTTCTTGGGATGGGAGGTGATGGGTGCAAATACAATGGAAACACAACTGCCGTGACTATTTTCTATGTCAGTAAATCCCAAGTCATGCCTTGGGTTCTGTGAAATAAGATGGAAAATTAGTGATCTGCTACAGCCTAACTAAACTGAATACATGGAGTTAGGTACCCCTAACCCCTATGACTTTCCAAATTCAGATTAATATTTTCACTTAAAGATGCCCCAGACTCCTGGGGCTCTAAGAGACCTTAAAGTTTTCTAGTCTACATACAGAAATGGCATGGTCCTCCTGTGTCAGTCCTCCATGACAGACAGATTGCTTTCTTAAGGACAAACACATTTTAAACGCTTTTGACACACACTGACAAATTCCTCTCCAATAAAGCTCAAAGCAGGGGGCCAGCAGTATCTGAAAGGCTAAATTGCACGTTTCTTAGCAACTTCACTAACGTGAGATTTCATTACTTCTGTTGTTCTTTTATTCTCCTGCCTGTATGTTTTGAGTGTCAAAATGGAATATAGAATTCCCAAAGGCAAAACCACACTTTTGCTAGTCCCCATGGTAAGAGGCATGAGTGAACACATAATAATAATGAATCAGCATTTACTGAGTATTTACTAAGTGCCAGACATTAGGCATTAGCTCACAGGGTTCACAATGACCCATTCTGTAGAGGAAGCACAGAAGGGCTGAGCAACTTGCCTTATGCAACACAGGGACCAAGCTCAGATCAGTCTGATAAGAGTCTGCAGATCAGCCCATTGCCATGCTGCTTCTACATGGTCACTACAAATAAATATTTATACATAGGTTGATTAATTGGTTGTTTTCTTCTGGTAGGACAGACCTGAGCAGCTCAGAAGGGAACAGCCATAAGAATGGGCTAAAAATGCAATCCTAATTCTCCCAGTCAGTCCTGACTGGAATAGTCCCAACGGATTTCAACAATGCTGAGCTGGGTTTGAGGGTACGACCTGAGGTAGTATTTTTATTAAGGATTTCTTATGACTGGAAACTCTAAGAAGGAAGCTTGAATTATCCCATATAAAAATACAGCCATCTAAGATCATCAGTGGCATTTCCTTTTTATAGTGTGTGGTGCTAATAATAACCCCAAACTCCTCAACCCAACTTTCCAGCTTTTTAAAAGAACAGTACTTATGAGAATGTTTGAATGCTTGTGATTGGCGGGATTTATTCCATCCAATGTGTCCTGTGGCTTCCCTGAAGGAGAAGGTAAAGGGTTCAGAGTTGATGGCTATTGCAGTCTCTGTTCTGCCCAAGGACCTGTGAGGGGCCCCTGGCTGCTGAGTGAGAGCTAGAGACAGAGACAAGCCCTCTAAGGAAGTGAGGCAGAGATGTGAGCCCAGAGGAGGAGCAAGGCCGTGAGGGTTTTTGTGGGGAACTCAGAACTAAGTCAGATGATGTGTCCTAGGTTCAGGGAGGTACCTGGAAAAAACAGTCCCCTTTCTCCATATTGTTGTCCTTTGGGCAGCCCTGCTCCTGCCGGCCCAGCACTCCATGTCTGACAGGACCTGAGGAGGGACTGCAACTTCTAAGAGTGTTAAAGGTCTTGGCAAGGTGGAGAGTGACTTATAAACTAAATAATTTCCGGAAGGTTTCCCGCCCATGCCAACTCCACGTCTTCCACAACAAGTCTACCTGAGGAGGCCCTCTCCCCGCCGCAGAGCCTGTGGAACAATTCGCCATGTTTTAAGGTTCTTTTAAAAACTATTTCTGGAGGTAGAGTTTACATACAGTGATATGTGCCCATTTTAAATGTACAAATAGCTCAATAAATTTTGACAGAAGTGTGCACCAATACAACCACCACCACAATCAAGATTTAGAAAATTCTTACCTGCCCCTTCCAAGCAATGCCCACCCCCCAACTCCCCACCCCAGGCCACCACCGATGTATCTTCTGCCGCTGCAGCTTAGATTTGCCTTTTCCAGAATGTCTTTTACATCGAACCACGGAGAATGTAGTATTTTGTTCCCGGCTTCATTCGGCAGAAATTTTGTGAGATTCATCAGTGTTGTTGTATATATGAATAGTTCTTTTTTGTTGCTGAGTAATATACTATTCTATGGATGTACAATGATCTGTTTAGCCTTTGAGTTAGCCATTTTTTGATTATTATGAATGAAGGTTCTGTGCACATTCATGTAAAACTCTCTTTGTATGTGCACTTATTTCTCTTGGGCAAATACCTAGGAGTGAAATTGCTGTGTCATAGAATAAGTATATATATTTTTAAAATATTTATTTATTTATTTGGTGGCTGTGTTGGGTCCTAGTTGCAGCATGCAGGATCTTTTATTGCGCCGTGTGGGCTCTTCGCTGTGGCGCGCGGGCTCCAGAGCACGTGGGCTCTGTAGTTGTGGCACTTGGGCTCTCAAGTTGTGACGCAACGGGCTTAGTTGCCCTGCAGCATGTGGGATCTTAGTTCCCCGACCAGGGATTGAACCAGTGTCCCCTGCATCGCAAGACGGATTCTTAACCACTGGACCACCAGGGAAGTCCTGTATATTTTCAACTTGATAAGAAACTGCCAAACTGTTTTCCAAAGTGGAATATCTGAAAGTTCCAGGTGCTTCATCACATCCTCCCCAATGCTTGGTATTGTCAGTCATTTTAAATTTAGTCATTCTCAGGGGTATAAAGTGGTATCTCACAGTGGTCTTAATTTGCATTTCCCTGATAACTAATCATGTTGAACATCTTTTCTTGTGCTTGTTATCCATTCATGTATCATCTTTTACAAACCTTCTGTCCTTTTTAAAAGATTGAGTTACCTTCTTTTTATTCTGGTTGCAAGCCCTTTATCTGATATTTACATTGCAAATATTTTCTTCCAAATTGTGGCTTGCTGTTTCTGCATTCTTTCGAAATGCAGAAGTTTGGTGGCTTTTTTTTGAAGTCTAATTTATCATTTTTTTCTCCTATGGTTTATACTTTTGTATTCTGTCCATGAAATCTTTGCCTACCTCAGGTTGTGAATATATTCTCCTGTGATTTCTTCTAGAAATTTGTAGTTTTAGCTTTACTTTTAGCTGTATGATTTATTTCAAGGTAATTTTTGTATACAACGTGAGGTAAAGGCCAGGATTCCCTTTTCTTCGTACAGATATCCAGTTGTTCCAGTACCACTTATTGAAAATATAATTTTTTTCTCCTTCTGTCAACAATCTGCTAAACATAAATGTGCATTTACTTCTGGCTCTGCTACTCACCAGCCTCATGACCTTACAGAAGGACTTAGCCTCTCTGAGGTTCCATTGCCTTATCTGTAAAATGGGATAATAGCACCTACTTCTAGGGTACTTTTTTTCCTTCAAAGAATATGTATAAAAGATTTGCCACTGTGCCTGGAACAGTAGGTCCTCCATAACTTCTGGTAGGACAGACCTGAGCAGTGTGGACTGAACACTAACATCAGTTATATATACAAAGCTGTTTACCATTGCTAAAGCACTTTTGAATATATTATTTGGTATGATCTTGTCTGATTCTTCTGTCTCATGCTTTAAGACCCTCTAAGAGAAAGAACTGCAAGATAGTCATCCTTGCACTTCATCTGTGCTCAGTAGAAGTTGTAGGTGTAATTTCCTGAAGGTCAGAGGTCGTGTTTACTCTACTTTGCATTCTCTCCTGGTGCCTAGGCAGTGCTCAGCCACACACACTAGGTGCTCGGTGGTAGTGTGATTTCGTTTAGTGGGGCAAGAATTTATCTAAGTTCTTCTTGAAATCAGTCATATTTCCAGTCTTTTCTCTCATCTCTCTTTCCCTCCCTAGAGATGTCATGGGTTCTGAACCATCTTTGATGATCAGCCTGTGACTCCCACATCCTACCCTCTGCCTGGCTTGCTTCCATCCTCCCTTGCGTTTCCAGCACCCTCACACTCAATATGTCTGAAACCACATGCGTTGGCAGTATCTGAATCAAAGCTCTTTTGGCTGCAAGAAGCAGAAGCTCACTCAAATTAACTCAAGTAGAAAGCAGTGTTTATTGAAAGGCTGCAGGAGGACTGTCTCACAAATGAAGGGCGGGGGGCTTACAGGAGAGCTTCCTTGACTTGAGTGATCAAGGACAGTCTCATAGAATAACAGCATTTGAAACAAAGTCAGGCCATATTTGAAGAAGTGAACATGGTGTGAGACATCTTTTCCAGTAGATGGAACAGCTTGGATAAATTCAAGAAGATAGGAATGTGATACTCATTCTTGAATACTGCTTGGTACTGTGGTTATTTGGGAATCCAGCTTATTTTTCCAACTGGAATCTGAGTATTAACCTGATCTTATATCTCTTCATATTGCTTTAGGACAAAATAATAAAGGTTATCACAACCACCATCATCATCATTATCACCATTACTACCACAACTATTTATCTAACACATGATGTGCCAGGTACAGCACTACATTCTTTTCCACATTTTTTTTCCAATCCTCAGAGTACCTTTGAATTTTTATAGCTGAGATATTTGAGGCTTAGAGAGGTATGTTCTTTAACTTGACCAAAGTGATTACTTAAAAGGTATAGGGGAGAGAATGGAATCCAACCCAGGTCTTGCTCCCAAAGTCCCTTAATCTTGAACCTTAGCTTTCAAACATTGTCTTACTCTTGGCTTGCTTTTTTTTTTTTTTATAAATGTATTTATTTTATTTATTTATTTTTGGCTGCATTGGGTCTTCATTGCTGCACACAGGCTCTCTGTAGTTGCGGCTAGCAGGGCTACTCTTTGTTGCGGTGCACAGACTTCTCATTGCAGTGGCTTCTTTTGTTGTGGAGCATGGGCTCTAGGTGCGTCGGCTTCAGTAGTTGTGGCGCATGGGCTCAGTAGTTGTGGCTTGAGAGCTCAGTAGTTGTGGCTCGCAGGCTCTACACTGTAGGCTCTGTAGCTGTGGCGCACGGGCTTAGCTGCTCCACGGCATGTGGGATCTTCCCGGACCAGGGCTCAAACCCGTGTCCCCTGCATTGGCAGGCGGATTCTTAACCACTGTGCCACTAGGGAAGCCCTTGGCTTGCTTTTTGAATGAAAAAGGCTCTATGTGATTGGTATTGGAAATTCCCCCCACAGTCATCTATAACTATTAAATTATTGTTAGTGCAGTCCTGAACTAAAGATCTTTAATGATGACTTCATTCATCACAAAAGATTCTGGCTCTTTGAAAATGACAGAAAATCATTATTTCTTCTGACCAGCCCTTCTTCAAATGGGATTCTAATCCTTAAACCTTGCAGGAATATTGACACTGGGAGGAAGTAATTTCTCAGCCCCAGTTAGCATTGCTAATATTTGGGCAAACAACTCCTTTTAGAGTTGTTTCCTTGGCTTGGCTTTTTGCTTAGAGAACTTTGGTTACAGAGAACGCAAGAGAAGGGCTTTGCAAATGATACTGGTCAATAAGCTTCAAGAGGCAGGGAGGATATGATGGGTTTAAGTGGTCCCTGGCTACCCTTCCTGAGCCAAACGCACTTTCAAGGTATCTAAAGCAGTGGCTTTTTAAAACCCAGGTCCCCTAATCAGTGAAGAAGACTACCTTGTGCATTTGATGCACTCTCTTTGAGAGGGAATCTTCAAACCCTCTCATCTCCAGTCTCTGAATCATGGTCTCAGTATGCCACTGAAATTACTCACGGTCTGTTAAAGAGGAAGTGGGGCTATGAAGGGGGACCCTGGCCCAGGAAGTATTATGAATCATTCCAGTGGGGTGTATGGGGCACCACCCACTGTTGGCATTATATCCAAATTCTACTCTGCCCTCAGCATCCCCTCCCCCTGCCTGCTCTGGTGATCTAACACAGAGCCTCATAAATCCAGCTCTGAGTTGGATGCTAACAGCAATTGTTTGTATCTGTATAACTCTTTGTAGTTTGCAACGCATTTTGAATCATTTATCGAACGTCCATCTATTCATTCATTCAGTAAATACATACTTAGTAATAATAGTAATATTATGGGCCCACCATAGGACAAGTATTGTGCCAGATATAGAGGCTATAGTGATAATCAAAAGAGTCATACATTTTTGTCACTGCCATCGTGAATTTGATAGTCTAGGGAAGTGTTTTTCTTTTTTTAAACATAATTCAGTTGAATTCTGTTGTAAAAGGTATTTCTTACTGAGGATCATGGTCAAAAACATGGAAACACACTGGTTTAGCGGAGTCTATTATAAAAGATTCCTCAAAGTATCCTCCTCACAGTCACTGGAGAGTTCATGAAGGCTAGTGCAGGAGAGAGAAAATATTATTAACTATTCTTGCTTATAGTAGTATGCATCGGGTATTGTACCTTGCAAGGTAAGCAAAGGTGATCAAACACATTGGTCCTTGCCTTCAGTTCTTTTGGGACACCCCATTATCCTCAGGATGAAGGCTCAGATACCTTAGCCTGATACAGAAACCAATTTCGGATGATCTGGTCTCTATCTATCTCTCTGGCTCCCTTCACCTCTGTTCATATCACTCCCTCCCTCCTCCTCAGATGCCCTCCTGACCCCAGATACCTGGAAACACCTCTTCACCTTGGAACATTCAGCCTAAGCATCACTTCCTCTGTGCCTTTGCCGTGCTCCTCCAGGCAAAATTGACTGCTTCTTGTCTTGTCATTCACTGTCACCTTTCTCATCCCGCTTCTGTTCATGGTACTCTCTTTCCTTTGGGAAGATTCCCCCCCAACTCTCCATGTGGTGCTGATGACAGGCAAGGCTCATAGAGTGACCTCATGATCCTGGCCTAGAACCCCATATTCTAGCAATTGCAGTTGGTCCAACTATGTTATTTAACCCAAGCAGGGCCAATCACAGCCCATGAGCCTTTTGTGTTAAGATGCTGCATCTCTAAATGGTCCTGAACATACAATCTCTAACTTTATATGCCCTTGTTTGTCTGTAGTCTGTCTCCTTCTACCACCCTGTAAATTCCTCAAGGCAGGGACTTTTCTTTGATTTAAATAATATGCGTGTATGAATTTGTGTGTATAAAAGTAGTATGTTCTCTTTGTAGGAAATTTGTAGGCAATTTCTCTATAGAAAATTTTAAAAACACACAAAAAGATTGTTAAACACTTGTAATCCTTCCTCTCCCAAACACACTTTAACACCAGTTTTACAATTCAGATACACACAAGACTCACACTTTAACACCATTTTTATAATGCAGATACACACAAAACTCACACTTTAACACCATTTTTATAATGCAGATACACACAAAACTCACCTTTTACACAATTAGGATATAATTGAACATACGATTTTATAACTCATTTTTTTCACTTAATTATATATTGTGGAAACTTTCCCATGTAATTAGCTATTTTTCCACGTGATTTTTATTGGCCATCTATTATTCTGTCAAGTGGATAAAATGTATCATGATCTATTCATCAAAAATCTATTAGAAATTTAGGTGGCTTCTACTTCTCATTATTATAAAAAATGCTGTGTCTGATTTATGCCAGAGGTGACACTGCAAAGAATGGTATTTTCATTAAATGAGGCTGGTCAATGTGATATCCACATGGCGAGTGTATTAGTTACCTATTGCCATGTAACAATATTACCACAAACTTGCACTGTAACACAACACACACTTATTATCTTATTTTTTGCTTTTGTTTCTGGCTGTGCCACGTGGCACATGGGATCTTAGTTCCCTGACCAGGGATCGAACCCGTGCCCCATGCAGTGGAAGCTCAGAGTCTTAACCACTGGACCGCCAGGGAATTCCCAACACACATTTATTATCTTTTTAAAAAAATTAATTAATTTATTTATTTTGGCTGCATTGGGTCTTTGTTGCTGCGTGCGGGGTTTCTCTAGTTACAGAGAGCGGGGGCTACTCTTTGTTGTAGTGCAAAGGCTTCTCATTGCGGTGGCTTCTCTTGTTGCGAAGCATGGGCTCTAGGCACGCGGGCTTTAGTAGTTGTGGCTCACGGGCTTAGTTGCTCCTCGCTGTGTCGGATCTTCCTGCACTGGGGATTGAACCTGTGTCCCCTGCATTGGCAGGCAGATTCTTAACCATTGCGCCACCAGGGAAGTCCCCACACTTTTTTTTTTTTTTTTTTTTAATTGGCTCTGTTGGGTCTTTGATGCCGCGCGTGGGCTTTCTGTAGTTGCGGAGAGCGGGGGCTACTCTTCGTTGCGGTGTGCGGGCTTCTCATTGCAGTGGCTTCTCTTGTTGCGGAGCACGGGCTCTAGGCACGCGGGCTTCGGTAGTTGTGGCATGCAGGCTCTAGAGCGCAGGCTCAGTAGTTGTGTCCCATGGGGCTTAGTTGCTCCGCAGCATGTGGGATCTTCCCGGATCAGGAATCAAACCCATGTCCCCTGCACTGGCAGGCAGATTCTTATCCACTGCACCACCAGGGAAGCCCCCCCATACTTATTATCTTTTTTTTTTTTTTTTTTTTTTCCTGGTAAATATTATATATTCAATATGAAACAGGAGGAAAGGGGGCAGGGCACAACCTTTAAAAGAATTACATAGCCCGAGAACACAACATAAACTGATTAGAACAAAATAGGTCCAAGATGGCGGACGAGTCTACTTCCACTAGACCTTGAGCCTCAGTATACACTCATTGTAACACATCAGCAAGCTAAGCGACACACCCACAGGTGCCACGACAGTTCCAAGGATGACCATAAAGGTCAAAAAGTGGGCGGTGGCTCAACTCCTAGAAATCCCCACCCCTTCCCCAAAATAGCTGGAATACTCCTCCCACTCATCAGCGTATGAAATTACTCACCCCTATAAAACTAACAACCCCATACCCTGGTGCTGCCCTCGCCTTCTTTTTTTTTTTTTTTTATTTTTTTTTATTTTTTTTTATAGGTATACCTGGATTTAATTCTCACTTCTACCGCTTGGTAGCTGGATAGCCTTAGGCAAGTTTCATACCTCCCTGAAATTCACTTAATTCAGTCTGTAAAATGGCATAATAACTTATTATAGCATCCTTTTAGGAATTTTAAATCAGTTCTTGAAATAAAAGTACACAATATATAGACAAGTATGGATTCCTCAATAGATGTTTGACCTTTCATTTCTCCAGTATCCCACCCGCATCAAATAAAGAAAAATACTTTTTAAAATTTACGAATATTTCATTGTTGTAAAGTTAAAGCCATAAAAATAATCAAATGGCCTACTATTATACCGTTAGAAGAAAAAAAAAAGGTGTTCATGAGAGTTCCATATTAGAATACAAGTTTTCCTTAGGCACCTGTTTATGTATGCTATTCTGCTCTTTGCAATAAATAATTAAATTTAAAAGACTTAATTCCTCACTTTTAAGACCTTATTAGTTTACAAATTACATATTGACCTATGCTAAATTTTATACCGACCCATGCTAATGAATTCAGTACAGAAAACAAAAAACACTGCACTCAAGCAAACTACATATATATATATATATATATATATATATATATATAAAACTTATATGAGAATTGCTACTCCAGCTTTCTTTTGGTTTCCATTTGCATGAAATACCTTTTTCCATCCTCTTACTTTCAGTCTGTATGTGTCTCTAGGTCTGAAGTGGGTCTCTTGTAGACAGCAAATATATGGGTCTTGTTTTTGTATCCATTCAGCCAATCTGTGTCTTTTGGTGGGAGCATTTAGTCCATTTACATTTAAGGTAATTATCGATATGTGTGTTCCCATTCCCATTTTCTTAATTGTTTGGGGTTTGTTATTGTAGGTCTTTTCCTTCTTTTGTGTTTCTTGCCTAGAGAAGTTCCTTTAGCAGTTGTTGTAGAGCTGGTTTGGTGGTGCTGAACTCTCTCAGCTTTTGCTTGTCTGTAAAGGTTTTAATTTCTCCATCAAATCTGAATGAGATCCTTGCTGGGTAGAGTAATCTTGGTTGCAGGTTTTTCTCCTTCAACACTTTCAATATGTCCTGCCACTCCCTTCTGGCTTGCAGAGTTTCTGCTGAAAGATCAGCTGTTAACCTTATGGGGATTCCCTTGTGTGTTATTTGTTGTTTTTCCCTTGCTGCTTTTAATATGTTTTCTTTGTATTTAATTTTTGACAGTTTGATTAATATGTGTCTTGGCGTATTTCTCCTTGGATTTATCCTGTATGGGACTCTCTGTGCTTCCTGGACTTGATTAACTATTTCCTTTCCCATATTAGGGAAGTTTTCAACTATAATCTCTTCAAATATTTTCTCAGTCCCTTTCTTTTTCTCTTCCTCTTCTGGAACCCCTATAATTCGAATGTTGGTGCGTTTAATGTTATCCCAGAGGTCTCTGAGACTGTCCTCAGTTCTTTTCATTCTTTTTTCTTTATTCTGCTCTGCAGTAGTTATTTCCACTATTTTATCTTCCAGGTCACTTATCCGTTCTTCTGCCTCAGTTATTCTGCTATTGATCCCATCTAGAGTACTTTTAATTTCATTTATTGTGTTGTTCATCGTTGCCTGTTTCATCTTTAGTTCTTCTAGGTCCTTGTTAACTGATTCTTGCATTTTGTCCATTCTATTGTCCATTCTATCTCCAAGATTTCGGATCAACCTTACTATCATTATTCTGAATTCTTTTTCAGGTAGACTGCCTATTTCCTCTTCATTTGTTAGGTCTGGTGGGTTTTTATCTTGCTCCTTCATCTGCTGTGTGTTTTTCTGTCTTTTCATTTTGCTTATCTTACTGTGTTTGTGGTCTCCTTTTTTGCAGGCTGAAGGTTCGTAGTTCCTGTTGTTTTTTGTGTCTGTCCCCAGTGGCTAAGGTTGGTTCAGTGGGTTGTGTCGGCTTCCTGGTGGAGGGTACTAGTGCCTGTGTTCTGGTGGATGAGGCTGGATCTTGTCTTTCTGGTGGGCAGGTCCACGTCTGGTGGTGTGTTTTGGGGTGTCTGTAGACTTATTATGATTTTGGGCAGCCTCTCTGCTAATGGGTGGGGTTGTGTTCCTGTCTTGCTAGTTGTTTGGCATAGGATGTCCAGCACTGTAGCTTGCTGGTCGTTGAGTGAAGCTGGGTGCTGGCGTTGAGATGGAGATCTCTCGGAGATTTTTGCTGTTTGATATTATGTGCAGCTGGGAGGCCTCTTGTGGACCAGTGTCCTGAAGTTGGCTCTCCCACCTCAGAGGCACAGCACTGACTCCTGGCTGCAGCACCAAGAGCCTTTCATCCACAGGGCTCCTTAATTTGGGATGATTCGTTGACTATTCAGGTATTCCACAGATGCAGGGTATATCAAGTTGATTGTGGAGCTTTAATCCGCTGCTTCTG
The DNA here is from genome assembly GCF_937001465.1 of Orcinus orca. Taxonomy (NCBI): domain Eukaryota; kingdom Metazoa; phylum Chordata; class Mammalia; order Artiodactyla; family Delphinidae; genus Orcinus; species Orcinus orca. Next base: position 52,256,897 of record NC_064561.1, read on the forward strand.
AGGCTGCTGGGAGAGATTTCCCTTTCTCTTCTTTGTTCTCACAGCTCCCAGGGGCTCAGCTTTGGATTTGGCCCCGCCTGTGCGTGTAGGTCGCCGGAGGGCGTCTGTTCTTTGCTCAGACAGGACGGGGTTAAAGGAGCCGCTGATTCGGAGGCTCTGGCTCACTCAGGCCGGGGGGTAGGGAGGGTCACGGAGTGTGGGGCGGGCCTGCAGCGGCAGAGGCCGGCATGACGTTGCAGCCTGAGGCGCGCCGTGCGATCTCCCGGGCGAGTTGTCCCTGGATCCCGGGACCCTGGCAGTGGCGGGCTGCACAGGCTCCCCGGAAGGGCGTGTGGCTAGTGACCTGTGTTCGCACACAGGCCTCCTGGTGGCGGCAGCAGCGGCCTTAGCGTCTCATGTCTGTCTCTGGGCTCCGCACTTTTAGCCGCGGCTCGCGCCCGTCCCTGGAGCTCTCTCAAGCAGCGTTCTTAATCCCCTCTCCTCGTGCACCAGGAAACAAAGAGGGACGTAAAAGTCTCTTGCCTCTTCGGCAGGTCCAGACTTTTCCCCGGACTCTCTCCCGGCTAGCCGCGGTGCACTAACGCCCTGCAGGCTGTGTTCACGCCGCCAACCCATACTTATTATTTTAAAGTTTCTGTAGACAGTAGTTTGGGCATGGCTTAACTAATCCCTCTGCTTCAGGGTCTCACAAAGTTGCAATCAGGATGTTGGCTAGGGCTGCAGTCTCATCAGAGGTTCAACTAGGGAAGGATCTACAAGCAAACTCCTGTGGTTATAGGCAGAATTCGATTTCTTGCAGGCTGCCAAACTCAGAACCTGTTTTTTGCTGCTGAGAACCTGAGCCCGCCCTCACCTCCTTGCTGCATGGTTCTCTCTATGGAGTAGCTCACAAAATGACAGGTTGCTTCATCAAAGCCAAGGAGGGAGAGAGAGAGAGAGAGAGAGAGAGAGAGAGAGACCTTTGAAGTTGAGTGTTACAGTTTTAAGTAACATAATCACGTACACATAATCACATATATCTTATAACTTTTGCCATATTTTATTGGTTAGAAGCAAGTCACCAGTACCACGTACACTCATGAGGAGGGGATCACACAGAACATAAACACCAGGGTGGGAATCCTGGGACTGCTCTAGGCTCTGCCTCAGTGAGGGTCCCGAACTTTCTTGATGCATGGAACATTTAATGGCTCAGTCATTTTTTTCATGGCACCTCTAGGCCCAAATACAAATACCTAATAATTCTGTTTATTAAGTAGCTAGATCCAAACAACTTAGTATTTATATAATACACATAAATTAAAGGAAAAAATAACATTTTATTTTACTTTTAAGCAACCACAATATTTGCGAATGGACTTGTGCTCCTATTGGGCACTGCAGAGCTTATCATGTGTTAGAATCAGATTGAACACCATTACTCTCATCTCCTGATTTCACGTGATATTTATTTTATGTCACGGCAACTTTGAAAAACGCAGTTTTGCAAAAATATGATGTCATTGAAGGGAACATAGTACAATTTTATGATGAAACTGTGAACTACTTCAGGTTAATAGTTTATATGGTACCCAACAGATGTCACTGTGCTGCCTTCAAAAATGTAAAATATCCCATGACACCCCTGTGAATTCACTGTGGCACCCAAGGTACAACTGTGTACTTGGTACACAGTTTGAGAGCCATGGCCATATGGAAAAAATTTCCTTGACCTCTACTTCACACTATAAACAAAATGAATTTCAGATAAATTGTAGATCTAAATATAAAATAAAAACAGTAAAGTTTTAGAGGAGAACATTTTTCTGATCCTGGGGTAGGACACAGTTTCTTGAATAGGACTCAAAAAGTACTAACCATAAAAAAGATTGATAAATTTGGATATATTAGTATTATATTAAGAATTTCTTTTCACCAAAAGTGAGTGAAAAGGCACTTCATAAAGTGGAAGCAGATATCTGCATACATATATCCGACCAAGGGCTTATGGACGAGATGTTTAAAGAACTCCTGCAAACCAATAAGAAAAAGAAAGACTACTCAGTAGAAAAATGGGGAATAGACTTGAACAGACTTTTCAGAAAAGAGGATATCCAGTGGCCAATAATCATATGAAGAAGTTTCAACCTTGTTAATCATTAGGGAAATGAAAGTTGGAACCACAATTCGATACCACTACCAGATGGCTACAGTTTTTTAAAAGGGGAACTATCAAGTGTTATCAAGGGTTTGAAGAAACCCGAACTCTCTTACAAAACAGGTGGGAGTGTACATTGGTGGAATCATTTTGCTAAACTGTTTAGCAATATCTGCTAAAGTGGATCATATACTCTGACCCAACATTCTATGGCCCAGCAATGTCTCTCCTAAGCATATACCCCAAATAAATGCAGACATACATCAACTAAAAGAATGTTCACAACAGTATTATTTATAATAGTCTCAGTCTAGGAACTATCCATATGTCTATAAATTGCAGAATAGATAAATAATTTGTGGGACATTCCAGTAATGGAATATTATACAGAATGAGCAATCTATAACTACATGAACAATATAGTAGAATCTGACAAACACAATGTTAAGCAAAAGAAGACAGGGCATCCCAACTACCCCAACCCCGCCACCCAACTGCAAATCACATACTGTGTTATTCCATTTATATAAAGTATAAACAGAGGCAAAATTAATCTATACTGTTAGAAGTCAGGCTAACATTTACCCTTGGTGGGAAGGGGATTTGTAACTAGAAGGGGGCAAAAGGGGGCTTCTGGAGTTCTGGTCTCATATTCTTTTTCTTGATTTGCATACGAATTATGTAGGTGTATCTAGGTTGTGAAAATAGTTGAATTGTATATTTATGATATGTGCACTTAACACATGTATGTATGTTGTACTTCAACAAAAAGTTGAAAAAATAAGTAATTCTGTAATGAACATCATTGTAGCTATATCTTTTCAGACATTCCTGTTTTTTTTTTCTTTTGACTAAATTCCTAGAATTGAATGGTTTGAACATTTTTACATCTTTCAGTGTATCTTGCCAACTTGTCAGAGACTGCTTTTATTTCCCTTTGTCTCCCAGTGCCTAGCACCATGTCACTGCCTACTAGATGTTTGTTGAATAGATGAACAGATGAACAAATGAAGACCTTCCTTCAGTCCTTGAATGAATCAAGCCCTTTGAAGCCTAAAAGCAGTTCCTGTTTGCTCTGCCCAGAAGTCTTTTCCCTCTGTTCTTCTTATTGCTGACTCTCAGCTTAAAATACACTCAACCGAGAGCCTTTCCCAACCATGCTAAGTAGTCCTCCTTTCTTATTCTCTTTCTTAGCTCCTTTTATTTACAAATCCCAGTGTGTAATTATTATATTTTATTTATTTGTGTAGTTGCTTGCTTATTGCCATTCTCCCACTGGACTCTAAGTACCACGAAGATAGGAATGACATGTGTCTTGTCCACTATTGTAATCCCAGCACCTTGCACAGTGCCTAGGATGGAGAAGGCCTTTATGTTAGTGAGACATTTTCAGCCACAAAGGACAGACTCCTAACTCAGACAAGCTTAAGCAAAATAGAAAATTTTGGCTCAGTAACTGAGAAGTTCCGGGGGTAGGTTCACTTCAGACATGGTTGCATCCACAGGTTCAAATAATATTATTAACACCCCCACCCCCCCTCTCTTTTTCTATCTTTTGCCACTATTTGGCTTAATTTTCAGACAGATTCTTTCCTGACGGGGTAGTAAAAGGACCACCCACAGCTCCAAATTTACTTTGCTCACCATCTCAGAAGAAAAAAAAGCAACTTTTTGGTAGGATTGTCAAGAGTCTTGGGGAGGATGCTCATTGGTCCAGCTTAGAACCACATACCCATCAATGAGCCAAACACAGTGGGTCTGGGGATGGAGCTGTACATACCCAGGTCTCGGTTCCTTGACCATCTGTGAGAGGGTTAACGTTAAGTGTGGGGTGGCTGCAGGATCAGCCACATGATTTGCACGTCCTTCTGCAAAATGAAATTGCAGTTTCCTTGGTCCAAGAATTATTAAGAATTTCAAGATAGCAACAGCAAGGTATTAAGCCAAGTATGGGGACCTTTTGAGACAGGGGTCCTGTGCAGACTGCCTGAGTCATACTTCTGTGAAGCTAGCCCTGGGTGGCTGAATTAGTCAGAGAGGATTAACCAGCTATGCTCATGCCCCTCCTCAGAAGTGGGCCTTATGTCTCTACCATGTTTTACAGGAATAGCAAAATCGAATGCCTATAACATAAATGAGTGATGTGGGCTAGGGGTGGTGGTGACCATGGGAGAATGTAGGTTGACTATTGCCCAACCTTCTAACTTTTCAAGAGAAGCCAGGATCAAGACTTTAAAAAAAAAAAAAAAAAAAGCTAACTCCTGATTTTTTTTTGTGTGGTTACAAAAAGTTTATTATCTTGTACACCCATACAAGTAATATGTACTCATTTATACCAAATTAACAACATGAACGTATTGGTGGGTGACATGTGATCACACACAGGCACTGGGCAAAGTGCTTTATATACATTTTCTCGTGTATACTCACTGCACGTATCGATGGATGAGGAAACCAAGGCACAAAGAGTTTGAATAACTTACCTAAGTTTGCACAACTTGGAGCTGAGATTTGAACTCAAGTCTGACACCAGAGCCTACGCTCTGAACTTCTACCCCATTTCGGCTGCCTGCATGCCAGCCAATCTGAACTCCTGCAGTTCCCTGATTGGTCCAGAGCCTGGCAGTTAGTGGGAACTCAGTAAAGGTTGGTTGCGTAAATTTTGTTTTAATGAAGAGGGATTCACACCACTATGCTTTTATAAATACTGCTTTCTCTTCCTGAAACATTCTTCACTCACAACTATTTTGTCTACCTGGAAAATATCTACTGATTCTTCAAGATTTATCTTAGTCATTACATAGCATCATGAAAAGACTTTATAGAACAGTCCCCTTCCCGCATCCAGTGGACAGTCTTAATCATTTTCTCCACATTTTAAAATATCTTTTTTATGGCACACTTCTTTATGTATTGACAACTTTTTTAATATAAAGAAATTTGCTCTGAAATAGAATAAAGTTTTAGGGGTACAACATAGTGTCACAATTTTAAAGGTTATACTCCATTTATAGTTATTATAAAATATTGGCTATATTCCCTGTGCTGTACAATATAGCCTTGTAGCTTACTTATTTTATACATGGTAGTTTGTACCTCTTAATCCCCTACTCCTATCTTGTCCCTCCCCTGCTTTCCTCTCCCCACTGGTAACCACTAGTTTGTTCTCTATATCTGTGAGTCTGTTTCTGTTTTCTTATATTCACTAGTTTGTTTTGTTTTATAGATTCCACATATAAATTCTATTATACAGTATTTGTCTTTCTCTGTCTGACATATTTTACTGAGCATAATACCCTCTAAGTCCATCTATTCTGTTACAAATGGCAAAATTTCAGTCTTTTTCTGGACGAGTAGTATTCCATTGTACATATATATACCACATCTTCTTTACCCATTCATCTGTTGATGGACACTTAGGTTGTTTCCGTATCTTGGCTATTGTAAATAGTGCTGCTATGAACATTGGGGTGTATATATCTTTTAGAATAAATGTTTTTGTTTTCTTTGGGTATATACCCAAGAGTGGAATTGCTGGATCATATGGTAGTTCTATTTTTAGTTTTTTGAGGAACCTCCATACTGTTTTCCACAGTGGCTTCACCAATTTACATTCCCATCAACAGTATACAATGGTTCCCTTTCCTTCACATCCTCACCAACACTTGTTATTTGTGTTCTTTTTCATGATAGCTATTCTGACCAGTGAGAGGCGACAGCTTATTGTGGTTTTGACTTGCATTTCTCTGATGATTAATGATGTTGAGCATGTTTTCATGTGCCTTTTGGCCATCTGTATGTCCTCTTTGGGAAAATGTCTATTCAGGTCTTCTGCCCATTTTTAAATCAGGTTGTATTCTTGATGTTGTGTTATATGAGCTGTTTATATATTTTGGATATAAGCCCCTTATCGGTCACGTCATTTGCAAATATTTTCTCCCATTCAGTAGGTTGTCCTTTCATTTGTTGATGGTTTCCTTTCCTGTGCAAAAGTTTTTAAGTTTAATTAGGTCCCATTTGTTTAGCTTTGCTTTTATTTCTTTTGCCTTAGGAGACAGATCCAAAAAAATATTGCTATGATTTATGTCAGAGTGTTCTGCCTATTTTTAATGTTCTGATTTTTTTAATGTTGATAAAAATTATCCAAAAATTGGAAATGAGGGAAGAGGATTACTACAGTTTCTTTCAATGACATTCAAAAGCAATGGCTCTCAAAATGTTCTCCTGTCAACAGCATCAGCATCACCTGAGAACAAAACATCAGAGCGTATATATATATATATATGTGTGTGTGTGTGTGTGAAATGAATGAAAGCAATGATACAAGGGAGGAATTAGGATTATTCTGTTATTATAATGTACTCATACTACCTGTGAAGTGGTGGAGTGTAATTTGAAAGTAGACTTGGATTAGCTGTAAATGTGTGTTGTGAACTCTAGGGGGACCACTAAGAAAAGTAAAAAAAAAGTATAACTGATATGCTAAGAAAAGAGAGAAAATGGAATCATATATGGTGTTCAAGTAAAACCACAAAAGGCAGAAAAGAGTGGAAGAAAAAAACAAAAATCACAAAAACAAAACAAAAAAAAACCCCCAAAAGCAATGAACAAAGGCAACAAATAGAAAACAGTAGCAAATATGATAGGTATTAATCCAACTATATCAATAACTACTTTGAATGTCAATGGTCTAAATGTACCAATTAAAAAAAAAGATATCATCAGAGTGGATCAAAAAACAAGACCAATTACATGTGTACAAGAAACCCTATACTTATATACATATATATGTATGTATATATGTGTGTGTATATACATATATATGTGTATATATATGTATATAAATTAAATGGATGGAGAAAAATATACCATTCTAACACTATCCAAAAGAAATCAGGAGGGGCTTCCCCGGTGGTGCAGTGGTTGAGAGTCCACCTGCTGATGCAGGGGACACGGGTTCGTGCCCCGGTCTGGGAGGATCCCACATGCCGCAGAGCGCTGGGCCCGTGGGCCATGGCCGCTGAGCCTGCGTGTCCGGAGCCTGTGCTCCACAATGGGAAAGGCCACAGCAGTGAGAGGCCCGCGTACCGCAAAAAAAAAAAAAAAAAAGAAATCAGGAGGAGCTATATTAATTTTAGATGGAGAAGACGTCAAAGCAAGGAAATTTCACAGATGAAGAAACGGAGAGGTTGTGCATGTGTGGGGAAGTACAAGGAATTCTCTCTACCTTCTGTTAAATTTTGTGGCAAACCTAAATCTGCTCTAAAATAAATAAAGTTTGTTAAATAAAAAATATATTTCTTTTAGGGTCTAGTGAGAGCAAACAAGTATCAATGCCTCTTTCCTGGCTATGGGGTCACTACCCTGATGGAAGTGCACCTGAGGATGGCCTGGATTCAGCCCAATTTCCAGAGTGACAAGCAGGTGATGAGGAAAAAAAGGCAGTTTGGCCAGGAATCTGAAGCTAGGATGCCCTACAAATTTGGGCATGGTAGATCCCACAGTCACCTCAGGCAACTTCACCTCTTCACTCAGTTTGCTCATCTGTAATAATCCCAGAGTATATGTGGATACGTATGGATACAGACCACTATGGCTTCAGTGGCTCTGAAGTTCCCCACATTTCAGTTTGAATTCAGGCTTTGTCTCCAACTTAGCAGCTGCATGATTGTGCTTAAGTTACCCTTCCACCACCGCTTCCAGACTCAGCTGCATCATCTATAAAGTGGGAATATCAGTAGTACCCACCATAGAGGGTTATCCTGAGGATAAAATGAATACTGCACTAGGCACATCGTAAGCCTTGTGCAGTCAATTACAACTATTATTTATTAGGTTGAACCATATTACACTGACAAAGTTTGACTCTTTATGACCTATAAAATCAATAATTTCATATGGTTTGACCTAGTATCTCTTATGGGACTGTTACGAGAACTACATGAGATAATATAGGCGCGGTGCTTAATTAAGCACCCTTTGAGGTGCTTAATGGTGATGATGATGATGATAATGATGGTCCACAATCCCAGAGACATTACCTGGTGTTGGGAAATCAAGAGACCCAAGTCACACATCAAGAAACTTGATCACTGTCTGTAACTAGCCCTTTAATTTACTTGTCAGTTCTACCTCCTTCACTCTTTCCCCCACCTCCTCCTGCCCTAATTGTTATAGTGGAGATCTTATCTTAGAAATCTTTGTATTGATAGATTCTAACAAAGGCCAGGCACGTAATAAATGCTGTTGGTTGAATGAGTGATTCCAAGAGCTTTATGCGTTTCCCATGGGTTAGGGAGATTTGCTTTTTCTGTGGGTAAAAACTCAAAATTAAAGACTAAAATCTTGCATATAACCAAGAGACTTGGGTAAAAGATCCTCTTTAGACTTTAATTCCTTCTGTCAAAATGGATCCAGTAATACTAACCTGCTACCTCAAGGAGTATTTGAAGAGCAAGAACATTGTTGGGGAGCTACACATCTATTAGAATGGCTAAAATTAAAAGACTGACGGGATCGTGGCCAGGATGCAGAGCAGCTGGAACTCTGATACATTGCTGGTGGGAAAGCAAAATCATACAGCCACTTTGGAAAATACTTTTTGTAGTTTCTTATGAAGTTAAACATATATTTAACCACAAGACCTAGGAAGTCCATTCTGAATTATTTACCCTAGAGAAATGAAAATTTACATTCACATGAAACTTGAATATTTATAGTGACTTCATTCATAATTGTCAAAAACTGGAACCATCTAAATGCCCTTCAGCTGGTGAATGGGTAAACAACTAGGGTATAATCACACAATGGAATACTACTGAACAATAAAAAGGGAGAAGTATCGGGAGTTCCCTGGAGGTCCAGTGGTTAGGACTCAGCACTTTCACTGCCGTGGACAGTGGATACGGGTTCAATCCCTGGTCAGGGAACTAAGATCTCACAAGCCGCACGGCCAAAATAAAAAGGGAAAGAAGTATTGATACATGCAGCATCCTGGCTGAGTCTTAAATGCATTATGCTGAATGAAAGAAGCCAGACTCCAAAGGCTACATTCTGTATGGTTTCATTTATATGACATTCTAGAAAAGGCAGCACTATAGGGACATAAAACAGATAAGTGATTGCCAGGGGTTAGGAGTGACAGGAGACAGGAGGGTGATCTTGATTGTGGAAGTGGTTATTAGATTATATGCATTTGTCAAAACTAATAGCAGTGTGTACTAAAAAAAATGGAGAATGTTAATGTATGTAAATTATACTCGAATAAACCGAACTTTAAAAAAAAAGAGCCAGTTGCTGGGAAAATGATTTACAAAGGAAAGCTATCACAGGGCCAACACTATTTTCACAGTAAGGGCCCATGAAGAAAATTCTCCCATGAGCAACTTGGAAGTCTGTGCTGAGCCAGAATGAAAGAATTATTATTAGTTATTTAATTTATAATTAATTTAATTAAACATTTATTGTGCCTTCCAGATGCAGGGGGTGGATGAGAGAAGAAAAAGGTCTAGCTCCTGTTCATGAGGGGCTCACAATGTCGTGAATGTGGGGTAAGAAAAAGACAGTTACAATATAATGTGATCATTATCTTTGATAATAATTAAGGAATCAGTATATAATTAGACTCTTCACACATTACACAACTAAAAGCACAAGTTAAGCATTATGAATATGGTCCCCACCCCCATACTTATTAGCAGTAGAATGAGAATTATTACATTTAGCATGTGTTAACTGCTTACTAAGTGAGAGGTATTATTCTAAGCATCCGTTTAAGCCTCACAAAAAGTCTATGATCTAGGAACTATCATTATTAGCATCTTTTATAGATGAGGCAACAAAGTCACAGAAAAGTTTATTTGCCTGTTGTCACACAGCTGGTAAAGGACAGAAAAGGAATTTAAACCTGGCAGGGTGGCCACCTCCTAACCATGATATTATACTGTAACTAGAAGGAACAGTGACCTCGGTCACCTGGACTCCTGAAATTTGGAACTGGTTGCTCTAACTCTGCCTCAGTTTCCCTAACATCAGAGGAGAGAATCAAGCTTGTGTAGAGAGGTCAAGTATGCAAAACTCTCTGCATAAGACATCAGGATAAACCATTATTCCTTTTGTGTTTCTTTCCTGTGTTTACCATTTGTCCACCCACCCCCATTACTAAAGTAACATGTAAGTAGAGAAGTATTGTAGAAAATGGAAGGGGCAAGACAAACAAACAAAAAATGATGAAGAAAAACCAAAAAAAACAAACCAAACAAAAAACCTTCATCCATCCATAGTCTCACCATCCAGAGGTAACTGCCATTAACATTTTGGCACATTTCCTTCTAGTGTTTTTTTTAGTCTTTTATTTACATAGCTGAGATCATAGTTACATTTGTAATTTTGGACACTGATTTTTTCCCTTAACCTCAGAGCATAAACTCTTTGCAAACATTATTTTAAATAAATGGCCACATAATAATCCATCATATGAATATTCTATAATTTATTAACTGTTCCTTCACAGTTGGACATTTATGTTGTTTCCAATTTTTCACTATTATAAATAACACCACTATGAACATTGTAGTCCATAAATCTTTGTGTGCATTGCAGATTATTATTATTTTTTTAAATTATTTATTTATTTATGGCTGCGTTGGGTCCTCGTCGCGGTGCCTGGGCCTCTCATTGCCGTGGTCTTTCCTGCAGCGGATCACAGGCTCTAGGTGCACGGGCTTCAATAGTTGCGGGTCACGGGCTCCAGAGTGCAGGCGTAGTAGTTGTGGCGCACGGGCTTAGGTGCTCCACTGCATGTGGGATCTTCCTGGACCAGGGCCTGAACCCACGTCCCCTACACTGGCAGGCGGATTCCCAACCACTGCGCCACCAGGGAAGCCCTGCAGATTATTTTTTTAGGCTAGTTTTCCAGAAATGTAATTAGTAGATTAAATGTCATGAATATTTTAAAGATTATGTAGAGATGTAGTATTCTTTATAAATAACAAATACATTCTTTACAAATAAATGGGAAGTCTTTTGGGGGTCAAAAGTTGTGTATATGTTTCTGTGTATAAGTGTGGAAGGGCACAGATGAGAGAATTGGGAATCATTTTTTGGTCAGTGCGGAAACCACTGGACTTTTTCTCTTGTGAGCTACTTCCCAATTTTCAGGGGCACATGCTGATTAAATATTGTTCAGCTGAGTGCCAGCAATTGGGAGCAAATTTCAGATACAGAGCTTGGATGCCTTTTGCAAGTAGATTGTCCATAGAATGAGTTAGACTTGATACTTCAATATTTTTTAACTGGCACAGCACTTTCACCACCATTATCTCAACAGCTTCTCACAGCTCCTGAGTGAGATGGATTGGGGTAGCCATTACCATTCCCAGGCCATTGGGTCAGAAACTCAGGCCTAGAAAAGAGAAGTGACTTACCCAAAGTCACAGAGCTGGTCGGAGAGAGCTGGGACTAGAATTCTAGTCTCATGGCTCTAGGGCTAGAGCCCCTGTTCTGTACTAAATTATGTCTTCCCTCCCACCCCAATTCATCTGCTGAAGCCCTAATCCCCAATGTGACTGTATTTGAAGATAGGGCCTATAAAGAGGTAATAAAGGTTAAATGAGTTATAAGGGTGGAGCCCTGATGTGATAGGATTAGGGTCCTTAAAAGAAGAGGAAGACCAGGGTTTTCTCTCTCTGCATGCTCACACAGAGAAGAGGCCATGTGAGGACACAGCAAAAAGGCAGCTGTTTAGGAGCCAGGAAAAGAGGCCTTACCAGAAAACAACCCTGTCAACACCTTGATCTTGGACTTCCATCCTCCAGAGCTGAGGAAATACATTTCTGTTGTGTAAACCACCCAGTCTATGGTGTTCAGTTATGCAAAGCCCTAGAAGACTAATACAGATTTTGGTACCAAGAGGTGGGGTCCTGCTATAACAAATGCCTAAAAATGTAGAAGTGGCTTTGGGACTGGGTAATAGGTAGAAGCTGGATAAGCTTTTTTTTTTTTTTTTAACATCTTTATTGGAATATAATTGCTTTACAATGGTGTGTTAGTTTCTGCTTTATAACAAAGTGAATCAGCTATACATACACATATATCCCCATATCCCCACCCTCTTGTGTCTCCCTCCCACACTCCCTGTCCCACCCCTCTAGGTGGACACAAAGCATGGAGCTGATCTCCTTGTGCTATGCGGCTGCTTCCCACTAGCTATCTGTTTTACATTTGATAGTGTATATATGTCCATGCCACTCTCTCACTTCATCCCAGCTTACCCTTCCCCTTCCCTGTGTCCTCAAGTCCATTCTCTATGTCTGCATCTTTATTCCTGTCCTGCCCGTAGGTTCTTCAGAACCATTTTTATTTTTAGATTCCATATATATGTGTTAGCATACGGTATTTGTTTTTCTCTTTCTGACTTACTTCACTCTGTATGACAGACTCTAGGTCCATCCACCTCACTACAAATAACTCAATTTCTTTTCTTTTTATGGCTGAGTAATATTCCATTGTATATATGTGCCACATCTTCTTTATCCATTCATCTGTCGATGGACACTTAGGTTGCTTCCATGTCCTGGCTATTGTAAATAGTGAAGCTGGATAAGCTTTGAGGTCCATGCTACAAACAACCTAGATTGCCTTGAAGAGACTATTGGTAGAAATATGATGTTGAAGGCAATTCTGGTGAGGGTTCAGGAAAAAAGAGAAGCACTCTAAAGAAAGCGGCTATCATTTTTAAGAAGACACATATTGTGAAGATAATGTTGGTAGAGCTGTGAATATTAAAGGTGATTTTGGTGAGGTCTCAGATGAAAAGGTAGAACATGTTACCGGAAACTAGAAGAAAGGTGATCCTTGTTATAAATTGAAAAAGAACCTGGTTGAATTGTGTCCTAGTGTTTTGTGGAAAGTAGAAATTCCAAGTTTCGAACTTGGATATTTGGATGGGGAGATTCCTGAGCAAAATGTTAAAGGTGTGACCTGGTTTCTCCTTGTTGCTTATAGTAAAATACAAAAGGAGAGAGATAAATTGAAGGAATTCTAAGCAAAAAGGAAAAAGAGCTTGAAGATTTGGAAACTTCTCAGCCCATCTACATTGCAAAAAATGAAAGCACATGTTCTAGAGAAGATGCTGAGGGTGTGGCTGGACAATCACCTGATAATGAGATGACTCAAACCGTTAATCAGCCATCTCTGCAGCTGCCAGGAATAGAGATGGGATTATGCTAGCAGAGACCCTGCCAGTTCGGACGGAGGAAGGAGAACAGAGATAAGACAAAATAAAGGAAGGCTTTTGAACTGGGATTCTATAGGACAGGACAATAGAGCTATTTGGCTGTGAATGTGCTTTATCCTTTAAGAAAAGGGAAGAACGACCCTGAAGGTGATTCAGAGATCAGCAGGGCTGCCATTCCCACTGTATGTGTAGAGCATACAGGCCCAGAGGGCAAGGCTATTTCTTTCTTGGTTTCAGAGGGTAGGACCCCCTCTTGGTTTCAGGGAGCCAGGCTTCCCCTGCCCAGTGCCTCAGGAGCAGGACTGAAGCAAGAAGCCACAGGGTGGGGCTGCTGCCCAAAGCAGAGGGGGCAGTGCCACTGCCTAGGGATGTGGGGATGACACTACTGCCCCAGTGGGCTGGGAAGGCAGAACATCCAGCCAGAGGATTATTCTAGAGTTTGAAGATCTAATGGAATTTGGACTAGGTTTTGGACTTGCATGGGAAGTCACCCCTTTCTTCTTCCGGATTTCTCTCTTTTGGAATGAGAATGTCCCCCTAAATCTATATTTTGGAAGCATATAACTTGTCTGGTTTCACAGGTTCACAGATGGAGAGGAATTTTGTCTTAGAATGAATCATACCTTGAATCTCACCCATATCTGATTTAGATGAGACCTTGAGCTTGGAATTGATGCTGGCATGGGTTAAGTCTTCGGGGGCTGTTGGGATGGGGTAATTGCACGCATCAACTAAAACTTGGCACTTGCCATCAGCCTCTACAAGAAGGAAGTAAGTCCCTAGCCACTGCAGTCGCTGACTTTCAACACCTCCTGAAAGGAGTTCAGGGTGGAGATCAGGAATGAGGCACTCCGTGCTCTGGGAAAAACTGGCAGAACAGGCCTTTAGATAGTTAGATATCTTCAGGAGAAGATTTTATGAGCCCAAATTCTTGCATCTTCTCACGACTAGAAGAGCACTAATGTCATTAACAGTGACATCTGCTCCTCCTGACTAGCAAGCCTCTGCCAAAATGTGTGCTTGATGTATGTAACCCCTTCACTAAAGTCATATATAATTCTGACCTTCCCCCTTACTTCTTTGGAGCAGTTCCTCAGAACTACCTGAGATGCTGTCTCCCAGTCTATAGTCCTCATTTTGCCCGAAATACACTTAACTCACAACTCTCGCGTTGTGCATTTTTTTCAGTTGACACATGTGAGAAGGACATGAACTTTGGGGACCACAGGATAGAATGTTATGGACTGAACTGTGTCCCCACATTCATATGTTGAACCCCTAACCCCCAGTGACTGTATTTGGAGATCGAGCCTATAAAGAGGTAATAAAAATTAAATGAGATCATAAGAGTGGGGCTCTGTCTGATGGAATTAGTGTCCTTAAGAAGAGGAAGACAGCAGAGCTTGCTTTCTTCACACAAGCAGAGAAGAGGCCATGTGAGGCCACAGCAAGAATGCCTTCTACAAGCCAGGAAGAGAGGCCTTGTATGAAACCAACCAAGCCAACACCTTAATCTCAGAGCTGTGAAAAAATAACTTTCTGTTGTTTAAGCCATCCAGTCTGTGTTTTTTGTTATGACAGCTTGAACAGAATAATACAGCCTCTAAATACATCAGTGGCAAGAGCAGTGTCTTTTATGTATGTCCAGTGGTTTCAACAGACATACCTACTAATCTTCAGGAGTGCCTTTTCCTCCCCCAAACACAGCATCTTGTTTAACTGTACAAACCTGGGTTTGAATTAGGAGACTCAGTGAAAGGAATAGATGACAAGAGGTCTGAGGCTTTAGAAACAGGCTTTGCCAAAACTTGCTAAGGGATCTTAGGCAAGGCAGTTTTTTCTGATTATCAGTTTACCCATCTGTAAAATAAGGTGTGCTGTAAGAGGCTCTGGAGTTATTCAGATGTGGACTTGAATCCAGACTCTGACTTTAGCTGTGTGACCTTGGGCAAATTACTTAGCCTCTCAGGTTTGGTTTTCTATCTCTAAACCAGGAAACTCTTAGTACTTACCCCAGGGGATCATTGGGCTAATGAAAAGAGATGATGTATAGAGAGTCCCCAGCACATATTAAAGGACAATAAAAGGTAGTTCTTTTCCTAGATTGATTAATTAAATAAGTTGACATGTAAAGTGCTGAAGACAGTGTCTGGCACTTAGGAAGCGCTCTATCAGTCTTAGTTATTATTTTCTTTTTCTAGCAAACAGTAAACCCTCAGTAAGTGACAGTCATTATTATTATTTTCAAGTCTCATCTCCCTCCGTTCCCTCCAAAGCCCTAAATCCTAACCATCCCAAATTCCAGTTTTTCCCCAGTACAGCCCATGGACTTTCCCGCCCTAGTCTGTTTGTCTCGCGTTTTCTGCCTGGTGCTCCATTTCGCCTCCTCCTGAACTCAGACGTCTTCTCCTCTGGGAATCCTCTCTTCACCACCCCGTTCCTCCCAGTCAGAAGGAAAGGATCCCTGATTTGTGTCCTGCTAAGAAAACAATTCCATATAGCACTTAGTTCTCTGTGTCAGGTTAACTCTTTCAGAACCTGCGTCCAAGCGTGGCGGCCTCTAGAGGACGGTGCTGGGTGAGTAGCCTCTGAGTGTCACCCAAGGCGTCTAGCCCAGTGCGGGACAGAAGAAATGGGCCGCTGTACCCAGAGGGGTCCAGTTTAATTCCTACAAACCCAAGCCCCCGACCCTCCTCAGGCCGCGCCCACAGTGAATCCCTACCCCTCCTCCGGCTCGGACTCGCCCTCCCCTGATCGCCAGCACCTGAGCACAGCCGAACACCGCCCCCCGCCCCCCCGCCCCCACCTCGCCTGGCTCCCAGGGGTCGCGCTGGCTCCGCCCCTGGCTCCTCCCGCCCCTCCTCCGCGGAGCCGGGGGCGGAGCGTCCCGGCCAATGGCTGGGAGCAGGGCTGGGAGCTGCAGGGCGACCGTGGGTTCCAGAAGCGCCGCGGCCTGGTTAGGGTGCTGGCATGGCCGCGTGCTGGTGAACGCAGAGTGCGCGAGGGGCCAGCTGCCACCATGCCCCGGGGCGTGGGCGCTGCCCAGCTCTGCCTGCTGGCGCTCGCCCTGCCGTGGTGGACCAGAAGTAAGTAGCGGGGCGGGGGGCGGGGGACGGGGGGCTTTGGAGGTGGGTGGGTTGGGGGACCTGGGGAGCTGGGAGTCGCCCCCCGCAACTCCTCGGGGCAGCGCCCCCGCCGGCCCCCAGGCCGGAGCCCCGGCTTTGTTCCCACGTTGTGCGCCAGGGGATGTGGTGGAGATGCGGGAGACCCGGAGCAGGCAGAAAACAGTCGGTCCCTCCCTGGCTTGCCTCCCTCTCTCTCCTTTTCCTTGGTTTTTCTGCTTTTGGCTTTTCTTTCCGCTGCTTTCCTAGTCTCTCCTCTTTTCTCCAGTCTTTGTGTGTGTGCCTATAAATATATTTTGATAAAATTGGAGCCATACCATAGGTACTGTTTTGTGTCTTGCATAAGTCACTTCACATTATGAGCATTTGCCACATCGTTACATTCTCCAAAAACATGGTTTCAATGACTATAAATTCCTTCAAGAAATCGCAGAAGTATAATTTTCAAAAAGTTAAAAACATGACTCATACAAATATAGGATGAAAGGTTGGCAAAGATTGATTTGATTCATTAATGAGGCAGTGAATAGAATGGTAAAGCTAGTTCACAGCATTAGAGGAACAGGAGTGATACAAGCATTGGAGAAATAATGTTGAAATCCTGTGCTGGGACAGATACACAAGTGGTCAGTGCTCCATGGGGCCAAACAACCATAATTCTTAGTTATCTTTCTAGTGTACTGAAGTCATTTGCATCTCTACCAGACTGAAAGCTACAGTTAACAGATAACTTCACAGAGTATAGCCCTTAATTAATAGGAAACAAAAAAGTCAAACAAAGGTACATTCCTCTAGATAATTCACTAATATGTGGGAAGGCCCGTTAAACAATGCTCCAAATGTGACATTGAAAGGACATCCTGCTTGCTCTTTTTGCCTTATTTCCAAGGTTTGAACAATTTTTCTTAAGATGTACTGTGCTCCTGTTATTGAGCCTAGCTTTCAATAATTTTTGCAATCATAAAGATCATTTCATTCCTTTGAATGTTCCATTGAATAGCATAATTCCTTTTTGTTGCAGAGAATCTAGATTGATCAGAGCCACTAGATCAGAAACTATGCCTGATTCCCCAGTGAATATCAAGCACCTAGCATAGTATTCGGCATACAGTTAAGTGCTCAGAAAATATGTAATGAGTAAATGAATGAATTGCTTCTCATTTTTACTAATATGATGAAACTAATTCTACTCTAATGAGGTTATTTTTTAGGGTCTATTTTGATTGAGAACACATCATATCAGTAATCTCAAAGGAAAGCTAATCACTCATAATTGGGCCAGTCTAACAGAACAACTATGGCCATCTTCTGTGTCACTCATTGTATTCTATGTGATTGATGTGGTTGGTTTAGAAAGAATAAATTTTGGAGTCCTCACTTCAACCCCAGGAGTCCTGTGGATTTGGCCTATTCTTACGGAGATTAATTTGCCTAGGTCTTGAGCAATTACCACTTTATTAAGATTGCCTGCGACCAATGTTTGAGGTCTGCCCTGCCTGGAACAAGTCTCCTCAAACAGATTTCAATTCACCTTTCTTGAAAAATAGGAATCCTCCTACCTAGCTCCCAGGGTTGTCTTGAGTACAGAGAACTGGGTGGTGAGAATCATTTGGAAAGTAGAAAGTGATATGAAAAAGCAAACTTGCCCTTAGGAAGCTCAGGTTAACGCAATGATGCTTTGCGGATTGGGAAGCACTTTCACAGTAACTCTCCCCAGTAATGCTGTGAGATGGGCAGGTGGGTATCATTGTCTTCATTTTACAGATGAGAAAACTGAAACTCAATGGAAATAATACCCAGGGGCTTGCCCTCCAGATATACCCAGAATCCAAACACTTCATTCCTCTTTACTGATGTCATTCTAGTCTGAGCCACCAGCAACTCTCACTAGGGCTCCTGCAAGTCTCCAGCCTTGCCTTCCTGCTTCTACTTGCACTCCTGCCTCCCTCCCCCACCTCCACCCTCTCCATCTCCACCCAGCGGCAGAAAGATCTTTTAAAAACCAAATACAGATCATATTGCTCTGTGTCTAAACCCTCCAGTGCCTTCCAAGTCTATTTATAATAAAATCCAGACACTTTCCATGCCCTCTGTGATATCAGACCCATGGCTGTCTTGCTGACCATATCTACCAATTTCCCCTCTCGTTTGCTACGTTCTAGCTACCTCTAACTTCTGCTTGTTCCTTAAACAGGCCAAGGCCATTTCTGCTCTTGCTGACCTGTCTCCCTGGGACACCTGTCCCCTAGATCTTTGCAACTTTCTGGTCCCTCAGGTCTCAATTAAATGCCATCCTTGCTGATCATCCTCTCTAAAATAGGTACCTCCTCTTCAGGGTCTCTTTATTTCATGACCCTCTGGTACCATTGGAGAATATTTGTGTTGTCTGCTTCCCATCTCTAGAAGATAAACTTTGTGAAGTATACACAGACCAACCACTATATTATCAGCACCTAGCAGAGTGCCTGACCCATAGTGAGTGCCAAGAGCCTGGAATCCATCAGGTCTCCTGACAACCCAATATGGGTCTTTCCGGTTGGCAGTGCATGCCTGGCTTAGCTAGGGTGCAGAGGTCTGGGATTCCAATGGTGTGCTTCCTGTGTTGGCAGGAGGAAGTGGGGAAGGCAGCCCCCAGCCACAGCATGAACTAATAATACCTCAGTGGAAGACTGCAGAAAGCCCCTTGAGGGAAAAGGTAAGACAAAGAATCTCATTTTCACAGGCAGAAGCTGACAACTCCATTTTGTGAGGCTTGAGGTCACCTACTCAACTTTCCTGCAAGCCCAGTTATCACCACTAGTTCCGTTTCTGGCCCACTCTTTCTGCTCTGTGTTCCAGTTTTGGAAATCCCAGATGGGGCTTTCCTTCGTTGTGTGACAACCTACTAGAAACACTTCTAAATGCAAGTAGTTGAGGAAATGAAAATCCACGTTAATGCTGACATAAGCTAAGTGCAAATATGTGTCACAAAAATCACCGACTCTCAGCTGGGATTGATTAAATTTTGTCATTAGTTTTTGCTCTGCATAATATGTGTTTCACTTCATTTATTTATTTATTTATTGGCCACACTGTGAGGCATGCGGGATCTTAGTTCCCTGACCAGGGATCGAACCCGTGCCCCCTGCATTGGGAGTGCGGAGTCTTCACCACTGGACCGCCAGGGAAGTCCCTGCTTCACTTTATTGATGAGATAATATACTTGGAGAGAAAAATGATAACCCAAACTATTTTTAAAATAAGACGCAGGGTAGAGACCTTGTACTGAGGAATCTGTCTTCAAATCCAATAATCTTAAAATTCAGTAGGCTCCTTGGGCCATGACACCAGCAGAATGCACAGGCTTTATAAAGGGGATTGGGAATAAGACAGAAAACATTATCCTGTTCTTGCAGGAAGGATCTGTGCATCTAGGATAGTCTTTGGTTCTGGTTCTTATAGCTCAAGTGAGACAAGAAAGAACTGGAAAGGAAGATGTGATTGCTGCATGTCAGTAACCAGCTACTGGACCTTTCACTTTCTGAACTCAGTTTCCTCATTTATAAAATAGGGCTTAGATGGGATAAGAAGGAAGAGGGCTGGAGAGGAGGGGTAGTTAACAAGAGCCCTTTGGGTTCAAATGGTCAGTGATTTATTGGGCAACATATAAGAGCCAGATTACGGTAGCAGAGAGAGGAGAGAGCTGTGTCAGGAAAGATTTCAGACTTGTGGTCCTTGAGTCTGGAAAGGTAAATGGAGAGTAGAAATGCCCAGAATACATGAAGTTATGCCTAGAGTAATACAGACATGTCCAAAAATGCTCCAGTTTGGATTTAATAAGGGAATTTACAGCAAAAATACTAGGACAAATGAAAGCAAATAATGTTTTATCCTAAAGACAATAAATGTATGGCGTTCATTTCATCAAAAAGTAGGAGAGACTGAAAATAGCTTCAGGAAAAGTCTAGACAAATTAATGGATGGCCGTCCTAGAGAAGGTTATTTTTAAAAATTAGGATCTTGGATATTCCAACCTATCCATTACTGTCCAAGGAATGGATCTGATACTTTTATAGACGCCTCTCTGTTCCCTCCAGATGTGGGATGCTGGGCATCCTCAGGAAGGGCCTGAGAAACAAAGTGGAGCTCAGATCCTGTCTTTGTTCCCAGCCATTGTCTGCCCAGAATCTGGGTCATTGTATTTTGTAGGAATAGTTAGCACCGTGCCTGGCACCATAAATATTTGTTGAAGAACAAATGAATGAATGTCAAGAGAGGGAGAGGTAGGTCTCACTCAGGCATCTTATTCTCATTTTGTAATTACTTCATTCATCAAACGTTAGTTGAACACTATATGCTAAATATTGTACTATGTCTTAAGGGGGGTACAGATATATAGGACAGATTTCCAATACCCTGTGGAGCTGAAGATCTGTTTAATCTAGCTCAAAAGAGAAAGGCATTTAACCCTGCCCTGGGGAAGTATAAGCAGTGGGTCAGCTCCTACACTTCCTAGGAGAGGTGATGTTGCCCCTTCCTAGCACAGAGTAGAGTTGCAAGACAAAAACTGAGTGAATCTGGACAGGGAAGCTACATAAATCCTTACAGTGCTATTTCATTGTTTTGCTTGAAATGTCCCCTGGAAACATCATATCTTAAATATCAGTGTCTGAGCATCTTCCAGACTAGAGAAATATTTTTGGATTACCCACTTAAAAATAAATGTTCATACTCATGTTGCAGCTTGTGTCTCTTTGGGGGAGAAGTGAAAGTGCTTTGATCTGTGTCAACTTTCATTTTTTTGTGTGGACTCTTGGCCACCTACCTCTTGGATAAGGGATTGATACAGCTCTGTTGCTGTGCGCTTTTCCTCAAATGCCCACTTGGGACTGTGTCTCTGATGCTTAATGTGATTGGGCAGGGCCCTTGCTCCAGACCCCCCAGAGTGAAGTGGCAAAGGACCAGCGACCAGAAATAGGTATTGGTGGAGCTGAATCAGAAATAGGCATCAGAAACAGAGAAGTGAATTTCTTAGTGAAAGTTATTGGGTAAACATCCCCCTAGCTTCCTCTCCCCATGTTTTTGAAATGTCCCTTGTTAAGAGAAGTGAGTAGGATAAATTAGCAAAAAATAGCAAAGGACAGAGTTGCATAAGCATCCTAGATCACAATGTTCGGATCTCATCAGAGCCCTCAGTGGCACAAAAGTTTCAGGGATGCCCAGGACCCTAATGGGAAGTGGAGTTTGAAGTTGATAAGGAGAGAAACGTGCTTGGAAGAGGCAGGCGCCAACCAGAGCTGGCAAAGCAGGTGACCCACTTTCTCATACATGCCAGAACTAAGCTTTGAGGTCAACCTTAAAAGGGGTAGAAGCTTGGGCTTCCCTGCTGGGCAGTAGTTAAGAATCCGCCTTCCAGTGCGGCGGACACAGGTTCGAGCCCTGGTCCAGGAAGGTTCCACATGCTGTGGAGCAACTAAGCCTGTGCGCCACAACTACCAAGCCTACGCTCCAGAGCCCGCGAGCCACAACTACTGAGCCCTCACGCCACAGCTACTGAAGCCCGCGTGCCTAGAGCTCCACAACAAGAGAAGCCATTGCAGTGAGAAGCTCGTGCACTGCAACGAAGAGTAGCCCCCACTCACTGCAACTAGAGAAAGCCCGTGTGCAGCAGTGAAGACCCAACGCAGTCCAAAAAAAAAAAAATATATATATATATATATATAAAGCCATTATAAAGACATGGAAAAATGCACAAAATAGAATTAACTCATGTTCTCACTGCTGAGAAGTAACTATGGTAACCTTTTGGTTTATTTCTCTCTACTTTAGTCCCTTTACAAAAGTGTGAATGAATAAAGCATACAATGTTATGTTTTAAACCTTTGTGCTTAATCATTATCATATGTACTTTCTTGATAATTTAAAAATTATTGAAAGTCATCATTTTTAGTGACTGTGTAATGTTTTGTCATGTGAATGGATTATCAGTTATTTAACCATTCTCCTATTTTTGGACATTTAGGTTCTATTTCATTAGTCATTATTGTAAGTAATGAGCATCCTTGTGTATAAAGCATTGCCTGTGTTTCCATTTGTTCCCTTCAGATAGAATCTTCTATTTCTGAGTTAGAGGGCCTAAACATTTTTAAACTCTTGGTCCATACCGACAGATTATTTTCCGGTGAGCCAGTATTGATTGAAATTCTCACTGGTAGGGTGTGAGAGTGCCCATTCTATAGTATACTCCACTGCATTGTGATTTATGGTTTAAAAAAAATCTTTGTTGCTTTGGTTTTTTAAAAGATATCTTAAAAAAATCTTTTTGGGTGAGGGAAAGTTACCAGTGATGCTGAACATGTTTTTTATGCTTATTGGCCATTTGTATGATACTTTAAATGGTCTATTCTGGGTGTGTAGCTACTTCGGCCCTCAGCAAATTTTCTCCTGTGTGTAAAATGTATCTTTCAGACCTTTAAAACCTTAGTAGGAGGTTCTTCTAGTTGTCTCCTCTGAGATGATTGAGGGGTATCCAAACTGAGAGCCAATATAAAATAAAATACGAGACCATGATGAAGAGGCTTTCCCTGGTACTTTAGATAACAGCCAACATGTAACGGGCTTCCTGTATGCCAAGCGCTGTAATAAATTCTTTACATTTACCATGTCACTTAGTCTTTACAAGATCCCCATAAAGTTGACTCTTACTCCTCTGTTTTATAAATGAGGAAACTGAGTTGTAGGGAGGTTCGGTAATGTGCCCAATTCACAACTATAGTGTCGGAGCCAGCACTTGAAGCCAGATCTAACTCCACTCAGAATTTGTCTTCCAAGATCGTGTTTTTCAGGGTTTGCCTTTACCAGGCCTGCATGCAGGCGCTTACAACCACATTTCGGCTTGGAGTTTCTCTCCTTTGTCTTTGAGGAGAATGCAGATGGGGGAGGGGAATTGGGTCCTTCTGGGAGTGAAGATATTTCACGTTTGGGCTGGAAATGAGATTGAGCCTTTTTTGTCGATCCACTTCCTGTGGATCCAGGTCAGAGCCCTGTGCTAGATCGTGCGCCCCTTCCTGGTAGCCTCGTCCCCTGCTTTTAGGAACTGACATTCTTTTGTTGTTGCTTTTAGCATCCACTCAAAGCTGAGCTCAGGGTGATGGCTGAGGGGCGAGAACTGATCCTGGACCTGGAGAAGAATGAGTAAGTGGACTTCTCCTTTGTCTGAAATGAAACAACCCACTTGCATGTCAGTGCCGGACGCAGGTGCCGCTGTTTTGGAAGGAAACAGTTAGCAAAGTGACCCAAGCTCTCAAGCTAGGGTTCCTTTGTGGGGAGCATCTTACAGAGCCAGCATTTCCACAGTCTCTTGACTTGCTGTGAAATTAGTGGACTGTTTAACGTCTTCCTTGAATTTCCTCAGGCTGTATTTCTGGGGCCTCTTAGAATTCACTGCACGTGAGTGTGTGTGAGTGTGTGTATGTGGGAGACATGAAGGGAGGGATGGGCTGGAGGACGTTGGCAGCTGTCTTACTAGCTCCAGCACAGCGCACAGCAGGAAGTGAAGGAGATTAGAGGAAAACAGCAGAAAGGAGAGAGGCAAGGTGGAGTGTTCTGGGATTTGATGCTCACACCCTGGCTGCTCTGTCCATTCTGGGTCAGCTGCATCTGAGCTCCTGCCAATAAGGGCATATGGTCAGCAGTCTCCTGGCTTCATCGGGCTGGTTCCTCCATCTTCCTAACCTCACTCCTCTTGGGTGGCTGCCTGGCTCAGAAATATTTCCACATGGATTTGCCATCAAGTGCAGCTGTATCTTGATTCACGTTATCGAGCAGGTGAATAGACATAAGGCACGGCTGTGTCTTTTGCCCATTCTTTGGCCATTCCCAATCTGCTTTGGCCACTGGAGAGCTCTCCTTACTTGGCCGGGGTCCTCTGAGGGCTTCTGATATTTCCCCACCAACAGTCCCACTTACATTCTGCCGCACAGACCTTGCAGATAAGGCTGCATGGCTCTCAGAACTGCCTGTCTCCTCTTGGCTGCCTCCGGAGTCCCTTGGAAGCAGATGAGTAATCACACGCATCCCTGCCAAGAAGGCGATGGATAGGGACCTTCCCATATCCAGGAGGATGGGAATGACTGCTAAGCTTGGGTGGAAAGCAAGAATATAAATTATTCCAAATTTGGGCTTTTTGGACACTCTCAGAGGAGGATGAGTGGTGTCGGAAGTGCAGTAAAAGTATGACCTAAGCAGCCTGTGCAGTAACGGGCTTCATCCGAGTCTTTCCTCTGCCTCCAGAATGTGGTGGCCTTCGGGAAGCCAGAAAGATGGGCATCTCAATCATTTTTGCTACTTTCCTCCTACGTTACTCCTGGAGTAAAACCAGCCCAAGAATGTGTTCCTTTTGTCCCATTTCCCTGGAATAGACCCAGCTGGCTGTGTCTGCAGAGGGTGCAGGCCCAGAAATCTGCCTGGGATTTCTCCTTGCATTGTCTTCCTTTGGTCTTGCAGGAAAGGCCCCCAGAGGGTCTGTTTTTAGTCTCTCTCAGGGGCCTTCTTCAGTTTCTCATGGCCCTAACCCTCTAGCTCTAGTCTGTTGTTCCCTATTGCCACCTCCGTCTAATCTGTCCTATTCTGCCACCAGCTGGGGCATTTGACCCCTCAGCTTCCTCTGGGCTGCCTACGTGATGGGGTTAGTGTCATGGGCAAATCCTTTGGAGTTGGACTGGCCAAGCAGGGATCCCAGGACTCATCCTTCCTTCGTATTTTGGACTCTTTGCAAGAGGTCATAGGAAGTTAGAGCGTGAAGATGCCATAGAAAACACTGAGTGCAGCAGTCTTATGCATGGAAGCAGAAACTTCAACTCAGGGAAGGATAGGCACTTGTCTAAGGCCACACAGCAAGTAAATGAGAGAGGTGAAATGAGGATCATTTGTGTTCTTGGATCTGGAATCACAGAAACCCAGTTTCAACTTACTAGCCGAGTAACCTGGGGCATATTGCTGCATCTTTTAGAATCTCAGTGTCCCCACTTATAAAATGAGACTAGTAACACCAGCCTCACATGGGTGGTTGTGAGGGCTGAGTACAGCGATGTACGCAAAGTGCTTACAGAGAACACAGTAAATAGTTGACTACTATTGTGATGTTTTACGGTCCCACACTGAGGTTCCAGAGGAGAGCCCGGAGATGGGGTTCTGTTGTCTGTTGCCTGGAGCTCTTTTGTTTCCCAGTGATCAGCAGTGGCCTGGATGTGATTCCTGGCGTCCTTGAATTGGCAGCAGGCAGGAGACTTGACAAAAGTGGAAGCAGCAGAGCCAAGCAATATGACCTCACCAGGTATCCCTGGGGATGGCTTCCTGCTATTTTCGTCTAAATTGGGCTTTTTGTTTTTGAACATGTGTTAGCAAGCGGAACTCCAACTGCACATGACTTCCTAGTGTGTTTACTTCCCAAAAGCCCTCTCATTCATGGTGCGTGCAAGTCTGGATTCAAAACAGCTTGGGGGGTGGTGGTGCTGCTTTTCTGATTTTTCACATTTTATCAAAATTATAAAGTTTTTATAATCCCATGATATTTGAGGGGGAAACTAGGCCCTGTGCTAAGTGATCCTCAGGCTCTGGTTCTCAGCTTCCTCAGTTGATTCATTTATCTTTTCCCTCTTGGATGCATCTGTAGCATTCCAGGCACCAGTGCAGGTACTGCAGATATAGTTGTGAATAAAACAGTTCTGCCTTCCTGGATCTTATATTTTGGTGGAGGGGAACAATAAATATACAAGTGAATGTGTAGTATGTCCAGTGACAACTGCTGTGGCAGAAACAAAAGGAACATAAGGGCTCTGGAGAGCAGGGGTTCAGGAGGGAGGTGCTGGGAACGGTGGCCAGAGCAGGCGTTGGTGGTGAATTGATATTTGAGTCCAGACCTGAAGGAGGCGAGGAAGTGAGCCACGTGGACAGCGGGGAGATGACAGTTCCAAGGAGCAAGAACAGCCGGGTTCAAAGGTCCTAATAGGTTATGGGGGTTTCCATTCCCTCCCCTTGCCCCCACGTACGTCTCCTCATATATTGGATTCTCAGGCCTCCTAGGAGCTGTGGACAAGGGCTTCTGGGACTCTGAGGGGAGGGAGAGGACATTTCTAATTTCTTTTTCATCATCCTGAAGTGTCTGGCCTTCTCTCGTCTAATCAAAGCCCATGTGCTAATGCATGGCCCAAAATAGCAGTGAGCAGGCCTCTAATGGAATTCACACATGGAGAGATAGCCAAGCATAGTGAGGATGGAGGAACATGGGGGTTAGGCCAGGAGAGAGGGGCACAGCAAATGGGCCTTCAGCTCAGGCAGCAGACACCCCAAGGTGCCTTAGTTCCATAGCACAGCAGCTGGCACCCTTTTTCTGCTGTGAAGCAACTCAGGATAAACGGATGACATTCCCATGGGGGACACACACACTTTTCTCTGTTGAGTGCAGGTGGAATAGAGTGACATCGTAGGGCTAACCTCAATGCGGCTTTCATGTTGGAGGGTCCTGGTTCAGATCCTGACTCGCCATTTACTAACCGTACGTCCTCTTCAAGCCTCAGTTTCCCTATCTGGGGTATAATAAGAGTCCCACACCGTAGAGCCGCTGGGAGGATGAAATGAGATGGTGCCCGTCAGGGGGTCAGCATAGTGCCTGGTTTGTACTCCATACCCAGTAAATGGCAGCCACTAGTTTTTTCTAGCTTGTGCTTTTTTAAATTGCAAAAGCAGTACGTGCTCATTGTAAAACATGTAGCAATACCAGAATATAATGAGTGAAAGAATGAAAGTCTCCCACCCACAAGGAGAGTCCCCTGTGAACAGTTGGTGAGCCTGCCATGGACCTTTTCTCTGCGTGTGAGAGCACGCACGTAGATACTCATCGGCACAATCACACAGAAGCACACCAGGCTGCTGTTTTTGTGCTGAGGGAGGAGCAGAAATGAGATTATACTCTACATGTTGCTCCACACGTGTTTTTATAGACTCACCTGTATGTGATGAAGGTAGTACTCTGCTCTGATATGTTCCCTAGTCTTACATTTACTCACACCTATCCATCATTTGCCACTGTTGGTACATAGCTGTCGTTAGGAGAACCTGACTTGTGATTAGGGCTGTATGGTACAGTGGAGAGAGTACTGAGCTCAGAGACAGACAATGTGGAATTGGTCAACAAGCCAGTTGGCCCTCCTGGGCCTCAACTTTCTCATCTGTCGAATGAGGGTTTTGTCCCAGTTGGGTTCTAAAAGCCTTTCCTGTGCTACCTATTGAAAGGATACCACATAAGTGGAAAATGGAAAAGAGGTCCCTGCCTCAGGGCATTTATTCTCCAGTTCTGTAGACATTCCTGGAAATAGGGGACAGTGGGATAAAGGCAAATACCCCCAAAACCACAGACCTTGAAGTTGGGGATGAACTGATAGCTCAGGACCCACCGTTTAGGCAACATAAGCACGAGAAGGGAAATTACAGGGAAGAAATTATAGGCTGCTATTTCCACAACCCACAATTTTGAGGTATAAATCCATAATATTTTTTTCTCCACGTAATTTCCCCCAGGCTCTGAGGACTGCCTATTGGACAACAGTTTGTTTGCTGAAATCAAATGGAATCTTCCTTAGCTGTAGGCATCTGGGGAGTTGGTCGCCTCCAGGGAGATGTAGGCCCTGGCTCTCTCCCTTCTCCACTTTCTCCCAAGAGGAGGGCACACTGAAGTGTTGAACCTGCTTGCAGGATGCTCACTGGCTCAATTACTGCATTACAAGATCACCTTCAAAAGCAAATGAGCAGCTCAGCCAGTGGGCGCTGTGCCCAGAGGATCTTTGGCCATCTATATACTTCTCTCTGCTAGTCTCTGAAGCACATTCTGCAACTCTCATCTCTTCAGTAGACTTCCTTCCTTGAGTCCAAATGATGCCAGATTTAGGTTTTGGCTTGGGAAAAGGAGAGATGTCCTTTGGTCTCACCCCATTCATTGTGCTCCAGCTCAGCGAAAGAGAAATCCTGTTTGTATAAGGCTAGCTAATAAGAATGGATATTTGTTTTCTTTTGTGTGCATATCTACCTCCAGACCTCATGGGGAATAGTAATGGTCAAGGCAGAATTTAGGCATTTGGAGGTTTACTGATGATTGTACCTACCACTACTTCCGACTTTCATCTCACTTCATATCTCTAACTTCTTACCAGTCCCTCAGAGATATCTTAGGGGTGGAGACTGCTTTTGTTGTCTTGGAAATCAAGCAACAAAATTAATTGTCCTGGAAAATTAACATTCACTGCTAATGGAGTGATCTAGCTCCTGGGCTTTTTCCCCTTCATCCCTATTTGAGTTGTATAATACTGGAGGACCCAAGAAGGGGAGAAATAGGCAGAAGAGGAGTGTTTTCAGCAATAGACGGGGTAGGTTAGTTACCACCGCTTGCTGCCGCACCTCTCTTCCAAGGAGGCCTGGTGGAAATGCGTAGCTGATCTGGAGCAGAACTCTGCATATCACCCAGGCTGTGGAGTTCTCCCCAGCTTCCTCCTGGGTGAGGAATAGATTTTAACATCTTATCTAGGATAAAGGACAGCTCTCTTAGACCCTCTCTTGTCAGGAGCTTCATTTGTCGTTGGCAGAATTCAATTTCCTGGATCAAAGAGAAGCTTAAGAAAGGCTTAGACATATCCCAGCGCTCTTGGTGAACCATGCTTCACTGAAGTGCATTTAAATGAGTCACAGACATATGGATTACATTTCACTTAAAATACACATGGCTTAAGAAATTAGAGGATATCGTTCTTTAACCAAGTATTTGGCAGAGCTAAAGTATTCAGAATGTTTTCTACAAACTCTGCACACAGCTGGGCTCCCCATTCCCCGCAGCCGATGTTGTATAACCCGAGGAGACCGGTGCCGAGGAAACGGTTGGATGGATGGGTGGGGACATGAGAATTTGAAGAGAGCTCCCTGTGAGTGTCTGAAATTTTCTTCAAACATTTTTTTGAAGTATCAGGAACTGGAATTAACCCTGCTGCGTTGACTCTGAGGCAGCGAATGCCTAGGTGGATTTAAATTCTAAGTGCTGGGCTAGGCACCTTGCCCCAGAGAGACCTCATGGTCCTGTTTGAAATGCAGTTTCCAATTGTAGCTTTGTAGGTGGAGATTGATTTCGGTTATAATTCCCATATTGTCCAGAACCCCTGGAGTTGCAGACCAAATGGATTGCCAGCCAATCTGATGTGATTTTGTACAAGCCAAACTCTTAACCGCACCCCTGCATAAGCAGGGTCTCCAGTATTTCTAAATCATTGGAAACATGATATTGCTTTCTTAGGGTAGACTGTGTAAAGTCAGTCTCAGTAACTAGAAGTGGTGATCTGAAGGGATGCAGCTGTACAGTAGCCGGAAGAGAGTATGAAGTAGCATCCACAATTGAAATAACCTAGATGTGTTGCCTCTTAAGGCTGTGAGCACATAAGCCCGAAATGCCTAATCCATAGGGTAGAACATGCTTGGGCTTTGGTGCCAGAGAGACCCAGATTCAGTTCCAGGCACTGACACTTTCTGGTTAGGTGGCCTTCGGCAAGTCACTTGCCTTCTGAATGTTGTTTATTCATTTGTGTTCACGGTAACGCTCACTCCTTAGTGAGCATTTACTGAGAGCCAGGCACTGTGCAGAGGCACTTCACATGCCATCTTATTTAATCCGCATGGCAACTCTTTTTAGAAGATATTAGTATTCATATTTTATAAATGGGGAGACTCAAGTGTGAGGAATTTGAGTAATTCACTCAATGTCAGGCAGATCCAGGAGTCACACTCAGGTCTGTCTGTTTCTTACTATACTCTATGTCCTGCATAGAAAATAGGAAATAACTTCATTGCGGGATGAGGTAGGCTGAAAAATGTTCCCCACCCTCCCAGAGACCCACATTCTAATTCCTGGAACCTGAGACTATGCTGTCTTACGTGGCAGAAAAGAATCTTTGTAAGTGTGACTATATTAAGGATTTTGAGAAGGGGAGATAATTCTGGATTTTCTGGGTGGGCTGTAAATTCAATCACAAGTATATCTGTAAGAGGAAGGCAGAGGGAGATTTGCTGACAGACAGAAGAGGAGAAGGCAGTGTGACCACAGAGATGGGAGTAATGTAGCCACAAGCCGAGGAATACAGGCAGCCACTGGAAGCTGGGAGAGGCCAGGAATGGAATCTCTTAGACTGAGTGCAGCCTTGCTAACACCTTAACTTCACTCTCTTGACCTCCAGAACCGTGAAAGAATAGCTTTCTGTTGTTTTGAGCCACCTAGTTTGTGGTAATTTGTTACACATCAGGCACAGGAAACAAATACACCAGGTTTGTGAGCCTTAGCAATAATGTATTTAAAAATATATATTTATTTATTTACTTCTTTGGTTGGGCCGGGTCTTAGTTGCAGCAGGTGGGCCCCTTAGTTTTGGCTCACCAGCTCCTTAGTTGAGGCACAGGGGCTTCTTAGATGTGGCATGTGAACTCTTAGTTGTGGCATGCATGTGGGATCTAGTTCCCTGACCAGGGATCGAACCCAGGCTCCCTGCATTGGGAGCGCGGGGTCTTAACCACTGCACCACCAGGGAAGTCCCAGCGATAATGTATTACGCTGTGCGTAGTATCACTCGTGGCACGTAAATAAGCTGGTTTTCAGTACATGCTAAGTTTCATTAATGCAGAGTCAAGAACGGATGTTTTCTAAAGTGTCTTGGTGACGCAAAGCATTGCATGTGGCCCCTGTGACTGTCTTCAAGTAAGAGTAGCAAGAGAAAAACATATTGAGACATAGCATGTGTGGTTACCGTTCATCAGCATTTCCTAAGTTCCAGCTCGTGTTGTCTGATGCACAGTCTGCCTTCAGGCGGCTTCTGGCTAAGGAATGATGGTCAGATAGGAAGAATGATATTGTCAACCGTAGTAATAGCTACAACATAGGAGATGCCTATGTAGCAGGCTCTGTTGTGCAATCTCTAATTGAATCATCCCAGCAACCCTGTGAGGTGTAGGTACCTGTGTTAGTCCTGTTTGGCAGATGGGGACCCTGAGGCATGGAGCCGTGTGACTTGTTCAAGGACATCTGGGTGGGAAGGGCACTCCAAGCCCGGGGTCTTAGCTGTCTTAGCTGTCTTAGCTCATACTGCCTCTTGGATGCCCTGTCCTTACTTGGTATGCTCTTCTTCGATGAACACTGGTGTTACTTCTCTGTTACTCTGCCCTACTTCTTCCCTTTCCTCCTGCCTTCCCTAGGCCTAGGTTAGAATTTGGATTTCAGTGGACTGTAGTGCTGCAATCCAGGCACATAGGAGTCAGGCTGGCTCCTTGCACCTCCTGGAGGTGTAAGCTTTGGCAAGTTGCTTACCTATGCAAGTCTCAGTTTCCTCATCCACATCATGGGGCTCGTAATAGTGCCCACCTCATCAGGTGTCATGTGATATTCAGTAACACAGTTCTCTTAAAGGACACTGTGCCTGGTGCACTGTGAGAGCCCAATAAATAGTTGCTATTATTTGTATTTTGCAGGATGGGAAAAACATTTAAGAATGAAGTAAGAGGGAATTCCCCTGAGCTGGTTTCCAAATGTAATTAGGAAGATGACCTTAAAACCCATTGCCCCTGGGAGGAAACTCAATTCTGCTCCCCTGCCGTGCCCAGTTTGACCTAACTGTATCTCGAGAATACAGCTGTGCAGTGTTCTCCAGGCGGCCAAATTGTACCTCTTGTCTCTGCCTGCAGAATCAGTGCCTGGGCACTCCCTTGGCAAGGTTCTGAGCTGTCTGATAAGGAGGTTGGGATTTGTTCACCAGTTCCGGCTCTATCTCCTTTCAGGGACCCGCAGGCAGGGCTGCCTGTGTAGCCAGGAAGGATGTCCATGGTTTTCTTTTGTCTCAAGCTTATTTCTCCTGGCGGCCCTTCAGCAGGAGCACAGGGTAAAATGAATGGGAGGAAGCTGTCAGCTGCCCTGTTGGCCTTAGATGGACCCTTGTCAGAGCGAAGGGAAGCTGTGTACTTGGAGGAAGTCGAGAGTTGATTCTTGAGTTTGAGGAACCCTTGACCATCAGGCTGTTTACCTTAAGATAACAACGATAGCTGACATCCAGTGAGTGAACATTTACCCTGAACATACTGTTTCATATGGATTTTTATTTTAACCCTGTATAAATTTCCATGTAAGTTTATCCAAATGGGGTTATACTATATCCTAAGTTTTATTACCTATTTTTTTTTTCATTTGGAAATATAACATGGGCAATCATCAATTATTTTTAAAAATTTACAGAAGAACTTTTGGAGTGTTTGAAACTTTGATAATAAAATTCTAGCAAAAAATTACATAAGTGATAGAGTTTTAAAATAAATGAGATCATACTTTATGTACCATTCTATAATTTGCTTTTTTATTTTATCTCTTCAATATCTTTCCACATTAGCATAATTATAGACCTATTTCATTCTTCTTAATGATGACATAGGATTCCACTGAATGGATGAACCGGAATTTAAAAATTTGCCTATTAATAGACAGTTTTCTAATTTCTTGCTATTACAAATAATGCTGCAGTAATAGGTTTATACATAATCTTTGAGTACATTTGCAAGTATTTCTGTAGGATTAATACCTAGCAATAGAGTTGCAAGGTCATATAGCATATATATCTAAAATGTTTTAAATTTTGACAAATTGTACCTCCCATTCCACAGATTCCTTCCCAAAGGCTGTACCATTTTACGTTCATACAGCACAGTATGGGAGTATATTTTGGATACATTTCCATGTAAATTTTTGAGATCATAC
Source organism: Orcinus orca (assembly GCF_937001465.1). Taxonomy (NCBI): domain Eukaryota; kingdom Metazoa; phylum Chordata; class Mammalia; order Artiodactyla; family Delphinidae; genus Orcinus; species Orcinus orca. Next base: position 52,290,193 of record NC_064561.1, read on the forward strand.
GGCTCTATGATGGTACATTGTATGCATATGCCATAATTAACTTTTAGAACTTCGTATAATGGAAAATTATCAAATGCACATAGAAGTAGAGAGAATGATATAATGAATCCCTTATACCCATCACTCAGATTCAGTAATAATCAAGATGTCATGATCAATTTAATCACCCCATATTGATGGGCATTCAAACTATTTTTTTTCTTTTCTTTTTTTTTTTTCATTTTTACAAATAGTGCTGGAGTGGACACCTTCATGTTCTTTGAGAGGTACTTCTAGAGAATCACCTCCTAGATGTGAATCACTGGGTCACAGGGAATTTACACAGAACAGGTAGATAAAGGCACTTTGCCTTTGGCTTCTCTGTAAGTTAAATCCACCACCTGTGTTGAGAGAATTTGTTTCACACACTCTCACCAATGGGTTGGTTATTGAGCTTGGGCAGAATCTTTAAACCCAACTCTCCTGCTTTTTTTTTTAACAGCTTTATTGAGATGTAACTTACATACCATACAGCTGATCCATTTATATAAATATGCCATTCAATGTTTTTTAGTATATTTACAGAGTTGTGCAACCATCATCATATTCTAATTTTTGAACATTTTCATCCCCAAAAAGAAGCCATTAGCAGTGTTATGGATTGAATATGTCCCCCCCCCAAATTCATATGTCAAAGTCCTAACCCCTTGTATTGATACCTCAGAGTGTCCTTATTTGGAGATAGTCATTGTGGACGTAGTTAGTTGGGATGAGGTCATCCTGGAGTAGGATTGCACCTAATCCAATATGACTGGTGTCTTTATAAATAGGGGAAATTTGGACACAGACATGCACAGAGGGAGAATGCCATATGAAGATTAGAGTTATGTGGCCACAAGCCAAGGAAATGCCAGAAGCTAGGAGAGAGGCCTGGAACAGATCCTTCCCTAGTACCTTCAAAGGGAGCATGGCCCTGCCAACACCTTAATCTTAGGCTTAACTTTTAGAAGTGTGAGACAATAAATTCCTGTTCTTTAAACCTCTTCAGTTTGTGGCACTTTGTTAAGGCAGCCTTAGCAAACTAATATGACTGGTTACCCACAGCGTTCCCCCAACACCATCAGCTCTAGGCAACCATTAATCTGCTATCTGTCACTATAGATTTGCTTATTCTGGGTATTTCATATAAATGGGATTATACAATATTGGTTTTTTGTGACTGGTTTCTTTCACTATGTAATGTTTTTGAGTTTTATCCAAGTTGTATAGCATGCATCTGTACCTCATTACTTTTTATTGCTTTATAATATTCCACTGTATATATGTACCACATTGTGTTTATCTGTTCATCAGTTGATGGATCTCCTGCCTTATAAACCAGAGCTAACTTGACTCCACTCTACAAGTTTGATTTCAGCAGATTTTTTAAAAAATTGAAGTATAGTTGATTTACAGTGTTGTATTAATTACTGCTGTACAGCAAAGTGATTCAGTTATACATATATGCATTCTTTTTTTTAATATTCCTTCCCATTGTGACTTATTATAGGATATTGAATATAGTTCTCTGTGCTATACAGTAGGACCTTGTTGTTTATCCATTCTATAAAAACTTACATCTGCTAACCCCAACCTCCCACTCCATCCCTCACCCGACCCCCCCTCCCCTTGGCAGCCACAAGTCTGTTCTCTATGTCTGTGATTCTGTTTCTGTTTCATAGATAGGTTCATTTGTGTCATATTTTAGATTCTACATATAAGTGATATGATATGGTATTTGTCTTTCTCTTTCTGACTTGCTTCACTTAGTATGATAATCTCTAGTTGCACCCATGTTGCTGCAAATGGCATTATTTTGTTCTTTTTTATGGCTAAGTAGTATTCCATTGTGTGTGTGTGTGTGTGTGTGTATGCCACATCTTTTTTTTATGTTATTAACATTTACTGACATATATAGTTCTTTTAAAATTTTTTTTTAATTTTTAATTTTTTTTACAGTAGGCCCTTGTTGGCTATCTATTTTAAAAATAGCAGTGTGTACCACATCTTCTTTATCCATTCATCTATCAGTGGACATTTAGGTTGTTTCCATGTCTTGGCTATTGTGAATAGCGCTACTATGAACATAGGGATGCATGTATCTTTCTGAATTATAGTTTTGTCTGGATATGTGCCCAGGAGTGGAATTGCTGGTTCATAGGATAATTCTATTTTTAGTTTTCTGAAGAACCTCCATACTGTTTTCCACAGTGGCTGCACCAACTTATATTCCTACCAACAGTGTAGGAGGGTTCCCTTTTTTCCACATTCTCTCCAGCATTTGTTATTTGTAGACTTTTTAATGATGGCCATTCTGACTGGTGTGAGGTGATACCTCCTTGTAGTTTTGATTTGCATTTCTCTAATAATTAGTGATGTTGAGCATCTTTTCATGTGCCTGTTGGCCATCTGTATGTCTTCTTAGGAGAAATGTCTGTTTAGGTCTTCTGTGCATTTTTGGATAGGGTTGTTTGTTTTTTTTGTTGTTGTGTTGTATGAGCTGTTTGTATATTTTGGAAATTAAGCCCTTGTTAGTTGCATCATTTGCAAATATTTTCTCCCATTTTGAAGGTTGTCTTTTCATTTTGTTTATGGTTTCCTTTGCTGTGCAAAAGCTTGTAAGTTTGATTAGGTCCCATTTGTTTATTTTTGCTTTTAATTTCTATTGCCTTGGGAGACTGACCTAAGAAAACATTGGTACAATTTATGTCAGAATGTTTTGCCTATGTTCTCTTGTAGGAGTTTATAGTGTCAGGTCTTATGTTTAAGTCTTTAAGCCATTTTGAGTTTATTATTGTATATGGTGAGAGGGTGTGTTATAACTTCATTGGTTTACATGTGGCTGTCCAAGTTTCCCAACACCACTTGCTGAAGAGACCGTCTTTTTTCCATTGTATATTCTTGCCTCCTTTGTCGAAGATTAATTAACCGTAGGTGTGTGGGTTTATTTCTGGGCTCTCTATTCTGTTCCATTGATCCATATGTCTGTTTTGTGCCAACACCATGCTATTTTGATTACTGTAGCTTTGTAGTATTGATTTCAGCAAATATTGATTTAGCACCTGCTTGTAAAGTCCTATGCTTGGTGCTGTAGGGAGCAGATGCAAAGACCATATCCTTGCCCTCTGGCCGTTTACTCTCTAAGGGAGAGAAAATGCTCAAACAGCATAATCCGAGGTTGGTTACAAATTTACTTAATACCGTTAAAAGTAAAGTGCTGAGGGGGCGGTAAGGAAGGGGGAATTTCTCCCTGGGGGTTAGAGAAAACTTCCCTCAGGAGGGTACCTTGGAGCTCTGTCTTGTGGGAGCAAGGAGGGGAGGCTTCGGATGAGGGAGGGAAGAGAGATGAGTGGAAGAATGAGAAAGGAATTCAGACTGAGAAATTAATATATAAATATTTGGTCTGGATCTAGGGGAACCAAAACTGGAGTGCTAATAAGCTCTTAGGAATTCAGGATTCCAGCTAGCCAAATCATTATAATTCAGAAGAGTGGTATGTGGCAGTGGGAAAGGGGTTTCTCTCCCTTCCACAGCTGGGCTACCTGAGGATTTGAGTGGCTTAGAGTTCAAATTTTTTTGTTCTCTTATTTTTGACTTTGAGTTGGGCTTTCTCTTGCCTCTGGTAAAACCATATTGTCAGAGAGGTAGATGGGGTATTTTTAGGAAAGAGGCTTGACGTGCAATTTAAAGCTGAGCTGTGTTTTCTGCACCTCGGATGAGAAAAAGTTCTTCCCCAACCCCTCGCCGTCGAAGGGAAATTCAGGCTGAGCCCAGTGGGTAGAGGTGTACCTGGCGGATGGAGCCATGGACTGCAAGGGGCTGAGCCCAAGGCAAAGATGGCTTCTTCATAACTCGGGGAGTTGGGGGAGTCTCCTGAGAAGCAGGGTCTGGTGGGCAGGACGGATCTACATTAGGACCTGGGAGATGTGCTGAAGGTCCCACCTTCCAGACCTCTGTTTTCATCTTCAAGGATGTGCCTAGGTTCTTCATCCAGACTCCCTGGAAGCTGGATTTCTACTCTCCAACCTGTGTGCTTAGGACATGGAGCGTGATTATCCCCTGGGAAATGTCTACAGGAGGAGGCCAGTTCTGAGGCCTCCGGACTGGTTCTGTCCCGAGAATGAAGCCATGTTTACATTTTGCCCAGGAGATACTCTGATTTTAAGAATGTAACCTTTACTCTTTCTCTATTTAGAACTCAGTGACATACACAGACCTCTGGCTGATACCTTGGATGCTAAATGAATAGGCTTTTGGGCACCCCGGAGCAAGTTGCAGGTCTTGCTCAAACTCAACTGGGAGTAGGTATTGGGTCAGAGAACCCGTGGTTTTTCTGACAAGAGTCTCCAGTGTATTGAGTCTCCAGGGCTTGAGCTCTGGGTTACTCATTGGGAATTCTTAACTTCCTTTCTCTCTTACCTTCTCTTCCTTCATTTAGCAAATATTGTGCGTGCCAGTTTGGTGGCTGGCATTGGGCTAGGTCCTGGGTATTCCTGGAAGAGTAACGGCAAGCAAACACAGCTTGCCATCATGAGGCTTAGAGCTTAGTGGAGGAGAGAGATAATCCAACCATTACTGAGCAGTCTGGGACAGGCTATGTTGGGGGAAGTAGAAGGTACCATGGGAACATGGGGAAGGGGAACCTACCCTGGATTGAGGGCCTGCGAAGGCTTCTAGGAGGAAGCGAAGTAAAAGGAGAAGTAGGGTGGTGGTAGAGTTGTGGCTTATACGAGGGGGATGGGTTCCACGCAGGGCAAGTAGCAGGAACAAAGGCTCTAAGGCCTTTGTTGATGATGAAAAGATGTTCTTTGTGGTTAGAGCAGAGAGCAAGAGGGAGGAAGGAAACGGTGAGAGAAGAGGTTGTCCAGGTAGGCAGGGGCGAGTCCTCGAAGGGCCTGGTAGGCTCCTTAAAAGGATTGGGTGTGTATCTTGAGGACAATGGGGAGCCGATGAAGAAATTTTAAAAGCCAGATAGTGACAGCATCCAAAGTGCATGAGAGAAAAATTACTTAGACTACAGTGTGGAGGATGGATTGGAAAGGGCAAGACTGGCGATAGTAATAAGACCCATTCTAAAGCTTTATTTTAATCTGAGGGGGTAATTATGGTGATCTAATATAAGGAAGTGGTTGCAGATATGGAGAGAAGGGGACAGATTCCAGAGATACTTATAGGGTGGAATCATGGAGACTGGGAGATGGGTTGGATATGAGCTGAGGAAGGGGATGGATTCAAAGGCCAATCTGAGGTTCCGGGCTTGAGTAAGTAGCAGGACAGTGGTACAAGTCCCCGTGTTTGTCCTTAGTTTGTGGTGGGACCTCGGATAAGCCACTTCTTAGATCTTTAGTTTTCTCATTAGTTGAAGGTAATAATCTCCAGTCATCAACTCTGGTGGTGGGGAATCCACTGATAAAATCTATGTGACAAGTAGCATCCTATACTCTTTCCGTGACCCTAAAAGTCCTGGCAGAAGCGAAGTCTGTCCTTACCCTGGTTATCTCTGTAATTTGCACCCTTACATAGACTTCCCCCCTTATCTACAATTCTGAGCACTTGATTGATCTCCCAGGAACTGGAGAGGCCTCGCTGGGGGTCTCCCTTCGGGTTCTCAAACCAGCTTTTGTTGAAAACAATGATATCATTGAGTGGGTGGAGCTGGGCCAGGCTTTCCTGAGCCAGTTTAAGGAGAAATGGGTCTTTATGACTTCTGTACTTATGGCTCCCTTCCAGTCCTCTCCATGGCTCCCATGTGCCCCACTGCCCCCTTTTCCTCCTTCTTTTACCCCCGAGGTTACGGGTTTGCAGGAAACTGGCGGCCCCCACGTTTTCTCCTCTTGCATCAGTCTCCCTGGAGAGAGGTCTAGATGGGCCAAAGGGGCTATAATGACTGCATTATATCAGGCTTGGTTTCTTTTTCCAAGGCCGCCCCCCTGCCCCCCTTCCCAGGAAAGGAAGGACAAGTCATGGAAAGGGATTCTTTTGGAGGAAGACTGGAGTGCTAGAGAAGGAGGAGATCTAAGTGTTGGGAAAGATGTCAGACCCCTTGTATTCTAGAAACTCTTGATCTCTTATCGATGCTGGCTTTGGGGCTTGGGTAAGAATGTGAAGGTTAAACTGGCCTTTCAGTTATGTGGTGATAGGAATATGGCTGTGGAAGAGGAGATCAGCAGTGTTGAGGATACTGAGTTCCTGATCCCTAGGCGGCCCTTTCTCTCTGTGCTCAACATACGCGCATGCGCGTGAGCGCACACACACGCACGCTCGCACGCACGCACGCACAGGCACCCCTCCTCCGAAGCTGTGTAGGCAGCTTGTTAGGGGAAATTGGAAGTTGATTGCAGCTGTGGTTTGCAGCAGTTCTAGGAAGGAAGGATAGGTTGTAATATAGAGACTTGGTTTCTAGGGACCAAAGAGTAATACCTACCTTCTGTGTGGCCTGTTAGTGTTTGCAAAGTACTTTCACAGATGACTTTGGAAAGGAGGCAATAATTTTCTGTCTTCCTTTCTAAGTTCTCGGCTGGGTACCCTGTAACAAAAGAGAAACAAACAGAAGTTTATTAACATGTATACATGGGAGATACCCAGAGAAAAATGAGTGACACAGAATTGAGGCTTCTGTAGCATCTTTAACAAAGAACAATAAGTTTGTAGAGAAATGGTAGGAAAAAGGAAAGAGGTTTTAGGCTTCTAAAGGCCGTACACTGTGGGAAGGTAAATATTTGGGAAAGGATAGATAAAGGCTAGTTTTTAAAGTTTGTTGTGTGGATTCCTCTGGTGCCGTCTCCAGGCTGACGGGGTCTAAAGTTGTCTCTGGTGATTAACTTTTGTCCTTCCTGGTAGAGAGAGGAGGAGGGACACCTTTGAGAACTGATGACCCGCTTTTAGGCAAATAGGAGGGCAAGGAGCTTTTCTTGTATCTGCTTCTTCTCAGTTGCCTTCAGCTCAAAATGATCCTTATGCTAAAGTGGCATGTCTGGGGTGGCAAAGCTGCCGCCCTTCAGCCTCCTCTCGTCTTCATGAGCGAGATGCCATGCGCAGGGCAGGAAAGCTGTGCTTGCCTCCTTCACGTCCCCCAGCACGGTGCCTGGCACATGATTGGCCTCCATTAAATATTTGTGGAGTGGGTGTTCCGAAGAGGCACTGCAGCTTGGCCAAGAATCCAGAGCAAATACGTGATGAATTCAAGCCAGGAGGAACTTGGTCTTCCCGAGGCCATGTGCCCCGCAGTTTGTACCATATTATGCTGCTTAAAAAGCGTTCATTGATGAGTTTGCATGAACATCCTTCCTCTCTGCCTTTTGGGAGTGTCTGGATGGCCTAAGTCTTGGCTTATCTACTGCTGATGCTGATGTTTAGGTAGCTTTCGTTCATTTAGACTGACGAGTTTAGAAGCCAAATATAATTCTGTGATGTTGGGAAGTTGCTTTTGCTCTTTTTCAAATTTTTCATCCATGAGAATGGAATGGGGGTAAGCACTGAACAGAGAGGGTGACATGTAAAGATCTTTTGTTGCAGTAGACTCTGCCATTTATTCAGCAGTCCCCCTCCCCTCCAAAAAAACTTTATGGGAAGCGTATGAGGCAACACATAGAGTGAGGGAAAAGCTGAAGGACTAGGGCTTGAAAAGGACAGGGTCTAGGAATTCATAGAGAGTCTCTTTGAAACTGAGCAGGACCCTGTGGGGCTCCCGGGCACGGAGGCCTTTTTGTTCCCCATTTCTTGTAGGCAAGACTCCAGCCTCCATGACCTTCCCTGAGTTCCAAAAGGCAGATTCGAACAGCTGCTAATCAAGGGAGGAGCAGCCCAGAAACCGCCTGAGGCGAGATTAAAGGGACCCGAGAAGCTCATCAAGATTAGGAGACCTGAGACCTGGGATTAAGGGAGTGCAGGCCTGTGTGTACACCCTGATCTTGTCAGCGACCCCACCCTTGAACCACTGTTATAAAACCCCTCATCAGATCCAGGTTGGGGACTTCTCTGGTGGCGCAGTGGTCAACAATCTGCCTGCCTGATGCAGAGGACATGGGTTCGAGCCCTGGTCCGGGAAGATCCCACATGCCGTGGAGCAACTGAGCCCGTGTGCCACAACTACTGAGCCTGCGCTCTAGCGCCTGCGAGCCACAACTACTGAGCCCACGTGCCTAGAGCCCGTGCTCCGCAACAAGAGAAGCCACCGCAATGAGAAGCCTGCGCACCACAAGGAAGAGTAGCCCCCCACTAGCTGCAACTAGAGAAAGCCTGTGCGCAGCAACGAAGACCCAAAGCAGCCAAAAAAAAAAAAAAAAAAAAAAAAATCCATCCGGATTGGGATACATGGTTTTCAAGTGTAGGAGCCTGCTGTGGTCCCCTTTGCCTGGCACAGCAGTAACACTATTCTTTCTACTTCACCCGAAACTCTGTCTCTGAGGTTCGATTCAGCATCAGTAAGCAGAGGCTGAGATTTCAACATCATCTTCAGGCACCACCAATGGTGTGTCTCAGCTCCAGCCATTTTTACCGGTGTCACTCATCTAGAAATTCAGTGAAATGAGACCTGATTGTCCTGACTTGTTACGACTGACTCCAGATGGGCCCAGTCAGCATGCAGCAAGAGGGGAACATTTCTCTAAATGTAAATTTGGCACTGTTTTCCCAAGAAAGTAGCAGGGCTGCTGGGCAGTGCAGGACAACGTATGTCCACTACGTTCTAGGAGGACTTTCCCAGTTCTAACCTTCCTGACTTGTGCATTCACTGTGATTTGTGCTTTAGGATGCTAAGAAACATTGGTCAAGGTTTATCAGAGCTACTGGGATATTTAATCAGAGCCTAAAAGGGACCAAGAACCCACATTTAGGGTAGGTTGGTTTGTGGTCTTTGCTTTTTCTTTGTTTGCTTTTATTCGTGGAATAGCCCACCTACTCCCCTTTTTCTAAGCATATTTTCATAAGTCCTGTGATCTTAGAGATTTCTTTTCTTCACTTTTCCTGTGTCTTATCCCCAAAGTTTATCTGTACAACTGAACCATTGCCTCTTGCATTGGCCCTTCCCTTCACGTTAATCTGATAACTGTGGTGATTTACCAGAAACTTGTTGCTATCGGAAATGGGTTTGGTTGCTCGTGGTAACTGGTTTCCACTTCTTTATTTTTCTCAGAAGTAGTAAACATAGTACCCCATTTCCCTGAACTGTTCTTATCCAATTCCAATAAGTGCCTGTAATGGGTACTTTACAGGACACTGCAAAACAAACCCGTAAACTCTTCTTGGGTGAGCCATTTGGAGGGCCTCTCGGGTCCCTGACAGTTAAGCATCTTGATCCCAAGAGGTCAGCCCTATTTGCACAGAGAGGTTACTCCATCTTCGTGGAGGCAGCCAAGAGCAAGGCCTGAAGAGGATTAAATAAAGACCCTGCTGGTCAGAGGAGTAAACAGTGCTCATCCAAACATCCTTTGGTCGACAACACAAAAGCAAAACACAGGACCAGGGCCTGGTCGGAAGGGTGCCAGGTCTCGTGGGGACTGGGAGAAGATGTAATGGGATGCGTTTGGTGACAAGGAGTGTTGATTTAATGCATTGTTTGGACACTTCCTTAATAGAAGATTAAAGACAACATGCTTCGGCTTTATGCCAGGCTTGTGGGTGGCACCATCTTGCTTTGCGGCATTGCTTCTGGACCTGGGCCTCTAGCAGCGATGATGCTTGCTCAAGTGAGTCCTTGGAGTAGGAGGAGATCTCCTACTCTTTACATCAGGAGCAACCTTTAAAGTTCCCCCTTCCTTAAACTTTCTGTTCCCTCAAAAAGGAATGCCTCTGCCTGTGGGCCCCTTATTTGGCTTTAGGGCCATGCCTTTGGCATGTTGGTTTGTTTCCATTCCTTTGGAGTCAGAGGTGGAGTGAGCACTGCTTTGGAAATCTTGGTTCTGAGACAGCTTGAGCTGTCTCTTCTCCCCTTTTCTTTCTTGCTCTTTGAAAACAAAAGACAACAAAACACTACTTATTGAATTTGTTATTTTGTCCCAAATATGGGCAGGCACTAGCCATTACATGAGAATATCATTCTCTGCTTTTCAAAAGCTCTTCCCAATGTCTGCCTGTCCTGGGCATCACCATTTCCAACTGATAGAAAGGGAAACTGAGGTTGAATAGCTTGTGATGTGTATAGTATCACCTTGCTAGTTAAGAAATATGAATATTAAAATTTCTGAATATACCCAAAAGGAGAGAGACTAGTATTATGAACTCTCAGAAGCCCATTATCTTGGTTAACAATTACCAAGTTTTACCACATGTGCACATAGATAGTCCTGGAGAAAATGTTAACTGATATTTGTAGAAAGAAATACTTTATACTTTGCAAAGATTTCTTTCACATTTATTCATTTTATTTAGCAAATATTCATAGTCAGACACTCTCTTAACATTGTCTAGCAACCCTATGAAGTAGATTCTATTATTTCCCCCATTTTATAGATGAGAAAACTGAGGCACAGAGAGGCTAGCCGATTTGCCCAAGTTCACAGAACTCATAAACGTCCTAGCTAGTATTTGAATGTATTTTCTCATTTGATCCTCTCAGTGGGGCTGTGAGATCATAATTATCACCCTGTTCATTTTCAGTCTAGGAAAAAAAAACAGAATTTATGTGGCTCAACTGAAAACAGTTCTCATACAAATACAGATAGTGAGCGTTTGTCAAAGTTTTGGTTAATTAATGGGGAACCAACAAAATGATAAAACTGGTTTAAAAATTGGATAGATAAAGGAAACATATATATTTTTTCAATAGTGAGGAAGGAATGCTGAGATAACATTGCTAAATTACATACAAAACTGGTTAATATTCTATGGGCAATAAAATCATAACCTTGAGAGTTATCTTTTCTGCTAGATGGAAATCATTTGTATCTCTATTGTATCTTATTAGGGTTTTACAAGTTAACATCTGATTTTACAGAGTTTTACAAGAGCTGCCCTAATTAGTTGTAAATAGTCTTTCAAAGCTACATTTCCCCCCATGGAGTCCAAAGAACCTTAGAGCTCCCAGAGCCTGTGATTTGACGGTGCTCTTGTATGACATTGAAAGGCATTATGGTGATCTTTTGCCTCATTTGCAGGGTTTGAAATGACAGTCATGTAGAGAGTAATGCAGCTGGTGCTCGAACCAAACCTTTCTGAGCCCGGGACTTTCCCTCTAGGCTGTGCTGATATCATCTTTAGATTTTGACTGGGTGCTTAGGAGGCTAGAACTAAGAAAAAGAATTAAAAATGTTAAAATTGGTACAGCGGAGAATTCCCAGAGACTGAAAAAGTATCACCTGGAAAAACTATTAAAAATATAGATTTCTGAGTCCTTCTCTAGAGAATGTAATTCTCAGTGGGGCTGGGATGGGGCCTGGGATTTTATATTTTTTAACAGCATTTCCGGGTGTGGTGTTACTGGGCTGAGTCCCGTTATGACAGCATTGTAAGTATAAGTGAGAAATGAAAGAGCCTTATGTTATCACCCGCATGGATGGACAGGGTGAGGGTGAGGCTCCTCCAGAGAAGATAAGAGGGACCAGCAAGGCTGTACCTCCCAAGCATCACCAGTGTATAAGTGCCCCCAATACTCCTGAAAGAGCTAGATATGGAGCAAGACCTGGGAGAAGGAGGAGTCAGTAAACATAGCCGCTGGGATGAGCAGAGTGCTGTTTGTTTATGCTGAGCATATCTGGGTAGGGTTGTTTTTCAAGGTAGTTTGGAAATTTTGACTTTGTCTTCACCCATTTGCTTATCTGAAGCAGCATGCTGGATGGGGCGATTGGACTCGGGAAGATGTTTTGCAAATTTTAGTCCTGCTGCTTCTCTCTCCCTAGAGGGGGTTTTAGAGAAGCTTAGAGAAGCATTTGAAATTAGTCTGACAGTGCGTAGTCCTTAAAGGGACGGTTCTGGATTCGAAGGCTGTGAGCCTTAGGAAAGGTGGGTCAGGGCTGTTGGAGCTGCAGTGTGTTTTGGGGGGTGTGGCTGCGTGTACAGTTACCAGGCCACCAAGGGCAATTCTGTTGTCCCTCCCTGGAGAGTGACCTTATGTTTTATGTCCAATATTTGGGGGACAGCTTATTTTCCCAGCTGGGATGCAGAAGATACAAAGATTCAGAAGATTGCTCGAGGACTTTGGGGTCTGGGCAACCTGAGTTTCACCCAAAGGGAGCACTGCAGTGCCGGCTGCTATTAGCATTGGGATGATGTGTGATCTCTGCTTGCCTGTGGGCTTGTGAGCCTTGAGGGCATGGGTGGGAGGCACTTCTTCAGAAATTGCTTTTCCATCAAAGCCAGAAAAAGGAGGGGGCAGGGTGGGAAATCTTGGACAGTCCTTCTCTCTTCCTGGATGCACATCACTCACAACTCGTTTCCTGAAAATCCTAGCACACTCCAGTGGTGAGAGACAGCTTCCTGCAGATCTGCTGAGCCAGCCCCTTGTCAGAGAGGAGATGAGAACAAGATGTGGTTGGAGAAGGGGTGGCTGGGCTGAGCTGGGCTGCTCAGTGGCCCTGCAGCCCTGTCTCTGAGGGGATAGTGTCTTTGGTGCCGAGAGCAGCGCCAAGGCACCACCAGGGACTGGAGGCATAGATGGGCCTGGCTTGCGGCGATGGGGAGCGTGTGAAAGCAGTGTCTTGTGAATCGGTACAATTGCACAGATAGTGGTGATGGAACATGACCCTTCCTTTTGCTTTTAGAAGGAAGGATGACCCTCCTGGTCAACATCCGCAACCGCATTTGGGGAAAGGGTTGTTATTAAAAAAAACAAACAACCCCCCCCCCCCAAAAAAAAACGACCCCTGACGTCCTTACATGTCTATCCTCTTTATCTTGCCCTGTGCTTTGCTTACGCCTACGGGTCTTCTCTGCATGTATTCACATCTAAGACCCAGGAGCCTCCTTTTTGTGGCATCACATGTTCTCAAGGCTGCTGTCATCACCGTCAAATTGTGCTTTGGACTACTGCTGGCAGTGCTTGAGTTTTATGCTTCTACCTTCTAATAGAGACGGAGCAGAGAACTGCTTAAAAAATATGGTCTGGCCCAACAGACTTGGCTTTGAAACCCGGCTCTGACACTGTGCCATGACAGCTTGGACAAGTTACAGTTCCGAGGTTGCAGTGTCCTCCTAGGCATGTTGTGAAGGTGAAATGCTTTCTCACTTAAAGGCATGTGAACTGTTTTGATGGCAACTTTTCAGGGTTTCTTAAGCTCAGAATGATCCAGGGTGTGGTGGAGGTAGAAGGGTGATGGAGGCTTGGGTAGTGAGACAAGTGGATATTTCTGAAGTTTGCCTGCTTTAAAAGTATGTTGAGAACTCGTGGTCTAGGGTGGTGGTTCTGCCCGAGACTCACTCAGAGAGTTATTACAACAACAGATGGTTGGGCTCCAACCACAGAGTTTCTGTGTGCAAGGATGTTTGCAGTGGGGCCTGGCAATCTGCATATATATATATATATATATATATATATTTTTTTTTTTTTTTTTTACAATCTGCATTTTTAACTAGTTCCTAGGTGACGCTAATGCTGCTGGTCCTGAAAAGGGCAGTTAGGTGGAAGAGGGAGCAGACTGTTTCTTGTAGATTCAGCAGACAAGAATGAGGCCAGTGGGTGTAGGTTACAGAGAGAGGTAGTTTTTGGTTCAGTGTAAGAACTTTCTCTAACTATTTTATGTGGGTGCTCTCAGGAGCTCCCTGTCACTGGAGATGTCCAGTGCCGAATGGCCATCTGGCAGATTCCTACACAAGGTAGAAGATTCATTCATTCGTTCATTTATTCATTCATCCACTTTTTCCACAGAATAAACCTGCCTGGTACTAGGAGCTGGGGAGAAGCATTGAACAAGGCAGCCGTGCTCCCTGCTCTTAGGGAGTCCACAGTCTAGTGAGTTTGGCTTAATGATTCCTGAGGTCCCTCTCAGCACTGAGGCTCTGAGAGTCCTATGATGACAGTGGCAGAACTCCTGAATAAGAAGGTGCAGAAAGATGCTTACCCTTCTGAGGATGTGTGGCCAAGAAACGACCAAGAATGTGGACTCCTCTGAGGTTCAGTCTGGATTGCTCTCTTTGGAGCATCTTGGTGTCACTGGATGAATATTCCCCCCCCACTAAGGCTCAGAAGAGGCTGGGAGTGTATTTTCCAGGAGTGCATTACTGTGGGAAAACTCACGTCTCCCTACTGTCATCCAGGATGGACTGTTAAATTCTGAACTCCTGACTCGCCGTCCATTATGCAGTCTGTGAAAGCAGACCAAGGAAATGGGCTGCAGGAATGAGCTCATTGTTTTTTCACCTCTCTCAAGTGATATACTGGGGAGTTAATGGCTGGGGGGAATTGAAAGGAAATAGGTAAATTCCACCAGTTTTTCTGGGTTCTTCCCATCATAATCCCTGTTGAAAGCAATAATGATAATCACTAACCTTTACTGAGCTCCACTCTGAGCCAGGACTGGTTTTAAGCTCTTTTCATGCATTATGTTATTTTACTCAGATGACAACCCTGTCAAGTAGAAGGGATTTTGCAGAAGAGGAAACAAAGGTTTGGAGAGGTAAAACAACTCGCTCATGGCCATAGAGACAGTACATGTCAGAACTGGCACTGAAACTTAGTCTCTCAGACTCCAGACCATGTTCTAAGCTCCTAGTATGCTCAACGACTCACTCATTCATTCATTCAGTAATTAGTTAACACATTCTTTCACTGAGTACATGTTAAACACCAGTATATACTGGTGAGCAAAACAGCTTGGCCTCTGTCCTCCTGGGGCTTACAGTTTATCTCCCTCAGACAAATGGGTGACTCTTCCCTTCGATCCCTGACTGGTTAGATGCTACGGAGGAAGAGAAAGGGAGACAGAATCTGGCAAGTTAGCTACTGACCCAAGCTTTCCATGTGAATTGGAGTTTCTCTACACAAGCTGGGTTTTCTGTTTTGCTTTGTTTTTACATCTCCCTGTTGGGTTTCTTTTCTTCTCGTCCGAGCCAGCACGTTGAAGGGCTTGACATAGTGCAAGAGACAACCCTTGTGGCATTTGCCTTCCGACTGCACTCTTTGGGTGGAGGGGAATCTGAGAGTCTGGGGTCCCGGAACTTAGAGCCGGAAGTGACTCCGAGAGACTCTGGAGATCCTCTTCAATGACCCTCTCTTGTGGGAAATGTCACCTCTTACAAAACCAGGGTGGTCCCTGCAGGTCCCTTTGGCTTTCTATGCTGGCCTCAGCTTGTATCTTCTTATTTAAAAAGCAGTTTCAAATTAGATTTTCTGTTTTCAGAATAAAAACATGATAATTATTCTTTAAGATCAACCAGTTTTTCAGAAATATTATACAGCTTACATTGTGAACATCTTCCGTAATTCCCTGAGATAACCACCATTAACGATGGGCGTGCCCTCCTCCAGCTGTTGTTGATGCATGCACTAGTGTGTACTGCTGTTACTTTTTCATTAAAAGGGATTTAAAAAGTACATACTTTCCTGAAATTTATTGTCTTTATCTAACTCCATTTTAGACATCTTTCCACATTAGTAGATATAGATCCACTTAATTCTTTTTTGTTAGATTTCAATTTTTAGTGGTGCCTTCCATTACAAACTTTGCCCCCTGACCACGATTTTCTTTAGATTCGTTCTGCTTTTAACGTGGCTGAGCTAGTTGAAGCGTCCATTTGGCTCTTTTGCCTTTTAACTTTCAGGGAAATTCTAAAAGCCTTATTTGAGGTCACCTTGCCTTTGGTGAGGGATTCTTTTTGTTTCGTTTCTTTTTTTTTTTTTTCTTTTTCTTTTTTGCAGTACGGGGGCCTCTCACTGCTGTGGCCTCTCCTGTTGCGGAGCACAGGCTCCGGACGCGCAGGCTCAGCGGCCATGGCTCACGGGCCCAGCCACTCCATAGCACGTGGGATCTTCCCGGACCGGGGCAAGAACCAGTGTCCCCTGTATCGGCAGGTGGACTCTCAACCACCGCGCCACCAGGGAAGCCCTGGTGAGGGATTCTTAACCCCAGCTGCAAGAGGTCTGTGGCAAGAGAGAAACCAATGTCCAATTTTAGGAAAGAAAAAACAATATTGGAAGGGTAACACGTAAAACTACCAGGTCTCAGGGGATCTGAACCACTAGGTCTCAGAAAAGATGGGCAAAGGAAACTCCTGGAACCCATGCAGCAGGAACAGGAGAAGATGAATAGCTCCCATTTGTTAAGTTCTTGCAGCATTGCTCCATTGGCTTGGCTCGCGCCGAGGGCCACCCTTGGCCAAGGCCAGGTAGGATACCTTGACTGACAGTCTTACCAAAACATGCAACAGGGAATAGGGGTTCCCTTAAAGAAAAATTGGTGTGCATATACCAAAAGTTGGTGGATACGTTGGAGAAATAATCAGTCAAGGTACACAATAGGGTCCATAGACCCTGGGAAATTTTGTGAATGTGTTTGCACATGTATTTTCCCAGGACCCAGAACGAGTTAAGATCTGAGATAACTGCTTTTGTGGTCAACTCTATCTGGTTGTGGCTGACTTAAGCGATGATCCCAATGAACACAAAGTTCATAACAAACTTCACTCTGTTTTTCTTTTTATTCCTTGAGCCGTTCCATAGGACTGCCTAGTTCCTTCTGTGTGGAGACGCTTGGGGTGGCTCTACCAAGTTTAGTTAGAATCACTGGCTGCTGTTCCCAGGACCGTGAAGTCCATCATCTAAGGAGACAAATGCCTGTTTTTATTCTTTTCAGGCACCTTTTTGCTCCAGCCTACACAGAAACCCAATATACTCCAAGTGGCAACCCTCGAACTACCACCCTGAAATCCGAGGTAAGTTCAGGTCAATATCTGTCAAGCAGATGCCCTATCCCAGACCCACCCCTAGGAAGTGAGGAGATGCTCAGTGGAGACAGTCCCTCCCCTGAAGAAATTGTTTCCCTGACTGAGACCCAGGGAGTGAGCAGGAGACACGAAATATGAATTTGTTGTTTCGTAAGCGTACCCTCCCGTTTGCTGGCTAAAATGGTGAAACAAACAATATTTTAAGCAAGTTGCATCTGATTAAAGTTGATATAAATCATCGTGAAGCATACATTTTCTTTGCTTTATGTTAATTACCCACATACTAACAAAAGTTTAAGTAAGAGAAATGATTTACTGGTAATCCTGTCATCTCACCCAGTCGGGTGTTTGTTTTTTTTTTCATATGGACATGTAAGGTTTTGTACTCTGCCTTTTTTTTTTTTTAAGATGTTGGGGGTAGGAGTTTATTAATTATTTTTTATTATTTATTTTTGCTGTGTTGGGTCTTCGTTTCTGTGCGAGGGCTTTCTCTGGTTGTGGCAAGCGGGGGCCACTCTTCATCGCAGTGCGCGGGCCTCTCACTATCGCGGCCTCCCCCGTTGCGGGGCACAGGCTCCAGTCACGCAGGCTCAGTAGTTGTGGCTCACAGGCTTAGTTGCTCCGCGGCATGTGTGATCCTCCCAGACCAGGGCTCGAACCCGTGTCCCCTGCATTAGCAGGCAGATTCTCAACCACTGCACCACCAGGGAAGCCCTGTACTCTGCCTTTTTAATGTGGTTTTAGGATGTGAAGATTTTCTTATTTTGCTGCTATCTTCATATTGGGTATTTTTCCCCTCCAAGTTGAGCTTGGCTGTTTGCACAGAGATTTGTCATTTAAAAAATGATGTTTCAGTTTTAGTCTTTTAGTTTGCTCCACCACACCATTTGGTCACTGGTGGACATTTAAGGTCATGAATCATACACATTTCATGGTTTGCTAGCTTTTCCTACAGGGCACCTTTTAGAATTTGTAGGATTAGAGTGGTGGTTCTCCACTAGGAGTGATTTTGGTTTAAATCATTTCTTTTCCTTAAATTTTTGTTAAATATGTTGGTAATGAACATAAAGCAAAGGAAATATGCTTCGTGATGATTTATACCAATTTTAATCAGGTGCAATTACCCTAAAATATTCTATTTGTCTCTTTGACTGTTTTAGCCAACAAAGGAGGGGACCCTTGGCAATTTGTAGGCACAGTTTGGGTTATCATGACTGGGAGGTGGATGCTACTGGCATCTGGTGGGTAGGGATGCTGCCAATTACCCTACAATGCACAGGCCAGTCCTCCACAGCAGAGAATTATCTGGCCTCAAATGTCAATAGTGCCCAAGCTGAGACATTCTGGACTTGAGTGACCCTTCTGAGACTCTGTGCCAAAGAGCAGGGGTGAAGGAGAAGGGAAGACAGACTCCAGCAGAAGGAGCAGTCTTTTGCCTTTGGGGCTGGATGTCATGGGCTTTTGTGGTGTGCGTATCTGGGGGGTGTGGTGTGTAGGCAGCACGATGGGCTCCTCCCACAGCTTCCCATGACCCTGAGGTTCCCACGTGATCCAGTCTCTACAGTAGCCCTGCCGGAATGCAAAAGCCTAGAAGACAATGACAGCCACTAACAGTTGTTAGCAGCACAGATGAGTTTATCAGATCACCCCTGAATGAGGAGAGGGACACAGGACAGTTAGGTTTCGATGGGTCTAAGAGGTCTGTAGTAACTCGGTAGCTGAGGGGTTATGTTGGACTGTTGGGTGTGAAGATCAGGGCTGCCTTCTTCACCAAGACCTTCCTGGGGTGGGGGGAGTGGCTGGTGCCCACGGGAGGCAAGTAGGCTCTGTCTTCTCATCTCTGGGAAGGCTGGCCAGCTGTGGCTCCACACCTTCTTCAAGGCCCCTTGGTTGAAACTTCTTCCTCCCTTGAGACTTCTGTTCTCTGTCTCCAGCTCGGTGGGGAAGGGACAGACATGCCTCAAAAGCCCCTCGCCATTATGACCTCACAAAGCACCCTCCTCTGGGCTTGGCTTCTGCACTTCTGTGCTGAAGAATGGGTCTCAGTGCTCTGAGTTTGCCATGAGCTCATGCTTCCTGCTACGAAAGCCCCCTCAGGGTGGCCCCCTCAGGCTGAGAAGCTGGGAAGGAATGCGATGACTTCATGGCTGTTGTGTACTTGTTCTTTGTGCTCTCAGGGTTAGGCAGAGATGTTGTGAGGGCCTTTGAGAAACAGAGGACAGTGAGAGAACTTCCCCTCCCTCCCAGAGAGCCCCTCCTTCCTGAAGGTCTCGTTGACTGAAGCACAGAAGCACATCTCGCCTGAAGCATGGGATGCCTCTTTGTTTTCTTACATCCCCTGCTCCTGGGCTCTTGCAAAGCCCCCCACCCAGCCCCAGGGGGCTTCCAGTCAGCTTTCTTACTTGGGAGCTGAAGACTCCAAGAGAAATGGGAATGGAATAAACCACTTAGCCTCGCTTGACCCAAATGTTGCGGATCACACTCTCCTACCAAACTTGGCCAGGGGTAGTGGGATTTGTGGGAACCTTATCCAACCCATTGCTGGGCCTGTGGGCTCCAGCCCTGATCTAGGTCAGATCACTGGGGGAATGGTCTGTGAGTGTGTTCCAGTAGAACGAGTTGCAGAGTTTGGGGTCTGAAGCCAGGGTTTTAGTCTTGGCTTTAACTAGCTGTGTGACCTGAAAAACCCTTTTGACCACACTAGTGTTGAGTTTCCTCATCTGAAAATTGGATATACTAAGATCTGACTCTCAGGGCTGTGGAAGGGTAAGATGAATCACTGATTTTTATGGGAATTTATAAACATCTCTTCCAATGCCACATCTTACATATGAGGAAATTGAGGGGAGAAGAGAAAAAGGAACATGCCGAAGTCGAGATAACCAGTGAGAGGCAAGGCTTAGACTAGTACCTCAGTCTCCGTTGGTGCTGGAAGATAATAGAGCTTTGACAAACTAAGTTCCATGCACTTTGCTGGGTCTGCTTTTGCTAAGAGAGACAGAGCATGGAGTCTGAAGTCAGGCTGCTGGGGTTTGAATCTCCACTTTGCCGTGTGGCCCTGTGAATGACCTAAAACCTCTCCAACTTTTAGTTCCCCCTTTTAAAAAATGAGAATAAGAGTATCTACCTCATAAGGCTGTGGTCAGAATTAAAGGAAAAAAACCATATAAATTGTTTATCCAGGAGCAAGAGCTGGGTGGATGTTAGCTCTTACTGTTAATAACAGTAAATGGCAGGCATTATCATCACGTGCGGTGATGTGTGTGACAGCCCTTTGTAAAGTGTGCTGCACTATACTCATGCCTAGAGCTGAGCAGAGGGTGGAACCAGAGAATGTAGACGAATGGGTTAGCTGTCTCCTGGGTCACATGCTTGCCCGCTGGGGACCAAGGAACAACCACAATCAAGTGTGGTCCTGGTGATGGGTCACTCGGACTGTTGTTATGTAGGTGAATGCCAGAGATTCCCAATTGGCCCTGCTCTGGCCCAGGACGTTGGTGGGGAAAGATAAAGCTTCTGTGTCTGCAGCTACACAGTTTACATCCTTCTTAAGCCCTTTTTAAGAACCTGGCTCTGCCCTGGAGATTCTACCTTCTTTCTCTTCGGACCAGCTTATCTCTTTTGACCTTTTGGGAAGAAGCTTGTAGGAATGTGTCCCTTGTTATCACCCGTTGGTGTGCTGGGAACAGTCCTGGTTTGTGTCCGTCTGTCTGGTTTAGCACTTTATCACTCTCAGCGGGGTCCTGGTTTGCCTCATAAATGCTCTGGCTACCCTACTTATCAAACACTCCACTGGCACCTCGAACTTTATTTCAAGCCCTTCTTCATGATTTGTAATTATCTTTGTATGGCTTTTAAACTAATATTGGCTCTCACAAGACCCTAAGTCCTATGAAGGCTGGAGCTGTGTCTGTTGCTCACTGTTGTGTCTCGGGGCCTAGTCCTGGGCCTAGCACAGAGTGGTTTGTAGCCATGAGGAATCCAGCCGGGTTCGGAAGACCAGATGGCCGTGAGATGCCCTGGCTAGAGAGCAGCAGCAGACCTGCAAGCGTCCATGGACACAGGTGCCAAATCAAGTCTGCTCCAGGCGGGTAGGGATTCAAGGGGAGCAGGGAGGATGGGGGATAGACCAGTGCCATCAACTTGGAGGTTTAAAACAACAGAAATGTGTTCTCTCGTAGTTCTGAAGGCTAGAAGCCCAAAATCAAGGTTATGCTCCCTCTGTCGTCTCTAGGGAAGGATCCTTCCTTGCCTCTTCCAGCTTCTAGTGGCTCCTGGCCACGCTTGGTGCTTCTTGGCTTCTAGTTTTGTCTAATCTCTGCCTCCGTCTGCACATGGCCTTTCTCTTTGTGTGTGTGTGTCTCTCTGTGTCCTCGCTTCTTTTTATAAGAATAGTAGTTCAGTATTGCCTCATCTTAATTTAATTACATCTGCAAAGACCCTATTCCAAATAAGATCACATTCTGAGGTTCTGGGTAGACATGAATTTTGCGGGGGACACTGTTCAGTCCTTACGGGGGGTCAAAGATGTGAGTCTAGTGGGGAGGCAGGCTTTTGAGAAGCCAGTGTTTCCTGTGGCCAGCATCGTGTCATAGAAAGACATCTGAGGGACTTCCCTGGTGGTGCAGTGGTTAAGAATCTGCCTGCCAATGCAGGGGACACGGGTTCGAGCCCTGCTCCGGGAAGATCCCACATGCCGCAGAGCAACTAAGCCCATGCGCCACAACTACTGAGCCCGTGATCTAGAGCCTGCGAGCCACAACTACTGAGCCCACGTGCCACAACTACTGAAGCCCACGTGCCTAGAGCCTGTGCTCCACAACAAGAGAAACCACCGCAATGAGAAGCCTGTGCAATGCAACGAAGAGTAGCCCTCGCTCGCTACAACTAGAGAAAGCCCGCGCGCAGCAACGAAGACCCAACGCAGCCAAAAATAAATAAATAAACTGTTTCTCTGAAAAAAAAAAAAGAGATCTTAAATCCCGGGTTCCCCAACTAGCAGTGAGACCTGCGGCAAATCTCTTCGCTCCTCTGAGCCTTAGCTTCTTCATCTTTTCAGTGAGGATGATGGCATCCACCCTGTCCCACCGCCCAGGAACATTGCGAGGGTCAAACAAAATGGTGGCTTAGAAAGCTCTTTGCAGGTTGTAAGCTTAGGGTAGCTATATAATCATCCCTGACTTTCACGAGACGCTAACGTTGCCATGCTTATCAGTATCCTGTGGTCTGACCACCCGCTTTCTCCACGCTAGGATCACTGCTTTTACCATGGGACAGTGAGGAAGGCAGAACAGTCCAGTGTCACGCTCAGCACCTGCCGGGGAATGAGGTAAGAGGCCCTGACAGTGCTGGGTGGGGCGCACCTGAGACTCTCCCCAGCAATGGAATTTTTTAAGCTAAGCGGGGCTGGCCTTGGGCAGGGACTTTGAGAAGCTGTCTGTTGAGAATGTATGCAAGCCAGCTCTGAGAAGGGCTGAGCTTGGGAGGGACAAGGGAAGTAATCCTTTGATGATGGTGACGGTAAAAATAATAACGTTAATAATAGATAACCCACAGATTCACTGGGGATTGAGCAGACTCTTTCCTGAGGAGCTTGAGGTTTTATTATTATTTAGGTGTGGTGAAGCCCACAGAGCAGGAGACAACTGCCGTTGAAAAGACACTTTATTGTACTCAAGATCCCAGGAGGAGGGGCATGCCATGCTGGGGCTGGGGCACAGGGCAGCACAGGGGTCAGTCAGGAGGCAGACGGGGGAGAGGGAACGTGGGCAAGAGTCTTTATTGTGGTTTCTGTGGAAAGGAACAGGAAAGGCAGGGTAAGCAGGCTTAGGATTGGCTAGTTTGAATAATTTTGGTGGGATCTGGGGCATGGGGCTGTCCCTAGTTGTCTGGTACCTGGCCCTGGGGTGAACAGGCCCGGGGAGGTGGGCAACCCAGAGAGAGAGAAGCCCATTGGAAAGGCATGCTGTGCTCACTGGTGAGTTACCATCTGTAGGAAGTGGCTAACCCTGGGGGCAGGAGCAAGGTCCCAGTGTCAAAGCACCAGGATATAGGAAATAGAAGACATGGTTCATACACTTGAAATTGATGAATTTGAGCATTTATTCCCACTTCTCCTTTGCTCTTCTCTGGTAGAAGTGCTTATAGGCGGCAAAAAAGGAAATGGGCAGCTAGTGAAAAGAGCAGGAAGAGAAGGGAGAAGCAGGGATAATCTTCAAGACAGAAAATGAACTGAAAAGTTCCAACGAGGGGGCATGTTGGAAAGAGAGTGACTTCATTCTCTGAGCCAGACGACCTGGCTTTGAGCAAGTAGCAGTTGACCAGAGGGGTGACCTTGGACCTTGATGGTCTCTTTTGTAAAATGTGGATAAGGGAAATATATATCTGTCGTGTTGTGAGGATTGCACGTGCTAATAGATATCTAACGTTTAGAACTGGCCAGTATATACAAGCACTCAGTCACCTCCCAGACCCGTGCTTCCTGGGCGGGACCCGCAGCGGGGCACCATCAGTATCACCTGGGAGCTTGTTCAAAATGTAGTATCTTAGGTCCCACCCAGACCTACTGGATTGTAACCTGTATTTTTACCAAGATCCCCAGGTGATATGTGTGCCCGTTATAGTTTATACCTGAGAATATGTGTTCCTTGAGAATATGAATTCTATCTCAATATCTGTTTCTCTCCTCCAGCCTACCCTGGCGCTTTGCATATAGTAGGATCTATACATGTATGTTGGAGTAATAAAAATCATTTATTTAGACTCTTCCCACCCTCCCCTCCTTTTGGAAAAGAGATGATGATCTGAAAAACCTGTGTTCTAATTGCCTATACTAATTGCCTGGGTTTTAATTGCCTATACTATGTGGTACCTATACCCAGTGTGTTGATAACCTAGCTCTATGAAAACAAAAAGAAAAAAAAGCACTGATATGTAGCATCTGCCAGTATGCTGGTAAAAATATTCCCACCATGACCAATTCGAAGCTATCAACATGATGTTACTGAAGGCAGCATTGGGCAGATATGCACACGTTGGCCCTCATGAGCCAGTAGGAGGTGTTTCCACTGTGTACCCTTCCTCTCTCTTGATCGATTGAGCCAATGATTGTTTCTTTCATTCAGCAAATTAACAGTGGGTGTCTGCTCTATGCCCATGTCCTACACGGGTGGAGGGAAGACAGGCATATAAAAGTAATTTCCTGAGCCCTCAGTTTCTCTTCCGTAAAGTGGGCATGGATGATAGGCATGGTAGAGAATGTTAAGTGCTGTGTTAACGCTACAGCATGCAGACGGGATTATTATCATCCTATAACAGTGAAACCATGCTAAGACTCACCCAGGCTCGCGTGCCAATGTGAGGCCCATCATGCTGCCGATCCCACGTGTTTGTTTATACGTCGAGCCATGTCTCATCTGTAAGGCTTCATGGTGAGCTGGCCGGAGGGGATCAGGCAGGAAACAAGCTTTGGCTGGGAGGCCATAACAGAGGCCCCAAATCCCCTGCTCAAGTGACCTGATTGAGCCTAGCCAACTGGCCTTCCAGTGGTGTTTACGGGCCCAGTCGTCTGCAGTCTGCAAGTGAACAGCATCTGTCCCAAGAAGGAGGAAAGGGAACATGCGGGTGTGACTTGCTTCTCTCTGCCTATTCCTCTGTCCTCTTGGTCTGGGGCAGTGGGAATTTGGCTTGGCCTCTTTGTACATCATTCCCACAGCTGTGCTGATAGGGGGGAACCGGGTGAGCCGTCCATGTGTTTCTATTTTGCACGCTTCCCTTTTATGGGGTCCACCCGCCTTATTTTCCCAGCCTTCTCACTACACACCTTAAGAAACCAAGGGTGTCTGTGGGCCCGACTGATTTAAGAGCTGGAGACGCCTGGCAGATGGCTCGATTCAGACTCTGGAGTAGGAGCAGCTGTAGCAGCAGCAGGCTTCAAACCCGCGGAACGCGGAACACTCCAGTCGCCCCCCACTAAGGCTCATAAAGCGATGCTGCAATGGAAAATCTCCATAGCAATTGTGCTTCTCTCCTGGAAACATGCTCTTTGTGATTGGAGAAAATAGGTAGGATTTATACCAAGTGGGCTCTTCTGGCTGATGATACAAATACAGAGGAATCCAGCTGAGTTTCTAGATTGTTGCTGGGCGTCCTCTTCTCTCCAAAGCAGTTCTTTAGGCTAATTTAATTGAAGAGGTAATACGGGATCATAGTAAAAATACATTCAAATAATACAAGAGCGTACAATGAAAGAGTACGCTTCCTGTTTCCCGAATCCCCCCTCCCCAGAGGCAGCCATTGTTACCAGTTTCTTGTGTATCCTTTTAGAAATCTTCCTTCCAAAAAGGAACATGGGTATGTAATATAATGCTCTGTAATCTTGTTTAGGCCCCTGACCCCTTCGAGAATAGAGTGGCAGCTCTGGATATTTATAAGCTACACCAATGAAACGATGTGGCACACCATTTCCTAGGGGTGTTTAGTGTCCATACTCCCCAAGCCTGTCTCCTATGAAGGACTCATCTAAATGTCCTATACGATGTCTTGTGTGCACAAATGCTTTGCAAATTAACATAAAGTATAAATTTTAGGAGCAACGATTAGTTGTGAAGAAATCTAGACATTACTGGGTTGAGGTGTCCTTGACTGAACCTGTGGGATTTGGCAGACACTGGGCGTGCGTGTACGTGTGTGTGTGTGTGTGCGCGTGCGCACGTGTGTGTCCAACTCACTGTCTATCAGCAGGAGAGGTATTGATTGCAGTAAAAACATTTTTTAAACCTGATTGGTCACTTTGTTTGTAAAGAAAGTGCTTGAAGATTATCATTACGTAACTAATGAGTGTGCTAAACATCCAAATAATACTGGAGCATAAAACTAAAAGAAGTGAAAATTCTTTATCCTGTCCTGCCCTTTCAATCCATCTCATTCCCCATCTGTAATCTGTTGGGGAGTGTACATAATTGAAATACAAAATTATGTGTATATATGATTTTTTAATCCAAGGGAGATTGGTTATAGGGTTATACATACCATTCTGTAATTTGTTTTTTTCTTTTTCCAGTTTAACATTATGTCATAGGCACACATAGATCTAGCTCATTCTTTTAATGGCTGTATAGTATCTTAAGTACTAATGTCTGGCAAGTTTAATTACATAGAAAGTCTTTCAAAGACATACAGTAGATCACCTGTAGTCATCTATTTGATGCATCACTCTTTTTTTTTTTTTTTTTTTGTGGTACGCAGGCCTCTCACTGTTGTGGCCTCTCCCGTTGCGGAGCACAGGCTCCGGACGCGCAGGCTCAGCGGCCATGGCTCACGGGCCCGGCCGCTCCGCGGCATGTGGGATCTTCCCGGACCGGGGCACGAACCCGTGTCCCCTGCATCGGCAGGCGGACTCTCAACCACTGCGCCACCAGGGAAGCCCTGATGCATCACTCTTATAGCAGATCTGTCCTCAAAACCCTGGGGCCCATACTCACTGTGGTTATACCTTACCCCAGGTCCCTGGACTCAGACTTTGTGGGAGAGAGAGGGAGAGAGAGGATATGAAATTAAGAGTGTGCACAGGAGGATGTGTGTGAACGTTATGTGATGGCTTAGAAGGAGCTCACAATTTAGAGTCAAGCGACCTGAGTTTCAGATCTAGCTCCATACCTCCCGGCTGTGTGATCTCTGAGCTTTCCTCCCCGTTTCATTTCATTTCCTCCTTGTCTTTGCCTTGGCCAGCTCAGCTCTCTAGATGATGCCCACGGTGCAGGGGGCTGCTGAGTCCTGGGTGGGAGGCTGAGGGTCGTGTCATGGCTCCGCCCATGAGTAAGGAGCCTGGATGTCAGGAGACCTGGGATCTGCCCCCAGCTCTAACAGTAGGTCACTAGGTGACCTTGGGCAAGTTCCTACTTCTCTGGGCTTTGGTTCCTCTGATCTGAGAAAGCAGGGTAGACAAGACCATGGAAAGGACTCTTCAGTGTAGAAATGTCTGTGCTGCAGAGAGAGTGGGCAGAGTTTCCAGGAGGTGGGGCGCCTGGGACAGAAGGAGCCAGTCCATGCCTATCTGCCCTTTTGCCAAGGAGAGGCGTGGCCCTTTCCCATTTGAATACCTGGCCTTCCTTCTGCAGAACAGATAAGAAATGCTACCTCTGTGTCAAGCATAGAGTAAGCGCTCACAGGGCAGCATCAAGTTTTGTCAGGTGTAGATTCTGGAGCCAGGCAGTTCCTGGTATAAAACCTGACAGGTTGCTTCAGTTCCCTAGCATCAGCTTTCTCACCTGTAAAATGGGAGCAACAATAGTGACATCATTGGTGGATTTACATGAGGTGATGAGTGCAACTTCCTTGAGATCAGGGACTTTTTTTTGTTTTCCTATCACGCTGCATCCCCGGTGCCTAGAACTGTTCCTGTCACACAGTACGTGCTCAATACATATGTGCTGAATGGCTACTGAATAAGATGCCTTGTACCCTGCCTTGTGTATCATACATGCTCAATGACTATTAGCTATCCTTTTTAAATATTACCCTAATTATTAGTAAACATTGCCTCTTACTTCAGTCAACTGTCATAGCAGCCCTGTGAGAGGGGAAGCTTTGTTGAGTAACTTAGCCCAAAGCTAGCAGACAGCAGAGCCAGAATTTGAATCCAGGTTTGTCCCACTCCCAAGCCCATGCTCTCCCCTTGTGCTTGCCACCCCATCCCAGAGGGACCACGTCACCCGTGTGACCACGTCACCTCTGTGCTGCCTTTGAAGCTCCCTGTAACTCCTTCTCACTTGCATGCAGATTTTGGGGGAAGGAAAGAAGTGTGACAGAGTGATTACCTCTTAGGGCAGCTCTGGATATAGCCATGTAGGGTGTGTCCCCTTGGGTTCAGCTCTGAATGGACAAATTCCTAAGAAGCAGTTCTTGCCTAGTTCCTGGAAGGATGCATTTGAGCGAGCCTTGTAGTCATTCAGGGGTTAAACCTGCTGCCTGCCTGGCCTGCCCTGCCAGGGTTCCTCTGTACAATTTCATTTGTATCAAGCTCTCAACAATGAATAGCGTGTGAGGTCGCTCTCAACAATGAATAGCGTGTGAGGTCCTGGCCACCCAACCTCATGGGTCCCCGTCCCGCGCACCCCACCCCACCCCCACCCCCCGCTAAGCTCTGCCAGTGCTTACATTTAGCAAATTAGATCAACTGAGACACTTAGAAGGAGAAATGACTGGTGGGTGTTCAGGGGAGGGCAGCTAGCAGGGCTTGGGATTGGTGACAGTGAAGGGCCCTGGGAAGTAGATTCTCACAAATCCCCCCACTTTCAAAGCTGGGCTTCGCTGTGACATGCTAGGGCTTGCGCCAGCCTGTTCTCCATCCCCTGGCAGTCGGGAAGGTGGCAACTGTGACACAGGCGCGTTACCAGCAGCCGCAGCAGGGGCAGGGGAGGGGAGCGGCCGCAGAGTCGTATTGCTGGAAGGACCTTCAATGTCCTTCTGAGCTTGTGTTTCTCCAGTTATAATCTGCCCACTCCCTGGAACAGAATTGCTTAGAGCTCTGTGAAAAGACAGGGCCCTGCCAGAGGCTGAGCTCCAGGTCAAGGTTCCTGAGTGTGGCTGTGCAGGAGATTCCTATGGGACTTGTTCACTTGCTCAGGCCTGCAGAATCTGCATCTCCTAGGTGGGGCCTGGACACCTCCATTTTTAATACACCCTGTAGAATATTCTAATGGATAGATCTGGGAGATTTGATCCTAAGATCTCTGACCCCTAGGTTTGGAACTCACTGATAGAGGCAGATAGCATAGAAGTTAAGGGCATGGGGTCCAGAGTCTGCCAGACCTTAAATCTTTGGCCCCAGAATACCCATGAGAGCTTGTTATTTAATCTCTCTGGAGCTCAGTTTCCTTATCTATCAAATGGGACCCATAATGGTGCTTTACAGCATTGATGTAAGAATGAAATAAGAATGACAGTTATAAGCACAGTGCCTGGCATATAGTTAACTCTCAAAAAATGGTGTCTAAAAATGAGAAGTGGACTGACTGCCTCTCCCAGCTGGGGTCTTACTTCAGACAGGCCAGTTGGGTAATCACGCCTCAGAGGAGAGTTGCTGATTCTTGTCACTTATAGCTACTCTACAGGGCTCTGGTGACAGAGGCGGTGTGAGGTCATGGTTAAGGTCTTGGGACCTAGAACCAGACTACTTAGGTTTTTACTGCCTGTGTGACTTTGGTCAGTTGATTAACCTCACTGAGCCTTAGTTTTCTCGTTTGTAAAATGAGGATAATATCTGTAAGGATCATAGAAGTTGGTGTGAATAATAAAATACTCAGCACAGTGCCTGGTCCATAGTAAAGACTCAATAGTTTATAACCACCATGATTGTTGTTCACTGTGCACCAAACTTCTGTGTTGTCTCTGTCCTATTCGGCCTAGAGGCTTATTCAAGTGATGCCTGGTCAGCTACACTGGAACTTTCCACCCACTGGGTGTTATCTCCACAGCCACAACCCAGTGCACACAAAGCCATCGGCTGGTTTGTAGTGTTTGTAGCCATTGGGGGAACTGAGGTGACGGGGAGGGGCCTTGGTCAGCCAAGATGAGAAGATAGCTTGAGAACAGGATGCCCACAGCAGCTCTGCCCTCTGCCCTTTCCCGTCCGGACTCAGGAGCGGATGTGACCCTTGCTGTTTGTTCCACTCTCACCCCCAGCTGCACAGGCAGCCCATAGGGCGTCCCGCTGGGGGGCTGGTCTGGGATTGCTGCGTCAGCCTGGATGAGGTAGCCGGGAAGTCGTCAGGCTCCCTGGCACAGGAATGAGGTCAACCAGGGATGGATTCCAGGAAGGACTGCTGCTGATCAGGGCCTGGCGCTGTCTCTCCTGAGAGCATCACAGGCTCTTTCCAAAGGGCAAAACCTGGGCGGGGATCCGGAGGTGCTAGGGGCAGGGATGGAAGCCGAGACAGCCGAAGAGAGGTCCTGCCAGTTTGGAGTGGCAAAGACTGACTTGGCTACACTTTACCTTTTGAAATTTCTGAATGGATAGAGCCTGAGGTTTTGGAGCACACGAAATGCTGTGGGGTCCCTGGGGTACATTGCTGGGACCTTCCTTCCCCAGGGCCCTGATAACATTCCCTTGCTCTAGTTTTCATCTCACGGTGTCAAGGATGGCAAATACCTGCTACGGGGGCCTCTGCTGTCCCTTCCATTGATTATTGGTGATAGCGATTGGTGATAAGTTGTGCACTCTTTCTCACCGAGTCCAGATAAAGCGCCCAGAAGCCTCATTGATGCAGCACCCCAGGCAGCAGCATCCAACATCAGTGTTAAGGGCGTTGAAAGCTTTTTGCCTTTTCTGTTAACATACTGTAGTGATTTATTCCCATGTTCAGACTCTAAGCTCCGTGAGGGCAGGCATCTTGTCTGTCCTGTTCACTAGTCCGTCCTCAGCAACTAGCACGATGCCTGGCACATAGCAGCAGCTCCGGAAGTATTTGTGGAATGAATGTCTGTCCTCCAATGGAATGTGAATTACACAAGGGCAGGGATTATGTCTGGATTACATCTAATACAGAGTAAGGGTTCAGTGAATGAAAAAATATAATGAATGAACACACATATTTATTCTGAGCTCAAGGCTAGTATCTGTAACCCAGAGAAAAGAGTAGTCACACATGCTTGGTTGTGGGTGTCACCTCACTGCAGAGCTGCCTTGCTGACACAGGGAAATTGGGGCTGGTAGGCATGCCATCAGTGATGTCTCTAGCTTTGGTTTCCAAGAGCAAGGACACTTGTCTTTCCATTTAATCATCCCAAGAGTCCTGTGAAGTTAGAAAATTATCACTTGCATTTACACTTGGGGAAACTGAGGCTTGGAGTGATTGAAGAGGTTTGTTGAAGAGCATTTGGCAATTTAATGTTGGAGCTAAGATTAGCACTTGGGTCTCCTCATCCTCAGGCCAACATTCTTCCTCCAGTCACCAGACTGTCTTTTTCTCCGTCTATCAAGTTTTGACCTGTGATCTGTTGTATGCTGTGTTTGGGTTTGGGAGGCTTTTTGGAATCCTAGTCCTGCCATCCTTTATGAGTATGAACTGTCCCTGGTCCAGCCCTTTTAGAACCTTCAAGCTTCTCTGTGATATGCTTTTGTACCCTGAAACCGTGCACCACGTCTCACGTACATGTGCATTTCTCTGGAGAGGAAGTCTGAGTTTGCGTCAGATTCTCACCAAGGAGCGCACGACCCCATAATAAGATTAAGAAGCAATGATCAAAACCAACTGTGAAATTTTTTATAGGGGGAAACTGAGGCCTGAGCAAGGGACTTTTCCAGGACCATAATCTTTGACCAGAGATTCTATTTCTCCCGTCAACAGAGGACTGATTATGGTGAGCAGTAACCTCAGCTACATCATCGAGCCCCTCCCTGACAGCGAGGGCTACCACCTTATTTACAGATCCGAACATCTCAAGCTTCCCCCCAGGAACTGTGGGTTCGAGCACTCCATGCCCACCGCCAGGGACTGGGTCCTTCCGTTTACAAACCAGACCAAGAAGCGACCTCGCAGGGTGAGTTTTTTTAGCACAGGAGTTAGCCTGGGGATAGGCTTGTCCCTTCTGAGGACCCTTACCTTGGATCCAGGAGTATTTCTAAATTAAAGGGAGATGGCTAAGAAGGAGGAATTAGCTTTCTCCTCTTAGTCTAAGTCATTGTTGAGTGTGAGAAACCCTTGTTTTCGACAGAATAACAGCTTTGGGGGAAAACATTACTACCTTTAAAATAAGGTGCTGATTTCAGAAACTTTAAAATGTGAGAAAAAAATATACGCCTCCCTTTTTGGAATAGCCACTTAACCATGTGCACAAAATGCTTGTATTTATTTATACCGAAAATAGAGGTATGTGGTTTAAATGTCTTTTGGGAACTTGACTGTCAGCATGTTCCCTCACGGTATGTCAGCCTCTGTTCTGTCTGCACTAGGCAGCCAGCTCGTTATTTCTGGAGACTAAAGGACTGGACCCGCTGTCCCAGAGCAGCCTCCCGCGATAACCAAGATGGCGGGCGGAAGGTGTAGTGAGGGTGATGATGAAGCGACATAGCTGGGGTTGTCTCTAGATCCCAGGTACAAATTTAGTAAGGAGGGCCGCTGCTTATTAACTGCACCATTTCTGAGCAGTTTTTTGAAATGAGGTCAAGTCCACCATTTCTATAGCTCTGATCTGCTTATGTCTCTTTCTTAGATGAAAAGGGAAGATTTACACTCCATGAAGTATGTGGAGCTTTACCTTGTGGCTGATTATGAAGAGGTAAGGGGGAGGCAATGGGTTTTAGCAGAAAAATTGCTCTCTTGATAGCTTCCATTCCAGCCTTCAAACTGCTTTGGGGAAATACTAAAGCATTCCTCTTTTTCCGGTTTGTCATGTGATTTTGACCTTAAATCTGACCAAGGGCTCTTTTTGCTATTTTAAACATAGTTGGGAAAAAAACAAGGAGAAGTCTCTTCCAGCTCAGTGCATTAATCAGAACATCAGGATAAAGGATGTTATTTGGGTTAACATTTCTTAGACTGGGTCTGAAGACCCTTAGGTTTTGGTGCTTATTCTTTGGGAGAATAGAGATAGACCTGCCCCTCACATCACAGGGTTTACAGTAGCAGCACAAAAACTCTCTAGTTCCAAGTGTGATGACTGCTATAGGATGGTTCATTGTAGAGGATTAGAGTGCAGATAATGAATTGGGAAAAGCTTCCCAAGGCAGTGGTGTTGAAGCTGACTCCTAAAGAATGGATTCAGGCCCTACGGCCCATATTTGCCTAAATTAGCCGTATTTTACCTCATTCTCACTTTATGTAGTGGCTCAACCACAGAACTGACATATCTTCTGGGCATGGAAGTTCAGATGAGCTGAGCACTCCCCACGTTCTCACACTGCACCTCGCCTGGGGCTCCCTTTCTGACAGAACTCATCACAGTTCCCATCTGTCACATACCATCCAAATGGGTTAGTTAGCAGCTCCCCCAGAGGAGCAATCCCACAGCACAGATCCTGGAGGCAGTGCAGGGAAGGGGGAAGAATACTAGACTTCGCGCTGGAAGAGCTGCCTTCCAGTGTTAGTGGCAGGAGGAGGTGGCCCTTGAGTGTCTGAAAGGACACGGAGTCGTTAACTGCGCAGAGACGTGGAGGTGAAGGGCTTTCCCAGGCCGAGGAAACATCTTTTTTTTTTTTTAATATATATATATATATATATTTCAATTTTATTTATTTATTTATTTTTGGCTGCGTTGGGTCTTCGTTGCTGCGTGTGGGCTTTCTCTAGTTGCCACGAGTGGTGGCTACTCTTCGTTGTGGTGCGCGGGCTTCTCACTGCAGTGGCTTCTCTTGTTGCAGAGCACGGGCTCTAGAGTGCAGGCTTCAGTAGTTGTGGCGTGGGCTCAGTAGTTGTGGCCCGTGGGCTCTAGAGTGCAGGCTTCAGTAGTTGTGGTGCACGGGCTCAGTAGTTGTGGCTTGTGGGCCCTAGAGTGCAGGCTTCAGTAGTTGTGGCATGCAGGCTCAGTAGTTGTGGTTAGTGGGCTCTAGAGCACAGGCTCAGTCATTGTGGCACACGGGCTTAGTTGCTCCGTGGCATGTGGGTTCTTCCCGGACCAGGGCTCGAACCCGTGTGCCCTGCATTGGCAGGCGGATTCTTAACCACTGCGCCACCAGGGAAGCCCCGAGGAAACATCTTGTTCTGCTTTGAGAGGAGTTTTGCTTTTTAATTGGTGTTGGTATTGGTTTTTCCAGCAGCCTTTCTTTCTTTCTTTTTTTTTTTTCTTTTGTTTTCCTTTCCAAAGACTGGTGTGTGTGTAGGATGGGGGAGTGGTGTGGGGAGCAAAATCCTAAGTGATTTAAAAGCTGCAGCTGCGCAGTCATGGGGGATGCTAATGGCACTGGCCCCTGCCTAACAGAACTGCCATAGTGGGAGGGTTGCTGGAAGAGAGCTGAGCTTCCCCGGCTCCGGGACATCTTGAGATCCTCTAATACAGTGGTCTCGAACCTTTTTTTGTGTGTGCTGCAGAATCCTTTGTTCAGATGAAAGCTCCTGGGACCCTGATAGTTAAGCATATAGAAACACAGCTGCTCTAATGGAAAGGTGGGGTGATGCTCCCCCTCGGCCTTGCACTCTCACCAGAGGACTCCTGGTGTGGGGATTTAAAACCCACTGGGTGTGAGTCTGAAAGCTGGAGAAGCGGGGGTGGGGTGAGGATCGGACATCTTCAGTCTCCTGACCTCCAGGGTCACAGCAAACCCCCAAAAGGAAAAGTGTGCACCCAAGGTGCCTCCAGAACTGTGCTGTGCATAGAGCCATCTTCCTGTTCTAGAGGGAGGGTCTCCAGCAGCGCCCCATAGGTGCTGCCCACAGGCCGTGATTCATGCAGCTCAGTGGATGGTGGATGGGGAGTGTGCTCACTACTCAGGTCCTGGGCAGGGGTGGGTGGGGAAGCAATAGGCCAGGCTGGGCTCACAGGCTCACAAATCCTTGCCCCCCTCACCACCTCCTCCCCCACTCCCTCTCCAAGTGGCCTCTCATCCTCCGCGGGCAGAAATGTATTCCTGACAATTAATTAATCTGAGAGGACGGCAGACAGGGAAGAGGAGGGCGCCTTATCTGTGATTTATAACCTGGTGTTGAGACAGGCCAGGCTTCGCCTCTGGGCTCTGGACTTAGCACAGGGAGCAGAGACGTGGATGGGGTTGCTGCCTGGAGAGAGGGTTTTCAGCAGTAAAAATGACCATGCAGCTCCCTGGGCCTAGGTGGGAGCACTTGGGGGTGGTTCTCAGTTTATTCATTCCTTAGGTGAAATGGGAGATCCAGGTGGGGGAAGAGCAAGATGGGATTTGGAGGAGGAGACAGGGCAGCTGCGAGAACAGGTATGCCAAGGACTTTTCAAGATACAGACAGAATGTGGGGCAGCTGGGAAAGACCAGGTGATGCACCGTGTTTTAAGGCCTGTGTCAGCCCAGAAAGTGTAAGTGGGAGATACTCTTTTCTTTACATCAGAGGTCTGTAAGCTATAGCCCATGGTCAAATCCAGCCCACTCCGGGTTTTTATAAATAAAGTTTTACTGGAACGTATCCGTGCCTACCGCTGCATGTGTTGTCCATGGCTGCTTTTGAGCTACAATGGCAGAGTTGAGTAGTTGTGGTAGAGACTTTATGGCTGCAAAGCCTAAAATATTTACCATCTGGCCATTTGCAGAAAGTTTGCTGACTCTTGCCTGAGGCTCTTCAGGATAGCATGGTACATTCCTTAAAACTATGGTGGTATTATCGGGCAGCTGTTTGAAGATAGGATTAATATATCTGAAAGACAATGAAGTCTGACTCTGATGTACTAATAAATACTCCCTAAATGCTGCAGCACTTTCTGTGCCTGTGAGACGAGTTTAGAAATGGGATGACTGAGTAAAGAGAAACTTCAGGATTAACACCTTGGAAAGGTCTAAGTCCCAGGATCTTACATTGAATTTAACTCCATAGAAAGCACTGGTGAAAGTGAGACGATTGCAGTTCTGATGAGTCACGGTTCCCAGGAGGCCCAGGAAGGTCCAGAAGCAGTGGGAGAATAGGAAATGGTGCGTTTCTCCCCCTATCGTGGCTGAGACACACCCCCATCTGGACAAATATCCCAGGGTGTTTTATTTGGCTGTTCTTTTCATTTCTTTCTTGTATATTCTTGTGGGATGCAGTGGAGGAAGGACGTGAAGGTTTGGACTGAAGTAACATATATCGTGTGTACACAAGGTAAATCAGATAGGTACCCAGGTTCTGTGTAACAATGGCGGCATATAGGACGTACCCATCATTTTCAAATTTAGGTTTCAGTTGTAGCAAGTTTTATCTTTATGCTGTGAAGCTTTCCTTCATCATTGCAGCTGAAAGTGATCTACCCTTTTTTTTTTTTTTTGCGGTACGCGGGCCTCTCACTGTTGTGGCCTCTTCCGTTGCGGAGCACAAGCTCCGGACGCGCAGGCTCAGCGGCCATGGCTCACGGGCCCAGCCGCTCCGCGGCACGTGGGATCCCCCCGGACCGGGGCACGACCCCGTGTCCCCTGCATCGGCAGGTGGACTCTCAACCACTGCGCCACCAGGGAAGCCCGTGATCTACCCTTTTGAAGCAGGCGTGATTAAGTGAGGCTACCTACAGAAATGTGCCCCTCCTGCTGCCCACGGCAGATATTTCTGATGGAGCACAGCACTTTTTGCTGCCGAGCCCCTTGCAGTCTTAGAATTCTTCTCACTGTGGAAGGCATTGCTAGTTGATCTGAGTAGCGTGCCTAGATGAAGCCTATTTCCCAAGGTTTTATGATCCTCATCGCCAGCACTCATTTTGTGTCATTCACACAGCCTCCTGTTGCAGTTATTTCTGTGCAGGTTTTCTCAGCCCGTTTCTATTTCATACTCCTTAAATATAGCATCTGCCATTGTTGTTATTTCTGGTCCGCTCTGTGTTTTAACTGAAGCTCCTTCAAGGCTAGGACCAGGACCACACACTTTGTATCCTACCCAGCACCAAGTGCAGTGCCTTGCACACTGCAGTTGTTCAGCAACAATTTGACCGTGTTGACTGATCACGTGCACGGAGGCCTTGTGAGATCCCTGTGATGGCGGCTCCATGCTGGGGTGATGATCGAGGCAAGGATTGGATTGGTCCCTCTTCTAAGCCCCAGTGGAAGTTTGCAGGAGGCCTTGTAATTAGGAGGACAGGAGAACAAGGTTGACTTCACAGGCTGGAGGAGGACAGTTCAGTTCACTGCACAACTGTTAACATGCCTACCGTGTGCCTGGAACTGAGCTAGTAGTTGGAGGTACCAAGATGGATGTGACCCAGGTTCTGCCCTCCCAAGCTGACACTATGTGTCAGGGAGATAGTCGTCATAGAAGATGGAAGAAAATGAAAAGGAATTCAAAGACCAGTAATGGGGCACACGAGGGGTCCTGGGAAGGGTTCTGGGGTCTCACCTAGTTCTGCTTGCCCCATTTAGTTTCAGAAGAATCGACGAGACCAGGACGCCACCAAACACAAGCTCATGGAGATCGCCAATTACGTTGATAAGGTGAGACCAGGTGTGTCCTTGTGGGAAAGGTGCCAGCACCTTAGAGGAGCTGCAGGACAGGAGATCACACCTGACTTGCCTCTTGCTCGACTGGCCGCCCCACCAGCTTCTGGGAGGCAGTAGCGATGCAGCCGAAGCTCAGTGGTCACGACAAGACCGTCGACTGCATGGACCTAGCCAAGTAACTTGTCTTGTTTGGGTTGCTGTTTTGTTTTGTTTTTTAATTTACAAAATGAGGGGTTGATTTAAATCAATAGCTTTGGATTGTTTTTGTTTTTCTGATGGAATCCTTTTTCCAATGTCTAATATAGAAGTCCGATGACAACAGGCTCCTCTAAGCTGAAGCAGGGGCGAGGACCCAGAGTGCTGTCCTCTGACCCCCTTCCCCTCATCCCTGCCTTAAAAGTTGAGGAGTGGGTTGTTTGGGGTCAGTCTGTATAATCTCCATCTGTAAAACAGTTCTAAAATCATTTGGTTTTGTCTCTTAGAAAAGCCATGCAGTTGGTTAACTTTCCTAGGTCAGGCTCTTTTAAACAAGCTCTTAGGAAATACCCAGATTCTTGAATTTTACTAGAATAGGCTGGTCTGGGACTTGGAAATACTTTGTTTATATGAAAGAGTGCAAAATGCAGAAGAGGTAACCTAGAATGACAGTGGCCTCTTGATAGGCGAGTGGTAAATAGTTTTAAAAAGTAGATTTTAATGTTTGGGATTGCAGGTCTCTGAGAATCTGATCACATTTATTGTACAGTTTCAGGGCACTCACAAAACTTCTGAACCTTAACTCTGGGCCTGCTAGGGATTCCTGGATCCCAGGTCTCAAGGGGGAATATATATATATATTTAAAAAAAAAATATTAGAGGATAAGGAAGAGAACAAATATTTTTAGGGATTTACAAGCAAATTTGTTAGTGTACTGAAGTCATTGGATGGGCAGGTCTATGCCCTGTGTTTTTGCCGTAGATGACTCTGGAAACGCTGGTCAGTGTTTGGTGCCTGGTGAAAGTCAAACACTGGCATTTCCTGGAAGGAAGGACTCCAGGGATACAGTCCAGTCCTCTCTCTAGCCTTCAGTTCACTCAGCAATAACATCTAAATGATCCCACAACCCAAACACTCAGCATCTGGGAAAACAAGAAAAGCTTGTTTCCCTGGGGGTAGACCATGTTATCCCCCATGTGACATCTATTGTTCTGGAGATGCTGCAGGTGGGAGACTTGGCTGGGTCTCCGCTATGTAGATTCTGCAGCTGGTCTGGGTGATCGAACCAGTGGTGCTGGTGAAAAGTGGAAGGAGAAGAGAGGCATTAGCAAACCACATCCTTGCTGGAAGGCCCCCAGCCTCGCCAGCTGGTCTGCTCTATGAAGCAGTCTCGGTTATCTCATCTGCAGCTGAGGTTAGTCACTCCCGGCTGGGGTTAGGGAAGGCAAACTCACTTCTCTGAGGCTTGCTGACCCACCTACTTGAACTGAACTATTATGGAACTAAAACTGGAATGCACTGCACTAATCAGCTGAATCATGAACCCGATCAAAAATGTTTTTCCTTAACTGTGAAAAAAGCCAAGTTTAAGTCCTCAAAAAGCTCCCTAGTGAAGCAAGTTCAATTTGAAATCCAAACCCTTTATTTTCTGTAATGATTGACCTAGCATAAAGCAGGAAAATCAAAATTTCCATTGAAATCAACTGATACTCTGCTGAATCTGGAGCCCATTTACATCACAGTTTCTTGGGGGCAAGTTGATTCTCTGGATGTGTAAATATGGTAGCACTTCAGCAGTGTAGTGTCGTCATGATTAGACTCTGAGGTCTAATAATCCGGGCCTTAATCCTGGCTCTGCCAGCTTCCTGCTGAGACTTTGGCAAGTTACTGAACTTCTCTAGGCCTCAGTGCTTAATACATAGAAAGCACTTGATAAGCATTGGTGCTATGATTGTTATATTTACCTTGGGGCAGTATCTGCCACTTTCGGATTAAGATGGCATCTCCTGCTCATATGACCTAGGTTTACCTGCAATTTTTTTTTTTTTTAAGTTGCTGTCTCAGTATTCTCTAGGATAGGCCAAAGAATTCCTTGTACCTACGCCTTCCAGTACTTCGCTTTAAGGAAAACCCTCTTCCTGCTATGTGTGTGTGAGATGAAATATACTGTGTCATGAAAGTTAGGCGTAGCTCTAGCCTTAAGGAGCCCAAGGATCAAGGCTCGTGTATAGAATTTCAGGATCTCTGGGTTGGACGAAATCCTGAAGATTATCTGGGACCTTTGCAACCTAAAGCTTGCAACCTGCTTATGGCATCCTTCACAAAACCCAAAAACCCCCAGTGATGGGGAAGGACATTTTCAAAGTAAGCACATCTATCTACATGTATTTCATTTACACCCATTTACTTCCAAAATGAGTCGGAGACGTCTTCCAATAAATCCATTAATATATCCGCACAATGGAATACTAGTCAGCAATAAAAAGGAATGGCAGCCTGATACAGGCTACAAGATGGATGAATCTCAGAAACATGCTAAATGAAAGAAATAACAAAAGACTACATATTGTATAATTTCATTTATAGAATATGTCTGGAAAAGGCAAATCTGTGGAGACAGAAAGTGGATTAGTGATTGCCCAGGTCTGGGGGTGAAAATGGGCAATGATGGTAAGTGGACATAAGGGATCTTGGTGTGATGAAAATAGTCTAACATTGGATTATGGTGATCACTTTACAACTTGGTAAGTTTACTAAAAAATACTGAGCTGTACACCTAAAATGGGTGGATTCTGTGATATGTAAATTATACCTCAATAAAGTTGTTTTGAAAATGCATATACAAGAGAACTTTTTAGACATGTATAAAAATGATAAGGGCCGTAAAGGAATTGGGAGGGATAATTGTACCAGACACCTGGGCCAAAGGTCCTTATTATAGATGACAGTGTGGCTTAGCTCACTTTGAAAGCTTTTTTCCTGTTTGAAATGAAATGTCTTCCTGTCTTTTTTACCTATAGACTGAGCCCCGCTTTAGGCTTATGTGCAAAAATGCTGATCCTTTCTCCACATGAGAACCCCGTGCATGTCTGAAAGCAACTCTGTGTCCTATCTCAGTCTTCATTTCTCTAAGCTAAGTCACCCCAGCTCTGCCACCAGGGGCAGAGCCTCTCTTAGGATGTCGTGCCTGTCTCAGGATGTCCCCCTTCTTAGAAGGTGAAGAGCAACACGTGTTCCCTCTTCCCCTTGGAGGCATGTATAGAAGAGAAATCTGGAATCTGTGCTCTGAGCGCTTGGGCTAGGAAGGGGCTCATAATCTCCAGTG
The DNA here is from genome assembly GCF_937001465.1 of Orcinus orca. Taxonomy (NCBI): domain Eukaryota; kingdom Metazoa; phylum Chordata; class Mammalia; order Artiodactyla; family Delphinidae; genus Orcinus; species Orcinus orca. The sequence goes on from NC_064561.1 coordinate 52,330,399, forward strand.
GTGTTGACAGATGATGCTGTGACTCTCTTCTCTGTGTGTTTTCAGTTTTACCGATCCTTGAATATCCGGATTGCCCTCGTGGGCTTGGAAGTGTGGACTCATGGAAATATGTGTGAAGTTTCCGAGAACCCGTACTCTACCCTCTGGTCATTTCTTAGCTGGAGGCGCAAGCTGCTCGCCTGGAAGAACCATGACAATGCACAGTTAATCACGTAAATAGCCTTTTCCGTATGTGTTGCCTTGGCCTTGGCTGCAAAGCCCCTGCCTGCAGTGCGTGTGCTGTTTGCCCTTTTCTCCCCAGTGCTGAAGGGTGGCTGGACTAAGCTATCCTTACTCTCCAGTCCAGGTAACGAAGTGTTCCTCAGGCGTGTGCTCCGTACCCAGTATATCCAGGAAAATATTAAAAAGCCTGAGTCATAGCAATCCCAAGAAGTGTTTACAGCCCAAATAAGACAGTTAGCCTTAGACATATTTAGTTGAGTCTCTGAAACAATTGGGTGTGTATTTGGGAGGTGAGTGACTGTTGGTCATGGCTGCTTTGAAATAGACTTTCTAAGGGGCTCACCTTGATCTTCGTGGCGCTTTGTTCTAGAACAGGTGTTAATCGCCCAAAGCAGGCACAGGAGAGGGGCCTCCTCTGCTTGTCGTTCACGTCATTCCCAGGGGCTCAGGGTTGACTGCGAGACAGTCAAGTGGCAGGTGGTGCAGGAATAGTGTGTTTGGGGGGAGGGAGACGTGGGGGGAGAGGGCGGATGTGTTGGAGTTTGTTCAATCCCCAGAGAGAAAAGAGCAGAAACTGATGGGGGTCGCGGTGGCCCATGACAGTCCCCCGTGGTGATTATCTAGTATTTATTAGTGTTGACTTCCAAAGGTATTCTCAGGAAGTTACAACAAAAGGCACATACATAATAAAACCAATTTTTTTTTTCCTGTTTCCTAAATATCTCTGAAACAACAATCATTTAAACCTTTGTTTACTCTTTAAAAGAGACCGGGGAAATAGCCGTACCACAAACCCAAGTGCTTACTTCATGATAGCACATTTACCTAGGAAGAGTCTTTGGTTACCAAAACTTTGGCCTGATCTTTGAAAGCCTGGAGTTCTGCTTTGGGCAAGACCTTGAATCCAATTTCCAGTAGGACTTCCTCGGAGCCATGTGTGAGTTTATCAGATAACCAGTAGGGCGTCATAGAGCTTTGCATGTTTTTTTTGTTTGTTTGTTTGTTTTGTTTTTGCGGTACACGGGCCCTTCACTGTTGTGGCCTCTCCCGGGGGCGCGCAGGCTCAGCGGCCGTGGCTCACGGGCCCAGCTGCTCCGCAGCAATGTGGGATCCTCCCGGACCAGAGCACGAACCCGTGTCCCCTGCATCGGCAGGCGGACTCTCAACCACTGTGCCACCAGGGAAGCCCTGCATGTATTTTTTTTGCAGAGTGTTTCTCTGAAGATAAGTGTGCCTTGAATTCAGCAAGCATGTATTAAGCACCCACTACGTGTCTGATTCTTTGCTAAGTTCTAATGACCCCAAAATACATGAGATAGCCTTGACTCTCTAAGATATCATGGTCTAAGTAAGAAGACAAACACAGAGATATAAAAGCATGATGTAATGAACTTCCATGTAGATGCTTTAAATAAATTTCATGTTTGTGGTGTGCACGAAAACACTGGTATTTTATTCATTCCCTTGCCCCTGCCCTGGATGCATACAGCTGAGAAGAGCGTGTATTAAACTGGGGGAGTGTAGCTGGCTGTTGGCAGGTTAGGAGCACAGTTGCAAAACAAAGGCAGAAACAGTTCATCCTTGCACCCAGCTGCACTTTGTGAGGCTCCTGATGGGACACATCTGTTTCCTTGGCCCCAGAGTGATGCAGGAATGAAGCATCAGCCCCCACAGCTGCTGCCCTGGCCCCCCCCCATACACATACCACAGAGCCAGGGATGTGGCAGGGCACCCTGGCAGCTGGCGGAAGTGGGCATGATTCACTTCAGCCTCAGAACCTGTGCCACCCTTCCCTCATCCCCACCCTCTGACCTTTTCCTCTGCGGCAGGAATGGGATGCAGCTTTGCAAGCCCTGCCCATTTCCTTCCAGGGAATGGGGCTATGGGCATATTGTGGGAAGAAGTGAACTTTTGCTCTCTCTTCTGTTTCTCTGGAGCAGTGAGAGAGTAGGTGAGAGGAAGTGAGAGGGGTGGTGACCTGGACGTTGTCCAGCTGGCCTAGAGTAGTGGGATCTGTCCCCTTGGGAATGATCTGGGAATGTCAGCAGGGCCAGGGAATGCCGTGATGGCCACCCACTCCTGGGCACATGGAAACAGCCCTCTCGGTCCCCACTCCAGTCACCCTCTCTCCTTCCCTCCTGCAGGGGCATGTCTTTCCACGGCACCACCATCGGCCTGGCCCCCCTCATGGCCATGTGCTCTGTGTACCAGTCTGGAGGGGTCAACATGGTGAGTCTCAGCCAATATATTGATGCTGCAGAAGGCGGAGGACTGCCCCACAAGACAGGAGGTCATCTTATAAAGAATAATTTTGTATTAATTGTTGCGGGAAAAAAGAGATTGAACATAAAGAAGGGCCGTTGTTTAAAATGAAGGCATTACGTTCTAAGAGGTGGAGGTACTCAGGGATGAATTTTCATTTATTGTAATTTATTCCCAATTTTCAAGCTCAGGAGACACCTTGAAGCAATTACGTTAATCATACATCACTAGATGTCTTATATGTTCCAGATCAGGGGTTAAGAAATTGTAAGATACAGAGATGAAATGTTTTTTTTTTTTATCTGAAGTCTCGTGTTGTTCTGTATATCTTTATGGAGCAAGAGCCTGTCTCAGAGTCACAGGAAATTATTGCCCCCTTTTGAAGTTCTCTCTGACTTTGTGGGAGTGTTTGGACTACTCATGTCTGACCTGTGAAGTAGACAGCAAGGAGGCTGCTGTCCATTTATTTGTCCACCCCTCCATCCACCTGTATTTATTGACAGATGCAGCAGGGTAGTTAAGAGCACGGGCTTTAGTCACCGAGCCTGTACGCACAGCAATTGTACAATCAGTGGAGGACTGTGAGGCTTGGCTAAAGGAGAGGCAGGGCTGTAGTGGGGAGATGTCCTTGACCTGAACTGTCTCCCTGAGCAGGACCACTCTGAGAATGCCATTGGCGTGGCTGCCACGATGGCTCACGAGATGGGCCACAACTTCGGCATGAGCCATGATTCTGCGGATTGCTGCTCCGCCAGCGCGGCGGATGGTGGGTGCATCATGGCAGCCGCCACCGGGTGAGTCAAGCAGGAAGGTGAGGACGGGGAGAACGGCAGAGCACGAGAGGCCAGTGTGTCCCCCGTGTTGCTCCCGGCCCAGGGAGCCTCTGTTATACTAACGGGGGCATTGAAGAAAAAGGGGGTTTTGACAACAAAAGCATTGGAAGAAGACCAAGAAAACAATCGTGTGGAAGGAGCACAGGTTTCTAGCAGGTGTGGTGTAACCTTAGATATACTTAGTTTCTGTCTTGGGGTTCTTTAGCTATAAAATTGGCATAACCACGTGTATCTTTTCCACTTCATGAATTTTTGCTGAGAACCCATTTATAACAGCCACAGTCCTTAATCCCTCCATGTGAACGAAGTGTGATCAGTGCTGTTATGCCTCGGGCCAGATTGAACGTGCTGAGGTGGCCTCCAGAACAAGGAAAGGGAAGGGGAGCATCCACACCCCCCCAGTGACTCCTCAGGGAATTTACAGGCTGTGTTTACCACAAGGAATAAGGACAAGGCAGCTCCATCTCCCTGTAGCTGTGAGGGGTCTTTAAACCAGAGCCTTTGAAGAGACTTCTGGAGTTGCTTAAAAGTCAGTGCCTGGACTCAGACAGAAGAACACTGGGTTCTTCTGGGACCCTAGTCACTCTTCAGAAGGCACCATGGTGGGAGCTTGTGTTCCTCCCACCCCAAACCATTAGGGTCTGCTTATGCTTCTTAGGGAATGGTGTGTCTCCAAGAGGAGACGCAGGGGCTTCCCCAGTGGCGCAGTGGTTAAGAATCCGTCTGCCAGTGTGGGGGACACGGGTTTGAGCCCTGGTCCGGGAAGATCCCACATGCCGCGGAGCAACTAAGCCCGTGCGCCACAACTACTGAGCCTGCGCTCTAGAGCCCGAGAGCCACAACTACTGAGTCCGTGTGCCACAACTACTGAAGCCCGTGCGCCTAGAGCCTGTGCTCTGCAACAAGAGAAGCCACCGCAGTGAGAAGCCTGCGTACTGCTACGAAGAGTAGCCCCCGCTTGCCGCAACTAGAGAAAGCCTGCACACAGCAGTGAAGATCCAACGCAGCCTAAATACATAAGTAGATTAGATAGATAGATAGATAGATAGATAGATAGATAGGAGATGCAGCTTTCTTGGAGCTCCAGTGTCCATTGTTTTCTCCTCACTTCTCAGAGAAAGTCACACACAAAGGATGATGTTGACATGCAGGGGACGACTCCATGGGTCACTCTCAAATCCCTGTGAGCTCACCATTAAGTCCACCTATTTCTCTCTCAATCTAAAAAGCATATCTGTAGACAAATGGTTGAGAGTTATATTTGTTTTTAAGCTGTTCACAAAATTTAGTAGTTTAACAATTATTGTTAAACAATTGTTAAACAATAGTTTAACAATTATTAGTAACAAGTTCTTTGTGACATTCCTGACAACTGAAGAAAACCCTCCAGTGTTTAACCTTTAGTTGGTTTAGAGAATTGGGATCAGGATAACTCTTCCCTTACAGACCCAAATTGTGGTACTGACCTGCCGCCAGAGAGTGTGCGGCTTTTGATTCTTTTTCCCAATAGCGGGATCCAGGACCTTTTATATTCTTGTGATTAAAGACCATGTGTTTGTGAGTTAGCTGGTTGAGTTTGGAGTGCTGCCTGCATCCTTAGAACAGAGATCAGATCACTGGCCCAACAAAGAAATTAAACCCTTGAACTTGGCCTTTTTTGGCCTGGTCTTCTGTTCTAAGAAAATCTCCATCTAATATCAGCTTCAGGAAGAGTTTGGGTTGGCTGGTATTTTATTCAGCTCTAAGGCTCAAGAGACCTATTGTGACACACTAGTTATCCTTTATTTATTGCAACTCCCTCATGAAAACGGCTGAAATTGTTGCTTCAAATTCTCAAGTAAATCCTCCATGGGGCGTGAGAAAAAAAAGCATTATGGGGTGGTTAATATTTCTTAATTCTTAGAATGTTAATGTACAGGTGATGTTCTAGGCGGGCAGAATATATGTGCATATGGGACTATAGGGTCTGAGTCCAGCTGGAATCAGCCTCATGGGCGGCAGGATTGATGCTGTTCTGGCTGCTTGATGCTCAGACTCCCAGCTAATTCCAACCTTGTTCTTCTCCCAGGCACCCCTTTCCCAGAGTGTTCAATAGATGCAACAGGAAGGAGCTCGACAGGTATCTGCAGTCAGGCGGAGGGATGTGTCTCTCCAACATGCCGGACACCAGGACGCTGTATGGAGGCCAGAGATGTGGAAATGGGTACCTGGAAGATGGGGAAGAGTGTGACTGTGGAGAGGAGGAGGTAAGCTGTTGTGCTGGTGCTAGTGGGAGGGGAAGACTTTGCATTGGCTTCAAATCTCAAGGTTAAAGAGAATGCAAGTGAAAAATTAGGCATTTCCTGCACACACGTGGCTATCAAAGACCCCGTCACAAATAAGATGTGGGGGGTAAGCCTTAAATATGGACCATGTCTATGGACTCTCCCGGTTTGAAGTTGACATTGTTTATGTTCAGATTGTGAGCATCAGGTCTATCTAGAAACCACAGTCTTTGCCAGTGAAGCCACAGGTGGCCTCCTTGGCCCTCCAGCTGCACTGAATTTATTCTGAAGGCCATGCAGCCAGATATATGAACTTGAACCTGGGCCTTACGAGGATGCTTAAAATAACAAGCTCATGCTGTTCGGCCTGGAGAAGAGATGATTGAAAGGAAGGGGATGTAGGAAGTACTGGCAAGTCTGAAAGGGGCTTCTAGGAGGAAGAAGGAGCAGAACTCTTGGTGTACAAGCTCTTTCCTTCCTTATAATCTTCAGAATGAGAGTGGTGGGCGTACAGCATAGCTCTCTCACTTTTAACAGATGCTCGCTGTTCTGCAGAAAGCAGAACTGAATAGTTTCATATCTGTTTTTTGAAGGATGAAAATATGTACGTTAACATGCAAAATAATTTGTGGGAGAATGTGTGAGTATTCTATGTATTCAGAATAAACTATGCAGGTGAGATTGAGGGTCTGTATATGTGGGATAAGACTATTTGATTTTCTAATCCTCTCCATGGTTTGACTTTTTTTTAATGCCAGCACGTAACTTTCGTAATAAAACAAGAACTAGTTAAAGGCTCACCATCCGCACCACGAGTTCAGAGAGATCAGCCCAGACCCCTCAGAAAGGAGAGAGTTGTATTATCACGGAGGGCCCGGTGGGGTTGAAGAGCAGACTGTGAGTGGGCTTGGCCAGTTGGCTTATATTCAGAGGAGCGTCTCATTCAACAAATATTTACTGAGTATGTGGTACTATGTCATGTGCCAGGGATAGGAAAATAGATAGGCAGAAAAAATAGACGTGGTCCTTGTCCTTATGGAGGGTATAGTCCAGTGGGGGAAACACACATTGACCAAATAATTGCAAAAATGTATAAACACAACTGTGGTAAGTGCTAGGAGGGCCAATGGCATGATGCTAGGAGTATATGTAATGTGAGGGGAACTGCCCTACTCGGGTGGGAGTGTGACCTCTGACCCCATAGCCGAAGGCTGAGGTAGGCGTTAGCGAGGAGCGCAGGGAGTCCAAGGCACATTTCAGCTAGAGGAGGAACCGTGCCTTAGGGTGAGAAGAAACATGGTGTGCTAGAAGGGAAGGAACACAGGTCTACCTGCAGCCCAGGGTGGTAGGAGATTCATGGAAACAAAGTGCCCTTATTCCTTCTCTGAGGGGGAGACAGGTGGATGAGTATCTGTAGTCAGGTGGTGGCATGTGTCTCTCCAACAAGCCAGACCTGGACAGTGATGGTTATGATATGGTTAATAAGCACGGGGTGGGCCCCAGGCAGACATGGCTTGAATTGGGCTCCAACACTTGCCAGGTATGTGCCTTGAGCAGCCACTGGACTTGTCTGAGTTGCGGTTTCCCCTTTTGTGAAATGGGCATAATTGTGCCTCATAATCCTGCTGTGAGGGACCCATGGATGGGCCTGTGTCTATAGTAGGGGTGTGATAGGGACATTTGGAGTCACTGGGCATCTCATCATCTTTTTTTTTTTTTTTCCAATTTTACTGGGGTACAGTTGATTTACGATGTTGTGTTAGTTTCAGGTGTACAGCAAAGTGAATCAGTTATATGTATACATATATCCAGTCTTTTTTAGATTCCTTTCCCATATAGGCTGTTACAGAGTATTGAGTAGAGTTCCCTGTGCTATACAGTAGGTTCTTATTAGTTATCTATTTTATACAGAGAGTAGTGTGTATATGTCAATCCCAATCTCCCTATTTATCCTACCCCTTACCTGCTGGTAACCATAAGTTTGTTTTCTACATCTGTAACTCTATTTCTGTTTTGTAGATAAAAGTCATCTTTTAAAAAAAATTAATTAATTAATTAATTTTTTGGCTGCGTTGGGTCTTCATTGCAGCGTGCGGGCTTTCTCTAGTTGCAGCAAGTGGGCTCAGTCGTTGAGGTGCGTGGGTTTCTCATTGCGGTGTCTCCTCTTGTTGCAGAGCACAGGCTCTAGGCCCATAGGCATCAGTAGTTGCAGCATGCGGGCTCAGTAGTTGCAGCACGCAGGCCCTAGCATGTTTGGGCTTCAGTAGTTGCAGGGCATGGGCTCTGTTGTTGCGGCGCATGGGCTCTAGGGCACGTGGGCTTCAGTAGTTGTGGTGTGTGGGCTCAGTAGTTGTGGCTCACGGGCTCTAGAGCGCAGGCTCAGTAGTTGTGGTGCGTGGGCTTAGTTGCTCCATGGCATGTGGGGTCTTCCCAGACCAGGGCTTGAACCCACGTCCCCTGCATTGGCAGACGGATTCTTAACCACTGTGCCACCAGGGGAGTCCCGTCCTCTTTTTAAATCTCATTCTGTATGTCAGCAAATCAGGACCCGTAGGGCAGGAAGGAAGAGAGGAGAGCATGGAACCCCTAGAGAAGGGTCCAGGCCAGTGAGGGTTGAGGAGGAGCAGCAGATGGCAAGAGAAGTCTGGGGAAGCAGGCCCGGGGGCTGACATAAATTGTTCAGGAGTTGTTCCAGCATGCCCTGACTCCTGATGGCCTCTTTTTATCAGATAGTAAGGTTTAGGAATGTGGGGGGCACAGCAGTAGAAGACATGGTCTCTGGATGTTGTGTTGGGGATGAGAAAACCAAATCACAGAATTTCCATATAATGTAATACTATGCTAAAAACCATGTTTTAGAAGAATCCATGATTACAAGGAGAAATGGGCATATTATGTTAAAAGCAGTATGGGGCTTCCCTGGTGGCGCAGTGGTTGAGAGTCCGCCTGCCGATGCAGGGGACACGGGTTTGGGCCCCGGTCCGGGAAGATCCCAGGTGCCGTGGAGCGGCTGGGCCCGTGAGCCATGGCCGCTGAGCCTGCGCGTCTGGAGCCTGTGCTCCGCAACGGGAGAGGCCACAACAGTGAGAGGCCTGCTTACCAAAAAATAAAAAAATAAATAAAAATAAAAAATAAAAAAAGCAGTATGGATACTATGATTTTATAAAATGAGTATATGTCTGTGTGTATATAGGAAAGTGCTTAGAAAAATACAAAATGTAGTTGTGTGAAGTTGTGTGTTACTGATGATTATGCATATGTGTGTTTTTACGATGTATACGTATTACCTTAATGATAAAGCTATAAAGTGATTTTTTGGTGGAGACTTCCCAGGGGCCTGTGGGGCAAGGTAGGGGGTAAAGGCCCTCACCCTGCCTAGTCCCCTGTATCCCTGCCCTGCTGCCCCAGAGGCTCACGCCCCCTCCCACTGCCTCCCCAGGAATGTGATAACCCCTGCTGCAATGCCTCTAATTGCACCTTGAGAGAGGGGGCAGAGTGTGCCCATGGCTCCTGCTGTCACCGGTGTAAGGTAAGTGGCCCTTTCCTCCCTGCCCAGGGTTCTGACCTAACAGTCCAAGAGTCTGCTGGGGGGTAATGGCCAGGATTCAGCCTCTATCCTGGGGAAGTGGTGGCATCAAAGTTTCAGAAACATGGAGCTAGAAAGGGCCCTTGAACAAAGTTTACCTTTTTTCTATATTGGGCCTCACTGAGTTCAGATCGTCCCAGAGGGCTGTGTGTGCCTCCTGGAAGATGGGAGATTAAAAAAAGAAAAGTGTCCAGAAAGAGTAGGCTTGATTTTATTTGGAACTCATAATGGTCTTCATCACAGTTTTGATTAACATTAATGAATTGCTTATTAGGTGCCAGGCATGGTACAGAGAATTTTATATATGTCATCTCATTCAATCCTTATAAAAGCCCCATGAGATGTGTATTAATATCCTCAATTTAAGATGAGAAAACTGGGGCTCAGAAGGGATAAGTGGCTTCTCTGGGGTCACACAGCAGGAGGAGGCTGAACCAGGCTGACCTGACTCTGGAGCCCACTCTCTTAATATTGATGTGAAAGATCACATCATTTTTACCACTAATATTACTATAGGTCTACAGTCTCTTATCTATAATTCTGAAATTTAGGAAGTTCTGAAAACTCAAAAAAATTTTTTTAACTTATTGGTGGCAAAATTTGACCTGAATTGACATGAGTCTAATTATAGTCTTAAAAAAATCATACTGAAAGTGAATATTATATTTCATTGCAGAAATATTAATGTGTGTGATTAAAAAGTATAATCCTAGGCCTTGCTGGTGGGTTATGTAACATACATATGTAATGTGTACATGTGTGTGTATATATATATACACACATATGTATGTACATCAGTGTAGTGTCTGCTTTCTAAAATCTGTAAAGTCTGAAGCCCATCTGATCCCAGGGTTTTGGATAGGATTGTGGACTGTGCTTCCACCTACCACTTGCTGAGGGCTCATGATGTTCTGCGTACTGTTCAAGTACTTTATTAGAACATTCCTTCTAGCATGACCTTCTAGCAATAACCACGAGAGGGTTATTACCCTCACGGGTGCATAAACATAAGGTCCTACTGCTGGTTAAGGAGCTGGGATTTGAACCCAGGCAGGCTGGCTCCATGGTGGGTCCTCTTCCCCTCCATCTTGCTCTCAGGTGGAGAGATGCATCCTGAGGCCACCCTTGAACTGAGACTGTCAGAAAGCTGCTCAGCTGGTCCATTCTTGCCTTCTGTCTTGGGAGGGCCTTGTGGGTGGCGTGGAGTCACCCGGGAGTGTGGAGGGGCGCTGTTCTCAGACGTAGCTCTCCTTGCCTGGCTCAGGGGAACTCCCACGCCATCTGGTTTGACTCTAGGATGCACCCGGCGTCCCCCAGGGAGGCTGTGCTAGCTGGGGTCAGGTCCTCAAGTCTCAGGCTGAGGCCTGAGAGTGAGTGTGGAGAGCGCCCATCTCCCAGTCCCAGGATATCAGCTTGGATCTTGAAAAGGAGTTCCTGGAGAGAAGTGTGTGGGAAAAGATGAGGCTTGGAGTCTGAGGCCTTCAATTCAAGCCCTCTGTGTGATTTGGGGCAGCCGATTACCCATCCAAGCCTAGGTTCTTTATCTGTAAGACGGGAAGAGTACTAATAACTCTGACCACCCTGGGAGGCTGGAAGACTCAAGTGGAAACTCAGTGTTTACCAGTTGCCCAAGGTGTGCTATTGATCAGGTTATTTCATCTGCAGAATGAGGCAAATAGCAGTATATGTAGCTCATGGATATTGTGAGGATCTTACGACTTGAGTAGGTGTAACATACTTAGCCTGGCGCTTGGCTCAGTAACGGGGATGTATCATTGCCAGAGTGCTTTGTAAATTCAAAGATGTATGAATGAAAAAAAAAAAAGACGTATGAATGCTACTCTGTGTGTGTGTGTGTGTGTGTGTGTGTGTGTGTGTGTGTATCTCTACATATGTATTACTGGGCTTGGCTCTTCTGCCACTTACTAACCGTGAGACTTTGGAGACATTATTTAACCTCTTTCGCCTCAGATTTCATAATCTGTGAAATAGGGATAATTATATTACATAGGACTATCATGAAAACTAAATGAAGTAATATTTGTACTGCACTTAAGTGGGAGCTCCATAAAGTAGCTGTGATTACTAAAGCACTTAGTAAACTGTAAATTGTTGCATAAATATTATTTTTTACCTACTTCTTAAGACTGCTATGCAGAGTTAGCATTTGTGAAAACACCTCGAAACCCTAAGTCACTATTCATATTAGATGAATGATGGTGATTTGAGCTAATGAGGTCATGTAAAAAGCACTCCGAAATAATGGTAATGGGAAATTCTGCTCCACGAGAGTGATGCTCATGAGCCCTTGCTGGGAGGGTTGAGGGCAGGTGGCAGATTGACCTTTTTTTCTGCTCTCGTTCCTCGGCTCAGCTGCTGGCCCCTGGCACACTGTGCCGTGAGCAGGCGCGGCAGTGTGACCTCCCGGAGTTCTGCACGGGCAAGTCCCCCCATTGCCCCACCAACTTCTACCAGATGGATGGCACCCCCTGCGAGGGTGGCCAGGCCTACTGCTACAATGGCATGTGCCTTACCTACCAGGAGCAGTGCCAGCAGCTGTGGGGTCCTGGTAAGGCTCTCCTGGGGGGAATGGCCCTCCTCCCACCCCACTGCTTCCTAGCCAGCCTCCCCCTTCAGGCACTCTGGGTAGCTTAGAATCCTTGGCTTTAAAACAACATCTCCAGATATTACCTTTTTTCAAACCCCTTGCCTCAGGGTAGACTTTCAGGGAGAGGCAGTAGGCAGTGTTCTTCCTTGTTCTTTGATGCTTTAAATTCTCAGAGTGGGTGAGTGGATAAGAATAATCCAACAGAAATGGCAGAGGATGGAGACAGAAAAGGAAATGCAAATGGCCTTAAGCTATAAGCAAATTATAACAACTGAGGGATGGGATTTTTTTCATGTATCATATTGGCAAAGACTGAAGAATTAATATAATAAGGTAATAATACTGTAACAACAAGAACAATAATAATATAGTTGTGGAGGGTGTGGGAAAACAGGTAGGTACAAACCCAATGGAAAGCTGTTTGGAGATACCAGAATTTTAAGTGCACCTGTCACTGGGCTCATCCATACTGCTCCTTGGGGATGTATCCTACATTTGCACTTGCACGTTTATGTGAAGATAGATTTACAACGATATTCATTGCAACATTGTTAGTGATACCAATAACAACCTATAAATCCTTCAGTAGGGACCAATTAAAGTAATTCTGGTACCTCCACACTATACAGCTGAATAAAAGGAGGCAGCTCTGTATGTACTGAATTAAAAAAAAAATCTCTCGTGATAAATTAAGTGAAAAATGCAAGACGCAGACCCGTGAATAGACTATGCTGCCATTCTTTATTGGATAGATTATCTCTAGAAGATACACAAGAATTGTATCTAGACGGTAGAGATAAAATTATCTTTAGAAGATACACTGTTAATTAAGATTGCTTCACCAGGTTGTAGGAAAGTAGGAGCTGGAACGACTAGGTAGAAAAAACTGAAAGACATGCTTTATTCTTTAAAATGTTGTGCAGGTATTACCTTTAGTAAAAAACCTGAAGTGGGACAGGCCTTCTTCGTTAGAGAGAAGGCTTAGCACACAAACCTCCCACAGATATAAAACCCCAATAAGGTATAAAGAACTGATGTAAAACCTTTTTCTATGAGTAGGTCTTGAGGAGGTGGGGGTCGAATAACTGATAGGGGTAAAGAAAGAACAGGCTGAGTGTTCCCTCCCCTAAAACTTTCTTAACCTTCTGATTCTGATTTTGCCGAGGGCTAGCTCTGCCCTTTGGGGGCTTCTGGCTTCTGCTAACGTTGGCTAGTGTACTGATAAATGTTTCTTGCCCACCCAGGAGCCCGGCCCGCTCCAGATCTCTGCTTCGAGAAGGTTAATGTGGCAGGGGACACCTTTGGAAACTGTGGGAAGGACATGAATGGGAAACACAAGAAGTGCAACATGAGGTGATGACCATAGGGTAGACCCCATGAGATGAGGGTGACAAAGCAATTCCTGCTCCGTCCTCACTCCCGCCCTCTCAGCAGCTTGGCTGGCCCCAAACTGGGCCTTTACATAAATCTGTTCCAGGCCCTTTTGGCAATGTGCCATTCAGCCCTAAGGGAGTCCGAGGGAGGGCGTGGATGGCAATGCTTCCTAGAAAGCTGGTCCGACCTCCTTCTGGGGCCTTCTTACAGTAGGGCGGGGCATCAGCCCTCTTGGGTCATTTCCACAGGGTACGAATTATACCCTCATCTGAACAGCCTGTTATTCACCCATTCATTCATTCATTTCAAACATCTATCCACCCACCCACCCACCCATCCACTATCTATTGTGGCTCTACCATGTGCCAGATACTGTGCTGAGTACATGGAACATAACAATATGGTGTAATAATGGAAATGTTAGTGGGTTGAGGTGGTCTCCCAAAGGAAGTTATGCCTAAGCTGAGATGTGGAGAAATTATCCAGTTGAACAGGATGGGGAATGGCGCTGGTACCTGGGAGAGTGTACCAGGCAGAGAGATGAGTAGAGAAAAATCCTTGGTAGGAAGAACTGATAACAATTTGATAGAGTTAAAGTATAATGTTGGGGTGCAGTGGGGAGGGGGCTTCTGAGAAATGAGCCTAGCTAGTTAAGCAGGGACCAGATCATGAGAAGCCTCGAATGCATGGGTAGGGGAGTTTGGACTTTGGCTTGAGAGCAGTTTGGAAATTAGACTCTTATAGGGCAAGACTGGAGGCAGGGAGACAGATTCCTGGTGTCCAGGTGAGGAAGGATGGTGGTGTGAATTAGAGTAGGTATATAGGAGGGAGGGAGTATGGGAAGTCGGGGATGACACCAGGCTTCTGGCTGCAGCACTCGAGTGCATGGGGGTGCAAGGAGCATAAGGGGGCAGGTTGTTCAGGTCAGGCACTTGTCCTTGCAGTAAAGAGGACTTTCCAAGGCCAGCTCTCTGGCCTCGATCTGCTTGGGGATAAAGATCTAGCATCCTATCCTTGGTCTCAGTCCACATGGGGTCTTTCCTGCTGAGTCCCTACAGCACACTCATTGCCCTTTTGCCTCTCCCCCATCCAAGCCTGCTGTCCTGGTCAAGAAAGATTGAAGCTCTTTGGTGCCCCAGCTCTTCCCCTGCCTCTGATTCCATCTCCTTCCCTCCTTCTCTCTCGGGCCCAGAGATGCCAAGTGTGGGAAGATCCAGTGTCAGAGTTCTGAGGCCCGGCCCCTGGAGTCCAATGCAGTGCCCATCGACACCACCATCATCATGAACGGGAGGCAGATCCGATGTCGGGGCACCCACGTCTACCGAGGTCCTGAGGAGGAGGGTGACATGCTGGACCCAGGCCTGGTGATGACCGGGACCAAATGTGGCCATAACCACGTGAGTCCCTTTCTCCAGCCTCACTCAGTCGCTGGGTTGCAGTGACTAAAGTGTGAATCTGGAGCGAGGGTGCCTGGGCTCAAGTCCCGGCTTCCCCAACCTCTCCGGCCCTGTGGCTTGCTTCCTTTATTAAATAAGCATGTTAGTAAGAGCAAGACCCACCTCATAGAATTGTTATAAGGATTAAACGAGATAATCCCTGTAAACCATTTAGAAGGCTGGCTATTTTCTCTTTTGTCCTTATCATTAATTATCTTATGAATTGAGAAGTGGACTGGACTAGGAGTCAGGGAAGCCTGGGGAAAATAATGGCCGCGTCTCAGAGTTTACTATGAGAATGATGTTGTAAAAAACATTTGAAGCACTTGGAATACTACCTGGCACAAAGCAGACAGCTGTCACCATGGTCATTATTTTTAAGTATAATATTTCAATTAGTGCATATTAATATACAATTAAGTAATTAACATATCACCAACATGTAGTAATATAGAGTGGAATAACACATATTTATTAAAAATATAATATTTGGTTTTTTCTCCCTAATCACACAAGTGATAGCAGAATTTACCATCCTGTCCTTGGCTCTTTAGGTTGTTTTTAATTTTTCACAGTAATAACCTGAAGTAGGCTGCCTTTTTGAGTCCCGTAAGTTCTGAGTGCAAAACCCCAGTCTCCTAATTGCCAACCAGTGTCCCTTCCGTTGTACTGAGTGGCTTCTTCCTCATTACAGATTTGCTTCGAGGGGCAGTGCAGGAACACCTCGTTCTTCGAAACAGAAGGCTGTGGGAAGAAGTGTCACGGCCACGGGGTACGCGTGCCTGGGGTTTTGGGGCTCCTCTGCCATGATGACTGAGGGGGCAGGCCCTACGGGAGGCCAGAGCTCTCCAGGGTGCTGACGCCTCTGCCCTGCCCTTGCTCCAGGTTTGCAACAACAATCAGAACTGCCATTGCTTCCGGGGCTGGGCCCCGCCCTTCTGCAGCACACCGGGCCAAGGGGGCAGCATCGACAGCGGGCCCATGCCCCCCGAGAGTGAGTGCCTGGCCTGTGTGGGCCTCTGCCTACCTTTGTGAGGAGGGGTGGGTGCCATGGGGGCGGGTGGCATGATGCAGAGAGAGGACGAGTCAGCATCACTATCCTGATTTTGTATATGAGAGAACAAGAGGGACCGAGTGGGAGGAGTGGCCCAGGCTAGCAGCCTGGTGTGGGGCTCAGCCTCAGTTGGTCTTCCTCTGTCCCTTCTATTGAGGGGCATGGTTCTGCTTAGAGAGAGATTAAGGCAGACCACAGGTTACTGAATAATCACATTCTTTCTGGGGGGCGGTGGAGGTGACTACCCCTTCTCGGCCACTTAAAAATAATCACGAACCTAGGGCACGTTATAGTGGCTCAGATCTCCTTGGATGAACAAATCTTCAAATGAGGAACCAGAAACTCAGAAAATGTTACAGTTTTTTTAGTGGAAATCTAAGGGATTCTAGCTCTTTGGTTTCCAAGCTTCTAAAAAGTAATAGAGAACTTTTTTTTTTTTTAAGGAAGAAACCTCAACATGTAAAACATAAAAGTAGTGGGTCACTGGTCTATATATATTTTGTGCATTTAGATTTATAATTTGTGAGAACATTGAGGCAGTTTGGTGAAACCCAATGTGAAATTGTGGATTATGTGTGAAAGTTCTAATCTTACATCAATCTATGACTCTCAGTGTTTTGTGTTGGTTGCTTTGTGTCCAGGAACATCATGATTCAGGCTGAAAACTAGTGGTAAATAATAATAGAGCTGAAACTCCTTGCCTTAAAAGGCACTCTCTTCAATTAGGCAGAAGTGGCCGGAGAAGCTTTATTATGAGATCTGTGCCAAGCAAGTTGACCTGGTTGTTTAAGCTAATAATAGTGGCTTCCCAGTGGGACATAATGTGTGTTTTTTTATTATAGTTTTTAAGTTAAAGTAAGTAATACAACGTAAATGAAGACCAAATATCTGAAGAGTGTCAGGAATACAGTATTTGAAATCCACAGCTAAAGCTCAGACCGCTTCTAAGTCTTTCACTTGGGTTCTATTTCTGGAAGGTGCTGGTCCTGTAGTAGCCGGTGTGTTTTCGGCCATCTTTGCGCTGGCGGTCCTCATGCTGATGTACCGCTGCTGTAAACAGAACAACAAACTGGGCTACCTCAAGCCCCTAGCCCTCCCTTCCAAGTTGAGGCAACAGTTCAGGTATGACGGGGTACCGTGAAGGATTTGGGGTCCACTTGGAGATCACAGAGCTTTCCATAAGCAGTACCTGGTGAAAAAGTTGGTGGTGGTGGGTCTAATTCGGGGAAGGCAAATGCCAGGTACACGCCGCTCTCTCCGCTGCTGCCATGCTCCTTGACCGTGGCAGACATTACTAGCTGATTTTTATTAATAAGTAAGCTTGACTGAGCCTGATCATCACTTCAGAATCCTTCTCAGCAGAATGCCCCCACCAACTCAAGTTGGAATAGAAATGAAACCTCTTTGCTAGCGTGTATCTATCTAATTGATTTGCTCCCCATTTTAAAGGGCAGGAAACTGAGGCAACAGAGAAAAACTGACTAGCTCGTCAATCACAGGGGTGGCTGGACATCAGCTCAAGACAGAGTAGTTTTTTTTCCTAAGCAGTTCATTCCTTTGAATATTGAAGGTGTATAGTCTCTGAGTCCTCTATTAGATGACACTTTTTCCGGAGGGGATTTTAAATCCCAGGTCCTCCTGGCACGACGCCTGAGGGAGATTGGTTGATGGCTGGTGACATCCTCGTCTTCTTGGGGGAGAAAGGTCTTAAAGGGGTGAAGGAAAGGTGCTGAGGAACACTCTGCTTTGTATGAGGCCAATTGTCTTTCCTTGGGAGTTTTCCATTGGCCACCGTGTCCATGCCTAGGGAGCTGGGGTTCAGGAGGACCCATCCCACTTCCACCAGAGCAGACTTGGGATGACTGAGCTGCTCACTGCCATGCCTCGGTCAGAGGGATGTCAGGCACTGATCCTCAATGAACAACACCCCTTTACTCTTCCTCTCTCCTTCCTTGTTACTAGTTGTCCCTTCAGGGTGTCTCAGAACAGTGGAACTGGTCACGCCAACCCAACGTTCAAGTTGCAGACACCCCAGGGCAAGCGAAAGGTAAGGGCTTTAGGCACCATGAACTTTGCTACTTTAACTTTGTCCCTCAGGACTCTGCTAGATTTTCCTAAGCGCCTCTGTGGGCCCACGGGATTGGTGATAAAAGACACTTTCTTGGCTTGAGAGATGGTCAGCTGGTTCTGCCATCCCCTAATGACTTTAAACGTTGCATCTGACCTCTGGGATCCTAGGCCTCTGTGCATGTCAGTGAGACACACAAGACCACCCCTGACTTTTTAAGTGCATTAAGGGTTCCTGTGTCTCAGGCATTCCTCGTCTTATGCATACAGGTGACCAACACCCCTGAAACCCTACGGAAGCCCTCCCAGCCTCCTCCCAGGCCCCCTGCGGACTATCTGCATGGTGGGTCCCCACCTGCGCCATTGCCAGCGCACCTCAGCAGGACTGCTAGGAACTCCCCAGGGGCCGGACCCCCAGTAGAGAGGAAAGAATCATCCAGGAGGCCTCCCCCAAGCCGGCCAGTGCCCCCCGCACCAAAGTGCATCCTCTCCCAGGTAAGTGGTTTCTCAGCAACCCTGGGCCGGAAGCATCACTTTTCAGGCCATCAGCCATGAGGAATGACAGAGGCTGGGAAGAGGGAGCTTGCTGGCTCATGGGCTGGCTGCCTTTTCTGCATTCTGGTAGATACAGGGCACACAGAGCGTGAGGGTGATGAGCATGAGGAAATACACTACCGAGGACTTCCTTCCTGGTTGGCCTCTTCTGTGACAAGCCACTACCCACCTTCCACCCCAAATGTTAATGTTCAGTTAATGTTTCAGTTCCCCATGGTCTTTTTTCTCTCCTCTAGGCCTTTGCAAATGCTGTTTCTTCTGCCACATATACTTCCTTTTGCACGGCCAGCTCTTGTTCATCCTTAGGTCTCCTCTTAGATGCCACTCCCTCTAAGAAGCCTTCTCTGACCCCCAAGCCTGAGTTTGGTGCCTTTGTACTTCTCTCATCATAGTACTTATTCCACCAAATTGTGCCTCTTGGTATCTTGCACTAGTCGGGAAGTCTTACTGAGGGACATACGGTGGTGATGCCTCGCTCGTCTGGGAGGCTGGTCAAGGGGCCGGGCCTCTGGGAGGGCTGAGTAGGGGCTGGGCTATCCCCCCACCACTGGTGTTCTTTGGAAGCAGAGCTGCCTGCCCAGCAGTCTGTTCACCCGGTGTGTCTGATGGCTCCAGCTCTACCTTCTGGCAGAAGTTCCTGTAGCACAGACACAGATGTTTCCAGGACGGTGGCCAGGCGTGGTGCCTTCCAGAGTGGCCTGTGTTTTTTGGTGTGGAGCCCCTCGGGTGGGGTAGGGGACTTGCCCATTTTCCTCCTGGGACTGCTGTTCTTGGGCATGGTCCAGAGGGCTCCATGGGGCCCAGGCTGTCTCTGCCCCTAAGGACTGTGGTTGGCTCCGGGTCTTGGGGGGGTCCCTGGGACATGGCAGTGTCATGGTTTAGCAGAGCCGAGAGCATCAGTTTTGGTTCTCTGATGATGCGAAGCTGCTACTATCCCACTTTTCTCATCTGGGGCAGTGGGGGGATAGAAAATTCCATGCAGAAAGGGAAAGGAAAGACTGACAGGGAGAGAAGAGGGAAGGAGAAAGGGAAAAGAGCAAGAGGAGTAGAGGAGGGACGAGGAGACGGAGGGTGCATTAGCCTCCTTGGGCGGCCAAAACAGCACAGACCGGGTGGTGTAAACAACAGGAAGTTATCTTCTGATGGTTCTGGAGGCTGGAAGTCCAGTAGGCTTGGTTTCTTCTGAGGCCTGTCTCCTTGGTTTGCAGATGACTGCATTCTGCCGTGTCCTCATATGGTCCTTCCTTTGTGTACGTGCACCCTGATGTCTCTCTGTGTCTACATTTCCTCTTATAAGGACGCCTGTCAGACCGGATTAGGGCCCACTCTAACGGCCTCATTTCAACATAGTCATCTCTTTAAAGGCCCTGTCTCCAAATACAGTCACATTCTGAGGTACTGGGGGTTAGAGCGGAAACGTATGAATTTTGGCAGGGCACAGTTCAGCCCATAACAGAAGGAAAGAGGAGAGAAAGGGAGGAAGAGGGGAGAAAGCAGCCACATGCAGACAGGGGTGTGGGAAGAACAGAGGTGTAGGAGGAGGGAGCAGTCCATTGAAACCACTGGTCCTAAAAAACCCACACTGGAGGCCTGTTCAGTGGAGATGGTGTCAGCCTCACCCCAAGGTGCCGTGCAGTAGGTTGGGGGAGGGGTCTCCAGGGGCAGTGGACTCCAGCTGGGGGGATGGGAAGCCTGGAGGCTCCATGTCCTGCCCTGACTCCCACTTTCCCTGGTGGCTGCTGGCAGGAATCCAGAGCTCAGAGGGCCACCTGGCCGGTGGAAGTTATCCCAAAACACATGCCAAGCACGGCTTCTGCTGGGCCCGGGCCCAGATGGGGGTTTCTCAAGGGTGGGGAGTGGGAGGCAGCTTCTCTGAGCAGGCGGCGGGGATTAAATTGGGGCGCCGCCCCCTTCCTCAGAACCATTCCAAGAAGAGAGTTTCTGCTGCCCTCATTTTCAGTGTTGAGTAGTTGTGTCTCATGGAGTTGAAGGGGCTACCCCAAGGTGGCGGTTTGTAAGTGGAGTAGCCAGGACTTGCACCCAGGGCTGACTCCAAACCCTTCACCACCCTGTGGGTCAGGTCCTGGCTTAGGCCCTGGAGCCCAGAGCTGAGATACCATTTGCCCTGGGGGAATTCACGCTCTCCAGATCTCAGCTCCACCACCTCCTAGCTTGGTGACATGGACCACTCTGGAGAGGTGGAGAGTGAAGCTTCGTAACCTCTTCTATTCTGTCTACAAATGTGTATGAACTTCTACTCTGTACTAGGCAGTGGTTAGCAAAGCAGATGCCATCTCCGCCTCACAGAGCTCACAGCTTGCTGGGGACGAGACTGGTATACATGTAGTGACAGTAGTGGTAAGTGCTATGAAGGAGAGGTTCAGCATTCTTACAAAGAGAGTTATGGGGGACTTGACTTAGCCTGGGAAATCTGGGAAGGCTTCCGTGAGGAGGTGACATTTGAGCTGAGACCTGCGGGGTGAGCAGGCTGTGAGGGGTGGAGAGGTTCTTGGACCAGGGACCTGATGGTAGGGAAGCTTTGTGATGGAGAGAGCCCACAGATGGAAGGAACTTCAAGGCCCCTTTGCCTGGGGCCCATGGAGCTATGACGAAAGGCTGGAGAGCCAGGGGAAGCCAGACTGTGCCACAGGCACGGACTAGGAATTTGGTCTGCATTTGATGGGAACAGGGCAGTGGTGGAGCATGGGTGACATCTACAGGGATTTCCATCTACAGGGAAATTTCCCTACAGATTTGCCATCTACAGGGATCTCACTTTGGGCTACATTTAGGCAAGAGGGAGGCACAGTGCCTGGGTGGGTGCCCAGAGATGCTTCTAAGACTATTAATCTTCCATTGTTTGACCTGGGTGAGGATTACATAGGTGTGTTCACTCTGATGATTCATCTGCTTGTATGACTCATTTCTTTTTATGTATATTATACTTTAATTAAAAAATTAGTTTTAAAGAATGAAAGGCTCACGGTAGCGGCATTGTGATCCGAGGGATGAGACTGGGTGCAGGGGTTACAAGTTTAAACAGCGTCCAGAGGAGAGGTGATGGTAGCTTGGAGCAGGGGGGGTGACAGTGGTGATGGGGTGAAGCTGATGAGGGATGTGTAGAAGAGAAAAGACAGGGGAACAGTTGCTGATGAGGGTTGGGAGGGGATGACAACCCGCCCCCCCAACCACCCCCCCCACACACACAACTGCCCAGTGTCTGGTTTGTGCAGCTTGACTGATGGAGGTGCCACCCGCTGAGGACAGGAGCAGTGGGCCAGAGCGGTTCAAGGACAGTTTCTGCCTCTAGAAAACAGTGCTGGGTGAGGCCCCTGGTAGAGCCGAGCTGGGTCAAAGCAGACGTGGCCAGTGGCATGACCCTGCTCTGGGAGGCCCAGTGTTGCCATGCTGATGAGGCTTCTGCCCAGATCACCCGCCCTGCGTGTGCACTTGCACACACACAGATTGTTCGTTTGTCACAGAAAGCAGCCAAGGGAGCACAGCATTTCCCCACGGCATCCTGACATCTGCCCCCAGCTATTGCTTCCCCCAGAAGGTCTCTGTCCTGGCCTCCAGCAGCCACTGATTTGACAGCTTTCTGGGCTGGAAGCGTGTGGGATCGCATTGTCCTTCCGGGAAGGGATGGCGCTGGACAACGGGGCGCTTTGGTCATGAGAATCTGCTGCTCTTTTTCATTTCTGCTCTCACTTTTCTGCTGGCTGAGAAGCTGCTTTCAGAAGATCTCTGATTTACTCCCATTCTCTCCCCGTGCTTGCCTTTGAGCCATTTTTATGCTTGCTAGTGACCTTCTCAGGAAGGGGAGCGATCCAGGACAGTAGGCACTGGAACTCTCACCTGTGGAATCAGCTTCTCTCTTGCACCCCACCAGCTTGGGGATCTGTGGGTGGTGGCATGAGATCCATTCTTTGCCCCTTAAAATTTTTTTTGGATCACAGAATAAATATAGTTATTTAAATTTTTTTGACAGGTGCAGAGTTTTATTATTTTTTCAGCTAATACGTGTTGAGTGCTTACTGTATAGTAGGCACTGTTCTAAAGCTTGAGCTGTGTCACTGAATCAAACAGAAAAGGACCCCTGCCCCTGTTTCTTATATAGTGGGGGATGGAGAGGCAGAAAATAAAAAATAAGTAAGTTGTATAGTATGGTGGAATGGGATAAGTGATATATACCAAAAAAGAAAAAGTAGATTAGGATAAAGGGGTCTGGGAATGCTGACTGGGGGAGTGTTGCAATTTTTAAAAATTGAAGTATAGCTGGTTTACAGTGTTGTGTTAGATTCTGGTGTGTAGGAAAATGATTCAGATATATATATATATATATATATATATATATATATTCTCTTTCACATTCTTTCTGTTATAGGTTATTACAAGATACTGAATGTAGTTCTCTGTGCTATAGAGTAGGTCCTTGTTGTTTATCTCTTTTATATATAGATAGTGTGTATCTATTAATTCCAAGCTCCTAATTTATCCCTCCTGCCTCTTCCCCTTTGGTAACCATAAGTTTGTTTTCTAAGTCTGTGAGTCTGTTTCTGTTTTGTAAATAAGTTCATTTGTATCATTTTTTAGATTCCACACATATAAGTGGTATCATGTGATAGTCGTCTTTCTCTGTCTGACTTACTTCACTTAGTGTGATAATCTCTGGGTCCATCCATGTTGCTGCAAATGGCACATTCGCTTGTATATATGTACCACATTTTCTTTATCCATTCATCTATCAATGGACACTTAGGTTGCTTCCATGTCTTGGCTATTGTAAATAGTGCGACTATGAACATTGGGGTGCGTGTATCTTTTTGAATTAAGACATGACACCATAAAACTCTGGGTGTATGCTCAGGAGTGGGATTGCTGGATCATACGGTAGCTCTATTTTTAGCTTTTTCAGGAACCTCCATACTGTTTTCCATAGTGGCTGCACCAATTTACATTCTCACCCACAGTATAGGAGAGTTCCCTCTTCTACACACCCTCTCCAGCATTTATTGTTTGCAGACTTTTTGAAGATGGCCATACTGGCTGGTGTGAGATGATACTTCATTGTAGTTTTGATTTGCGTTCCTCTAATAATTAGCGATGTTGAGCATCTTTTCATGTGCTTTTTGGCTGTCTGTATGTCTTCTTTGCAGAAATGTCTATTTAGGTCTTCTGCCATTTTTTTGATTGGGTTGTTTGTTTTTTGATATTGAGCTGTTTGTTTGTATATTTGGGGAATTAAGCCCTTGTCAGTCACATTATTTGCAGATATTTTCTCCCATTTCATAGGTGTCTTTTCATTTTGTTTATGGTTTCGTTTGCTGTGCAAAAGCTTGTAAGTTTGATTAGGCCCCATTTGTTTATTTTTACTTTTATTTCTTTTGCCTTAGGAGAGTAACCTAAGAAAACATTGCTACGATTTATGTCAAAGAATGTTTTGCTTATGTTCTCTTTTAGGAGTGTTATGGTGTCATGTCTTATATTTAAGACTTTAAGACATTTCGAATTTATTTTTGTGTATGGCGTGAGAGAGTGTTCTAACTATTGATTTACATGTGGCTGTCCAGCTTTCCAACACCACTTGCTGAAGAGACTGTCTTTTCTCCATTGTATATTTTGGCCTCCTTTGTTGAGATTAATTGACCATAGGTGTGTGGGTTTATTTCTGGGCTCTCTATTCTGTCCCATTGATCCATATGTCTGCTTTTGTGCCAATAACACACTGTTTGATAACTGTAGCTTTGTAGTACTGTCTGAAGTCTGGGAGGGTTATGCCTCCAGCTTTGTTCTTTTTCCTCAGGATCGTTTGGCAACTCTGGGTCTTTTGTGGTTCCATATAAATTTTATGATTATTTGCCCTAGTTCTGTGAAAAATGTCATGGGTAATTCAATAGGGGTTGCATTAAATCTGTAGATTGCTCTGGTTAGTATGGCCATTTTAACAATATTAATTCTTCCAATCCAAGAGCATCTTTCCATTTCTTTGAATTATCTTCAGTTTCCTTTGCCAATGTTTTTTATAATTCTCAGCATATCAGTCTTTCACTTCCTTCGTCAGATTTATTCCTAAGTATTTTTATTTTGGATACAATTTTTAAAGGGATTGTATTTTTACTTCTCTTTCTGATAATTTTATTATTAGTGTAAAGAAATGCAACAGATTTCTGTATGTTAATCTTGTATCCTGCTACCTTGCTGAATTCATTTATCAGTTTTAGTAGTTTTTTTTTTTTTTGGCTGTGCTGCACAGAATGTGGGATCTTAGTTACCTGACCAGGGATCAAACCCACACCCCCTGCATTGGAAGCATGGAGTCTTAACCACTGGACTGCCAGGGAAGTCCCAGTTGTAGTAGTTTTTGTGTGAGTCTTTAGGGTTTTCTTTATATAGTATGTCATCTGCATATAATGACAATTTTACCTCTTCCTTTCCAATTTCCTTTTATTTCTTTTTCTTGTCTGATTGCTTTGTCTAGGACTTCCAATACTATGTTGAATAGAAGTGATGAGAATGGGCATCCTTTTCTTGTTCCACATTTTAGCAGGAAGGCTTTCAGCTTTTCATTGTTGAGTATTATGTTGGCTGTGAGTTTGTCATAAATATCCTTTATTATGCTGAGATATGTTCTGTCTATACCCACTTTGGTGAGAGTTTTTATTATGAGTTGATGTTGAATTTTATCAAATGCTCTTTCTGCATCTGTTGAGATGATCATGTGAGTTTTGTCTTTTGTTGATGTGGTGTTTCCCATTGATTGAGTTGCATATGTTGAACCATTCTTGTGACCCTAGGATGAATCCAACTTGGTCGTGGTATATGGTCTTTTTTATATGTCGTTGGATTCAGTCTGCTAATATTTTGTTGAGGATTTTTGCATCTATATTCATCAAAGATATTGGTCTGTAGTTTTCTTTTTTGTTAGTGTCTTTGTCTAGTTTTAGTATCAGCGTGATGGTGGCTTCATAGCATGACTTAGGGAGTGTTCCCTCCACTTCAGTCTTTTGGAAGTGTTTGAGAAGGATTGGTGTAAGCTCTTCTTTGTATGTTTGGTAGAATTCCTCAGTGAAGCCATCCTGGAAGCCACTCCCTTTGGTTTGCAGGGAGTTTTATTTTGTTTTGTTTTGTTTTTTTTTAACAGATTCCACTTCACTTCTAGTGATCATTCTGTTCAAATTATCTGTTTCTTCTTGATTCAGTTACGGTGGGCTGTGTGTTTCTAAAAACTTGTCCATTTCTTCTAGGTTGTCCAATTCGTTGGCATGTAATGGTTCATAGTATTCTCTTATGATTTTTTGTATTTCTGCAGTGTTAGTAGTTATTTCTTCTCTTTCATTTCTTATTTTATTTGGGTCCTCTTCCTTCTTCTTGGTGAGCCTGACCAGAGGTTTGTCGATTTTATTTATCCTTTCAGAAAACCAGCTCTTGGTTTTATTGATTTTTTTTTCTATTTTTTTAAATCTCTATTTTATTTATTTCCTCTCTGATCTTCCTTCTGCTGACTTTAGGTTTTGTTTGTTCTGCTTTTTCTAATTCTTTTAGGTGGTAGGTTAGGTTGTTTATTTGAGATTTTCCTTGTTTTTTGAGGAAGGCCTGTATTGCTATGAACTTCTCTCTTAGGCTGCTTTTGCTGCATCCTGTTGATTGTGTATTGTTGTGTTTGGGGGTGTTATAGTTTTAAATAAGGTCATCAGGGAAGGCCTTATTGAGAAGGGGGCAAAACATGAAGGTAATGTAAAAGCACAAAGGAAAGACTGTGCCACCCATAGACAAACAATACGGAAAATATGATTTCTTCTTTTTACAATTTTTATTTTTATTTGCACAAGTAATACACATATATGCTTTGTTAAAAAAACTGAATGTTCACTTGGACGACCCCTCTCCCTATGCACAGCCCACTCTGAACCTCTGACCTCTGTTATCAATTTGGTCTTCATCCTTCCTGACTTTCCTCTATACCTCTGCATTTACATTGGTGGGGGGTAGTGGGGTGACTTATTTTCTCTAAACTATCCTGTATAGCTTGTACTGCAGCTTGCCATGACTCTTGACCATCTTTCCACCTCAGCACGTATCAACCTACTTCCTTCTTTTGAAATGCTGCTTTATATATCACTGTATAATTTTAGTAATTTGTCTGTTGATGGAAATTTTAGTTATTTATAGTTTATTTTAGCTGTCACATACAGTGCTGCAAGGAACATCCTTGCAATTTCATTTTTGTGCACCTGTGCAAATAGTTCTCAGAGGGAATGAAATTATGTATTAGGTCAGAGAATGATCATTTGTAATCTTAATAGATACTGCTAAATTGCTCTCCAAAAAGGCTTTTTCCTGAGCATGTAAACATGTATGCACACAATTTCTTTTTAAATGGGACCATTCTTTTTATTTTTTATTTTTATTTATTTATTTATTTGCGGTACGCGGGCCTCTCACTGTTGTGGCCTCTCCTATTGCGGAGCACAGGCTCCGGAGGGACCATTCTTTTAAAATAGTATATCCCTTTTCTCATCTGCTTTTGACCTGTAAAATATTGAGAACATTTTCTTTCGAACAGGCCCCTCTGGCCTTTGAGTGAGGCTTGTGGCTTTCTCTCCAGGATTTCTCCAGGCCTCGGCCGCCCCAGAAGGCACTCCCGGCTAACCCGGTGCCAGGCCGCAAGAATCTCCCCAGGCCAGGTGGTGTCTCCATTCTGTGGCCCCCTGCCTCTAGACCTCAGCAGACCCGGCCCCTGGCTGTGCTTACCCCAAAGGTGAGTCTTCAGAAACACTCGAGGTGGAAGCTGGGGCAGAGGGATCCAGGGGACAAAAATAAGAGTTGAGAAAACAGACCAGTTCATGCTTCTTGATGTAGTGCTGAACTTCCAGAACAAAAGCAAAGGACAGAAGCTTAGCATTTCTTGGTGCCTGCATGACTGTCCCTTAAATTGGTGAGACCCTTGCACACCCCCTTTTTTGGTTTCCTGTGAAAGGTGATGTTTAGGAGGCTGAGCTATGGTAGCTTCAAACCTGGGTCTGCAACTGATGAGCTGAGCTGAGCTGAGCTGAGCTGAGCTGAGCTGAGCTGAGCGGCCCTGAGCAAATCACTCTCTTGAGTCTCCGTTTCCTTATCTAGAAAGAGGTTTTACGAAGCAGAAATAGCCAACCCCATCGGGTTACTGTGAAGGTCAAGGCAGTTAATTTACATTAACCGCTGGCCTACGGTAGGCTGTGCACAAATGGCCCCTCTTAATACATCTTCCCTGGGACGTAGTCCTGGGACTTAGTCTTAGTCCTGGGAGTTGGGGCAGAGGGGAGCAGGTGAGGAAGCTAGCTCACTGCCCTGTGTTCCTACAAGGCCCTGGGAACTGCAGACTGAGCTGCAGCTTTGCTGGGAGCGGGGAGGGGAATGGCTTGTCAGCTGGGGGTTGGGGGCTGCCACCATGCCTCTTACTGCAGAGTTGATGGTCTGGACGAGCAGACATGTGGACAGACTTCTGCGGAAATCCTTCTTCTCAGGTGACAGTCTGCCACTCATGCCCACCTGTCACAAGCCAGAGGACAGCTCCCCACTGATAGCACGGAGCTGATGTCTCTCTCCCTCTCTTTTTTCCCTGCAGTTTCCTGAATACAGGTCACAGAGGGCTGTGGGGATGGCTAGCTCGAAAATCTAGACCCGTCTGAAGGCGCTTCTCCCTTCCTGTGAGGACTCTGAACACCACAGAGGAGCCGTGGCCACGGAATCTGGAGGAAGCATGCCTGGCCACCTCTGAGCCCCCCCACCCCCCTCCCCTCCTCCTGGAACGACTGCATCTCTGAAAAATCTCCTCCTTGACTCAGTGCCACCTCGGCTTCCACAGAGGCCCAGAGTGCCTACCATCAACGGCATCCAAGTGTTGTTTTGTGCAATATTCAGCCCCAGGTAGGGAGGGCAGAGCCGAAGAGGTTGAATGGCTGCTCGTCCCCTATCCGCCCTTCAGCTGGCCCCTCACCCCAGAGGTGACAGTCGAGCTGGTGCAGGCTGTCCGAGCTGGCAAGCCCAGCTGGGAAAAGTCTGTTTAGCCCTTGAGGCCAGGACTCAGCTTGGAGAAGCCATCCATCCACGTCCTATGGAGGAGGGTACGCATGAGAGCTTTCCTTTGCTTCCATCTTCCTCAGAGGTCCCAGGCTGGACAGAGGCTGGGCACTTACTGTCCCTTTTAGCTTTACCGATCAGGAGGGGTCACTCCAGCCAGGGCTTGGTTGAGGTCACAGCTCCTGGCTCCGTGGCCATATGTGAACACGTCAAGTTCCCTCCTCACGCCGCCCCCCTCCCCCCACCAAAGCCCCCGCATCCCCTTACTCCCAAGGGTCACTCTGACTCAGACAGGTACTATTTGCAGGCAGTGTAGACAGCAGGGGGAGCACAGCCCCGGCCCCCTCTGAGCCGTCAAGCCAAAGGTTTCGACTCCGCTCGCCACTGTTCTTGAGTGCTCCTTGTTTTCTCTTCTGCATTTTCCAAGTGCCTCACGCTTCTGAGTTCTCCTTCTCCGCTGGGACCCGCCTAATGTGTGGTGCTGTGAAGAGTGAATCCCCAGCAGTCCCGACTTCCTGGGACTTGGTGCTGTGACCTGCAAGTCAGGGTCCTGCCTGCAGGTTGGCCACGGGATCTCCTATGTTGGTTCTCAAGAGTGTTGACCCGGGTAGACTCGGGCCATGGCTGTGGGGTCGTAGCTTTACTTTCCATGGTGTGTGGTGACCTCAGCAGAGTGTGGGTCTTCCTTTTACTCCCTGACCTGAATCTGAGTAAGGTCCTCAGGGACAGTGGTGGGTGCAGGGAGGAGAGTGGACATCCTGGGAGCCCCAGCCTGTCTCCAGACCTGGTCACTGGCTTGAGGCAGGGCCGTTGTCTTCTGAGCAGAGAGCAGACCTGTCTCTAGAGATCCCTAGAGAAGCAGCAGCCAGCAGCCTTGACGGAACAGAGTCTGTGCCGGGACCAGCCAGACATTTTCTCATCCTCTTCCTTGTGTTCTTTCCTCTGGTCCTGTCCTCCCCGCAGCAGGGAATGGGGGCTGTGTGGTGCTCTGCTAGCTGGGAGGATTTTCAGAGAACCACCGGAGATGTTCTCTGGGATGGTCTCCCACCCCAGAAAGGTGCCGGGCAGCTTGGGGCCTCCCCGCCTCCTGCAGTGAACAGACGTTTGCTCTTGAAAACCTCAGTGCAAGGAAGAGGCTTGAGTTTTCACTCCCAACCACTACCCCGGGGCCCCCTTATCGTTCTCTGTATACAATAGGTGCTCACTAGATATTCTTGGGTTTGTAGACAAGTGGGATATTCAGGCTGTGCACCTGCGGGGGGGCACTTGGGATAGATTTAGAAAGAGCTCAGGAAAATGAAGTTCTCTTTCCTCAGGTAGTCAGGTTGTGTTATTGGTGATGTTCACACCCCTGTCTTGCCGACAAGGGCCCTGGTTGCTCCCCACAGCCGATGTCCACCATCCTTGCTGCCTCATGAGGTCAGGGGACGGCCTTCCATGTAAGTGTGCTACTCGAGACGCCCCAGGCCTCGAGGCTGGGCCCCAGAAAATTAATGGTGAAAACACCTCTCCACTGAAATCACCCTTAAACTCAACCCCCTGCCTCACTGACATTCCTGTGGCTTTTCTCCCCAACGTCAGGAGGTTGAAGGCTCTGAAGTGAAAATGCCCCAGCCACTGGCTGCATGAGCCTTTTGAACCTGAAATCCACCCTCCCTGGAACCATACCAGAAAGAGACCTGGATTGTTGCTTTCCTGTTTGTTTCCGTTTTTGTTTTCAGTTTTTTTAATACCACCTCCATCCCATAAACATTGTACTGTGAACTGGAAAATGGTTGAATTTTCTAAATTTGGTAAGACTTTCAGCAGCCGGTTCTATTTACTGTTTGACTCCTGGCTGTGTTCTGGCAGGCCGGCGGGGAGTCTGCCCAGGAGCAAGCCTGGCTGTCATAGCCCGTTCTTCCCCTCCTGTGTCCATGTGCTGCTTTGAGGTGACGGAAGCCAACATGGACTTAGGGAAAGAGGCACTTTATTCTCAAGGATTACTGCAAGACTGGGGAAGGGAGTGTTGCGATAGGGGCAGGGGGCAGTTGCATTAGGAGAATGCTCAGGTGAGCTGAGCGGCTACAAGATCTGTGAGCATCCCACAGCTCAGACGGAAGGGGCCTTTTATAGGAAGGAGTGAGCATGGCTGGAAAAAACCACATTCAGGGACCATCTCTGTGGTCAGCCTTTGGGGGAGGGGCTGTATGCTGGCTCTGGCCAAGGGTGAGTCCATGCTCAGGGTCTGGGGCATAGGAGGGGAGCCTAACTGAGGCTTGGTGGAGTGACTTAACCAGCCTTCTGTTCAGATGGAGACTATGTAAATCTTTTTAGAAGCTAACTTAGCCCCCTGCCAGTTTTTCAACCCTAGGTGTGTTTTTTTGTTTGTTCATTTGGTTTTTTTTTTTTTTGGTAGGTGTGTTTTCCTTAAGAGCCTAGGAGGCATCTCTGAAATGTAAACCTCAAGGGACATCAAGGGGGATTGCACCCTCTCCCTGTCTCAGTGGGAGTTTTAGCCCAGGCACCAGGCTCCAGTGGTAACTGCCTGCTTGCCGTGGGTTCTTTTTAGCCTTATTGACTTCTCCCTATGAAAGAAAAGCTCCTTTCTGCCCCAGCTCTGAGAGGTTCGCAGATCTTAGGGTCTCACTGTAGACCTTACAGTACTGTCATAGCCCCATCCCCCTGTGGCCATGGCCCCTCGCCATCTCTTGCAATAATCCTTTTGAACAAAGCCTCCCCTTACCTATGTCAGAATTTGTTCTTATTTGGCTGAGGGTATGGAAAACTTGCGCGTTTTAAATTGGGGACCAGTTCTAAAGTCAGTGATGGCGTTAAATGTGTATGTAACAGCTCTGCTGGACATGCAAGAAAGTCAAGAGTATGCCAACTGGAAAGGTGCTCCACCCATCCTTAGGGAACCGTGCAAAGGAGAGGTTCTGCAGAATCCAAGCCAAGTGCCCCCAAAGTCACCCTTCCATGCATCCACTGTGTGTATGTACGTGTGCGTCTGGGATCCAGGGCAATGTGAATTTTCTTTTTATTTGGGAGATTGTTCACAGAAAACAGATCCTCTTTTCTCTCGTCCACCTATTAATTGTTTACAATATTTGTATATCTATGCAAAATACTTGAATGGGCTGTGGTGCCTTTTTTCCTTGTTTGTATTTAATTAAATTGTCATTTGAAATGTTGTCTGGTTTGGCAACTCTTGTTTGTTTCTTTGTTTTAACATTGCACTGGCCAGCCTGGATAGGATCCATCACCGAGGACTCCTCAGAAGAGTTCCTACAGAGACCGTCTGTCCAGCCTGTGAGGCCACCACGGAAGATCTTGAGCCACAGAAAAGCCCTGGGTTTTCCCATGACCAGTCGAGGGAGCTGTTTGTCTTTGTACCTGGACACAGGCCAGTCTAGTTTTAATAGGTCTGGGGGTCACTCACGGCATGAATGATATAGATCGACTTGAGGATTTGTGAGAGCTTAAAAGTATTCACATGGGGCTTCCCTGGTGGCGCAGTGGTTGAGAGTCCGCCTGCCGATGCAGGGGACACGGGTTCGTGCCCCGGTCTGGGAGGATCCCACATGCCGCGGAGCGGCTGGGCCCGTGAGCCATGGCTGCTGAGCCTGCGCGTCCGGAGCCTGTGCTCCGCAACGGGCGAGGCCACAACAGTGAGAGGCCCGCGTACAGCAAAAAAAAAAGTATTCACGTGAAGCTCTTAGCACTGTGGTTGGCTTCTCGTAAGGGCTCAGGCATGGGATGGGTGTCTTCCACTGACGCTATTCCCCAAACAGCCTTTCCCTCTCTAGTGAAGGCGTGGCTGTAGAAGGCACTGGAGGGACTTCCTTGGCAGCCAGAACTCTCCAGAGATTGGGGACTGGCCCCCCGGCACTAGAGGAACCACTTTAATTGTTCCGTGTCCAAGGAAAGCCAAGATGTAAGTATCAAGTAAACACACTCAGAGGTCTTTATTCCTGACCCTGCAGACCACGCTCTCAGGGCCTTCAGATTACAGTCATTCTCAAGATCCAACATGTTGCATTGATTTTAGTTACAGAGAGAAATCCACATTCATTAAAAACTGTGGCTTTGAGGCTGGCGGTGCAGGAAGCCAGTCTGTTCCTTGGAGCTACAAGGCCAGCAACAGTTTGGCCTGGGCTTGGCTATGCTTAGGGCACAGGACGTAAACACAGGCACGGGTGTGGAGTTACACAGGGGAGGCTCTGCACCAGCTTGGGGGCTGAGGGCCAGGTCTTCCTTCTTTACAGATATACTGGCTCCCTTACCTCCCTGTCAATGGTCCTCATATCAACTCTCACATTCTTGCTGCTGGAGAGAAGACAGGAAGGGAGGGGATATTAATTATGTCTCTCTCCAGCTGCTCTTGTTTTTTGACTGCCTCTGGTCAAATGTGAGGGGACCAAAGGCAGCCCCCAAAGCAGGTGGTGGTGGAGCAGTCGTGACACACTGCTTCCCAGTGTGGGCAGCTCATCAGTGGAGCTGGGGACTTGGTGGCGATCTGGTCAACAGCCAGATTGCACCCCGTGCCGAGCTTACAGCCCCCGACTTGGTCACTGAAGTTCAAAGCTGATCCCACTGGCCAAGCCTCTAAGGCTTCAGCCCAGAAGTTACCCAGAGGGGACTTCCCTGGCGGTCCAGTGGTTCAGAGTCTGCACTTCCACTTCAGGGGGTGCGGGTTCAGTCCCTGGTCAGGGAACTAATAAGATCCCACGTGCCGCGCAGTGTGTCCAAAAAAAAAAAAAAAACAAACAAGTTACCCAGAGCCTTTTCCACCTGGGTTCTTGGTTCACCACTAGAGTAAACACAAAAGTTAGCCCCTGGTTTCCAGAGAGCCTGTGTCTGCTTTCCTGACTGCCCCTTACTCTTCTCCCCATCTCCCCAAATCATATTGGTTTACTCCTTGAGGAAAAGGAAAGTGCATTCTGCTCGACAGCCAGGCTACTTTTAAGAGCAGTGCAATCGCTGTTCTCTTTGGAGAGTGAGGCAAAATGAAACACTGGGCTTGGCCAGCAGAGCTTGGCTGGGAAGCAAGCACCTTTTGTTGTTGTTGTGTTGTTTTGAGTTCTTAGATAACTGCCTGAATGTCTCCATGACTGACTCCTTAGGATGTGTCTAGAGAGGGAAGGGTGGGGAAGGGGTCGGGTGGATGGAAACAGATGCTGACCTCCAGGCTGGCTGCTCCCGGGAACGGGGCTGGTGGGAGTGTTTCCCTGAGACGTCAGGTGGCTTTCACAGTAAGCAGGTCAGCTGAGGTCTCGCCTCTGTCTCCGAAGATGAGGTGGCAAATGCAACAAGACATTTTACAGTAATTGTGTGTCTGTTGGTTCCGGGTGGGAGGCACGGCGAGTTGCCCTCTGGGCCTCGGAGGGCCAGCTGCACTTCAGTCTTGGGCTCAGGAACGGTGAATCCGTCTCAGGAGGAGAACCAGTGCGAAGGATTTCCTGATG
The DNA here is from genome assembly GCF_937001465.1 of Orcinus orca. Lineage (NCBI taxonomy): Eukaryota > Metazoa > Chordata > Mammalia > Artiodactyla > Delphinidae > Orcinus > Orcinus orca. The sequence goes on from NC_064561.1 coordinate 52,364,166, forward strand.
ACCAGCGTTTCAGGGAAGTTCTTGGCTTTTGCTACATTCAACGGATCAAATCCTATCTTCTTCCCAACAACACAGAGGTGGCACCGAGGAAACAAGGAGGACGGGAGGGCCGGGGACCTGCTGGCACCAACGTGTAGTAGGGTATTTGGTCACTGAGGCTGTTTCCAGGAGGTTCTGCCACCACTGCTCACTGGGTAGGGATTTTTCTCCTGGAAACAGCGGTGAGGTATCAATGAACGTCTCAAGAAAAGAGAGCCCACTGGTAAGAGTTGTGTTGAAAATAACCAGGTGGCTCTGAAATTGAGCAGTCAGGCTGTACCACAGGGCTCACCCTCTCACTCATGTATTCCAAGCTTTACGAATGGATTATAAATACTTCGGGCTTCTTCTCTGGTGACGGGGCGCTGGAGAGTTCTATGCTGTCCACAAGAACATTCTTGTCTTCGAGTCTAACGATGCTGGGCTCTGGGGCGGGAGGCGGGGTTGGGTTTTTGTGCATGTGGGGCAGGCTGGTCCGGCTGACGTCCAGGTCTTTGAAAGCGTGAAGCGTGAACACACCCAGGATGATGGTGACAAAGCCAGAGAGGGTGCCCACAATGTCCACGGCCGACATGCTGTGCCACTCCTTGAAGAGGACGACGGAGGAGGTCACCACCATCGAGGTGAAGAACACGTAGTAGATGGGGAACACCAGGGAGGTATTAAAGATGTCCAGCGCCTTGTTGAGGAAATTGACCTGAGTGCTCAGCGAAAGGGCCAGCACGAGGGACAGGATGTAGGGGAGAGGGTGCCGCATAACTGGCAGCCCCTGGAAGAAGTTCTTAATGGTGATGCCCAGACCCTTGACGGCGGTCACGGAGAAGGCCCCGATCACAGAGCAGATGACGATGTAGATGAGGATATTCCTTTGTCCATAACGTGGGGCGATGACGAAGATGAGGATGAGGCAGGACACCAGCAGAAGCACAGCAAACACGATGTACCCTTTGTGGGGGATGGAGACAGGTAACCTGACCTGGGAGGATGCCAGTAGCCTCTAGAGCCCTCCACTCATGGTAATGGGATGTCTCATTAAGAAACTAGGCTTGGGGCTTCCCCGGTGGCGCAGTGGTTAAGAATCCGCCTGCCGATGCAGGGGACACGGGTTCGTGTCCCGGTCTGGGAAGATCCCACATGCCGCGGAGCGGCTGGGCCCGTGAGCCATGGCCGCTGAGCCTGTGCTCCACAACGGGAGAGGCCACAACAGTGAGAGGCCCGCGTACCGCAAAAATAAATAAAGAAAGAAAGAACCTAGGCTTGGGACTTCCCTGGCGGTCCAGTGGTTAGGACTCCGTGCTTCCGACGCAGGGGGTGCTGCTTTGATCCCTGGTCAGGGAACTAAGATCCCACATGCCACCACCTGGTGTGGCCAAAAAAATTTAAAAAAAGAGAATGTGGGCTCTGGAGTCAAACATGGGTCCCAGTTCCAGCGACACAACTTTTTAATAACTTGTACAAGTTATTAATTAAACCCCCAAGACCTCAGTTTCCTCTTTGTAAAATAGGATTAATATTAGGACCTTCCTCATAGGAGTTTTTTTGTAGGATTAAATTAATACATGCAATTGACGGAATGCTACCCCCCCCCCATTTACATGTTGAGTGCTAATCCCAAATGGGATGGTATTCGGAGGTGACGTCTTTGGGAGGTGATTCAGGCATGAGGGTAGAGCCCTCAGGAAGGGAATACTGCCCTTATAAAAGGGACTCCACAGAGCTCCTTTGCCCTCTACACCAGATGAGGACACAGCGAGAAGCTGGCCATCTATGAACAAAATCTATCGGGCCTTGATCTAGGACTTGATCGTGATCCCCGGAACTGTGAAACGTAAGTGTCTGTTGGTTATAAGCCACCCGATCTATGATATTCTGTTAAAACAACCTGAACTAAGACAATGCAAACAAGGCATTTAGACCAGTACCTGGCACCTAACAAATACATAATAATAGCATCCCTACCTATCAGACTGGGAACCTGTAAGCCAGCCTCAGTACCAGCCCATCAGCATTCTTCCCTGAGCTTGCTGCCTCCTCCTCCACATGGCAGCACCTGAGATGGCCAGAACCCAGTCAGACCTTTAACGTGGTTCACGCCCAGTGCCTTCCTGCTCACTGGGAGCCTGGAGCCTACCTGTGTCTTTCATCTTGGCAGCCATCTCCACGATGGTGGTGATCTTCTCTTCCTCGGGGGCGTGTATCACCATCACCGTGCTGCCGGCCACACACATCACACAGCCCAGCTTCCCCAACAGGTTCAGACTCTCTCCCAGGAAATACGAGGAAAGGATGGCACTGCATGTGAAAGTGGAGAGAGGGATTACAGCAGCCAGCCCAGTCCCAGCATCCTGGAGAAAAGTGAGGGCTGAGCAAGGGCTCACTACTCTCACACGTGGAAGCTTTTCTAGACCCCCTAGGAAATGTGTGAAATAGAAACTTATTTAGGGGAGGGTTACAGTGTGGGCTGGAGGAATCGACGACATACATGTGAATTTCTTTCATTTTAGAGACTGACAATATCCCCAAAGAGAAGAGTTGGAAGAGCCCTTCAAAGCACTCTTGTCTAACTTCCTACCCAATGAGCACATCTTAACATTGCAAACAGAAGGCTTTCAGCCTTGGCTTGTATACCTCTGGTGGCAAGCAGCTCCCCACTTCACAAGGCAAATGAATCCCTTGTAGGTTCATTCTGTTATTAACCCAAAATATGGTAGTTGCTACTCATCCCATATCTATTCCTTGAGCCATACAAAACAAATCCATTCCTTCTTCCATTTGTATATGCCAATATAAACAACCGCAGTGACACTTGGGCACACTTTACATACTAGATATTGTGCTAAGAACTTCCCATTTATTATCTCTAACATCTTGCAACTCTGAGAAGTAAAATATGTCCATTTTATAGATGAGAAAACTGAGTCCCATAGAAGCTTAAATGATGGCAAGATCATACAACTGGTAAGACACGAGCCAGGATTTGAACTCAAGTTCTGTCTAATTATAAAGCCTATGGTTTTTCCTCTACACCTCACTGAGAAGAATTCTCCTGACTTCCTTGAGTCTTTTCTGGACAAAACACCTCCAGTTCCTTGCTGTTCCTTGGTGATGTGACTTTCATTCCCGTCACATCCTCCAAATGAGCCAGCAAAGGTGAAGGAAGAAGGGTGGTGAGACGAGACAGGTACAATCGCTGGGGCATGCGTCTGTTTCTTTAAACAGGTGGCATTAGTTTAGGGCAAAGACCTGTTGGCTGACCTAAGGTAACCCAATGAGCCTCATGAGTCCTGCTTAAAGGTATCAGGAAAGAGGGGATTGATGTCTAACCTCCTTTGAATGTCTCCCATCTCTCCTCTAAGACTCCCAAAACCATTTTACCCACAATGCCTGTTCATCAGCGCCCGGTAGCATTAGCAAAGGCAGAGGTCACACAGTGGAGGATCCCCTGCCGCTCCCAACTTCCTGGGATGGGAATCTGTAAACTAATCAGATACGCAATACTGGTATCTCAGCTACATCAGCCAACCATGCCATGTGAGTCACGGCTCTATCTGGTTTTTGACTGCATAAATGCTGCAAAATTGTCATCAAGCTGGTAAAACAAAACAGGAAATTACAGGTACTGGGTGTGGTGGGCTAGGGACTTACCAGGGCTCCAAGGTTAGGGTGACAATCAGAGCCAGCTTCAAATGGGGCTCAGGACCCCCACAGAGGAACTGTGTTTGTAGCTTGGGAGGAACGGGGCAATGGGAAGCACACACATTTAATATCAGCTCTCTTTAATACCATCAAACATCTTCCAGGCCATGGGGCCTAGTGGTTAAGCACCCAGACTCTGAAATTAGACTGCCTGGGAGGGAATCCTGGCCCAGCCTCCTGGGACCTGGGTGACCTCGGCCAAGATGCTTAACCCCTCTTGGCCTCAGGTCTCCCCTCCTTTCTAACTAGTAGGGATGCTGTGAGGATTAAATGAGGGAATACAATTAGAACATTTAGCACAGAGTAAACCCTCAATCTATGTTAGCTGGGGTTATTCTTCAGCGCCTGTTCTGTACTAGGCACTTTCTGTGCGTCATCTCATTTAGTCCTTAAATCAGTGCCTTCAGGCAGGTATTATGAACATCCCCACTTAGCAGATGGGAAATTGAGGCTTAGAGTAGTTAAGTGACCTGCCATGTAACTACAAAGTGGCAGAGATAAGGTTAGATAGAACCCAGGGAGGGTTCATCTAGGGCTTGTACTTTCAACTTGTGTGCTTCTCCTATTGGGGCACCAAAACACTGACACGAGACATTCAGCCTTGCGGCAGGGGAAGCCCTTCCACCTGGTTTGGGCTTGGCCTGCCCCTTCACCGCCCAGGCAGCAAACCATCCAAAGGTGCGGAGCTCTGAACAGCACACTGCCTCTTTCTGGAAGCTGAGACTGACCCAGGTCCTTGACTGCAAGTAGCAATTGACCCCATGTGCAGTTCCGGACATCAACAAACTGAAAATAGGAAAAGACAGCAAGAGAGGTGACAACAACCTTATGAGGATACTCAGCGCTCCCAGTGGTGTGACGACTGTCGCAGGAGCAAACGCATAGGCCCCAAAGTTGGCAACTTCTCCGGCAGCCACTAGGAAGTTAAGGGGGAAGAGAGGTCACAGTGGGTCTGATGCGCCATCTCCAGCCCAAATGAATCTGGGTGGAGACGGCTTCATTCAGTGTTCAATCATTCACAGAATCCCAGACCAGCATTCCTTAAAATCCCCACCCTTATGCTGTCTCCCTGCAGAATCTGATCTGAAGGTCAGGCCCAGATGATCCTGACCAAATCCTCCCATGTTAAAGATAGGGAGGTGGCCTGGAGTCCAGGGTCACATGGTGCTTTCTGGTTCTTGAGGTCCTTTGGCTTCTAGTCTAGGCACGGTTAAGTGTATCTCAGGGACTGCAAATGATTGGTCTGTATCTTCAAGGTAAGCTCTAGAAAGTGTTAATTATCAAATAAAGACACAGCTACAGTTACTGATTCTCCAGGTACCAAATGGTCCACGGAGCCGTCTTTCCCAGAGGAGTTATGGATAGTCTAGATGGACAGGCGGGTGGTTAGAAAGTCAGACATTCCCAAAGGGCCTACCTCTCCCCATATGAGTTTCCAGTTCGCAGACTCCTGCAAGTGCCTCTTCTGTCTCCCTGCTCGTAGGGAATGACCTGGGTCTGCCCTTTGAAAGCAGACGATGAATGTGATAACTCTGGCTAAGACAGGGATCAAAACCTGACTTAGGGGATTACAAATCGAAAGCTGGCTAATTTTCCGTCCCAAAGAATTAGGGTTTGAAAGCCAGAGAGGGTGGGTGGAAAGGAATGTGTGAATGTGAAAATGCGGGCAAACCTTAGGTGGCAGACCAGCCATGTTCTAAGTGAGCCAACAATTGCCTGTGGAATGGGGCAGCTGACTTGGGAGTCCCAGGCTGTGCCCTGCAGGAGTCCAGAAGACTCCAGCGGGCAGTCATAGCTCCCTGAATTTCAGGGGAAGTTGAGAAATTACACCTTTATCACTACCAGCTCTGTACAAACCTCTCTGGGGACAGATGCTTTATGGATGAAAGACTGACTTTGGATGGAGAAAGTGACCTGAGATGCAGGTAAAATGTTCTACCTGCAAAGACTGTTTAGATTCTCCCCCTAGAAATCTGGGCCTTGGATTCATATTTTGCACAATAGAGACAGAAATGCCCCGTCCACCCCTCCTTTCATCTCTGCCTCTGTCATCAATAGGGCACTGTCCTTAGTAGCAAAGATCCCACTTACTGGTGAGAAATCCGGCCCACCACATTGCATCCTTCAGGTAGCCGTAGCCTCCGTCCACTGTAGAAAGGAATGGGCATGAAGTTAGAGGTTGGCCGTACTTTCTCAGGACCTTTCCTTCTCTACCTTCACTCGCCAGGCTCTAAGGGTTCAGTATATGTCAGCTGGGGTGAGTCCTCCAGGCCTGCTTCTGGGCCCTGTCCTGGGTGAGTTCATCCCTTCCAAAGTTTTAAATTCCATCTAGATACCCTATGTCATATGTGCACCCTGATCCTTTCTTCTTAGCCCTGATGTATATCCAGTTGCTTACTTGACAACTCTTGGGTCTCGCACAGGCATCTCAAACTCTGTCCTGAATGGAACTCTTGATTTTTAAATGCTCCCTACCCACCAAATGAAGCTCAGTAAGCAGCACCTCCGTGCCTAGTTGCTTAAGCCAGAAACCAGGGAATCACACCTGACCCTCCCACTACTCCACCTTCTGCATCCATTCCATCCTGCTGATTCTGTCTCCAAAATGCATTTCACGTGTGTCCACTCCACTGCCACCCCACCACCCAACTCCCAGGCACTACCACCTCTGGTCTGGGTTGAGGCAACTGCCTCCTAGGACTCCTCCGGTTCTTCTCTTGTCCCTTATAATCCATTCCTTTCATAGTAGCCAGGAGTCTTTTTTTTTTTTTTTTTTTTTGCGGTATGCGGGCCTCTCACTGTTGTGGCATCTCCCGTTGTGGAGCACAGGCTCCAGACGCACAGGCTCAGCGGCCATGGCTGACGGGCCCAGCCGCTCCACGGCATGTGGGATCTTCCCGGACCGGGGCACGAACCCGTGTCTCCTGCATCGGCAGGCAGACTCTCAACCACTGCGCCACCAGGGAAGCCCAGCCAGGAGTCTTTTAAGAATTATGTCACTCCTCAGCTTCTAGCTGGCCAGTGGCTTCGAAATGCTCTTAGGATAAAGACCAGAATCCCTAACAAGCCTGTTCATAGTGTTGACCCTGCTCACTTCTCCAAAGGCTTCTCCTGCCACACTTCCTACTACAGTCTTGCTGGTCAGGCTGTCTTTGAGTTCTTCAAAAATGATGAGCTCTTCTTGGCCTTAAGGGCTTTGCATGTGCTTTTCCCTGTTTGGAATAGTCTTCTTAACAATATTTGCCTATATCTACACTTACTCTACAGGTCTCTGCTTGAATGCTGCTTCCACTAAAATGCCCTCCCTGCTCCCCTTATCTTTATTGTTTCCTCGGGATTCTCTCTCGTCACACTCAGTTCTTCTCCTTAATGACACTTGTCATTTATAATTTGATCTATTTATTTTCTGAAATTTCCCCCACTAAAATGGAAGCTCCATGTAGCCAAGAATTGTGTCTGCTTTGTTCACATGATGGACTCAGAGCCTGGCACATGGTCAATACTCAGTATTAGCAATGAGGATGATGATGATTAGGGTGGGTTTTAGACAGTTTTGTGAAAATCCCAAAGTTGTATGTTGCTTTTTGTGAATGCCCTTTTTTCTAAGATGGTCTTTAACTTTCATCAGGTTCCGCAAGCAGTCAGAATCTCCCATAAAAGTGCTCTGAGAGCATTTTACTCTGAGTTGAAATCTCAGAAGATATTGAAAGAGCAGATTAGAGAAAAAATGGATTCCAGGGAAGCTGCCTTTCTGAATGGTCAGTGATACTTACTCTGCTCTCTCCTGAGTGGAAGCAGCTATTTTTCTGGCACTCTGGGAGGTCTCTGGCCTTTCAAACCCTTGTCCAGAAGAGGAGATAGAGCAGCAATGACCACTGATCCTGACTTCATGCCCACACCTCACATCTCTCCATTTTAGAGCACACCCAGCTCTAGTCCTGGGTATCCAACTGTCTGTCAGGCTCTCCCACTTAGATCACAGTAAAACTAATACTGGTGCTTACTCCATGCTAAGCATCTTTCTAAACATACTACATATCTTCACAACAAGATGTAGCTGGAACTATTCCTATCCCCATTTTTTCAGATGAGGAAACTGAGGCAGAAAAACTATTTTTCTTGCCCAGGATCGTATCACCTGGAATTGAGGAGCTAGAATTGGAACACAAATAGTCTGCTTCCAAAGCTCAGTGTCCCATAGAACATTAAACTGAACACGTCCAAACCTGAACACATCATCTTCCTATAAACCTGCTCCTCCTGCTTTCTTTGTCTCAGAAAATAGCACCATCATCTCCCCAGTTGCTCAAAGCAGAGCGCTCTGAGTCACCTTGACTCATTTTTTCATCCTCCCCTTGGGGCCAGGCAAAACCAAACCCAAACCCAGTAAGTCCTACCTTCAAAATCTATCTCTGGACTTCACCACTTGTCTCCATTTCCACTGCAATTTCCTGGCCCAAGTTCTGTTGTTTTTCTCCCCAAATTGGTCTCCCACCCTCCAGTCTTGTCTCCTAATCCACTCTGCACCCAGCAACCAGAGATCTTTTCAAATCGTAAATCGAACTATGTCACTCCCCTGCCTAAAACCTTTGTCACTTACAATTACACTCAAACTCTGGAGCCCGGTTTACAAGACATTTCATGAGCTGGCCCTCACCCCATCTCTTACCCCTCCATGCTCTAGCCATCCTGAGACAGTTTCAGCTTCTAATATCACTCATGCTCTCTCACCCCTGGGCCTTTGCACATGCTGTTCTTTCTGCCTGGACTACTACTTCTTTCTCTTTTCCCCTCACCTTGTTATCTCCACACCATGTAGGTCTCAGCTTCTAAATCAACTCTTACAGAAAACCTCCCCTACCCCTCAAGCCTGGCTTTACATGGCCCTCCAAAATATTGCCATAACATTCTTCATTTTCCCCATGATAGCATTTAACATGCTACAGAACAACTGTTTATCGACTTGCCTGTCTCTTCCACTCAACTCAATGCCCCACAAGGGCACTGTGTCCCCAGGTCTAGCACGGCACCTGGCACACAGCTGGTACCCAATGAATGATGATTAAATGAACAAATTTTTTAACATAGGAGTCCTTTTCTCAACAACCGTTTCATGGATACACGTCTTATTTTTCAAACAAGCAAATCCGTGTGGACAGAGACTCAGTAATTCTTTTGTAGCCTCTAAAGGAGCTCAGATTGATAGTACGTGAGGACGCACCAGTGTCTGACACTGTTCTGGGCAAAGGTATTATATTCCCATTTTGTAGGGAGTTTGTGACTTGCCTGTGATGACACAACTGGTAAGAAATAAAACCAGGACTAGACCTGGGGTTTCTGATTCTTGGCCCTGAGACTTTCCCCTGTCTTCACCCCAATTAACTGATCATGTAGTTCTCAGGAACTACTGGATTATAAAGGAAGGTCTCCTGTTGGTGGTGGATCGCCCTCCCAACGGGACTGACAATGAGCCTTTTGTGCCTATCTAGGACAGGCTCTCAAACCACTATGGTGGACCCCGTGAAGGGAGGTTCACGGGGCTGGCCGAGGGCTCGCCACCCAGCGCCCCATCCAGCCCCGCCCCCCAGGAGCCTACCAGCCCGCGTGGCACCAGAGGCCACCAGTCGCTGGAGGCCCTTCTTCTTGAGGATGACGCTGCTGCCGATGAGGAAGCTGGACAGGATGGCCAGCCCCAGGCCGACGTAGAAGCTGTAGTTCTGCCTGAACCCCTCCTGCCAGCTGCTGGAGATGACACTGCTGGGCACCTGGGGGCTGAGGTCGCCGACGATCTGGCACAGGACTTGTTGGGAGGAGCAGTACAGGCTGATCAGGGAACCTAGGGAAGACCACGGTGAGAGTCACGCTGGGGACATTTGCATGCAGGCTAGCGACCTTCGTGAACTCATCAAGTGCTTCCAACCATGTGTCACATAAGTGCTGTCTTTGATTCCCACTTCATAGATGTGGAAATGGAGGCCTTGCCTAAGAACACAGGCTGTCTGACTCCAGAACTCCAGCACCTCACCACTAAGTCAGACGGATGCCCCCCCCCACCCCCACACCACATAGGGCCTCACAGCTCTCAGGCCTCATCGAATCCAACCTCCCGGCCTCCACAGGAATCCCCTCCCCGCCTCTGGGCACATGGGCCTCCAACAGCTCAGGATCATACAGGGATTCTCCCCTCCCAGAGGCCTCTTCACTTACGTATCCCTAACTGCAGCCCTAGTGCAGAGTCCTGACAGGTAACAGGAGGGAGTGAGGCTGGAGTCCACAGTCCCTCCCAGGCCTGAAGATGATGAAATACGAGCATCCTTGTTTGTCAGAACCGACCATCCCCGGGCCTTACTTCGAAGACCTCTGGTGCTGTGGTCGGGGCTGAGGCCTCCTTCAGGCCTCAGAGAGATCAGTGTCCCTGCCACCCCATGCAGGATCGGTCTTTAGCTCTCCTTCCAAGTCCTAGAGCCCATGAGGGTCAATCAGTTCTCACGCCCTTGAGCCAGCACACCCTTGCTGGCTCTTCTGGCACAAATACCAAGGACAACAGGACAAACTTGGGCATGCGGGGCAGACCCTCCTCAGTCAGAAGAACTAAGCTGCCCAAGTTCAAGGAGACAGTACAAAGCACAGGCAATAATCCTCTGGTGCTCCCAGGGCCCACCACCCTGGGGCTTCTCAGGAGCATCCCTTATCATGGAGACGGCAGAGTGGTCATGCCCAGGGTTTTAGCTGAAGAAACTGGGGCCCTGATAAGCTTGGTAACCTGCCTAAGGCTACACTGGTGGTAAATGGTGAAGCCAGAATTGCTTCCCTAGCCCATATCATACCGAAGTTCATGCTCTCAGTCACCAGCGCCCCCCGCCCCCACACACACAACACACACACACACACACACGCAGCAGGTGGCAAGGGGGATGAGGTGTCATTTAGCCTCTTGAAGGTTACCTTAAAACATGAGCTCCCTGATAACATTTAAAAATCAGGAGATTTCCCATGAAAGTCCAGCTTCAGGGCTGCCTTTGCTTACTCTGCTGGGCACACGGTCCCACAGGCAACAGTAAGCTGTGGCTCAGCAGTGGTTTTACCCCTAGACAGGATGTGCTCTTTGCGATTCCCCTGAGTCCACACGCGGCTCCCTTCAGTCATTTTTGTTATGTGCTCGGCCCCTATAAGCATCTGACTTTGTGACCTTTGGTAGTAGAAGGTCTTTTTCAAACTGGGGGTCACAAAGACCCAGGCTCGTGTGCCAAGGATGCAGGCCCGGGGCCAGGCACTTCTCCTTGAACCAAGCTAGATCTCTAGGCCTGCACTAGAAGGGCCCAAAGTCCAAAAGGCCAGGCAGCTTTAGCTTTGGCATATCTAGAGCACAGAGTGGCATTTTGGTGTAACGAAGGAAGGGCACTGTTGACCTTTCTTCCATGGCACAGAAGCATGGAACAGCAGAGCTGGAAGAGCCCTTAGAAGGCATCCTGTCTAACCCTCTTTCTTTTCAGCTGGGGAAACTGAGGCCCTGAGATGGGGAAGGATTTGCTTGAGTCTCATAAAAGCCTGGTGGCAGAGCTGGGTCTGGAACCCACCAGGGGACGCCCATGTGTCTTCTGCAGTGGGAGACCTCTCTTTCCGACACCTGTGTCACAATCCAGAGAAGATGAGACAAGAAACCACCTGGGTCCCTAATCAAACTTGTTCTGACTGCTCACTCCTGTTCCTCAGTTAGGGCAAGAGTCAAATCCTGGGAGTTCCCTGAGTTCAGGAAAAGAGCCAGAACCTGGGAGGATGTGGGCCAAGGAGGGCAACTCCCAAGAGGAAGGCCAAGCCCATTTCCACCCCCTTCCCCCGCCCTCCTGAAGGTTCACCTCCAGCAGGTGGAGCCAAAGGGTGGGCCTGGCTCTTTGGGGGAGGCTTGAGGCATCCAAGGGGCACAGTGCCCTCCATCGAGTCAAGTCCTCCCACAGGGGTAAAAAGAAAAGGAGAGAGGGCTGATGGCCAAAGGAAATCCAGTTCTGAGGAGTGTGCTCATCTTGACAAATGGGCGTTGGGCCAGATGATTCCTGCTTCTCTTCCTGAATATGCTAAGACTGGGGGACATGTTTTTCCCCAGGGGAAGACGAGGCTGAAAATGGACCGCATCATTGTTCAGAAAACCAAGGCCAGCTAACACCCAACAGGCCCGCTTTGAAAGCTTCACTGGAGAGGAGAAGTTAGAAAAACAGGGATATCCCACAGGCTGCATACCAAGACCAGGTAGGAAAATGGAGAAATACCAAGAAAGGAGATGAGCACAGTACAGGTTTTAGAATCCAAGAGCCCTGGTTCTGTATTCCACTTCCCCACTGTACTACCTTGAGCAAGTTCATCAGACTTTTCAGAGCCTCATTTTCCCTACTTCCAGAATGGTGACAGGAAGGTAATAATATCTACCTGCCTTCTAGAGTTGTGTTAAGGATTAACTACCCAAGTTCATAATAAGAACTTGAGCATAAAGCCCAGAATCTTTCCTTATGCTTTCCTGGGTTATTCTTTCCCTCCTTTTCCTAAAAGGTGGATGTGGGTTTGGGGGTGGTGAGTCTCTGCGCCCTCTACCCTGTCTTTGATGAGCCCCAGGGGGACAGACCTGGGCAGGTACTAAAATCTGAAGCAACTATACATAAAATACACCCCCCCCACACACACACACCTCTTGGTAGACCCGCTCCAATCGATAAATCCCGCCTCTTCCCTCCCACGCACGTCCCCCTTTCTCCCATTCCCCCCTCAGCTACCCAGCTCCAAAGAGGGGGAAAGTCAGCCAGAACCCTGCTCCCTCCCAAGACGGGCCTGAGAACTGGGTGGGGGACGACGCATGCGGACCCCCTCCCCGTTTCGGTCCCCCTGGCAGGAGAGGACGCAGAGGAAAGGAGCAGCAGGGAGGGAAGGCGAAGCGCAGAGCGCACGGGGTCCCCGCTGGCCTCACGCACCGTTCTCGCAGCTGGTGTTGCTGGCCGGCAGCTCCATGGGGCGGACGGTGCCCCGGCTCCGGAGCAGGTGGCTGAGATTTGTCCCCCGCGTGGCCGGCGTGCGAGGAGCAGCCGGGGTCGGACCCGGGGGTGGGGAGAATGACGCGCCCCAGAGGGGGAGGGTCCCCGGGGAGGAGCCGCCCGGCCTCTTGGGCAACTCCGTGGGCCTGGGGCCCTGTGCTCGAGTTGCCCGCGGAGGGGCGCATGCCCTTCGGGGGCGCGGAGGCTGCCTGTATCCCGGAGCGGGCGTCACCACCTCGCCCCAGGCAGGAGGCGAGGGGGCGGGTCCCCGGGCGCCGCCTCTCCTCGAGACGCCGGACCAGCACCTAGACAGCTGATGGGCTCCAGGGTGGCTGGAGAGGGTTCAATTTTCTGGCTGAGGTAGAAGTGGGAACGTGGGGACTAAAAGGGGGGAACTGCTGCCAGTTGGGGCTCTCTCGGGCCATGGGCATCCAGGACATTGGGTTTTTTTCCCTTCCTGCCTGCCTTCCTGGCTTCCTCCCTTCCCTGCCTTATTTATTCATTTAACGTAGGTCTGATCTACACTGGGGCACTAATATGCAACAGGCACATAGTAGGTGCTCAATAAAGGGCGATACATGTATGTGGAATGAATGGGTGATACAAGCTTGGTAAATTGACTGAAAGAAGGAAATGAAGTAACTGGAGACCAAAATGAATCAAACATATTCCCTGTCCCCCAAGAACCTTATATATTATTAATAGGGGAAACAAAATGGGATCAACTATCTAGAGACTGGTGTTTTCCAAATCACCATCAAAAAGAAAAATGGTGGTGGGGCTTCCCTGGTGGTGCAGTGGTTGAGAGTCCGCCTGCCGATGCAGGGGACGCGGGTTCGTGCCCCGGTCCGGGAAGATCCCACATGCCGCGGAGCGGCTGGGCCCGTGAGCCATGGCCGCTGAGCCTGCACGTCCGGAGCCTGTGCTCCGCAACGGGAGAGGCTACAACAGTGAGAGGCCCACGTACCGCAAAAAAAAAAAAAAAAATGGTGGTGATGGAAAGTATATTTGTTACTGTGGGTGCTAGTAAAACAAGTTCGAGAAACACTGAGCTGGACCTTAAAAACACTCGTGTATTGCTTGCTATAGGCCAGGCACAGCTGTTAGTGCTGAAAACTCCCAGTTCATTTAAACCTCATGACAAACTTACTTGTAGCTTTATGATTTATAGAAAGGAAACTGAGGCACAGAGTGATCTAGTAACTTGCCCCGGGGTCCTAGCTAGGAAGCAGAAGAGCCAAGATGAAATGCATGCTCCCAGCAACCACACCAAGCCTGGCATTTTAGGCTGAAATAACTCTGCTCCCATGGAGTGAGGACTGCCAAGAAAGTAGTGGTGGGTGCCAGAGGCCACTGGCCTTCTGGAGCAAGTAGCTTTTAAAAGTAGTTATTTACTGAGTCTTCACTCGGGGACAGATACTGTACTAAAGGCTTACAGGCATTATCTCATTTAAGCCTTCTGTGAGGCAGGTGCTAATCTCCATGGTACAGATGAGGGAAAACGGTATTAAAATTTTTTTGATTATGAAGTAATTTTGAATTTACAGAAGAGTTACAAAAATATTTCACAGAGTTCCCATATACCTGTCACCAGCTTCCCCTAATAACATTCTGTATAGGAATAGAAAAAGCCATATTTTAAATACTGATAAACTACCCCCACCCCGTCCCCACAAGGTCCCATAACCAATAACTGAGGGCGCCAGGAGTAAACAGAGCTGCTATATCCTCACCCTGTCTCCCAAGCCACCACCCTCCACCCTCTGCCGGTGGCCTTCTAGCTGGGCCTCAAAGGGAGGGTCCTCGCAGCATGTGGCTTCCCTTAACTTGCTGGATGACTTTAAAAAGTCACCTTCTCTCCAGAAGGATCAGTTTCCTTATCTGTCAAATAAGACAGCCCTTCCTGCTCGTGTGTGTGTGTGTGTGCGCGCGCGCGTGTGTGTGTGTGTGTGTGTCTGTGTGTCTGTGTGTGTGTCTGTGTGTGTGTCTGTGTGTGTGTCTGTGTGTGTGTGTGTGTCTGTGTCTGTGTCTGTGAACCACCATGGGGTCCAGGGCGGGGTGGGTAGGGCAGAGGTTAGAAAGGAAAGGGAAGCCACAGGTCTTGCCCACATACCAGATGCAAGTTCATGTATCTTTACCCCTAACACCCAGGCCTGTCCCTAACCTTGGAGGGATGTGGCACCAGAGTTCAAATGGAGGTGAATACTTCCAAGACCAGCATGAGTTCTTTCAAGACACAAAGGAGCCAGAAACTGGAGATTGGCCCTACTGGGAAATGATACTTCGTTAGAGAAAAATGAATGTATCCATGCCACCAGGGAGGGAGGACTTGACAAGGACTTTAGTTTGTCTTTTCTCTTACCTAAGCATTTCTGCTGCTCAGATCCCACTTGTGCTATAAAAGAGTGTCCACCTCTGAGGCTGGCCAAGGTACAACCCTCAAACTCTCACTGCATTCAAACTCCATCGCTTTTGTTCCAAGGACATAGGATGAGAGAGATGGAGCGCTTTGCTTTGGCCTGGGCTTTTTAAGTCACAAGAGAAGATGTTCGGTTATAGTTGCCTTGTGCCAGAGATGGGCCTGGATCTTGGGAGACTTTAATACATTAATTGTGTATGTGTTTGTGATCTGTGGAGCTGCTAAAGTTCAGGGTAGGGGGCAGGGGCCTCTTTGCCCAGGTTAAGGACAATACTGAGTTCACCCTGTGACTTGAGACAGGGCTTTTCAGAGTTAGGTGGATTTCATGTTTTAGGGCAGTGGGCTGAGGTGGAGGGAACTGGGATCTACTGGAGGGCCTTCTACACCTTCTCTGGGCCTCAGGGTCCCCATTTGTTCTAGGAGGGGGCGGGGCCTCCCCAGGGCTGGCATCGAGCATCCCAGCATCCCGGGAGTGCAGACATAAAGGGCCCCATTGAACTGCAGGCTCCTCGGCTGCTGTCCTGACAAAGCCCTTTTCTCCCTGAGCCACAAAAGCCCTGTCAGGTAGGCAGCAGGGCCTGCAGCATTGTCTCCCCAGAAAAGAACAACAGGGTTCACTGTCCACCCCGGGCTCAGTCTCCCAGGGGAGGGCGGATAGCTTTGGAAGAGTCTAACTAGCCAGAGACAGATGGGATCTGTCCTTAGCCAGCCAGGGACGGGTGAACCAGCCACATCTCATTTGGTCACTTATTCAGGGATGAGCAGGAAAACAAATTGACCAAAACCCAAATTCCTAAAAATTTGGCTTTTAAGTGCATGTCCAAATGTTTCATGTTCTAGAGCTGCACTGTCCAATATGGTAGCCACCGGCTCCATGTGGCTACTGAGAACTTGGAAAGTGGCGAATCTGAACTGTGCCGTATGTGTAAAATAGGCACCGTTAACGTTTGGGGCCGGATAATCCTCTGTGGGGGGCTTTCCTGTGCACTGCAGGATGTTTAGCATCATCCCTGGTCTCTGCCCTCTAGATGCCGATAGTACACACATACCTCTACCTGCCATCCTCTACCCCTCTTGGGTGTGATGACCAAAAACATCCCAGACAATTGCCCGAATCACCCCAGATCAAGAATCATCCAGATTTCAAACCTTAATAAGAAAAAAGCCGTAAAATATCTCATTAAATAATTTTCTAGTTTTGATTACATGTTGACGTGATTATTTCTTGGATACACTGGGTTAAGTAAAATATATTATTAAAATTAATTTTCTCTACTTCTTTTTACTTTTTATAAAGTGGCTGCTGAACAACTTACAACTACATATAGACTGTGGCTCACATTCTATTTATATTGGACAGTGCTCTTATAGAGGAAGAGACTGAGGGCCAGAGAGGGAAGATGACCAGTGGCGGGTCACAGAGCAACAGAGAGGCAGAGTCAGGGTTCCAATCAGGTTTCTAGACTGGTACTCCAGACCAATGCTACTACTCTCACACACCTTCACAGCTGAAAAGAAATCCCAAAATCAGTGCACTGGGTGTTTCCAGGGTGGTATGGCCGAAAAGCACTGGGGGAGGAATATAGAGTAGAGACATGAGTAATAGGAATGCTATTTATAGAGGGCTTGCTATATATTATATGCATGCTTGTTTAATCTTTGCAACAACCCTAGAAAGCAAAGGTTTATTATTATCCCCTTTTCCAGTCCAGTGAGGACACAGCCTGTTCCGTGAGAAGCCAAGAATCAAATGCAGACACTCTCTTCAATACCACACAAACTACTTAGAATCCCAAGTCTAGAAACATCCCATGAGACTTGGGTAGGGCACTTCTCCTGGCATCCTACACCAGGTAAAAGGGCTGAAAAAGATGTAGCTTATGGTCCTTTCCAGTCCTAGAGAGCTGGTCTTCTGGGCAGGGAGGGGAAGGACAGAGGGCTCTCTCCTCCTTCAAGCCAACCTGGGATCATGGGAATCTAGACGGTCAGTATGCAGCGGCCGGCCTACTCTTCTCTTCCATGTGGTTCCCCAGGATGGCTGCTGTCCTCAAAAAGAACTTTACTGTCTTATGCTCATAAACAGCATTAAGAAATAATGCTTGGAATGGACACAAGTGCACTCAGACTGGCCCTAAGAAGAGCACCGTGCCCAGAGATGAGGTCTACACGCAACTGGCATCAATCATGATTATTAAAACAGCACACTGAGTCCTTCCTCTGTATGCTAAGAACTTTGCAGGCATTGGCTCACCTGGTCATTACAATCCCTTACTCTGGGTACCATTTTAAGTCCCATTTTATAGATGAAGGAACTGAGGTTCAGAGAAGTGAAGTGACTTTACCAAGGTCACACACAGTGGTAGGGACAGAATTCCAAGCTGGGCCTGAGCATCCCCAGAGTAGTGCTCTTAACCAAGGCACTGGTTTGAGGAGGCCAGGGTCTTCTTCCCAGACCTGCTCCTCACCCTCCTCTGTATGGGGTAGCTGGGAAGACTGGGACCATCCAGAAACTACATGGAGCGGCCATACGATCTTCTCATCAGCCATCCTTCAGAGTTAGAGCTGGAAGGGCTCAAGGAATCCAACCCTCTTAGTTGGCAGATGGGGAAACTGAGGCACAGACAGGGGTGAGTTCATGCCCAACATCACTCTGCTAATTTGTGGCAGAATCAGTACTTCACTCAAAGTCACTGGAATCCCAATCCAGCACTTTTATCTACTACTATGCTTGCTTTCTAGGCAGAAAGGGGCGACCTTAGGGCAAATAATGAGAGGTATTATTTTTCGGTCACTTTTTAAGGCTGAGCCAGTGCACTGAGAATTTTACACACATTATCCCATTTACTCCTCACAGTAAGCCTATGAGTTAGGTACTGCTATGATTCCTATTTCAGAGATGAGAAAACTGAGGCTCAGGAAGGTTAAGTAACTAGTCTGCAATTAAATAGTGGGACCATGATGAAATTCAGCAGCCTGATTCTGGGGCCATTTTTTGACCGCTCTTCTCAAGCTGATCATACCGTGTTTATGGGATCCTCCATCAGAATATCTGCCTACAGGTGGAAGGAGTTTCACATTACAACGGAGAGCAGAGCTCAATGAGGAATGTATGTGGAAGGGCAGCACTGCTTGGCCTTGGTGTGGGTGTGCAGAGAGCGTAAGGCACTTTGTGTATGGAAAAGAACTTCAGATCTTATCTAAAACCAGCTGGAGTTAAAATAATAATACTGATATGAACTCTTACTTGCTGCACAACTTCTGTGCTGCAGGTTCTTTGTGCGTACGAACCTCTAATCCTTACAGCAATCTCATGAGGTACATGAAGTTATCCTAGTTTTACAACTGATGACAGTGACTCTGACAAGTCTGGTGACTTGCTCAAGGTCACTCAGATAAGAAGTGGCTAAGCTGGGACTTGAGCGGGTCCTCAAAGCACTGATGCAGTCTCATCCTCGTTCCTGCCTCTCGCTGGTCAGCAGCCGCAGGGTGGGGGACCGTGGGGATGCTGGTCCTCTACACCTCTTTGGATCTGCAGCATCTGGTATGTAGGAACAGGGAGGGGACACAGTGAGCTTCACGGCCAGAGGGAAGACGGATCCTAAAATGGGAAGAGTCAACTAAAAAATGGAGGACAAATGTAGGCTGTTTTCCCTTTTGGATTTTAAAAAATAAGCCCATCTTGGACTCTGATGTTTGAGAGGCTGGTATTAAAAAGAGTCAGGCCTGACTTCCCTGGTGGTGCAGTGGTTAAGAATCAGTCTGCAAATGCAGGGGACATGGGTTCGAGCCCTGGTCCAGGAAGATCCCACATGCCGTGGAGCAATTAAGTCCGTGAGCCACAACTACTGAGCCCACGTGCCACAACTACTGAAGCCCACGCGCCTAAGCCGGTGCTCCACAACAAGAGAAGCCACTGCAATGAGAAGCCCGTGCACCTCAACGAAGAGGAGCCCCCGCTCTCCGCAACTAGATAAAGCCCGCACACAGCAATGAAGACCCAATGCGCAGTCAAAAAAAAAAAAAAAAAAAAAAAAAAAAAGGAGAGTCAGGCCATGTGAGTTGTGGGCCCCATTCTATCACTAACACTCTGGACCTGAGGCAGGTCTTTCTCACATAGGTCTCAGTTTCCTCACTATGTGCTGTGAAAATGAAGGATTTTTAATGATTTTTTTTCTATTTGATGGTGGTGGGGGGGTAGGCATCAAAACCTTTTTTCCAAAGTTACATCAAAGGACAACACATAAACCTCTTTAAAAAGGAGCTTCTTTCATTGATTCAGGGAAAGAGCCTAGAAACTTGTGCCTCAGCCTCCACGCTGTCTCCCTGCTGGGGAGGGATGCCCGTGGGCTCAGGACCTTGTCAGTTCTCCAGGGCCAGCTGTCAGAGTCCTGGAACATAGGCATGATGCTGCCAAGTAGGTCTGAACACTTCTATGTAAGTGGACCCTCTGGGTCTCAGGGGCAGTGCCCACACACTCCGAAGTGGCATGCAATGAGCAGTGTGAGGTGGGAGAGGCATTTTACTTTCAAGCTTGGAACTAGCTCAGCCTCCTTTGGGGATCCTGGAGAGGAAGAGTAGGCTTGGGGTGGTGTATGGGCCTCACCTCAGCCACACAGGGTAGCTGTGTGGCCTTAGGCAAGTGATTACCTTTCCTGGGCCTGAGTTGTCTTATCTGTAAAATAGAGATAATGATCAAGATAATGATAGTAATAAAGTTACCTCTTACTGAATACTTGCTCTATGCAAGTGCTTCTTAGGTATTATATCAGCAAACCCTCACAATACCCTTTTGAAGTAGGTATCATATTATCCATTTTGTACATATGGAAACTGAGGCCCAGAGAAGTTAGGGGGCTTGCACAAGTTCACATAGTTCCAGCTATCAAATGGCAGAGCTAAGATGCAAACCAAACCCATTTTTGTTTGACTCCAAAGACAGCATTTTCACCTGCAATATACCACCTTCTTAAATTAAACCTGCCCCAAAGGGCTGTTTTGAGAATCATGAAAGACAACCTAGGTCACAGTCACAGAACGGGCTTAGTAAATGTGTTTCCTTTCCTGTCTCCACACTAAATGCCCCAAAGGTCCCCTACAGGCCGGAAGGGGGTCCATGAATGTCTACACGTTCCTCTCTTCCCAGAAAATGAAAGTAAGGAAAGGGAAGAGAATTCTCTCTGATCTCAGGAAAAACTGCCTTTTTCCTTTAAATAAACATCTCTAATGAGCGTTTCCCAAATTGTATTCCATGAAACACTTCTCTACATTGTTGTGTGTTCAAAAAAGTTTGGGAAATGCTACATCCTCAAACTGCCTCTTAGAGATGCAAATTGCTTATTAGCATATTAAAGTCCCCGAGAAGTCCTGCTATAAAGTATTCTGCTTAACTTGGTTCAACCCAGAGTGTTCCAAATTCCACTGATCATGGAATCCACCCCTCACCCACACAGAACCCACATAATACTATTAACATCTGGTTCTAAGGAACACACTTGGGAAAGAAGCTGATTCTTGTCTGTTTATGCCGATAATACAACTAAGGGGCAGAGAGCTTGCATGGGTTGTCTAGGGTCACACAGCTACCTGGTGGTGGATTCTTTTGTAAATGAAGCCTTATTCTCAAACTCACCACTGAGATGCAGGACCGAGTAGTGGTTAAAAGCAGGAACCTGGAGTTGGACAGGCTGGGCTTCTATCCTGCTCTACCAGGTGCTCTCGAGCAGGTTACTGAACCTCCTTGGGCCTTGATGATATGGGGACAATATGGCATATATCTCATCAGGCTAATTGGGGGTGTCAGTGAGTTAATACATGGAACAGCACCTGGCATTAAGAAGTTAGTTAATTACCACTGTCCCTGCTGGAGTTTGTGCAAAACGAAGTTCACCTGAATGACGATGGCACTGCAGGTGAGGTCTGCTCCTTGAGAGAGCCTGCTGCAGGGGATGGGGGGCAGGGATTGGTTGGTGGCTCTGAGGAGCCCTTTCTCCAGCCAAAGCTCCAGCCAAAGGAGAGGGGTGTTCCTACCACCTGCCCCTGGGGCCAGGCCTCTTGATGCTGTCAGACCAGACAGTGCCCACATGTCTGCCTCCCTGCCCTCTTGTCTAAGCTCAGAGAAAGTCTTGGAACGGTCAGTCTGTGACTCAGGAGCTGGAGTAAGCAGTAAGCTTCATACAAGAGGCACCAGCTTTGATCCAGACAGTCCTGGCATCAGACCCAGGCTCTGGACTTCCTACTTGTAGGAGTTTGGCCGAGTCACTTAACTTCTCTGAGTCTCAGTTTCTTCATTTGTAACATGAGGATAATAGTAGGACCTACTGCCTAAGTTTGCTCTGAGGGACCAAGTAATGATCACTAATGGTTTTTTTTTTTTAAAGAAGATGTTGGGGGTAGGAGTTTATTAATTAATTTATTTTTTTTGCTGTGTTGGGTCTTCGTTTCTGTGCGAGGGCTTTATCTAGTTGGGGCAAGCGGGGGCCACTCTTCATCGCGGTGTGCGGGCCTCTCACTATCGCGGCCTCTCTTTTTGCGGAGCACAGGCTCCAGATGCGCAGGCTCAGGAGTTGTGGCTCACGGGCCTAGTTGCTCCGCAGCATGTGGGATCTTCCCAGACCACGGCTCTAACCCGTATCCCCTGCATTAGCAGGCAGATTCTCAACCACCACGCCACCAGGGAAGCCTGATCACTAATGTTTAATAGATGCTTACTGCATGTCAGGCACTGTTCAAGCAACCGGGGATAGCTAGTGTCATGGTGGACAAGATCCTACTCTTCCTGGAGCTTACCTTCTAGAAACGATAGATGTCCTACAAATATACAAATAAATTTAAAAGTATTAAATCAGAATGTAATAATAGGTACAAAGAAAATGAAATAGGGTAAGAGGCAGGGAATGACTGATAAAATGGTCTGGGAAGGGCTTACTGAGGTGGTGATGTTTAAAGTGAGATGTGACTGACAAGGAGTGAATCATGGGACTATCTGGGGGGAGAGCCTTCCAGACAGAGGGGATAGCTAATACAAAGGCCCTGAGGTACAAGCAAGCTTGGTTTGTTTGAGGGATAGAAGGAAGGCCCTTTTGACAAGGAGCAGGAGAGTGAGACAGGATAAAATCATTCACTCCTAGCACATACCCAAGAGAAGGGAAAACATACGTGCACGTAAAAACTTGTACACAAATACTCATAGCAGCATTATTCACAATAGCCCCAAAGTGGAAAGACCCTAAATGTTCATCAACTGATAAATGGATAAGCAAGGTGTGGTACATCCATTCAGTGGAATATTATTTGGCCATAAAAAGGAATGGGGGCCTGATACCTCCTGGTACAACATGCATGAATCCTGAAAACATTATGCAAGAGGTCACACACTAAAGGCCACATATTGCATGATTCCATTTATATGAAAGGTCCAGAAAAGGTCAATCCATAGAGACGAAAAGTAGATGAATGGCTTCCAGGGCTGGGGGCAGAGGGGGAGTAGGGAGTGACTGCCAATGTGTATGGGGTTTCTTTTTTGGGATGATGTAAATGTTTGGGAATTAGATATAGGCGATTGTTGTACAACTTTGTGAACATAAGAAAAACCACTGAATTGTACACTGGAAAGGATAAACTATGGTAAGTGGATTGTATCTCAATCAAAAAAAGGGGAAAAAGTCAGAGGGCCAGGTGGGAGCCAGCCTAGAAGCTATGTGGAAAAGTTTAGGGTAGATACTCCTGTAACACCCATATTACAGAGGAGGGTCCAAGCACACAGACTGAGTAAGCGACTGGCCCTGGGGCCACACAGCTACAAAGTGACTGAGTTGGGATTCACCCCTAGGCTGTCAGGATCAGAGTCCATTCTTTTATGTAAAGTCTTTATATAGCACAGAGCCTGGCATTCATCCACTAAGCACTCAATACATTCAGTTTCTGCATTCCCACCCCATGCGGCTTTTACTCTCATTGCTGGCCTCCGTTCTCTGAGCTACGCCCCTCCCATTTGCCTCTTACCACGGAGAGAGACAGAGGACCAGATGCCTTGCCCTGCCCCTTTGGATACATCCACTGAGGGGAGCACCCAGTCCTTGTGGGCTGCTTAATTAACTTACTGCCAACACAGTCACACTGGAAATTCTGGTTTGCAAGCTGGGCCTGGAAGAGAGGTTCCAAAGGAATCCAGAGCGTGGGTTAAGGTTTCCTCATGGCTTGTCAGGTGGGGCAGGGGGCCAAGCCGCCATTCCACCTTGGAGGACCTCCGCCCTGATGGTGATGGGGACGCGAGGCAGTGGGGGGAAGGAGTGGGGACAGAGCTGTCCAACTCTGGATTGGCTGCAGCCTTTTTAAAATGGAGCTAAAAATCTACTGGAGATAATTATCTGCTTTTTGCTGCCCAAAGAAAAATGTCACTGTTTGTTTTGTGATAGGTCCAATAAATATATTTATGCCTCTCCAATTCCATCCTGCATTTCCAGAATGCCTGGTCTGTACAGAGTGGTCTGACCTTGAGTCAAACCCCAGCAGAGCCATGAGCGAGTGGTCCCCATTTTAGGGAAAGGCTTCACTGGTAATTTTTAACTTTTTAGGGGCCCCACATTGCTTTAAGAACCTAACACAAATTGTGAACGCTTGACACAGAAAGATACACACACCTACATACACACACCACTGTGCACTGAATTTCAGGGGGACTCAGGTTAACAATTCTTGGCTTTTGGCCACACAAAAAAAATCCTAAATTTTTAAATGTACATTTTTACTGAGGCAAGACTTCATAAAGAATAGTGCACAAATGTTAAAATGATGTGTGAAGATCGATGTAATTTTACATATGTATACGCCCTTGTAACTGCCCTCCTCATAAGAATATAGAACATTTCCAGCCCTCACAATGACTCAAGGAAATTGTGACACCTTGATTTTAGCCTAGTGATTAAATCGGATGACTTTGGTGTTCTGATGTCCATAACTGTAAGAATAAATCTGTGCTGCTGTAAGCCACTAAATTCATGGTAGTTTTTTAAAGCAGCAATAACACAGGGCTATATACCCTCTTTCATTTGCACCGAGAGTAGGAAGGTGCTTGATTCCCCAAAACCCTGTGCTAAGGTAACGCATGCATACTGTCATTTGATTATTGCAGTAACAGCAGAAATAGGTATTATCCCTACTATTACTCTTATCCATAAGGAACCTGACATGAAGAGAGATTAAGAATTTGCTAGTTCCTGGCAGAGCTGGGTTTTCAAGAACCCAGCTTTTAATCAGTTACTCCTTTTTGCCCCCTTTCTTGGCTAAGGAGGATCCCAAGAGAGAGAAAACGAACACCACCATGAACTATCCCAGCAGGCTCTGCCTCCATGCCTGCCTCCAGACTTCACGCCCATCCCTTACTCTGCGCCATTCTGGAGTTTGCCCCAGTCCCTCCTGCCTCTATCCCAACTCCAGGCCTCCCTACCACCCTATATAGTACAACCATCATGGCCGCAGTCAACGCCTGACAATTAGTCCTTTATTCTCTTCTCTTTTATGACAGCTGCTGTTTTAAGGCAGGCTAACTTGACACCAATTACATGGCAAACTTATTCGAGGAGACAGGGAGATTGATGCCATCAGCAGACACAGATGGAACACTTTCGGTGTGTTACCTGCTGTGTAAGGCACAGGCTCTATGGTGGGTGAGCAAGACAGATGCAATCTCTATAGTCATGGACTGTATTCATGTAATAGTCACACAATGAACGTTGAATTATAATTCTGATAAACGGCAAGAAGGTCAAGTAGAGAATGCACAGAGAGTATTTGAACAGAGCCAACTGCGACCTAGGTTTCCAGGAGGAAGGGTGTTTTAAGTGAAGCTTGAAGGATGATGGAAGGCCTGAGTCTGTGAAGGTGGGGAGGTGGAGGTGAGGTAGGGGCGCATTCCTGGCAGACAGGGGCAGGTGTGAGCATCTCGGAAGGGACAAGGGGGCCTGGGACCCTAGGATGAACTGAAAAGAGCCCTTGGTGTGGCTGTTTAACCTGTATTGCTTTCTGAGCCTGGATCTTTCAGTATAGGATGGGAATGTTGATGACAGGGGGAGCAAATTAAAGGAGACTACATGGCAGCTGCGGATGGGCTGAACCCCGGAGATCAGTCCCTTCCCCACTGCAGCCCCGATGAGTCCAGCGAGCTTTCAGCAGCTCAGGGCTGGGCTCCTTGCCAGAAGTGTCTAAGAAATGCCCCAACCAGGGGCTCTTTGATTTCCCCCTTTCCTGTTGGTCTGAAACACCAGAAGGCAGAAATCCCTGGGTTTTATTCTAACTAATGAGGGTGGAGCTTAGGGACCGTATATTTTTAGCTCTGATAGCATCTCACAGCATATTTTCCCAGGGAAACCCTCTGCCTTCCCCATTCTGCCGGAAGCTCCGGGCTGCCCAGACGAGCAGCATCTGGGAACGTGGGGAACAGGCTGAGAGGGGAGCACAGACTGAGGAAATCAGAGTAAATCAAACCAGATGGGGAAGTGGGGACTGGCTTTGGGGGCTGGTTACTCTCCTCTCACCCAGAGGGAAGTGTGTCTTTGTCCCTTCCCACCTCTGGCTTATTCACTTTAGGGGAATTGAAGGCAGGATCTGAGCAGCCCCCTCCCAACGTCTGCAGGGTCAGGGGCAAAAGTACCACATACCAGATGTCTTTAAATAAGTAAGGGTTCTAAATCACACTATTAAACTGTTATGAAATACAGTCTGTCTTCCTAAAGACAAAACACACTTTTATAACACAAAATAAGGTATATATAAAGTCATGGGTTTTATATGGACTACAAGTTGGAAAAAATTCCAAAGATGACTGAATTTAATTACCATTGTGTATTTCTGGGTGTTCTGCTCTTGGGGCAGTGGTATTTGCTTGGCTAAAATAAAGAGATATATAATTCATAAGTTACTATGTATTTATTCTATAAAATTTATTTTTCTTGCCTTCATTTTAACATTATTATGGTTTTATAATCAAGATTCCCACACCCATGCACCTATGGTCAATTAATCTAAACAAAGGAGGTAAGAATACACAATGGAGAAAAGACAGTCTCTTCAATAAATGGTGCTGGGAAAACTGGACAATTCCATGTAAAACAGTGAGATTAGAACATTTCCTCACACCATATACAAAAATAAACTCAAAATGGATTAAAGACCTAAATATATATATTTAAGACCTGAAACCATAAAACCTCCTAGAAGAGAACATAGGCAGAACACTCTTTGACATAAGTTGTAGCAGTATCTTTTTGGATCAGCCTCCTAAGGCAAAAGAAACAAAACCAAAAATAAATAAATGGGGCCTAATTAAACTTAAAAGCTTTTGTATAGCACATAAAACTGTCGACAAAACGAAAATACAACCTATGGAACAGAGAAAATACATGCAAACAATGTGACCGACAAGGGGTTAATATCCAAAATATATAAACAGCTCATACAACTCAATATAAACAAACAAACAACCCAATCAAAAAATGAGCAGAAGACCTGAATAGACATGTTTCCAAAGGAGACATAACAGGTGTCTAACAGGCACATTAAAAGATGCTCAACATCAATAATTATTGGAGAAATGCAAATCAAAACCACAGTGAGATATCACCTCACACCTGTCAGAATGGCTATCATCAAAAAGTCTACAAATAACAAATGCTGGTGAGGATGTGCAGAAAAGGGAACCCTTGTACATTGTAGGTGGGAATGTACATTGGTGCAGCCACTACAGAAAACAGTACACAGGTTCCTCAAAAAACTGAAAATAGAACTACCAGCAATTCCATTTCTGGGTATATAACCAGAAAAAAATGAAAACACTAATTCGAAAAGATACATGCACCCCAATGTTCACAGCAGCACTATTTACAATAGCCAAGAATATGGAAGGAACACAAGTGTCCATCAACAGATGAATGGATAAAGATGTGGTACATACATACAATGGACCACTACTCAGCCATAAAAAAGAATGAAATTCTGCCATTTCCAGCAACATGGATAGACCTACAGAATATTATGCTTAGTGAAGTAAGTCAGACAGAGAAAGCACTGTATGATATCACTTATATGTGGAATCTAGTAATGAAAACAAACAAATGTATATAGCGAAACAGAAAGAGACTCACAGATACAGAAAAAAAAAACAAAAAAACGGTAGTTACCAATGGGGAGAAGGAAGCAAGGAAGGGCAAAATAGGGTATGGGATTAAGACATATAAAGTACTATGTATAAAATAGATAAGCAACAAGGATATATTGTATAGCACAGGGAATTACAGCCATTAACTTGTAACAACTTTTAATGGAGTATAATGTAAAAATACTGAATCACTATGTTGTAAACCTGAAACTAATATAATATTGTTAATCAACTATACTTCAATTAAAAAAAAAAGATTCCCTCTGCTCCTGCCTTTATTGAGGTACAACTGAAAATAAAATTTTACATATTCAAGGTGTACAAAATGTTTTGATATATGAATATACTGTGAAATGATCATCACAGTCAAGTTAATTAACACATCCATTACCTCACATAGTTACCTTTTTTGGGGGTGGGTGGGTGTGGTAAGAACACTTAAAATCTACTCTCTATCATCAAGATTTTTATATAATTTGTATTCTATTGTCAGTAATGTCAAATTAGACAACCTTCCTTGAGCCATTAAAACTCAGAGTTTTTAAATTGATTTCAATATGAAGAAATTCTGTTCTGATAAGGGGTAGCACCTGAAATTATCAATAAGGTTTTTAAAGCAACACTTAGATTCGGAAAACGAACTATGCATTTTATACACATTCAACTACTCTTGGAGTCATGTATAATTATTATTACAGAAAATATTACACAACATTCGCATTTTATTAAATAAATTTATTATATAAATAATCCCTTACATTACAGTTTTCATTGCCTTTTAAAGCAGTATCTAGAGGGTACAGTATTTCCTGAATTGTTCTTTCAAATCTTTCAATTCTGGAATATTATGAGAAAACCTTCCTAAAAGCAGTACATGGCTCAGTTTGTTCCGACCTCCCTCAATCAAAACGATACTTTGACCTATAGTGGCCAAAAAGTAGTCTGTAAACAGGTTAGTTTGGAATTATTTGTATGTGAATCATCTTCTTCCTAGTCATGCAAAATATTTTTCTTTCATTGTTTGTGTGTCTTTATATTTCATTGGAAGGCCATTCCTGTTGCATATTTCACATGCATTTTCATTTGGGAAAGCCAGTTTCTCTAAAATTTATAAAAATATGTTTTGACCCTCTTAGACAAATTTAGATGCCCTTGATTTTTTGTGATGTTAATAATAGTAAGCAATAGTTCACAGTGAGTGTATAGTGACTGTAAATTCAAAGTTAATTTTATTTCCCCCCAAGACCACAGCTCACTCTTTGAGGACTTCCGTGATCTTACTGAACTCTTTTGGTGCATTTTTTTTTACCTTGTCTAAACTAAATCTAATTACTTTAACAGTATTTTGTCAGCAATTTCATCGAGTGTGTAAAAGCGGTTTTAATGAAAAATCTGATATGTGTTTCATCAAATGTTCTATCTCTGAACAGCTCCATAAAATATTGTACACGACCTTTTTTGTTCCCCCCAAAACTGACATTAGAGACACAGTTGTAACCAAGTTTCCTAGTCACAAATTCAAACTATGTGCTGGATGAGGCACAAAAAAACGTTCATGGGTTTTCAGCTAAAAATGCCAATTCGGGGACTTCCCTGGTGGCGCAGTGGTTAAGCATCCGCCTGCCAACACAGGGGACACGGGTTTGAGCCCCGGCCTGGGTAGATCCCACATGCCGCAGAGCAACTAAGCCCGTGCGCCACAACTACTGAGCCTGCACTCTTGAGCCCGCGAGCCACAACTACTGAAGCCCATGCGCGGAGAGCCCGTGCTCCGCAACAAGAGAAGCCACCGCAATGTGAAGCCCGTGCACCACAGCAAAGAGTAGCCCCTGATCGCCGCAACTAAAAGAAAGCCTGTGCACAGCAACGAAGACCCAACGCAGCCAAAAATAAATAAATAAATACATAAATTTATTAAAAAAAAAAAAGACAAATCGTAGGCTAGCCGTCTTTTCTCTTCCTACAAGCCTCTATGTGGAGGCTTGAAAATAGTGAGCATTCAAGAAGTGTTTCTCAAGCAATGGCATCCCAGCCTTCAAACAGTCCAAGGCCCCAGACACAGCACCTTTCCCAGATCTATTCTCTTCTCCATTGTTATGGGTTGAATTTCTCTCCCAACTCAACTCATATGTTGAAGCCCTAAATCCCAGTACCTCAGAATGGGATTCTATTTGGAGATAGAGTCTTTAATGAGGAAATTAAGGTAAAAGGAGGTCATATAAATGGGCCCCAATTCAATGTAACTGGTGTCCTTAGGAAATTATGACACAGACACAGAGGAAAGACCATGTAAAGACACAGGGAGAAGACAGCCATCTGTAAGCCAAAGAGAGAGATCTTAGAAGAGACTAACCCTGCTGACACCTTAATCTTGGACTTCTAGCCTCCAGAATGGTAAGAAAATAAATTTCTGTTGTTTCAGCCACCTGGTCTGTGGTATTTTGTTATGGCAACCCTAGCAAGCGAATCCACTCAACTACCCTATGCTCTCCTGTCATGAAAATGCTTCCTCTTTCCATCTGAATTCCTTCAGTACTTTGCCAAGTCCCTGCTTTCCCTAATTGTGCCCAAGGGTCAGGACTGCCCATGTGTAAGTGGTTCTTCTCCTGTGGGAATTTAAAAAACTATCTTAACATGGATTTCCACATCCTCAGTCCAAGAGTTTTCAAAGAATGTTTCATGAGGGAATCATTAGTGGTGCAGAGAAAGGAGTGTCCCAGGTCATAGCCATCTGGGAGACGTGGTGTTAATCCAGGCTGATTAAGCTCTGCAGGACGTCACAGCACTGCTGACCTTCAAGAGGGGAGAGAGCACAATGCACTCCCCCATTTATTTGAACGTGGAATCTTCTTTTCACTGTGCATTTCTCCAGACTCACAGTGCTCAATGGCACTAGATCAAATATACCAGCCCTAATGATGAGAACCCTTTGAGGTGGTGACACATGGCTGAGAAAGATTTTGAGCTTGTGAAGTAGTCAGTCTCCTCAAGGTACACCAGTAGGAAATGACCTAGAATTGGGAAACCAGAGCTTGAAGGGACCTTGGATTATTTTGTCCACCTTGAAGATGAGGAACCTGAGGCCCCAAGAGATTTGAGGGCTTCCCAGGCTGCAGCAGTGGGGGCCACTAATGCCCTAGAACTCATCTCTGTTGGCAGTCTTCAGGAAAGCAGGCGCTGTGTAACACAGGAGGCTCCAAGCACTGGTGCTGGTCTTAAACATATCCTTCTAGTGATCTTCTACTGCCATCCTTTCCGATGAGTGTGAGAGGTCTCCAGGTGCCTTCAGCCTGGGAACTTCCTTGCCACTATGCTGGGTCTCTCCTAATACCAGGCTTAGCTCAATCTTACTGACCCAAAGCCCCCCAGAAGTCCAGTAATCAAATTCCTAAGTCTAGTTTTGGGGTCCAGACTGGCTGATCAATTTACTATAGTGTAACAGCAAAAGCCCATCCTTTGGAACTGGGTTCATATTCCAGCTTTCACTTAGTAACTGTGTGAAAATAAACACACTGTATAGCCCCTTTGTCAAAGGTGGGATATAGCACAAAAAGTGATGGTGGTTGATTCAAAGGAATGGATGGATGAATGGGATTTAGCATGGTGCCCACACACATTAGGCCTCATTAAATATTAGTTTCCATGCTTCCTCTTAAAACTAGGGATATATTGATAAATGATATATATGGAACAGGATAGAAAGCCCAGAAATAAACCCATGCACTTATGGTCAATTCATCTATGACAAAGGAGGCAAGAATATACAATGGAGAAAAGACAGTCTCTTCAGTAAGTGGTGCTGGGAAAACCGGACAGCTACAGGTAAAACGATGAAGTTAGAACATTCTCTAACACCATATACAGACATAAACTCAAAATGGATTAAAGACCTAAATGTAAGACCAATAAACTGCTAGAGGAAAACACAGGCAGAACACTCTTTGACATAAACTGCAGCAATATTTTTTTTGGCTCCGTCTCCTAAAGCAAAGGAAACAAAACCAAAAGTAGACAAATGGGACCTAATTAAACTTATAAGCTTTTGCACAGCAAAGGAAATCATCGACAAAACAAAAAGACAACGTACTGAATGGGAGAAGATATTTGCAAATGATATGACTGATAAGGGGTTAATATCCAACATACCTAAACAGCTCATACAACTCAACATCAAAAAAACAAACAACCCAATTAAAAAATGGGCAGAAGAACTGAACAGACATTTTTCCAAAGAGGACATGCAGATGGCCAACAGGCACATGAAGAGATGCTCAATATCGCTAATCATCAGGGAAATGCAAATCAAAGCCACAATGAGCTATCACCTCACACCTGTCAGAATGGTTATCATCAAAAAGAACACAAATAACATGTTGGCAAGGATGTGGAGAGAAGGGAACCCTCCTATGCTGTTGGTGGAAATGTAAATTGGTGCAGCCAATAAGGAAAGCAGTATGGAGTTTCCTTAAAAAACTAAAAATAGAGTTACCATATGATCCAGCAATCCCACTTCTGGGCATATATCCGGAAAAGACAAAAACTCTAATTCGAAAAGACACATGCATCCCAATGTTCACAGCAGCACTATTTATAATTGCCAAGACATGGAAGCAACCTAAATGTCCATCAACAGATGAATGGATAAAAAAGATATTATATATGTGTGAGTGTATATATTGGGTTGGCCAAAAAGTTCGTTTGGGTTTTTCACATGATCTGATGGAAAAACCCAAATGAACTTTTTGGCCAAACTTACGCTCACCACCCCCCGCCCCCACACACAAAATGGAATATTACTCAACCGTAAAAAGAATGAAATAGTGCAATTTGCAGCAACATGGATGAACCAAGATATTTTCATACTAAGTGAAGTCAGACAGAGAAAGACAAATATCATATGATTTCACTTATATGTGAAATCTAAAAAAAAGATACAAATGAACTTATTTACAAAACAGAAACAGACTCATAGACATAGAAAACAAATTTATGATTACCAATGTGGGGAGGGAGGAAGGAATAAATTAGGAGCTTGGGATTAACAGATACACACTACCATATATAAAACAGAAAAATAACAAACACCTGTATAGCACAGGGAACTATATTCAATACCTTGTAACACTCTATAATGGAAAAGAATCTGAAAAAGGATATATATGTATAACTGAATCACTTTGCTGTACACCTAAAACTAACACATTGTAAATCAACTACACTTCAATTAAAAAAATAAAAAACAAACAACAACAAAAAAACCCCAAAAAACAAAACTAGGGATATAGTTTGTAGAGTTACACTGTCAGACTATGAATCCCCTAGGCTCAGGAACCATCTCCGATATCTTGCCCAGTGCAAGTCAATTTGTAAAGATTTAATTCCCCCAGTGAGAAAGGAAAACAAGCCATTAGTTTAGGGCGCAATGTGCTTTGTCTTCTTTATCTTTATCTTCCTCCATTCTCTTTCAGGTTGTATCCTTAGTCATCAGTTTTCATGTGGCCTTCCACAGATCAACGACGACTAGAATATGACCCAGAATCAAGACAAGATGCTCATTTCACTAGTTTGGAAGCAGTTTTAATGGAGATGGAAATGTTTATCAACTCAACACAGGTACCCCAAAATACAAAGCAAAATATCATCTTCAGCTGCATAGCAAATATGATTTAAGAATTTAACATCATTATTTGATCACAAGCGTAAATATAAGTCACCATAAATAAATGTAAATTCATTGTACAAAAATCCCCAACAACTCTTAATACAAATATGGTACATTTGACAGTTTCTGAAACAGAATTTTTTTTTAACCTTTTAAAACCTAAGTTTTTATTTTTCCTGGTTCTTAGATACACAAAAAATCAAAAGTGGGGGTGGGCAGTAACACCAGGAAGGAAAGAATTATTAAACCCTTTCGGTGTTCGTAAATCGATGCTGCTGGTGAGCCAGGGAAATGAACCGTCTCTCCTAAAGGTGAAGACCTCAATTTACTGGGATCAAACCTCTTGAGGATAATAGGATTCTACCCAGAGGGTCAAATTCAGGGCTATGGATGCAGGGTGGGAGGGGTGGACTGTTGAAATAGCAATCTCATCCAACAGGTGATCCAAATCTCCACAAAGCAATGGTCAAGGATTTAGAATGATCTCCAGGACTTAATAGCCAGACTTAATCTGAGAGAGTGAGCCAGCTACTGTTCCCAGACAGGAGTGAAGACTCGGAAGGCTCTGGAGCTTAGAAATTTTATGTGGGTTTTGAAGGTGAGTTTTACCTGGTGGTTCTCCCATGTCGTGTAATGCCTCACTTTTGCCTTTGGGACACATCTATGGTCATCAAGAAGAAAAAAATGAGAAATCAGAATAGGAAGTGGCAGCTCCAGACAGGAGGCTCTGACAGCTTCCACCCTGACTCACTTTCCTTCCCAACAAATATTTTCTTTCATGGCTCAGAGCCCAAGGGTAGCAGTGCAGGGGGCCTCTACAGCAGTGGTCCTCAGACTTTCATGTGCAACAGAACAATCCAGCTTGTGGCAAGTGCAGATTTCTTGACCCTGCTCCCAGAGCTGTAGAATCAATGGGTGTGAGATGGGGCCTAGGAATCTGCATTAAACGTGCTAATCTCAGGAGGTCCTGATGTATGTGGCCTTTGGACCATATTTTGGCGAGCCCCACCTCTCTCCTCCCTGGTGAGCATGAGTGGGTAACACAAACCTCTTGCTATGGACACTTCTTTGCTCTTGCCATGGGGTTGAAGTGGGCCATCTGGTTAATGGCAACCATTTCCATTCATCTGCCCTGAGGGAGGAGATCATTACTGTTCTATTTTCTCTCTCTTTTCCTTCCTGGGCTGGGGGAGAAATATCCAATGTCTCACTTTATATGTTCTTACAAGCTCAGGGTCACAGATTCCCTTTGATGATGAGGTGCTCTGCAATGAGAAATTCACTTCCCAAAGGCTTCCGTCCTTCTAAACAGTCTCCCCATGCTTGGTAGGAGATTCTGCAGGGAATTTTGGTTCAGGAAAAAGGAAGTAGACACGTCCCTTTGAGATATACCCCATACCTCAAAATCTAAGTTAAGGAACATCAAGGAAGTTGACAGCCAAAGATAAAATGTCTCCGGAATCTTTCAGCTTCTAGGACAACAAAAGTCCTGATTCACTAGAACAGGATTCCTCTTTGGGGTATATTTTGATATTAAAAGCTCGTTGACAAGTATTATTTATATTCCTTACCTCCTTGACCCCAAGATGTTTCTGGCTTCTATTAAAATAACCCTTTAATATTTTCTTTCTTGTGACAGTTTTCCTTGATGAGAGATTCTGTGCCAAGAAGTGGCCCCTAATTTGGTCGCTGGCTAATGCTGTGGGCAGTGCATGCCTGGCCTGTTCAAAGCTGTAGCCCCAGTGTCCATTACCCTGTGCAACTTGGTGCTCACTAAGCATTTGCTCAATGAATAAAGGACCCTCTCACCATCAAGCTGATGAGGTGGTCTAATAGCTTTCTGTTTTGGACTATGGAATCCCTGGCTGTGTTCTTAAATACTACTTCTACATAGCTGTTCTGACCATCTTCTTACCCCAATTCTACTCACCCATTCCAGTTGTGAATGCATTTCTGAATTCTCTCTAGGAGTGCCCTGAGAGGGGAGTCAGAATGTGGTTTTGGGAGTCCATGGAAGGTCAAAGGCAACACCACAACACCATCTACCATGGTACCAATACCAGGAACCTCGTCTCCCATTCACCATGGCTCTCAGCGCCTGGTCCAGGAGTATTCTTGGTGGTAGAATCCCTGGCGTCCAGAGCAGAAGAAGATGCCATCTTGGGAAGTGGAGGGAGGGAGCCAGAGGAGGTGAAGATGCTAGGAAGTGGAAGCATGGACAGGCTGACATCTTGGGGCATCACCACACTCTTTTCTCCATCTCTAAGACTTCAGTCCTGGGGTGGCACGTGGGCATTGGGCTGGAGGTCTCCATCTGAGGAGGAGGTCTTGGGAAGCAACCACAGATGTAGGGGACCACGAGATGGAGAAAGGGTAAAACTAGGGCTCTTAACACAGCTGAGGGAAAAAAAAGTAAAAAAGAAAAAAGCATACACTGCCCTGTTTCTTTTCTTTTCTTTTTTTTTTTTTCCATTTACACTATGGAGAAACCACCATGGAGATGTTGTGGGAGAGCATGCACAGGCCCAGCCCTCAGGAGGTGCAGATGTGTTTGGGGAGGTTCTTGTTTCCTTCCAGGTCCATCCCACACACTGTCCAGTCAGACCCTGTTGCAGGCTGGTTGTGGCTTTCTCTCTCCTGCTTCTCCTCCAGGTCGAGGGTTTGCAGGACCTTCCGCCTAGCAGGTGGTGGCCAGGGACTGGTGGATGGGTGGTTGGAAGCAGCGCACATGCTCCACAGTGGAACTGTCCGTCTCCACGGACTTCATGTACTTATTCAGGATGGCAAAAACCTCATTGTTCAAGATCTGGTACTTCCTGATCCTGTCTGCCATCTTCTTCAGGGGCTGTAGAAGGACAGGGACGTGCAGGTTAGGGATGGGAGGAGGGGACAGAGAAATCAAGAGAAAGGGAAGAATTCAGTTGAGGGTGGGGTCCAGGGTCCTGATGCTTCAATGATCATGCCACTCTCTTGCTTAAAGGCCTTCTATGGGTGCCCAGAGCTTGACAGTGAAATGTGAACTTGACCATAAAACGCTTTGAGTTTCAAAACTTACCACAAAGCTGCAGTAATCAAAACATGTGGTTCTAGCATGAAGACAGACATATGGACCAATGAAACAGCCCAGATATAAACCCTTTCATATATGGTCAAA
Source organism: Orcinus orca (assembly GCF_937001465.1). NCBI lineage: Eukaryota > Metazoa > Chordata > Mammalia > Artiodactyla > Delphinidae > Orcinus > Orcinus orca. Next base: position 52,400,304 of record NC_064561.1, read on the forward strand.
TGATTTCTGACAAGGGTGCCCACAACATTCAATGGAACAAGAATGGTCTCTTCAATAGACGGTGCTGGGAAAACTGGATATCCACACACAGAAGTTGTTGGATTCTTACTTTACACCATATACAAAACATTAGCTCAAAATGGATTAAAGACCTAAACATGAGAGTGAAAACTATAAAACTCTTAGAAGAAAACAGAGGAAAAGCGTTACGACATTGAGTTTGGCAATGATTTCTTGGATATGACACCAAAGCACAGGTAATAAATAATAAATTGGAATACATCAAAATTAAAAACTTATTTGCATTAAAGGACACTATCAACAGAGTGAAAAGGTGACCCAAAGAATGAAAGAAAACATTTTCAAATCATATATCTGATAAGGGATTAATATCCAGAATATAGAAAGAACACTCGCAATTAAATAACAGCAAAACAAACAAACAAACAAAAAAAACAAGCCAAATGACCCAACTAAAAAGTGAGCAAAACACTTGAATAGACATTCCTCCAAAGAAGATAAACACATAGCCAATAAGCACATGAAAAGATGCTAATATCACTAATTGCTAAGGAAATGTGAATCAAAACCACAATGAGATACCACTTCACACACATTAAAATGGCTATTTCCAAAGATACACAGAAAATAACAAGTGCTGGGGAAGATATAGAGAAACTGGAACTCCTGTGCATTGCTGGTGGGAATGTAAAATGGTGTGGTCACTATAGAAAATAGTAAGGTGGTCCTCAAAACATTAAAATCAGAATTACCACATGATCCAGAAATTCCAATTTTAGGTATATACCCCAAAGCAATGAAAGCAGGGTCTTGAACAGTTATTTGTACACTCATGATCACAGCAGCACGATTCACAACAGCCAAAATGCGGGAGCAACTCAAGCGTCCATCGACAGATGAATGGATAAACAAAATGCGGTGTATACGTACAATGGAATATTATTCAGCCTTTAAAGGAAGGAAATACTGACATGCTACAACAGGGTGAGCCTTGAACACATTATGCTGAGTGAGAATTCCACTTATACGAAGTACCTCTAGAGCAGTCAAACTCACAGAGAAAGAAGGTGGAAGGGTGGTTACCAGAGGCTGAGGGGAGGGAGAATGGCGAGTTACTGTTTCCTAGGCACAGAGTTTCAGCTGGGGAAGATGAAAAGTTCTGAAGATGGAGGTGGTGATGGTTGTGTAACAAGGTGAGTGAATTTAATGCAGTAAACAGTTAAAGATAGCTAAAACAGCAAATTTTATGTAACGTATGTTCTACCTCAAAGCAAACAAAAAACCTTTGAGGTGGCTCCTGCCTCTTTTTCCTCTCAGCAGGTCCTGCAGACCCACCCTCTGTTCCAGCCATACATCTTCATGCCTCTGTGCCTTTGCTCTAGCTGTTCCCTCTGCCTAGAACATTCTCCCCATCCCGCACCCCATTTTCTGCCTGGCTATTTGCAGCTGGTCATTCTGGACTTTGCCCAAGTATCGCCTCTAGGGGGAGCCTTCTGAGGCCCCTGCCCAGCCCCTCAGCCTGCTTTAGACAGCCCTTCTTGATGCTCCCGCAGCAGCCTTGCCTACCCGACACACGACAGCGGCGCTCATCCCATCCCCGTGGCTGCACAACTTTCGTGTTCAGTCAGAGTTTGTGCAGATGACGAAGCAGCATTAGCAGAGTCTGACTGGCACAGGGAAGGTGTGTTTCAGGTCTGGAGGCTGGCCCTGACCTGCGGGGTGATGTGATTCATCCCAGTGGGTTACGAGCCAGTGACTCACGGCTTCTTACGAGAAGGTCACCAGCTGCTGAATCTCTGTACCTACCTGCTGCGGTGTGGGGAGCTGGCCTGCATAAGCAGCTCACCCTCCTCTGCCGATGAAAGGCCTGCTGGTCAGGCCCGGCCCCCACTCCCAGGACTCAGCCACGAGCTGCTTACCACATTCTTAATGATTTCATCCTTCCCGTCCTGCCTCTGTACTTTCAGCAGGTGGTAACAGAAGTCAAACAGGTCGAAGCGACGCTGCTGGCCCAGCAGGACGATGATGGAGCAGCCAGCCCAGTTCAGGCCATCTCCAAAACACTGCCTGGGAGTGGGAGAGGAAGCAGCTGGAGTGAGAAGCAGGAGGCAGAGGGGGAAGGGACCCTCATCTTGGACCAGCAGTACAGCTAGTGAGCTGGCTCACCTCTGGGCCAATTCTCTTAATCTGTAGAATGGGTACAAGGGAAGCTGTGAGTGTGGACTCATTTGTTCCTGGGACTGTGGTTATATTATAAGCCCTGCTAGCTATAAAGAGGTGTCAGTCTGTCGCCCCACTAATGTAAGAAAAATCAGCTTTGAAGAAGACAAATTTGCAAGAAAAAAAATCCAACCAGCCTTTGAGATTTATGTAGCCAGTTAGAATTCTGATGAAGCTCTGTCTTGGCTCTGGAAAGGAACCAGAGGAACACCTGGGAGGGGAAGGGTGGTTTCAAACCAGGAGACCAGCTGGCCAGTGTAGGTGGAGAGGGCAGGGACTGGGGGTGGGGGAGGGACACGATGGGGCATGAACAGACGCTGCTGGTGTGCAGGGCTGCCAGTTCTCTTGGGTCTGGTGAAGCCCAGCCTTCACGCCCCCAACTCTCAACAGCCACCTGGGCAATCTGGGAGGCCGTGGGGCATCTCTTGGCTGGATCGCTCGCCCCTGAATGCAGCGCAGCCCACTGGGAAGGTTCCCCAGCTTCCCCACCGCTGTCGCGGAAAGTGCAGCTGCTCTGGAAACAGCCTTCCCATCCCACTCCCAGCACCACTCTCTCGGGGAGGCCTCTCTGGCCCCCGTGCATGTTTCCTCCAGAGTTCCTGGCTCCTGGAGGGCAGGGCCTGTCTGCCCTCTTCACCACTCTGCTCTTGCTGTGTAGCTGGGTGAGTGACGGGAGAACAGGGCTCTGCTTCTGTCTTCTCTGAGAACAGGACTGGGTTCCTCTCAAAGGCACCCCTGCTTTTTAGGAGCAGAGGCCTCATGAGCAAGGTGGGGCCCACCTTCTGCCAGGGGAGCCTGTCTCTGTTCTACGACCCCTGGAGCTCTGCTGGGGTGGGTGGTGAGATCTTAATACCAAGCCCTCGCCAGAGCTCCACCACCGCCCCCCCACCGCCCCTTCCATAGGCCCAGCTTCTAGTCCCGTGAAGACAGGCCCTGAGAGGTCCAAGGCCCCGATGTGCACACACTCCATGTCTGTCTTCAACCACTTGGAGCCTTCCCTGTGGGGTCCCCTTCTCCCCTCTAAGAGCTGAATCCTAAGCAGTGTTCCAGCTCAGCTGTCGTCTGTGAATTAAATTCCTAAAATCCACTTGTCTCTCTTCATGGGCATCTGTTGTCCTTCCTGCCCTCGCTGCCAAGGGACCTCATTCGATGCACCTTATATCTATTTTCTAGTCTTCTCTTGGCCCTGTCAACCCCACATACCAGGAACTGTCTACTTTTGCTCTGCACAGATGCATGTCCAGCACCTAGAACCCTGACCGACATACAGCACGTGCTCAACAAACCGTTGTTGGACAACCCCGCCCCTGCTCTCCTTTCTGGCTGAGCTCTGGCTGCCCGATGGCTCTTCGGGTGGGGGATGAGCAGGTTGCGGGGTGACCCCACCTTCCCTGGGGCTACTCACTCAGCTGTGAACTCGTTGGTCCCGACGGGGATGCAGTAGACGAACTGCATGGCACTCCACAGCCGGTGGAACTCCACGCACTCGTCGACGTGCATGACGCCGTTGGTGGGAGGGGGGCCCCGCCAGATGGGGTCCTGCAGGTAGCTCCGGATGCGGGTCAGGATGACCTCGAACATGGACAGGCCGCAGCACAGCCGCTCCTTGGTCAGGAGGTCGCCTTCCCGAGCGATGGCGATTTGCTGGGAACGGGAGAGTACATACACCTGCCAGTCACACCTCAGACCCCATTTTCTACCTCTCACCCGATATTCCCAAACCCCAGAGCTGGCTGCATCTGTAATTCATTCACCAGAACTGAGGCCTTGCCCAGAGCAGGGCACTAACTTTATAAACCTGAGTTCAATCGCAGGGGGAAGTCTTGGGGTGTAAAATCGAGGAGCCATTGCTAGAGGAATAGTATAAAAAAATTTCAGTCCACCTACATAATGAAATGCTACGTAGCCTTTGAAAAGACTGAGATGATGCTACTACTAGTACTATTGCTACTACTGTACTACTGCTGGCACACACTCACTGTGTGTGTAATACACCAGGCCCTGTTCTATGCATTCGTTAAGTACTTACCTTATTTACTCCTTACATAAACCCCATGAAGAAGATGCCATTATTATCCCCAATTTATTGAAGAAGAAACTGAGGTTCAGAGAGGCAGTCAGTGAGTGGAAAAGTTGGGATTTGAATCCTAGTAGTCTAGAGCTGTGGATTAAATTGTTAAGTGAATAGAGCAAGTTGCAGAAGAGGACGTGTACTACAATCCTATTAAAAGACATCAGTAACACAATCCCACAGACAGACACACAAAACTGTACGCATGTATGTGTGTGGGGGGGTGAGAGTGTAAAACATTCTAGAAGGATTAACATCAGCTGTGGGAACAGATGGGCTTGGAGAAGCAGGTGGGGTTTTCACTTTTTACTATAAATACTTCTGTACAGTTGAATGTGCTACAATAAGCATATGTTACTCTTAAAAACTTGTCGCTGATTTTACAGGTTATTCCTCCCATTAGAAGTTCTCTGACCACTGTTAACCATCTTCCTTAATAATTTAAACTGGCTTCTCATATGGCATCTGGTTACTACATCTCTAATAATCAGCCAGCTAGACTAGTACTTCAAAACACATTACCGTCTGCAGGAGCAGAAAATATCTAGGGGTAGAGGTCTCAAAGCCATGTGCAAAGATAACAGATATTAACATCTAAGGTCAAAGTACAATCTCCAAATCTAGGGACAAAGCTTAAGAGGGCCGGCTTCAGAGACAGAGAGGTCCACAGGGCACTCCTGGGATCAGTTCCCCAGAGGGCGGGCCCGCCCGAGAGCTCAGTGTACAGTGTGGCTGGGTGGAGTCTGCCTGCCTGCTCCCTGCACGCTCCCCACACCCTACAGCCCCTAGAAAGAGGGCGGCCTCAATTAAATTAATCCATGAAGGGAAGTAAATCAGGAAACACCAGCGCTGGAGCCCTTTAGGAATGTGGGTCAGGAGTGTAGCTGTCATGACAGCTATAAACTGAAAGAAGTCTAGGACGAAAAACGTGAATTGGGGAAGAAGAGCTTATGACCTGTGTTTCGAACACAAGAGGGAACCCTGATTCACGGTGACTCATCTTGATTCTGGTGGCAGAGAAAGATCGCTCCAGCGCAGAGAAGCTGCCACAGTTAGCTAGAAACACTTCTTTTCAAAAACCCTGACCCCAGTGCTTGACTCTGTTCTCACCAGGCAACTCCCTGTGGTAGTATCTGGACCCTGACAGGGCTCTCCACTTTAGAAAGAGAGTGCCTGGTACAGCGAAGATGCTCAGTAAATAAAGAACCCACGTTTGTTCTCGAGCCATGATTATTCTCCTTCAGAAATTAATACAGAGAGTTCTGGCTTACTAGTTAACCTGTGCATTTAGTTAGTCTGTATCAGTCCTCAGGGCCTGACAACTGTGGGAGGACCTAAAGAATTAGCAACAGGGTTTATAAACCTGCAGACAGATTTTGAACTCTAATGACCCCCCCTCAACCAGAGCCAACCAAAGGGCCTTGACTGAAATGGTTAGGGGCTTTGCCCCTTTCCTGAAAAACTGTTTACCTTTATGGGTTTTCCTATGAGCTACAAGAGTAAAATCTGGAAAAAAAATTGTAAAAATGTTATAAGAAAATAAAAATCTCCCATAAATCCCATCACCCACAGATGAGCTTTCTTAAAATACTTATGTATGATTTATTTGTGTTTATGTATGTGAGCGTGTATATGTATCTATTTTAACACAGTTTGGGTCACACTATCTACATTGTTTTTTTCTCTTAAGAAACTGGTACTAAAAAAAAATTTCCTTTAGTATATTCAGTAATATGGTTTTTTAATGGCTACATAAAATGGCCATTGACATACGTCATTTATTTAGTTCTCTATTCCTGTTGGTTATTTTAAACTGTTCGCAAGTTTTCATCATTATAGACAACTCGTAAGTAATTATCCTTATATATTACACTTTTTGAGCTTCTCTCTGGTTATCTTCTTAGGATAAAATCCTAGAACTGTTCAGTCAAAGAGTATAACCAGTTTTAAAAGGCTTTTGTTACATAGTGACAAATTAGTCCCAAGAATAGCTGAACCACTGTACACCTGTCTGTGTCCAGTCTGTTCCTTGTGCCTTTAGCAGTTACTTCATTATCATGAAGAAAAGTTCTTAGCCAACTTGCGAAATGAAGAGCTATATCCTTCTCTTTCACGTTTCATTGATCACTGGTAAAGCAGAACACTTTTTCTCCTGTTTGTTGGCATTTATATTTCTTAGGCTGTGAGTTTTCTTTCATGCCCTTTTTTCTTTCTTTTTGCTTTTAATTAATTATTTATTTATTTTTGGCTGCATTGGGTCTTCGTTGCTGCACGTGGGCTTTCTCTAGTTGCGGTGAGTGGGGGCTACTCTTCGTTGCGGTGCGTGGCCTTCTCATTGCGGTGGCTTCTCTTGTTGCAGAGCACGGGCTCTAGGCACTCAGGCTTCAGTAGCTGTGGCACGCGGACTCAGTAGTTGTGGCTTGCGGGCTCTAGAGCGCTGGGTCAGTAGTTGCGGCACGCGGGCTTAGTTGCTCCATGGCATATGGGATCTTCCTGGACCAGGGCTCAAAGCCGTGTCCCCTGCACTGGCAGGTGTATTCTTAACCACCGCACCATCAGGGAAGCCCTCTTTTTTCTTTTGACATGAGTGTCCTTCTAATCTGAAAAAGTGCACTAAAGATTGTTTGTTGCATATACCCTCAATCTGTGACTTTGTGTTTCATATATATATATATATATATATATATATATACTATGTGTGTATGTTTAACATAAATTTTAGCCATTTCTGTTCCACTCAGTGGGGAATTTTTTTCTCTCTCTTTCTGCCATTCTTTTCTGAGTTAACAAGGGTATAGAAAAAGCATCTGTGAAATCATGTGGAAACATATTTCTGCATGGAGTACTTTGATTACATTTAGGTTACTTTGGAGAAAAATATCTCCATGCTCGCTCTTTCCTTTCTGTTTTTTAGAAGCTTTTTACTTATTTGTTTATCACAGGATTGTGAAAGGCAGCTCAGCTAAAAAGACAAAACAGCTATTCGCCCATTTTATAGATGGGAAAACAAAGACCAAGATATTAAATGTCTAGCACTAGATTATGCAACAATTCAGGGGTAAAGCTGGAAAGAGGAGTCCTTCAACTCCCTGACAGAACATTAATTCATGATAGCACTGGGCAACAAACCAGGTCACCTCAATTTTTCCTAGAAACAAATACAAGCAATGCAATACAGTTAAACTCTCCCAACATTAAACATGTAGCAGAATTTCCCTGTCACCGACCTAGAAGTTATGTGAGTTCCCTGAACCCCAGCAAGCTTGGACGTTCATATTTTAAAAATGTTTCTCTGGTCTACAGGAGGACTAAGTTTTGGACTATTTCTCAAGGGCTGGGAGACTTATAAAACTGGCATTTCCTCTCCGGCAGAATGTCTAGGCTTTTGTTTGTTAAACATCAGCATTTGACAAATTGAGATTTCTATCAGTCCCAAGGAAATAGTGTTCATCAGAACAGGGAAGGAATTCACAGACTTCTAAGTGGAAACACATGCCGAAGCCTGGGTGTGAGAGGCCAGATTCTTGTAGGATGACACCAACAGTGGAGCAGACACATTTATATGTCGCTGGCTTGGGGGATTTCTCCCTAGAAGGCAATCTTTAGAGGATCTCCTGTGTTCAGCCCCGGAAGGCCAAAAAAGAAAATGTGCATATTTCACAGTATCTACATTCTCTCTGTGGTGACTAAACAACCCAAATGTCACTAAGTGTTTAGTCACTGTTTTCAGTAGGAGGTGGGTGGCCTGCAGGGGGTGTGGCTGGGGCTGCTCATCAGTGTGACACCTGGGCAGACGGGGCCCTGTCATGGGCTCCAACACTTGCCACGTTTTTCGAGAGAAGAGGCCGCCTTCCGCCCTCTGCGGAGGATGAGAATTCTTCTGATTCATGAGCTTTTGTGATGATAGGAGAGAGGACCTTAGGGATGCTAGTCCAAGAGCGGATCTGAATCCTAAACCTTTTAAACAGTCGGTTTTGGGTTTTGTGGAACAGAACAAGCCATACTGGCTTGTCTCGCTGCAGTGCCCTGTTTTCTCTCCTTCCTGAATTCCTACCCTGATCCGTGCCCTGCCCCACCACCAAATGCTTGATTCAACTTGAATCAACTTGAAAGGAGACAGCACATGCTGTTTGTTTCATCCCTTTCCCCCTCCAAAGTGTCTTCTTTCCTGACTGCCTGCACGGTTTGTGAGTTCTCCAAAGGCAGGGGTCCTGTTTTACTCATCTCCATGTTCAGGTTTGTAAAAATGAGTTTTAATTACAGATTTAACACCTGAGCTCATTCACCTTCAAAAATATTAGAACATTACAGGTAAAGCTGCCTTCTTTGATCTCCCCACCCATCTCTGTCCCTTTCATCTTTCTTCAGAGGTTGCCACCATTATGAACTGGGTGTTTTTCATTTCCTAGGAAAAGTTTTACTTAATATGGTTTTTTGATATGTGTTTAAAAAAATACAAATAGCATCACACCTGTAGTGCAACTTGCTTTATTCACCTAACCATGTGTTTATGGCCTGTCCACACTGATGCATCTAGATCTGATTTTTTTCTTTTCATTATTATGTAGCAGGTATTCATCATTCGAATGATTTTACCACATTTTATTTAGTCAACACTCTACTGATTGACATTTAGGTTGTTTCCAGTTTTTTGCTTTAACAAACAATGCCGTGGTAAACATCTTGTGTTCCTGTAAGAGTTTTTTTTAGCAAAGATACCCAGAGATGAACTGCCGGTTCACAGGGCGTGCGGTCCTAATTCTGAGAGATAACTCAGCAGAATTCTTCATACCTAACGGGGAGTGACAGATACTTGTCTGACTTCCTTCTTTCTTGGCAGGATAGATGATACTGGGTGAAGGCCTGAGAGTCAGCAAAACTCATTCGAGACCTGCCCTTGCCACTAACAGGCTGTGTGCTGTTAGACTTTCTGTTTCTCTCTGGGCCTCAGTTTCCCCATCTGTACAATGAGGAGGTTGGACCAAATGCTCTCTCTCCCTCTAAAGTTCCTTTTGGTTCTCCGAGTCCGTGACAGGAGGATCGTACCTGAGGGGTCCCCAGCCGCTCTATCAGAGGGACCAGGTGAAGTGGCGCGTACTTGGCTTCCAGGCGTTTCATCCGGACCTCCAAACGCTCCCCCTCTGCAAAAGGAACAGTAGGCAGAAAATGAGATTCAGGTCACACCGGGGGAAATGGGGAAGGAAGAGCTCTCAGAGGACCTGGTGACATATTTGTATTCCAACACTTGGATGGAGCGTGTAGAACTGTTTTCCCTGGTTCTGGCAAGTGTGATCAGGACTCACTACAAGGAAAATGTTCTATTATCTGTGCCCAACAGTGGAATCATCTACCTCATGGGGTGGTGAGCTCCCCATCACTTGAAGGATTTAGACCAACCAAGCCAGACAGCAACTTACTAGGGATATTCCAGAAGGACCAAGGCCTGGAGCATTTGGAGCACACATTTCCAATGCTGTGACTACCCAATAGCTGTCCAAAGCTCTCAACTTCTCCATTTCTGACCGCACATCTGAGTTTATTGGGATTAAGTGAGCATGAGGTGCAAATTCAGACTGGCCATTCAGCTGCTGTCAGTGGTTTCTTACCTTTGATGTAGACTCTAGGCAAGATGTTTTGGAAGGGTGCAGCATGGAGCAAATCACAGACTTCCTCCTGAGACTGAAAATAGAGAAGGAGGGAAAGAAAGAGAAAACCAGTTTTATTTTAAACCAGAAAGAATTTTCATTACTAAAAGCTTGAACACTGGAGTCAGCCAGACCTGGGTTCAAATCCTAACACTTCTACTTAACTAGCTGTGGGATCTTAAGCACGTTGCTTAACCTCTCTGAGCCTATTCATTTATCTGCAAAATGAGGATGAGAACAGTACCTATTTTAATGGGTTACTGTGAGGATAGTGAGAGAACGTATAGCCTCATAGCACAGACCCTGGACATAATGAGTGTGCAGTACATTTTCATTACAATCTTATAAGGAAAGAATTCAAAGTGGCAGTGGGATCAAATAGAGATGATGGACCCAGACTATGTTCATCTGGTTGGCGGTGAGGCCTATGGGCTCAAAGCAGGTAGCTAGACCAATCCTCCAATCCAGTAATACAGGATGCCTCTGTGTGAAGGCCTGGGTCTGGTTGCTTTTCTCCACCCCAGACTCCAACTGGTGAGGGAAGAGGGACTAGGACCCAGACAGGTTTTGATGGGGACTCTTTATGCATAAAAGTAAAGGCTAAAAGCAAACGTGTACTACAAAGCCTCGAGGAGAAAGTTTGGGGGAGGACAGGCCTGGAAGATATGGTCAAATGGGCTTACTGTACCAGGACCAGCTAATGATCACTGGATTTCAGTGACGGGGAAGGGGACCTACATGACCCACCCTCCACGGGTCTTGGTTTCTCTTCTTTAAACTGTGTGGGGATCTGGATTAGGTAAGATCCAGCCTTCATTCAACTCTGATAGTCTTGGCTTCTAAAGAATCTTGAGAAAATCAGGATTGTGAGGGCCCTTGGCTTTCTTAACCAGGCATGGGTAGAACATGGCCATCCTGGAAATCTAGCAGGCCAGCTGCTCAAGAAAGAAACCCCTAAACTCCCTCAGTCTTTGAAGTGAGGATGACAGAAGGAGGACAACTGAACTCTCCAGAGAGACCTGCTTGATCTGACTGTCATTCTCAGTTTCTTAGCCAGAGGGGAAATTTCTTCACTTTCTTAATTAATCTGTTCCTCCCCAAACCAGTAAATTAAGTAACTTGGTCTTTACTGCTATGTCTAAGCTTAGATCCTTTGATTCATCATATAATCTGAAAACTTGCCTATTGATTATTCAGGCTACTCTTCATTCATTAACATGGTGAATTACATGGATTGATTTTTTTTTTAATTTTTTAAATTTATTTTTGGCTGCGTTGGGTCTTCATTACTGCATGTGGGCTTGCTCTAGTTGCGGCGAGCAGGGGCTACTCTTCATTGTGGTGTGCAGGATTCTCATTGCCGTGGCTTCTCTTGTTGTGCAACACAGGCTCTAGGCACGTGGGCTTCAGTAGTTGTGGTGTGCTGGCTCAGTAGTGTGGCACACAGGCTTAGTTGCTCCACGGCGTGTGGGATCTTCCCGGACCAGGGCTCGAACCTGTGTCCCCCGCATTGGCAGGTGGATTCTTAATCACTGCACCACCAGGGAAGTCCCTATATGGATTGATTTTTGAATGATGAACCAGCCTTGCATTCTTGGGGTAAACTTCACTTGGTTGTGATGCATTATCCTCCTTATGTATTGGTGGATTTTATTTGCTAATATTTTTGGGGGGATTTTTACTCTATATCCATTAGAGACACTGATTTGGAGTTTTCAAGTGTCGTTGGTGTTGGTATTAGGGGGTAATGCCGACCTCATAAGTTGGAAAGAGTTCTATTTTTTCTATTTTCTGGAATTGTTATTATTTCTTCCTTAAATTTTTGGTAGAATTCACAAGTGAAACCAGCTGTATCTGGAGTTTTCTTTGTTGGAAGTCTTTTTTTTTTTTTTTTTAACTAGGTATACAATTTCTTTAGCACATATAGTACTGTTCAAGTTATCGATTTTTTTTTAAGTGAGTTTTGGGGTTTTCTGTGACTCAAAGACTTGATTCCTTTCATCTAAGTTTAAGTTATGGGCTTAGGGTTGCTTGTAGTATGCCTTTATTATCCTTGTGATGTCTGTGAGATCTATAGTGATATCCCTATTTCATACCTGATACTGGTAATTTGTGTCTTTTTTTTTCTTGGTCTGGCTAGAGGTTTATGAATTTTATCGATTTTTTTCCCAAAGAATCAGCTTTTAGTTTCATTTATATTTCCCTATAGTGTTTCTGCTTTCAATGTTGCTGATTTCTGTTCTTATCTTTATTATGTCCATTCTTCTGATTGCTTTGGGTTTAATTTGCTTTTCTTTCTCCAGTTTCTTATGGTGGAAGCCTAGACTACTGATTGAACACCTTACTCTTTGTTAATATACTATAACGTTTAGGCTATTCTTCGATACCTCTAGTAATCAAGAGCTCAGTACTTCTGGAGGCAGCCCAACCCATTTTTGAACAATTCTAATGGTTACAAAGTTTTAAACCAAGGCAGCCTCCCAGTAGTTTCCATTCAAGATCCTTGTTCTGCTCTTTAGAGTATTACTGAATGTGTTTTTCTAGCCAGATTCTTCAGCTACCCTTCCATCTTTCTCCTCCTTTCAGGGCCGAGCACCTTACAAGAGCTTTCTACCTCTCTCTCCATTTCCCAGTCTTCACTTCCCTTCACAGCAAACAAAAATATCACGCCCAGCTATAACACGCCATGGCAATGGCTATGGAAAAGATTACTGAAGGCTGCTCTGTCACCAAGTTCAATGGATACCTTTCAGTCCTCGTACTATGGCATCTCTAATGTATCAGGCACTGTCTTCCCTCGGTTACTATGACAATGAGTTCTGTGGTTTCCATTATTTTGATTTCTCCTTTTTAGATTCTTTTGCAGGTTTGGCTTCTAACCACCCTTTAAATGTTGGTTTTCTCCAAGGTCCCTCTTTCTTTTTTTCTCCTCACTTCATTTTACCTACTTTGTCTCACCTACTCCCATGTCTACAAGCACTGCCTTTGATTCACCAGCTCTGTATTTCCAGCCAGGCTTCTCTTTCAAGCTCAAGACTTGGATATCTACCTCCTTACTGGATATCTCCACTGCTCCACATTTCTAAAGCTGACCTTCTTCTCCCCTTCTTATCTGAGGTTCCTTTGCTCCCAGAATGGCACAATAATCTCCTCACCTGCCCAAGTCTAAAACCCGGGGTTCATTTTTCGTCTCTCTTCCTCACGTCCCATGACCAGTAAGTCCTCATGTCTTGGATCCTCTCCACATTTCTCCACATTGACCACAACACTATGAGCTCCTTAAGGGTAGGGATGCTGCCTCTATTTTTACCTTTTATCCCCAGTGCCTAGGACATGATAGTCTCTCAATAATTATTTATTAATGAATGAATATTTGTTATCTCACGTTTCTTAGATGAATAAATGAATGTTTTTATCCACATGACTATCCTCCATATATGAGAATACTATTACATCCATTCTTCCAACAAACATTTATTGAGTACCAGGCATTGTTCTAGGCTTTGCAGATATGATGTTGAACGAGATCGCTGTACTCACGTAAATTACATTGTAGTTGAGAGAGATAATAACAAGTAAAACACACCAGAAAATTTCAGATAGCGGTAAGACACAATAGGGTACCAGGCTAGAGTGACTGGGAGTGGGGAAGGGACTACTTCAGAGAGCGTGGTTAGGGGAAACCTTTTTGAGGGGGTAGATATGTAAGTAGAGAACGGAATAAAGAAGGAGCCAGCCATGTAGATAGGAGGTGAGTGCAATGGTGCTGGGGCAGAGAGTAAGCTGGAGTATAGTGATGCAGGTAGTCATAGTACAGTCTTAGTTCCTAACAGAAGGGAGGGACCAGATCATGCGAGGTCTCATAGTATGGTATGAAGTCTGGAATTTAAGTGCAGTGAGGAACTACGCAAGCATTCCAAGAAGAGGATTGGTACACATAGCCCTACTGCCAAGTTTTCTTATCTTTCTTGTTTACTTTTCTTCCAAAATTTTCAGTTGCACCTAGAAATGTCTTCTTACTAGGAAAGTTGCCCCCTTGCATGAATATCAACTTTCTATTTTGGTAATAAAACTGACCTTAGAAGCCACCTTAGGGGATGGAGAAAGGGGAAGAAGGTTCTGGGCCCCCTACAACAAGACCAATGTTGTTGCTTTATTCATTTTACATGATGAGCTTCCACTTCAGATTTCCTTGGGGGAGACAGGAGTGTTCCATTTAGCCCCCCTCTGCACCCTGCGCCTCCCACTCGAGTTTGCAACCCACAGGACCAGAGGTTCTTTGGGGGTGCTTCCTGTTGGCATGCTTCCTGTGTATTCTCTACCTTGTAATGCCATTTGTTACTGAAGGTGAAGAAAGAGAAGGATGTGGTTTCCTCATAGAGGTGGGAAAGCATTTGCCTGGAAGGTCCCCAAGGATGAGCTATGTGGCCATTTGCATGATGAGGTGGCTACATACCCTGCAATGCCTTTTGTGGAAGGTGCTTGTTTGGCATTCATGAGCTGAGGCCATGGCGACTGATAAAAATGTCCAGTTCAGAGCACACAAAAGCCTGTGTCAGGGATCTGAACAGACTTCTCTGTGGGCACTCAGGCTAATGCACACCACCTTCTCATCCAACCTCTATCCTAAAGGATGGCATCTGGCCTTCCACTCTGCTAGGAACCCACCCAGCCCCTAGACTGTGAAGGCCACCTAGAGCGGGTTTCTTCGCCACTCCCTGTCAGCTCTTTCTGCTCCAGCCACAACAGCTTTCTGTTACTTGAATTCACCGTCTGCATATTCATCACTGAATTTCTGCCTTCTCTCTGGAATGCTCCCTAACCTATCTCTCCCACCCCGCCTCCTCTGCTTAGTAAATTCCCACTTTTTTTTAAATTAATTTATTTATTTTTGGCTGCATTGAGTCTTCGTTGCTGCACGCGGGCTTCTCTCTAGTTGTGGAGAGCGGGGGCTACTCTTTATTGTGGTGTGCGGTCTTCTCATTGCAGTGGCTTCTCTTGTTGTGGAGCACGGGCTTTAGGCGCACAGGCTTCAGTAATTGTGGCACGCGGGCTTCAGTAGTTGTAGCGCACGGGCTTAGTTGCTCCATGGCATGTGGGATCTTCCTGGACCAGGGCTTGAACCCATGTCCCCTGCATTAGCAGGCGGATTCTTAACCACTGCACCACTAGGGAAGTCCTCCCACTCTTCTTTCAGATCTCAATTCAAGCATCATTCCTTCCAGGGAGACTTCCTGGACCACTGCAATACCTCCCTGTCCATGCGGTTCCTTTGTTATATGTCCTCAAAGAACCAAGCTCTTTTCCTTTCAGCATCTGAACTCAATTTGTATTATACATGCCCACATGTGACTATTTGATTAATATCTACCTCTCCCTACTGGAATGTAACCTTCAGGAAGGCAGGGACAATGATTATTTTTGACCATATTTTACTCGCAAGAGTAAGCACAGTGCCTGGCAGATAGCAAATGCTCAATAAGTATGTGGAATAAAAGTTGAAAGTCTGTGACACACAAGGGAATTTAGAGTTAGGACAGAATCCTTCCTATTTTCGGTTTGCTTATGTAGGCATAGATGTTTCCCCTTATCAATAAAGGAAGTATTTTCTCTTCAATGTACTGATTGCCCTGTATGAACACTATGTGAAGTATTTCTAGTAAATGCTCCATAAAGCTGGATTTTCAGGTGTCTTTTCATTTTCTATTCCTCTCCCTCTTCCTTCCTGTTTTTTCCTACTTGTATGTATTTACTACATTTTCTACATTAAATATATATTACTTCAAAAAATTAATCTGGGAAAAAAATCTGAAAGTAATTCTTCTTAACTTTAAAGTAAGGAGCGTTTGGGGTCTTGATGCTGGAATCAGAGGGAAGGAAACAAAATCCTTGGTCATGACACTTGGCCAAGCAAGGAACAATATTTGCATAGGATTAATAACATGAAAAATACTGTTGTCTTTTCTCTCTTTTTTTTTTAGGCTACACTTAAGGAACAAATCACAGATGCAGAACAAAATACAAATGTTACAAAAAATACAGCTGTGCCAGTATAAAGGTAAAAGGGTAGCTGACAGGAGGTCGGAGGTAAAAGTCTAGGAGTGGAAACTAGGACTGTTAATTTCGAGTCAAAATACTAAATAATGTTACTGAAAGAAGCAACAGAGGTGTAAGTAGATTATCTCTGATTACAAGGGAAAACAACAGAAGTAATAGAATGTAACATAATCAAATACTGAGAGGAAGAGAGGGAACAGATGTAAATGAGCTAAAAGTCTTATCTTTCCAACTAGGGAGAAAATAAGTATTGTTTAAAGTTGCTCATGAAGAAATAGAGGTTAGCCTCATATTACGAAGCGTTATGGAGATAACAACTAAAAGAACTAGAAACAGAAAGGATTAAAGCAGGTTGCCCTGGGGATTGAGATGCAGGCGGGGAGACGCCCAGCGGAGGCAAGAATGATCTTTTTCACCATAAGCTCATCTGTACTATTTGATTTATTGTGTGCAATTAAGAACAGTTTAAAAATGAAGAGGCTGGATTAAATGGTCGGTAAGGGTCCCTCCCCTAGACTCTGTGCCAGGTGCTTTGTACCCGTTACCTGCTTCACAGCTCTGAGCACCCTGTGACATAGGTCTTACAATTCCCATCCTACCTGTGAGGACGCTGAGACTCTTGGGGAGATGGAGTGTCCCAACCAGGTCCACAAAGTGATAAGGAAGCAGCAGGGCTGACACCGAGACCCAGGGCCACCTCACTTCCACACCCACTGCTTTCCCATAGTCGCCTATGCAGCCAAAGCCTTGGGAAGCTTGAAATATACCCCCCGCCCCCATTATATATACACACTTTATGAAAAACACATTCACTTATTAAAAATAGAGACAGGAGGAAATTACTTTAAAATCTCACTACATGCGAAACGTTTTAGCCTCACTCCTGTCTGATAGGATCACATCATTTGTTGCTTTATTTACTAGGCTTTTGGTCCTATCAACTAACATTCTTTAAACTTAAAAATTGTGACATACATATGCAGTTTGAAGAAGAAAGAAAAGAGTCTTGTGCCATCTTCTAGCTGAAAAACAGGCAATTACTGAAACCTCTGCTCCCCAAACTCCAGAGGTAATTTCTATCCTGAATTTGTGTAGACAATTTCTTCACAAGCAACTAATTTTTGAAGTTCTACTGGTGTGATTGCAAGGTAAATAACCAGACCACTCATGTGGTCAACCTATCCCTATAAATTCCTTCTTCCTCAACCCTCCCAAACCACATCATTCTTGTCCATCCTGCAAAGCCCCATTCGAGATTCACCTTCTAGGACTCTTCCAAGACCCTTCAGTCTACAGTAGTTTTCTTTTAAAAAACTGATCAGAGCCCTTATTCATTCAGGTCCCTCACCAAGCCGGTTGAGCTCTCTAATCCAGCCCCAGCCCAGGGTGCTTCATCCCATGCAAACACTGATCAAGAGTCTTTTCGGAGGGACGAGCCATACTCAGGACCTGCATTTTACCTGCTATGAAAGGCCAATAAGAGGAATATAGAGAACATGGGTATAATACTATGTGGAGACCAAACAAGGACGTCCCAAATTCTCAACACTTTCATTCTGACTAGGATATAGCCTGAGCAGAAATTAAACCGTTCATTTATTCATTCAGCAAATAGTACGCATCTGTCATACCAAGTCTCTCTGCAAGGTGCTGGAGATACAGCAGTAAGTGAGGCAGACCTAATGCATGGTCCTTACCAAGATGAGGAGGAAAACAGGTAAAATGGGTAGTTCTAGTTAAGTGCTACAATTGGGGTACCACAGGAATATATAATAGGGGTAATCATTCCAGACTTCTGGGGAGAATGATAGGGAAGACTTTCTGGAGAAGGAAATGCTAAGCTGAGACCTGAACAAGGGCTAAGTGTTGGACAGGTGAGGGTGAACAGCACCTGTGAAAGGCCCCAAAGCAGGAGGGACCACAGTGGGTGAGTGGGTGACAGCTGAATAAGACTGAAGCTTTCAGTGCTGGGGGAAGGTGGCATGAGGTGAGGAAGGAGGCGTGAACAGGAGGCAACAGCAGGATCTTGTAAGCCTTGCGCAGGTGTTTGGACGCTATCCTGATGGTTTTAATCAGGGAAGTGGCATGATCACATCTGCAGTTTCACCTTTTGGCTACAAGAGAGAAAGCACTGGGGGAGGGCAAAAGGGGTGTTGGAATAGGCCAAGCGAGAGTTCGCAGGGCCTGAAGCAGTGGCAAAGGAGACAGAGAGCTGGGAGCAGATATCAAAGACCCAACTACAGACTGGATATGACAGCAGAGGGAGGGAAAGGACACCCATGCTGAGCTGTTCACAGGGTCAGAAGACACAGTGAGTTTGCAGGCAGGAGGAAGCTGAGATCAGATCCTGGCAAGGTGAATTTCTGTGGACATTCAAGAGAAGATGTCTAAAAGGCAACGAGACATAAGGCCTAGGGCCCCCCAGGGTCCACAGAGTGGATCTGAACTTGGGGATCGTCAGCACGAGGATGGAAACTGACTCCAGGAAAAAGGAATACACAAGTGCGAGGGTAGATGTGAGTAGGTGCTTCTCCAGGTGACCAGACCTTTCCAGATATTTCAATTCCTCTGACTCTATGAGACCAAAGAAAGACAAGGTGCAAAGTGGTACCTGAGATGAAGGGGAGACTGATAAATTCTGGGCACGTCCATGTCTACCCATACACACCTGAACGGGGGTGGCAGGCCACCTTTCCAGCCAGGTGTGAGGCAGAATGCTACCCCTATGCACTTGATGCTCCCTCTTCCTTCCTTCCCTCAGCTCACCAAACATCCACTGAGTGCTTACTGTTTTCTGACTGGAGTGGGGCCTGGATGCTGCAGGAAACATGATGACAGATAAGACTGGAAAAACTAGTTTTTAATGAAGCTTATAATATAGTAGGGGAAGAGGTTAAAGATACCTGTGACTGGGAAATAAACAGAATCGCTAGGCGCAAAAGAAGTCTGCAACCAAGGGCTCTAGAGACTTGTAGGAGGGAGAAATAACACCAGGTGTCTTGCAGAGAACAGGCATTCGATAAAATGTGTGCTGAACATGAGAACTGGGGGGAATGAGGTACTGATGGCCCTGAGATGGGCCTGGGAGGATGGGCAGGAAATGTGCAATCACAGACAGAGGGAAGATAAGATCGGAGATGAGATGGCTGGCGTGTAGAGAGCAGGAAATCATTTGCTCAGCGGGCGAGTAACGGAGGGGTGGGCTGATGGGGCTGCAGGCAGTCAGACCCCTCAGCTTTAGGCGACTTCCAGGGAAGGCGAGTCAAAGCATCCTTGCTGGGCTGTGGGAAGAGGAGGGAGGGGTCTCTGGTAACCTCATTTCACACAAAGGCTCTGGGAAGTAGGGACCTAGCCCCAGCATTTTGGGGCTGTAGAAACTAAGGCTCAGGGATTCAATCATTTCCCCAGAGGCTCATAGCTGTCAAGCACGGAGGTAAGACCTGAATCCAGGATTTCTGAGTCCAAAGATATACCCTTTCCAGGAGAGTACCGGGGAATCAACCTGAAATTGGGCTGAGGGAGCCTGATGTAACACACCCTGGCCTTCCCCTCTGCCTCTTGATGCCTTTTTGGTCTTGTTCTGTGTCATCGTCCCTAGACTCAGCAAAACAATTTCTTTAAGTATGAGGCACTGCATATTCTTTTGGATATAGGCAGGGTATACGGTAATACTTACTAATAAAGAAACGTGTGATAAGCTGTAGCTGAGACCTCTCAGAATTCTCTTGCTGATCTAGGTCTGGCTGACCTGCACTGGGGCTATAGGACAATCATCTTTTCTAAAACCAACCTTACCCTGTTCTTTCATCCTGCTCTGCTGAACGGACATAGGTCTTTCTTGAGAGGGACAAAAGCACGAGGACTTCCGTGTGCCTGTACCAAGTCTCAAGTTGGGAATGCTAATTTAAAAACTCTAAGTGACCAGTTAGAACCTGCTGGGTGGAAGATGTCCTCATCGTCTGAGTTCCCCTTACTCGTCATGAAGCCCAGCGGACTGTGCCACCCAGAACACCTCTTCAGAACCACTGGACTGCACACCTCAAATGCTGGGTGTTGGGAGGGAGAGGCTGGGCCTGCCATACGGCCAATGCAACAGCAAAGGCCCCAGGGAACTATGTTCATTGCAAATCACTGGAATGTGAAATTAGCAAATTCATGGACTGGGAAAAACATGGAATTAAGTCTGAGTTTTAATTGGAACAAAGACCCACAGTCTTCCTTCCATCTTACTGCCCTGAAACGGAAACAGCTGACTGGTTAATAATACCTCGTTAGCGTCCTATGTCTTGCCATATTGCCTTGCTATATGGACTGTACATCTGACCAAGAGGAAGTGGGTACTCTAGTTGCCTCCCAGATACCAAAGTAGGACAAACTCCAGTGCTAGAACGTCAGGACAATGAAGCAGTCTCCAGGGGTCTCAGACCACTCTTTTTTTGGGGGAGATAAGGATTTGTTTATTTTATGGGGGGAGATAAGGATTTATTTTTTTTGGGGGGGGAATCTCTAGCAGAGATGACAAAAAAGTATCACCCAGGGCTGCTGTGAATGGTTTATGCAGATAGTGTATTGTTCAAGGGTATCCCATCCTAGGGGGTGCCAAACATATCGTAGACATCAGAGATCGATTGTTTATAATGATTTTCCAGCAGATGTATTTTGTTCCATAAAAACATCAATATATTATGAAAATAATCAAAAGAAGGAGGTGGAAGATCTTGAGAAAGGATGATTTGCCTGAAGGCAACATATGTGCTAATGATGGCCCCGGGGTCATCTCACGTACCAACCATGACCAAGAGGCAGTGGCTGCTTCTGGAGAGGATTCTGACATCATACTTGGGCTCAGCAGGATGGATTATTAATCTCTGCTTTGGGTATAATAGGGGCAATGGCACTCAAGCTACAAATTTGTTATCCCTGACTTCTAAGGTCCATCAACAACAACAACATTTTAATCACTTTACATGTGTTATTTGACTTGACATTTGTCATTTTCTTCTGGAAATGCACCCAATACTTAATTCACCCTCTAGGAAAAGACTATCCTTTGAAAAACTATTAATTTAGTGGACACAGCTTTTTTTCCCAGATATACTGAGATCATTGACATATAATATTGCCTAAGTTTAAGGTGTATGACGTGATGATTGATGCCCGTACATACTGCTAAATGACTGCCGCGATAGGTTAGTTGATACATTCTTCACCTCACACAACTGCCATCTTTGTTCTTATCGTTGCGGTGAGAACATTTAAGATTTACTCTCTTAGCATCTTTCAAGTATATAATACAGTGCTGTTAAATACAGTCACTGTGCAATGTGTTAGATATATTTTTAAAACTGTCACTCTAGCCCCTTTCTTTCTGGCTATTTTTGAAAGAATAGAAGATGCAGATACATTTTTGTTTATAAAAGGAAAAATGTATAACCCCATCATCCAGGGGTCATCACTGATAACCTTTTGGGGTTTATCCTGCCAGGTTTTTCCATGCATAAAACATTTAAGCATATATTTTAAATAAGAATGGAATATAAAATATTATTCTTCTGTAATCTATTTCTATCACTTAGTGTATACTATCAACATCTCACCAAGCACAGTACAGAGTTTCTACTTCAGTGTTTTCCTTTGGTTTGTTTTTGTTTTTGCCTGGAGGTCTTTTAGTTCCCCCACACCTTTTCCTGAGTGATCTTCCTACTCCTCAAAACTATTTGACGGACTTCCCTGGTGGCGCAGTGGTTAAGAATCCGCCTGCTAGTGCAGGGGACATGGGTTCCAGCCCTGGTCCGGGAGGATCCCACGTGCCGCGGAGCAACTAAGCCCTTGCACCACAACTACTGAGCCTGCGCTCTAGAGTCCGTGAGCCACAACTACTGAGCCCGTGAGCCATAACTACTGAAGCCCGCGCGCCTAGAGCCCGTGCTCCGCAATGAGAAGCCACCGCAATGAGAAGACTGTGCACCACAATGGAGAGTAGCTTCCCACTCGCCACAACTAGAGAAAGCCCGCACGCAGCAATGAAGACCCAATGCAGCCAAATATAAATAAATAAAATAAATAAAAATTTAAAAAAACACAATTATTTGATAAATGAATACCCACCAATGAACTGGCTTGCACAGCATTATCTTTCTCCCAAACAGTCTCAGCAGACTTTGTATTTTAGCGGGGCTTCTAAAGATCAGATAATATTTCAAATCGACAAATTAAGTCTCTAATAGGAGAATTTCATATACTGTGATAGAAAGCAGAAGAGATGCTTTTGTTTTGGGGGTGCTCTTGGTGCCCCTTGAATTATAATGCCAAGGGGGTAAATGTGAGCAAGCACTAGGGTAGAAGCCAAGGATAGTAAGATTCAGCCTTGGTCCTGGTGCAGATCTTCAGGGTACCGCGGATTCCTTATCTCTAGCCTGACCTTCAAAGTCGGCCGTGTGCTTGATGTGGTTGGAGCGTGCAGCCAGGGAGAGAGTGCTAATAAAAGATGAAGTCGGAGGAGAAGGTACAGCTGAATAATCTGGGCCTCACAGGCCAAAGCTGGGAGTTAGAATTTTAAGTACAATGACAGCAGAAATTAACAAAACATTATACATCAACTATACTTGAATGAAATAAATTAAAAGAGAAGATTTTTAAGTACAATGAGAAGCCACCTGTCAGTTTTAAGCTGGAGAGTTGCATGATCTGATTCACAATGGTATGAAGATCTTTTTTGCTGCTACATGGGCAAATCAGCTGTCTTTTATCCCCTAATGCTTTACCTACTAGTAAATTCCACCCAGAGCAAGAATGGAAAGGCAGTGACCCTCAGAGAAGCTCGATGGAAACATGTCTCTTAAGTTGAGCACAGGGAGAAGGCATTACTGTTTTCTTTTCTCTCGAAGACCTAGAAGCAGAGGGAAAGTCTCCCTACCACGGGCCCCTGGGAGGAGGGCAGCCGACAGTGGTGTCCTGCGTGCTCTCCCAGCAGTGCTCAGAAACCCGAGTGGCCTCCTTCTAATTTGGGCTGGCCAGCTTCCCCAGCTTTGGTTTTCTGTGATCTTGAACTGCTATTTCCTGCTCACAAATAAAACAGATGGGCAGCATGAGAGTCGTGGCTGAGTTCAGCACTAGCACATGCCTCTATAAATTATAAAAATGAAGTCAGGGCTTCCCTGGTGGTGCACTGGTTGAGAGTCCACCTGCTGATGCAGGGGACACGGGTTCGTGCCCCGGTCCGGGAAGATCCCACATGC
This sequence comes from Orcinus orca, assembly GCF_937001465.1. Lineage (NCBI taxonomy): Eukaryota > Metazoa > Chordata > Mammalia > Artiodactyla > Delphinidae > Orcinus > Orcinus orca. The sequence continues at coordinate 52,423,556 of NC_064561.1, forward strand.
CGCGGAGCGGCTGGGCCCGTGAGCCATGGCCGCTGAGCCTGCGTGTCTGGAGCCTGTGCTCCGCAACGGGAGAGGCCACAACAGTGAGAGGCCCGCGTACCGCAAAAAAAAAAAAAAAAAAAAAAATGAGGTCAGAAGTAGCTCTGGGGCATATGTTACCAAGAGTAAATCCCACCAACTAGTGCAAGTAGCTGAAAAAAAAACAAAAGCCCTCCTAACTTTTCCTCCTCTTTATACATCATGTGACCCTTTTTCATCTTAACTTTCCAGATTCCATGATTCAGTTTCCTTCACACACCCCTCAAGTTTGTGTTATGAAAAATGTTAGACGTACAGAATATTTGAAAGAACACTACTCTTGATGTAGAGTCCCAATGAACATTCTGCCATATCTGCTTTGACTCTCTCTGATTTACTGAATCATCTGAAAGTAAGTTGAAGCCATTGCATCACTCAGCCTTAAATACTTCAGCATGCAATTCCTGAAAACAAGGGCATCCTCCTACGTAACCTCAATGTTATGATCACCTATATTAAAAAGTTCTTGATATCATATAATACTAACATTTCCTGGTTGCTCTTAAGCTGTTTCTTTTATAGCCTTTTTTGGGGGATCTAGGATCCAACCACGATGAGTTTTCTAAAGTGTGAAGACGAAGCAATTTCTCTACCAAAAAAGTATTCCAGTGATTCCCTCCTTTGGGAACCTCTGTGTGTTCCTGCTTCAGTACAGGGTCCTCCCTAGGAGAAGCTAATGAGTGACAATTGCTACACTTACCAAGTGCCATTTACTATTAATATGGCTTAGGACAACCCCTAACATATTACGATTCTGAGAGTACTAGTCGTTAGAGGATTAGTAAGAGCTAAAATTGCTCTCTGTCAACAGAGCAGGTAAAAATGAAGAGATTTTTGAAGTCAGGATGCAAAAATACTGTATTGTAAGGAACCCACGTAAAAATTCAAGGGATGAGTATTTTATTTTTGTATTGCTTTCAGTCTTAAAATTTTCCTTTTCTATCTTACTTAATTTAAAACTGATGAACTATTAGGGATTTCCATGAAATACCACAAAACTTCATGTTCCCAACTCACTCACTCTAGGGGGCTAACTGGGCATTTGACTTCTCTTGGTTAACAGATAGATTCAGGATACATATTTAAAAAAACAGGGTCGGTGTGATCCTACGCGTGTCAGATTCCTGTAGAACAGCATTAGACCCTACCTTTAGGCTCTGTTTCTGGGTGAATGACTACATACCAGTTTTAGCTGATTTCCTAAGGGGAATCATCAAACCATTCTCAAAAACAGTATTTTCTTAAATAACATTCTGAGTCTTGAGGCAACAAAGACAATAACACTAACACTTCTTTTTTTTTTTCTTGTCTTTGTCGAGTGAGCGTGGAGAAATGAGCTGGAAAACTAGAGGTGGGGCACCCCACAGGAATCCCCACCCTGGCTTTCCCGCAGGAAGGGGGTGGCGGGGGACAGGGCCTGACCAGAGAGCCCAGCGGTCTAAACATTCCCTTATATGGATGTACATAGATGTCAGTGTCAGTGTTTCCTGCGTACTGATGTTAAGCCCCAAGGATACAGGGCGTGTGGAACAGCCATGAATTGAGGCTTCCCACACCCACCACGACCCTCCTGTGCACAGAAGGTACGAGCTGCAGCTTCCAGCCCCTCAGTGGGGACTCCAGGTGCAGTGGAAAGTTCACCCGAGGCATGCTGCATGTGGTCCTGCTCCGTGGGCCCCTCATTTCCAGGAGCTCTCTGTAGCCCTGGCTGAATAAATCAGCACTTTAATTTCATCTGGTTCCGTGTGTGTGTGTGTGTGTGTGTGTGTGTGTGTGTGTGTGTGTGTGTGTGTGTGTGTGTGTGTGTGTGTGTGTGTGTGTGTGTGTGTGTGTGTGTGTGTGTGTGTGTGTGTGTGTGTGTGTGTGTGTGTGTGTGTGTGTGTGTGTGTGTGTGTGTGTGTGTGTGTGTGTGTGTGTGGTCTTTCCCCACCGATCTGTGCCTCACTTGAATAACGCTATATATTACTTACTATGTCTCACCTCCACCCCCCGAATTGTCAAGGGGAAAATCAATTATTATTCTGGATCAGAATCATGTCTGGTCAACTAGGAAAGATCTACAGCCAAGAAACTGACCTCAAAAGTAGCTTTTCCTTCCCTCAAATGCATGTCTATGTCAACCAAGGTGGGCATTTTCCAAAGGGTGGGAAATGCGGGTACAGTGCAATGGAATTTCATAATAGTGAGTCACAGCGAGAACGTTTTTTCCTTTTCAGTTTCCTATTAATCTTTCTCACAAGTTTAATGAGAAAGTCTCCACTTGGAACCAGCATGTCTTACTGCTTCTGTAACATTTGCTGATCTCTGTTTTTAATAGACAGAGAGAGTGTGCAGGCCTCAAGCTCAGGGCCTAGGCACACAGCAACTGGAATTATATCATCGTGTTTTGTTTTCATGGAATTTATTATTCTGGTTGCTTTCTAATGACAGCAAGAGAATATTGTGTTTTAAATGGAAGTGATATGAAGTTTCCTTTTAAAATAAGTTTAAGGTAAAAAGTTACTTTAAATACAAATAGGACCAGTGGTCTGCAGATATGGCAAGAACCGTGACGACAACACGTCAACACGAAGCTTTGGCAATACTAGTTAAGAAGACGCCTTCTAGAACAGGGGTTCTCCACCCTGGCTGCACATTACAGTCAAGTGTGGAGCTTTTAGGCATTTCAGCCAGGGCCCCACTGGCGAAAATTTTGTTTTCCTTGGAGTGGGATGGGGCTCAGACATCAGGATATTTTAGGAGTTTGAGTGATTTTAACGAGACCATTACACTACCTCCTGGGTGTCCGAAGATCTGTAACACTTAGTAGAGCAAACTGTACCAAACGACCCCCGAACCCTCAGCTTCTAGGCATTCTGTCCACTGGGGTCTCGTCATAGAAATGTCATCAATACAGAAGTGAGTAACCAAGGCCCTGATTTTGTGGCAACTACCAGCAAGGTTAATGACATCAGCATAGCATATTCCAAGGACAGAGGTGGCTTTGGACGAAGGTGACTGACCGCCTCTGTTGCCCATTGAATGGCGGTATCTTGAAGATTTTAGAGGACCAACAGGCATGTCTCTACTCATCATCTAGGACAGAGATGACATGTTCCTGCCCCCATTCACTGAGACTATAATTCATGAGCTCTGTATTTGGGGCTGAGGATGCAAAAGGGACCCTCACCTGGGAAATCTTTCCTATCACCCCCACCCCTCCTCTGTGATCCACAGATCAGTGCTTGTTTGATGCCACTTTTCACTCAGTTGTTCTGAAATAGGCTGGTCACTCTCCAAACTTTTTTGACCACACACTTTCATAAGTAAAATTTGAGCAAACACCTCAACTAGCACGTATTTATTTGATCAACTCTAGACAGCTGTCACTGTTGAGCGCTGTGTTAATAAACAGGAGGGCTGAATTTATTTCCTGTTTTTTTAGTAAGTCAATAGTTAAAGGCCCTGAGATCATCCTGCCCACCCCGCAGAGGGCTAGCCCTCCATATTGAAAGACAGAGGGTGTAGGTGAACAGTGCCTTCCGGGAAGTGATGGTGTCCAGTGATCGGTGAGCCCCGGAGTCCCACACCCTGCCTGGCCTGTTGGGGGGTCTCAGTCATGTCTGAAGAACCAAAGACTCTTACTGACAGACCATTTTTGCCAGGAATCTGATGAACCTAACAGGTGTGTTTCCCAGATTATGACAGGTCTGAAAGGATGTAAATATATTTAAAAACTGTAAAGCCACGGAAAGGAAAGGTATTACTGGGAGTCAAGATGCCTCCTTCCCACAAATCCTGGCTCGTCTCCAGTTGAGAAAAACACTGTGTTCTGGGTTTGGGCTGGAGGAACCACTCATATAGTCAGGCGGAGGGGAGCCACTTGATGGTGCCTGGGTGTAGGCACAGAATTCGTGTTCTGCGTAACTGGGGGCATCTTTTCTCAGGATGAGGAGCAAAATAACCCTGGATCAAGTATAGGTGGAATATGGAGTGACAGTCTGAGGTGGGTGGTAGAGGGTGGGCTTTTGCTTTAACTTCCCATGCATCAGGGAGCGTGAACATTTGTTCAGCGTGGGAGTATTTCCTCTTAAGGGAAAAAAAAAAGCAATAACGGCTTACTGCACTAAATTCAAACAATAATTTAGAGTGCAGAGTAAAAGTAGAAGATTCCTAACCCCTGTCTGTCCCTGTCTCCCTCGGACCCCACAGAGGTAGGTAATCATTCTTCTCAGCTTGGTGAATGTTACTTTTCCAACTAAACAAAGTAAAACACACACACACACACATATGTATGTATACGTGGAAAATTAATATGTTGGAATGTAAACACACTGGAATGTGAACAGTGGTTATCTTGGTGCGGCACTGTGCTTTTTGTTTTCTTCTTTCTGCACCTCTCTGTCTTCTAGTGAAGAATTTATTTCAGTGATGCAATAAGAAAAGCAAAATGAAAGACAAGGGACTATAAAGTGGAAGCAGGAGATAGAGGGGTCAGACATGGAGCTGGAACTAAAACAAAAATAGAAACAAAAGCCAACAGAGCAATCTGCAAAGCTCAGGAGAGCAGCTCTCTGGCCCTGAGTATGTGAACCGTGAGGATCTTGGGCTCTTGTCTCAACTCCTGTACTAGCTGAGTCGCTGTAGCTCTGAGAAGGTTATCTCCCTCGGCGGGACTCAGTTTCCTATCTGCTAAATGTGGAACTGGGATTGCACCAGATCAGTGGTACTCAACGGGGGAGGTTTTTATTAAGCAATATCTGGAGACATTTTTGGCTATCATAACTGGGGAGGTACTACTGGTATCTATGGGGCAGAGCCCAGAGATGCTGCTCAGCACCTTGCCACGCACACGACACGCCCCACCCCCCCCACCCCCCCACTACGGAGCATCTGGCCCCAAATGTCAGTGGTGGTGATGTAGAGACACCTGCCCTGGATGGCCTCCGATAGCTCTCCCAAATCTGACCAGCATTCAGTTCTGTGAGTTTGGGCCTGAACTGTCCTCACGTCCTGTAAAGATAAGTAATTCTCTCATGACCGACCACTATAACCATGGCTCACTCTGCTGTACGGAGGAGAAAATAAATAAACAACAGGCCCAAAGGCAGGGAACACTCTCAAGCCCTGCGTGGGAGGCTCTGCAGACTGAAGGGCTGTCTCCACAGGGACTCAGGCCCTCCCTCGCTCCCATGAAAGAACAGGGCCCTCTCCTGGTGTGAGTTGGCATAACAAACAATGGGCTGATGGCTCGAAAACCACACAAAATTTGAACAAAAACCTGGTGATTGTGGAATAGTTCCCTTATGATTTCTCAGGGTAAAAGATACTAGAGGAAATTCTAGTCATTAGGAACAGAATTTCCTTTAAAAACACAACAGCCTTATAAATAGATACCTAACAAATATGGTCCATTTCAGATTCGATTCAACAAGTATCTATTAAAAGCCTGCCATGACCAGCCCTTTGTGGACACTTGATAAATGACAGACACAGCACTACCACTGTGCACAGTGGGGAGAAAGAGGGCTTTTCAATCAGACGTGTGGAGACAACTTGGAAAGAAATGAAATTGAATTTCTACCTCTCACTCAACACAAACATCAATTCCAGGTGAATAATAGACTTAAAGGTCTGTTACGCCTGGAAAGGCTGAACTCTAAAACTCTGAGAAGATAACACATCTTCATGACTTAAGAGTAGGGGACACTTGTTTGAACAAGTCACAAGAGCATCAATCATACAGGAAAAAGAAAAGGTAAATACAATAAACCTGAAGAACTTCTGCTCATCAGAAGACATGCCACAGAAATATATTTGTAATACATGTATCTATAATATATAAATCATGTCTACCAATCAATAAGGAAAAGATAACTCAGTAATAAATAGGCAAAAATACTGAACAACATTTCACAAGAGAGGCTGTCCAAAGGGGAATGCCACATGGAAAGAGGCTCAGCATTATTAGCCATCAGGGAAATCAAAACCAGAGTGAGATATCGCAACATATCCACCAGAAAGGCTATGACTGAAAAGACAGACAAATCCAACCGGTCATGAGCGTGTGAAGAAAAAATACTCTCATGCATTGCTGAACGGGAGTATGTACTGGTACAACCACCTCGTATAGCTGTTTGGTAGTATCCACTGAAGCTAAACATATGTCTACACATTGATCCAACCATTCCACTACTAGGTATTCACCCAATAAAAATGAGAGCATACATCCACCAAAAGAAATGTATAAGAACATTCATAGTATCTTTATTCATAATGGTATCAAGCTGTAAACAATCCAAACATACATCCACAGTAAGATGGATGATTCAACTAGCCTATGTAGTGGGAATACTGCATATGCAGGTGACCCTTGAACACATGGGTTTGAACTGTGTGGGTCCACTTATTCATGGATATTTTTCAATAGTAAATACTGCGGTACTACAAGACCCGTGGCTGGTTGAATCTGCAGATTATGGATATGGAACGGCAGATATGGAGGGCCGACTGTAAAGTTACACACAGATTTTCAGCTATGCAGAGGGTAGGTACCTCTAACCCCCATGTTGTTCAAGGGTCAACTGTATTACTGTACGCTTGTTAGACCATCCTTAAAAACACCAAGCAAACAAACAACCCATCCCATAGGGATATACATGTTTTTCTGTACTGCTATTGCACCATGAATTTTTTATAAACACCGAACTTAAAGAAGAAAATATCTTTGTCCAATCAATCTTTTCAATTTATATTCTCTCCATCCACAAATCAATGATACATTAATAATCTGTTAAAAAAAAAAAAGGCAAGCCACAGAGTAAGAGAAGGTATTTGTAGCATATATACTGATATGGAACTCACAACAGGACAGAACCCTGCAAACATTAGACAAAGACAACACGAGTGGGCAAAAGGCTTCTTACTTTGTACTTTTCAGAGTCCTTCCAGTTTTTCTGAAACTATGATATACTACTCATATTTTTTAAATTAATTTTTAGTTCAATGATAATCAATCATGAATTTATTTCCCTTGTAAAAAATTCGACATTCCAGATAAGGTGAAAGTTCCTGTTGACCTCTAATCCTAGCTCCCTCCCTGATACCTAGAGAAAAATGACTGAATTATTTGGGATGATTTTCCTAGATTTTTTTTTCCAATGCAGGGTTATTTTGTGAGCTTTATTTTGTTTATTTTACTTTATGACATCATAATGTACGCCTTGTGTTGGAACTCACTTTTTTTCCACTCAGTATTATGTCTTTCACCATTTTCTATGTTGTATGTGCAAAGCCACTTTCATTGACTGTTACAGTCCTCCAGAGCACAGATGTTCCAGTTTAAATTGCCCTTCCTCTACAGACATATATTAAGAGTATCTCCTTCCTCCCTCCCTCCCCTCTTCCTATCGTTTTTTTATTAGTCCTCCTATTTAATGAGAACAATCAATATGTCATTTGAATATTTAATTCCAGCTTCATAAATTAAAAAGCTCCTGCCTCATTCTAATCTTGGAAAGCACTGTCTTAGCTTGGGGATTTCCCCAGATGTCTAAGTAGAAAGCAGAGCACACAGCTTTGGGGAGCCCTGATTCTCTCTATGTCCCCTCCCCACCCCCATCCCCCCAAGGACTGGGATCAGTACCAGAAACCTTCGCTTTTGTTCTTTCACCTCTGCTGCTGATGTGCTGTGTGACCTCAGGCAAGTTGCGCCCTCTCTGGTTCTCCACTTCCTCACTTATGCATAGAGGGGGTTGGGACACATATACTGTTGGAGTTTCTCTCAGCTCTGAAGGTCTTTGATGTGAGTGTCCTGTTGTCCTCCGCGGTATATGCAACTGACCACCTAGGCAGGGATGCCTGAGACAGAATTTTCCTTTCCTTGTAGCCTCATCCACAGTCTGCCTCTTGGGGTCTATACAGGGGAAGCTAACTGATGCTCCGCATGAAAGGCGGCGCTGACGAGAGACACTAGGAAGTGAGGCCTCAGGGACCCGCCCTCCCCCACCTCCACGTCTCTTGATGCTCCTCTTCCTGTGGCCTTGAGCGTTTTCGCCTATGTATCCTTTTTTTTTCAGGGTCTGGATGCGCAGGCTCAGCGGCCATGGCTCACGGGCCCAGCCGCTCCGCGGCATGTGGGATCTTCCTGGACCGGGGCACGAACCCATGTCCCCTGCATCGGCAGGCGGGCTCTCAACCACTGCACCACCAGGGAAGCCCTCGCCTATGTATCTTAACCCTGTGACTTCTGACAGCTACGTTGCCATAGCAACCAGGCCCACTGAACCATGTTAAAAACCAGTTAGCGGGAAGAGGAACACCTAGCTGTCTCGAGAGTCCATCTAAAGGGGCACAGAGAGGCTATTACTCCCCACAGAAGAAAAGCAAATCAGGCTGTGTTTCAGAGACCGTCAGGTGGGAAGGGTCTGAGAGAGCAGCTGGTCCACATCCCTGGCTGCAGAGCTCACTCGGTTCGAGGCAGGAGTCCTCTTGGACTCTTATTCTAAGATCTTGCTCTTACTGCTTCCTTCCCACCTCTCTCTACCTTTGTTCCACCTCCTTCCGAATTCCTTCCTTCTCCTGCCCTTCACTCACCTTCCAGCTGCTTCTTCTCCCAACAGCCAAAGGGCCTTTAAGAAAGTAAATCAGACCCCCCCACTCTCCATCTCACAGCATCCTAAGGTTTCCCGCGGGGCCCACGCGGCCCAGGACTGAGGCCATCCACCTCTCTCACCTCAGCCCCCACCTGGGCGACATTACCTCTTCACTCCAGCTCACTCCAGGGTTCTCTCCATTTCTGAAAGACCTCAAGCTCCATCCTCTCCAAAAACAACACAGCCTTCCTGGCACCTGTGACTATCTGTCCTGTTTCTCTGTTTATTCTTTCACAGCACGTACCATCTGCATTCACATCTCTGGCTGTTTACTGCTTCAGTCGCCACCCTCTCCAGAAGAAAAATGGTAATAATTTGTCTCTCTCATTCATGGCCATTTACGCACCACTTAGGACTACACCTGGCAACGAGCAGGCTCTCAATACCCTTTTGCTGACTGTGTGTGCAGACAGAGGAAGGCAGGAATGGATGCTGAAAGATGCTCCTGCTGCGTCCTGAGGATCAAGCAACACCCCTCTGCATTACCTTCCACTGCGCCGGCTGTACCAGTCACCCCGCGCCTGGAGGGCTGGGCCCACCTGTGGACGCCTCATGGGACCAGAGCAAAGCGGAGAGCGCTGGGAGTGTGTGGAGAACGCAGCCTCTGTGAATAAGCCATGAGGGCTGGCCCGGTGGAAGAGAGTGCGCTGGTTCCGTGTGGTCCCGAGAGGTGGAAGCACAGGGACTCGTGCTTTTGCCCATTACGCTAACTCCGACCAATTATGTGGTTCTTACTGTACTCACTTTACATGCCTTATCTCCTTTCAGCCTTAAACTGCGCTGCAGGGTAGAATCACTGTCTTCCATCACAACAAAAGGAGACAACACTACATGCCCTTCCCTTAGCCTGAAACAGCTGTCTCTAGTTCTCCACCAGGCCAATTCCTGGTCATTTTCCAAGTCATCTCCTCGGAGAAGTCCTCCCTCACCCTCAAGACCACACCAGGTTTTAGGTTCCCAGCAGACCGGACCTGGCACTCATCCCTCGCAGCACTTGCTGTGACAGTAAACACACTGTTTCTGTGTAAACACTTGTTCAGTGCAGGTCTGCCCTCCACCATCCAGGACACGAGGTGGGGCCAGCTACCGCTGCATCCCCCAGTGCAGTGCCCAGACTGTGGCAGCCAGGAGTTAACCATGTGTCTAGGGAGTGAATAGAAAACCCAGGCTCCGAAGGACTGCTGAGGCCCTGCCGCTAGCGGAGGGGGTCTGGGATGGAACCCAGGCCTATCTGACTCCAGGGCCTGCTTCCCCTCAGTGTCCGAATGGTCGGAGTGGTCTGAATGGAATGGAGAGGAGCGTGTGCCTGCCCTGGAAGAGCACAGAACTAAGCTGCAGGGCTCCTGGGCGGGGTGCGCTAGAGGGGCCTCGGGCATCTGTTGAGGCGGCGGGGTGGGGGGTCCCTTCCATCCTCAAGACATGCCAGTCCCTCGGGGTTCAGGACTCACCAGAGCTTGCTCGATAAGCAGGCAGAACAGGATGGCGTTTCCCACCTCCCTCAGACTCTGGAACACGTCGGTTTTGAGCTCTGCGTACTCGATGATGTCCTTCAGCTGGTGGTGGAAGAACTCCAGGATCCCTGGGAGATGCAGGGGGATGGTCAGCTGGAGGTCCGTGCTAATCACTATCTACAGGATCTCACGTAATACTCATAACAATACCATGGACTAGGCACAGTTACCCCCATTTTCAAATGCGGCTCAGAGAGGGTAAGTGGCGCGTCCACACTCACACAGCTAAGTGGCGCAGCTAGGAACGAAAACTAGAGCTTTCGGCCCCAGCCCTTTCCTACTCTGATTCACACTGACCCAGGGCCGGACATCTTGGTATTCAGAAAAAACCCCTGGGGCCAAACTCATAGTCTCCACCTTTCCCCACCCCTCAGGCCCTAAATTCAGTCCACGTGCTTTCACTATTAGGAAAGGAAAGACTTATTTCTCTGCGCAGAGGTGGAGTGGCAAAAACTCCTATTTCCTGACTTACCTTAGAAATGTCACTTTATGCCACACCTGGGGCACCGGCCTCTTTCAAATAGACACATATGGAGGAAGGAATGTAGACGTGCTGAGCTAAGGAAGGCCTTTACAGCTATACCTCGCTATTCATGATTTAACTGTTCTCTCATTTGTGGACCTCTTCCAGCTTCCGGGCAGTGCTGTGAAGCAGGCCCAGTGGGCATCACTTACTTTCACTGATGGAAGATGATACTATTACTCAGGGGGATTAAAAATGGTCCAAGGTGATTCAGTGGCAGAGGTAGGGTGCAAACCCAGTGCTCTGACAGCTTGCTGCCATGTTAGAGAAGCAAATACTTCAAGGTAGATGGCCAGACTCTCCTTCCACAGTGGGATGGGTCTGGACTATTTTCCTATCACCGCACCCGGCCCCTGGTTCCCCTGGTCACCAACCTGGGGAGCCGTACTCATGCCGGGGCAGGCGGCATATCTTGGGCATGACCTCGATCAGTGTTTTCACATATTGGAGAATGGTCCCTTGGAGCTGACAAAAGAAGAGGACAAGATGAGTGAAATAATCCACCACTGCTGCATACGTGTATCTTGGGGCTGAACGCTGGGCTACTGGGGCATATGGAGGTTCTGTTGAGACCCATGGGTAAGTGTTATGGACTGAATATTTGTATTCCCCCCAAATTCATGTTGAAACCCTAATCCCCAGTGTGATGGTATTTGGAGATGGGGCCTTTGGGAAGTAATTAGGTCATGAGGGTGGAGTCTCCATGATGGGATTAATGCCCTTATAAGAAGAGAGGGGAGAGAGAGACATCTCTCTCGCTCTGCCATGTGAGGACACAGGAGAAGGCAGCTGGCTGTGAAGTAAGAGGAGGGTCCTCACATGTTGCCACTGTGATCTTGGACTTCCAGCCTCCAGAACTGTGGACAATAAACATTTGTGGATGAAGCCAAATGGTATATTTGTCACAGCAGCCCGAGCTGCCTAAGACAGCAGGGCACTGCTCCCTGAGAGGAGAGGCAGGCTCTCTCCCAAAGGTGGGGGGCAGCCTCCTTGCCCTTTGTAAGGAAACATGGGCCTTTGTAAGACAGAAAAGGGAATGCTCTCAGTGTTACCTTGGGCTTATAGACTTCAAGGAGGGCAATTTCTAGGCATGGGGTCCCTTCTGGGGTTGGAGTACTTACATGAGATCCAAACTAAGATCTAAAATGAAATGGGGCCAGGGAGCTATGAAGACTGAGACAATATCTAATTTAAGCATGGAAAATTCATGGCACATTTCATCCCTCCCGTGTCCCAGGCAGACATCGTTAATCAATTACCACATCTTCCTTCTTAAATTTAGCTTCACAACCTGGAAAAACCCCTGGTTATACACAGCTGCTACCAGAGGACTGGAGTTAAGAGGTGAATCCTGTTTGCTATTCCTGACATGGATATGCATTAATCTGTTTCTCTTTTGTCATCTCAAAATTTTAAGAAAATTTGTTGAAATGTTTCAGCCTTGCTGCAGCAGTGTCCTGGGGAATTAAATGAAGGTTCAGATGGCCATACTTGGGGTGGACATAGAATGGTGGCAAAGGTCTATGGAATTCCCTCGAGGCCAGTGGAGTATTGGTAGCACCAGTCATCAAGAAATTCCAAGGGGGGGAAGCGTGGTGCTTTATTAGAGATGTCTGCCATGGGCATGGGAGGGAAAATGGCAGCACATGTGTCATGGATTTGTCAAGCTCAAATTAGATAATGCAGCACAGGAGATGGGTATGAGCAGTCATTAGTAGGCCTTCAAGTCAAAATCAAGATTGCTGAGTTCACTTAGTAAGTACTGGGAATGAGCTCAGCGTCAGAAAAGGAGAGGCAAAGCCACAGGTCAGAAGATGCACTGAAATGTTACAGAGTGATAGGTAAGAGGAATCAGGGGATAAGGGCAAAGGATTCCCTGGGTGATTCCTCTAGACAGAGCTGAAGAGCCTGTGACTTGATCTTCCAGACCAGGTAAAAAGTGAAAGCAAGCCTCATTCCTCTCAACCCTAATGGCCTGTCCCAGACCCCCTTCCTTACCAAGCTCTTGACAATCTTCAGCAGTTCCTCCATGACCACAGCAATGCCCTGGTAACCCAGGAGTCTGCAGATGGTCTTGAAATGAGGGGGTCCCACAAAGTTCCTATAGGAGCTGTAGATGTGGCTGTAGGCAATGTTGAGAGGCTGGAAAACAGAGGATGTGGCCAAGTCAGTGGCAGAGAACTGAATGGACATTCTGTGAGTCCTGGCAGGAGGTGTTTCAATTATAGAAAGGATAGAAACTTGATATCCTTGTTCTCCTGGGGACCCCTATGAATACATTTTGCAAGCTGCTCATAGAAAATGGTGGTCAGTGACCACAGGATCCAGCGAAGGTCATCAGATGGGGCAGCAGTTCCCTAACAGAAGAGGAGAAAAGGCCTCCAGGTAAATATGTTTTTAATAGGACTCATGCTACCCACAACCGTCCACACACAAACCAGGACTTTCACAATTGAGCTATGGGATGAGGGTGAAACAAATGACTTCCTTTCTCTAGGGGCATTTTCAGTACTAGGAACTGGCTGGAAAGACCATGTGAGAACTCAACAGCTGCTTCAACATTGCCTTCTTTCTACTCTGAGGCGCCTCCACCTATCACAGGGAGGCGTCTTGGGGACCAAGAGGCCTGGGAGGCAGGAGACCCCTGCTGAGTGCATGGGAAAATCACGTCGGCTTTTTGAGCCTCAGTTTCTTCATCTGTGAAATAAGGGGGTTGGATTACAACAGTGGTTCTGTAGCTTTTCGATTAGCAATTAAAACAAAAAAGATGCCACGGAAACAAGTACATGAAACAGACAGAAGCAGAGTTGCTCTGATTGGGTGCTGGTTGGGGGCCACCTTCATTGCCCTCTGGACCCCATGAGACACCATCGCTGAATGAGTGGAATCTCTTTAAGATCTTTCTGTCTGAGAATACAGGGCCAAAATAAAGGGCTCTGAATTGGTCTCACCTAGCTGGTGATGCACTAAGGTTATCACTGACTTTGTTTTGAAATGCTGCCACTTACGGAGCACCTCACGCCAGGCTTCGTGACGCCCTCCAAGTGCATTTTCATTTAATCCACACAACCAATGTATGTGATCCGTGATCCACACAATTCTTGGCCCTAATTCACAGATGAGGGAACTGAGGCTCAGGGTGGTAAGTAGCTTGCACAAGGTCACACAGTTCACAGGTAACGGAGCCCTGATCTGAACCCAGGTGGCTGTGATTCCAAAGGCCATGTTCTTAACCTCTACCTACAATGGTGAACTTTGGAAGCTGAATTATTACGTAAACCATAACCTTTTTTTTTTTTTTAAGAAAAAACTTCACTTCTAACCTTAGTTCTGAGTATAGTTTTCCTATCGGGAATTGTAAAAATCTTGTACACAGAACATGCAAATATGGAAAGACCACATCTGATATTCTATTAGCTGAAATTCTCTATAAGCTGGCTAATTAGAAATCCTACATGAATTAAATAGGAACTGTAATGATGCTTTTGGAGTTCTGCAAGATTCTCAACTCTGGAGCCATCAAGGGAAGATTTAATTACGCTCAGTCTAGGTTTTGCATTAAGTACGTTTTACTCTACACGAATTATTCTAAACTTTACGAAACAAGCATCACAATTATAGTACCCTTGAATAATGAGGATACACGAGGAACACAATTAGAGTGCCCACTAACAACAAGAATTCGTGAGGAATCAGGACACCCACTCATCCAGCAGGTTGAATAACAGTTCTCTTGGTAAGCTAATGCCTATATATGGGGAGGCCTGGAATGTGAGAAAGCAGCCTTCTGCACTCAGCACTGGTGTGCTGTCACAGCAAAACTTTGCCTGAGCCTGGGGGAGGAATCCCTTGCAGGTAGTTACTAAAGATTTCTAAAAGGTATGGGGCAGCAGTGGTTTATGTAAGGAGGGAAAATATAACTGATTACAAGCATGATGTTCACTGAGTTGATGGTCAGCAAATCCTGGAGTATATGAATTGTTGAGTTTGATTTAGTCAACCATGGGGCCAGCCCATGTAATTTTCTGTGTATGGAGCCAACCATTTTACTGTCTCTGTAACAGGCCACCCTGCCAAACAGGGCTGGGACCAGGGAGAGGTGAGTGAGGTGGCGTTAGGGCACACGTGGTACAAGGTGCTCACCCTCCCAAGTGAATGCATCTTAGTTCTGGCCCTGTAATCAAAGGCCCACTCTGTAGTCTCCTGTTTCCTCTCCAAGGATGAGGTGGGTATAAAACAAACACCAGATACACCATGGCTTACCTCTGGTCGGGGAAGGAGAGTGACTAGAAAGGGGCATGAGAGAACTTTCTAGATGATGGAAATGCCCTACATGTTGACTGGGTTCTTGACTACACACATGTATACATTTTTCAAAATTCATGAAAGTATATGTACACTTAAGATCTGTGCATGTTATTGACTGAATGGTTGTGTCCCTCCCAAATTCTTATGTTGAAATCTTAACCCCCTATTGTGATGGTATTAGGAGGTGGGACCTTTGGGAGGTAATTAAGTCATGAGGATGGAGTACTCATCAATGGGATTAGTGCCCTTGTAGGAAGACACATGAGAGACCTCTATGTCTCTCTTTTCTCCATCACATGGGATACGATGAGAAGAAGGCTGTCTGCAAACCAGGAAGTAGGCTCTCAACAGACACTGGATCTGCTGGCACCTTGATCCTGGACTTCCCACCCTCTAGAACTGTGAGAGATCATTGCTGTTTAAGCCACCTAGTTACTGTATTCTTGTTATAGCAGCCTGAACTAGGACAGTGCATTTTATTGCTTACGACTATACATCAATAACAAAAGTAAATTAAAAAGCCCACTGGGCTATATCATAGCCTAATTTACTTCCCAACATTTGCTTTCAAAGATAAAAAAACATGATTTGAGTTTCATCCAAAAGAGGGCTGCAGCTTAAGCCTGCGCAGGCATCTAAGAAGGATGACTGGGCTGTGCTCACAGCCCAAGGGGCCCCTCATGGACTCGTTCCCCCAAGAGAGCTGCCTCCTCACTCCCCACCCACACCAGGTGCTGCAGCCTCTCCTCTGAACCCAGTAAAGCTCTGGGCATGTTCAGTCTTCTTTCAAATATCCTGTGAAAGGAACTTTTGAGCAGCAGGCAGCTTTCAATGGATATCCCTGGAGGGGACGAAAAGCAATCAGCTACTTTTTTCCCCCTGTGTGATTCTCTGACTTATTTTCTTGCTTTGTCTGAGTCCAGAGTTATTTACTGGGGTGGGCACACCTGATTTCAAATTCCAGTTCCATCAATTTACTAGCTAGATGAGCAAATTACTTAAACTCTCTTAGCCTTGGTCTTCCCTAAGTAAAGATAATAATACCAACTCCTGTAGGGTTGTTGGAGGTTTAAATGAGATGACATACATACAGAACTTGGCATGGTGCCTGGCACGCTGGAAGCACCCACTGAAATAACAGCCCTTCATAATCGTTCGTTTTGGTAATTTGGTAAGTAAAGACTATGAAAATACAGCTTCCTGGTCAAATTTCCCCCAGCAGCTTTGGCTACAGTCATGATCCCCTGAATGTGGACAGTACATCTGTGGGGTACAATTTCATACAACACGGTATATCCTACACAGTGATGTGACAGAGGGCAGAGCTGAGACCAGCTGATGGAACATACCCAAAAATGCAGATTTTGCTCAATATTTAGAACTTTATAAAAATAGGAGCTGTCCAACAACAGACTGTGCTGGGTAAGGACGGAGACACATGACATAGGGGTGTTAGAAGGGAGACCTGCCTGGAACAGAGGGTTGGAATAGTGTGTTATTAACTCCCCTCTGAAGTGCAAGCTCCAGTGTGGTCCTCCGGGCGCTCATCTTTCTTAGCGGTCTTCTTAACCCCCACTCCCACCCAAGGAGTTTCTAATATAAGTCTCCCTTAGCACTTCCTGGCAAGCACAAATAAAAATATATTTGGGTAGGTGGAAACTGTTCAGCAGCTCTCCCCAGTTCTAGGCAGAGAAGAAGAATTGTGGAATTGTTGTATCACACACAGGGCTTAAAAAAAAAATCCCCCTTACAGACCCGCTCAATGCACATAGGAGGCCTCTTGTTGACATTCCTCCATCAGTCTTGGATTCTGGTCTGGACCATTCAGGCCTCAGTTGATGGCCCAAGGACCAGCATGAAATGAGCAGAATTCAAATCCTCCTTCTAAGTGAGCAAGCTCCCCTTATTCCCAACTCCCCCCACCAAAAACACACCACACCCATGCAGGAGGAAACACATACACATGCTGGAAAGTACATGCACACACACCCACGCAGGGCACCCATCTGACCTGCTGGCTCAATAGGAGGCTGGGCCCTATTGAGAAAATGTGGGAATGTGGGAGCCGGGGCATTTTCTGAGGTTTGGCAAAGAAAAACAGGAATGCGACATGACTTCAGACATTGGACACTTGCTACAAATCTCTTATACTGAACCAATCCTGCTAGCTGACTCAGGCTACAATCAATGTCTGCCTTTCGAAACTAATTATGTACCCTGTTTAGGATGTCTCACTTAAAATCAAGCTTGGTTAAATCGATCCTGCACAAAATAGATACCTTTATGAGATCTCAAGAAATCATCCTGATTCAGGAATTGGAGCATATTATTAATGTGTGACACTGATGCACATTTTTTTAAAGGCGAAACAGTGTGTGTGTGTGTGTGTGTGTGTGTGTGTGTGTGTGTGTGTGTGTGTGTGTGTGTGTGTGTGTGTGTGTGTGTGTGTGTGTTTTGGGTTTTTTTTCTGGCTGCACCATGAGATGTGTGGGATCTTAGTTCCCTGACCAGGGATTGAACCCGTGCCCCTTGCATTGGAAGTGCAGAGTCTTAACCACTGGACACCAGGGAAGTGCTAGTGTGTATGATGAATACCCCTGAGGTCGAATCAAGGCTCATACTAGGGCAATGTTTAGATACCGATGATGACACTAAACAAAAGACCAAACCCACAATCTCTAAAGACCAAAACATTACTGGGAAGTTATTGGTAAAATTTGAGGAATGATTTGTGCCACAATCTATATCACTTGCAAGGCTGTTTTATGATAGACTCTCTACAAGTTAATTAGAGATATTTTTAAAGTTTCCACTCATATACTAATTTCAGTTACTAGACCAGTTGCTAAAGGCTTTTTACATTTAATATTAACCCTAAGTGACAGAGTTCTTAGGCAGGGGTACTTGGACTCCAAACTCCGGAAGAGGAAACACTTGCTGACCGAATTTCTCCAAAGGTAGTTGATGTTTTCACTGCTTCTGCTGGCTACCTTCGGGTGGCTGGGTGTTTCCTCTGAGGTTTTTTAATTCCTTGCCTGTTCCTATCACCCTGGAACCCACCAAATTGCGAAGTCCTGCCTCTAGCTCTCTGACAAGTCAACCACAAGGCAAAGAGCTGCTGCTGACCACCTATGACTGAAGGTCGACCCAGTAGCACGGCAGTGCATCAAGGAGGCTGGCTAGGAGCTTGGGCTCTGGACCGACAGACCTCAGCGTAGGGCCCTGCTCTGCCACAGCCTAGCTTTGTGATACTGGTCAAGTTACTTAATCCCTCTGGGCCTCAGTTTCTCCCTTTGTACAATGGTGATAAGACGGCCTACCCCAAAGAGCTCCCCATGGGTAAAATGAGAAAACACATTTTCTCGTGCACTGAAATGTTCTCAGTGGTTATTTCTGAGTCATAGGATTTTGACTGCTGTCTTTGAACTTTCTGATACTCTTTATGTACAACGAGCGTGTACATTAAAAAAAAATAAAGCTGTTTTAAGGGGAGAGAAAAGGAAGGAAGCATCATGCAGAGTGCAAATCCTGTCCATTACAGCCTCTGGATGAAGCTATGACCAACTCAGGAAATGGCTCTGACCCACGGACATTTTCTTCTTAATAATAATGGCTACTATTCCTAAGCTCAGCACCACAGAGATGGGTTCGTCTCACTGCTACAACATTATCAGGTGGGCAGTATTGATATTTGCCTTTTACGGAAGAGTTAACCAAGGCCTAGGAAAGTCAGAAAATTTGTCCACAGAGTCAGGATTTGAACCTAGCCTGGGGACTTCAGCCCCTGGGTGCCAATCAGCTTTGGGACCAAGGTATGCTCTCTCACTGTCCCTTCACTGCCACCTTCAGGGAGGGAGCAGGGATCCCGCTCTTGGCTGGTTTCCTCTGGCAATGATTTACTACTGGTGTAAACCAACCAGGGACCACCTGGCCTGACAGCTGAAGAGGCTGCCACTCAGGTGGCTGCAGAAGGGTCCTGCCTGAAGGTGAAGACAGTGAGCCTGGCTGGGGTGCGATCTCCTGAGCCAAGTGTCCCCAGATGATCCGTCTCATCTACAAGGGCTCACTGGCTTCTCTGGGTGCTGCTGGGGAATGGTGATGGCCCAAAGGCGCAGGATAAGCCCTGGACTTGGAGGCAGACCCGGGCTCCACTCCTGGCTCTGCCACTAATCAGTCACCCAGCCTGAGGAAAGACATCCCTTCTCTCCGGATCTGCGAACTAAGAGGACTTCTAGGCCTTACATCCTCCAAGTGTCTCAACTTCTCAAATAAAAGGCTCAGGGTGAAAAATGGCATCCAGGAGCATTAAAAATAAATTCTTGTTTTCAGTGGCAAAGGCTTGAACTCCATCTCGTCACTCCACAGGACCCCTAACGCTGGTATTTTTATTCCCCTCAAAATAACCTTTTCAAAAGGCATCTGCAAACTACTGCATTGGCCTTTCTGTGGAGAGGACGCTTTCATGCTCTGCAGGGAGTCGCCATTAGCATGCATTACAGCAGATTCTAGACAGACCCCTGGGAAAACTGAATGCCACGGGAGGGAAGCACAGAGCAAGTGTCTAATTGAGGGACACCGGGCATTCCGAGACCCCACGCCCTCACAGAGACCCTTGGCCCAGGGAGGGTCTGTGACTCACCGGGCAACTCTTTATAACTTTTTGATTATCACTGATGTGAATCAAAAGGAGACCTTCCTGGCTCCACTTGGATACTTTGGCCAAGAACCAAGAAGAAAAAAGATGACTTTTAAAAATGCCTAATTTGTGTTATATGATTCAGGTCTAAATCCATCGGAGCTAGGGCTGCTGTAACAAATTACCACAAACATGGTGGCTTCAAACATTCGAACCTCTCACAGTTCTGGAGGCCTGAAATCAAGGTGCTGGAAGGGCCACACTCCCTCCAAAGGCTCTAGGAGAGAATCCTTCCTTGCATCTTCCAGCTCCTGCAGGTCCCTGGCATTCCTTGGCTTATGGCAGCATCACTCCAATCTCTGCTTCTGTCTTCACATGGCTTCTACCCTTTGCATCTCTCTGTGTATGAACCTCCCTCTCCTTTCTCTATAAAGACACCAGTCATTGGATTTAGGGCTCCCCCTAAATCCAGGATGATAAAATTTCCAGATCCTTACCTAATTAACTTCACAAAGTCCCTACCTCCAACTAAGGTCACATTCTGAGGTTCTGGGTGGACCTGAATTTGGTGAGGGGTAGGGCTGGGGAATGCTCAGACCAACTCAGTACAAGTGTCTTGGCGGTTCAGCAAGCGTCACATGGGTTCAGGCCTGGCCAGGGGGGTAGCACTCATGTTTTCTACCTGACATCCTGATCTAGCCCAAGCGATCAGCTTTACAGATGATGGAACTGAGGCCCAGAGAATAGAAGTGTCTTGACCAGTGGCATACAACTAGGTAATGCCACAGGAGGCAAGAATAAAGAAAGAAGAGGGTGTAGAGGTGGGTAAGGAGGTGCGGTGGCAGTGGGGTGGGAGGGGATGAGGATGTAATTACTGTTTTACTTGTGGGAAAACAAGAACGGCAGCTTTGCATTTGCAACCATTGTCCAAAGAAGGTCTAGATGGGGAAAAAAATGACAACTAGCTTATTAGAGACACAATTTAGGAGACTTTGAAGAATTAGTACCACTCTGGGGATCAGTGTGCAGGGGATTGTTTGCCTCTTTTTTCTGGCCCAAGGAATGAGAGCTCCTCTCACTGGGCAAAAGCCTTTCCAGACTGGTCCCTGAAACATCGTGCGTACAGATGCCTGCTGGTTGCCATGGTGAATGATACTGATCTGAAGAAATGAATAATGTGAGCGTTGGGGGCGACAGTGGAATTACTCACACAGTGGTGAGAGAGACATCAAGTAGAGCCCAGAGCAGAGGAGGGAGAAGGCAACATCCTTCAGCTTTGGTCCACTCTGCCTCTGAGGGCTGCGTTCTAACCGGATCCACTGTGAGCATCAGGTAAGGGACACAAATGGCTCTTCTTGGAACTGGGAATGGCTTTTCCTTTCACACTGCTTGGAGGAGGGCCAGGCAATGGTAATACAAACAGCTAAAAATAGGGGGGATTTAAAAACAGAAGCAGTGGAAGAAAAATAAATAATGGGAGACATTTAGTCGTAAAAGCTGTGAATGCTGCATCTTGACAGAAAGCTCTTCAAAATGTCTGCTGTAGAAAACTCAGTCTGCAAAGACAGACAGCACAGATGTGAGGCAAACAGAAGAGATTCATGACAAGAAACAGCATTCCTGATCACTCCTGATGGAAGGGTTTATGAGGGCTATTGCCTCTGTATCGTAAGTAATGAATTAAGCTCTTTTCATTGTGGTCCCTATTTATAGGGGTGTGGCGGGGTGGACGGGTGCGTATGAGAAGGAGACCCATGGAGGGAGCGCAGATACTCAGTGTCTCTGCAAAGACTCTCGCTGGAGGGATCTGAGCACACCTGCCTTGTCCCTTTCATCCCCCATTTTTCTGGGAGAAAATTTCTAGCCAAACGGAAAGGAACTCCCCTTCCTGAGCATTTTAGTTCATTGTCATCCATAGAGAAGAGAAACAAGGCCTGAAAAATCATTCACTGCTGGGCATCTTCCTGCAGCTCACTTCCTCTAGGAGCACGGGCACGAACACAGGTGGTTGGAGGGAAGCAGGGAGGAGAGAAAGCAGCTCGTAATCGCAATCCGTGTGGCTTAATGTCCAATTCAGGTTAAAATCTGATCGACTGTTTTTTACTCTGTCATTGCAATCTGAAATGAAACCTTCTGCATTTCGTGTGAGAGAGGAGGGGCAGAGAACTGAGCTGGGTGAGATCTATCCGTGAACATACACAGGTTGACTATGGCTGTCTCTGAATTTTGGCTCAGGGGACATTCAGTAGAGGAGAACAATATCTCTCAAACACATAGAATTAAAAAGAAACGAAAAAGCTTGAAGATGGCGCACTTTTAGCAAAGCGAGGGGGCTGGCAATCTGAAGAGGGCTCATTTCACGTGTCAGGAAAAACGGCAACACAGTCTTGGTACCAGCGCCTCATTTTGCAATAACCTTCTACGACTAAACCGGCAGCCTTGTCTTTGTAAATCCAGTGGTTACGTGGCTTTGGGTCTTGTACCTGTTAGCTGATTGCTCCTCTCAGATTGCTCATCTGTAGAATGGGAATCTAGTTCAGAGGGTGTGATGAACAAAGGATATTTACTCTTATATGTTGAGCTTCTAGTGACCTGTGACATAGCAACTGCTCGCTATTGCTGGTTATTACCATCATTAACAGTCACAGGACCAGCAGTATCAAACAGCAGCAGTGATGCTGGTATTCGGAGCTGATTATCTTGACCTGTGAAACTAATTTTCTGGGTAGTTCGGCTTTGAAAAAAGCTAACGAACGGACAAAACATGAGCAGAGGCTTTGGGGAGAAATCAGCTGCCGCTGAGTGATGATGCAAATCTCCTCTGGCTACGGGCAACAGCACTTGGAGGCTAAAAACACAGTGTCCAGAATGTTCTAGATGAATGAGCTCACAGCACTTGGGGCAGAAACAGGAGCTCCAGAGGGAAATTTTAGGTGAAACAACTGCCTGACCTGGAGGTCACAGACCCGTGGGGACTCACGTGGGGACTCTGAGGCTGTGCTGACTTGTCCTTTCACTGCCTTTTTTCCCCTTCTTTTTTTAAGGTTTGGGAACAGTGTTGTATTTAAAGACTCTGAGCCGCGGCAGGATGAGGCTGGGGGATGTGCGTGCATCTCTTTTGGGCCTGATGGCCCCCAGCTTTGGCATGAGACAGCCCTGATTTGAACTGTGGTTCTGCCGTTCCTCGGCTATGCCTAGCTGAGCACTGTCACCTCTTGGCCTCCATCTCTTTGTCTGTAAATCGGGGTCAATGTTAGTCCCCATCTCGAATGCTCAATGAATGGTGGCTATGACTATCATAAATAAACACTTAAATGAGGAGATGACACTCTTCACTTTGATTCTGGTTTCAGAATCGAGATGAACATCGAGGTTGGGAACGTTTCTTATACGGGAGCCATCATTTCCTGGTCGTCCTCGGAGCCCTGCCTGGAGGACTATTACCATATTATGTATAGGCCCAATTGGAACAGCATCTTCTCTGGCTATCTTCGCTACAGCTTCCACCACGAGGAGAAGGTGCCTCGAACAATCAGCTCCGTGGTGCTGGAACACCTCACCCCTTCCACTCTCTACTTCCTGTGCATCAGCTGCAAGAAGATCCTCTTCCCCTACAGGCACTACTGCACCATGTTCCACACCCTGGATAAGAGTCCACTGGCTGCGGGAAGTTCCCTGGTGGACCCCCAGATCTCCCTTTGGGTGCTGATGGCCATTCTGCTGGCCTGCTTCACAGCAGTCTTAGCCTTCATCTGCCTCCAGTTCTGGTGTATCCGTTGCCATGAGCCTCGATGGTCCTACAGAGCCGGCCTCATGGAGGAAGCCAATGGCCTGGTGAGATGGCCAGAGGAGGCCCCGGGTCTGGGTCAGGGGGAGGAAGACCTGCAGGGGCTCCCCCTGGTGGAAGTGCCACGCAAGAACTCCGGAGCTGACGCGGAACCAGAAGCCGCAGCCGCAGTGGCCGAACAGGATGCCCCCGACGTGGGTGCCCTGAAGAGGGAGGGCGGTGTTCATCCTGCCGCACTGCCTCATTTTGGGGAGTGAGAGGTGGAGGGGAGGCAGCCCACATCAGGTAGCTTAAAGCCCTCCACGCAGCAGGTCTCTGGTAAAAACGCATCTGTAGACTACCTGTTCGCCTCCCCTCAAATGTCAGAGCTCTGACACATGGACTACCTGGTTGGATGAATGCCCTTTGGCAAAGCTTCTCTAGCTGGAAAACATATAACCCCCTGGTGTGCAAAGGGAGGAACATGGCACCTCTTAGGAGTGTCCATTTAGGGTAGGGTGTCTCAGTTAGGAATTAAAAGCATTATTTCAATATTAAAACAAACATGAATATATTATGGTATAGAAAGTGAAATCTGCATGACTTAAATAAAATGCAAAACTTCCAGGAAATTTTTGAGTTGAAGATGGGCTCTTGAGTTATGCTTTCAGTCAGCTGAGGCAAACGTCCAGTCTCCTCTGCTGTTGAGGGGGATTATTTTGGAAAGATGTTAGAAGCCTTGCTCTAGAGTGTTTTCCAACTTTCAGCCAATCGCACACCATTTTGTACCCCATCTTCACCTTTTTTTAAACCACAGACTATCTTTACGATTATTAACAATACCTTTTCTTTAAATTGACTCAGTTTTTAAACTTATTTTAAAACATAGGCTTATGCTACTCCCCAAATGAAAAACCAGCACCCTCCTGCTATAAATAGAAGGGAAGATACATAATAAATAGAATGAAAACAAAACAATACTAAATTTGACTTGGATACTATTGCCTACTAAGGACTCTGAGCTCAGGGCCTGCTCTCTCATCTCTGATCTAAAGGGAGATTAGGGCTTCCCTGGTGGCGCAGTGGTTGAGAGTCCACCTGCTGATGCAGGGGATACGGGTTCATGCCCTGGTCCGGGAGGATCCCACGTGCCGTGGAGCGGCTGGGCCCATGAGCCATGGCCGCTGGGCCTGCGCATCCGGAGCCTGTGCTCCGCAACGGGAGAGGCCACAACAGTGAGAGGCCCGCGTACCGCAAAAAAAAAAAAAAAAAAAGTCGTTGGAAAGGTATTAAAGACATATTAGCACCAACATAAGACTTGCTCCTTGGTATAATCAGCAAGGTTTGAAAGAGTATTGTAAAGGGAGTTACTTTGTGAGTGACTGTTAATTCATGCCATGACTGTGACTATCTACAGTGCTGTCTGTAAGGGTTCGCTGATTTGAGAGAGTTGCCTTGACCAGACTGGCTGCTCTGGAGAAGACACCTGTACTCTCTCAGCATCATCCTAAGACTTTCTAAGCCCCACATTCAGGCCCAAGTGAAGGGCACTCATCTTGGTTCCTCACACTTCCCAATCTAGGGCTCCCGGCCTAGAGAAGCTCCTTTTCTAACCATGCTATATTTATCCAGTCACTTCTTCTTCTATGTCCCTCTGTGCTTACTTTGTGAAAATGGGGTCAAAGGTGGCCATTTTTCATGCATCACACACAAAAAAATCTTGGCTTTTTTGCCGTTGTTGAGCTATTGCACCCTTTCTGTAGCGTTCTCCCACACAAACCCGCAGGGTAAGAAACGATCTCCTACATATGTCATGGTGATGGTAAGACTTTGTGAAGGGTGTCCCCCAGTGCCCACCCCGGGTGTGGAAATGGAGCTGGAGGAGGGGGGAGATGCGTCTGTTTCAACCTCTGCTAAATCCCCAGCATGGAGAACCTGCCCAGCACCTGGCCTACAGTGGGGGCTTAAGGAATGTCTGTTTAACGAATGGCAAAGGACTGAAAGTTCAGAACAGGCACCACCTGGGAAGCTTTGTTAGTGTCAGGACTGGCACTGTGAACAAAGCAGCAAAGAGACAGGAGGAGACCCCTCAGCACTAACTCCGGCCATCTGGGATTTCCTTCAAAGCTCCACCTTCCCAACTGCTTCCTATCTGCAAATCCCTCATCTTCACGGAGCACAAAATCCCAGAATCGCAGGATGATACCACAATGAATCAACCGAGAACAGGAGGCGATGGGACGCCGAGACAAGGAGACCCACAGGCCTATTTCCCTGCTTGCCTCATAAAGTCCTCCCCAGACTGTTCCTGCCCAGAATCCAGCCCCACCAGGTCTGCGCTCACCCTCACCCCTGCTAGTTGTGAACAAATAAAGATGAATATACTTGCAGTTGTTTCTGCCTGGATTTCACTGCTGCCTCTGTATCTCCATGCTTCTTGCTTTTCTGATTTGGGGAACACTCTTCTACCTGCTTTTGCTCACTAGTCCTCTTAGAAGTAGGACACAGGCAAGACCACTCACCTTGGACCCATAGAGGTAATAAGGCTGGACGTTGGCGGGTTTATCTCTTTGCGGTTCTTGGGTGAAAGGAATGGCAGTTCGGACAAAACTAGTAGAAGAAAAGAGATGGGGCAGGAGTTAACTGGGTCCCAATATTATTCTTCACGGGACTTGATATAGCGGGAGCCCTCCCTGATCAGGCACACCCACACTGTTTCTTAGGCCGTGGCCTATACAGGTACTTCTGACAGACTCCCGTTTAACTGTCTCCTTTTCATAGATGGGAACACTGTAATCCGGGTTCACAGGCTCAACTCTGGGCTTGCAGCTGCTCAGACAGTGGTCAAGAAAGTCGAGAACAGGGTGGGCCTGGAAACAGCCTTCTCCAGGGCTTGGACCCTCCACCCTCAGTTTGGTTTCCTCAAGAGTAGAGTGCTGCAAACTCTTTCTTTAAAGGCCCAGATAGCGAATATGTTCCGCTTTGCCAGCCAGATGGTCTCTGTCACAACTACTCAACTCTGCTGTAGCATAGAAGCACCCATAAACAAGCTCATAAACCGTAAATGAGTGAGCACGGATGCCAGAGTTCCAGTAAAACTTCGTGAATTTCAAATTTCTACTTGTCACCAAGTTATAATTCTTTGGATTTTTTCCCTAGCCGTCTCAAAATATCAATACCATTCTTAGCTCACAGGCTGAACAAAAAGAGCTGGCAACTAGAGATGCCTCGTGGGCTGGAGTGTGCAGATCTCTGCACAAGAGGATTGAAAGTCCCAAATCTTTAGAGAACTGGAAGTCCATCTTGCTAAGTGTGTGGATTCCTCCCAGACCCTTCCGTGACTCTGGCACATACTTATTCTACGCTGGCCGTGAGCCAGGCCCTGATGACACTGACAGGGCTTGTCTGGAGGAGACAGCTGGCTGCTTCTACTGCCACCCCCACTCTGCTTTGCACAGAGACTCCCTTACCGGTTGGTGGACCCATTGTAGCAGTAGTTGGGGAGGAAGTCGAAGTTCAGCTCCCAGAAGACGTGCAGGGTGATGCGGCCGTAGGGGGCAGACACGTTGTGATTGGCCTCCCGGAACATGGCATCGAAGCTGTCCAGGGTCATGTGCTTACACAGCAGCCGGTGGGTGAGCCGATTGATCTCCAGCAGCCACTCCAGCTCCTGCCCAGAGAGAGAGCCCGCGGCTGCTGAGGACTCACACACGCGCCTTGCACGCAGACACCATTATCTGACAGATGCCTTTCATGCAGGTGAGGGCCCCTCAGACAACTTTATAACGGCCAGCATGGGACTAGGACTGCTTACAGTAGTATGCGACATTCCCTTCTTCTGAGTGAAGGAAGTACCAGACCATGCCCAGGGAGGCTGCGTGCCTGCCCACAGAAGGGGACCACAGACCATGTGCAAATCCCTTGCCTGCAGCCCCCTGGGTAGAAAAGCATGACTACTTGCTCTGCAGTTTCTAGGTTAGTAAGGAAAAAGCTTGTCCCTCTGAGTTGCAAGTAAAGTAAAAGAAAGTTGTGAACATCCATCCATCACCAGAGGCTATCTCCACGCTGCCGAAAGCAATCAAAAGAGTTACCACCTACTAAGTACTTACAATTAGGTTGGACCATGTGAAACTACTGTTTTTTAGGTCAAACACCATCAATGTTAGTAATTTTTTATGGTTCAGGCTAATACATGCCAAGCAGTATTCTAAGCACTTTACATGTTTTAACTCACTTCATGCTCAAAACCCCCTATAAGGTCAGCATGATGGCTGTTCTTACTGTATACATATAGGAACTAGGCTTTAAGAAGTGCAGTAACTTGGCTTCAAATCCAGGAAGCTGGGCTCCAAAGTTCACATTCTTAACAGTTGTATACTATAGAAATTTTAAAAACAGCTGGGGGCAGAACATTCCCTCATCTGGACTCCTCCTGTGCCCCTCAGTCACACAGGGTTTGGTTACACATGTTGGCAAAGGTTTGGCTGCAAGCTATGGACGAAGGACGTGCATGAGCTGTGGGCCCTGGTCATTTGAAATCCAACCTTCAGGCAGAGAACAGGAGCAGAGTGGATAATATCTGGACAGAGCAGGTCACTGCACTTGCTAGGAAGTAAAAAGGATAAAATCCTTTGGGCTGGCTTTAGTTCCTTGCTATATTGCTATCAGAGAGAATCAAAGCACAGTCCTGTGCAGAAAGCATCTCTGTGATGCTCTAGGACACTCCTATACTGTAGTGGTTAAGCCATCTTTTGAGATGGGTATGACTGCCCCTGTTTCACAGGGGGGAAAACCGAGGCTCAGAGGGTGAAGTAACTCGCTCAGGGTCATAGAGTGAAAACAGAACAGGGCTTAGGATGTGATCCCAGGTCTTATGACTCCAAGTCACGTGTGTTTGGCCCCTGTGACACAGCTGCCTGGAATAAAGAAGCAATGACTGAGAAAGCCCTTTGAAAAGTAAAGATGGCTTTACAACATAAAAGCTAAAAGAACGTCGGCAAAGGCAGTTCCCCAGAGTGTGGCCAGGAGGTGGGATGGTCAGAGGGCCAGCTGTAAGAGCTGGGCCTTGGAGCCCAGGTGTCTACAGTCATAGGAGGTGGCCTCACACCAGAGATTAAATTTTATTCTCCTCAGCCACAAGAACCCTCTGACTCTGGTTGGGGTCCAGAGTGTGGTAGGCCCACACCACGCTTCCAATCTTGGAGCTTCGTCTCTCTGAAACTCAGATTCTGTGGCTGTAAATCGGGGGCAAAATACTGTATCAAAGCAACCTTAACTGGCTGCAGGTAAGTGAGACAAGCAGGGGGAGGAGGGAGCCCCGGGCTGAGCTGTCCGTGGCAAATTGGAGAGCCGCTGCCAGATAAAGGTGGAGCGGCTACTTCACGCCATCTGATTATTGGTTACTACGTCAGAATGGGGTTTAGTGACGGCAGATCTTGCCATCTCTTGAAAGAAGGCCAAAATCTGGATTGCAATTCTGGAATGGTAGCTGGAAGAATAAGTTTCCAGTCACTGTGCACCTTGAAGTAAATGAAGGGTGGAAATACAGAATCAGCTGTCTGCTTCCATCTCTTGGGGCCTAGCTAGCTGGATGGTATTTTTGTTCCTATTCACTTAGGGTGGGTAAGTAAGTAAGTAAAAGTAAGTAAGTAAGTAAATAAATAAAGGCAATGAATGTGCATGATTTTATTTCAAAGATCACTGAGTCCCTTAGCACATGGAGGTGCCCTGTTACCATGAAGAGAGCTACAGATGAGAAACTGGGATTGAACAATTTCTGTTCCAATGTTCTGTGATTTTAACGGTCTCACGGATGTGCATCAGAGACTGAAGGAGAGAGTGCTCAACTCCGCTGATATGGGGGTGCTGGAAATGTAGGTCCACGTCTTCCGCCATGCCCCAGGAGTTTTTATTATGTAATGCAAACTGTGTTTTGCATCAGCCGTGTACTTCCAGCCTTTCAATCAGAAGAGGGCACTTGCCTGAGGGATGCAGGGCTCAGTGCATCAAGGCACAGAGGTTTAGAAGGCCACAGGGGTGGTCCAGGTGCCTTCTGAGAGGATGTCAGCTCTCTATACTAAAGCCGGTTTACTGGGGGGCAACACAGAGAAGCAGCACTGGGGAAACAAAACACCCAAACGGGCAACTTCTGTGAAGTAGTGGAAAGGGCTTTTCCACGGGAACCGGAAAACTTGAGTGTCAGCCACACTTGGCCGTTAAACCAGCTCTGTGGTCCAGGCGGGCCAGGAGAATAGGGGTCTCAAACTCAGGCACAGCAAGGCCTGGTAGGTCATCCCATGAATGAATCGTGCCACAGGGCCTGTGGCAAACCCAGGAGAGCCCAGCCCAGCCGATGAGAAAGTCTAGTCATTTCTAGGCAATTGCTGCTATCTGGGAAGGCTGGTCTGAGGTTGCCAGAGCTTCTGCAGTTTTATTCGAATTCTTCCAAGTGTTAAGTGTTGCCTCCAAATTTCAAATATGCTTCACAGCCTAAACAAAACACAGCCTGCAGGCTGCCAGCTCTCAACTTTGGCATCAGATCCCTCCGAGAATCTACTTGCTCAGCTGCGTATGATTAGGGCCACCGACCGATGAAATCTCTGCAACCCTCCCAACGGTGCATCAAGCCACCCCCTCCCCTACCTCAGGACGGAGCTTCTAAGGTGGAGGGCAGGGCTGAGGGGAGCATATCCCTTGCTTTGTTTCTCAGAAGAGGCAGAAGGCTTCTCAGCCAAGGCAGTGGGGGCCTCCCGACCCTACAGGAGAGCACATCCTTGGGCTCTCCTCTTCATGGGCTTCAGGGGAAGTGGCCACTCTCCTGGGGGATGCTGCCCTCACTTGACAAACACAGGCTTTCACTGTTTGTTCTGATTTTGTTCACAGCTAAAAGAACATTCAGTGCCTTTTAAGGGCTGGGAAGAGGCCATAGATACCCACACACAACCCAAAACCAGTTTTTCCATAAGATATGCTCATTCATTACTGGAAAACTAGAAGATACCGATAAACAAAGAAGATAAAAACAAAAATCCCACCTCTTGGAGATAACCACTGCTAACATGTGGCAAAGAAAAATATTTCTTAAAGTAGATCTCCCAGAAGAACTTGTGCTATATCATAGTCTCTCAAAGTCAGTGACCCAGTACTTTGGTGGGCAGTTGGGTCAAGTTCTCTTGGAAATGCTTCTGAGAATCTACCCTGAGAGCACCTCATTTGTAGCTCAAAATTTCTATGTTCCTCTCTTTTTTCATAAGCTATTTTCATTAAGGACAAGGAACTATGCAAAGCTCTTTCCTGGCAGTATCTCATTTCACCCTTTCGACAAGTCTATGAGGTGGATTCTAATATTTCCTCCATTGTACTACAGGCTTGCAGTGTAAGATAAGCAACTCACCCAAGATCACCCAGCTAGTTAAGTGGTGGGGCCAGGACTGGGACCCCAAGGTCTTTCTGATGCTAGAGTCCTAGTTCTTAGTCCCTTTTTCTTTCTTTCTTTCTTCTTTTATTTAATTTATTTTAAACTTTTTTTTTGGCTGCATTGGGTCTTTGCTGCTGCATGGGCATTTTCTAGTTGGGGTGAGTAGGGGGGCTACATTTTGCTGTGGTGCACAGGCTTCCCATTGCGGTGGCTTCTCTTGTTGCGGTGGCTTCTCTTGTTACTAGGCATGAGGGCTTCAGTAGTTGCGGCGCACAGGCTTAGTTGCTCCGTGGCATGTGGGATCTTCCTGGAACAGGGATCAAACCCATGTCCCCTGCATTGGCAGGTGGATTCTTAACCACTGCACCACCAGGGAAGTCCCAGTTCCTTTTTAAAAAACCACTTTGTCCATCAAAAAAAAAAAAAAAACCCTTTTTATTTTGAAATAATTTCTGACTTACAGAAAAGCTGTGAAAACTGCAGACTTCCTGCATATTCCTGACCCAGTTTCTCCAATGTTAACCTCTTACATAAGTTACCTAAGTAGGAAACTAACATTGGTACAATTCTATGAACTAAATGACAGACCTTATTCAAATTTCACCATTTTTCTTTTTCCATTTTACGGTTCAATCCAGAATCCCACATTGCACTGAGTTGTCATGTCTCCTTAGCCTTTTCCAATCTCTAACAGATTTCAGTATCTCTTTGTCTTTTATGATCTGGATGCTTTTGAAAAGCATTGTTCATTCTTTTTTTTTTCTTTTATGCGGTACGCGGGCCTCTCACTGTTGTGGCCTCTCCCATCGAGGAGCACAGGCTCCAGACGCGCAGGCTCAGTGGCCACGGCTCACGGGCCTAGCCGCTCTGCAGCATGTGGGATCTTCCCGGACCGGGGCACAAACCCGTGTCCCCTGCATCGGCAGGCGGACTCTCAACCACTGCGCCACCAGGGAAGCCTGCATTGTTCATTTTTGAATGCCATGTGATTTGGGTTTATCTGATATATTCTCATGATTAGATTGAGATTATGCATTTTGCATTATGCATACATATCAGGGGATACATGAATATACCTTATTTCTGGTGATATTAACCTTTCATGCTTGGTTAAGATGGTGTCTGCTATGAATGGATAAAGAAGAGGTGGCATATATATACAATGGAATATTACTCAGCCATAAAAAGAAATGAAATTGAGTTATTTGTAGTGAGGTGGATGGACCTAGAGTCTGTCATAGAGAGTGAAGTAAGTCAGAAAGAGAAAAACAAATACCGTAGGCTAACACACATATATGGAATCTAAAAAAAAAAAAAGAAAAAAAGTTCTGAAGAACCTAGGGGCAGAACAGGAATAAAGACACAGACGTAGAGAGTGGACTTAAGGACACGGGGAGGGGGAGGGGTAAGCTGGGACGAAGTGAGAGAGTGGCATGGACATATATACGCTACCAAATGTAAAATAGATAGCTAGTGGGAAGCAGCCGCATAGCATAGGGAGATCAGCTCGGTGCTTTGTGACCACCTAGAGGGGTGGGATAGGGAGGGTGGGAGGGAGACGCAAGAGGGAGGGGATATGGGGATATATGTATACCTATAGCTGATTCACTTTGTTATACAGCAGAAACTAACACAACATTGTAAAGCAATTATACTCCAATAAAGATGTTAAAAAAAAAAGAGAAAACATAAATATAATAACAAGTATTCTGCAAAAAAAGAAAAAAAAAGATGGTGTCTGCTAGATTTCCCCATTGTAAAATTAGTATTCTTCCCTTTGCAATTAATAAATATCTTGAAGGAGATAATTCGAGACTATGTAAGAATGCTTTTTCTTCTCTAAGTATTTTTAAAATTTTTGAGTAATCTGAGTAATTTTAAAACTTTGGTGAAATACAGATAACATAAAATTTACCATTTTAACCCTTTTTAAATTAGGGTTAGATACATTCATATTGTTGTGCCACCATCACTACCATCCACCTCCAGCACTTCTTAATCTCCCCAACTGAACCGCTGTACCCATTAAGCACTAACTCCCTATTCCTGGCAAACACCACTGTACTTTCTGTCTCTATAAACCTCACTATTCTAGAAACCTCATAATAAGAAGAATCATAAAATACTCTTCGCAAAGTTCTGCCCGCTAATTTTAGCATCTGTTACTGGATCCTGCCTGCAACCATTACTACTGTGGTGTTCTAATGGTGATTTTCTACTTCTCTCATTCCTTCTACTCATCTGCTTTTGAAGCGTTAAAAGCTTCCTTTGATTCACCGAAAGACTGATCAATCAAGTTATTCTAATTCTTGGAAAGACCTGGCAGAGAGTAGTTCAAATTGCTGATTAATAAAAGAAGGTAGCAGGCCTGTCCCATGCTTGTGCATCAAGAACAACTATATAATTTGCACGTCCCAGCACAAAATGAAAATGTGGGGACCCTTGCTAGAAAATGATTAAGAATTCCAAGATGGTGACAGCAGAGCATTAAACCAGTGAAGAGCCTCTGGGCTCTATACTACTGCACACCCACGAAGCTGACGCTGCTGTGTAACCTTCCCTGGTTTGTTAGGACCACCCAGCTACTTTACAGAGCTGCAGGATCCTAAAGGACAAGCAGCTGTGCCCCAGGGCTGGCCATTTCTAGAGATCTCAAGACGCCCCCTCCACTGCCATTCTCTAGGCAACCACGAAGGTAAGATTATTCTTATTCTTTTTAAATCTTTTTTTTTTTTTCCGTCTCATTCAGATGAGAAAGAGACCCATTGCTTCTCTGTAACTAGCTCAGTACCAGGCTAACAACAAACCCCAATGAGGCTGCTAGTCTGAGGAGTCCCAGAGCAGAACTCACAAGGGCCCCCATCTCTTACCACGATGGAGGTCAGGTCCTCACTCTCAAAGCGGCTGATGGCCTGGTCCAAGGATTTATACATGGCGGCAGAGATGCGCTGGGTAATGAGTCTGTTCAAGTCAATTGATCTACCCAACAGCTGCATAGAAGACAGAGAGACAGAGGGAGAGAAAAAGGTTACTTATGGTTTGTTTGCACAGGCACATGACAACTAAATGCAATGCATTGATAGGAAATTGTACTAAAACTAAAAACAACATGGCCAGGACAAATAGGGACTCTATGAAGAAAATAGTATTATTAAACTTCCTGAGTATGATAATTCTATTTGGATGATGAAAGAATGTCCTTGTTCTTAGGAGATACACACTGAGGTATCAGCGGTAAAGTGTCATATGTCTCCAACTTACTCTCAACTGGCTAAGAAAAAAGTATGTATATTAAAATATATATTTTATTATAGTAGGTTGGCCAAAAAGTTCATTTGGTATTTTTCCATAGGATGTTACAAACATTTTGGTCAATCTAATATTTATATATAAATATGTTTTTTAAATTATACATACTATAAACGTATATTTAAACCACACTTACTATATTTATGAGAGAGAAAAAACACATATATGAGAAAAAGAAAGTGAATCAAATGTGGTTAAAACATGAATAATCATGAATCTGGCTACAAAGTATATCTGTGTGTTTACTGTGTTATTCTTTGATAAACACAGATGTCAAAATCCTGAACAAAATACCAGCAAACAGAATCCAACAGCACATTAAAAGGCTCATACACCATGATCAACTGGGATTTATCCCAGGGATGCAAGGATTCTTCAATATACGCAAATCAATGTGATACACCTCATTAACAAATTAAGGAATAAAAAACATATGATCACCTCAATAGATGCAGAAAAAGCTTGACAAAATTCAACACCCATTTATGATAAAAACTCTCCAGAAAATGGGCATAGAGGGAACGTACCTCAACATAATAAAGGCCATATATGACAAACCCACAGCAAGCATCATACTCAATGGTGAAAAACTGAAAGCATTTCCACTAAGATCAGGAACAAGACAAGGATATCCACTCTCACCACCCTTATTCAATATAGTTTTGAGCAGTCAGAGAAGAAAAAGAAATAAAAGGAATCCAAATTGGAAAAGAAGAAGTAAAACTGTCACTGTTTTCCGATGACATGATACTATACACAGAAAATCCTAAAGATGCCACCAGAAAACTACTAGTGCTAATCAACGAATCTGGTAAGGTTGCAGGATACAAAGTGTATGCACAGAAATCTCTGGCATTCCTATAGACCAACAATGAAAAATCAGAAAGAGAAATTAAGGAAACATTCCCATTTACCACTGCAACAAAAAGAGTAAAATACCTAGGAATAAACCTGCCTCAGGAGGCGAAAGACATGTACTCAGAAAACTATAAAACAGTGATGAAACAAATCAAAGATGACATAAACAGATGGAGAAATATACCATGTTCTTGGATTGGAAGAATCAATATGGTGAAAATGATTAGACTACCCAAAGCAATCTACAGATTCAATGCAATCCCTATCAAACTACCAATGGCATTCTTCACAGAATTAGAACAAAAAAATTTACAATTGAAATGGAAACACAAAAGACCCCAAATAGCCAAAGAAATCTTGAGAAAGAAAAACGGAGTTGGAGGAATCAGGCTCCCAACTTCCAACAGTACCACAAAGCTACAGTAATCAAGACAGTATGGTACTGGTACAAAAACAGAAAATTGGATCAATGCTACAAGATAAAATGCCCAGAGAAAAACCCATGCACATAGGGGCACCTAATTTACAACAAAGGAGGCAAGAACATACAATGGAGAAAAGACAGCCTCTTCAATAAGTGGTGCTAGGCCACCAAACCAGCTTTACAACAAACGCTAAAGGAACTTCTCTAGGCAGAAAACACAAGAGAAGGAAAACACCTACAATAAAAAACCCAAAACAGTTAAGAAAATGGTAACAGGAGCATACATATCGATAATATCCTAAAATGTAAATGGATTAAATGCTCCAACCAAAAGACATAGACTGGCTGAATGGATACAAAAACAAGACCCATATATATGCTGTCTACAAGAGACCCACTTCAGACCTAGGGAAACAAAGAAACTAAAAGTGAGGGGATGGAAACAGATATTCCATGCAAATGGAAATCAAAAGAAACCTGGAGTAGCAATTCTCATATCTGACAAAACAGACTTCAAAATAAAGACTATTACAAGAGACAAAGAAGGACACTACATAATGATCAAGGGATCAATCCAAGAAGAAGGTATAACAACTGTAAATATTTATGCACCCAACATAGGAGCACCTCAATACATAAGGCAAATGCTAACAGCCATAAAAGGGGAAATCGACAGTAACACATTCATAGTAGGGGACTTAAACACCCCACTTTCACCCATGGACAGATCATCCAAAATGAAAATAAATAAGGAAACACAAGCTTTAAATGATACATTAAACAAGATGGACTTAATTGATATTTATAGGAAACTCCATCCAAAAACAACAGAATACACTTTCTTCTCATGTGCTCATGGAACATTCTCCCGGTTAGATCATATCTTGGGTCACAAATCAAGCCTTGGTAAATTTAAGAAAATTGAAATCGTATCAAGTATCTCTTCCGGCCACAATGCTATGAGACTAAATATCAATTACAGGAAAAAAAATCTGTGGAAAAATACAAACACATGGAGGCTAAACAATACACTACTAAATAACCAAGAGATCACTGAATAAATTAAAGAGGAAATCAAAAAATACCTAGAAAGAAATGACAATCTAAACACAACGACCCAAAACCTATGGGATGCAGCAAAATCAGTTCTAAGAGGGAAGTTTATAGTAATACAATCCTACCTCAAGAAACAGGAAACATCTCAAATAAACAACCTAACCTTACAACTAAAGCAATTAGAGAAAGAAGAACAAAAAACCCCCAGTTAGCAGAAGGAAAGAGATCATAAAGATCAGATCAGAAATAAATGAAAAAGAAATGAAGGAAACAATAGCTAAGATCAATAAAACTAAAAGCTGGTTCTTTGAGAAGATAAACAAAATTGATAAACCAATAGCCAGACTCATCAAGAAAAAAAGGGAGAAGATTCAGATCAATAGAATCAGAAATGAAAAAGGAGAAGTAACAACTGACACTGCAGAAATACAAAGGATCCTGAGGGATTACCACAAGCAACTATGCCAATAAAATGGACAACCTGGAAGAAATGGACAAATTCTTAGAAAAGCACAACCTCTTGAGAATGAATCAGGAAGAAACAGAAAATATAAACAGACCAATCACAAGCACTGAAGTTGAAACTGTGATTAAAAATCTTCCAAAAACAAAAGCCCAGGACCAGATGGATTCACAGGCAAATTCTATCAAACATTTAGAGAAGAGCTAACACCTATCCTTCTCAAACCCTTCCAAAATATAGCAGAGGGAGGAACACTCCCAAACTCATTCTACGAGACCACCATCACCCTGATACCAAAACCAGACAAAGATGTCACAAAAAAACTACAGACCAATATCACTGATGAACATAGATGCAAAGATCCTCGACAAAATACTAGCAAACAAAATCCAAAGCACATTAAAAGGATCATACACCATGATCAAGTGGGGTTTATCCCAGGAACGCAAGGATTCTTCAATATACGCAAATCAATCAATGTGATACACCATATTAACAAACTGAAGGATAAAAACCATATGATCATCTCAATAGATGCAGAAAAAGCTTTCAACAAAATTCAACACCCATTTATGATAAAAACCCTCCAGAAAGTAGCCATAGAGGGAACTTACCTCAACACAATAAAGGCCATATATGACAAACCCACAGCCAACATCGTTCTCAATGGTGAAAAACTGAAACCATTTCCACTAAGATCAGGAATAAGACAAGGTTGCCCACTTTCAACACTACTATTCAACATAGTTTTGGAAGTTTTAGCAATCAGAGAAGAAAAAGAAATGAAAGGAATCCAAATCGGAAAAGAAGAAGTAAAACTGTCACTGTTTGCAGATGACATGATACCATACTTAGAGAATCCCAAAGGTGCTACCAGAAAACTACTAGAGCTAATCAATGAATTTGGTAAAGCAGAAGGATACAAAATTAATGAACAGAAATCTCTTGCATTCCTATACACTGATGATGAAAAATCAGAAAGAAAAATAAGGAAACACTCCCATTTACCACTGCAACCAAAAGAACAAAATACCTAGGAATAAACGTACCTAAGGGGACAAAAAACCTGTATGCAGAAAACTATGACACTGATGAAAGAAATTAAAGATGCTACAAACAGATGGAAAGATATACCATGTTCTTCAATTGGAAGAATCAACATTGTGAAAATCACTGTATACCCAAAGCAATCTACAGATTCAATGCAATCCCTATCAAACTACCACTGGCATTTTTCACAGAACTAGAACAAAAAATTTCACAGTTTGTATGGAAACACAAAAGACCCTGAATAGCCAAAGCAATCTTGAGAAAGAAAAACAGAGCTGGAGGAATCAGGCTCCCTGACTTCAGACTATACTACCAAGCTACAGTAATCAAGACAGTATGGTACTGGCACAAAAACAGAAGTATAGATCAATGGAACAGGATAGAAAGCCCAGAGATAAACCCACACACATATGGTCACGTTATCTTTGATACAGAAGGCGAGAATATACAATGGAGAAAAGACAGCCTCTTCAATAAGTGGTGCTCGGAAAACTGGACAGCTACATGTAAAAGAATGAAATTAGAACACACCCTAACACCATACACAAAAATAAACTCAAAACAGATTAAAGGCCTTGGTGTAAGGCCAGACACTATAAAACTCTCCGAGAAAAACATAGGCAGAACACTAGATGACATACATCACAGCAAGATCCTTTTTGACCCACCTCCTAGAGAAATGGAAATAAAAACAAAAATAAACAAATGGGACCTAATGAAACTTAAAAAGCTTTTGCACAGCAAAGGAAACCATAAACAAGACAAAAAGACAACCCTCAGAATGGGAGAAAATATTTGCAAACGAAGCAACTGAGAAAGGATTAATCTCTAAAATATACAGGCAGCTCATGCAGCTCAATATCAAAAAAACAAACAACCCAATCCAAAAATGGGCAGAAGACCTAAATAGACATTTCTCCAAAGAAGGTATACAGATTGCCAACAAACACATGAAAGGATGCTCAACATCACTAATCATTAGAGAAATGCAAGTCAAAACTACAATTAGGTATCACTTCACGCAGGTCAGAATGGTCATTATTAAAAAATCCAGAACCAATAAATGCTGGCAAGAGTGTGGTGAAAAGGGAACCCTCCTGCACAGTTGGTGGGAATGTATATTGATACAACCACTATGGAAAACAGTATGGTGGTTCCTTAAAAAACTAAAAATAGAACTGCCATATGACCCAGCAATCCCACTACTGGGCATATACCCGGGAAAACCATAATTTAAATAGAGACATGTACCACGATGTTCATGGCAGCACTATTTACAATAGCCAGGACATGGAACCAACCTAAATGTCTATTGACAGATGAATGGCTAAAGAAGATGTGGCACATATATACAATATAATATTACTCAGCCATAAAAAGAAACGAAACTGAGTTATTTGTAGTGAGGTGGATGGACCTAGAGTCTGTCATACAGAGTGAAGTAAGTCAGAAAGAGAAAAACAAATACTGTATGCTAACACATTTATATGGAATCTAAAAGAAAAAAAAAAAAAAAGGTACTGATGAACCTACTTGCAGGGGCAGGAATAAAGAGGTAGACACAGAAAATTGACTTGAGGACATGGGGTGGGAGGGTGAAGCTGGGGTGAAGTGAGAGTAGCATGGACATATATACACTACTGAATGTAATACAGTTGGCTGGTGGGAAGCAGCAGCATAGCACACGGAGATTGGCTCGGTGCTTTGCAATGACCTAGAGGGGTGGGATAGGGAGGGTGGGAGGGAGGGGATATGGGGACATGTGTATGCATATGGCTGATTCGCCTTGTTGTGCAACAGGAACTAACACAGTATTGTGAAGCAATTATACTCCAATAAAGATATATTAAAAAAAAAAAGTTGAGGAAAAATACGATGCATTCAGACTGTAGGAAGAGGCTCAGGACACACTCTGGTACCCCATGCATTGCTGACATCCTGAATCTACCCTTGAAGTTCTTCCTGTATCCGTCCTGTGCCCCAGTTCAGAGTCACCAGGGAGTAGCAGTCCCCCCAGCAAGGGCCTACCATGTACCTTTATGGGGATGAATTTAAAAGCATGAGGAGAAAGGCTGACTACAGGCTGGAAAATATAGCTTAGGATAATTTCCACTGGGGTACACATGGGCATTACTGCAGATGCTACATAGATAGCAATAAACATTTATTGAGTACCTGTTGTGTGCACTGCACTTTGCTAGGTGCCCAAGGATTATTCTCAACTATTTTATTTTTTTCTGCTTCCCTTTTGGGAGAGATTTTCCACCAACTGACTAAGGCTCCTTATAGCACACACAGAGCCCTCAAGATTCATGTCCTGTGACTAATTCTAGCTGCACTGGTAACTGATAGCTGTAATCTTCTGAGAGGCTGAAGGAAAAACTCTCTTTGAGCCCTTACTGTTGGCAGAGGTGAAAATGTTTTTTTCCTCTTACGATTCTCCATTTCTCTTAGATTTCTCAGAGCAATGGGAATATCCAGGGCTTCCAGGGTAAATCCTCTCCTCTTTATCCAGGGCATCTTCTCAGTCTCAGCCCTGCTTCCCTTCACCCAAGTCTTCTCCACAAACACGTGAACCACAGGATAAGCACACAGAGGTCACAGCATGAAGGCCATTTCAACACTGTGTGGCTGACAGCAGGGCTTAGGAGTAGGATGCAAGGTCTGCTGGAGCATCTCTTATTTTTGTCTGCCAGGCTCACGTGAACATCTTTAAGCAGGGATATGTTTCTAGTTCCTGGCAGAATTTCCTCTACATCTGGGGTCAAATGTTAACAGAGACTAACTCCATAAAAACAAACCATAATGGGCCCTGTTCAGGGGTAGATTTACCCATTTCTGAACATTAGTCCCGACTGAAGGAGGTGGGCTGCAGCTTATGATGGGAGGACAAAGGTGGCCGCTACTCATCAGAGGTGAATGGCAGCTGGGCTGAGAAACCTAGAACTTGAACCAAAGGAAGCCCAATGCCTCTTGACTATAAGATTCTGAGGAGGTGTTATATCCATGGTCAGCAGCCCACGTGGGGCAATACCCAGGGAAGATGGTAAGCAGTCCAGACTTCCAATCTCTAGGCTAACATCACAGTTCCTCTCTCCTGCCCATTCCACCTCTGTCACCATACCTGGACGTGTCTCTGCTTCAGCAGCGTTTCGTAGCGGTTGGATGGTGGGTATGGAATGATGACTCCATAATTCTTACATTCAGCCCTAAAACGTTTATCCAACAGGACACTG
The DNA here is from genome assembly GCF_937001465.1 of Orcinus orca. NCBI lineage: Eukaryota > Metazoa > Chordata > Mammalia > Artiodactyla > Delphinidae > Orcinus > Orcinus orca. The sequence continues at coordinate 52,464,824 of NC_064561.1, forward strand.
GAAGGGATAAAAGTGAAATAAGGCCAGTAAACATGACAGTGAATGGTGATCAATCACCCAGCCACGTGTATTTCAAACGACAGAATCTACTCATGAAGTGCTATCTCATATTTTTTAAATATTTTTTTTCTGATCTAGAGCAAAGTTCTTCTAATTTTTTTCAGCCCAAAAAGCTCAATATGTGAAATAGAATTTCTGCGTTAAAGACAGGCAACACAGAAGTTGAGACGCTTTCTTGCTTTTATTCATTCACCATAAAAGCAATTGAGTCCCTGCTTAGGTATATCCCAGGAAACATTCTAGGTACCGAGGATACAAAGTTCTTGTCCTTATGGAGCTTACGTTCTAGTAAAGAGACTGATACTAAATAAATAGGCAGAGGAATAAAATAATTTCAGATAATAGTAAATACCTGCATGGTATTTACTATTCACCAGGCATACACGTACATGCAGAGAGTCATTTTGAATCTCACAACAATCCTATGAATTAGATATTCTATTATGATCTTTTACACTGAGCCATGGATTGCAGAGTAATAAGTGCTCTGAAAATAATAAAACAGGATCATTTGGTGTTAGGAGGTCAGGGAAAGCCTCTCTAAAGAGGTTCTGTTGGGCAGAGACCTAAATGCTAAAAATGGAAAGATCTGGGGGAAGAATCTTTCAGGCATGATTAGCTTGGTACGTTGAGAAAAAGGAAAAATGGTCAGTGTAGATAAGGGGCAGGTGTGCTGGAGAGTATGGTGCAAAAATGAATTTATAAAGTTAGTCTAGGGGCCAGACCATGTGGGACGATATAAGCCACAGTAAGGAGGTCAGATGTTTTCTAGATGTAACTGAAGCCATGGAAAGTTTTTAAGCAGGAAAGCGACATCATCTAAATCTACACTGTCCAATACATCAGCCACCCACCAGGTGAGCCTACTAAGCACCTGAAACGTGGCGGGTCCAAGCTGAGATGTGCTATTAGTATAAAATACACACTAGATGTTGAAGACTTAGGAAAAAAACATTGAAAACTATTTCCTTAATAACTTTTTATTGGTTACATGTTGAAATTATAATATTTTAGATATAATGGATTATATAAAATATAGTATTAAATTAATTTTTAAAATATGGCTACTAAAACATTTACAATTACATCTGTAACCCAACATTTGTGATTGCATTATATTTCTGATGGACAGCAATAATCTAGATCACTCTGTCCCTCCTGTGCTCTCTGACTCTCCCAACTTCTCGCAATCTCCCCCAACTTCCCGTATCTTTGACAAACCACTGATCTTATAAGTAGGGATAGATTAAGATTCCTATTTCAGATAAGGATATTTTGTAAATTAAATATATAGAGGACCCAGGGTTTGACAAGTCTGAGTTTGTTTCCACAGACAATGGACCAGCATATTTGAAAATTATCTTAGAGAAGCTGGAAGCCCAGCTCACTGTTAGAACCCCATGCAATTCAATCCAGACACTTGTGAAGTGACTCCTTTGTGAAAGGCTGTGTTCTCTGCGCTTTCCCTGAAACCCTATGCATATGCTTTCTATAGTTTACATCCTTAAGAGCCATTCACTTCATTTAATGCACATTCTGTGTTAACAGACACTTGTGCATCTGTATACCACCTCCTGTCTGAACTCCATCAGAACAACTCAAGTTGTTGAAAGCAAAACAAAGCAAATTTTTATTGTAGGGAAAAAAAGTAACAATCCTTGAAACTACTGGTTGGTACATTTGGATTTCCAATAAAAAGGGAAATATCTCTGTCTATCTATCTATCTATCTATCTATGTAGGCAGGGTTTTTTTGACCAGTACTATTATGGGTTCCTCGAACCCAGGAATTCTCAGTGGTCTAAATCAACCCATACTGACAATACCAATAAGCCTGTAAAACTTGGCATGCCCAGACCTCTCCTCTTCCTTGGCCTTCTGTCTGGCCTTCATACTCCCATTCTTGCTCACCTCCAACCCGTTCTCTACAGTTTAATGTTTTTAAAAGATCAAACTTCTAAAAATAAAAATCAAACTGGGTCACTGTCATACTGTGGAAACTATCCCGTGGTTCCACTCCTAGGACACATGCCTACAAGGCCGCAAGACCTGGGCCCTGCCTACCTGCCCAGCTTTACCATGCAGCCTGCCCACGCCGTGGTCCGTGAATGAGACATTTACGTGTCCTAATTCACATTAATCCTCTCAACAGCCCTACGAAGTAGGAGTAGGCATGCTCTTCATCTTATGCTTCAGCCACAGGGACTCTGCACAAGTAGGTTGTTTTGCCTGCAATTTCTAGCCCTACTCTTCACCCAGTTTTACTTAATCAAGTCCTATCAACTTCAGATGTGAACTCAAACGTTACTTTCTTGGGACAGCCCTTCCAGTTACCCATCCCAAAGACTAGTTCAGGTTTAACTGTCATATATTCCCATTAGCTTGTCCTTCGCAGGAACCTCCCTTGACACTGCGCATTCGGTAGTTTTTATTAACGTCTGTTTTCCTCACTAGACTGTAAGCTCCATGAGATCTAGCACCACATCTGCCTATTTTCCTTTCTCCTACATTCTAGCACCAAATCCAGGCCCACGGAATCACTCAGATTTCCTTAGGTCCTAAAGGAGAAGGGAGGTTTTGCAACAGAGAACCTTGCCTTCCAGGTGGCAAGCTTAGGAAGCTTTGCTGCACATAGCCCTGGGGCTCTCATACCTGCCAGCCATTGCTTTGTAGTAAGCAAAGATCTGGTCCGCCAGCTTGTAGACAAACTGATCAAAACACAGGTTCACCTGGTGAAGAAGAAGCAGGAAATGTCAATGGTGTCTGTCCGGCTTTATTAGAGAAATTTCAGCAACTGAAGGGGGCAGTGGTGCAGGACTGCCTGAAGTGTGAGGTGAAGCAAGATGCTTTGCAGGAAAAAAAAAGAAGATTCTGTGGCCAACTAAGTTTGGGAAGTCTGGTCTCTTGCTCTCAAGGTCCTCAACCAGGCACAAAGAAAGCAAAATTCAAAAAGCTGTTGAGGAACCACTGTCCCCACTGGTCCCCTCCTGGCTGTTACAAGGTGCCTGCCCAGGGGGAACGCCACAGATAGGGCTTCACATCCTGTAATTACATATATCAGTCCCCTCATCTCTCTCAATAGAATTTCTTGTCTTTTCCTTTTATTTTACTTTACCTTGCTTTGCAAATGAAGAAGTTGATGGTCATTAAAAATTTAAAAACCTTTTTAAAACCAGTTTGCTTAAAAATCTTTGGTTTTTAATGAATAAGAGACCGTCTTGCCTTTTCAGTGTTTCAACATGTCAGTGTTAGAATGTGATGCTGAGGTGAGAGGAAAGTTCACAGCAGACATAGAGGATCGAAAGCAAATCCTCCAATGACGGCAAGAGCAGGGAACGGGCAAACGTGGGGTGATAAAGAGATGGGCTCTGATAGTAGCAGGGTAACAGTATAACTTCAAAGGAAATAGACTGTATTTAGGTGATTAATCTTCAATCCTTTTTGCACCAAACTCCCAGTTCCATAAGGTTAACTCTTTATTCAAAGAGCTTTCATATCTTTTATTTAACACACTAAATGTTATTCTGAACATAAAAACACAGTGTTGTCCTCACACACACGTAACCAAGGCCTCTGCCCTGGAGTCTGAGCTTCAAGGATCCCTAAGGGGGCCTCCTTCAGGCAAAGGACCCGTAGGATCCAGGGTGGGGTGCCCAACTCATGCCCCCCTTCTATAACCAGCTTTGAATATTCTTGCCCAAATAGCCCAAGTCCCTTCCAGGCCCTGTGTGCTCTTTTCCCTGGGTTCCTCCCTGAGGGTGCACTGCACTGCAGGTGTGTGTACCCCTAGGGCCTGGGGTTGGCCAAGGGGCCATCGTTTTGGGGCACAGGAGGAAGATAAAGCTTGGGTATCCACACATAGGCCCTTCCTGGTTCAGAACAGAGTCTGAAGATGGAAAGAGAAAGGGGGGCAGGCCATGAGCTCGGAGTCTCAATCTATACTTCTGCTCCATGGCCTCCAGTGTTATCCAGGGCTTATGTGTGTGCTTTCTTTACTTTTTTTTTTTTTTTTTTTGGTGGTACGCGGGCCTCTCACTGTTGTGGCCTCTCCCGTTGCGGAGCACAGGCTGCGGACGCGCAGGCTCAGAGGCCATGGCTCACGGGCCCAGCCGTTCCGCGGCATGTGGGATCTTCCCAGACCGGGGCACGAACCTGTGTCCCCTGCATCGGCAGGCGGACTCTCAACCACTGTGCCACCAGGGAAGCCCCTACATTTATTTTTAAAATGTCACTTGGACATATGACACTCTAGATTTTTTGTTTTCAACCTGTTGGAGAACATGACTATCTAAAATCTTATTGGAAAATGGACCTGTCCAAGCTGCGATGCAACCAATTAACTTGTCTACTGGAATCTTTCTTTCCAAGTTTGTGTACTGCTCAGGAGACAAACAGGATAGATTTGCATTGGGGTCCATCAAGGTTTTCAACTCCCATAGCAACTGGAAGATTTAGAAAGAAAGCAGCATCTGTACTAGATTTTCTTTGAAATACATAAACTTTCAAACTAATTTGGTGGTAATGCTTGTCCTAAGACACTTACATCTTTCCTTTATAAATAAGAATGCCTTGTATTTGTGTGACAATTGGCCTCATTCTACATTTATATAATCCCATGTACTTAGGTGGAGCAGAGACTCTCATTCCAATTTCCAGATGACACAATTGAGATATTTCATAGTCCTTAGCCCTGCTGATCCCATTTCTGGTCCTTGCTGGCCCGTGGTAGGACTGTACTTCCTCGCTCCTCTTTGAAAGGAGGCACTGCCATGAGACTTGCTTTGACCAATGACATGTGTCACTTCCAGGTGGAAGCTTTAAGTATCAGAGTATGATTCACCCTGACACATCCCCCTGCCATGGCAACTAGTGAATATCACAGATGGGTCCCAGATTAAAGACTACATACAACAGAGCCTCCAGCCAACATGCAATGGAGAAATGAACTTTTGGCCCCAAGCTACTAAGAACGTGTGATTGTCTGTAACTGCAGCATATCCCAGCCTTTCCTGACGATTTCAGAAATAAAGCCCTTGAGCGACCATTCAACAGCTTCATAGGTGACAGGATGGCTATTTCCATCCTACCAGTACTAGAATGAGACTCTATAAGCTGTGTGATGTGGAGCTAATGATACTTGAACACTCTAAGATTTATTATCTGTAAAATAGACAGTAGCATACACTTCTTAAATTACTGTAAAGACTATTTAAAATGTCCATAAAGTGCTTAGTACTATACCTGGCAAATGGTAAACATATAATAATTGATAGGTAGCATTACTGTTATTATTATTAGCCAATTAATCCAACTGTAAAAGACCCATTAGAAATTAATTTTACCCATGCAGTTCTAAAGTTTGCCATCCCTGAACATCTGAAAAAGAAAGACTAACATCTGTTCTAGGTCCCTTTTGATGATACTGATGTTTATAAAGGTCAGTGTCCAAAGCAAGTCACTGATCTCCCATGCTATGGTCTGAATGTTTGTGGCCCCCCAAAATTCATGTGTTGAAATCCTAACCCCCAAAGGTGATGGAATTAGGAGGTGGGGCCTTTGGGAGGTGATGAGGTCACGAGGATGGAGCCTTCGTGAATGGGATCAGTGCTCTTATAAAAGAGACCCAAAGAGCTCCCTGGCCCCGTCCACCATATAAGGACATGGCAAGAAGTCTGGGACCCAGAAGAGGGCCCTCCCCTGACCAGGTTGGCACCCTGACCTCAGACTTCTAGCCTCCAGAACTGTGAGAAATACATTCCTGTTGTTTATAGGCCCCGCAGACTGTGGTATCTCACTACAGCAGCCCAAATGGACTAAGACACCCCACTTTGTGCCCAGCTAGAGACCTGAAGAGTCCAGACTCTTGGAACATGATTAGAAGAACAAAAGGAGAAACAATCACTTGCCTCAGCTTCGATCTCATCGTACAGGAACTGCTTTTTAAACTTAGTCAGAGCATAGTAGGCGCTGTCGTTGTACAGATCCAAAGGGTAGAGGACGTATCTGAAGAGGGAAAAACAACGGCCAGTAGCTCACTAATGATCTCTCTTAAGGCAGGCAGATTTAAACTTGCTTAGGAAATATGAACAGCTGGGTGAACAAATTCAGAGTTAGGAAAAAGAGACCCTTTCAGGGTCTAGGATGTTTCCAGCCTCCACTTAGGAATGACTTACTTTACTGTCTGCCCACAGAAAGCAAAGTCCATGATGTTAATAAATGCAAGGCCTGAAAAAAATCAGTCTGGGACTAAAAGAAATCTGGTGGCCGTTAAGGCCATTAGCTTCCCTATCCCCAGAGATGATAATTTTCCCAGCGTGGCTGTTATGAGCCTGGGAAGGGCAGCTGGGCTGGTAGATTTCTGAACCTTTCTGCAAGGCTGAGTCACATCTGGTGGTGATTTGATCTTGGGTGGGGCACACTGCCTCATCTGAAAAGTTCTGGAAAGAACAGGGCTCGCTGGCTGGCGAACTGCCTTCTACCTGCACCTCGGGAACCTCCTTGCTGGCCCAACCCTGCCTCTTACTCCATCATGGAAGGTTCTTTGGTTTCCAGGATATGGTCTGTTAGAATCCAGGGCATGGACATCTCAATAGGGAACTGGATTCGCCGGCCCATGGTTAACTCCAGGAAGAATTCTCGGAACCAGAGCTGGGAGAGGTCGCAACACTGCTGCAGGGCTTCTGGAAGCATAAGGGAGAGAGCCTTGGGTTACACATCAGAAGCACCTGAAGATCTTAGCTCTTACTGGGTTTTTTTAAACTTTTATTCTTCTTTCATTGTGCTAGGTACAGAGCAGGTACTGACGAAAATGACTCGATCAGTAGACCCTGCTCTCCTGTACCTGAAGGCCAGCCTAACGTCTATTTAGAAGACAGTGTTTGGGGAATTCCCTGGTGGTCCAGTGGTTAGGATCCCATGCTTTCATTGCCAAGGGCGTGGGTTCAATCCCTGGTCAGAGAACTAAGATCCCGCAAGCTGTGCAGTGTGGCCAAAAAAAAAAAAAAAAAAAAAGAAGACAATGTTTGTTCACCCAGCAGTGTGTGTGTGTGTGTGTGTGTGTGTGTGTGTGTGTGTGTGTGTGTGTGTGTGTGTGTGTGTGTGTGTGTGTGTGTGTGTGTGTGTGTGTGTGTGTGTGTGTGTGTGTGTGTGTGTGTGTGTGTGTGTCGGGGGGCAGTGATGTTTTAGAGCTTTAGATGCCCCTACAATTTCCATCGTGTCCTTACAAAGCCATCCTGAAAACATGCTAGCTAAGTGTCAAAGTGTGCTTGCTGTAAGTGTCAAGACAGATCCACGAGTGCCCGCTTTTAACTGGACTGCAGCCATGACCCTTGCTTGTGATAATTATGGGTCCCTTACAGAGGTCTTGAAGACCCTTCCTAGGCTGCTCCCTATGGAGAAGTTTGGGCTGTTTAAGATCACTCTTTTCAATACCAACAGACACATCGCCCCTCCCAGGACCCTGGGATGCTGCTCTCCCTCCACTCCCCACCCCTGTCCCACGTGCACATGCATCCCACCAACAGGAGAGGTGGAGCAGGGGACTTGGGATCCAGGTGCAGTCCGGGAGCCTCCTTTGCTAGGAGCAACGGGCACTAATCAGCTCAGCGCTGCTGCTTAAAAACAAAAGGCTGACCTGGTCCCTGCGTGTGTCTGAGGGTGTCACCTGTTTGTGATCCCGCTTTACTGGGAACTTCATAACAAATTAGCTACGAATATCTACCAGATTTAGCTGAGTCAGAATAGCTGGACTGAGCCTGGCCTTTCCCAGAGTCTACTGGAAAGTGTGCCTTTTTTCTTTGGTGGCAAAATGTGCCCCTTTGGGTAGATGATCACGTCTCTTTGCAACTTCTGGCCCGACAGCCTTAGACGCTCTAGTCCCTAGGAGCCCTCCCCCTGCCCCCGACAGGGTGGCTCACCACTGATGTTGAGCAGGTGGGTGAAGAAGAAGGACTGCTTGTGGAAGTCCTCTATGGCGAGGACTATGGGTCCATCCAGGCTGCTCCGCAGGGTCTTCTTGGAGCCACTTTTGTCTGCGATGAGCGATTCAAGCATGGTCCGCACCATGTACAGCTTGAAAAAGAAAGGAAGATGGGAAGGTCAGGGGCTGGCCTTCCATCCAGGGGAAAAGGTTGCTTTGTGCTGTGTTTCTATTCTTTTTTTCTGAAGATATCTGCCCTTAAAAAGCACTGTCTTAAGGAAGCACCAGTTTAGGGTTGGAGAAGTAAATTTGGAATGTGTAACCTTCAAGAGGGAGACTGGCCAGCCTGGCAGGATGTTCTGCCTGGGGCCGGCAGCCTCCCGGGTGGGAGGACCTGGTAATACCAGGTCTTTCAAGGCCCAGGGTCCTGCCTGCTCTGCTTGGCCCAGGCCGTGGGCATCAGAGGAGAACCTCATTCCATGTCACCCTGGAGTCGCTCCCTGCTTTACTGGACAGCCACGGTGGCACCAGGGGTAGAGCACTGAACTCAGAGTCAAAAGAATGGGGTTCAAGGCTAGGTACGCCCCTGACTTTCTGTGTGACCTTGGGCAACAAAGTCCCACTCTGGGCCTCAGTTTTCTTATCTGCTAACGTGAGGAGGTTGCACCAGATGCTTTCTCCAACCAGTCCCTTTCAGCTCTGACATTCCAAGGAACTGTGAAATGGGGTAGGATCAGAGCAAGCCCCCCACCACCTCAGGTTTCCGACCCTCAAGACCGAGGGACAGCGCCTCTGCAGGTATCAGCTGCATGGTACAGCTTGCCGAAATGCTGGGTGGATAGCAGGTGAAGATCGGTACTTACACAGGAGGCCTACTAGACAATTAACTCCTGCTTACAGAGAGCCTTAAGTGCAAAGGGCGCAAGTGCTAATCTACATCTTTCCACATCATGTGTCTTTGAATCTTAGGGCTGGAAGGGGCCGTGAACAGCCAGGCTAGTCCATTCCTGCTGCCTCCTGGAGAAGGGTACCCAACCAACCCAGCCAGGCGGTGTTATACCAGGGATCGGCAGCCTCTTCGGCCCTGTGTGCCACCAGTGGGGTGAAACAAAGCCCGCGGGGACCACTGGCAGGCCTAAGACATAGATAGGAGAGAGGAGGAGGGAATGGGAGGGCAGGAGAGACAGGGAAGAGGGAGAGAGAGAAGAGAGAGAGAGAGAGAGAAAAGCAAGAGGTATTGTATACGGTGGGAAAGCCGCCACGACTGCTAGAGGCCATCTGCCGACCACCTCTGAGATGCTCCAACCTCCCTCTGCCACCACGTCCATGCTGGCCGCCTCTGATCTTCTCTAGGACCACACCCACCACGCGCCTGGCCTGGGCTGGGCAGCACGGCCACAGAAAGGAGTGGCACGCCATCCCTGGCACAGCACTTTCCTTTGTGGTGAAGGAACTACGGGGCTGCTGGTTTATCAGGCAGCCCACCCTCTGCAACCCTGTCGGTGGGCACGGCTGACCATCCCTAAGACTCGAGAGGCACTGCTCTAATGACGGCCTTTGGAGGCCTCCAAGAGAGGAGTCTTCAATCCAGTCTGTGCGGGTGTCGACTGATTGGTACCAAATTCTAACGATTTGAAAAACCATTTCATCCCTAAGAGGGGAAACGTTTTCCCCACCTACTTTTACTAAACAAAGCATTTAATTCACCAGAACAGTAACCTCCCAGCTCTGCCAGATGCCACGTCTACTGTGCTCCCAAGGCCCTAACAGAGCCCCAGGGTGGGAGTCAGGAGACCTGGTTCTCGTCCCACCTCCATCTAAACTCACCTTGTGACTTGGACAAGTCACTTCCCCTCTCTGGACCTCAGTTTCCCCATCTGCAAAATAGGGGGAGGAACTAGTTTGCGACTAGTTTGTCTCTAAGGGCTCTTCCAAGCTGACTGTCTAGGAGTCTATGAAGTGTGTCTGTGCCACCCTAACATGACTTGGGGGTGTCGGGGGGCCTAACTGTTGGTGACACGCCTTCTCATATTATCTTTATAAATGCTCCGTTCTCCCTCCCTGCCCCCCACCCCTCTCTCATTCTCTGCCTGTTGGCCCCCTTTTGCAACCTCCTCCTTTCCAGTTTCTCTTTTGCCTCGCCTGGAAGCAACACCCAGAAGCCCTGCTCAGCCCCTCCAAGCCATTCTGGACTGGAAAGGTCTCTGGCCCTTGGCATGACACAGAACCGTCTGTAGAAGCTTCCTTGAGAAGTTCCATGTCTCTCGAGCAGGCAAGAAAAGTGCAAAGGGGTCTGTGAGCTGCGGGCCAAGGGAAGCTACGATGCCAGTGCTGAGAACCCAGCTGTCCCGGGTGCTGCCTCCTTGCCCCCACCCCGTGCCCAGACACAGACACACATACAGTGAGAAGCGTCAGGGGTGGGCCTCAGATGGCTCATCTCAGATGATTCAAGGAATCAGGATTTCAGAGATGAGAGAGGTTTAAAGGTCATGTGAAGCAGGAGTTCCCAGCCTGGGGCTTTGGGGGCCTGTAAGACCTTTAAAAGCTATAATGGGTCCATATGCTTTTTCTCAATAGCTCAAAAAGCCTACCAGAAACTATTTACCCTTAAGTAGGGGGCAAGGATTTAACTAAGATGACTAGGTTCTTTACTTTTTTTTTCTGTAATTCTACCGACTACTTTGGATAAGCCACAGACAACCTCTCGTTGTTGAAAAAGCTCCGGTTGGCAACTCTGAATATCTCTGATTATTAGACTTTCTCTAAGTGGTTGAGGGCTTTGGATACTTGTGATGTTGGTGGCGGGGGGTACGGGGAATAACAAAAGCGGTGTTTTGTCAGTAACGTGATCTCATCCAAAGTTTTCATTTAACGGAGAAGATAACCAGAGCTCAGAGAGGTCAAGGCACTTGCCCAAGATCCCGCAGCAAGTCAGAGGCAGAACTTAGGAATTCCCAAGCTAGGACATCACTACAGGGGAAGCGGGGGTCAGCGTTCATTAAACAGGGACAGGATAGATGCATACAGATTTCACTTTAAACTTCTCCTATACTTTGGAACCTGCACTTCACAGGGCTAGGACAGCCGGTCCTGGTATTACCCCCCTTTGCCAGATTAGACAACTGAGGCACAAAGAGATCTGTGTAACGTGCCCGAGGTCACACAGGTATCTAGGACTAGAATCCAGGTCTCCTGAATCTTAAGTCAGTGGTCCTCCCTCTTATATCAAAACAAGATGGCAGAATAAGACTAGAGCAGCCGCTTGACCCTGCCCCTCCTGCCTGAGGACCCCCAGCCCCACTGCCCCATGGTCCAGCCAGGATGACGTACCATAGCCTGGCTGGCCTCTGAGTCAGCAGAGCTGACCTGTGCCTGGAGCCGCTTACCTGTGTGCTGGAGGGCCCCACGGCACGGCGGGGCACCTTGATGTCAAATCCACCTTTGGGGTCCTTCTCCCCTCTCAAGCACGGGTCATTGGGGGGCTCTCGGCCTCCCTCCCAGTCACAGATGGTTTTCCGAATTGCCTGTAGGACACTGGGGAAGGAAGAACCTGGATTCAGACCAGCTGGAAAGAGGCACTGCAAGCCTGTTTCTAGAGGCCATGGTGTTCCAGGACTACGTGCCTTAGAACTCCTGGCACGCTTGTGAAACATGCTCACTCCAGGGCCCCATCCCCAGGGATGCTGGCTTAACAGATTGGAGGTGCAGCCCAGAGGTCTGCATTTTACAAGTGCCCCGGTGATTCTGAGGCCCGCTGGCTGTCTGAGAACTCAGCTCTGAGGCCACACAGTGGGAGAGAACCTGAGTGAAGGATGGCTAGTTTTCTTTTTGCTTACAGGACAGTTTCATTAGTCCATTTAAATCTCTGTATATTTAAAACTTGAATAATAGCTTATATCTGTGGCACACTTACTCCATGCTGCTGTGTGCTTAGGTCTATACACGGATTATCTCATTTCATCATCCCAACAGCCTAGGGAGTAGGTACCATCATCATCCACAGTTTACAAATGAGGGAAACTGAGGTGTAGAGAAGGTAAGTAACATGACTAAGTTCACACAGCTAGACAGTGGTGGATATGGGCTCCAAACCCAGAGATGGAGGCTTAATTCATCCCAAATGTCCAATCTCCTGAAAGGGCCTCATAGGACTTGCTGGAACTCACTGGAAGGTCCGTTTGTGTTCAGACACTTCTCTGGAAGCTGACTGATCTGGGAACGTCCTCTGTGGCCTGCACCCAGCACCCCCGATTTTGGATGTGGCCCCCTGAAAAAGGCCATCTGAAGACCCACCTGATGAGGACATTCTTCTTCTTCCGCACTGCCTGCCTGAGGGGTTCACGCAGGGTCACCTGGGCAAAGTCCTGCAGGGCTGCGTAGATGGTGTTCCTGATGGCCTGGTTGAAGACGCTCTCCATCCTGCCCATGAGCACCTGCAGGCCTTTGATCATGGCGATCACCTGGCCAGGCACAGATCGAGGTCAGGCTCACTGTGCCTTGGCATACCCGTCTGTCCGGTACCCTCACCACATCTCCGGGGGGGTGCTGGAGGAGACATCCTGAAGCACGAGGCCAGCGAGTGCTACTCAGAGTGTCAGTTCACGGCTGGGTGGAAACGTGTGCCAGAAGAGAAATCAGCACTCCGCCTCCCTTATCAAGGAAGCGCTGCTACAGAGCAAAGATGTCAGCCACATGCTGCGCGTGTGCCTCACCATCAGCTGATTTTCATTCTGGCACCGGCCCCCATCTTGCCGCTGACTGGTGACGACTGGCAGCTGGTCCATGGACCATGTTTTGAGCAGCACTCTGACTTTGAGAGGTCTCTCCACATCCCATGTACCCACAGACAATATCAAATAGAACTTCTTTCTATAGAATTTTTACAATCTTTGCTTTTGAAGTGATTTGGCCAGTTGCTGCTTGAGTCCATAAAATAGGATTCCTATAGAAGTCTTGTGGGGAAAGGCTTCTGCCCTTCTATCTACCTCCTCCCTAGCCCCTTAACTCACTTATCTGTCTGCAGAGGTGGGGAGACAGGTAACTAGGATGCGTGTAGCGTCACTCTGACCTTGGCGCTCACTTGGGATCTGTCTGCCTGTGGGGTGTGTCCTCTCCTCTGGGTGCCTGTCTTGTCCTTGCGGTAATCACCCCTCCCCATCCCGAGGATGGGAGGTGTATATTTATGCAGCTGTTTTGCCTGTTTCCCAGTGGGAAGTTTCATGGGATGGGAGGAATAGGAAGCCTGGTGTGGCCTTGAGTGAAGTCACATTCTCTGGTCCAGCTTTACCAAACCTGATCCTTTGACCCCCGTCAGCCTCAAGTGCTAACTTCCAGATTAGCTCAGAATTCAGAGGGGAGGGAGATCAGCTCGGTGTTTTGTGACCACCTAGACGAGTGGGATAGGGAGGGTGGGAGGGAGATGTAAGAGGGAGGAGATATGGGGATATAAGTATATGTATAGCTGATTCACTTTGTTATAAAGCAGAAACTAACACACCATCGTAAAGCAATTATACTCCAATAAAGATGTTAAAAAAAAAAAAAAAAAGGAATTCAGAGGGGAAAGCCTTGTCAAGTCAGCCTCCTGACAACTGCCACACTTGTCACACCCCTCATGACATGGTCGATTTCCTCCCTCTGCTCCAGACTGTAAGAACTGCAGGGGTGAGGCTTGGCACGCTGTGTAGGCTCCATCCCTGGGGCCCGGGGCCCTAGTGGGCCCTCAAGAGATTTTTCTTGAAAAGCAATGAGTAAATGAACGAATGAGCTTAGATGCTAAGCCTTTATGTTCCTCCAAACTGTAAATGAAGAAATAGAACATTCGAGGCAGGAGAAATAGTGAGAATAGTTCAGAAGGTAAGAATTTTCACTAGAACCAACAGTCTAATGGTTTTGCTGAAGAGAACCTTTATAGTGCAGAAATAATGAGAGAGAAGCTCTAAAGGAATGTTAATTCATAAAAGAATCTGGGATCCTGGCTGGCAATGAAACCAGGAAATAAGGGACAAAGGAAGGACAAAATAATGAAGATTTTTCAGAATAACTCAAAACACAGAAGAGTATGCAGATCTGTTAGACCTAAGGGAAAATCTTTGCAACTTTGGGCTAGGCAGAGATTTCTTAGCTAGAACACAAAAAATCACAAACCACAGAATAATAAATAAGTTGAACTTCCTCAAAATTAAAAACAGGTGCTCTGTAGAAGGCACCCCCCCCCCCAAAGAAATGAAAAGACAAAGTCACCGATTAGAAAAAATATTTGCAATGTATTTGTGAATAAGGACTTGTATCTAGAATACATAAAGATTCTCACAATTTAATAGTAAGAAGATGGAAAGGTAATTGTAAAAAATGGGCAAAAGATTTCAACAGACAACACTTCACAAAGGAAGATGTATGAATAGCCAATAAGCACATGAAAAGATGCTCAATATCATTAATCTTCAGGGAAATGCAAATTGAAACCTCAGTGAGATGTACTAAATATCCATTAGAATGGCTAAGATTAATAAGACTGACAGCACAAGCACTGTGAGGGTGTGTGCAACAGAACCCTCATATATAACTGGTGGGAATATAAAACGGTACACCCGCTTTGGAAAACTGTTTGGCAGTTTCTTAAAAAGTTAAACATACACCTCCAATATGACCATTCCACGAGAAATAAAAACCTATGTCTACACAAACACTTATACTCAAATATTTAAAGCAACTTTGCTTACATTGGCCAAAAGCTGGAAATGGCCCAATGTTTATCAACAATTGAATAGATACACAAATTGTAGAACAGCCACGCGATGGAAAAATACTCAGCAATGAAACGAAACAAACTATTGATACAAGAAACAATGTGGATGAATCTCAAAATTATTATGCTGAGTGAAAAAGCCACACGCACAAAATACATACTATATGATTCCACTTAAATAAAATTCTAGAAAATGAAAACAAATCTATGGTGACAAAAAATGTGATTGTTTAGGGCCAAGGATGGAGGGAAGGATGGATTGCAAATGGCATACGAAGTCTTAAAGGGAGATGAAAATGTTCTGCATCTTGTGTTTTTGGTTTCACAGGTATACATACAACGGTCAAAACTTTGTGAAATATACACTTTAAATGGATGCAGCTTACCAAATGTAAATTATACCTTAGTAAAGCTCATTGAAAAAAAACAATAATATTCTCGTGGAGATAGCACATTCACGACACAAGAGTTGGGTGCGATTAAAAAAACAAGAAACATTCAGAGAACAAGATGGAGCTTTTGGACATTTAAAATATTATAGGCAAAATAAAAAATACTAACAGAGTTGAAAACTGAAATTAAGGAAATATCCCATAAAGCAGAACAAAAATAAGTGATATGCAATAAGACAGAAAAGATAGGAAAATTAGACACTAACTCCTGGGCATCCAACATCTGACAGATAGAAAACCCAGAAAGACAGAACAGAGAAAACAGAGAGGAGGAAATTATCAAAATTAAAATTCAAGAAAATTTCCCAGACCTATGGAACTTGTATTTCCACACTGCAATGGCCTATTTAGTGTCCCAAACAATGAATGCAAAAGGCCCTTATCATGATGCCTTACAGTGAAACTTCAGAAAAACTGTGATAAAGAGATGAGACTATAAGATTCTACAGATGAAAACGAAAGAATAAAGTTAGACTCGCATTTCCTAATTTCAAAACTTACTACAAAGTTACAGTAATCAAAATGGTATGGTATTGGCATATAGAAAGACATATAGATCAATGAAAGAGATCTGAAAGCCCAGAGATAAACCCTTACATTTAGAGTCAATTGATTTTTGACAAGAGTACCAAGACAATTCAATGGAGAAAGAATACGCTTTCCAACAACTGGTGCTGGGACAACTGGACATCTGCATGCAAAAGAATGAAGTTGGACCCCTACTCACACCATATACAAAAATTAACTCAAAATGACCAAAGGCCTAAATGTAAGAATTGAAACTATAAAAATCTCAGAAGAGAACATAGGAGTAAATCTTTGAGAACTTGGATTAGGCAATGGTTTCTTAGATACGACACCAAAAGCACAAGTGACAAAAGGAAAAATAAAAGGAACTTCATCAAAATTGAAAACTTTTATAAAGATGTTAAAAAAATAAATAAATAAAAACGTTAAAAAAAAAAAATTGAAAACTTTTGTGCTTCAGAGGATACCATATAGAAAGTAAAAAGACAATCCATGGAATGGAGGAAAATTTTTTCAAATTATATGTCTGATAAGGGACTTGTATCCAGAATATATAAAAACTCTTTCTTTTGGTGTTTGAATATTGATATATTTTTAAATATACCAGTTCTGGGAAACAAGATGCATAATAAAATTTTTTCCTCTTTTTCATTTTGGCTCATAAATTTGGCTGCACTTTAGAAAACAGTCCCTATTTTCCTGGTAACCATGGCAAATTAATTAGCTTTTTCTGATACAGAATATATAAAAACTCTTATACTTCAAAAATAAAAAGACAAATAACCTAAAATAAAATGGGCAAAGAATCTGAACAGACATTTCTCCAAAGAAGCTATGCAGATGGCCAATAAGCACATGAAAAGGTGCTCAATATCATTAGTTATTAGGGATATGCAAGTCAAAACCACCATGAGAAACTACTTCACAACTAGGATGGCTAAAATAAAAAAGACCATAAGTGATGACAAGGATATGAAGAAATTGCAACTCTCGCACACTGCTGGTGAAAATGTAAAATGGTGCAGCTGCTTTGGAAAACAGTTTTTACAGTTCCTCAAATTTTTAAACGTAGAGTTACCACGTGACCCAGTAATTCTGCTTCTAGGTATACACACAAGAGAATGAAACATATTTCCACACAAATACTTGTACACGAATGTACATATCAGCATATTCATGATAGCCAAAAAGTTGAAACAACCCGAATTTGTGAATATATAAACAAATATGATATATTCACGCAATGGAATATTATTCAATCATAAAGGAATGAAGCACTGATATATACTAGAACATGGATGAACCCTGAAAACATCATGCTAAGTGAAAGAAGCCAGTCACAAAGGACCACATATTATATGGCTCCATTTAAATATAATCTCCAGAAGAGGCAAAACTATGCAGACAGAAAGTAGATTAGTGGTTGCCAGAGGCTGGTGGGGAAAGGGATGAATGGCAAATGACCACTAATGGGTATGGGTTGTTTTGGGGGGATAACAAAAATGTTATAAAATTAGGCAGTGGTAATGGTTTCACAGCTCTGACTATACTAAAAATAAGTGTACACTTTAAAGGGTGAATTTTTTTATATATAAATTATATCGCAATAAAGCGATTGTTAAAAAATTATACAGAGGAAAAAATAACAAGGAAACAGGGATTAGACTAGAATCCAACTTTTCAGCAGCAACACTAAAAGCTAGAAAACAATGGAATAATACCTTCAAAATTCTGGGAAAAAATTATTTACAATTTAAAATTCTCTAGCCACTCACTATAAGTGAATTTAGAAGTAAAACATTTTCAGATATTCAAGATCTCAGAAATATTTTCCTCCATAATCCCTTTCTTAGAAAGCTTTGGAGGATATACTCCACCAATATAAAGAGTCAGCCCTGGGGTCCAATACAGGAGAGGGACAAAGGGAATCCCAGGGTAATGATGATGAGATATCTCAGATCAGTAACTGAACAACAGATCTAGAGACAAATCAGTTCAGGTTGGAGAGAAGGAAAAGGGGCTTCAGCGGGAATGGCTCCAAAAAAAAAAGAGTAATAAAATTCATAAAATAATGATTGTGATTAGCTCTTTCGTAGGAAGTTTTACATTGGTATGTTTGAGGGCTCCTTTTTTATTGGATCATAGAAAACTTATCAAACAAAAAGGCAAAAGCTGTGCCGGAAAAGAGATGTATTCATATTAGACCACATGACTCAGCAATGAACAGTTACTCAGTTATAGTAATACAGAGCAACCGTTAATTTAACAAAAAAGTGTTAAATTGCCACTTTGGGAAGATGGGAGAAAGGAATTGGGTGTATTGGGGGTGGAAATGGGAGGTAGAGATGAAAGAACTAAACTGTTTTCTCCCAAAGTACGAAATCAATAGAAAATGCCATGAATTGAAAAACCAGGGAACAGCCCCATCAGGCTGTTAGTGGAAGTACAGAGATAAATACCAGAAGAAATAGCTTGACAAGGTGAAAAGATGTTTCCTATTTTGGGACTCAGGAAGGAGTGAGGTGGTGCAGGTTAGTGTAATATTTTTGCCTTGTTTTAGTGTTATTTAATGCCATGTAAAATTACTTTTCTTTCTTTAAAATTTAATTTAATTAATTATTTTTATACAGCAGGTTCTTATTACTTATCTATTTTATACATATTAGTGTATATATGTCAATCCCAATCTCCCAATTCATCCCACCACCACCACCGCCCCCCCCAGAATTACTTTTCTTAAATTTATTTTTACATGGTTTACTAACAAAATAAAAATTATAAAACCTCTCAATGTAAAGTAAGGACTAGAAGGAAATACAGAAAATGCCACTGGTGGTTGTAGTTGGATGATTTTCTGAGACTGTGGGAAGGTGAGTGTAGGAGTGGGGTTGAGAGGAGCATTTCCTAAACTACCTATGGTGCCTATGCATTGCTTTTATTAAAGAAAGAAAGGTATAAACAGTTTTACAAAGTTGTATGTCCTCTTTGACTGAAAGTCTCATTTTATATAAATAGGCTTGAGGAGGACTTTCTCGCCCAGTGATGACTGGGCAACTGTCTTCCAGGCTGACTATTTGCAATGGAAGTGCCAGGAGGTCAGGACCACTCAGCTCAATGCCAAGTGTTGATTACAATCTGTCCGGGGAGAGAGGAGAGACCCACACGACCATCAGCGGGTGAACACATCAACCAAATGGGGTGAGTCCACGCAACAGACTATCACTCAGTCATAAAAGGGAATGCAGGCTTCCCTGGTGGCGCAGTGGTTGACAGTCCGCCTGCCAATGCAGGGGACGCGGGTTCGTGCCCCGGTCCAGGAAGATCCCACATGCCGCAGAGCGGCTGGGCCCGTGAGCCATGGCCACTAAGCCTGGGTGTCCAGAGCCTGTGCTCCGCAACGGGAAAGGCCACAGCAGTGAGAGGCCCGCGTACCGCAAAAAAAAAAAAAAAAAAAAGAGGGAATGCAGTACTGATTTGTGCTACAATGGAGGGACCTTGAAAACATGAAGTAAAAGAAGCCAGACACAAAAACCACATATGATACGATTCTACTTATAGGAAACAGCCAAAATAGGGAACTCCATAGAGACAGAAGGAGACTGCTTAGGGCTGCAGGGATAGGGAATAGGGGGTGATTGTACTGGGTTCTTCTTGAGGTGATGAAAATGTTCTAAATTTGACTGCGGCTGCCCGGCACTGGCAATATATTAAAAATTAATGAATTTACATTTTAAACTCGTGGTACTCCTCATCTGACTTCTGGCTGTGCAGCCTGGAGCCCGTCACCACCTGGGGAACATCAGCTGTCACCCTCACTGTCGACGCACCTGGCACTTTTCTACCTTATTTCACTGATTCCCCCAAGAACACTGCAAGGGAGTGCTATTATTATACCCCTTGACAGATAAACTGAGGCTCAGACAAGTGCCTTGCTAAAGGCCACATGCCTTGTAGATGATTGAGGGTTCAAATTCAGGTGGTGTGACGCCCGGGGCCCACTCACAACGACCCTGGTTGACTGCAGCACAGCACCTTTCAGACTTTTGGGTCTGTGATTTACAGTAGGAATTGTATACTGTCTACTAACTCAGGAACACGTACCTGCCTGAAATGACCCCACTGAGCCTCAGTTCTTTAAAGTACAGCCTGGAGAGCAGCTAAAGAGCAACTCTAACCCCTAATGTGTATGACGCTTTATAGCCTTCACTGCTCATCTACATCATTATCTCTGGTAATTACTCTTTGATTTTCAACAATAATGCTGGGATGGAAGTGGGTAAAGATAATCAGCTCCATCTTATAGATAAAGAGGCTGAGGCTCAGAGAGATGAAGGGTCCGGGGGCAGCATCCAAGTCTCTGACTTCTAGGCTTCAGAGAGTCATGAAAGAGGAAGCTGTCACTCATAACCCAGCAAGAATGAGCTCCGTCACCCTCACAGACATATCTTTTTGTAATCAGACAAACAAAAAAACCAGATCAGAAGGTTATAAAGCAGGAAGTAGAATCCTCCCTTTAGAAATTACTACTGTTAATGGTTTGGTATATATAAACATATACACTTATGTCCTTCCATTTTGAGCAAATGTGCAAAAGTATATTAATTTTGGTAGAAATGGCATCATTTTACATGCTGCCCTTTAACCTGTTTCTTTTTTAACTTAACAATACACGGTGTATATCTTTTCATGTCAGTACATCCATTTTAGTGGCTGCATAGTATTCAGTGATATAGCTGTACCTTTATTTATTTTACCTGGTCCATACTGAAGGACATTTCAGTTGTTTCACATATTTTGGCCTTATAAACAATACGGCAATAAATGTCTGTTATATACGTCTCGGCACAGTTGGCTTATTTCCCTGAGATATATATGTGCCAAACGGTATGCCCGTTAAAAATCCAAATACAGATGATCAGCTTGCCCTCACAGAAAGCCTGTAAAATGTGGACTGGCCACTCAAAGTATCTGAGAAGGTCTACATCCCACTTCAACCAGCAACAGACATCACCAATCTACTAGATCTTTACTATCCTGACTGGTCAGCATTCTTTCTCATCTTAGTTTCGATCTGAAGTTCTCCAACCACTCCTCAGTCTGGGCATTTGTTATATCTCTTTTGGCCACGTGTTTTGTCCCTGCTGTTTGGTCTAATGGAGTGCCTCTTTCTTTGGGATTCTAAGAACAGAATGCATTTCTCACCGCTTCTGAAAGAACAACTTGGGGCAAAGATGAATTCGGGTGGGTGGAGGGGGCAGGGAAGTGCATGCACAGGAGGCCCATGGCTGCCGCCCGGCCCAGCACCCCTCCAGGAAGCCCTACGGCTGCAGACACGGAGCAACCTCGGGGGTGGGGGGCGAGGAGACGCAGGGAGTCAGCACCCACCTCGACGAAGGCAAACTTCTCCTCACTGGTGTAGTTGTAGCGGGTGGCTCGCTCATACTCCTCGGCCGTGCCCGGGCAGTCCTTGTTGCAGAACTTGTCCGTGGGGTGAACGAGCTTCCAGGAGTACTGGGGTGAGAGGAGAGACCCACGCGTCCATCAGCAGGTGAATGAATCAACCAAATTGGGTGAGTCCACACAACGGACTATCACTCAGTCATAAAAGGCAATGCAGTACTGATCTGTGCTACAATGGAGGGACCTTGAACATGTGAAGTAAAAGAAGCCAGACACAAAAACCACACATGATACGATTCTACTTATAGGAAACAGCCAAAATAGGGAACTCCACAGAGACAGAAGGAGACTGCTTAGGGCTGCAGGGATAGGGAATACGGGTGATTGTACCGGGTTCTTCTTGAGGTGATGAAAATGTTCTAAATTTGACTGCGGCTGCCCGGCACTGGCAATATACTAAAAATTAACAAATTTACATTTTAAATGGGTGAATGGTGTGGTGTGGTGTGTGAATTATATCTTGATAAAGCTGTTTAAAAAACAGAGTGCCAGAGAGAGGCAGGGGCAGACAGATTCCAAGTGAACAGAGTTCAGGATGGAGGGGGCCGGGAAGGGGCAGACCCTCTGCCCTGCGACACCTACCACCTCCATGACATGGGCGCTCCACTTGGACAAGAGCTGCAGGCCCCGCAGGGCCAGGTCAAAGAGTTCGCGGTACTCCTCGTCCGACTTCTGGCTGTCCAGCCCGGAGCCCGTCACCACCTGGGGAACATCAGCTGTCACCCTCACTGTCGACGCACCTGGCACTTTTCTACCTTATTTCACTGATTCCCCCAAGAACACTGCAAGGGAGGTGCTATTATTATACCCCTTGACAGATAAACTGAGGCTCAGACAAATGCCTTGCTAAAGGCCACATGCCTTGTAATAGATTGAGGGTTCAAATTCAGGTGGTGTGACGCCCGGGGCCCACTCACAACGACCCTGGTTGACTGCAGCACAGCACCTTTCAGACTTTGGGGTCTGCGATATACAGTAGGAAGTGCATACTGTATACTAACTCAGGAACACGTACCTACTTAGAGGTATTCAATATAGGCATGAACAGTTTTCACGAAACAACTTTATGCTCAATACTTGAGATTTCCTCTGATTTTTTATTCCATTTCATAACAAAATGCTAATTAGAAAGCAACTAAATTGATTTCACAACTCAATTAGAAATGACTCACGGACTGAAAAGCACTGGTGAAGATAAACATCTATTTGAACATGTAATATTCCACCGTGAAATACTGTATGTATGTATACTGTGCGTATGCATAGATATATGTGTATATATGTGTATGTGTATGTGTATGTGTATAGATATACATATAGAGCCAGTCCTCATTATTTGTGGATTCTATATCTGTGAATTTCCCTATTCACTAAAATTTATCTGTAACCTCAAGATCAATCCTTGCAGTGCTTCCATGGTCAGATTCAGACGTGTGCAGAGTGGGAAAAAATTTGAGTCATGTTCCCAGCTGAGGCTGAACAAGGCAACTCTCTGCTCTCTTGTTTCGGCTCCTACTGTACACAAGTGTCCCGTTCCTGGTCTATTTAGTGCCCCATTTTCCTCATTCTTATACTTTTTAATGGTGATTTCATTATTTTAAATGGCCCCCAAGCACAGGGCTGATGCTCTGTCTATGCCCCTATGAGAAAGGAGGCTGTGATGGGCATTATGGAGAAAATATGTATTTTAGATAAGCTTTGCTCAGGCATGAATTATAGTGTTGTTGGCTGTGATTTAATGCCAACAAATCAACAATATATATTACATAAGGCGTCTTTAAGCAGAAGCGCATGTAAAATAAGGTTATATACTAAAAACCAGCTGATGGAAACACTGTGATCGGAAGCTCACAGGAACCTACCCCTGTATTTTCTCAAAGAGTGATGGTTCAGTACTTGCTGATTTAGTGTTGACGGCCACTTTATAGAATATAACTGCTGTGAATACTGAGAGTGGTCTGTACATACACATGTATAAGCTGTATAATGCTAAAAATAGCTTTGAGCCAGACTCATTCTTAGATCATACCAAAACTGAACAAGGAATGAAGGGGTCCCCAGCACTTAAATTATTCCCATAGCTTATGTTTAGTTCATTGTCACATACAGTTAAGAAAGTCAAAGGTTTGGGCTTGACCCTGGTCCATGTCCACCAGAAGCCCTCTTGAGAATGTGGGCCACTCATCTAATGACCACACCACCTGCATTTATCTGGCTGTTCTCATTTCAAATATGATGCCCTTGGATCAAAGACATTTCCCTAGTTTGGGTTTTGGAAAGCGTAACTATGGCCATCGGCCACATGGTGGAGCCAGTGGGCACATGCGTGGTAGTGCAGAGTCTTCCAGGAGCTCCAGGTAATAAGGGAATTCAAATCTGGAGACCTATATTTATTAAACCAACATATATATTCATTAGAAGGGTTTATACAGAAAGAGATCCAGAAGGATATATACATCCAAATGTTAATCATAGTTGGTTCTGGGTGGAAGGATTTTACATGACTGATTTTCCCTCCTGCCTATCTGTATTTTTCCTGAGGTTTGTGCACCGAGCATGCTTCCCTACAAAAAAAAAAAGGAAGAAAAGAAAAATCCAGTGCCAGTGAAAATGTAATTAGTGGGATCATCACAGGAGATTTTTATGACCTTATTTTGCTGCTAACTGTATTTTCTGGCCTATTACAATGATTATTTATAATTGTAGTTTAAAAATATTTAGATGGTGTTATCACCATGATTGTTCAGAACTTTGTTTCTCTTGCCATCCAGGGTGGAGATGGTTTAGATCATGCACAGACTAACGATTACTGGGCTGTTACTAGTTGCTAGGCACAATGCATTTTCCATGCATCATATTGTTTAATCCTCTCAATGAACCTTTCCAGATACTATTCGCTCCATTTTGCAGATGAGGAAACTGAGGCTCAGGGACGTTGAATAACTTGTGAAGGTCAGCAGCAGAACCAGAATCACATCCAGTTCCATCTGGCTCTAAAATCCATGCCACCAGTGTGTATTCCCTTACTCCTTCACTCTCCATGATCTCACCTCTCTTCTGGCCGGTCCTCACCCCTCCCCACCCTGGGCCCACACAGGCCTCCATCCCAGCAGCCAGAGCGAACTCACCTCACTGTTGCTGTAGCGAGCGAGTTCGGAGATAAAGCGGATGTGGTCATCCCGGATCTGAACCATCTGCTCGCAGATATTGTACTGGGGGCTGATGCTGCTCTGGGTGCACGTCCACCTGGGCAGAAAATCAGGGGGGTCAGAGTGGGTCCTGGCCTTAGGCACCTGGGTGGGGCAGGCTCCTTCCATTCACTAGCTGCTCCTGGTGCTTGGCCAACGTGGCCGGCTCCCCTGGGTGGACCAAGAGGTGTCCCAGCTACCAGCAAGAGTGCCTGCTAAATCCCGCTGTGGGGACTGTAGGCTGAACGGAACAGCCTTTTCTCCTCCTGCTTGGGGCTGGCCTCCTCTAAGACCCAATCGCAGGCTTTTCCAGATAACGGGTGTCCACAGTACTTACCAGTCACGTGAGCGGGGAGGGACTTGCAGCCTCTCTAGGGCTGCAAAGGACTGGAATCCAAGCAAAGAAAAAGCAAGGTGGGCAACCTCCCAAACCTATCTACTGATGCCGGCAGCACTACGTCCTGTGGTTGAAGCTGTCGTTGGAGGGGGCCTATGCGCGGGACTGGGGAAAACTAAAGGGATTGTGCCTCTTTTTCCAACAGCGAGCTGGCAACACGGAAGCTCTCTATGGAGAGGAAAACCACAGCCATTCCGAAAGTCTCTCTCATCCTCTCCCCCTTCCTCTCTTCTTTCTCCTCAACTCTCCTCAACTTTTTTGAAAGAGCTCTTTGGGAGAACATCCTAAATTGGGGAGGAAATGAATGAATAAGAATCTTCACTCTCCTTCCCCAAGAGAAAAAAAGACAACCCCGTTCACTGTCCTCTGCCATCCGGTGCCGGGTGACCCAGTGGACAGATTAGCATGGACACCAAACAAAGCAGATATGCGTTGTAGAGAGAATTTACTATTTCAAAAGGAGCTCTGAAAGGGCGCTCCAGAGAATACTCAGAATGGTGACAGACTTCCTCATGCCTATACTTTGGCATGACTTTCCTTTTGAGGTCCTTGTGTAGGGATGGGGACACCATCACTTGAACCTCTGACCACCATCCTGGTCACATCACCACTCCCAACCAACCTCAGGTGGCCGAGAATTCACGCAGGGAAAAGTGAAGAAATGAGTTCAGCATTCGGGACTCCATGCTTTTCCTGAAAGACCTCCTCATACACCAGCAGCCACCGGGTTATGAAAAGACTTAAACCGGCTTTCCCTGGCAAGACTCACCTGCTGTGGCTCAAAGCTGGTGGAGTTCAAGGACACTCCATTTACATACTTTTAAGGCCCTAATACCCTCACCCCTGACTAAAGGATGGTCGGCCCCACTCTGTATGGAAATGCAGGCAGAAACCTCCTTAACAAGGCCAGAGATCAAAGGGGTGGCCAAGATTGCAGCCGAATGTCCCCCAACTTCCATGAGGCACTGACACCCCAGATCTTAGCTCAGATCACCTAGAGTGGTGGTTTATAAAACAACATAAGGAGAGGTCGTCAACCCGCTTCACAGTTGGAACCGTTGGAACAATACCCTCCCCGGCATACTTACAGCATG
Source organism: Orcinus orca (assembly GCF_937001465.1). Taxonomy (NCBI): domain Eukaryota; kingdom Metazoa; phylum Chordata; class Mammalia; order Artiodactyla; family Delphinidae; genus Orcinus; species Orcinus orca. Next base: position 52,490,668 of record NC_064561.1, read on the forward strand.
GACACAAAACCTGAAGAGAGAACCAGTGTGATGAAGAACAAGGCCATCTCGCTCTGCCTGACCACTGAGGGCCGGTCACTCCTCCCCCTTCGCAGGGGTAGGAGGACTCCTGCCGTTCCCCTGCAGGCGGTGTGGGCCACCACGGGAACAGAGAAGGGGCAGGGCTGTGCTCTGAGCACTTTTGAACCCTGGCAGCAAAGGGCAGGTGCAAAAGGGCTCAGAGCACCATCCACTGCTCCCCTCTGCCAGGCGCCAGTGATTGGACAGAATCCACCTGCCCAGGGCTCTGGGGAGGGGGGAGGGGCTGAAGTGGCCCCTCGGCCCCCTGCCCGGGCTGGGCATCCTCGGGGGAGCCGAGAGACATTACGGCAGGCACTCACTTGGACTTGTTCTCTTCATAGTGAGCACTGGTCTTAATGTATCTGGCCAGCTCTATCTGCATGTCGCCGAAAAGGGGCACCACCTGCAGCTGCTGCAAAGGAAGCAAATACAGTGCGTGAGACACGGAGGGAGGGGCCAGGTGGCTGCCTTCCGCCGGGGGAGACAGGCCTCCGTGTGTGCCTCTGGGATGACCCCCAGTTTCTGCTTCCAAAGATGCTACTATGTGACCCTGGAACCACAAAGAGCCCCAGCCAGAGTAGAGGTCCTCCCGTGCCTCCAACCATCCCTATGTTCCAGCAACTGAGCCCAGAGAGGCAAAGTGACTTGTCTAAGGTTACCCAGCAGGCAGAACAGATGAAGAATGAGGACCAGATGGTCTGCCTCCCAGGGCAGGGTCTTTTCTGCTCTAATTTTCCTTGGATTCGAGGATCCTCGCTGCTTTGAGCTCTGCGAGTGGGTGCCCAGATGCCACTGGCTGGGCATGACCTTCTTGAGAAACTCCACAACAGGAAGTGATTGAAACCTCTAACACCTAACACCAAAGGGCAGACGATTCCCATCCAAAGACCGGGAGTAATGGCGAGGAGGCTGGTATTTTCTGTCTGCTTCTTAGGCACTAGGCACTGTGCCAAGCCCTTCAAAACCAGAGGGTTTCAAGGGCAGTGAAACTATTCTGTATGATACCATAATGGTGGATATAGATCATTATATATTTGTCAAAACTTACAGAATGCACAATGCCAAGAGTTACCCCTACTGCAAACCACGGACTTTGGGTGATAATGATGTGCCAACAATGTAGGTTCATGGATTATAACAAACGTACCCCTCTGCTGGGGAGTTTGGACAATGGGGGAGGCTGTGTATGAGTGGAGGCAGGGGGTATACGGGAAATCCCTGTTCATTCTGCTCAATTTTGCTGTGAACCTAAAACTGCTCTAAAAAATAGTCTATTAAGCAAATCAGAAAATAGTATTTCAATCCACAGAATAACTGGGTGAGGTCAGTACTAGTATCATTCCCATTTAACAGATGGACAAACTGAAGCCTTGACAGCTGAAGTGACTGTTTTCAATCACTCCTAGAAGCTAAGGAGCTGGGATTATAACCCAGGGCTTTGACTGGCCTATGTGATCCCACTGAATCCTCAAGGGAACCCCATAAAGTAGACACCCTTAGCATTGCTGTTTTTCGAGCCAGGGAACTCAGTTTCAGAGAAGTTCTGTGACTTTCCCAAAGTCACCCAGCTATGAAATGGCAGAGCGAGCCTAAAACCCAGGTCTTTGTGAGGCGAGATTGTGGTCTTCCACTCCACCCCCATCTCATTCGTGCGGATTTAAGGCAGAGGCAGATTTGGCCAGTTCTCCCAAGATGAGCTCTGTTTTCACTACGGGCAGTTCCAGAGAAAAGTCAAAGTTTCAGCTTCAAAAAGAAGCCAAGCCCAGCCACAGGATGCCTTCTGGTGACTTATTTCCCTCTTAACCTCCAAGAGTCGGTGGGACGTAGGCTTGGCCACACCTTTGAGGGCTTCCACTTTTAATTGAAGCCTGGTTTTCCCGTGTCTGACCTCAGAGGCTCCACTCCAGGCCTGAAATGCCTGATGCTAGAATACACCGACATCATGGAATTCACTTCCAAAGGAGAAAACCCCTTTGCGAAAACCTCAAAGGCAAACCACAAGGTTTTATTGTTAAAGACTTGGGGCAGAAGATCAAATCTCTGAGGCACTGGGATGGACTGACTGTGGGCTGGACGCTGATGAGGCATTCTGCCCAGAGGCACGGAGAGTGAGGGGCCTCTGGTGGGCCAGGAGAGGCTGTGCGTTTGCGAATGTGAATCAATGTAAAATCCAGTCTTTATTCCTCCTGCTTCTGTGGGCTCTGATATATACTGAAAATTAAAGCGGGCTCTGTCTTCTGGGACGCACCTCTTTCTTTAGATGGCAAGGGATTTCAGAAAAGGGAAAAAGCAGTATGCGGAAAGAATCACAAGGCCTCCCGGCCGAATCCCAGCTGAATCCTGAGACTCAGGCACATGCCTTCTATAGTGTAGCTTCCTCTACCCAGGGCAGCTGGAGGCCCTAACATTCTATTCTCCTCCTCTTGGGGTCTTTAAAGCTACAGTTCAGTCAACAAGCCCCACTACTTGCTGGTTCATTTCATTCCTTTCCCCAGAGAGACCACCCCTTGGCCCCCTGCCCAACCCCAGCCCCAGGTGCTGACCTTAAAGAACTTATCGATTTTGCTGAGGTTGATCCTCTTCTTGGCATCCAGTTTGTAAATGTTACTGACATTTCCATCCATCAGGTAGAGACCAAAACCCATGACCTAGAGTGAGAAGAGGCAGAGCCAGAAGCCAGTCACATCCACTGGAAAAGTTTCAAAAAACCAAAAAAAGCAGATCTGTGTCTGTGTTCACATCCCCTGTAGTGACACACTGTGTGACAAAAACCCATGTGTCTTCAAAAAAAAAAAAAGGTGGCGGGGGAAGAGACCCATAGGTCTACTTTCAACCAGAAATTTGATTTCTGTGAAGAAATGCAGAGGACTCTTTCATATATTACCATGGCGGCCACTTCTTGAGTCCTCCCCCATGGGCCAGAGTCTGTGCTTTGGGATTTAGCAGGCGTCATCCTTCATTCTCACAACAATCTTATGAGTCAAGCTCTACACAATAACCTTATTCTACGGACGAGGAATTGGAGACACAGAGAGGTTAGACAGCTTGCCAAGGTCACACAGCTAGTAAGCTGCAGAGACAGGATCTGAACCGGGATCTGACAACAACATGTGGGCACTTAGATCCTTCTTGAGAGAAAGGACTGAGTGGTGCTGTCGTTGCATCCCTGGGCCCCAGCACATCGCAGGCACTTGACGAATACTCACTAGATGGTAAATGGATGTGAAACTATTCACCCCTTTCTCCAAGGAAACTACAACAAAGATTCCCAAGGAATCTCATTGGTGACTTCATTAACAAAAAGACCACATTTTTGCCTGACAATGCTCTATAAGCAGGTCGACAGGCTGATTCTTGATATTCCAGTCCATATAATACTTTCCTGAATGCTGGCTTCTTTTGCTCTTTTTGTCAAATGTACAGCAAGCCTGAGGAGGCCTGAATAGCTAGGTTGAAAGCAGCTTCCCTCAGCACACAGTTGCTATGTGACTGGGGATAAGTCACGTCTGACACCTACGGGAGTGGACTAGAGGATGGGCGTTTGCATTTTGCAGTTCCGCAGGGTGTGCACCAGACTTTTCCATTTAAGGCAGAAGGCGCTCCCTGGTGGCATCTGAGTTCACTAACAAACTGCAGAGACGAGCAGTGCAGGAGTCCAGGTTGAGGAGGCAGAGAACTGAGAGGGAAGAAGGTTGGGAAGCTGAGGCGTGGGAGGATTAAAAGCAGGCAAGAGAAAAGAAGGGCCTGAGAATCTGATGGCAGCATCTAAGGATGCTTGGTGGACTGGGGTTTAGCAACCTACTTAGTGGAAGCAGCAATTCTGGGCAGAGCTATGGTAATTGCCCAGGCATAGCACTGGGGGTGAGAGAGACTGCTGAGCTCTGGGTGACTTCTCTGGATTTCTGACTGTGCAGAGCAAGCCAGAGTGAACAAGACACAAAGCCACACTGTCCTGCAAGCTTCTTCGAGATGTTATGGAAATGTTAAGAAGGGAACACCAACAGGGCTGGGATTCTTGAAATAGCAGGAGGCGACAGGCAGAGGAAAAAAAAGTCAAACCAGCATTGGAATTTTGAAAGGGGAGGTTCTGGGGAAAAACGAATCAAAAGGGGTGATGCATATGAATATGGAGAAGATTATTCATTTCCGGGCTATTGTTGTCAGAGGGAAATTAGAAATAATCTAAGCAGCTAACGATAGAATAATGGCTAAAGAAATTAAAGCTCATCCATATAACATTATTTAAGGGCTGCATAATCTTCCAAATGCATTTAATGAAGTGGGATAAAAATTACACGTGCACAAAATTTATGTAAATTGCATATGTAAATTACATACATATGAAAATATATCAGCACAGAAAAAACGAAAAAGATATACATCAAAATGCTAAAAGTGTTATCTCTGGATGGAAAGATTGTAAGAGATTTAATTTTTTAATGCTTTTCTGTATAGTCCAGATTTTCTACAATAATAAAAATTACTTGGCAATTAAAAAATGAAACTTGTAAACTGATGAAACAAATGTGACCCATTTGGCAAAATACAGCAAAAGTTTGAAGATTCTGCCTTCCCCTTGAGTTGGCAGTTTTCTCCTCCAGGATGTCTGGCTTAACAAGAGTATGGACACGAAGGTGTTCTACAGAGTTTCAATGCAGTTTAGCAAACAAATATCCAACCACAGGGGATCTGTTAAATAACAATGTCCCCATACAATGGAATACTTGGCAGCCATTAAAAAATCACATTGTACTGGCTTCCCTGGTGGCACAGTGGTTGAGAGTCCGCCTGCCGATGCAGGGGACACAGGTTCGTGCCCAGGTCCGGGAAGATCCCACATGCCGCGGAGCGGCTGGGCCCATGAGCCATGGCCGCTGAGTCTGCACGTCCGGAGCCTGTGCTCCGCAACGGGAGAGGCCACAGCAGTGAGAGGCCCGCGTACCGAAAGAAAAAAAAAAAGAAAAGAAAAGAAAAAAAATCACATTGTAGAAAGAGCCTTAATGATGTCTGGAAAGGTGTATATGACATATTCAAGGCAAATAACAGGTTACAAAACACTATATGCAGTAAGATCTGTATCAGTGCTTAAGTAAGAAGAAAGAAATATTAAAAACAAATGATTTTAAATAAGAAGGAGGTGACAGGGCAAGCCCAGGCCCTGGGGTGTGTGACCAAGGGAGCTGTACCTTGAGGAGCATGTGCTTCTCACTGGGGGTCAGATACATCTTGTTCTCGTAGTAATCCACACAGATGTTGACAATGTCGGCCAGCAGCTCCTCATAGCCTGGGATCACTTCCAGTTGCTGGTGGAGACACTAAACAGCAGTGCCCCCCCCCACCCGGTTAGCCACTGTCCTGCATCCTCACACACACACCACCCAGGATGGGCCACCACTGGGCCCTGGGACAGTGCCCGGCCTCACTGACTGCCCCAGGTGGAGGGGAGCCTGCAGCCTCTCCTCAACGTGCCCACAGTGGTTGGTCAGAGTTCCTGCACATCCCCCATGGCAGGGACCTGCTCCCCTTGGGGCCTTCCATTGTATTTCCCGGCAGTTCTGATGGTTAGAAAGTGCTTTATTGGGCTGAGCTGAAAGCAGTTCAGCTAGGCCCGTGGTAATCTCAGCTTAGTTTTGACAGTGTGGACTGAGCCCAAGACGTCTTCTCAGATGATGGTGGGAAGACCAAGCCCAGTGGAGGAGAGCTGGGCCAGCAGGTGTCTCCCTCCTGGCAGGACACAGCAGTACAAAGACATTTCCTGTACAAGAAGGCCTGAGGTCTCCACCCCAGGCCCCTTGTCTCCAAAGGGACACACTGGCCCACGGCAGGGTGTGCATGGGGCTCAGGTGTGGGGCTGGGTCCCCGGGAAAAAACCTGAAGCCTCAACACTGAGGAGCCTTCTGCAGGTAACACAGAGCAGGGAAGGCCCAGTGAAGCCCTGAGAAAGATTTTAGCCCGGAAACCCTTTGAAGATTGAAGGCCCCTCTCAAGTTCAGGCCTGGGTCCTGCTGACATTCCTGCTGGTGCCTGTTTAGGTTGAATTGACAGATGCACAAGACAGGTTATTTTAAGTCAGGCAGAGCGTGAGAGCCACAGCTGCGTGGGAATACCCTGGCAAAGCGGCGGCAGCAACTATGACTACACCTTTTTATGTCCTTGCTGTCTATCAGGCTCTACACGTTAAGGGCTTTTTACATAGTATCTCATTTATTTCTCACCACTGTCCTATGAGTGGCAAAACAACAGCCCCATTTTACAGTCGAGGAAACTGAGGCTTAGACCTTGCCCGAGGCCTCACAGTGGGTCAGTGGAGCGTCTAGGATGAGAAAACAAGGCGGTCTAACTCCAGAACCCAAGCTCTCAATCTACACCGATGCAGAGGCAGAACACTGGCTAGAAGGTTTTCAGAGAACAAACTCCGGAGAGGGTGAAAAGGGCCATCTGTGGTTGGGAGGGGAGACTTAAGTCTGCAGCTTAAAGCCTGAGTAGGGCAAAGGGGACGGATGATCTGGACAGAGCTCCTCTGCTCGTGGGCCCCCCGCCCCAACCTCCAGGCCCTGGCCTGCGTCACGGGATGCCAGGCCAGGACTAACATGGGTTTGCCGTCACCTGGGTGATCCTGTTGTGGTTGGCCAGGAACATGGACAGGTTCTGTGACTCCTGGATAGACTGGGGGTCCGCCATCTTCCTCAGGAACTGCGCCGCCCTGGGACGGGGTGTTGCAGAGAGGGACGCTCAAGCACAGCCGGCCTCAGCCGGGCCTCATGGGCCCCACTTCTCAGCTAACCCGGATACACTGTCCCTGAGGTTAAGGGGCTCTGAACATCACAAGTGACTCTAACATCAAAGGAGAGCGTGTTCTGGAGTCATTTCATTAGGAGGTGTCTGCACCCTTGTAATAAGGGTATCTGAAATTAGGAGGCAAGAACGCGCTGAAGCTCAAAGACCAGGAAAGTTTAAGGGCAGCTAGCATCCCGTCAACCAGCTTGGGGTAGGACAGAGCGAAACGGGCATCCCTGTGCCTCACAGTGACCTCCAGTGAAACTGCACGGTAAGTCACGGAGAAGAATCGCAGGCAGCAGGATGTTTTGTTTTCATTGCGTATTATGTTATTTGTAGGAAAACCTCAATGTTTCTAAACATTGTATGGAAAACCAAAGTCTATTTAACCTGACGGGATTACAGGTGAAGGGATGATGGGTGTGGGGAACACAGCGGGACTTAAAGGGAGAAAACCACAGCACTGGGACTTCTCTAGCCTGACCTGGAGGTGGAGGTGATGCAGCCCGTGTCACGATGGACCATGGAACACAGACAAGACACCTGTCTTGCTCGTGACCCTAGCCGGTCCACAGAGCATGTCGGCTGTGACCATGATGGAAGTAGTTGGCCATATCTGGGGAGAATTTGTGGGGAAGATACTGTACCATGAGCTAGCTGCCTATGGAATCTTTTTAACATTGCCATTTCTGAATGGGGCTCTGTCTTCTGGGTACTCCCAGGTTTCAAGACACTCAGGAGGATAAAACGGTGAGGTATGTTGTCTGTTTTCTCCAGTTACCATGGAGCCCTGGGAGGATGTGGCTCCGGAGGGGGGCCCTCCTCAGCGGTGACACAGAAAATCCTTCCCAAGAGATGTGTACAGACACGTTGGAGCATATCTGAGCCTCAACCAACACAAAGTATATTGGCTGCTTTCGCCTGCCCTCCCCACTTTTGGGTGGCTGTATCCAAATTTCTGGAGAGGACGGACCCCTCCGCCTCCCTCAGTCCTTCTTTCTTGTGAGCTGACACTGACCTCCAACTGACCCCAAGGACGAGCACTCCTCCCATCAGCACCGCCCCAACACACACATACATAGTATAGCGTCTGATGGAGGGATCAGCACATGACCCAAGCTGGAGCAATGACAATCCTCCTTGGGGCTTCTGCAAAAGTATTTGCAAGGAGGAGCATTCTTTCCGTCCTTAGGAGCTGGGGTCGCTACATTGGCTGGCGGGACGCTTACAGCTGCTGGAGGCCACACAGGGCATGAGCCTGCCTGAGAATGAAGCTGATACTGAGGAAAGCTGAGCTGAGAGGTAGAGGGAACCAGACCAACAATATCACCTGAGTACCTGGATCAAGCTGACCAGGACTTTTCTGTTCTGGGAGCCAACGCAGTTTCCTCTTCTACATAAGCAGTTTGAACTAGCTTTCTGATTCTTGCAGAGAATGACTCCTGTGACCATTTGATGATTATATTAATCACAATATAATCTCAGACTGCATGGGACACGGAAAAATGCTGCTGCTCCACAGGTGGGGCAAACGAGGATTTGATTCCACCTTGAGACAGAAAACCCTGCCAAGACCCAGTTCTCCAAAACTCAGCTCTGCACCTTATTCCTTAAACTGCAGAAACAGAGGCAGGCCCCCAACCCCACTGTGTCTGTGGACTGGCTAGCTTGGTTCCGAGAAGGAGACTCTTAGAAGGGCTCTGTCCTCTTCCTCCCACTGGCCACTGGCCAGCGGCCCAGGAAGATGGGGGAGGGGGAGGGGCCCTGACCTCTTGTAGGCAGAGTGATCGTTCTTGACGCTGCACTTCATGTTCTTCAGCTCGTCCAAGACTGCGAACATGTTGATGAACTTGCCCAGGGTCAGGAGGTAGGCCTCGGAGACAAAGTCTTTCCTCCGCTCAGCGTGGCACAGCCGTTTCACCTCACTGCAGAAGCGTTCGATGGCCTTGCGCTGCACGCAGAGGGGCAGCGGGTCAGGATGCGGCGGCCTGGTGGGGTGCCTCACTGCACTCTCTGGTGAGGTCGAGCCTCCCCTGGGGCCCTAGTCAGAGCCTGGACATTTAGAGAAAGGCAAATCTGCCCAGAGGTCTTTCTCAGAGGTGTGCTGAAATACTGAGCTGATTTCTAGAGGGAAGCCCAGAACCTGCCCCCAAGTGAGTCAAACCAATGAATTCATTCACCACGCCCTTGCTAGGAAAACACTGTCTTGTTCATGTGTGTATCCCAAGACCTAGGACAGTGCAGGCACCAGACAATAAGGGGGCAGAGATGGAGAGTGAGAAGGATGCTCAGAGAAAGAGGTCCATTCATCCAACAAACGGGTGTTTACTGAGCATCTTCCACGTGCCAGGCACCATTCTTGGCCCTGGTGTAAAGCAGGGAACAAAACGGAAGAAAAAGTCTCTACCAGAAGGAGCTTATATTCTAGTGATGGCTGACAGAAAACAAAATAAACACATTCTCTCTATTAGAATGTGATAGGTGCTATGGGGAAAAATACAGCAAGGAAAGGAGATAGGGAGGCCTTCAAAGACCAGATCAAGCCACGCTTTCTCCTTCCAGAGTCTAACACAGCTTTCTGGGATGATGGACATGTTCCATACCTGCTCTGTCCAATACAACAGCCACTCATCATATGTGGATACTGAATACTTGAAAAGGCGAGTGCAATGGAGGATCTGCATTTTAAATTTTATTTAACTTTAATTCATGTAGATAGCCGTATGGGGCTACTGGACAGCACAGTTCTAGATTGTCTCAGCTCCTCCCTTCTCTAAATACCTCCTGTCAGGAGGCCCTCAGTTTAGCACATACTTAGTTTTGGGGTAGCTGCCTTCCCGAAGAGATTTTAGGTTCCTCGAGAGCAGGTGCATGATGCTAATAACAGCAGCTGCCCTTTGTTAAACCTGCTCTGTAATGAGGGCTCTACAAACAGGGCACTTTACAAGCAGACCTTATTTATCCCTAGAGAAAACCTGTGAACTAGGCATTCTTTCCAAGGTAAGAAAACTGAAGTTGTCAGAGGTCTGAAATAACTAACAGAACACAGTCAGAATGCGACAGAACCCTGGGCTTCTCTGCCTGCAAGGCTCTACCTGCACCTTCCCCAGATGTTCCCATCTCCCTCCCCCAGAAGGCCAGCACAGAGCTGGGCACAGGGCAGACCCTGGGCCAGTGCTTGCAGGCCTACTTATGAGGCTCATAAATACACGTGGAGGGCACAGAGTGTGTGGCAGGACTCCCACCCGGGCAGAGGGTGGTCTTAAAGCCACCAGCCTGCATTCCTGAATGGCTTCCAAATAAGCATAATAACCAGCTTGCCCTCTTACCTTTCATTCACAGGAGGCTGTGGCTGTCTTTTCTCTTTTCCTCCCTTAAATGCTCATTCTTCTTGGCTTCCCAACTGGTCTCCCTGCTGCCACCCTTCTGCCCTCCTGCCCCTGACACCTGTGCTGCCCCCCACTTCCCATCCATCAACCACAGAGCAGCCAGAACACCTCGATCAGATCATGTCACTGGAAATCTCCAGCGGCTTCCCATGGTGCTTGAAGAAAATCCAGGTGTTCTTCCCCTGGTCTGCAGTGCCCTGTATGAGTAGGTCCCTGCCTACCCTGCTCACTATGCAGCCTCCCTGGCTTCGTTCTATTTCTTAAACATGTCACGCTCCTTGAGGCTTCAGGGCCTTTGCCTTTGCGGTTCCTTCTGCCTGAAACCCTCTGCCCCTGGATCATCACCTGCCAGCCTCTTTCACATCATACAGCTCTCAGTTCAAACACCACCTCCGTGGAGGCCGTCCCTAAAGCTGCATCCATGTCGAAGGTTCTTTAATTGTATTTTATTCACAGCACTTGTTCTGTTGTGTATTGTTAATTGTCAGTCTCTCCTCCCACCCAGAACCCATTCGTCTGCCCACTAGAATGTGAATTATATGGAGGGAGAGGCTTGTCTGTCTTGCTCACCCCAGGGTGGGTCAGGGGCACTACAAAGTGTTTGCCGAATGAATAAATAACATGGCACAGAAATCCAGTACCAGTGTCTAGAAGCGTGGGGACCTACTCAGGTGTCCAGACCCACCCTGACCCCTCACCTGAAAGTACATGAACTTCATGAGCTTAGTGACCTCCGGCTCCAGCACCTCCACTGTCTTCTCATAGATCTCCACTCGGTTGGGCTGCTCGTTGCATTTCACCTGTGGGGAGACAGGGGTTTTCGCACACCCTGGTTTGCCCAGGTGGTCCTGGTTCACACCTGCTGTCTTATTAACAGGGCCCGTTTTCACTGTTGAATGCACCTCATTTAGGATGATCAGTGGTATGGTTACCTAGCGAGAGGAGGCTGGGGTAGCCCTGTCTGACATTCTGATGGGGGCAGAACTGCTCCCCAGACACTGGCTGCAAGAAAGAAACCAGCTGGTCCCCAGAACAGAACCCTCCTCCCCTTCAGTCTGTTCTGTGCCCCGCCCATGAGCTGTACACACGACTACATTGAGCTGCACAGTCTCCCTCCTGCCGCCTTTGCCCCACTCCTACCCCAGTACCCCCTACTCCTATGTGGGGGCCGCTGCCTGATCCTAAGCAGAGAGAAACGTTCTGTCCATGGCTCTGGATGCACTTGGGACAAAGTCCCCTGGCCATACTTGGGCCCATTAAGAAGCCCGTTTTCTCTGCCCGGTGGTTTTCAGCACATCAGAATCCCGTGGCAGATGTGTTCACAGCATGCACGCCCAAGGCTGCTAACAGGTCACTGAAACTGGAGAGTGAGCAAAGGGTAGTGAACACAAGGACATTCTTCACACTGTTGTATAGAAATTCTTAAAATGGAAGCACCTAGCTAAACATCCAGAGGTCGATGATTAAATGGATAAAGTATGATGCATTCATACACTATCATTGTGAAACTGTTAGGGGCAATGAGATACATCTCTGACCTGAGGTGGGAAGATTGCTACCATAAACTGATGGGTGGAAACAGCTGCAGGACAGGAAGGGTAATTTAATCCCGTTTTTATTCAACAAAACACAAAACAGTGTGTGTGTTTGTGTATCCATATATAATACAGGTATAGAGAATCTGAAAGGGTGCGAAAACCAAGCTGTTAATAAGTAGTGAGCTCTTGGGGTTAGGATTGGGAGCAAGGTAGAGGAATGGTTTCTGTTTCCACACCTGTGGCCTGTTGATTTGGTTACAGTGGGACCAAAGAATAATATGATAACTATGATAATGGTAAAAATAATACCTGTGTGTGTCAACATGAAAAAAGTCAGTTATAAAGAATACAGGGCTTCCCTGGTGGCGCAGTGGTTGAGAGTCCGCCGGCCGATGCAGGGGACACGGGTTCGTGCCCCGGTCCGGGAAGGTCCCACGTGCCGCGGAGAGGCCGGGCCCGTGAGCCATGGCCGCTGAGTCTGTGCGTCTGGAGCCTGTGCTCCGCAACGGGAGAGGCCACAACAGTGAGAGGCCCGCGTACCGCAAAAAAAAAAAAAAAAAAAGAATACAGTGTAAAAAATTCAAGCGGCAGAACCGTATACATAGGAAACTACACACTTTTGTAAATGACAATAATTTACAAAATAATAATCACAGAAATATTCATGATGTTTGAGGAAAGAGAGCCAGATGACTATGCAGCAAAGCGTCCACAGTGATTATGCTTTGGTGGGAGGTGGGGGATTTGGGTGGTGGAGGGAGGGGTGAGGATGTCTTGCTTTTTACTTTCTACCTTTCTGCAATGGTTTGGGTGTTGTACAATTAGCATATACTGCTTTCAAAAGAAAATAATACTGAGCAATTTTTAAAAGCTGGTGTCAGTTTTACGGGATGCTCTCTGAATGTTTTCAGCGCACCCCCTTGGGTAAGAGGCCCTGGAGAAGGTCAGTAATCTGGACGGGGGTGGGGTGCAGGGTGGAGGCACCCCCTGAAGGGGCAGGACTGTCTCACCTGGGGGATGGCCCGGGAACAGCTGCGCCAGGTGTATAGCATGACCGCATACTCGTGCCCTTCCTCCAGCATTTCATTCTGAAAAGCACAACATGCTCAGCAGGGAGAAACTGCTCCGGCGCCACAAGACTTTTCAACAGCCCCCCACTCCCAGTCGTCGCAACTCACAGTGTGGTCTATGGACCAGCAGCGTCAGCATCACCCGGTGGGGTGGGGGGTGGGGCTTATTAGAAATGCAGAGTCTCAGGCCCCTCTCTGGGCCTATGGAATCTGAATCTGCATTTCAATAGAATTCCCAGGGGACTCACACTCCCAGGTGCACAATAAGTTTGAGAAGCAATGGCCTAAATTATCCCCATCAGACACTCAAGGGCTCTACAAGCAGGACACATTTTTCAAAGACAGATGGCTACCTCAGAAAGGAGGGGCAGATCCACTAGCTCCAACAGCAAAAGCTGTCCCAGCTAAACAGTTAGCAAGAAAATAAGCAAAACAGTTTGTACAGCAGATAGGTTAAAAAACACAGAGTAATAATTATGAAAGTATATTATTGTGTATGGAAAAATATTTTGGTGGAATACATACCACAACTATGAATAGCAAGGTCTCTATGGGGATGGATAAACAGGGGCTTTCGCTTTTCACATCACACGGTACTACAATGTCTGCTCTTTTATAAGAGCCCACTTTACTATTTCATAAGCAGGAAGATGGTTAAGATTAAGATTTTTAAAAATAATACAGAGCAGATGGCAAAACTAACAACAGCACGAAAAACAAATCTGATGACTCACCTCACCTAGTAAGTGCTTCACTGGAAAGAGCCCTAATCTCAGTGTCCAAATATCTGGGCTGAAATCCCAGCTTCATCACTTAGCCCTTTGGCCTTCAGGAAGTCACTTAACCTAAAATCCTCCATTTAGTCATCTGTTTAATAATAATGTTGTAAATAACAACCTCAGAGAATTTTATGAGAATTAAATACAATACAAACATACATACACACTAGGTAATCTGTAAAGGGAGTTAAGAGTATTACTAGGGAAAAGATAGTCTGGCAGCTCCTCAAAAAGTTAAACACACAGTTACCATATAACCCAGCAATTCTGCTCTGAGGTATGTATCCAAGAGAAATGAAAGCATATGTGCTCACAGAAACTTCCACACTTGTTCACAGCAACATTCTTCTAATAGTCAAAAAAACAGAAACAACCCAACGGGTGAATGGATAAATAAAATGTGGTATAGCCATGCAATGGAACAGTACTCTTCTGTAAAAAGGAATGAAGTGCTGACCCATGCTACAACATGGACGAACTTTGAAAACATTATGCTAAGTGAAAGAAGCCAGACACAAAGCCACCTATTATATGATCCATTTAGATGAACTGTTCAGAACAGACAAATCCATAGAAACAGAAAGTAGATTAGCGGTTGGGGGAGAGCAGAATTGGGAGGGACTGCTAAAGGTTGGGGGGTTCCTTTTTGTGGTGATGGAAATTAGATAGTAGTGATAATTGTATAACACTGTGAATCTACTATTAAAACACTGAATTGTACTCTTTAAGTGGTGACTTTTGTTATATGAAGGACGTCTCAAAAAATACAATAAAAAGAGTATTACTAGACCATCTCTTTTGTGAATGTTTGTATAGATACAAAAATGAACCTTTACTGATTTATCTTTTATCCCACACATCGTATCTATTTCATAATATCTTCCTAGCACAAGATCAGATTTAATTTGGAGCTTATTACTTTTTAAAGTTTTGTTTTCAACAGCAAACGTCACTGACGAGTCACACTTTCAATTCTTAATTTACAGCACTCTTTAAATCAGTAACATGTTGTGCTTGAGACCACAGAGAACCAAGAATCAAGCCTGTGGGTCTCCTGCTGCCGTTGCTTCAGAACACGTGTCAGAAAAGGGAAGTGACAGTAATGCATAGGGAACAGGTGTCTACTTATCAGCACTAAACTGCCCACTGGCAGGTATATTCCCATTCACTCATCCAGTGAACCCTTCACTGAGCGCTCACGGGTCCCTGGCTTGGTGCTACGTGCTGAAAACAGGCCAGTGAACAAGAATGATGTGGACTCTGCCTTGTGGACAGTTCAGCTGACCATCAGTCAGATTTGTTGTATAATCATGCCTGGAATGTAGAGGTCAGGATGGTGTGTTGGATGGAGCTTCAGGAAACTTGAGGTCTGGTCCTGGCTCTGCTTGGACCCAACTTTGATCTGCACAATGTCATGGTTTTCTCATTTAGAGGCAAAGAGTTGGCCTGAATCACTGGTTCTGAGTCCTGGCTGCACGTTAGTCACCTGGGCAACTTTGAAAACGCCTGATGCCCAGGCTGGGCTCCACTGGAACGAAATCATTATCTCTGGGGGAGGGGCCCAGGCATAAGTGTTTTTTAATGCTCTCCAGGTGATTCCAACGTGCAGCCTAGGTTGACAGCTGTAGGACTAAGGATCTCTCAGGTCCTTTACCTTGATAAGATTCTGTAAGTCCACGATTTAAACCCAATGTGAGTTCAGATCAAATTTCAGATAGTGACAGACTGTACCTCTCAGCACTTATTTGGACACTCAGCCCCCATCTCACCCCCCAGCAAAGAACCCTTGACTGTTCCTCATAGGTGGTCAATTACACGGTGGTCAATTACTCCTCTTTTCTCTGGCTATCCTGCCTTTCGAGAAATTCACCTTGCCCCAAAGTGGGCAGGAGAAATACAAGAAGATGAACATCTAATGAAGCCTCTTGCTGCTGATAAAGCTACTCTACAGAAAGATTTAGCAAGGTACAAGGAGGAAATTGTTGAGGAAGTGAAGTTTTGGCATTATCCACGAACATCATCAGTACACCCTATCTGAGAACCTGCCTAAAACCATATCAACACTATCCCTGTGTTGGTAGAATAGTGGCCCCAGAAAGATGTCTGCATCCTAATCCCCAGAACCTGTGAAAACAATACCTTACACAGCAAAAGGGACTTTGCAGATGTTATTAAGTTAGCAGCCTTGAGATGGGGAGGTCATCCTGGGGTATCTGGTGGACCCAGTGTAATGGCAAGGGTCCTAATAAGTGAGAGGGAGGTGAGAGAGTCAGACCAGGAGTCGTGAGGATGGAAGCAGAGATTGGAGTGGTGTGACTGCTGGATGCAAGGGGGCTGAGTCAAGGAATGCGGGCAGTCTCTAGAAGCTGGAAAAACAAGGCAACAGATTCTCCTCTAGAGCCTTCAGAAACGAATGCAGGCCTGCCCACACCTTGATTTTAACCCTGTAAGATCCCATGCCAGGCTTCTGACCAAAAACACGGTAAGCAGATAACTTTGTGTTGTTTTAGGTCACCGAATCTGTGATAATCTTCTGTTCCAGCAGCCACAGAAAACGAATACAATCTGCCTCCAAACCGGCCCTTCCTCTGACTTCCCTATTGGTGTCCCTGACCTGGTATTTCCAGGAAACCTCAGTCAGCATCGCTGTCACTCCCACGGGCCCCAGCACCCAGCACACTGTGAAGCCAGGTGGAGTCAACCTCCAGCGCCTCTCGTATCCATGTCCCCTTAGCCATCCCTCACACCATTGCCCTCATCCGGCCCTTGACGCCTCCAGTGTAGATAACTTTAACTATCGCCTCACTCATGCCTCCTTACCACTTGTTCTGCACAAAACTGACAAATGAAACTTATTCCTCAAGTGTATTTCTGTTCACATTTCTCCCATCAATGAAAAATTCCCATTGCTACTGATTTTTGATTAAATGAATTAAAGCCCTCTATTATGGGCTGACTTGTGTCCCCCCCGCGAAATTCATATGTTGAAGTCCTAACCTCAGGACCTCAGAATGTGACTATATTTGGAGACAGGGCCTTTAAAGAGATGATTAAGTTAACATGAGGCCATTAAGGACCCTCATCCAATCTGACAGAATTTGGACACACAGAGAGACACCTTACATGTGCCTGCACAGACAAAAGACCGTGTGAGGACATCGCCAGAAGGCGGCCGTCTGTAAGCCACGGAGTGGCCTGAGGAGAAAGCAACCCTGCTGACACCTTGATACTGGACTTCTGTCTCCAGAACTGGGAGAAAATAAATTTGTTATTTAAGCCACTCAGTCTGTGGTATTTTGTTATGGCAGCTCTATCAAACGAAGACAGCCTCTATGCACTGACGCTTATCTAATTTTTGATAAATACCACCAAGAATTTCCCTATATGTACTTCACAGTCCAAACCCAGGCAGTCTCTGTGCCTTTTGCCTCTGTGCCTTTCCTCATGCTGCTTCCACCAGCCAGATGCTCTCCATCTCATCCCTGACAGATAAAATTCTAATTGTGTGAGACAGCAGAGGTCAGTGGAAAGAGATCAGGGCTGGGAATCTTAAGTCCTGGATTCTAGGTTCAACCCTGTGATTTACTAATTGTGGGATCATGAGCAACCTGCTTATTAACTTCTCTAGGTCTCAGTTTTCTCATCCCTAAAATGGGAATAATGATCTCTTTCCAAGTCACAGGGCTATTATAAGGTTCCAATGATACCACGTATAAGAAAACCTTATATAGTTTAAAGTATCATTTATATATGGTGTATATATATATATATATAACATATATATTATGTATATATAATAACCATATATTATATATGTATGTGTGTGTGTGTGTGTGTGTGTGTATATATATATATATATATATATATAATATGTGGTTATGATGTGTGTGTGTATGTACAGTATACAAGCCTCTACTCAAAACCCACTTCCTTCATCAAGCTTTCTCTGAGCCTCTCAGGGCCCCTTAAAGACTTTGAACTTTCACCATGCCTTTTACCTTTAACTTTGTATATTTTTATTTGTTTGCAAAGAGCCATCTAGAGCACAGGTTTTGTAGTCAAACAGATTTAGGTTTAGCTCTGTCATTTGTCAGTGGCAGGACCCTGAGTAAGTTACTTAACTTTTCTGGACCTCAGTTTTCCCCACCCATAAAATGAGTATTGTAATAGAACCTTCTTCAAAGGGTTGAGGTGAGGATTAATTAAGACAATGCATTTAAAATATCTGCACATAAAATGTTCAATAAATGGTAAGCCTGTCTATTTCTACTTGACTCATTGAGAACCAAGACCAGCCCTATCTGTCCTTGCATATCCCCCTCTCCAGCATTTAGCAGGGTCTCTCCAGGTACCAGGTACACAACATTTACTGAATGAATGGGCAGGGTGTGGTGAGACAGGCTTTAGGCTATCGCTGATACAGTGAGAAAGGTCCACTGAGCCACAGGCAGAACCTGTGAATGAGAAATTTGGAATTCTTTAAATGTCAGCGATGCATGAGGATGAAATCAATGAAAGCCCAAGAAGGAAGGGTACCCTCACAGATGGGTCAGACCAAGACCCATCAAACAACGGGTCCCTCTGTGTGAATGATTTAGGCCACCAGTAATGTGCTACTCCAAACCTTTTTTGAGAAACTTTGTGCTTTGGTCAAGGGCCAAAATTCCACACAGCCAGTAATCTATCTATAAAGCATAAAAAAAGGCAGGATCTAATCAACTGTTAACCCCCAAAGCTAGAGAAGCTCAGGGAAGTGAACAGTGGGAATAGAGTTCCGCCCCAAAGGTGAGCAGGATCTGCAAGGCTGGAAGAGAGGAACAGTGTGCCTCCAGGCGCTGAGAGGGGATGGGTGGGGCATGAGGATGGGCTTGAGGAGATGGGTCTGAGGCAGAGTGTTCTTGGAACAGCTGAGCACATGCCCCTGGCGAGAGAAGCTGCCCACAGCCCCGCCCCCACCAGCAGGGGGCACGTCTGTCCCTGAAGGTCACAGAGACTTACCATGCTGGAGTGGACTGTAGCCTGCTCAATGTACCTTGCAATGCCTGTGACAAACGCATTCCTGTCCTCGAAGTTTGTGTCAAAGTTAGCCTGCAGGAATTAGAGAACAGGAATACTTGGTGGTTGGAAAACAGGTTCAAGGTGGCTGGGTGTCCAGGGAATAAACTGCTGCCAACAAATGCCCGAGTTCTCTGTGGAAATCTATCCCCACATCACCCTCTCATCTTCCGCCAAGAAATCCCACCCTGAATCCCACTGGGCAGGAACTGGCTACAGCCAGGGCCTGCATCTGCTTCCCATGGGTCATCAGGTTTACCCAGGGAGCCTCGGAAGTAAAGGCTTAAACCATACAAGCCTAAATAGCTCTTAAAAGTGAAGACGTGTTGTTTTTTTTTTTTAGAAAGAAAAGCAGCCTCACAGATATAGAGGAAAAACTAGCGGTTACCAGTGGTGGGCAAAGGGAGGTACAAACTAGTGGATGTAAAGTAGGCTCAAGGTTGTACTGTACAACACTGGGAATGTAGCCAATATTTTGTAATAACTTTAAAAATTGTATAAAAAAATTTTTTGAAAGATGAAGATATTAAAACAAAAGGTGAAGAGGTACACTGCTTTGATCCAGCAGTTGCAAAAATACTTGCCTGAGGGTGCAGATACATCTGTACAAGAATAATAACTGCAGTATTTTTTTTTAATAAAAATACAGGAAGCCATCCAAATATCCATTAACAGCAAAAAGCTAAATAAATAATAGTATATCCATACAATGGGCTCATCTTATAAGTACTATGTGGTGGTTAAATACAGTGTGGTAGCAGAGCAGTATTGTCAGGAAAAATACCCATAATAAATTTTAAGTTAAAAAAGCCAAATCATAGAGCAACATAATATAGTATCATTCTCTTTTGGTTAAAACAAATAAAATTATATATATACGTGGTAAAAAGGTGTGTGGGTATATATATGTGTATATATATATAGACACAGTTACAGGGAAATTTTTATTTGTTGTAAATACTTTCCTGCATTGCTAATAATAAAAAAAGATATTTACATAATTAAAATTTAATCTGGGTTAGAAAATGTGAATAAAGCAAGTGGATGGGTTGACCCTCCGGGCATGTGCATAATAAATCCAGCCATTGAATGAAATTTAAAATAGACTATGCGTTTATATTCGGTCTCATTTAGCAGTCCAAGAACTTTCAAAAGGTCAAATACAGCTCCAAAGCTAAAAATTTCCAATTAACTAATTCTTTCATAACATGGTATACTTGCCCAGCACACCCAGACAGGGTCTATTTGCAGGGATGACTACAGCTGCAGGGATGCCCTTCCCACCACGCCCAGGTGGGATCTCGGTTTTGAGCAATCCGATCACGGTTTGTCACAAGCTTGCCTCTCAGGCAAAAGCAAACAACTGTGACTGGCTTCCCGGAGCCATTATCGGCTGTGGGGAGTTGAAGACCTCTTGTCACATACATGAAGGAAAAGTAATGACCCAGGCAGGCTCTAGGGGTTTCTAAATTGCGATATTTAATTCATGAGGTCAGAGCTGCCAAAACCTTGGTTGGTGCTGCAGCAAGAACAGCCGGGAAGGTATTTGGGGTCAGAACGGATCAACAAGCCTTCCCCGAGGGAAGAGAAACAGCCCTGGTGTACATTTACTAGCTTATCTATTGCTTACACTCAGCTCCACCAGCGCAGCAGGGACTCCATCAGCTGACGACCTTTCACCTTCTAGATGCAGGCATCCCACTTCCCTCTGCCTTCAGGGCAAACCCTCTCAGGGGATCCCCAGAATTCCTGATCCCACCCCCCACCATCTGGCCCTGGTGCTCTGGGAGGACTTAACCTGGTACATGATGGAGGAAGGCGGGGGTTCGATGCATGGCTGCTGGTCAGGGAGGGGCAGCTCTTCCAGCAGGTCCACGTTGGACAGGGCATCTTCCAGGGTGACGTGGGTGGTCATGGCGGCAGTTTCTGTTGTCCGCACTGGGGGGGATGGAAGAGAAGGAAACGGAGAGTTTCAGGGGCCTTCAAACACTTCTCCCAAGCTCACCCTGTCCAGGCTCCTTCCAGAGAACCCGGGGAGTTAAGAAACACGCACCAAGACCGCTTCCACTTGCTACTTCTTCCCGTGGTGCCCTCAACCTGTGCCTGATATCTGAGGATCTCTGTACAGTTTACGAAGTACTTTTTTAGGTCTATTGCCTTGACTGAGCCTCACCACAACCCTCTGATGGCAGGTGGTCTCATATCCACATAACTGATGGAAAAACAAGGCTCAGAGAAGTTATGTTGACACTCATACAACCACAGTGACCAGGAGCAAAGGACCTCAAATTATGCTTGACGCTAGAACACAGGCCAAAGTCAGCCTCCAGTTTTTGTTATTCAAGAAGATATTTATCAGTTCCACTCTTAAATTATTGCATAACACAAACATCCATGACTGAGAGAGCCAAAGATTATCAGCTTGAAACCAGAGTCTGAAATTAAGCTGGGAGTCAAAGAATTCAGACTCCAGCAAATTTAACCTTATTTGCAAAAACATTAGAGCCACTGTCTTCCTTGGCCTGGACATATGGTATGTTTTGTGAGCCACACCAAACAAATCAGCCCAAAATGGACATTTTTGTGTCTCAGGCCCTGGCAGACTACAGCGGGTGTGATGAGAACTTTGCCAGGCAGTGAAGCTGAAGAGGTTCTAAACAGCACCTACCTAACAGGAGCTAACTGCTATTTTAAGAACTCAGCACTCAGCAAACAGAATACTCATTTTTTAAAGCATACGTGAAACATTAATTAAAAATCATCATGATTTAGAGCATAAAACAAGTTATCACAAGTTCCCCTAAATATGACCTTCTAGAAGTCACATTCACTGACTACAGTGCAATAAACTTAGAAATCAATAATGTAAATTATAGCAAAGAAAAAACTCCGTATCTATGAAAATTTGTAAAAAACATACTGCTAGGTTATTCATAGCTGAAGAGGAATTCAAATAGAAATTGTAAAATATTTAGAACTGAATGCATTTCACAGGAAATAAGAAAGCAGAATTAAATGAACTGAATTTTCCACTCAAAAACCTAAAAAAGGATAAAAATCAACCCCCAAAAATGAGAATGCAGGGATTACTAATTACAAAAGCAGAAATAAATGAAGCAAAAAACAGCAAAACAAAACAAATAGTAGACTAGGTGAACAAAAATCTGAAAACTGAGTTTTAAAAAAAGGTTAATAACATAATAATAAGGAGTGCAGCAACTTCTAACCCTTTAGCATATTCGAATGAGGAAACACGGAGAAGGCTGCCCGTGCTCCGGAGAGCGCCCTCCCTCCCTCCCCATCCCTAATCCCAGGGAAGCCTGAGACCTGCTTCAGGGCTGGAGTCTCAGAGTGTCAGAGAATTTGCCTCACTCATTAGGAAATGTGGTGTCAGAGGCCAGGGCAGAAAAGGACCAGCGACAGCAGAGCTGGGCCCAGGCTGTGAAGGGCTGACACAGTTGCAGAGTGCACCCCACGCAGGCTGCCCCTGTGTCTCCTTTAGGCCCGGCTGGGAGGGCAGATGGGGCTGAGCTGCTGACTACCGCTTCACACTTCACTGAGTTCTCAACTCACCTCCCTGTCACACGCTATGGCAACAGTGAAGGCCACATCCAATGAGGGCACGGGGGGGGGCTCAGAGGTGACTGCCTCCTCTGCCCTCTGCAGGTGCCTGGCCTCACGGAGGTGGTTTCAGGCCCTCTCCACACCTATGCTGCTTCCTCTGCTCTCTTCTCTGCCCTGAATTCTAAGTGTGGCATTCAGTTCTACAGCAAAACCATTTGCCAATCCACAGAAAAGATTGTCTTCTTTAGTACACTAATGTTAAGTCCATTTTGCAGGAAGGGTTAATGACTGTCCAGGGCATAATGATCTGTAAGCTCCAAAGCCCTAATAATTCTCTTCGTTAATTCAAATAATAATAAACCTAACATTTTAAAGCCATTACTCTGTGTCACTCTGCCAAGCACTCAGCTATTTTAATCTTGCATCAACCTTATAAAGGTAAGTACTGTGATTATTCCCATTTTACAGATGAGCAAACAGAAGCTCAGAATTTAGGTCACTTTACAAGGTCAAGGGCTGGCAAGTGCTGGAGCTGGGCTTGGAACCTAGGTTTGAAAGGCCTGGAGGAGGGAGGGAGACGCAAGAGGGAAGAGATATGGGAACGTGTGTATGTGTATAGCTGATTCACTTTGTTATAGAGCAGAAACTAACACACCATTGTAAAGCAATTATACTCCAATAAAGATGTTAAAAATAAATAAATAAAATTTAAAAAAAAAAAAAAAAAGGCCTAGAAGCGACTATTTATCTATGACTACCAGGGCTGTGTCAAAGGGACCCAAGGGCCAAATTGAGGCAGCCTCCATTGGCCAAAGATGGGGTGATCTAAGCACCAGTTAGCACAACTCAAGGGACTTGAAACAATATCAAATATATGTGAATCCATGAGATCGTAAAGACACTTAATAAAAACTTGGTTTTATGCCTTTGTTACTGCTGGAGGATGCCTGTGAACCAACTTTTACGTTGAAAATCAATAAATAAAAGAAAAGAAGCAAACATTGAACCAGTCTTTCCTATACCAACTGTACAACTGGATAAATGAATTGCAGGAGAGAGAGATGCTTCTCTTTATAAAGGTATTTCTTTTTTTCCCCCAGAAATATTCACAGAATTAAAATATCCCTAGCTTCCAACCCCTAGTGAACAAATGGATGTAGGCACTGATCACCAACTGCTGCTAACATCACTACATGAGGGACAACCAGATATTATGTGCCTCCTGACAGAAAAACACACCATCACCTTACAAAGAGTGCTGAACTCAAAACAAAATATCTGAATCTAATCAAGCCTTTGATACAATCTGACAGGAAATACAGAGGACAGAACATGTTAAAACACACCACGGTGAGGTACTCAGTAAAATACAATCTATGGGAAAGTCTGCTGGACAAATGGCTGAGTATCTTTAACAAATAAAGTGCAAGGGAAAAAAAAAAGAGATGGAGGGGGAAGTTATAGATGATAAGAGACTTAGACTATCACATGGTTTTACTTCATTTGGATCTTATTTCAAACAAACCACCATAAAGATGAAATTGTAACATATATGAGAAAACAGGAAAATTTCTCTGGCTAGTTACTGACTCAATATTTGACAATATTAAGGAAACTGTTACTATTTTTTAGATGTGACAACAATATTGAGGTTATATTTTAAAATAGTCCTTATCTTCGACAAATACCTACTAAAATATGGATAAAAGGAAACAGGGGTTTGCTTCCAAATCATATTAGATGGGGGAAGAGTGAGAAATAAATGAGACAAAATCAGCCAAAGTTAATAACTGTTGGGCTTCCCTGGTGGCGCAGTGGTTGAGAGTCCGCCTGCCGATGCAGGGGACACGGGTTCGTGCCCCGGTCCGGGAGGATCCCACGTGCCGCGGAGCGGCTGGGCCCGTGAGCTATGGCCGCTGAGCCTGCGCGTCCGGAGCCTGTGATCCGCAACGGGAGAGGCCACAACAGTGAGAGGCCCGCGTACCGCAAAAAAAAAAAAAAAAAATCAATCCTGTGTGATGCTTACACACAGAGATTTATGATAATTTTTTATCCAATTTTATGTTACTTTTATCTTTGGCCACGCCACGCAGCATGTGGGATCTTAGTTCCCTGACCAGGGCTTGAACCTGGGCCCCCTGCAATGGAAGCTCGGAGTCTTAACCACTGAACCTCCAGGGAAGTCCCTCCAATTTTAAATATGTCAGAAATGTTCCATAAAAACTCCCAGCTCAATGTATACAATCCCAGTTCTAATCTGTCTTCCCTTCCTTCATCTTCCCTGACTCCTACTTATGATCTTTACTTCTCCTTCCTCCTATAACCCGGGTTTCTTCTAAGCTTCTCAGATTCTAAAATACTCATTTACCAGAATAACCCTTAAGATTTTCCCCTTTAACACAATAATACTCCCGTCCTTCCCTTGATCAGAATCAATAAGTAAACGACCTACAGAGCCAATAAATTAGGAGTCTTTATTTCCATTACAAATACAGCTTCTCTAATGGATTTCTCTGTTTCTTTGTAGATCATTCACTGCCTAAGGGAGAAGGAAATCAGACATTTTTAGCCCAAGTGCTAGAAGTCACTGCCAACTCCACATCAGTCAGAAAGAAAAAACATTCCGGAAATTTTATCAGAGGTATACATGAAAAGAAGTACTTCTTTTCCAGCGCAAATGTCCTGCCTGTTATGCAATCTTCCAAAGGAGGAGAATTCTTAATGTTGAGTCTACGACCACGTGGTCATTTTGTCACTTTGCAAGAGAAATTAATAAAATATTAAACAAACTAACACTGTTCTGGGAGCACCATTTACCAGACACAGCTGCAACCTGCAATGTGGGGCATTCATGGCAGATTTAAATTCAGCATCTTCATAACAAACGGAAACTCAGGGGCCTGGTTTCACCGAGTAGTAATAACACCGGGCTCTCGGGCAATCTGCTTCTGAGAAGGTCCTGTAGGTCCCGTGCCCGATCCCCTCCACCCCTCCACCCCTCCACCCCTCCACCCCTCCACCCCCACACTGAGATGACTGACAGATCCTGAACAAGAAGCAAGGGGCCTCACAGACGCAGGATGGGCACTAAGAGAGCCTGGCTTTGGGAATGCAGGTTGCTATTCTCTAAGCAAAAGATCTGCATTGTTATTTTCTGACTGACTTTCTGGAAGAAAAACGAAAAAAGTCAGAAGGTTTAATGACATGGAAAACTAGGCTGAGTATGGTGGGTAAGCTCGAGTTCTGTGTTCATATCCGCCATCTGTTACTTCCTAGCTGCATAACCATATGTATGTTCCTTAACCTCTCTGAGCCTCCGTTTCCTTATCTGTAAAAGGGCGATGATTAATAATAGTCCCTGCCCTCAGTGATTTATTATGAGGATTATATAACATTACAGCACGTGAAATGCTCAGCCCAACAGCAGGCACACAGCAAGCACTCGGGAAATATTAGCTAGTCGGATGGCCTCTTTTTAAGAGAGCGAATGGATGAATTAAACATTGCAACAACTCTCCTACACAAAAGCAAGGCATCAGAAATATTACACTAATTCTTAACTCTACAGATCTTTCATTTTGATTTCCCCAATCATAACACCCTTGCAGGTTCGAGGGGACAGGTGTTATGTTTGCTGTTTTTCTAGGGAGGACACACTGTTGCTAAGAAATGAAAACGTTCATTCACGGTCACATGGTCACTACTAGTGACTGAGTTAGGGCAGAAATGGGATATCTCGACTCCCAATTCTAAGCCCTTTCTTCTAGACTGCACCACTTTTGTACCTTTTTGAAAGGTACCAAGCACTTTACTTTCTTTTTTTTTCCAACTTGGCTGCCTTTTCCTTCCTCTGAAGAGTAAGACTCTGTCAAGCCATAAAGATTAGGTAACTGTCACCTTTGGGTTTCATGAGAGCCCAAGAAATGTTCTCCTTGTCTGTAAATCTCTCCAGCTAGAAAGCAACTAAAACAAATAAATAAAAATAAAGTTTAAAAAAATAAATGCATATGTATATTTATATCTGCAAATAAAAAATATATAAGTAAATAAATATAAGGGAGGTTTAGACTGTCCCCCTCAAAAAAAACATTTGGAGCAGCATTTGACTGAGCAAGGAAAAAATTCCAAAGTACTGCTACTTCCTCTTCCCATACCAAGGCAAATGCTGCTCATTGATAACGTCTCTATGTCTCAATGAGTCCACGGGTAGCCTCAGAATCCTTGTGAAATACAAAACTCCAAGTGGCCACTAGCACTCACTCTGAGTTTGCCCACTAAATAAAATATATGTTGCCCCCGAACCAGAGCAGAACGACGCGTGCATGTGCAAGCTCCCTGAAGCCAGAGACCATTTCTTACCTATCACTGAAAACCCTGGAGACCTTAGTAGGGTGCCAAGGAAAGATGAGGCACCGGGGAAGTACTAGATGGATGAAAGAATGCATGAACATACCTGAATTCCCCGACAACACGGGAGGAAAGAGATGACTTAGCATGTCCTCATTTCTAGTTTCCCATTCCTTCTCCTTCATTATTAATAACATAATTTAAATCAATACAGAATATGCAGTCACATCCATAAACTGCCTGTACAATTATTTCCTTAGTATTTTTTCTAAATAGACTTTTTGCTTCCACTTTATAAATATATTTTAGAAGAAAGCTTTATATCATAATCACTAATAGAGAAGCAGAGGGAAACTACAAAAAATAAAAAACAATGAAAACAAACACAGGTCTGAGTGTCATGTGAAAATCATCTCACGTCCACCATTGATATGCTCACTAGAGGTGGTTTAGTGTGGTAGTGAACTAGAGTCCTGACTCTGCCGCTACCTGGCTGTGTGACCTTGGGAAGACGGCATAATGTTTCTGAGCCTCACGTGCTTCATTTTGATATGAAGAATAATAATAGTTCCTACCTCATATGCTTTGAAAACTGAGTTATCCCATGTAAAAATAGTAGTTGGTAGGTAGAAAGTGCAACATAAATGTTAGTTCCCCCAACAAAATCTAAATCCAGCAACACATAAAAAGGATTATACACCAAGACCAAGTGAAATTCACCCTGGAATGTAAGACTGGTTTAACATTAACATCCAAAAATCAATGAATGTGATAAGCCATATCAATGCAATAAACGACAAATCCCACAGGATCATCTCAACACATACAGAAAAAGCATTTTACAAAACTCACACTCCTTCATAATAAAAGCACTCAACCAACTAGGAACAGAAGGTAACTTTCTCAACCTGATAAAGGGCAGCTACAAAAACAGCTACAGCCAACATCAGACTTAATGATGAAACATTAAATGCTTTCCCCCAGGATTAGGAAGAAGACGAAGAGCTCCACTCTCTCCATTTCTATTCAACATTGTGCTGGAGGCTCTAGCCAGGATATCAGAATTAGGAAAGGCAATGAAATAAATGATGTCCACATTAGAAAGGAAGAAGTAAAATTATCTCTATTTGAAGATGATATGACCTTGTATGTAGAAAATCCAAAAATATCCACTAGAAAACTATTAGAATGAATAAACATGTCCAGCAAAGTTGCAGGATATAAGAATATAAGGAAAATCAATTCTATCTCTATTCATTAGCAATGCTCAATATAAAAATGAAATTAGGAAAGCAGCTCTATATACCATAGCGTCAAAAATAATACAATACTTAGGAATAAATATAGCAAAAAGAATTGTAAAATGTATACTCTGAAAACTGTAGAAGACTGTTGAAAAAATGAAAAGCAACCCAAATAAATGAAAAGATATCCCATTTTCATAGATAGGAAGACTTACACTGTTAAAATGGCAACGCTTCCCAAACTGATATAAATCCAACGTAATCCCTATTCAAATGCCAGCTGGCTTCTGTGCAGAAATTGACAAACTGATCCTAAAATTCATATGGAAATTCAAGGGACCCACCTAGAATAGCCAAAACAATCTTGAAAAAGAACAAAACTGGACGATGCACAGTTCTTGATGTAAAAATTTACTACAAAGCTATAGTAATCAAACAGTGTGGTGCTGGCATAAGGACAGAAATATAGATCAATGGAACAGAATTGAGAATCCAAAGATAACATTTATGGTCAACTGATTTTTTGACAAGGTTGCCAAGACAATTCAATGGGGAAAAAAAACTCTTTTCAACAAATGGTTTTGGGAC
The DNA here is from genome assembly GCF_937001465.1 of Orcinus orca. Lineage (NCBI taxonomy): Eukaryota > Metazoa > Chordata > Mammalia > Artiodactyla > Delphinidae > Orcinus > Orcinus orca. Next base: position 52,519,079 of record NC_064561.1, read on the forward strand.
AGCTGGACATCCACATGCAAAAGAATGAAGTTTAACCTCTACCTCACACCACATAACGAATTAACTCAAAATGGATCAAAGACCTAAATGTTATACCTAAAACTATAAAACTCTTAGGAGAAAAACACAGGAGTAAACACTTGTGACTTTGGAATATGTAATGACACCAAAAGCACAAACAATGAAATAAAAAATAGATAAAACTACACATCATCAAAATTAAATTTAAAACTTTTGTACTTCAAGAGACATCATCAAAAAAGTGAAAAGAGGGAATTCCCTGGAGGTCCAGTGGTTAGGACTTAGCGCTTTCACTGCTGGGGACCAGGTTCGATCCCAGGTTGGGGAGCTAAGATCCCACAAGCTGTGCAGTATAGCCAAAAAAAAAAAAAAAAAGTGAAAAGACAATCCACAGAATGGGAGAAAATATTTGGAAATCATATATCTGCTAAACATGGAGAATATATAAAGAACTCTTAAAATTCAATAATAAAAAGAAAACCCAATTTTAAAAATAGGCAAAGGATCTGAACAGACTTTTCTCCAAAGAAGATATACAAATGGCCGATAATCACATTAAAAGATGATTATTATTCCTAGTTATTAGGGAAATGCAAATCAAAATCACAATGAGATATTACTTCACATCTATTAAAATGGCTATAAGCAAAAAGACAGGTCAGTACAAGTGTTGGTGAGGGTGTGAAATTGGAACCCCTATTCATTGCTGGTAGGAATGTAAAATAGTACAGCCACTTTGATAAACAGTACGGCAGTTCCTCACGTTTAAAAAAAATTTTTTTTTAATTTTATTTATTTTTGGCTGCGTTGGGTCTTCGTGGCTGCACTCAGGCTTTCTCTAGTTGCAGCGAGTGGGGGCTACTCTTCGTTGCAGTGCGCGGGCTTCTCATTGCAGTAGCTTCTCTTGTTGCGGAGCACAGGCTCTAGGCGCATGGGCTTCAGTAGGTGTGGCACACAGGCTCAGCAGTTGTGGCTCGCAGGCTCTAGAGCACAGGCTCAGTAGTTACGGCGCATGGGCTTAGTTGCTCTGCGGCATGTGGGATCTTCCTGGACCAGGGATCGAACCCGTGTCCCCGGCACTGGCAAGCTGATTCCTAACCACTGTGCCACCAGGGAAGTCCCTCCTCACGTTTTTTTTTTTGTTTTTTTTTTTGCGGTACGCGGGCCTCTCACTGTTGTGGCCTCTCCCGTTGCAGAGCGCAGGCTCAGAGGCCATGGCTCACGGGCCTAGCCACTCCGCGGCATGTGGGATCTTCCCAGACCAGGGCACGAACCCGTGTCCCCTGCATCGGCAGGCAGACTCTCAACCACTGCGCCACCAGGGAAGCCCCCTCCTCATGTTTTTAAATACAGAGTTACCATAAGACCCAGCAATTCCACTCCTAGGTATATTCCTAAGAAAACTAAAAATATATATTCACAAAAAAACTTGTACATGAATGCTCATAGTAGCATTATTTGTAATAGACAAAAAGGGGAAACAACTCAAATATCCATCAACGGATGAACAGATGAATAAAATATGGTATATCCATACCATGGAATATGACTCAGCCACAAAAAGGAATGAATTATGGATACATGCTACAATGTAGATGAACTCTGGAAATAATAAATTATATTAAGTGAAAGAAGCATAACATACCTTTTAAAGGAAATGCCCAAAATAGGCAAATCTATAGAGATATAAGGTTGATTAGTAATTGCCTAGCCTCAGGGTAGAGACTGAGGGAAATAGGTGGTGTTGCTAAAGGGTATGAGGTTTCTTTCTGGGGTGATGAAAATGTTATGGAAATTAATCATGATGCTGGTTGCACAACTCTGCTAATATACTAAAAGTCACTGAGCTGTATGCTTTAAATGGGTGAACTGTACAATATGTGAACTATATCTCAATAAAGCTTTTACCAAAAAATGTTAGTATTTGTATGAACACTTTTGGGGAACTTTGCGTATATGTAACATAAGCGGGAGTGGGGCAAAGAGAGCTGGAGCTGGGGCAGGAGCTTGGGGAGTCTGGGGAGTATGATGCTGCCCCTACACGCAGAGACTGTGCTGAATGAAAATGAACAGGGAAGCAAGAGACGCAGCCACACTACCCCAGGGAGCAGCCCCTAGACCGCAGGGTGAGCGGACCACCATGAGGCAGGGCCTGAACCAGGCCCAGCCCCGGCCTGTTTCTGTGGCACTGCCACCTGCCAGCGCCTGGGGTTGCCCCGCCCAGGAGGAGAGACTCCTCAGACATACAAATCTCTGAGGTGGGCTCATGGGCTTTGAGGTTTAGAATGAGGACAAGATGGGTCTCTAGCCTCCTACCTGAGCTCTCTTTTTACTATAAGGACACTGAGGTCGAGACACGAGAGGACTTGGGCAGGGTCCCTTGGCTAGTTCGAGGCTGAGCTGGGCTAACACTGCAACTTCCTGGGAAGACAAGGGGACCTGACACAACTGATATGACAGTGCCGCAAAAGAAAAAGAGGAATATTAGAAAGAAGGAAGGGAGGGAGGGAAGGAGAGAGGAAGAATTCTGCAGTAAAACAAAAATCCATGTAAGAAAGGAAATACTACAATCGAAGGACATTACTTGGTTCTCTCGTGGTCATCATTTACACGTCTCAATAAGGTAGATGCTTTAAACATGATTTGGGTTAAAACAGAGCTCTTACTATATTGGGAGATGAAGGCAGGGGAGAGAGGGGGATGGTGTCAGAAGGCGAAATCTTCATCCATCACAGCAGGAAGTGAACAGATGACACATAGAATAGATAAATCAAGAAATAGCAGCATAAGCATATCATTTAGAGATCTGCAGGCAACTACTGGAAGAAATGGTAAGTCAAAAGCAGCAGCCTCTGGGGGAGGTGGGCACTGGATGCTTGTTTTTCACTGTGAGTCTTTCAATACTATTTGATTCTTTGAAGCATGTGCGGGTATTGCTTTGATCAAGAATTTAAAATTACTTTAAAAGACAACAACTCAAGGCTTCCTTGCTGGCAGTCAGACAGCTGGCCAGTCCACTGCTGTGTCTCAGGCAGCCTTTGCTATGTAAGTCCCTCCCTGCAGGGCTCCTAGGCCCAGAGGCCCCGTCACTTGCAGCCTCTCTCCACACAGGGGGCCTGAGGTCACAGCAGAGAAGTCCAAGTCAGCCTCGACTTGGGTCTCTGGAGAAGGCCTACCCTCCTGTTTGTTTACAGCAAAGAAAAAGATCCTGGCGGGGCTAAAGGGCTTGCCACTCCATTTGCCGTTTCACTCAGCTGCTTCCTGTGTTGCCAGGGTTGAGGAGGCCTTTGCGTTGACAACCCAACCCGGCAGATCCCACCCTCTTGGGAGGGGAGGTCATGCCACAGAAGGCAGCTTGCTGATTTGCTCCCGCTGGGGCCTGTGACAGGGCACCACAGGAGGGGCAGCAACGTGACTTGTATCTGGGGAGAGAAGCTGCCTTCAGAGGCACCTGCTAAAACTCAGAAAGGGAAGCCATTCCATCTGCTGTGGAAACAAAGAGCGAGACTTCAGTTCGACCACCAGCTCGGGGCATGCAAACCTCAGCTTCATGGATGTGAAGTTGCAACTCGAATGTGGCTCAGCCTGAAGACTGACATAGACCCTCAAACCACACTTTCCCTCACTCTAAAAGGGCAATTTCTCTGTCTGTAAAATATGAAGGCTGGTCTAGTAGTGCTTCTCAACCATGACGGCAAAACCTCTGTTGCGAAGGTTATTGCGGCAACTTGTCCCAGTAACAGTTTGACTAGTGAGGTTTGCAAACAAGGTGCTTTTTATTATGTGTGAGGGAGGGTTCAAAGTCCTCCCATGGTATCATTGTTTGCATGTTCATCTCTTTTCTTGAGTGGGAGAAAATGGGGTAGAGCTGGGGAGGGGAATGGCTGCTGGGTGTGATGTACTGAGTATGTAGATACTGTCCATCAAATGTACTTAGGAAAAAACAAAAGCAAACCCAAAAACAACTAGTTAGGAATCACTGAACGTGAACCTCTCTCAGAGACATTCCAACTCAAAAGCAAATGACTGTGACTATAAATGGGACACTCCATCCAAAGGACGTCCTTCAAGACTATGCTTCCCAACACGACATGTCCACTGTGGCAGGAGTACTTACGGTGCCATAAACCTGCCCATGGACATTCTTGCCTTGTGCCTTTGCTCAAACTCCCTCTGCTCCCTAGTGGACTGTCCTCTCCCCTTCTCATATCCTACCTTTGACCACTGTCAAGGCCCAAGTCAAGACAGGCCCCCTCCATGAAGGTCTGACCAGCCAAACGCCACCACAACCTTCATTTCTTGGATTCCCATAGCACTCACAGTCTGGAGTCCATAATTTCCTATTGCATTATAAACTGCTTTATATTTTACTGATTGTTTGCACCACCAAAAATGACAAGGATAACTGTCATCTTTTGTGGGGGTCTGACCCATAGCAACTAGCACAGAGCTGGGCACATCCTAGGCATTACTTGCTTAATTAACACTTCATGAACTATTTGTTGAATACAAGAGCCAATGGCCAAAATTCATTATCTTCTGATTAAAAAAAAAAAATTTTAAACATCATGGTCCCCTAAGGTACCATATCTAAGTCAGCCTTATTACTGTAAGAATCTGAAGAGATATATTTAGAAAATTCTCCTGTCATACAGTTTCCACCTCAAAAAATAAAAAACAGAACTTCATTTCTCTTTTTCATATGAAGGTATAGCATACTTGGAGGTTGATGGCTGACCCTGAGTTTTGAATTCTTGTCTCACCATCCATACCTTGCCTGAATCGGTCTTAAGCCATCACAATTTAAAAGCACAAATAGAAAGTCATTCTCAGGTATCCCTTCACTTAACACTGAGTTACTGAGTGTCTTCTATGAGGGTCAGCCCTGCAGATTCTCTTTGATCTCAGCTGGGCCTTCAGTAAAGTTAGACAATGCTCTCATTCATCCCCATTTGATTTCTTATTCCACCCACAAAGACAGCTGTTCCAAATCTCCAGACATCTCCCGCACTTTCCTAACCAGTCCACCACCTTTAACTTCTGCAGAGGACCTCATCTCCTGCCTTATTTAGAAGACAGAGACCACACACCATGGACACACTAAACGTCTCTCTGTTCCATGAAGAGATGAACGTCTGAGAACCACTACCCTAAGATGGCCTAATGATAATGGAAACACAAAATCAAAAGACCTACTGATAAGTCATCGCTGGGTCTTTATCGCGCAGCTCTCCGGGTCACGTTTACTTTCCTCTCTGCTTGTACTGTTCCTGAGTTGCTGCAAGTCTATCAAAATGCCACTCAGCCAGAATGATCCCTGCAAGAAATTCTGCCTGAACCCAACCTCTGCCTTCTCAAAACAAATTCTTTCAAGAATTTGTACCCAATTTGTTTTTGCCTCTGTTGCCAGGTCCAAGAAGTATGGCTTGAATGGTGGTCCTTTGAGGCACATCACACACAGTGCTTAGCATAGTGGCCATGGCTAGGCAGCCAGTACCCAACATCTTTGCATCCTGGGAGGCGTCCCACACGCACTGACCGAATTCTGAAGTGTCTTTGTACAGACAAGACCATCCAGGGTCCTTGACAGAATCTGTGAATCACAAAGTGCCTTTCAGTGTCCCTTTCAGTTGGCTCAGTGGTGCAGAGAGACCACAGATTTGTCTTCTTAAGTTGACACACAGTATATAATTAATAAATTGTTCCTTTAGGAATGGAGGGCAGCCATCCAAAGGAGCCATACATTCAGGAACCTCCTTCTCTCCTCTGTTTCCAGGGCCTTTTCTTCTCAGCCTGAAGTTTACAAACATTATCTCATCCACAGGCTCCTGTGGCCAACAGGTAGGTAACAAGCTGCGCAGGCTGCTTTCGGTTCCCCAGTTTTCAAAGTCAGAGAGGTAGTGGTTGATTTAAAGGCACACAGCAAGTCAGGAATAAATCTTGTGTCCAAAGACCACAGTACTGCTTTGTCCGCAGGGGGAAGCGAAGCATGCCTTCAACATTTTTGGTTGGGTTGCAAAATGCTGAATGTACACAGAGGAAGAGGTCCTTCCCGATCTGCGTTGAAATGTGAGAACTACCTCTGGGCTTCCGCTGGGCATATTCCCTCCCCCTTCTCTCTTCCTACTGCAGCTGTACCCACCTTCAGTGTGCTACTCAGGAGCACTTCCCAGCTGAGGCCCTTGCTGACACCACAGCTTACCACGCTTTCTTTGGCTACCTTCTGCAGGTCAACCTGGGGCTGGGTTCCTTGGTCACAGAGACCAACTTCCCTGGGAAAAGCAAAATCCAGGAAGGCTCTGGAGGTAGAAGAGTTGGTAAGAACTCGGGGTTGATGACACCTCCTCCCCCCAACTGGGACTCCTCTTAGCAGGGATCAAACTATCCCTCCTCATCCCCAGCAATGAAGACTTACACCAGCCAACTCGCAGGTGTGCTGTTCTTGGACATGGCCACCAGCAATGAGGTGTCTGCTGAGTGACCAGGGCGGAACCTTCACTGTGGGAGGCCTTCTAAGGTCACTGAATCCTTTAGCAGAGTCAACAATGACAACAATAAAAGATCTGTGTTCTTAAATTGACACACAATATATAATGTGGCATGAGCCATATTCTTAATGATTATGTAATTAATACATTATAATGATAAACATATAAATATAATAGTACTATGTGCTAGACACTTTACAGAGCATTTGCATGCATCCCTTGTTTACTAGAGCATCCAATTAAGTACCAGCTCCTTCCCCAGCACTGCGGGCACACCGTGTCACTGCCCCAGGTGACAGTATGCTCTACCCTCTTGCCCCACCTCCGCTACTAATGCAGGGTCCATCCTCTGGACCCTAGGCTTAGCTTTGCTCCTCTGAACAATAAGACCAAAGGCCTTTTACAAAGGCTCCAATGAGGTGACTGATGCCTGGTTTCATCAACTACAAGTGAATAATTAATACTTGCCAGTAAAGAAATAGACTCATTGTTACAGTGGCCACATGGAGGCTATAAAAGGCCATTTTGTGCAGCTCTTGGTGGAACCCTGGGGCCAACAGCGGCCAAAAGAAACCTCTTTGAGAGTGTAGGCTGATCCTCAAACATGGAGACTGGAGCTCGGCACTGTTTTCCAGGAGTGCGGTTCCCAATGTCAATTAGCTTGTTGCCTATTCATCACCTAATTCGGCTTGCTGATCAATGACGGCAGCGGAGGCCCACTGAATGTCCGAGAGGGCGTGATATATCACAGGGGACATGTACTGTTCCCCCGAGACCCTTTTCCAGTTTTTAAATTCTTGCCTACTGTCCTCTCTGGGCCAGCCTCTGATTTGATTGGAGTAAAACTCTCCGATCCTGGTGGATTTTACACCCTACTATTGGCCTAATACCTAAAATGAGTTTTTCCTTTTCCATTACTAGCAGGGACTGAATAAGGCAGGCTTGGGTGCCTGCAGAACCAGTCAGAACTGGCCAGGAAATATAATAAAGAAGCTTAGTGAGCAGAGCGCTAATGCCCCCAGCCAGAGGCTCAGCCTGCAGAGCTAGCCAGAGGGACTGGCTTTGTGAGTAATAACACACTCTCCTTGTGGCCTCGGAGCTGCCCTGGCAGATGGTAGCCAGTGCCAACAAGTAACTCTCTATAGGAAAGTTTCACCTCCTCCAAGTGTACACTGGGCGCTCCACAATACCCTCTAGTGACAGTAACCCCTGACCAGTTACACACACACACACACACACACACACACACACACACACACACACACACACACACACACTACTCCTATGGTATTTTTGCCCTTAGGGCTGAAGCTGCCCCTGCAGCCAGCAAACAGAGCTGACAGCTGTTAAATGTTGTCATTTCATCAAGCTGTTCCCCAAAATTGCTACCCAGCTCCCCACTCCCACTTCCAGCTCACTGCCTGAAATTCCACCATTAGAGATATCAAATATTATTTACTTAAAGCGTTGTTTCCCATTAAAATGCCTCTAAGCCTCTGTTTCCTTTCTGGTCAGATGACTTCTAAAACACCTCCTGGGTCTAATGGGAAGTTCTTGTGTATTTAGCTCTTGAGGATAAATGTGTTCACTGGCTCCTTTCTTGAAAACAATTTTTGACACGGGAGAATGGGTGGGGGGATGGTGGAGCACAGGACAGTGTATGGAACTGGAGGTGGGCAGTCTCAGGGAGGGTCACAGAGAAGGAAGGTCTGATGGTGGAGAAAACAACCTTCAAGGCCTTCACCATCCTGCCAGGGATGTGAACCTAGATTTTCGCCCTCCAACATCTGTGATCTCATGGTTGCCAGAATGGCTTGCAACGGGGCCTGTGCCCCAAAGTAACGTAAGACACCCCCTGCCCTGAAGGGGACACAGGCAGGGGGTGCCCAGGAGCTGGCAAGAAAAGATACTTGTCCCCTTCTTGGCCTGGCTGTAAGAGCCCATCAGCCCTTGGTGAGTCTTTCTGCTGTGCTGGGGAAACTAGGCAAGCAGAGGTCAAATTCCCTGGGCTGGGGAGGGCACCTGGGCAGTCCCAGCGTCCTTCTCTGCCAGGTTCTCAATACAACCATACTCCTCTCGGACCATGCTTCCCGCCGCCGTCCCCACTGGCACACGGAGAGCACGCCCTTCTCTTCCTTTTTGGACGGTGTATACCCATGGAGGGGGAGGGCTGCCCTGAAAAGCAGAAGCCTACTACTGACAGGTAGGCATCTTCCCGATTGTTCAGAGCTCGTGAAAACCCAACCTTTTCCCCAGGAGTCAGCCCACTCATCTCCTTTCCCCTACCTCCTCCCCCGCCCCCAGACAGCCGGGAGGGAGGGCGAGCTAGGCCGGAAGGTTTCAAAGCAGGTCAGGCGTGCCTCCTCTCTCATTAAAGCCCTCACCCCCAAACGCCGCCTCTTCGCCCCTCGCCCCACCCATCTCACGTTCACTGAAGGGCTCTGTGTGCCCGAGGCGGCTGCCAGGCGGGCCCAGGCGGTTCTTGCTGGCCCTGCGGGAGGCGATGGTGGCCGGAGCGGCAGAGGCGGCGGCCGGCGCTCTGCAGTACCTGAGCGCGGGGAGGCCGCCGCCGCCGCCGCCGCCGGGCTCGCGGCCGCTGCAGGTGTCTCCGATGCTCGTGATGAGCGCCGCTTCCTCCCCGGCCGGCGGCTCCGGCCCAGGCCGCGCACCTGCTGCTGCTGCCACAGCCGCCGCGCCCCAGCTCCGCCGTGCGTCGGCGCCTCCCGCAGGGGGTACGCGCCGCGGGGCCCAGGGTGGGCCGGAGGGGGCAGGGAGCTGTTCCGGGCCGGAGGCCCAGCCTCCGGGGGCTTCGGGGGCCCCCAGGCCGCGCCAGCCCAGCCGCCGTGCTGAGCACACCCCCGGGGCTGGGAGAAGAGGTGCCGGCCCCTCGAGCATTCTTACGGCCGCGTCGCCATACCCAGCAGCATCCCAGTCCTCACGCCGGCCCCAAGGCCTGCCAGCACCGCTTACCTGGGTCTGCGGCAGGTCTAGGGGAGCGGCCCGAGGCTACTGCGGTGGCCCGCGCCGGGGCGCAGGATGCTCTGCCCGGCTCCGCTCCGCTGCGGCCGCGCTGGGCCCCGCCCTCGGCCCCGCCCCTCCACCCGCCGCGGCTCCTCCTCCGCCCCCGGTATCCCGCCCCTTCGCCGTTGCGGCTGTCACACAAAGAGCAGGAAATGGCTGCGGCCGGGGTCTCTGGGCGCGCCCCTCTGCGCGGCCGGCGCATCCCGGACCTGCAACAAGGGCTCCCGCCCCGGGAGAGCCAGCCGCGCCGCTTAGGGAGAACTTGTCCCCAGGACCCCTCAGGCCTGGGAACCACACCTGCAGCAGTAGGAGGACTGAAGATTTGGGCTCCTTTCGGACCTCATTGATCTCACATTATTTCCAAGTGCTCATTTATCTCCCTAATATTTATCGAGCACCTATTTTGTTCCAAGCACCGTGCCAGGAGCTGAGGTACTGGTGTACAAAAGACAGGCCCCGGCACTTTTGGAGCTTATCATCTATTAGGAGAGATGGAGAATAAATGTACCTCGCAAATGTCCAGTTCCAACTGAGAGACGTTCTGTGAAGAAGAAGAACAGGGTGAAGTGATAGAAAATAAACCTGAGGGTTGGGGAGACGGGGCTTCCACCAATGGAGTCTGATCCCAAATGCTGTTCCTCTGTTCAAAATTACCTTCTCACCCTCCGTTTCACTTCCCTGGGGCCAAATCTCTGAAGCTGCCCTCTTTGAAGCAGGGATCTCCCTCAGCTTCATTCAGGAAGAATTAATTGCCTCATGGACAAAAAGGCAAATACGTGGTGACAGGAAGTATTTACCGGCAAAGCCCGGGAAAGAACTGAGAGGACAGGCACCTTTCTCCTCAAGACTTATCTGCTCTAAGTCTCCAAAGAAACGGTTCTCATGGAGATGCAGCCTGGTGAGCCCTCAAACCAGGTGAAAGTCAGGCAGCACCGAATTCCAACCTTGGGACCCCTGAGCAAGTCATTTCACCACTCTGTTCCTGAGGTGCCACCTTATCTACAATGTGGGGAATAAGAGTTGCCTTTCCTACTTCACAAGGTAAATAATTTGAAAGCATTTGAGACTTTTTAAAGTTAAGGGGTAAAAGTCTTGCTACAGGAGAACCTTTCTGAAATATTTCCAAAGGGCGCACAAATTTCTAGTTAATCACTCAGCTCTTCCCATCAGGGGCTATTTATAGAGGAGCCACATTACTCAACACTCAGCAAAGAACTTGTGGAAGTCTTTGCCCTCCCTGATCTCACATCATTTCCCTAGCACTCAAGATTCATGATCCTTTGTGGTTTGATGTTACATCACTCATACTAATTTAAATTGCTATTTCAGAAAGGATGACATATATATATATATATATATATATATATATATACATTCTGTCCCTGGTGCCATGTGAGAAAGCTGTGGGTGTGTTTGTGGAGGATGGCTTTAAAAACAGAAGTGAGGTTTCTTTCTTTTTTTTAATTTTTAATTTTCTGCTGTGATCCTTGGGATTTGGGGTGTCAGTGATTACAAATATCTAACAATGAGAGATTGGATTTTCATTCTATATGGCGTATTATTTTAGATGCTGTAGATTTCTGGAAGACATATTTCTCCCTGTGGTTCCTTCCTTGTCTTTTCACCTTGCAGGAACACGTTGCTTAAAAACAAAAAAGACAATTATGTATATGTTTGGTTAGATCTTGGGCAAAAATAATTCCCTGGCCCCTGAATTCTATTTGCTTGTAAGGGGAAGCGATATGGTTTTGTTGAAACCACTGTTTTGGAAATCCAGAGGCTTGCCTTTTGGTCCTGGTTTTGCAACTAAGTGATCTTAGATAAGTCACTTGACCTATGTTTCCCCATCTGTAGAGTGAAGTAGGTTGGATATACTCCAAGGTCCCCCTGCATGTGGAATACTGCATGAGTTAAAACAAAGGACATGCCCCTGCCATGCTTAAAGCATTCACTAGCTCCTCACTTCTCACAGGATGGAGCCAAACCTCCTTACTGTGGCCTCCATGATCTGGAGTCTACCTGTCCAGTCTCTTCTTCTGTGAACAAGCTTGCTGTGCTTCAGCTAAGAGGAATCTTTTAGTTCCCCAAACTTGCTGTGTTCTCTCTTGCATTTGGCCTTTGCACAAGCTAGGCTTTTTTGCTTGGACTGATCTCTCCTCCTTTCCCTACCCTTTCCACACTCTTCCCCTACAATGGTGCCTACCTTCTAGTCATCCTTCTGGTATCCACTCAGTTGTTGCTTCCTCCATGACCCCTCCACGTTTGGGTTGGGTTAGCGTCAGCTGTCCATGCTCCTATAACTCCCTGGACTTCCTCTACCTTACCACTTGTTACGCTGTGTTGTAATTGTTGGCATACTTGCCTGAATACCACCATTTGAACATAAAATCTAACAGAGCAGGGATGTGTCTTGCTCTCCATTGCATCCTCAGTGCCTAGTACATAACAGGCATTCTATTATGTAAAATAATAGAGATAATAGTAAAAGTGGGTTGAATGAATAATCGAAAGCGAAAGCTTACACGTTGCCATTGAAATTTGGAGCCATCTGTCTACTGCCTTCAGATATCCTTCCCGTCCATCCCCAGGCTGCACCATCAGCAATGAGAGGACCACAGCTATAAGGTGAGAATCGCTTCGCCCCTGGCAAAGTTGTGGGCCACGCATTGCAGTTATCTGTGTGGCAACATTGCCTTGTTTTTAGAAAAGCCCCAAGTCAGGACATCTACGTCTCCTTTTAAAATCCATCGGCAGACCCTGTTTCATAGAAACCGATAGTGGAGCATCTGAAATGGGCATAAGAACTGGTTCTGGAGAGAGAAAACATAAATATTAATATTAATAATAATGGCTAACATTTATCAAGTGCATTATCTCATTTAATATTTAAAATTATCCTATGAGGAAACTGTAGCTGTTAGTCCCATTTTATAATTGAGGAAACTAAGGCAGGTTAAATAACTTGCTCAAGGTAGTGAAACCAAAACTTATGCTTTTAACTTTTAACCAAAATTATATATAGCCTCATTTCCCCCTCCCAAACAGAATCCATGTTTTCATTACTGTGTCACCTTATTCTAAAACCACATTTAATGCAAGTTATAGAGACACATTGTATTAAAATGTTTTTAAATCAGTAATAATTTTTTTTGAAAGGAAAAGGGATATGAGATGGAGAGAAAATGTGAATATTACAAAAACTATCTCCATGTGCTTTGGGTTTGCTACAGTAGGCTCACACATTTGGTTTGTGTAGTTAAACATTCATGTAGTTAGCAGGAAAAGGGAAATTTGATGGTCAGTTGCACAATTTACATTGTCCATTAGATAAAACCTGACCACTTGCTCAAAACTTCCTTATTTTACAGATGAAAGAACTGGGGCCCAGAGAGGGGAAGAGTTGCCCAAGGCTGGCTGGACCCACACCCAGGTCTTTCCATAGGAAATGGAGTTGCCTGTTTCTTTCTTTGAAAATTTGTTAAAGCAGATATTCTACACTAACATTTATTGGATGTTTATTTGGGATTAGTCTCTGTGCCAAGTACTGTGTATGGATGGGCAAATTTTATCTTCACAAAATCCTCAGAAGTAGCTCTGTTGTTTTATAGATGAAATATTGGGGGCTTTTTTGCTATTGAAATATTGCAGATCTGTCCTGGGTCATTTGGAAATGCATTCCCTCTCTTCTCTGCTGTCTTTTTCTCACTTTGCTCACTTCTGCGACTTCTAGAGAACTGGCCTCCCCTGAAGGTCAGATATTTTACATAGAACTTGACAGCAAAGGACCTTTCATCTTTATTTAAACAAATACTATTTACCATAATTTTGGATGAGAATGGATGAGGAGAGTTTGAGCATATTCCAAACCAGATTTGGAATGCAACAACATAGCCGAGGTACAATGAGGTTGGTGCTGTGCTGCTGTATTCTCAGAGGCTGGCATAGTGGCCCTATAATCCACCCCACAGAATGGTTGGGAGCGTGGAATTTCGGAACAACAGGTCTAGCTTCAAGCCCGAATTCTGCCTGTTACTAATTATGGGACCATGAATGGTTTTCCTAAGTAACTGAGCACCGTACTCCTCATCTACAAAATTGAGATGATCATAATTGTTTCTATCCCTTGGGTTCTCGGAAGATTAAATGAAACAATCAGTGTAACACAGTAAGCAGAGCCATCATATATGCTCAAAAATGGGAGCTTTGAGAGGCATTCAAGATGGCGGAGGAGTAAGATGTGGAGATTACCTTCCTCCCCACAAATACATCAGAGATACATCTACATGTGGAACAACTTCTACAGAACACCTGAACGCTGGCAGAAGACCTCAGACTTCCCAAAATGCAAGAAACTCTCCACGTACCTGGGTAGGGCATAAGGAAAAAGAAAAAACAGAAACAAAAGAATAGGGACAGGACCTGAACCTCTGGCACTAGGAAGCCCCTTCACTGGAGGAGACGGGGGGGAGGTGGGGGGAAGCTTCGGAACCACGGAGGAGAGCACAGCAACAGGGGTGCGGAGGGCAAAGCAGAGAGATTCCCACACAGAGGATCAGTGCCGACCAGCCCTCACCAGCCCGAGAGGCTTGAATGCTCACCCGCCAGGGAGGGCGGGGTTGGGAGCAGAGGCTCGGGCTTCGAAGGTCGGATTCCAGGGAGAGGACTGGGGTTGGCTGCGTGAACACAGCGCGAAGGGGGCTAGTGCGCCACAGCTAGCCGGGAGGGAGTCCGGGAAAAGGTCTGGAGCTGCCGAAGAGGCAAGAGACCATTGTTTCAGGGTGCACGAGGAGAGGGGATTCACAGCACCGGCTAAACGAGCTCCAGAGACAGGCGCGAGCCGCGGCTATCAGCACGGACCCCAGAGACGGGCATGAGACGCTAAGGCTGCTGCTGCAGCCACCAAGAAGCCTGTGTTCAAGCACAGGTCACTACCCACACCTCCCCTCCCGAGCGCCTGTGCAGCCCGCCACTGCCAGGGTCCCGTGATCCAGGGACAACTTCCCCGGGAGAACGCACGGCGCGCATCAGGCTGGTGCAACATCCCACTGGCCTCTGCCGCCGCAGGCTCGCACTCCGTACCCCTCCCTCCCCCGGCCTGAGTGAGCCAGAGCCCCCTAATCAGCCCTCCTTTGACCCAGTCATGTCTGAGCGAAGAACAGACGCCCTCAGCCGACCTACACGCAGAGGCGGGGCCGAATCCAAAGCTGATCCCCGGGAGCTGTGCGAACAAAGAAGAGAAAGGGAAATTTCTCCCAGCAGCCTCAGGAGCAGCGGATTACACCTCCACAATCAACCTGCTGTACCCTGCATCTCTGGAATACCTGAATAGACAACGAATCATCCCAAAACTGAGGCAGTGGACTTTGGGACCAACTGTAGACTTGGGGTTTGCTGTATGGAACTGACTGGTTTCTGGTTTTATGTTTATCTTAGTTTAGTATTTAGAGTTTATTATCATTGGTAGATTTGTTTACTGATTTGGTTGCTCTCTTCCTTTTTTTTTATATGTATATATATATATATATTTTTTTTCCTTTTACTCTTTCTGTGAGAGTGTACATGTATGCTTCATTGTGTGATTTTGTCTGTATAGCTTTGCTTTTACCATTTCTCCTAGGGTTCTGTCTCTCCTTTTTTTTTTTAGTATAGTTTTTAGCACTTGTTATCATTGGTGGATTAGTGTTTTGGTTTGGTTGCTCTCTTCTTTCTTTTATTACTTTTTAATTTTTAAAATTTTTAATACTTTTCTTTTAGTTTTTATTTTAATAACTTTATTTCTTTTTATTTATTTTTTCTTTCTTTCTTTCTTTTTTTCTCCTCAGCTGTGTGGCTGACAGGGTCTTGGTGCTCTGGCCAGGTGTCAGGCCTGTGCCTCTGAGGTGGGAGAGCTGAGTTCAGGACATTGGTCCACCAGAGACCTCCCAGCTCCATGTAATATCAAACAGCGAAAGCTCTCCCAGAGATCTCTATCTCAACGCTAAGACCCAGCTCCACTCAACAACCAGCAAGCTACAGTGCTGGACACCTTATGCCAAACAACTAGCAAGACAGGAACACGACCGCACCCATTAGCAGAGAGGCTACCTAACATAATAATAAGGTCACAGACACCCCAAAAACACACCACCGGTTGCGGTCCTGCCCACCAGAAAGACAAGATCCAGCCTCATCCACCAGAACACAGGCACTAGTCCCCCCCACTAGGAAGCCTACACTACCCACTGAACCAACCTTAGCCATTGGGGGCAGACACCAAAAAAAATGGGAACAACGAACCTGCAGCCTGCGAAAAGGACACCCCAAACACAATAAGTTAAGCAAAATGAGAAGACAGAGAATCAGCAGTTGAAAGAGCAAGGTAAAAACCCACCAGTCCAAACAAGTGAAGAAGAAATAGGCAGTCTACCTGAAAAAGAATTCAGAGTAATGATAGTAAAGATGATCCAAAATCTGGGAAATAGAATGGAGAAAATACAAGAAACGTTTAACAAGGACCTAGAAGAACTAAAGAGCAAACAAACAATGATGAACAACACAATAAATGAAAGTAAAAATTCTCTAGAAGGAATCAAAAGCAGAATAACTGAGGCAGAAGAACGGATAAGTGACCTGGAAGATAAAATAGTTGAAATAACTACTGCAGAGCAGAATAAAGAAAAAGGAATGAAAAGAGTTGAGGACAGTCTTAGAGACCTCTGGGACAGCATTAAACGCACCAATCTTCAAATTATAGGGGTCCCAGAAGAAGAAGAGAAAAAGAAAGGGACTGAGAAAATATTTGAAGAGATTATAGTTGAAAATTTCCCTGACATGGGAAAAGAAAGAGTCAATCAAGTCCAGGAATTGCAGAGAATCCCGTACAGGATAAATCCAAGGAGAAACATGCCAAGACACATATTAATCAAACTATCAAAAATTAAATACAAAGAAAAAATATTAAAAGCAACAAGGGAAAAACAACAAATAACACAAAAGGGAATCCCCATAAGGTTAACAGCTGATCTTTCAGCAGAAACACTGCAAGCCAGAAGGGAGTGGCAAGACATATTTAAAGTGATGAAAGGGAAAAACCTACAACCAAGATTACTCTACTCAGCAAGGATCTCATTTACATTCGATGGAGAAATTAAAATATTTACAGACAAGCAAAAGATAAGAGAATTCAGCACCACCAAACCAGCTTTACAACAAATGCTAAAGGCACTTCTCTAGGCAGGAAACACAAGAAAAGGAAAAGACCTACAATAACAAACCCAAAACACTTAAGAAAATGGTAATAGGAGCATACATATCGATAATATTCTTAAATGTAAATGGATTAAATGCTCCAACCAAAAGACATAGACTGGCTGAATGGATACAAAAACAAGACCCATATATATGCTGTCTACGAGAGACCCACTTCAGACCTAGGGACACATAAAGACTGAAAGTGAGGGGATGGAAAAAGATATTCCATGCAAATGGAAATCTAAAGAAAGCTGGAGTAGCAATTCTCATATCTGACAAAATAGACTTTAAAATAAAGACTACTACAGGAGACTAGGAAACTACATAATGATCAAGGGATCAATCCAAGAAGAACATATAACAATTGTAAATATTTATGTACTCAACATAGGAGCACTTCAATACATAAGGCAAATGCTAACAGCCATAAAAGGGGAAATTGACAGTAACACATTCATAGAAGGGGATGTTAACACCCCACTTTCACCAATGGACAGATCATCCAAAATGAAAATAAATAAGGAAACACAAGCTTTAAATGATACATTAAATGAGATGGACTTGATTGATATTTATAGGACATTCCATCCAAAAACAACAGAATACACTTTCTTCTCAAGTGCTCATGGAACATTCTCCAGGATAGATCATATCTTGGGTCACAAATCAAGCCTTGGTAAATTTAAGAAAATTAAAATTGTATCAAGTATTGTTTCCAACCACGATGCTATGAGACTAGATATCAATTACAGGAAAATATCTGTAAAAAATACAAACACATGGAGGCTAAACAATACACTACTAAATAACCAAGAGATCACTGAAGAAATCAAAGAGGAAATCAAAAAATACATAGAAACAAGTGACAATGAAAACACGATGACCCAAAACCTATGGGATGCAGCAAAAGCAGTTCTAAGAGGGAAGTTTATAGCAATACAATCCTACCTCAAGAAACAAGAAACATCTCAAATAAACACCTAACCTTACACCTAAAGCAATTAGAGAAAGAAGAACAAAAAAACCCCAAAGTTAGCAGAAGGAAAGTGATCATAAAGATCAGATCCGAAATAAATGAAAAAGAAATGAAGGAAACAATAGCAAAGATCAATAAAACTAAAAGCTGGTTCTTTGAGAAGATAAACAAAATTGATAGACCATTAGCCAGACTCATCAAGAAAAAAAGGGAGGAGACTCAAATCAATAGAATTAGAAATGAAAAAGGAGAAGTAACAACTGACACTGCAGAAATACAAAGGATCATGAGAGATTACTACAAGCAACTATATGCCAATAAAATGGACAACCTGGAAGAAATGGACAAATTCTTAGAAGAGCACAACCTTCTGAGACTGAACCAGGAAGAAATAGAAAATATGAACAGACCAATCACAAGCACTGAAATTGAAACTGTGATTAAAAATCTTCCAGCAAACAAAAGCCCAGGACCAGATGGATTCACAGATGAATTCTATCAAACGTTTAGAGAAGAGCTCACACCTATCCTTCACAAACTCTTCCAAAATATAGCAGAGGGAGGAACACTCCTAAACTCATTCTACGAGGCCACCATCACCCTGATACCAAAAGCAGACAAAGATGTCACAAAAAAAGAAAACTACAGACCAATATCA
Source organism: Orcinus orca (assembly GCF_937001465.1). Classification (NCBI taxonomy): domain Eukaryota; kingdom Metazoa; phylum Chordata; class Mammalia; order Artiodactyla; family Delphinidae; genus Orcinus; species Orcinus orca. The sequence continues at coordinate 52,537,473 of NC_064561.1, forward strand.
CTGATGAACATAGATGCAAAGATCCTCGACAAAATACTAGCAAACAAAATCCAAAGCACATTAAAAGGATCATACACCATGATCAAGTGGGGTTTATCCAAGGAATGCAAGGATTCTTCAATATACGCAAAGCAATCAATGTGATACACCATATTAACAAATTGAAGGAGAAAAACCATGTGATCATCTCAATAGATGCAGAAAAAGCTTTTGACAAAATTCAACACCCATTTATGATAAAAACCCTGCAGAAAGTAGGCATAGAGGGAACTTACCTCAACATAATGAAGGCCATATTTGACAAATCCACAGTCAACATCGTTCTTGATGGTGAAAACCTGAAACCATTTCCACTAAGATCAAGAACAAGACAAGGTTGCCCACTTTCAGCACTACTATTCAACATAGTTTTGGAAGTTTTAGCCACAGCAATCAGAGAAGAAACAGAAATGAAAGGAATCCAAATCAGAAGAGAAAAAGTAAAACTGTCACTGTTTGCAGATGACATGATACTATACATAGAAAATCCTAAAGATGCCACCAGAAAACTACTAGAGCTAATCAATGAATTTGGTAAAGTAGCAGGATACAAAATTAATGCTCAGAAATCTCTTTCATTCCTATATACTGATGATGAAAAATCAGAAAGAGAAATTGAGGAAACACTCCCATTTACCATTGCAAGCAAAAGAATAAAATACCTAGGAATAAACCTACCTAAGGAGACAAAAGACCTATATGCAGAAAACTATAAGACACTGATGAAAGCAATTAAAGATGATACAAACAGATGGAGAGATATACTGTGTTCCTAGATTGGAAGAATCAACATTGTGAAAATGACTCTACTACCCAAAGCAATCTACAGATTCAATGCAATCCCTATCAAACTACCAATGGCATTTTTTACAGAACTAGAACAAAAAATTTCACAATTTATGTGGAAACAAAAAAGACCCCGAATAACTAAAGCAATCTTTAGAGAGAAAAACGGGCCTGGAGGACTCAGGCTCCCTGACTTCAGACTATACTACAAAGCTCAGTAATCAAGACAGTATGGTACTGGCACAAAAACAGAAACATAGCTCAATGGAACAGGATAGAAAGCCCAGAGATAAACCCACGCACATGTGGTCACCTTATTTTTGATACAGGAGGCAAGAATATACATGAGAAAGGACAGCCTTTTCAATAAGTGGTGCTGGGGAAACTGGACAACTACGTGTAAAAGAATGAAATTAGAACACTCCCTAACACCATACACAAAAATAAACTCAAAATGGATTAAAGACCTAAATGTAAGGCCAGATACTATAAAACTCTTAGAGGAAAACATAGGCAGAACCCTCTATGACAAACATCACAGCAAGATCCTTTTTGACCCAACTCCTAGAGAAATGGCAATAGAAACAAAAATAAACAAATGGGACCTAATGAAACTTAAAAGCTTTTGCACAGCAAAGGAAACCGTAAACAAGATGAAAAGACAACCCTCAGAATGGGAGAAAATATTTACAAAAGAAGCAACTGACAAAGGATTAATCTCCAAAATTTACAAACAGCTCATGCAGGTCAATATCAAAAAAACCCAAACAACCCAATCCAAAAATGGGCAGAAGACCTCCAAAGAAGATATACAGATGGCCAACAAACACATGAAAGGTTGCTCAACATCACTAATCATTAGAGAAATGCAAATCAAAACTACAATGTGGTATCACCTCACACCAGTCAGAATGGCCATCGTCAAAAATTCTACAAACAATAAATGCTGAAGAGGGTGTGGAGAAAAGGGAACCCTCTTGCACTGTTGGTGGGAATGTAAATTGATACAGCCACTATGGAGAACAGTATGGAGGTTCTTTACAAAACTAAAAACAGGACTACCATACAACCCAGCAATCCCACTACTGGGCATATACCTGGAGAAAACCATAATTCAAAAAGAGACATGTACCACGATGTTCATGGCAGCACTATTTAAAATAGCCAGGATATGTAAGTAACGTAACTGCCCATCGACAGATGAATGGATAAAGAAGATGTGACACATATATACAATGGAATATTACTCAGCCATAAAAAGAAACGAAATTGAGTTATTTGTAGTGAGGGGGATGGACCTAGAATCTGTTATACAGAGTGAAGTAAGTCAGAAAGAGAAAAACAAATACCGTATGCTAACACATATATATGGAATCTAAAAAAAGAAAAGAAAAAAGGTTCTGAAGAACCTAGGGGCAGACTAGGAATAAAGATGCAGACATAGAGAATGGACTTGAGGACACAGGGATAGGGAAGGGTAAGCTGGGAAGAAGTAAGATAGTGGCATGGACATATATACACTACCAAATGTAAAATAGATAGCTAGTGGGAAGCAGTCACATAGCTCAGGGAGATCAGCTCGGTGCTTTGTGACCACCTAGAGGGGTGGGGTAGGGAGGATGGGAGGGAGACGCAAAAGGGAGGGGATATGGTGATATATGTATATGTATAGCTGATTCACTTTGTTATAAAGCAGAAACTAACACACCATTGTAAAACAATTATACTCCAATAAAGATGTTTAAAAAAATGGGAGCTTTTATTGTTTTTATTATTATTACCATGGTTTGAATTTGGGCGTGGTCTTTAGGAAGAATGCAGGACTTGGAATAAGATCTGAGTTCTATTCTCACTTGTGTTGTGTAGCTCTACAACCTCAGCATGCTGTGTTTCACTTCCCTTTTCTGTCAAGTGAGACCCCGTCACCCACCCTTCCATGTCAAAGCTGCTGGAGAGGTCAAACATCATCTTAAATGGGAAAGAGCTTTGAGATATACACAACAGAAAAGCAAGTAAATGTTTGTATAGCTTGTCTCAGCTTATAGACATTTGTAGTCAAAATGAATCTGAGAAAATGAAAAGGGATCAGGAACTCCTTGTTAGCTCTAGATGGTAGAGCGGGGTGTGGGTAGATGTGAACCTGGAGGGTGAGGAACCATAACCTACTAGGTTCCTTTAACTGATTCTCCAGCACCTGCTGGCTTTGGGCCCCAAGGTTCCCACTCCTAACATCCAATTAATGCAAGGGAAGAAGGTGGAATAAGATGTGTTTTTATGCATGCTGGTTTCTCTGGCCTGAAACGTTCTTCCAGACCTTCCCTTCCTTAGGAACTCCCATTTACCCTTTAAGACACAGCTCAAATATCATTTCCTCTGTGAAGCCCTCCCTGCTTCCTTGGGTATTTTCACTCTCTGTGCTCTCACTGGATCGTGACCATTGCTCCATCAGATGACCTACAGCAGTGCTCTGCAATCACAGTTGATTCTCATCATTCAGTGGTTATGTTTAATAAAGTCACCTGATTTACACATAACCTTGTTTTATGCACATTTCTGTTCAAAAACACCTTGTTTTGTATGTATTGTGGCTTCATTAACATTGAACTCACAGTCGACAGAACTATAACTCGTGCTGAGTGAAACTCATCTAACACATGTTTTCCTTATAAGATAAATCACAGCCTTCTTTCACTTACACGAGACAGCATCTCAGCTCTATGCTTGAGGGTCACTTTAAAGAGCAAAATGACCAATAAAATGTACACAAGTGCAAAAAATTTGGCACTAAATAGACCTCAAGAAGGACACTAGTTTATGGTATGAGCTGAGCTGAAACGAGAAGGCAGGGCCTCGCCTTGTTCGACCTCAGCTGGGAATGTGCCTGTAGAGTGACAAATTTTTCTCTGCTCTGGGCATGGGCGTGTCATAAATGACTGTGAAAGGGCTGCAAGAATTGACTTTGGGGTTACAGGTAGATTTTAGCGAGCAGGCAGTTTGCAAGTATAAAGTCTGCAACGCATAAATCAACTGTATTTATTTATGTGTTGGACTTCTTTACTAGCCTGAGGCTTCTTACAGAAAGGTTGGCCTGTGTACTGGATATCTTCTCTCTCTTTCTTTTTTACATTTATTTATTTTATTTTTGGCTACATTGGTCTTTGTTGCTGTGCATGGGCTTTTCTCTAGTTGTGGCGAGCCAGGGATACTCTTCGTTGTGGTGCGCGGGCTTCTCATTGCGGTGGCTTCTCTTTGTTGCGGAGCACGGGCTCTAGGCGCCCAGGCTTCAGTAGTCATGGCTCGCGGGCTCTAGAGCGCAGGCTCAGTAGTTGTGGCACACAGGCTTAGTGGCTCCGCGGCATGTGGGATCTTCTCGGACCAGGGCTCGAACCCGTGTCCCCTGCATCGGCAGGCGGATTCTTAACCACTGTGCCATCAGGGAAGCCCTGGATATCTTCTCTTGCTCCTCCAGACCTACTTCACTCTTCTCACCCTGCCCCTGCCCCTGCAGACTGACCTCTGTGGACTACTCTACTAGGATTTCTTCATCCTCTGGCTTCCAGCTGGGTTCGGCCAACAAGAAACCCCAGCAGTTGATGGGGGGAAGGGAGGAGAGTGGGGCCAGCATATCTATTCCACAGCCTCCTCCTTGTGTTGCTGCCTTGGGCTTCCTCTGTTTCTCACTAAATGTGCTGTCCTCTCGAGGCACCTTTCTCCAGCTGACTCTCTGCTTCCACAAGCGAGTGACCACTCCCGTTCCTCATTTCTTTGGACCTAGGCGTGGTAACTGTTCCTTGGCTGTTCTTTCCCTCTGTACTACTTACTATGGTTCTTCTAAACCCACACTGTGTTAAACAGTCCTTTTGAAATAGGCTTGCCTTGAATTATCATAATTTGACTGTGATGTGTTTGGTCCTCAACTGATATCTTATTCATCGTATACACCTAACACAGTGCCAAGTAATAGCAGGTGAATGGTAACAATGATCTCTAAAACTCCTCCTAACAGTATCTGTATGATTCAATTATTCCAGAAACCAACTACTCATGATGACTTGGGAAGAAATGCAAAGTCACTGAAGACACACTCATACACACACACACACACACACACACACACACACACACACACACACTGCCCATCTGGCTGAATGGGGTATGTTCTGCCTTTTCCTGAGTTTGGTGGTCTTGTGTGTTGGGAGGTTCCAGGCAGAGTAGGATCTGCAGGATAAATGCTCTCTGAGAAACCGATCTGTTCATCCGTCCTGCTCTAGAAGCTTCCTCTCTGGGTCATTTGCCAGGGGGAGTCAAGCCCAGAGGCGAGTCCCACAGAGGACTGTGTGGAAGCCACAGGCTTTCTCACTGGTGCCTGATGGTCCTCTGGGTGCATGAGCTGGCTCCAGCAGTGGATGTGGGCATTTGGTGAACTGAAAGGTACAGGGAGAGCTCAATACACCCAAACTATAATAACCCAGCCCTTATTTCACTGGGATTTTAAGAGGGAGGAGAACAGCTGTGCCTTGCTGTCCAACTGTGGCTTAAGAGCTCCGAATTACAGTTTCCACATGTCACCCACATAGCAGATGACAGAATGAGTATGAACAATAATTTGGTACTAGGAGCAAGTCAGAAATCATCTCCAGATTGGTTTCTCTTTCACCAGCTTTCCCTCTCTCAAATCCACTCTCCACACTGCTGCCACAATATATTTTTAAACACAAATTTGACCTTCTCTCCTTGTTCAATGACATTTTTCCTCTCTACAACTAGAGTTCCAACATTTTTTGTGTTTTAAAATCTAAGTCCTTGTCTACACACACACACACACACACACACACACACAGACACACACACACACACCCTTTGCCCCAGCAATGGTAAACTGATAATAGCTTCCCAATATGTTTTGTTTCCTCTATCCCTCTACCTGGAAAGTATTTCTGCCCATTGGCTTGCCTAAAAAAAGCATAATTCATCTTCAAAACTGAGTCAGAGATGATATCTTCTGTGACAGTGCTTCCCAAACTTTAATGTGCAGATGATCACCTGTAGATCTTGTTAAAATGCAGATTCTCATTCAGTGGATCTCAGGGTGGAGAGAGAATTTGCATTTCTCACAAGCTAGTAATGCTGCTGTTGCTGGTCCGGGGACCACACTTCCAGTAGCAGGTTTCTAAGAAGTTTCCACTGATGTCGCCCTTTGCCCAATAGATTCCATCACTTTTTCTGAGCTCTTCTCTACTTTGACCTTATTTCTGTTGTTGCTCTAATTGCTGTATTATAATTTTACTTGTTTATTTGTCTGCCTTCCCAACCATACCTGGAGTTTCTTAAAAGTAAAGACTGTGTCTTTTTCATCTTTGTTTCTGCAGCACTCAGTGCAGCATATCAGAGATCACAGGAAGCATTTGATATTTACCTGGTGAAACAATGTTGAACGATGTATAGTCTTTATTTGTCTGTGGAATGTGAAACTATGTAACCATTATTATTTATGGAAAACTTTTGGTTGTCTGACATTGGGATAAGTATGGACCCAGGCTATACATACCCTATTTACTAAAATGCACAGCTTTATTTGCTAGACCCAACCTTTAACTTGGTGTGATTTACAAAGCATAAGAGATATTTGTAACATTTTAACTGTGAATATTAGCAATCACTGTACACTAATAAATATTCAGTCTATCCAAATATAAATACATAGTCTCAAAAGGGCACAATGCAAAATCTATAAAATGCATCTAGAACTAAAACTTTGCATAAGGGGAATTCCCTGTGAGCACATGGCACCGTTTTCAAAATGTGAGAAGGAAAAAAAAAGCCAAAAACCAAACAGGCAGAAGTCTATTTTGCAGGACACTGAGAGGTAACCTCTTGACACATGTTAAGTTAAAGCCTCAATGATTCTGAGCTTGAACAAGATAATACCATGTAAGGGAGAATTTTTCTAAACCATACCACAGAAATCAGTCAATTCTGATGTTTTCCTTCTAGGCTGGATGTTCCCGAAATCATCTCTAATTAAAGGTTCCAAAAAAGAATGTACAAAATGCTAAAAAAGTAAACAGGGATGATTTTGGATAAGTTGAGAAATATCATCTTCTAAATGATAGTTTTTTTTTGAAGCTACCAGTTTCACAATAATTATACTTAAAAGTTGTACATCTGCATCTTCAGCCGGTCAAAATATCACATGATTTTTTAGAAAGAGCTGATTTCAACACCATCCAAAAAGAGTTTTCCCTGAACGCTGTATGAAAATTAAATCTCTCTTACATCAGGGAATACCCTTCCCCAGAAAGTGTCCAAGAAGACCGCAGCCGGCTCAAAGCTGAAGTGATAATTCAAGGAAGTATTTATACTTCTGCAGGAGAATCTTTTAAAGCTGCTTTGAAGCTCATCTACAAATTGCCTCATGCAATATGACTCTGGTGGGTTGAGTGAATCGAAGGGCTAATTACTCCTTTAGTAACTCCAACGTCATTAACTCTGATGAAGGTGAGGATACAGATGAGGAAAAAAAGATCCTATTCCAAGTTGGAGGGCTACACTGCCAGCCACCCTGGTCTATGCAGGAGCAGATTTACTTGCTGATGGTGCTGTGTTGGCTTCTTTATTGGCTCTCTAGGACTTTCCCCTCTACTGTACTTACCTCCTCAGCAATCCCTTTCACCCTCAGTAGAAGGCAGTGTTGAATAAAAATAGAGAAACTGTGCATTGCAGTCAGACAGAGGTGGGCTGTATTCTTCCTAGCTCTGTCACTTCAGGCCGGTGTCCAAGCTTTTCAAAGCCTAAGTTCCATTATCTGTAAAATGGGAATAATAATAATATCTCACTGCACTGGTGTGAACTCAGGGTGAACTGAGATTCTGCAATTAAGGCTTGTAGCTCAGTACATATTCATTTTGCATATTCAAGTGCTCAATCAACAGTAGGCATCCTTGTGCATCTTGGAAGCCCCCCACTCGGTGCCTGACTCAGTTTCCATCCAGATGGCTTGAACAAGAACAGACCTCTTACTCCTCTCTTAGAATCTGGGGAGACTTGGAAGTCTCAACCTTAAAGTTGCAAATCTCTAGGGCCTAAACCAGCTTCAGTTTCTCTGCCAGGCCACACTCCCCAGCACAAGTCTGCACTCTGCTGATGAGGATAAAAGAATGCAGAGAGGGGACTGATTCCTGGAGGTCTCAGTAAGTCAGTGTTTACGGAAGCCATGATTTCCTCCCAGGATGCCTGTGGAAGCATTCGGCACAGAAGGGGACTCAGAGTCACTTGCTTGGCTTGGTAGTAAAGACGAGCGTCCAAGTGGTTACAACCTAAGGCCTTTCCCTGTACCAGGTGTTTCCACCATCCGATGTCCTCTTTCTGCCCAGACACCAGATACCCAATACTCCAGCGGTGAGATCAGAATTGTTCACCCCAGTCGATTATGCTCCCTTCAAGGAGAGAGGTGGCAGTGTCTCTATGGCTAAAACCTCATAAAGCTGCTTCTCAGAATATCCGGCCTCTAATGTGAGCAGCTGTTCCATCGTCCTCTAAGGCAGGAAGCTGTGGTTGACAGCATCACAGAGGCAGAGCTTACTCTTTGTGACTTTAATTAACTTACTAGTTCTCCTTGAAAAAGAGTCATGCTCCTTGTTCATCTTGCCCCATATCCTGGGATTCTGTGTTGTCAGGTCAAATAAAAAATCCCTTGACCATGAACTTCAGGTCCATGTTTAAAATAACAATAAGGGTAATAATCCAGGGTGCTGCCCCATCTCTCCCTTTCTCTAAGAAGTGCAAGAAATGTTGCTTGAAAGCTGTCGATTGAGGTTTGCGCTCCACACGAGATAAGAGGCTGGAGGAAGGGTACAGACTGCTCTGGCCCTGCTCCCAGTTCAGTGGCTGAGCCTCCTGCCTGTGGCCTGGTGCCCGCCTCTATCAGGCCGCTGCCTCCGTGGCAGCTTAGGGACTGGCGCCACAGGCCAGTTGCCTCTGAGGAGTCCTGGGATGGTGGCAGCTTTTAATGCTCTGTGGTGGGAAGACCTCCTTGCCCCACTCAGGATCTGCAGCCCATGGCCTGGCACTGAGTCTCTTTTAAAGTCCCGATTCTGCAATTTCAGCCAGTTGACTCAAGAGTCTGGAGAAAGGTGGCCGGTCTTCTGGTTTCTAGAGAAGGAAGAAAAGAACTCTGTGATTTCCTTGTACTTGTGTGTCATAGCTAATTCCAAAGCAAACCAGAGTTAAACAGCAATCCCCTCTGCTGAGTTTTAAATATGTTTCTATATACATTGTATTTGAGGCCATTATGTCTTAGTTGTTAACAGCAGGTATTTTGGAATCATATGACCTGCTTTTGAATCACAGCTTTTCTACTCATTAGCTGTGTGACCTTTGAACAGGTTACTTAACCTTTTTGAACCTCAGTTTTGTCATCTGTAAAATGGGGATAATAATATTATCAATCTCATAAGGTTGTTGTAAGAATTAAATAAAATTGTATATAAAAATGCAACATAAAATAAGCACTCAGTAAGACTAAAAAAGAAAATATTTAGGTATAAATCTCATAAAATATGTACAGGGTCTATTTTAGGAAAAATATAAAATTCTAAAGATAGAAATCAAAGGAGAGCTAAATATATCGAGAAATATTCCATGTTCATGGTTAGGAAGACTTGCTATTGCTAAGATGTCATTTCTTTTCAACTTGATGTATGGATTCAACACAATCACAAGAATCCCAGCAAGTTATTTTGTAGATACTGACAAACCAACTCTAAACTCCATATGGAAAGGCCAAAGACTCAGAATAGCCAACACAATACTGAAGAAGAACAAGTTTGGAGGACTGAAACTTCCTGACTTCAAGACTTACTATAAAGCTATAGTAATCAAGAGAGCATGGTATTGGTGAAAGAATAGACAAATAGGTCAATGGAATAGAGTTGGGATCCCAGAAATAGACCCACACAAATGTAGTCAAATCTTTGACAGAGGAGCAAAGGCAATTCAATGGAGCAAGGGTAGTCTTTTCAACAAACGGTTCTAGAGCAATTGGACATCCACATGCAATACAATGACTCTAGACACAGGCCTGACACTCTTCACAAAAACTAACTCAAAATGGATCATAGAACTAAATGTAAAATGCAAAACTTATAAGACATCTAGAAGATAACATAGGAGAAAATCTGGGTGACCTTGGGTTTGGCAATGAGTTTTTAGATACAACACAAAAAGCACGATTCATAAAAGAAAAAAAATTGATGTTGAACTTTGTTAAAATTAACAACTTCTGCTCTGTAAAAGACTTCTGCTCTGTAAAAGGCACTGTTAAGTGAAAGAAAAGATAAGCCATAGGCTGGGAGAAAATGTTTTTAAAACACATATCTGATAAAGGACTTATATCCAAAATATGCAAAGACCTCTTAAAACTCAAAAGCAAGAAAACAAATAATCCTATTAAAAAATGGGCAAAGATCTAAGCAGTTACCTCATTTAAAAAAGTATACAAATGGAAAATACACATATGAAAAGATGCTCAACATCATATGTTAGGGATTTGCAAATTAAAATAACAATGAGATACCACTATATTCTTATTAAGATGGCTAAAATCAAAGCACTGACACCACCAAATGCTGGTGAGGATGTGGAGCAACAGGAACTCTCATTGCTGGTGGGAATGTGAAAATGGTAGCCATTTTGGAAGACAGTCTGGCAGTTTCTTACAAGGCTAAACATTTTCATATGCTAGTGTTATGAAACTATTCATTTCATATGATCCAGGAATGACACCACTAGATATTTACCCAATTGAGCTACAAATCTATGTTCATATAAAAACTTGCACACAAATGTTTATAGCAGCTTTATTCATAGCTGCCAAAAACTGGAAGCCACCAAGATGTCCTTCAGTAGGTGAATGGATAAAGAAACTATGGTATATCCATACAATGGAAATATTATTCAGTGATTAAAAAAAAAGTTAGCTTTCAAGCCATGAAGACATGGAGGAATCTTAAATGCATAGTTCTAAGTGGAAGAAGCCAATCTGAAAAGGCTACATACTGTATGATTCAACTATGTAACATTCTGGCAAAGGCAGAACTTGGACAATAAAAAGATCAATGGTTTCCAGGGATTTGGGAAGAAGAGGGGAAGGGATAAATAGGTGAAGCACAGTACACTTAAAGGCAGTGACACTATTCTGTATGATACTATAATGGTAGATACATGATATACATTTGTCAAAACTCACAGAACTGTACAAAAAAAGCAGTGAACCTTAATGTAAAACGTGGACTTTAGTTAATAATAATGTATCAGTGGTGGTAGAATAATTGTAACAAATGTACCACACTAATGCAAAATGTTATTTATAGGGCAGAACTCTCTGCACTCTTTGCTCAAATTTTCTATAAACCTAAAACTTCTAGACAAAGTCTATTACTTTAAAAAATTAATAAAAATTAAAAAAAGAAAAAAATACTAAATGTCAGCTATCATATCATAATGATCCGAATTTGTGTTAATTCTCTATTCAGCAACTTTCAACTGTGGTTGAAATTTAAAATTTGCTAACTCACACAAGGACATCTCATGCTAATGTGGCTTAAGGCATACACTGCCACCCAAGGATAACTGAGATGTCTGGGAGGGTGCAGAGTAATTGGCTCCCATTCTGAATTGTTGTATGAATAAACATGAATTGTATGAATTTTGTATTTGTATGAACATGTTGTATGAATTTTAATTCAGTCATTTTAATAGCTTCACAGCACCAGTGAACTTCTGTTTACCAGTTTATAGAACTAACTTCATGTATATTTAATGGTTTTATGATGTTACAGATGCTTTTTTTCTCAAAAAATTGACATAGGCCTTCCCCACTCTTCCTTTCTGACAGTATGTTGATGGCTTGTGACATTATATTACAAATCAAATAACATTTAAGGTCCCTGCCAGCTCTTCTAGGGATGAGTAACTCCTTTAGTTAATAGATGCTCAACGTCACTTTCTTGCTAATCTATTTTGTCATCCCTACTGCCTCATACTCTGAGAGGGTTCCTTTCTTCAGGGATGGGGGCAGACCCTGCAATTGCAGATTATAATGAGGCGGGGCGGGGGGAACCACTTCCTTTACTGACCTCTTTCCAGCAATGATTCATGATCTGGTAGATATGTGAGGAGGCCAGTCGAGGCTTGTATAACCGAAATCCAGTGGTGATGTCTTCCACCACTTCTGAGTTGCTTCGGTTTTCATACGGGATTTTTCCTTCACTGAAGACTTCCCACATCAGCACACCTATGAGTGTGAATAGGTGAATCGAAATGGTGAGTCGAAACAGCTAGTGATAAAGTTCCTAAATAGCGAACAAACCAACTTACCTCTAGAAATCACAGACTCCTTGACATTAAGATTCAAGTCCCTACCTCCAGAAAGTACAATATCAAAAGCCACCTGAGGCTTATTAGGCCTGTGCTATTTCTAAAGAGTGATTTCCCTACCTTTCTTTTTTTTTTTAATTTATTTTATTTATTTATAGCTGCATTGGGTCTTCATTGCTACGCGCAGGTTTTCTCTAGTTGCAGCAAGCGGGGGACCACTCTTCATTGCAGTGCACCGGCCCTCCACTGCAGTGGCTTCTCTTGTTGCAGAGCATGGGCTCCAGGTGCGTGGGCTCAGTAGTTGTGGCACACGGGCTCTAAAGCTCGGGCTCAGTAGTTGTGGCTCACGGACTTAGTTGCTCCGTGGCATGTGGGATCCTCCTGGACCAGGGCTTGAACTCGCGTCCCCTGCATTGGCAGGCGGATTCTCAACCACTGCGCCACCAGGGAAGTCCCTTCCCTACCTTTCTAGTGGTGAAGAATGTTCAAGCTCAGCCCTTTGTTATATCTAACTCAAATGCTACTACTAAAAGTTGCAGGCGATGTAAACTCAAATGTCTACACATGATATAGATGAATGGAGTGGATGAGGTCTGCATAATAGGGACTAGGGAGGACTGTGAAAAACTGGAGGTCAAAAATTCTATCCCCAAAGGGGCAGCTGTGATTTAGCTCCAGCCAGCATAGGGTACATGGGAATGAGGGCTCTGAATTGCCACATTTTCTGATTTTTTAAAGATAAGTCATAAATTGGGAGTTTTAAAATATAAACTCAATTTTTTTTTTTTTTTTTTTTTGCTGTACGCCGGCCTCTCACTGCCGTGGCCTCTCCCGTTGCGGAGTACAGGCTCCGGACGCGCAGGCTCAGCGGCCATGGCTCACGGGCCCAGCCGCTGTGCGGCATGTGGGATCTTCCCGGACCGGGGCACGAACCCGCGTCCCCTGCATCGGCAGGTGGACTCTCAATCACTGCGCCACCAGGGAAGCCCTAAACTCAATTTGATTTAAAAGAAATACTGTGTTAACCAAGCAAAAATCTTTAGGTTGTCCATTTTTGACCTCCGATTTAATCCCTTTTCCTTTTTTGCCCTCAGTAGAAATGTCACACCCAGCTTTATTATGTACTCATCTATTCATAGGTTGTCAGAGTGGGAACAGAGCTTGCAGATCACCTAATCCAGTGGTTTTCAAAGCATAGTCCAGAGATCCTGAGGGCAGAGTTTTCCAAAGTATGATCCCTAAAACATCTGAAGTTTTGAAAAATCAACTCAGAAATTTGTTCCAATGGCAGATCCTGGGCCCTAGCCCAGACAACTGGATTAGAATTTCTAAGCGATCCTCAGAAATGCCTCAGGAGTTTTGGAAATTCAGTAAATAAGACCAATTAGTACCCCAAGATGCCAGGATTTCCGGTGAGATTTCTTTGGAAAATGGGGGAAAGCTGGCTGGAAAACAATTGCTTTCATGCAAATCTTGTGATGCATTGAGGAACTGAGTAAGGCCCAAAGGGGTTAGTTGAACTTGTTTAAAATAGTGCAGTTCATACATATGGAATCTAAAAAAAGGCTCTGAAGAACCTAGGGGCAAGACAGGAATAAAGACGCAGACGTAGGGAATGGACTTGAGGTCATGGGGAAGGGGAAGGGGAAGGGGAAGCTGAGACGAAGTGAGAGAATGGCATTGACATATAAACACTACCAGATGTAAAACAGATAGTGGGAAGCAGCCGCATAGCACAGGGAGATCAGCTCATGCTTTGTGACCACCTAGAGGGGTGGGATAGGGAGGGTGGGAGGGAGACGCAAGAGGGAGGAGATATGGGGATATATGTATATGTATAGCTGATTCACTTTGTTATACAGCAGCAACTAACACAACAATGTAAAGCAATTATACTCCAATAAAGATGTTAAAAAAATAGTGCAGTTAATTAGGGGAAAAACCTCAAAATGCGTGACAAAGCCCAGTGGCCTTGAGGCAGGCAAAAGCTCTCCTCCATCCAGGTTTCTGCTTCTCAGGTTTGCCACCCCTCTATTCTGCTTCCATCGGTAAATCTCATCTTTAGACACTTCAGATGACATATCCTAGGAAGGGATGGACTTTAGCTCAACCCTCTAATTATGAGATGCAGCAGCAAAGTCCTAGGCTGACAACCTGTGGCAGAATAAACCCCATTCCGAGTCAGCAGGTGAATGTGACAAAGTGGCCCTGGCTGCAAACATCTCTTTATGGGACACCTGGCTGGGTGCAGCATGACCCGCCGTACCGATAGAGAGTGGCCACACATCAGCCAGACCCTTCCTAGTTATATGCACTGGGGAAAAGAGAAGGTGAGGTTGCTCAAGCGCAGTTTGTTTTCTTCTAAGTTCATTCTGTACCTGGAATTTGACTAACAAAGTCATAGTTAGGCCTGTTGAACAGGGTAACTACTTTAAGGAACCATTCAGAAGGACTCAAAATCAAAAATCACTTGGTTGTTGGAAACGGATATTCTAAAATGCTGGAGAAGATTAGTTAGTTCTCCTCGTAAGAGATTTAATTAGTCATCTTCGCCCTGGTTTCTACTACTAGTCAATATATTTGGCAAACTTTCCCTTCACATAGAATGACAGCATCAAACTCTAAACTATTCCTATCCGAATCCTTCTTACAATCCAAGTCAAAGAGGTTGTCCAGTATATTTTTCTGTATACATTAATATGCAAAAACTGTGGCTTAGAAAGACATGACACATCCAGCAAGAATATTTAGTACTTCTTGCCACACCGGCATCATTCATTTTGTCTTTTCATTCTTGCCCATTTGCACTTATAAGAAATTCTAATTCCTTACCATGGCCTGCCGTTTTCATTGCCTAATGTTCTCCCACTAAGTCAGTACCTCTTTTCTTTGGACCAAGCTTTGGCACTTGCCGCTTCCTTTGTTAGAGACACTGTTCCCTGGACCTTCAAATGGAGACAGCTCCGTCTCATCATTCAGCTCTCTGCTCAACAGTCACCTCCTCAGAGAGGCCTTCCCGGACCCTGCTATTTAAAACAGACCCTCCCTCCCTTCCAGTTACTCTCTTTCCCATTACTCTTTTGTTTTATTCATAGCACTTACCGCTACCTGACTTTATCTTATACACATATTTGTTAGCTTGTTTGCATGATTGCTACTGTCTCCCCTTACAACTTGGCTCCAAGAGAATAGGAGCCTTTTCTGTCCTATGTACCACTGCTTTGTGAGCACCTAAATTAGCTCCTAGCATGTAGTAGATGCTCAATAAATCGTTGTTGAATGAAGGGGTAAAATACTTTATTGAGAGTTAAATGTGGGAATAAATGTGAGAATAAATATAATGTTGGAAAAAAACATGATCCTTGCTCTCAAGGGCTCATATGCTAATCTCCTGACTCCAGCTTTTCATGTCACAGCAGCTATCACCAGCATCCTGTTTTCGCTTTTATTTTTGCCCCTATTTCAAAAATGTCCAAGAATAGATGCAATAATGAGGGCCCCTTCATTCCTTTCAGAGCTGTTTGTACAGACTCTCAGTGGAACGCCCTCACCATCCAGTGTTCAGGGCAAGTAAGGCTGCCTGAATTTGACAAATAAAACAGTTGGCCCACAGTCCCAGGTCATGTGGGAGTGGGGCCAGAATGACACTTACCAAATGACCACACGTCCGACTTGCTGCTATAGCGACTGAAAGAGAAGACTTCCGGGGACGCCCACTTCACCGGGAATTTGGTGCCTGAGGAACTGGTGTACTGGTCATCAAGGACGAACCTGGGGAGAGAGTGGAGAGAGATCGTCTGAGTGTCCTGGTGGCCTGCATCCCATTCCTGAGACTTTGCCGGCACCACAGGTCCGTATTACCTTGTCATCCCAAAGTCGGACACCTTGATGACTTGGTTTTCTCCAACCAGACAATTCCGGGCAGCCTGGAGCAGAGACAGGCAAATGAAAGGGAAAGGAAAACTTGGTGGGTAATCAGTAATTAAGGAGTCTCCTATAATCACAGTCCTTTGCTTTTCCATGTGCTGCTGTGCAGAAGCAATGAGGAGCTTCACAAATGCTAGTTAAGCTTCACTAGTTCCTGATGGAAAGTTGTATGCTAAAATCCTTTATCAGGATGAGTAAATCTGGTCTTTCATCTTCATTCCTGGGCTCCTAATCAGAAGAAAAATCCATGGTGTTGTGTAACCAACTGTAAACTCCAGTGCAACCTGATGTTAACCTCAGGGATGATA
Source organism: Orcinus orca (assembly GCF_937001465.1). Taxonomy (NCBI): domain Eukaryota; kingdom Metazoa; phylum Chordata; class Mammalia; order Artiodactyla; family Delphinidae; genus Orcinus; species Orcinus orca. Next base: position 52,553,909 of record NC_064561.1, read on the forward strand.
TGAAGAAGCTGTTACCCATTTGACTAAAATAAGAATGTGCTGAAGTTGCTAATTCTCTTAAAACTATTCCTCAGTAGGGATGGTACATGGTCCCTAATTCGATTGGAAGAGCCCTTACCAAGAAAAGACATGAGTCTCAAATTTTAATGTGCCTGCAAATCCCCTGGGGGGACATGTTAAAATGAATATTCCCAAACCTCAACCCCCAGAAATTCTGAGGATGGTTCTAGGATCACCCCAATGTGATCCTGGTAGATCCTTGGATAACATTTTGAGAAACATGTGCTTGTCAATTTCTTTCATTTTACCAAGAGGAAAAGGAGGCACAGAGAGGTTAAAAAGGAGAGGCTGTTAGTTTTATTTAGAAAGAATGTAAACTCCAACTCAGAGGGTGAAAGTCAGAGGTGGGGCTGGAAATAGAGCCCAGATCTGAGTCCCATGAGGACATCCCACAGTGGGTGGAGGAAGGAAGAAGTTGAGAGGGGAAGGAAGAGGGCTTATGCCTTGTTATTGATTCATGCATTCCTAGTCTTCGTAGCTCTACATTTCAGTGGGACATGTGCCTTCACCCTGGACCTGTAGGGGTTGCCCTACGCCCTCTTACCAGGTCTCTGTGGATGACACACGCCTCTTCTAGGTAGGCCATGCCCTCACACACGTCCAGGCACATGCCCAGCAGGGTCTCAGCAGCAAAGAGCCCCCGCTGGCTGCGCAGGTAATCTGACAGGCAGCCATGTTCCATGAACTCAAACACCAGGCAGATGGGGGCTTGCTCCAGGCACACTCCATAAAGCTGGACCAGCTTGGGGTGAGAGAGTTTCCTGGAGAAAAATGGCAAGGGGTGAGATGGTCTAAGTTTAGTCTCCCAAAAATACACTCCCCCCCAAACAAAAATGTCTCATTGAGCTGAGACCTGAAGAATGCAGGGACTCAGCTGGTATACGCGAGAATGAACGAAGGCCAGTGTGGTTGGCATGTCATGGAACCAGAGGAAAGATGGGCAGGAGATGAGATTGGGGAGCGGGCAGGGCCAGACCATGGTGGGCCTTTTAGACCACAGTGAGGAGCTTGGAGTTATTCTCCATACCATGGGAAGCCATTGCTGGACTTGAGCAGGGAGGTGGCACAAGATGGCATCAGAATGGTATTCAAAGAGCACAGCACAGAACATCCTTCCCAAGGTATCTCTGCATACTCTTGTCTTGGCCACTCACATCATGACTTCAGCCTCCTCGACGAAGTCCTCTTCCGACATAGCTCCTTCCTGAATGGTTTTGATGGCCACCTTGTCCCTGTTGAGCCAGTAGCCAAGATGCACCAACCCAAACTGCCCGCTGCCAATCTCCTGCACAAAGGTGAGCTCTGAGGGATCAATCACCCATTTCCCTGGAAGAGAAAGAGTTTTCCAGAGTTGGCAAGCAGTAGGTATGAAGTATAGGACTCCCAGGAGACTATATAGCCCTATACAGAATGTTAGCCTATTGTTAATATAACTCAAAGATGGCAAATGGTATAAGCCTGTATACTTAGAACTATAGATAGATAAAAGTATCTTTTTTCCCAAATAATAACATAGAATATGTATTGAAAGCCGTGAAAAATGTGCATGGGGACGATTACATGGAAAGAGAAAGGAGGATGGCATTAGTTGAGGTATTAAAGAAAGTCAACGACAGGGTTCTAAGGCCCCAACCATTTCCTATACCTGATTGAAAAATGTTTATTGTCATTTTTCACATAGAGCAAGTTTTATTTGAACTGGTCATTCATTCATTCATTCATCCATCAAGAGCATCCATTATGTACATAGCACTTGCTAGGCCTTAGCAGGGGTTAGGGGTAAGGTGGTGGATTCCAAGAGGACTGGTATGGAGGTGCAAGCCAGCACACAGTCTCGCACATAGGTAGGCTTTCAATAAATGCTCAAAAAAAGAATAAAAGGGATCCGAGTCTCAATTTTCACACTGGCAAAAATGAGTGGGTTCATAAAATACTCTCTGGGCTTCCATCCAGCATGGGCACATTCAGATTCCACAGGCATTAGAATTATCTTATTTTTATAAGGAGGCTGAGGGGCATTAACCTTTCCTGATGCTTGGTCTAGTACATAAACAGTTCAGTCTCTATCTCTTTGAGGCACAGACTCAACAGAAAACAGTACCGAGCACCTACTGTGTGCAGATATGGTGCTGGTTAGGGATGGAGAGCCCACGCACTGTTTCTCAGAGTATCACCCTTTAACCCCTGTGTCAAAATCACCTAGGGCACTTGTTGAAAAGGCAACCCCAGGACCCCACTGTCTGGGACTGTGTTTTGGTAAATGTTGGGTCGGGGCTGGAAGTCAACACTTTTCTTAAGCATCCTATGTAACTCTGATGCACAGTGAAGCTTGAGAACCACCAATCTAGAAGATATAAAATGAAAGGTACACCAGCCTTCTCGACCAGCACAGTTTGGACCAGGGGATGCAGGCAGAAAATCACAAGTGGGTGAAACAGTTCCATAGGACAAGAAGGAATAGTAGGGCCTATGGCCCTAGAGATGCATGCCCTGCCTAAAAGCATTCAAAGAAATTTAACACAGTGCTATGCAGACAGACATTTCTGAATGCTGCTAGCTTATAGCACTTGGCAATGGACCCATACCCAACAAACTAGATGATACAGAAGTTCTAGAAAATATGCAAGAACACAGTACTATAGCACTGGTTCCTAATATTTTTTTCTAATAGCATTTAGCAGAGTGCTCTGTACAAAGTAGGTGCTCAGTAAACACTTCATTGATGAACTGTCATCTAAAACCAATAGACATTGATTCGACCTAGATAAATGTGCATACATATAGGTGTAATCTTACACACATTGTAAATGTTCATTTGTGCACACCATCTCCAGATCTACAGTGTACCTGTTTAATGATCATTTTACGTCTGGGGAAGTCCATTTAGAATTTACCCCAGACCTCTAGGGATGTGAGTTAGTGCAAATGAATAACATTCCCAAATGCACTGCTTACCATATCTCAGCCCTGCCGTGACCGGGGCTTTCTGCCTCCAGGAACTAACTGGATACCGGAGTCTAGTGACTAGGCCTGTGTTGATTACAAAGTGAAAGGCAGTCATTAGAGTTTTACCATAGCAACCATCCAAGTCAAATCACCAGGAAAAAATATAATCCAATGCAAAAGCTATTTTTATTCTGGAAAACAAATCCCAAAGCCCAATCACTGATATTACATCTTCCCTGAGAAGAGGTATAATGTCACAGGTGGGCAGGTGGTGAAATCGCATGATTCCAGCAGCAGAATTTGCTAATGAAGAATATGTAATATAATCAAATATTTGGCATACTTTTCTATTTGTATAGTTATTATTTATGGTCAGTTTGTCTGAGATGAAGAAACCCAGCTGGGTGTTTGTCACTTTTCTCCAAGTTCCCCTGTGAGGGATCCCCCTCTGGCCTTGTCCCTTAGAACTCACCTCCTCCATTGTGTTGGTGATAATTGACGAGGAGAGGGATGGAATCAAACACGTACTTTTCAGCCACGTAATATCGCTTGGGGTTGTCATTTGTTTCTTTGATGTGATAGTGCTTTATACAGGGGTTGTTCTCACTTAAACAAATTAAACATAAATGCAGTGATTATTAAAAGGCAATGTTTAGAGACAGAAATGTCTACTGGTAGCAGATTCCTATTAGCTTTGTTTTTTGCCCTCTCACATGGATGGCAGATACATTTCAACTTGTGTATCAGTCTTGACAGGCTGGCCTTGGGTGCTGTATTAAGAAGGACTCTGAGGCTGCATCTGGACTCAGGATTGGTGCCATGATGGATTGGTGATGTTTCTTCCAAAACCTCAAAATGGACAATCGTCTTGTATGTGCTACATGTTTGCCTTCCCTGCTGTGTGGATTTAACTAATCTTCAGCATATGTTAAGGAAGCATCTTGGCCCCTTCGTACTTATTTGGCTTTGTATAGCAGAGTTAACATAGCAGCCCGGACTGCTATCCTTAGAAAGGGATGCTTGCAAGATTGGGCCTTGGCTGGCTTCTGAGAACTTACATTTCAGGAGGGCTCTCGCCATTCTCTAACTGATAAGGATGGCTCCCTATACCTAAATTGTTTGTATAAACAATGTGCCTTATGCTCAATGCTTGCTTTTCTCCTGGGAGTCTGGAATTTTGCTCTGTGCTAGGCAGAGGGTACCCAGGTGACCAGCCCCCAGTGAAAGGATCTGTAAGGTTCTGGCATGTAGCAAGGACTCAATAAATGGTGGATAGTTTTATTAGCAGAGCCAGAACTAGAATTCATATTTTCTCGCTTGCAGTCAAACGTATCTTTTCTGTTATTCTTTGGATTAAATTATAAATGCATCAAATACAGGACCAGGTATTTATTTCTTTAGAGCTTTGCAATCAGGGATGCCAACTGGGAAGTCAACCTGGCATCTGGCCCTAGCTCTGTCACTTTCTAGGTAAGTGACTTCAGTTATGTTTTTAATCTCCCTAGCCTTGGTTTTCTCAGAGGGATCAGGAAAACACAGTATTTCTAGAGACTCCTCTACCTCTTGCACTGTCTGACATTCCTGTGTGTGGGTCATCACTCACCCACCTCAGGACTGTCTCTCCCCACTTTGCTGAGTTAGCACCATACCTTACGATGGCCTTGGTGAAAACAGACACAGTGTATGTCCCTGGAGTCCTGGAATCTCGTACCATGAAGGCTCCTTCTTTGCCCTGGAAGGGTTAGAAAGAATGGAAAATCAGCGATCCCAGGAAACCAGGCTCATGCATCCAGCTTCACTTTCTTGCCTGTGAAAGGAGGAAATACTGTAGGCCAGCTTGGCACAGAGCAGCCTTTCAGCTATAAAGGCTACTGTTTCATTCATTCATTCCAGAGACATTTCTTGAGCTCCTACCGTGGTTCCAAGACTATTCTAGTGATGACATAAACAGTAAACGGAGGCAAACAGACACAAGCTCTGCCCTCTTGGAGCTCATTACAGATATTGCCCAGCCCTCACCACAACATTGCATCCTAGATGTTATTATCTTCAATTTCCTGATGAGGATACTGAGTGCTGCAGAGCTGAAGTGACTCTCTCACGACCTACGAATATAGGTGGCAGGCCTGGGATTTGAACCTTGAATGTGGCAGGTGAGCAAAACCTTTGCTCATTCTACTAGTCCGTGGTACCTCCGTTCAACAAACGTTAGAAGCCATTTCTCTGTTCCCCACAAGAGCACAAAACTTCTGTCTTGGAAGCTTCATCAGTTTCTTAATGGGAATATATTTTGTAGGCCCTTTCTCAAGTGCTGATTTTGCTGCAGGGCAAAAGGAGAAAGAAAACGAAGCTGCTGGTTGCATGAGGGAAGTGGAGAGAAGGGGAAGCCCCCCACATATACCCTTCACCCCACTGACAATTTTGCCAGTGCTGATGAAATAAGTACTAACAAACAGGGAGACCAGTTTTTTCAGTCCTGGTAGGAACTTGAAAGTCTTAACTCTGTTTTTTGAGTACTTTGTGTCTAAGGCTCTGTTCCTACCCACCTGTCAATCTGTGCTGGTGATATTTGCAAAATCTGTTGCTATGGTTTGCTTAACTTAGACACACTAAGGGCCATAAGTGAAAGCCAGAGAGAGAGGAACCTCGTGTGGTGGGCATACACTTGTTGTATATGGAGCAAAATATACACAGTTTAGAAGCTCTTCCACCCCCTAATCCCAAAGGTGGGTCCTCTACACATACAAATAATACACAGATGGCCATGCTAATTGTTTGCATCCTAGAATTTCAGGGTTAGAAAAGACCTTTTAGAAGAACCTAGAAAGGTTCTCTAGCCCAGGGTTATCCCAACCTCAGTACTATAGACGTTTGGGGGGCAGTAATTCTTTGTCATGGGGGCTGCCCTGTCATCATAGGATGTTTAGCAGCATCCCTGGCCTCTATCAACTGGCTGCCAGACATTGTCACATGTTCCCTGGGGGACAAAATCACCCCTGGTTGGGAACCACTGATCTGGCCTAACTCCCTAAACCCCTGTGCCCCAAACTGTTGGTAATCACAATCACTTGAAGAATCTAAAGCACAGAACAAGACAAAACAAAACAACGACTACGAGCAGTTTACCATGCTCCCCCCGCCCCACCGCCTCCCCATACCTACACACTTGGAATCTCCAGGACTGAGGCCCTGGGACCTGAACTTTTAAAAGGCTTATGGACATCCAGATTTGGTCTCCACTGACTCAACTGAAAATGCATTTCTTATTTATAACAGTCCTGAAGAGTAGTCCCTGTCGTCTGAAAGAGCACTAATAGTTAGAAAGTTCATCCTCATGTAGACACGTAACCTGCTTCCTCTGACTTGGCCCTAAACCCGCAGAGGGGAATTTTGGGGGGGACGGTTGGCCCTTACATCATTGTGCATTCTTGCCAAACTTAGAGGTTACCACAACAACTTTCTGAGACTCCCCAAACTCTTCTTCTCTCTGCTGGGAGATTCAAGAGTCTATTTTGAAATTTGAGGGAAGCAGAGGGTAGGGGAGTTGGATGAAGGTGGTCAAAAGGTACACATTTCCAGTTATAAGATATATTCTGGGGATGTAATGTACAGCATGGTGACTGCAGTTAACAATACCATATTGTATATTTGAAAGTTGCTCAGAGTAGATCTTAAAAGTTCTCATCACAAGAAAAAAAATTGTAACTATGTATAGAGATGGATGTTAACTAAAATTGTATTAATCATTTTACAATATATACATAAATCAAATCATTATGTGGCACACCTTCAAATTATACAATGTTATGGGTCAATTATGTCTCACTAAAACTGGAAAAAGAAAGGAAGAAATTCAAAGCTGAAACCTGAATCTTCAGGTCTCTGTTGTCCACCCTTGACCTTCCTTTCTCAAGGTCGTGAGCTAGGGCTGCCCTAGCTGTTGCCTGAAAGCGGGGAAAGAATTGAGGAAAATACAGAAAGCTGCTAGATTTCTTTTTCTAAGATGTCATAGTACTCTAGGACAGTCCTAGTATTCTGTCTTTGTACACACAGAATTTACTTTAATGATTTTGTATTTCATGAATTTTTTGAAATTTAAGAAAACGAGTTGTCAATCTTTCTGGACCAATAGTACAACCTTATGCCCATAGTTAGCCTCCCACATTCTCTACAGTGTGCTCTGTTCATGACCTTGGACATGGTGAGGACAACAGAGAACTAACCAGATTCTTATTTTCGTCTTCTCAGATATGAATGTAAACTGTTTATCCAGTGCAATAGTGAACACCCTTCTAACTTTTGCATGCAAATCGCCCTTTTAAAAAACTTGATTTTCCAAAAATTAGATTTTCCCCCCTTTGGGGTCAGTAGTTTATTCAGTTTCTGAAGTAAAGTTATCTATGTGACACCAAAAACTCCCAGATTAGTTCATTAGATTTTAAAATAGCTTTTGAAGCCTAATTTAGAAAACTTGAAATTCTCCTCTTTTAAGTGTAAAAATCAGTGATTTTTATCAAAACCACAGAGTTGTATAACCATCACCAGAATATAATTTTAGACTATTTCATCACTCCCAAAAGACACCTCAGTACCATTTGCACCCCTGCCACACTAATATGACTTCTCTATAGATTTGCCTATTCTAGAAATTTCATGTAAATGAAATCATATAATATGTGGTCTCTTATGACTGGATTCTTACTCTTAGCATATTGTTTACAAGGTTCATCAAGTTGTAGCATGTATCAGTACTTCATTCCTTTTTATGGCTGCATAATATTCCATTGTATGGATTACACCACATTTTGTTTATCTATTCATCAATTGCTGGCCATTGGGGTTGTTTCAACCTTTGGCTGTTGTGAATAATGAATTTGTGTCTGGCTTCTTCTACTCAACATCATGTTTGTGATATTCATCCATGTATTACATGTACCATCACTTGTCTTCAAAATTCCTCCCCTTTTGCCAAATATCGAAGCTTTTGCTCTTGCCTCACTGAAATGTGATGGGTTAAGTTCAAGACAGGAAGAAACTAAACTGTAGTCGAGGCAGATATTATCTACATATGTAACTTATTCTAAAGGGAAGAAACATAGACCAAAAAGACCCCAAGTTTATCAAATATCTGTGAAGAAGGGAGTGGTAATGTCTCTTTTATTTAATCAAGAATGTTTTGTTGTTTTATTCTTTCAAAGAAACCATTATTATTATTTTTTAATTTGTGATTAGAGAGGGGCCCAACTGTTAACAAGAGTAAACTGATCCAAAGACATCAGACAAAGTAGAGGTAAAGTTTTCAGTCAGCTCTGCCGAGGACGGGAGGCTGGCAGAGCTCTTCCTCCATTGTAGTTGCTCTAGGTGGCATTCAGTGCTGGTGACAGGAAACTCTGGTTTAGGGCTGAGGCAGCGCAGGGTTCTGAGGAAAAGGAGGCATCCGGCATGTGCCTTATCACCTACTTCCTGCAAGGGGCTCAGAGGAAGTCACAACCACCAAGAACAGTGGAGTCTAAAGGGTCTCTGCTCCTGTCATTGCCATGCATAGGTGCACTGATCTGTGCAATGCAGCCAGGGTAGGTCGGGGAGGGGGCTTGTTCCCACGGGATATAGTCAAGGTCTCACTTTACCTTTTACTATTTTATCAAGAAAAATAAAGATGTAACAATAGAAAAAAAAATCATGCCAAGGGGGTAAAATACACGGATGGGAAGTACAGAGATGGGAGAATAGAACTTAACTCATATATTCCCTTACTAACTGTGTGTGCGTGCATGTGCATGTGTGTGTGTGTGTGTGTGTGTGTCTATGAAGAAGCGTCCCTGCTCTAGTCCAGGCTATGCCACTGATTTACACTCAGTTTACTCCCCTGTAGCACAAAGGGGATGGACCAGATGTTCTTTAAAAGGAATTCTAACTCAGTCTATAATTCTGTCAATACAGATGTTTCCTGATTAAATGTAGGAGCTTCAGTTTTCTCAGTTGTAAAATGACTTTTGCAAGATGGTTGGGAGAATTAAAGTGCATAAAACAGTTCCTGGAATATAATACCAGAACAAGGACTATTGGGACTATCATTAGATGTTATTATCACATGCTATGGTATACCATCTGTTAGAAGTATTAATGCCATTGTCTGCTTTCATCTGAGACATGTTGACTGTTAGGAATTTACTCCTTTCTTTCTGTCCATATGATTTGAAGGGCACCTTACAGAAGATAATCTTGCTGCACAGGGTAGGTTATTGTGAAAAAGATGGACTGATAACCTATAGCTTGTTCACACTGCATTATAATTTAAGAGTGTCTCTGACAGATAGCCACTCTTCATTCTGGAGGTGGTTCATTTCTTTTCTTGAAAAAATCCTGGTATGGAGTCAGTACTGTATCTTTAATAACATCTTAGAATCATGGAAATATGATAAACCAATGTCTTAGAGAAGGCTTCTGCCCAAAATTCAGGCCACCCAACGTATGCAATGCCGTAAAGTATACAGTACCTGCTTGCAAGGAATTTACCCTCTACCTAAATGTGTTACGACAGAAGAGAGACTGCTGAGGTCAGAGGCTGAAAACAAGGCCACTGGAGATGACGTGTTGCACCACAAGGGTTCAAAGGTGTGGAAAAACCACATTCCACAGCTTGTGGGAGGGAAAGCATGAGTGGTTTCTTAGAGGAGGTGCTATCCGAAGAACTGATAGGACACAGTAGGAGATATTTTCTGTGGTTCCCAAACTTGGGTAAGACCCAGAATCACCTGGGTACCACTTCCTAAGGTTCTGACTGGTGAGGGCTGGAGTACTGGAATTTGTATTTTTTAAAAGCTCCCCAATGATGCTCATGATTAGCCAGCTTCTCCTACAGCGTATTTGTTAATTTAAAAACACTTCTTAAGCATTTGCTGTATTCATTCACTCAATAAATATTCATTGAGCAACTACGTTATCATAGGTACAGTTCTGGGGTCCTGTGTACAGCAGGAACAAGGTAAAGGGTTTATATTCTAGTGGAGAAATATGCATGGGACAGTATATCAGGAGATTTCATTAATAAAAATAAAATAAATGCATTTTTGGTCAATAATAATGAATCAATCAATCTTTTAAGGGTCCTATAATTGTTAGATAAGGAGACACTAAATTCACCCCTGAAACAATTCAGCTGATGTTTCAAAAATCATACAATATAGGGACCCACTGAAGTTTGCCCTTATATTACCTAAGGAGGCAAAGAGGATTTGGTGAAGTAGTCTAGAATATTAATAAGGAGGAATGTTTCAACTGCACTAGCAAGTATTTGTGTCTCCAAAGAACTGCTATAAAATAGAAATCATCTTTTGCTAATCATTAATGTGGGCTGTTTTAGGTGCTCCATGGGCAATACTTCATTAACCAATGTGGGATTGAAAATAGCAAAACTGCACTTGTTTAAACTCAGTATAATTCTTATTTAATTATAAGTTCTTTTTGGTTAATTTAATAATTTATTATGTTATCCAGTAACATAGGTGCTGAGTGGGCCACATATGCATCACAAGTTTGACTTGAAAAAATATAGATTCCCACAAACTAACCCTGGAGAGTCTGATTCTGTAGGTCTGGGCTTGGGGTCTGGGAGTCTGTAGTTTTAAAAATTTCCCAGTGATTCTAATGTGTGATATTGGGAACCACAGGAAATAATTAAGTGTGGAGTCGAGGTGGAACCAAGGAGAAACCAGAGTCTAGTAATGACTCAGCTTAATTCCTCTTCCTCCATGAAATCTTTCTAATTCTTCTAGAATATTCTCAGAACTCTGAGGCCACTGAAAGCCTGCTCCATATGCTCAGTTTTTCTTAGATTGTCCTCTGTTTCTTCAGAGTTTGTCTTGTTTCTCAATAGAGTCTAAAGCTTATTGAGATCAAAGACCTTGTCTCAAGTATCTCTATGAGCTTAGATCTGTGCTCAGCAACATGGTAAGGTATGTGAGTTTATACTGAGAAATCCTAATAAATGAAATGGTGCAGACGTCATAAAGGCAACAGATGCTGATGGAGACGGCTGACATCATACAGACTGCCTGTTTTGCATCTGTCACTGGTAAACACAAATAGTCTTTTGGAAAATCCACAAACAACTGGACTTGCCCTCTTTGATGAGAACAAAACTGCCCAAGGGCAGAGCATCTCACCTTGTCCTCTTTGCCAGCTGCCTGCTCACCGGCAACTTAACCAAAGGAGAAAAAGTTCACTGCTCCAAAATATGACTGTGGGCTCTCCTCCCGTCTCGATTTCCTCTTATAGAAATTATATGTTTGCCTTTGATAGAATGAATCAATCTATCATCAGTTTCCCTTGTGCAAAAGTAAATAGTATATTAATCAACTATATGCCTTTAGATTATTCTTTGACAATATTCATCATCCCTCCACCTTCCCATCGCAGACTTTCATTCCCTACCTGATATCTTCCCAGGTCTCCTTCTCTAAGCTCACCTCTAGCCACTGTCCAAACTGGTAATGCTTACCAGTTTGGGTGATCAACTGTCCCAGTTTGTCTGGGACTGAGGTGTGGGGGCTCTGGGGCCATAGGACTCTCAGTTTTAAAACTGGAACAGTTCCAGGCAAACCAGGATGAGTTGGTCACTCCAGCTTCATTCCATCCAGGAGAGGTTTGCAGTTTAAGATTCTTAAAGATAGGAAATACTTTCAAACCATAACTGGGAAATGGCAGACACATGAAATGGCAGGAACAGGGCTAGCATTTCGGCACGGAGAGACTGATGCCTCCATCAACCCAGGCCTACTGTTTACTAGTCTCACTGGTGAGGCTTGTGTTGGGCGGGGTCATTAACATCATTTGAATATTAGATTCACCTGGAGAGGTTTTCCTCTAAATTACTAATGCCTGGACACTACCCACTAGAGGTTTTCTTCTTTTTTAACATCTTTATTGGAGTATAGTTGCTTTACAGTAGTGTGTTAGTTTCTGCTGTATAACAAAGTGAATCAGCTATACATATACATATATCCCCATATCCCCTCCCTCTTGCATCTCCCTCCCACCCTCCCTATCCCACCCCTCTAGCCCACTAGAGATTTTGATTTAATGAATCTGGGCTGGGACCTGGGCATTGGTATTTTGAAAATGTTTCCCAGGTGATTTTAATGTGCAGACAGGCCTGCGAACCACTGCTCTAAGCAAATACCCTGATAAATTGATTGAGTTCCTTGTAGAAAGCTTTCTCTCAATACCTGCATGCATTGGGTTTCTCTGCAAGGGCCCTAAATGTGCAATTTTCTGTGCTACTTTAAGTGTGGTGTATGGATGGGTGCCAGTTAGCAAATTGTTACTAAAAATTGAGAGTAAGCATTTAGAATCTTTTTATAGCAATCAGACAGAGTAATTTTATGTCTAATGAATCTAATACTCATAAAAAAATTGGACTTGCATTTTTTATGTCTTTGCTTCTTATTTTTTCTGATAATTCATTTTTATTGTATTTTACAAAATGTAAGTCTGTGACAGATTGGGAATTAAAAACCAACCACAAAAAGTAGTCCATCACCACGGGTACTTTGAGAGGCACTGTTTTAGAATCACAAATGATCTTCTGATCCAGGAAGAGAAGGTTTTACCTTGCATGCCAGTCAATTGATGGCAGCTTCCTGGAGCACTGTGTTGAGAAGGATCCCAAAGCCATGGACTCTGATCAACTGTGTCGGCCACAGGGCCAGGAGCAGAGAGTGGCAGTATGAGTCTGGGTAATTGTCATCCCTGATTCAGTCCAGTACTCCTCTTGTACTCATTGAGAAACCGAGGCCCAGAAGGAAGAAGAGATGTTTCCGAAGTCACACACTGAGTTGGAGCCAGAGCAGTGGCCAGGACCCAGTACTTTCCTCACCACACCATGCCTTCTCTCCCTTAATCCTGACACACTTGTGTAAGCTCAGTCCCGCTCCCGACACCGTATGGCTCTCAAGAAGAACGGTTGCGTGAAAAATGAGTTAAAACAAGTGGTGTATTTCCTCTATATCCACACACAGCCCAACCAGGCGGAATCTGAGGCACAGGCACTCCTGACCCAGCCAGAGACGCAGGCAAGGAAGACCAGCAGCACAGCTCCCCAGGGCCAGCCATCACGGCCCGAAAGACCACCCACGGAAGCTGTGGTCATGGTCACACGTGAATACCAAGGCCTTTGATCCTCTCCAGGTTTCTTATACTGAGGTATGCTAACCCTGTGAACCCCCAGAATACTTTTACCAGACATGGACACCACTGTGAATCCAATATGTCAACTCACTGCATTAGCACAAACCACAGCATGGCTGAAAAAAAGTAACACAATTCAGTTTATTTGAAGTTAAAAGACAGTTTAAGGAGACTTACTGTGTCCAGAAGAAGTTTCTCGGCTTTGTCTCGGCTGATACTCTTATTGTACCACCTGAAAGCAGGAAAAAGTCATAGATCAATGACATTTTGAAAAACGGCATTATTTACTTACGAAAGAAAATGAATGCCAGAAAGTTTTTTGTTCTTTTTGTTTCTACCAATGCTTTCAAACTCAAAAGCAAAAGCATGAACCATTTCCAGGTAATAAAATGTTTAATTGGAACAAATGAACCAGAATCGGTGAAATGTTGATAATTGTTGAAGCTGGGTTTGGGGTACATGGAGGTTCATTATATTTTTCTCTCTACTTTTGTGCACATTGGAAATTTTCCACATTAAAATTTTAGAAAACATTTATCTTCTCTATTTTGTAAGTCAGTGGGTGGTTATTAGCAGGATGACGCTAGGGCAGCTATAAAAATTTAATATAAATTTGAAAGTGTAGCAAATATCCTTTTAAAACAATTGTAGTATTTTCCTCTGTAAGACTGGTTTTCAAGATCTTCTGCAAAATAATTACATTTTTTTCCCAGCTGCACAAAAGCTCTTGCACAAATGACATTGACAGTGTCTCATAAGGCTAGTTTATCTTTGTAAAAAATGCAAATGTAGAAAAACCTTACGCATCCCTGTTATTCCTTGTCAAAGGAATGCTAAATTTATTTGCTGAAAAAACTAAAAAAATTTAATGGGGCTTCCCTGGTGGTGCAGTGGTTGAGAGTCCGCCTGCCGATGCAGGGGACACGGGTTCGTGCCCCGGTCGGGGAGGATCCCACATGCCACGGAGCGGCTAGGGCCGTGAGCCATGGCCGCTGAGCCTGCGCATCCGGAGCCTGTGCTCCGCAACGGGAGAGGCCACAACAGTGAGAGGCCCGCGTACCGCAAAAAAAAAAAAAATTTAATGGATGTAATCTGCTAAAAGTAAGGTAAACATTCACGTATTTTCTACTTTTACAAAGCGAACTAAGCTGAGATTGAGCTTCAAAGTTGGTTTAAAAGGAAAATGTGTCGCGGGGTTCATGTGATGACACGATATTGTTTAATTTTGTGTTTCTGATTTTATCATACAGCTGTTTTAATTTCTTAAGATTTCTGGCTAATTTTCTCAGGATAAGTGTCTCATTTCTTCTCTGGAGAAGTTTTAAAATCAAATTTTCTATAAGCAATTTGAATAATAGATTAAATGTATAAATAAAAAAAGAAAGTAAAGATACTTCTTGATTTTTGCTGCCAAAGAATAGATCTTAACCTGAAATAATTCATGTCAGACACCTTTAGGAACCAATGCAGTGTGAAGGAATGATTTGGATAATGGGGAAAAGCAAATCTAAGTACACTATGGGTTCAATGTCATTTTTATAGTTTGAGTTCATTAACATAGGTAGTGCTGAAAGCTCTTCTTCATACATCTGAGCATTTGAAACTAGCAGTCCAGCTCCTTGCCTGGCTGGCCATTAATCTGTATGTGTGGCATATCGTACTCAAGCAAGCAACAACAGATGACATGTAACATAAATGCAGTGTAGTATCATTCTTGGAATTTTAATGACTGATGGCGCTAAACTAGAATTATCCAAGTTATACAAAGATGCTAACTGACTTTTCATAAAGTTTCCATTAAGACAGCCTCGATATGAACTTTGGCTTCCTGAGTATGCCCTGATTAGTCTCTTTTGCATTAGCTGTAGCTAGGCTGACATCGTATCTCTGGTCAGTGGACTCTATCAAAGTTTGCTGCGGGGAAAGCTCCAGCCATACTCTGGTGAGAACTCAAAGAATATTTAGCTTATGTGTAGCTCACCTATCATGTGTCAGAAAGTGTTATCAGCAGGTTATGGGACTTGCCCAAGGTCAATAATGAGCTAGTAAGGTGTAGCCAGAAGTGAACCCAGCCAGTCTGGCTTCAGAGTCCATGCTCTTATCACCACCATAAAGAGCCTGTAACTATCATATACCAGGGACTTAAGGAAAAACTTTACCAGGCTCCCTCTCTCCCCCCCGAAAATCCTAGTTTGCTATGCTGTAGCCCCCAACTCCACATCTTTCAGGGGTTACACCTGTCAGATACACTTTTTGCGATCTGCAAACTCCTAAGGAACGTAATTTTGGCACTATTTTTCATGTGCATGTTCTCACATGGGTCCTTCTTTCCTTATCTATCTTTTAATACAGAAATTAAATGTGTAACATATAAGTTTGAAAGAGAAATGAAATGGAGTGAAATAATTTATATTCTTTTACTACCCCTACTCCCTGTATCTTCTAAAGTAGAGCTCTTCAAACTGGAGCATGTCCAAACAGGAGCATTATTTTTATAATTTTGTTGTCAGGTGAGAAAACAACTAAAAAGTGGTAAAAAAAAGAAAAAAAGAATGTGAGTGATTTTTTAGGTTGAAGTTTTTCAGTGTTGTTAACACTTGAACCATATCCTGGCCTCCCTGTCCACTTATTATGTTAGAGGAGATAGAATGATCATCAGTTAACAATCAGTTGTGGAAATTAATAAGCCCAGGGGGAGAGAAGTTCTGGGTGGGGAAGCAACACCACTTACCAAACTTGTTTGGTTATTTGAGAGTAGCCACGAATAAGGGAATTAGTGGATTCATCTGAGCTTTTTAAAAAAAATTGTTCTAAATTAATTGGATTTACAATGTTGTGTTAGTTTCTGCTGTACAGCAAAGTGAGTCAGTCATACATATACATATATCTACTCTCTTCTAGACTCCATTCCCATATAGGTCATTGTAGAGCACCAAATAGAGTTCCCTGTGCTATACAGTAGGTTCTTATTAGTTATCTTTTATATATAGTAGTGTGTATATGTGAATCCCAATCTCCCAATTTATACCACACTTTCCCCCTTGGTAACCATAAGTTTCCTACATCTGTGACTCAATTTCTGTCCTGTAAGTAAGTTCATTTGTGCCATTTTTTTAGATTCCACATAAGAGTGATATCATACGATATTTCTTTCTCTGTCTGACTTACTTCATCTGAGCTTTTGAACACATGCAACTGGATGGTACTTTCCAACTCAGTGGGCTCTTAGAACTTATTTAGTTGAAGCCTGGCAAACATGCTTCATCTTATGTGTCAGCTCTGATCAGTTAGTACTGGCTTCCTGGAGCTGTGTGTTGCAAAGATAGAGGCCAGTCTGAGCTCAGGGAGTAAGAATGTCACTATCTAAGAGTGATGTCTGCCCTGAGTTCAGGCACAGGGAGGAAATGTCAGCAAGAGTGCCACGATTTGCTTTCCTTCATCTTACCTGACCCTTAAGTTTAAAGGCAAAGGGATCTGAGATCCAACCTGGTGAAGAAACTTGCCCAAAGTCATGTCCCCAAACCACGGCAGGAGACCTGAAGCCAATCAACTTACCAACCCATGATCATGTTCCCGGGGTACAATTTTGAGTTCTTATGCAGATATCTAGACAATGTTAAGTTCTAGGAAAAAAGTAATCATATTGGGCCGTTTTTTTCTTTTTTTTGGTATATCCAGATATAATAACTAACTATCTGGCTGCTTGTTTATGAGTCATTTAATTCTCTAGCTACGATTCCATATCTGAAATGCAAACTGACAGAGTGAAGAATAAATAGAGTTCACAGACTGTTTTGTTTGTATGCTGTAGTGTTTCATTTTAAAAGTGAATTAAAATATCTTCAAGAGGGGGAATATACCTTTTTTTTGCCCCAAGCTCCATCATTCCCTATGGCCTTATACTCTGTTGGAAGTTTGAATGTGTCCCTTCTATCATAAATGAAGAAATTCTGATTAAAAGTAAAAAACCAAAACAAAAAGAAAACTTCCCAGCCTAGTGATCATTTGAAATAAATACCTAATTTTTTCTAAAGGTGTTGACTGTAAAATAATTAAAGAATTTTATTTTTTAAGCATACCTCATATATTTCATTACAGTTTGAGTATTCTTGGGAGTGATGACTTCTGTTAGCTGAGGGAGGGGCTTCTCTTACCTACTTGATCAAAATGAATCTCAGGTGGAGAGACTCTTCAGAAAATGATAGTTCTTCACTATAGAATCTATTAGAATTTCAGCAACAAATAACTTGACCACATTTGAACTAATAAGAACACAAATGAGTTAATAGAAGGTTTCATTAGCTATCATTCTTCAACCCTGGTATCTTAAGCTTGATAAGTACTTAAAATTTTATCCTTAAATGATTTTGAACTTACAGAAAAGTTGTAAAATACTGTAAAAGAACTCCCACATATAGATGAACCAATTGTTGATAATTTACACATTTGCTTTACCATTCTGTCCAGATAGATAGTTAGAGAGATAGATAGTTATAGATAAATAGATTTTTTGAGCCATTTGAGAATAGACTTTTACCCCTAAGTACTTCAGTATGTATTTCTAATAAGTAGAATATACACTTGTATAACCATAGTACAATTACCAAAATCATGAAATTTAACATTGATACAATACTATTACCTAATTTTAGACCTTATTCAAATTTCATCAGTTGTCTCAATAATATATTTTGTAACTTTTTTTGGTTTGCTTCTTTATGGTTCAAGATTGATCCAGGATTACTGGTGCATTTAGTTACCCCATCTCTTCAGTTTTTTAACGTGGACCAATTTCTCAGCCTTTCATGTCTTTCATGATATTAACATTTTTGTAGAGCACAGGGCAATTATTCTGTAGACTATCCTCAGTTTGGATTTGTCTATTATTTCCTCATGAATAATTCAGGTTATGCATGTTTGGGCAGGACTATCACAGAAGTGATGTTGTGTCCTTCTCAGTGTATCACATCAGGAGATGCACGGTGTCTGCTTGCCCCATTATTGATGTGAACTTGGATCATTTAGTTAAGATGGGATCTACCAGATATTTCCTCTTTGTTATTAGTAAGTGATTTGTGAGAAGATACTTTGAAACTATGTAAATATGAAACCTTTCACCACCTATTTGTGACACTCATTGATGATTTTTGCCTGAATCAGTTGGTACTTTGAGTTATAAAATGGTGATTTTTAAACTTTATCATTCCTTCTACATTCATTAGTTGGCATTTTGCTGCAAGAAAGAGCTTTTCCCTCTTCTTGCCCATTTATTTATTTACTTACTTATCTATCAAGCTATTTATTTATTTTTGATTTTTTTATTTTACTCAGCGGATGGTAGTCCCTTACTGTCATTATTTATTTTGATACTCAAATTATCCCAGATTTACTCAGAAGCAGCATTTTTAAGCTGACTTCTGTGATCATTCAATATGTTCACATTATTAAACAAAAAAATATTGGGGGGTACTTCTTTACTTTTGGATGCATCAAAATGTTCCAGTTTCATCGTTGTTCTTTCCCTGCCCCGACTCTGAATCCCCAAGCCATTTCTCCAAGAAGAAGTCCTAGTTCTTTTTAGTGGGAAGTGTTATTTAAAAACCAAGATCTGAGTGTACACATTGCTACTGTAGTATTATTGTTTCTGGGCCTTCCAGCAGCTGAGCTAGGAAATACATGTACATGGTGAGTACACTGTACTCTACACTTGAATTTTATTAAACATTAAGTAATTCCATTAAAATTATATCCATGTGGGGCTTTCCTGGTGGCACAGTGATTAAGAATCCGCCTGCCAATGCAGGGGACACAGATGCAAGCCCTGGGCCGGGAAGATCCCACATGCCGCGGAGCAACTAAGCCCATGCGCCAAAACTACTGAGCCTGCACTCTAGAGCCCATGAGACACAACTATTGAAGCCCGTGCGCCTAGAGCCTGTGCTCCA
This sequence comes from Orcinus orca, assembly GCF_937001465.1. NCBI lineage: Eukaryota > Metazoa > Chordata > Mammalia > Artiodactyla > Delphinidae > Orcinus > Orcinus orca. The sequence continues at coordinate 52,573,048 of NC_064561.1, forward strand.
CAATAGGAAAAGCCACTGCAGTGAGAAGACTGCGCACTGCAACGAGGAGTGGCCCCTGCTCGCCGCAACTAGAGAAAGCCTGAACAGCAACGAAGACCCAGCACAGCCAAAAATAAATTAAAAACAAAAACTGGGCTTCCCTGGTGGCGCAGTGGTTGGGAGTCTGCCTGCCGATGCAGGGGACACGGGTTCGTGCCCCGGTCCGGGAAGATCCCACATGCCACGGAGCGGCTGGGCCCGTGAGCCATGGCCGCTGGGCCTGCGCGTCCGGAGCCTGTGCTCCGCAGCGGGAGAGGCCGCAACAGTGAGAGGCCCGCGTACTGCAGAAAAATAAAAATAAAAATAAAAATTATATCCATGTGAACTCTTCTTTTAAATGCCATCTTGAAATAAACAACACAAGCTAAGCAGATATTTAATACCTATATTTTTGTCTGCTATCTTGGTATTGGAAGTATTGCATTAAACCATGTTTTAAGTCAGTTGTATTTGATCCAGTGTTCATAGTGTTTTTTCCTTCTCAAGTAAGATAAATATTCCTGGGATTCCCGGAAGAACCTTTTCCTTTGACCACAGTTATGTGCAGGCATCTGAAAATCATCCCTTAGATTAAAGGGGAGATGAGAACACATACCCTCCCCCTTCTATTTAAAGTGACCCTCGGGATTTCCCTGGTGGTCCAGTGGTAAAGAATCCACCTTACAATGCAGGGGATGCGGGTTCGATCCCTGGTCAGGGAAGTAAGATCCCACATGCTGCAGGGGCAACTAAGCCCATGCACCACAACTACTGGGCTCATGCGCCTCAACTAGAGAGCCTGCGGGCCACAAACTACAGAGCCCAAGCACTCTGGAACCCGTGCACCACAACTGCAGAGCCCATGTGCCCTGGAGCCTGTGCGCCACAACTAGAGAGAGAAAAAACACCTGCACGCCACAACTAGAGAGAAGCCTGCACACTGCAACGTAAGATCCTGCATGCCGCAACTAAGACCCGATGCAGCCAAAAATAAATAAATAAAATAAAGTGGCCCTTGGGCTTCCCAGGTGGCGCAGTGGTTAAGAATCCTCCTGCCAATGTAGAGGACACAGGTTCGATCCCTGGCAGGGGTAGATCCCACTTGCTGCGGAGCAACTAAGCCCATGCACAACAACTACTGAGCCTGTGCTCTAGAGCCTGCGAGCCACAACTACTGAGCCTGCCCACCACAACTACTGAAGCCCTCATGCCTAGAGCCCGTGCTCCACAGCAAGAGAAGCCACCGCAATGCGAAGCCCGCGCACTGCAACGAAGAGTAGCCCCTGCTCACCACAACTACAGAAAGCCTATGTGCAGCAACGAAGACCCAACGCAGCCAGAACAAATAAATTAAGTAAATAAATAAATAAAAATACCTTTCTAATAAAAAAGAAAATAAATAAAGTGAAGTGACCCTCAACTGTTTACTTAGGGATCAGAGTATGGGGGGAGAAGAAAGCAGGTCAAGAAGAGAAAATGCCTGGTATTTTAATAATCAACCAATAATTCACTCCTAATGTAAGAGGACTCCTTAGCACCATATTTTTGGAAAACAAATAAAATATCTTACTCGTAGGTTTCCAGGTTATTTGGAGACTTTTCCACCAGATAACTGCTTGGTACGTATCCTTCATGCCTGTTAAAAGGGAAATTAGTGTTTAGATTAATGTAGAACTAATTTCACATCTCCATTTCATAGGTTTAATCAACCAAAAGTCATTTAAAGATGAAGTCTCATGTTATTTAGCATTCGGGATAAGACATTTTAAAATTTTCAAATAAAAGAATTGCTAAAAATAACAACCTGCTATCTGTTAAAGGCTATATAGATTTTACCACTAAAATATGAATCATAATAAATAAGAAGTGGTTACTTTAATAGCTCTGCTTGCTAATCTCTTCATTGTGAAATTTCCTCTGGAAATTTCCTCTAGAAAAAAGATTACTGTTCAGTCTCTATTTTTTATTAGGAAATATTTGTGTGTGTGTGTGTAATAATCAGTATTTTTTCCGCTTTAGTGCTAGTGTTGTTTTACAGTCGGGAAACCAAAATAAATAAAACATAAAGAATTACTTTCCAACCACAGGTCCCAAAAGATACTGCCAGTCGAACTTGTGAGCTTTTAATTCAAGACCTCCCTAATATTTTTTGTTAAATGAGCTCCTTCCAACATAAATGGTAAAACATGAGAAAAAAGGATAAAATCATGCTGGATTTGGGGTTGGGGGTTTCTTTTGAACAGGAATAAATTGTGTATAAACAAAGACATATGGATTAAGAGACTAATAAGAACATCAAAATACCTTACACCTGTGTGTAGCTTTGTACTTTTCAAAACACTATCTCATTTAATACTGCAAGGTGAGAACAGTGTCTCCTTCACTCTCTAGGCCTCTGACTCTGTACCTGTAAAATGAAGGACCTAAACTACATCACATGTAAAATCCCTCCAGACCCTGCAATCTATAAAAAGATGTCTCATAACTTCTTGCTGTTTACTCTATCACCTGTTTTAATTTTTGTACAAGGCCATTTTGTAATCTAGTGACTTATGTTTTTTCGTTTTGTTTTGTTTTTTAAGATTTTTTTTGATGTGGACCATTTTTAAAGTCTTTATTGAATTTGTTACAATATTGCTTCTGTTTTATGTTTTGGTTTTTCGGCCACTAGGCACGTGGGATCTTAGCTCCCTGACCAGGGATCGAAGCCGCACCCCCTGCATTGGAAGGCGAAGTCTTAACCACTGAACCGCCAGGGAAGTCCCTAGTGATTTATGTTTAATGGGCAATGTGTAATCTCTTTCACATAATTGTTCTGAGCAGTGAAGAAATCAAGAATGGTGATGTCAAATACGGGATATCTCATATCTTGTACCCATGGCTGACCTGACCTTGCTAGTCAATTATGGCATACTTTCTTTGGAGAACTGAACACCCAGCCTCAGAATCATTCTTAACCCAGTGCTCAAGGCTGTCAGTGCCAACTGATGGGAGTCAACTTATGCTCAAGTTTGCTATTTCTTTTATGTCTTTCTTTTGGCAATCCTTTTAATTACGTCTGTTTTTGCCACGCCATGTGTTTACAATTATATTAGTAGGTCAAATACTGTTTTCACTTTCATGTAGAATGACTGTGTTTTAATATGTCAGCCAAAGCTGGGTTATCTACAAAATGATGATAATTCTCTTCACCGGTTTGTTGGTCTAGAATTTACAAAGCCCTTTCACTTTCTTCATCTCACTGATTTTCTCAACACTCTGAGATGGAAAGCTGATATTATCATCTGCATTTTACAGATAAGGAAATGGATTCACAGAAGTTCAGTGACTTTTCCAAAGTCCTGTACAACAAAAGCAGCTGATACTCAAGTCCAAGTCTCCTTTTTCCCCATCTTGTGTACTTCCTGCTTCACCAGGCTATTACAAAGCAAACTGGGGAAATTCCCATATGCCCGACTGGCCTCTGGGCTGTCCTCTTCGATGGCCTTTGAAGTGCAGAGTTGAGCCTTTCCACAGGCCAATGAACAAAGGGTAAACTGTCATTTGGGGAAGTGAGACCTAGGAGAAGAAATTTCCTGGCACATTAGTTGTGCTAAAGAAATGTCAGTTGGGGCTTCCCTGGTGGCGCAGTGGTTGAGAGTCCGCCTGCCGATGCAGGGGATGCGGGTTCGTGCCCCGGTCCGGGAAGATCCCACAGGCCGCGGAGCGGCGGGGCCCCTGAGCCAAGGCCGCTGGGCCTGCGCGTCCGGAGCCTGTGCTCCACAATGGGAGAGGCCACAGCAGGGAGAGGCCCGCATACCGCAAAAAAAAAAAAAAGAAATGTCAGTTGATTAAAGGGATGAATTTGTGAGTAAGTTCCTCTGGTGTTTGTAGAGCCAGGCAGTCTTGGACCTGTTTCTGCTATGGGCCTCCCCATAACAGGCAAAGAGAAGGTAAGGTGACTGGTCTTGTTTGTTTCCCCCAGTCAACTAGAGAGAGAGGTTCCAGATGAGGGGCTTTGGCGTCTGTTCTCAGCTAGCAAGAGACACTGCCTCCAAGATCACAGTTCTTGATCTAATCTTGTTTTATACCTCTCCCTCACTTCCCCTGCAGTGGGGTTGATATGGCTACTTAAAGAGATGGTGCCTTGAAAATGTAAGTTTTGATATATATGAAAAGTAAAGCCTTAACCCTAAAGATATTTGTGTACCTCTTTGTTTTTACTCAACGATTGGTCCTTTTTTTTTTGGTTAAGTTTAATGATACCCAGTGTTGGCACTCGAATACCCTGTTGGTGGGAATTTGGCAAAAGTTTTGAGGGATTTATCTTTCAAAATTAAGACTTCACATAGTCTGACTCACCAGTTCCATAGTTAGAAATGTGAGATATATATTTTCTTCCCAAAGAAAAAAATATTTTTTCAGAAAAATTTTTTTCAAAAATATATAAATTTCAAAAGATTACCAAGATACACAAACACGAGCAATACAAGCTCTTCACTGAGCAAACTGGAAACTAAATGTCCCACTATAAAATATTGTCTAAATATTTATAATGCAAGGATACATTCTAAAACTATGCAATTATTTAAAGAATAAGGTAGATTTGTATGTGCTGATATGAAAGTATCTCTAAGATATATCATTAGAGGTTAAAAACAAGGTGAAGACCAGAATGGACCACCTTAATGCGAATGAAAAAAGGATGCATTTGTATACGTATAACTTTTTTGCTTAGGATGAACAAGTAACTTAATAATGAATACTTTTAGGACTGATGTGCGGGCAAATGGAGGGTGGCTTATTTTTATGTATACTTCTTGCTACTGTTAGTTTTTTTTTTTTTAATAAAGCATTGACATAGGCTATCCAGATGTTGCAATGATGGAGTGTTCTCTTTCTCTTTCTAAAATATTTTGAAACTAATAATAACCTCACACTTTGAAAATGTTTAAACCCTTAATATTAATATAGAAAAATGTTAATTGCAGTATTGTTAATATTTGCAAAATATTAGAAACAACCTAAGCATCCAAGAAGGGAATTTGCTAAATTGTGGCACACTTTTATGTTGGATTTAGGCAATCACTGAAATCATCTTCTGGAGATGATTCTGGAGACTATTCCAGGGCATAGGTAAATACCTCTGATATTTAAAGGAAAAAAAATAAAGCCTTATAAAGCAGTGTGAATCTGATAACTTTAAACTAAGCACTAGTATCTAAGTCATATACATCCCAGAGCATTCTGAAAGTCAATAACAGTAATTTTCCTATATTTCAGATCAGAGGAGGGGTCATACGATCTTTTTCATTCGGAAGTCCTATAGTGGGCAAACTGTATTTGCACAACTTTATTTTCTCCATGAACCATTTGGATGGCTAGTTCAAAGGCTGTTGGTTTAATTAAATCTTTAGTATTTTTTTCCTGATGCTTCTTAATGTAACCACCAATCTGCACCATCTGTACGCACCTTTTCTTTCCACCAAAAATAAGACCCTCATAATGGGATGTACCTTCAACCTTCCTTAAACACTCAAGAACAATGGTGCTTTGTGGAACAAGTTGCCCTTCTCCCAAACTGTGGATGTCAGTGGAAGAACCCAGGAGATTTTTAGATGAGTTTGGAGGCTGGGAGTGCTTGATGGGGTGCAGGGAGCCAGTATAGCAAGTGACTGCCTCCCAGCCACTTCTGAGAAGGGGAAAGACCCTCTTCAACTATTTCTTCCTTCCTTCTTCTGCCTCTGCTCTCCTCTCCTAACTCAGTGCCATGGTCCTGCTGAGAGAGGTGGGACAATCGTTCCAGTATTTTCTTTGTTCCCACCTCACCTCAAAAACTGGGACAGCAAGCACGAAGGTACCTTACCCATTCCTGTCCTGAACTCTCCACCAGTGAATCTCGGAACTGTCCAGCAGGTAGTACTCCTCGTTGCGTTGTAGCGTGAGCTCCTGTGGGTCATTCGTTTGGTAGTCATACAAGGCAATGACCAAGGTTTCTTCAGGTTCTCGAAGTAACTGCTGGAGGAGGGACACAATAAAATCAAGCAAAGATGCAGAAAGGAGGTAAACTGTGGAACGAGGTCAGCAAGTTCCCAAGCTGTAGCTTGCTCTTGGACCTATGCCAGGCCAGACAGACACCGGTTCCTACAGACCATTGGGGGTATTTGCTGTGGCCATTTGCCTGCCTAGTTGGCTTTCTTTATGAGTTAGGCTTATGGTGCTGAATAGGACACAAAGACATTCAATACCTGGAGTTCATTCTCTCTCCCATTCTATGTGGTAAATTCTGACCCCAGTGAATTCCCAGTGGCTGTGCTTTTCACAAAAGTCTGCTTGTTTCTTTCCTTGAACCATGTCACAATTCACAGCCTCTCTGCTAGAAGCATCACATTGTTCGCAAAGGGGATGAAGTCAACACTAAATCGTTCAGTCCATATGCTTTTCTGATTTTATTTGTGGGCTTGTCCTGATCCATAGAATCATAGACTATTGGAGCTGGAGTGCCTCTGAGAGATCATTTGATCCATTCTTTTGTTTAGAATAGGGAAACTGAGGCCCAGATGGAGAAATGGATGTGGCCAAGTTTAGCAATTGAATTAGCCTTATGCTTTCTCTACTATATCATGTGGGACCCCTTGTTCCTCTTGTGGGCTGCCTTGCCTATGTCTCTACTTTTCAGTGTGTTTCTTAGGAAGAGATATTGAGATGTGAAGAGGAGACTGTAAACAATCACAAGGGTTCAGGGTGGGCACACCTGCTACAGGTTGGCAGACTTTGTGAGACAGCAAACATGGGAAGAGATTGAGATTACTGGCTAGAATGAGATTTGGTGATGGGAAATCATAAGTTCTCTGAGTACATTGAAGCAATCGGTGGCATAAACATCCTGGAGATTAAAAAAAAATTGTCATACTGATACAGTGTGTCATCCCAGCTGAGCCCAGATTGGAATCTGAAGTCAAGATTATCTGTGGAGCTCGTGAGGTGATATATTTGGAACTACAGATAAGAGTTGTTGGGCCTGAGGCTTTCACCCTAAGAGCCAGAGGAGGAAGGAGTTGTTCAAGGGCACCTGAAGATAAAGAAAGGATATGGTATGGTATTCATCTCATTATAGGCCCAACTGATTAATTATTATCAAGAGAAAGATCAGAGCAGAGTTCTCAAACCATGTGGAACCTTTCCATAGGGGGCATTTTGGACATCTATGGCAGTGTTTCAAAGGTCACAAAGGTTGAGGTGTGCTACTAGCATTGAATGGGAGAGGGTCAAGGATGCAAAACTCTCTGCAGCATCCCACATCCTGTACAACTTTTCAATGTCCTGTTAGACTTTCACGTGGTGAGCAGCCTGCTTACAGCAATAATGTACAATGACACTCTGAGCCTAGATCCTACTTCAACCCTATGAAGTACTTGGTTTCCTAGGAGTACAACCACCCTTTACATTGAGGGAATATTACACTTTATTTAGTTCAGAACTTGACCAAGAGTTGTTTGCCATTTTGGAAAATCGTATCACAGATGGTAATACTAGTTTTGAGTCACTGATACTACATTCCTGTATCAGTTGCATTTGAGCTGCCAAATCCAACAGGATTCAAATACAGGTGCATTTTATTTTATTACGTTGTCCAGTATAGTCATGCCCCAATATTTGTATATAAAAACATATATGGGGACTTCCTTGGTGGCATAGTGGTTAAGAATCCTCCTGCCAATGCAGGGGACATGGGTTCGATCCCTGTTCCGGGAAGATCCCACATGCCACGGAGCAACTAAGCCTGTGCGCCACAGCTACTGAGCCCACGTGCCTAGAGTCCGTGCTCTGCAACAAGAGAAGCCACCGCAATGAGAAGCCTGCGCGCCACAACGAAGAGCAGCTCCCGCTCGCCGCAACTAGAGAAAGCCTGCACGTAGCAACGAAGACCCAATGCAGCCAAAAATAAATAAATAAATTTATTTTAGAAAAAATCAATAAAAGTATAGCTTCTCCAGATGCCAACTCAAGATGCCATCACTCATTAGAAGACAGAAGATGAAGGTGAAGGGAGAAGTGAATTCAAGTAATCCAAGATAAAAGAAATGTTACTGTGGATTTAGACGTATGGTTGAAGCTACAGCTATGATTCCAAAAGCCCTGTGGTTGGAGTGCTAGAGCAGTATAGAGGCTTCTCCTCCAAGAAATCTGAGAAGCCAAGTGGTGGCGTCCAAGGGGAGATGGATAGGCCCTGTTTTCTGACTTCCACCTTCACTGATAGTGCAAACCAGACAGGAGCAAACCAGTCTAAGGTGCAGAAGTGCGGGTTTAGGTGGGACTGTGGGGGGAACCCCCGACAAGCCAGGGCAGGGGGATTCCAAACCATGTTTTCCAGGGTGATCGTGAAATATTCTTTAGAAGATGAATGAAATAAAAAGGGGGAGAGCTCATTTTCTGCTACAATTTCAGTCCACTTCTTTCCTGTTGTGAGGAAGGGGGCTGACGACAAATCTGAAAGCCAGCCCGCTTTTGAGCGACGTAGAACTTCCCTTATGGGGAAGCTGCCAGTCTTTGAAATGTCACCATACTGGCTGGAGGGAAAAAGCGGAGCTCATTCTTCAGGAAGAAGCATGAGGAAGCTGAATCAGTAGGTTCTAGAATAAAGGGCAATTACTCAGATGTGGATATCGGTGCTGATGTTACCATAAAGTGAGGGCTTAGGTTGATTTTTCTCCTTTTTTTTTTTTTTTTGTCTTCTTGACTAAATAGCTTCCCGAGAGTTGACTTGATATCACCTAAGTCTTGTAAGTCAGTACATTAGACCGATGTGTCTCAAACTCCAGTGTGCCTCAGGATCACCTGGAAGTTTATTAAAATGCAGATTACTGGGCTCCTCCCCTAGAATTTTGCATGTAGTAAGTCTGGGGTGGGGCCTGAGAATTTGCATTTCTAACAAGCTCCCAGGTGATGCTGATGCTGCTGGTCCCTGGACCACACTTTGAGAACCACCACGCGAGTTCAAGACCACCACACCAGAAACTGCATCCTACTAGCATGACTACTAAGTTACTGAATGGCTTTGGGAGAACCTCTCATGGGACTTGCTTTCCCAAGCTTTCACATGCGAATAAAACTATAACCCTCTGAAGTGGCTAGAGAAGATAGTGAGTTTCGAAATAGCTGGTAAAAGTGTGGATGTGCTTTGAAGAATAAAAGGTATTCTCAAATGTATGCTTCCAAAATGATTGTATGTCAAAGGGTGGGGTAAATACACATTTTATATAGCTGTGAGCTGTTATTATGCCCCAACCTAGTCAGGTGCCTGGCTGCACACTTTGTTACCAATAAGTGTTTGCCGAATGAAGGCAGTGGGGTGAAGATCTGGTGGCTTTTACCTGGACACACCCACGAGACAATTCAGGCCCGAGAAACCCATGGTGTTGAGTTCAGCTGCATCACCACAAATCTGCTGCATCTGCCTGGCATTTGAGAAACCTGGGCAGATGGGAAACACCAGAGCTATAGCCCGTGGCGCCGCCAGCCCACCGCGCCCGGACCTCGTGCTCTCACTCACCCTGTTGTCTTCAGGAGTAGGAGGAAGAGGCTTCTTTGAAGCTGAAACGAGAAAAACAGAAAAAGAAAATGAGCATGAAACCGAATGTGCCCAACTAAAGGTGAGCGGCAGGGGGCTTTTCAGAGAAAAGGGGCCCCAAAGAGAACAGCAGGAGGGGAGGATGAGACACAGGGCCTGGGTTTTTTCTCTTTCGGCCTGCTCGTTCCCAATCTTGTTTTCCAGGAGACACCAGAGACTTCCAGAGCCAATATCTGGGCCCCTCTTCCTGTATCCCCAGGAAAAGCCTCGCCCAAAGGGGCTGACGTCGGTTCTCAGTGTGTGTCCTTCCCAGTGGGCATGGAGCCTTCCACGAAGGCTCCTCCACCTGTTAAACCAAGACTTGGAATTGGTGACTCAGGGGGACAGTGACTCACTGGTTTCCTGATGCCCCTGTGGGCTTGAGCAGGGGGTGGGTGAGGTGAGAGGTCGTCGCGCTGCTCGTTGAGAGGGCTGGAATCCACTTTCAGTTACTTATCTTAAGGACTCCGAGTATTCGTTCTTGCTGACTCCCCCAGACAACACCCCAACACCCCGCTCTGTTTATCTCTTTGTGTCTCCATGGCTCCTTCTCTCTGTGTCTCTTTCTTCTTTCCTCCTTTCTCTTCTCTTCTTTCTCTCCCTTTTCCTCTCTCTTCCCTTTCATGTCTCCATCTGTGTCTCTCAGCATTTGTCCTTTGAGGCACTAAAAAAGGTCAAGCCTGGAATCAACGGACCTGAGTTGTGTGTCTGGGAGGATGTGTGATGTGGGAGGCAGTGCCCAGGCTTCTGCTCAGTTCAAGGACTTCTTTAACAATTAGAGGTAAACAGGGAGTGGGCTGCATCTACAGGTGGCAAGCGCCTCATCTCTGCAGGGGGTTGACTTGGAGGTGGGCAGCCTGTGTCAGGGATGTAGTAAGAAGAGATTCACACATTGACACTGGAGCCCAACCCTTGTGCTAACTCCTTAAGCAAGGGCAGGATTGGGTATTGGGTGTGCAGTTAACAGAGAAGGAGACATACATAATAGGAAACATGGTTCCTATTTGGCACTCAGCTTGGAGCCAGGAGCCAGGTGTCCTAATCCCAGCTCCACCACACACAAGCTGTGTGGACTTGAGCCCCTTCCAGCCCTGAGCATTCTGTGCCTGGTCTCTCTTTCTTCTTCCTCTGGCCTTGCTCTTGCCTTTCTTCCTCCCTCTCTGGGTGAAGTTCGTATGTGGTGCGATCGGGGCCAGTTCTGGTTGCAGACGTTAAGTGCTGCTGTGCGTTGGGTATAGCAGAGTCTGTTTAAAACTCAACCACCTCTGCTACTTCCCAGACAGACACACACATACTATCTCGGCTTCAGCTTCTTCTGTCCACAAATGAGAAAGGCTCGGAGACACAATTACCATTTATTGCAAGCTCACTAAGTGCCTGCAGCTGTGCTAAGAGCTTTCCCCACCCACACTGAGTCTCCCAGCACCCCCACAAAGTAGCTACTTATTCTCATAATCCCCGTTTTACAGATGAGGAGACAGGCACAGAGACTCAGAAAGGTTAAGTAACATATACGAAGTCACAGGACGTGAGGGGGCTGGGACTCACACCAGGTGTTTCTCATCCTGAAGCCCTGTGCTCTTAGACCCTGCTTGGTACATGTGCCCAACACTGGGAATTCTACAAGCCTTCACTCAGAGTAGATGATCATGTGCTACATGCCCAGTGCAGTGTGCTTCTTCGAAAGTCTGCTCTCGATTCTGTCGAAACTATGGTGCATGACGTTATTTAAACCAAGTCAGAAGAAGGGGAAGTTAGGACAGGCTCAGATGAGGAGATGGTGGTAGACTGCAACTCAAAAGCAGGAGCAGCAGCAGGGTGCAGTGGTTAGACCCTGGCTTCATGTGGGGAGGAGCTTAGCATGACCAGTCCTACCCTGGTGAGTCATTCAGATGTTCCTCCCACCTCTATCATGTGTGTACCACTCAGCGGAGGGAAATACTGTCTGCCTTGGATAGGAACAGCCGCTACATGCATGGTGGAAATTGCAAAACAGAAACATAGATTCAAAGAATTTCAGAATTGGAAATGGGCTTAGAGAATATTTCATCTTAGGACCCCTAAAACTTCCCCTTCCATTTTAGAGATGAGGATATTAGGGTCCTTTATGGCAAAGTGACCCATCCAAGGACCTACGGCAAGGTGCTGGCAGGAATTTGGAGACCACTCTGGCCTCGGAAAGAGCTTTCAGTCACTGAGGCAAGCCCACACCATCCTGTTCTTGTGGTTGATTCCACTCATATAAAACCTTCCACTTCTTTTTCGTGAGATACTAACCTTCATGAGGATGGTCCACAGGGCTAATGCAGGGGATCACTGACCTCTAAAACTAGGTAAATATTCTTCTGGGCCAAGGGAGTGGTAACCTTGAACTTTCTCTCCCAAGGTAGAGGGTGAGAAGTAGTTGTTTTAAAAGTGGCACTAGGGGGCTTCCCTGGTGGTGCAGTGGTTGAGGGTCCGCCTGCCGATGCGGGGGACACGGGTTCGTGCCCCGGTCCGGGAAGATCCCACATGCCGCGGAGTGGCTGGGCCTGTGAGCCATGGCCGCTGAGCCTGTGCGTCTGGAGCCTGTGCTCCGCAACGGGAGAGGCCACAACAGTGAGAGGCCAGCGTACCGCAAAAAAAAAAAAAAAAAAAAAAAGTGGCACTAAGAGGGGCTGCAACTCAGGAAGCCGCAGAAAACCCAGCCACGTTTTACATTTAGCACATCCGCCTTGGGCTGTCAATCTGAGGTATTAGGTTTTAGTGCAAAAAAGAAACTGATGGATGAGAAAAGTACGGTAAGAGAGGTTGAGAGGAGAGGGCTATGGAAGCAAACAGTCCACGTGATCCGTCATTCCTAGTCAACAATGGCTTTGCAGAGCACTTCCTCGCTGTATGACCTTGAGCATGTTGAAGTCCTCAAGCCTCCTCTTTCTTTAACATCATACCATCTACCCCAGATGGTTATGAGGAATGAGAGTGTAATGTACGTAAAAGTGCATCAGAGTGGAGTTGCCCTTCACTGGGGGTTCAGGTCCCAAAGTCATCACATAGGATAAAATCGAGGTGCACTCCGATCTCTAGGACCTGGGTCTTTGACCTCAATGGCCAAAAACCAATATCTTTTGTTTTTGCTGTGCAGTTAGGCTGTGGCCTCCTTTTCTCTGAGACTGTGGAGGTCAAGGGCAAGTAAGTAGAGGTGGGGAGAAGCCACATTGTAAAATGAGCGGTTGTTTTGGTTTTACTTTCTTCCCCCTCCAAGTGTATAGAATTCAACTTGTGTGATTGAACACGTGTGATATGATGCCACTGTAATAGATAATATTATGTATCTCTAGGGCTGTCTCTACAACTTCAGATTTGAGTAGACTGTGGCAATCAAATTTCCTAACTTGAAGGTATAGTGGTGCTATTCAAACTTTACTGTGCACACAGATCTCCTGGGGATCTTATCTTGTTAAAATACAAATTCTTATCCAGTAGACCTAGGAGGGGGCCTAGTATTTGCATTTCTAACTAGCTTCCAGGTGATGTTGATGCCGCTGGTCTAAGAACCACACTTTGAGTAGCAAGGAGTTAAAAAGATATCGGCCTTGAGATGAAAAAACATCAACAGGGCTTCCCTGGTGGCACAGTGGTTGAGAGTCCGCCTGCCAATGCAGGGGACGCGGGTTCGTGCCCCGGTCCGGGAAGATCCCACATGCCGCGGAGCGGCTGGGCCCGTGAGCCATGGCCGCTGAGCCTGCGCGTCCGGAGCCTGTGCTCCGCAACGGGAGAGGCCACAGCAGTGAGAGGCCCGCGTACCACAAAAAACAAACAAACAAACAAAAAAACATCAACAGACTGGTGGTAGAGGCGGATGATTGCCTTCTGAAAATTTTGAAATTGTGGACTTTTGCATTCAATCCTGGACACCCCTGGTGATGGGAAGCAAAGAGCCTTTCCTTCCTACTAGTAGAGAGGCCAGTCACTGTACGAAGAAGAAAGGGAATTCATAGTCACTTACCATTCTTGGTGGGATCATACTGGGCACAGCCCACAGCAAGCTTCTCCAGTTGAGCACAGCATCTCCATCTCCCGTCCATCCAGAAATTAGGATGATACTTGGGCACCAAACTGTTGTTATTTCTGGTTTCTGAAACCAGCAGAAGAGTTATTTCCAGGTCGGTCTATCAAGGGCCACCAACTTTATAATTCCTTGAGATTGACCCTGCTGTGTGAGCTTGCATGAGTATTGCCTAGAATAGTCAGAAAAATGGCCTTTTTTCCGGGCATATACATCTGCGGAGGAGTGCATATTGAATCTAGGCATCAGCAGATCCGGGTTCTTATCCGGCTCTGCCTTGAGTTAGTTGTGTGTCCTCAGGTTGGGTAAAACCCTCATCTGAGCCCCAGTTCCCACTGTGCCGTGATGTTGTTAGACTGGGACCATGGGCCCCACAAAAGCGCCTTAGGGAACTTAGGGAAGGCTGAATAGGTAGGATTCTCACCACTCCATTTCTCCCACCTTCAACTATAGCAACTTTGCTTTTATCCTTTCTAGATTTGTGGCTTTAAAGTCAGATTTTGGTACAGGAAAAAAGAGGCTTTCCTCCTAAGGAAAAAAAAAAGTATAAAAAAACAGAGGACTAGACAGATGATCTCTAATGCTTCTTTCAGCTTTAACATCCTGTGAGTAAAACCCCTCCACCGAGGTAGAGCGGCCAATGAGCATAGTTGGGGCCCTTTTGGTTACTTCGTACTTTAGGGTTTGTTCTCTGCCCGTTGACTGTTAAACTTGAGAGCCCTTCCCAGTTTATCTGGCACGTGCTGTTTGGGACTCACAACAACCTTGGAAGAAGATAAGACTTGTATGTTTAGTCTCATTTTTCAGATAGAGGCATCGTGGCTCCCGAGATCTCAAATGGCTTGCCTACCCTCAGTCCCCACAGCTACTTAGATTAATATTTGAACCCAGTTCTCCTGCAAATCCAGGGCTTCAGGCTAAATGACAATAAAATAATATTAAATAATAATAATAGTAAGATGGATTGAGTGCTTTCTTTGGGTATGATTCCAAGTCATGTCCTAACACTTTTTTTTTTAACATCTTTATTGGAGTATAATTGCTTTACAATGGTGTGTTAGTTTCTGCTTTATAACAAAGTGAATCAACGTCCTAACACTTTTAATTCTCACAATAACCCTATGACTGCCTGTTTCTAGTCAGAATTTATAGCTGAGGAAATGGAGACACTGAAAAGTCACGGAATTTGCCCAAGGTCACACACTAATAGTTGGCAGAGCTGGAATTTTCTCCTTAGCAGCCTGGCTCCACAGCTCATGTTCATAAATGCTGTGCTGGTTCTGATTATGCTGTCGGGAAGGCGAGTCCTAAGAAGTACCCTTACAATGATCTGAAAACCTTTAAGGCTAGTTGACATTTGTTGGGTTCTGACTATGGGCCTGGATAGTCCCAAGGGCCTTACTCTTAGCAGCTCTGGAGGCAGGTGCTTTTGAAAAAATTTATTTATTAAAGTATAGTTGGGACTTCCCAGGTGGCGCAGTGGTTAAGAATCCTCCTGCCAACGCGTGGGACACGGGTTCGAGCCCTGGTCCGGGAAGCTCCCACATGCGGCAGAGCAACTAAGCCCGTGTGCCACAGCTACTGAAGCCTGTGCACCTAGAGCCCGTGCTCCTCAACAAGAGAAGCTACTGCAATGAGCAGCCCTTGCACAGCAACAAAGAGTAGCCCCCGCTCGCTGCAACTAGAGAAAGCCTGCATGTAGCAACGAAGACCCAATGCAGCCAAAAATAAATAAATAAATAAATTTATTAAAAAAAAGTATAGTTGACTTACGATGTTAGTTTCAGGTGCACAGCACAGTGATTCAGTGTTTTTGTAGATTACATACCATACAAAGTTATTATAAAATAGTGACTATATTCCCTGTGCTGTACGTTACATTCCTGTGACTTATTTATTTTATGACTGGTAGTTTGTACCTCTTAATCCCCTTCTTCTCTTTTGCCCCTCCTCCCACCCCCCTCTGCTCTGGAGACTGCTAGTTTGTTCTCCGTTTATGTGAGTCTGTTTCTGTTTTGTTATATTCATTTGTTTTATTTTTTAGATTCCACATATAAGTGAAAACATACAGCATTTGTCTTTCTCTGTCTGACTTATTCTACTTAGCATAATACCAGGAGGCAGGTACTATTATTTTTATTCCCTCCTCCTCCCCTTGTTAAAAACAGATGGAGAAACTGAAGCACAGAGCAGTTGAGGAAGTTGCCCAAGCACACGTGGCTAGTGAGTGGCAGAGCCAGGATTCAAACCCAGGTCATCTAACTCAAGGGCCCATGCTCTTATTCTTCATACTATACGAGGGGTCAGCAGACTTTTTCTTAAAGGATTAGGTAGTAAATATTTTAGGTTTTGCTCACCAGCAGGCACAATTGATATATTATGGAGGTGTTTACATAACCCTTTTAAATAGAACCATTAAAAAAAATTTAAAAACATCCTTATCTCAGACCTTTACAAAAGCAGGTGGCAGAGAGGATTTGCCTGACCCTGTACTATACTGGTTGTTACCCAAGTTGAAAACGTGGGACCCTCCACCAGCACCAAAAGGGAGAAATGTTTGACCATCAGCCGCCCTTTAGTCTATCACGGAACTCAAGCCTTCTAGAGGATCTAGGCATCTCAGGGATTCAATTGCACAGGAGGTTCATTACCTTCTTTAAGGGCCAGCACCCAGCGCTGCCGGCTCTCACGATCTGGAGCAAACACATACAGGAGGTAGTTGTCATGCACAACCTGGAAACACACACACAGAGTTCAAGGTGAACAATGCAGCCAGAGATGTATGACTGACAGCAGGCCCACCTGGCTTACTGGGCCAAGAGTGGGGTCTCAAGTTGTCATCAAAGGCAAACATTTGGGTAATTTAGGGACTAGTGTCCTTTTTATCCAGGAGTTTGGATGCTGTGCAGATACAGGGTGAAACTCCACAGCTCATCTTCGAATATATGTCACCAGTATGCCATCACTAAATTCAAATCGCTGGAGAAAAGAGTTCTCCACTTACCTAGATAGGACGTTTACTTCTCATATTAATTTTTCAGCGATTAAAAAAAATTCTGGCATATGAAAGAGTAAGATATTAGATGATAAATATATAATCGAGATTTTTAAAACTTCTTAATTTGAAATAAGACACCCAAGAATTTCCAAAGATAGTACAGAGTTCCTGTATACTTTTCACCCACTTTTCTCCAATGATAACATCTTACATAACATAGTATGTTTTTAAAACCAGGAAATCGGCATTGAGCAAATACTATTAATGTACTACACATCTTTGAATTTCACCAGGCTTTTTTTTTTTTTCCATGCACTCATTTGTAATTGGAATTTTAATGATGGGGAAAATATGTGTTTTTCCTTTTACTTTTGGTACTAAAAATTCCAACTTGTGGAGGTCATATTTCTAGTAGGAAAAAAGTCCTTTTTTATGCCACATTAAAAAGTGGAATATTAACTCCTCAGATTGGTAAACATGAACAGTACCCTAGGATGTGCAAGCAGATATCCACTCTTTCAGAACCATAAATGTCAAGAGTGGTAACGAGATTTAGATGATGTCATGACCTAAAGACTAAATATACTCTCCACCAGCTCTGTCCAATAGAACTTTCTGCAGTGATGGAAATGTTCTAAAATCTCTGCTGTCCAATAAATTAGCCACTAGCCACGTGTGGCTATTGAAGGTGTGAAAAGTTTATTCATTGAATGTGGCTTAGTGTGACTCAGGAGCTGATTAATATTGTGTAATTTAAATTAATTTACATTTAAATGTAAACATCTGCATGTGGCTACTGGCTACTGTATTGGACAGCACAACTCCATATAGTTCTCAGATTATAAAATCTGAGTCTTTTTACTCCAGGACCTCCAAGCAATTTATAACCAAGTATTGTAATCTGTTGTCCCAAGTCATGAGTAAACCACCCTTATGGAATATTAGGCTTGGGGCCCTTGATAGCTTTTCTCCTCCGCCCAGGAGTAGAGTACTTAGGACTTTCCTTGAGGTGGGGAAGACATGAGGGAAAGGGAAATGAATGACAACTTTTTCAAGATTTTGTGGTTAATCTTTGTTGAATGAATGAATGCATCATCGGTTGAAAGAAAACAGCAATTTCTTCTGGGCTTGGTCTAAGTTCTAACCCTTGACCAGAGTCATCTCTGTCCCACCTTCTTGTACAATGACTGAGCATTTTAACCATTGTCCCTGATGCACTTACCTGAAATGGATATTTATAGTGGCATGGGATGATAATGTCACTTTTCACAATCTCGACACATTTGATTCGGGAAAGTTCAATGGAGCCCTTCAAAGTGCGCTTTTTCTGTGGGGAGAAAAAGCACATTCCATTTAAGGAAGAAGGAAGACAATATTTTTGTCCAGGCTGCTTCTAGAAATACATTACTAGATAAGATCCACTGTAAACCAACCCTCCAAATATCCAGAAGCTTCTTAGCCCTCAGTGCCTGAGAAGAACACTCTGAGCGGACTTTTGGGAGAACATGTTATTTGAATCATCTTTTTGATGGAGTGACTGACTTCTGTTCATTGAGCCACTGTGCCTTATATCCCAGTTACCTTGTGACAAACAGCAGCATTTGCAGAACTTACAGCTGGGATGGGTAGTGCAATCTGTGGGAAACCACACATGTGCCAGTTTTTTTCTGCTTTGTACCTGTTCATGGCCTTATTAGCATAGTAAGTGAGCTCAGGCCTGACCTGGTTGGTGACAAATACCTTTAGTGGCACCTTTCTTTTCTATATCTGCCTCCTCTGTGTCCCTTAGTTATCCATGATCTCACAATGGTGCCCCTGTAGGACATTCCTGACTCTGCTCTGTAACTATCCCTTCTCCACACCCCCATTAAATTTTACTGGCCCCATGTCTCATTTCCTTGGAAGCTGCTAGATGTATTCCTTGATAACTAATTCACATGATGGTCTTTGTGATTTATAACCGTGTCACATGTTACCCATTTCTAAGGGTCCTCGTCCTTGGATCCCAGGGCATGTTAGGTTGGTAGACGATAAGGGTCCATAGAAGGCTAGTTAGGGAAAAGCTTTTGGAGAGCAGGAGCCTTTCACAGGTGCCTGGAATTAGGCTTCCATTGAGAATAGAGTTTAATTCAGTTATGGAACCAGTTGCAAAACAATTCATCTTAGCTTATCCTTAAGAAAGAGGTAGCACAGATGGTGGTGAATCAGGCACAAGGTTGGAAAGGGCTAGGGACAAAGTTGGGCTCTGCTTCTAACCAGCTCTGTGACCTTGGGTCATTCATCTACCTCCCTGAACTTCAGTTTCCACGTCTGAGAAGTGAGGATAATAATGCCTACCCTTTAAGTGTTGATTGCAGAATAAGATGGGAGTATGTAAACAAATGACCTGGCCTATGATATGTGCCCTCAATAAAGGGTACCCTCCTAGTGAAAGAGGTTAAAGAAGTCCTAACTATGGCAAGAGAGTTGTGATATATGAGGGTACTGGGTGGGTATTTGGGAAGTATGACATCATCAAATTCTCCAGAAATGAGCTCAGGCTTTACTCGCCACTTTTTGATACTCAGCCTAATGGCTAGCATTTGCTTTAGTAGATGAGGCGCAGAACTGAGATGAAAAAAATTCAAGATGTGAGAAGTACTCTTTATTGAATACAGGGAAGTTTTGTGGTATTTCCTTTTTTTTAATTTTCTTTCTGAAAACAAATTTATTCATTTTTGAAAGTACAAAATCTATCCATGTTCATTGTAACAAATAAAACAATATGGAGGTATGTTGAGAAAATATTTCTAGTATTTCAGTATCCTACCCTTCTCCACAACTCTGAGCTAGCCAAGGTTAACCATTTGGAATGTATTTATCTTTCCCACACATATTTATAGGATATATAATATGAAAATGAGCATCTCTTCCACATAGTGGTCTCCAGTGTGCTTTTGTAATCTCAGGATGTATTAAGAGGTCAGTCTTCCCTTAAAAACCTCTGAAAACATGTGCCCTTTGGACCCAAACTCTCTTCTCATTTAGAGTCTTTCATAGCTAGAAATACGTGTCCTGATCCTGCCCATAATCATAGTCTTTGGAATGGGTAATCTGTTTTCAAAAGCAGAAGAGCACAAGAGAGCTGTTTTCTCAAAAACCATCTGCAGTTACAGGTGATAAACAGGGAGTCTGAGCTTTGAGGTTATCTTGGTTTTCAACCTCTGTTGGGTTATTTCCTCAGTAGCGTACATGGTAAAATGCAACAGAAGGCTCATGGCAGTAAGAGGACCACTCTTTTGCAGACATTTTTGTTCACTGGAACTCCTGCATTCCTGAGGGTAAAGACCAGGACATCTGTTACCATATCCCCCAAGCCTATCACAGTGGCTGGTCCACCATGGGTGCCCAGTTAGGATGATATAAACGAAGGGTGCCGAGTTGGAAGGCAGCTTAGATAGCTTCAATCAGACTTAAGGCTAATGTGTTTAGCCATTCAGGAATATTTATTGAGGGCCAGCTCTGAGCCAGGTGGTGTTCTGAGTGCAGGAAATAGAGAGATGAACATGGTAGACCTTCTCATGGAGCTCTAGTCTAGTTGGGAAGGCAGACAATACACACAAGTGCTCTAAGGAGAATAGGACAGGTTGATGTGGTCAACTGGTGGTCAGGGCAGCCCTCACTGGAGACAGGGCATTTGAGAAGAGATCAGAAAGTCAATAAAGGAGCCAGATAAGAGAAGACCTGGGAGAGTGAGCCCTGAGGTAAACAGCAACAGCAAAAGCCCTGGGGTAGAAACATTCTGGATAAGTATCAGTTGTTAATAGCCTGCGATCATCATAATCAGGGCATCAAGTGGACGTAAACAGTAACTGGAGTTGTGACTAGGGATACAAATTCTATGTGAAGTTCTAAAGCAGTGCTAACCCACAGAAACATAATGTGAGCCATATATGGAATTTAAAAATTTCTAGTAGCCACACTAAAAATAGCAAAAAGAAACAAATACAATTAATTTTAAGAGCACAGTATTTTGTTTAACCCAGTATTTCTAAATATTATCATTTCCACATGTTATCAACATAAAAAAATTGAGAGCTATTATGTTTAAGGACTAAGACTTTGTGTATTTTACAAGATGTCTCAATTTGGATTCTCCACATTGCAAGTGATCAGTAGCCACACATGACTGGTGGCTACCTTATTAGGCAGTGTGGCTTCAAGATTTCCAGGGAAGATTTCTCTAAACTTAGGTGATCTTCTTTGACTTCTTAGTATTCATTGAGTTCCAACATGGATTTTAAGAGACTGTCAGGTGAGCCTTCGGTGGAAATGGATTTCACACTCTATCATCAAAGTTCACTCTCAGCCCCAGAGGAGTGATCAGGTTCCCCCCTCACAATGCGTCCTGCTTGGTCAGTCTCTCTGACACCCTAAGGCCAGTTCTCCTCAGATCTCCAAAGATCTGCTACGTGGTAAATTGCAGGGTCAGCTGTGCCTTCCCCAAGCTGGGCAGGCGGGGACAGTCGGTCAGTGAGCTAAACACAGCTTTGTCTCTGGGAGATGGTGACTGCCTGTAATCATCCCAAACAACTGCGCTATTTCTGAAAAATGCCAGCGTAAAACCTTCCAAGGAAGCCACATGAAAGCCACCAGAGAAAGAGAGACACCAAGTAAAGCAGGTCCTCATTCTTCCTCGTTATTCCATCTGCACCCCTTGAGGTGAAGATCACAGAACTTCACTTGGCCTTGTCTCTTTTCTTGGCCACATTCAAAGCTGTCCTCATATGGCAAAGCTTCACCCCGGACATTTGATATATGTCAAACACAATCTAAAAAGATGCTGATGCCCACATATTTGTACAAGGAAAGCTTGTGCAAGTGGCTTTTATATCGCCTTTCTTTTTATGTTAATGTATCCTATGAAATAGAATTTTGGATTGTGACTTTTAAAGAAGGCAGGAAAAAACAAAAAGACCATAACATTTGGGAGCATTTCCTATACTTCAGGCACTCAACAGGGCATCTCATTTAATTACAGTCCTACAGAGTATTATTCCCCCCATTTTGTGAGGACATTGAGGTTCAGAGGGACCAAGTCTCTTTATAAGTGAGCATACAAGCTCAACTCTGTGACTCCAGAGCCTGAGTGATTAATGACTGCTTCATGGCTTTGCACCTGCCCTGACTTAAGGTAGGAGGCTTTCATTCCCCAAACCCAACGCTGAATAATCAATTGCATGACCAATTTCTGTAAGCCGTGACCCAGTGGAGATTTGTTTCTGCCTCGTTTGGTTGTGAAATGCTTATGTTGGATTTCAAAGCGGTAGCCCAGAGCTCCCTCTTCGCTCCTATAACATTGGTGCCTTGGCTGCTCAGCTAGTCCAGCAGATACATCAGTAAGAAGCTGTGTGTCGGTTACCCATGAAAGAGGACATCTCCACCCTTCTGAAAAACAGTAGAACTTCAGCCTTCTCCTCCAGTGAGGCTGAGTGAGAGAGAAATGGAACTTTCATATCAGGCAAACCCATGTCTGTCTGACCAGCTGTGCAACCTCAGGCAAATGTCTCAACTTCTCTGTTGCCTTGCTTTTTTTTTTTAAGTGGAAATAATAACTGTCCCTGAATCAGTGGGTTAACTTAGAGGATTTAAAAGATCTACATAAACCTACTAGCAAAAGAAAATCATTCAAATGATTAAACCACCCACCCAAGTGTTACTTCCTTTCCTTTCCTTCTCCAAATGCTGCCCAAAGATCAAGACCTCACTCTCTTGTCTTTATGTGTCCACATTTTCTTTGGGGTTTTCTTTCAGGTAAATATGTAACTGAGAACCACCATTTGGGAGGACAACATTAATATTTAACTGGTGATCCTGGTGATTTTGACATTCCGGAGTTATTTGTTTACTTTGCCAATTATTTGTAAAACCAGGGCAAAACCTTGAAAGGGGCCTGTTGCCTGGTCTTCCCATCTGCGTCACATTTGCTCTCATTTTAGCAAACGTGGGGACTTTAGCTCTCTGCTTCCCTTCCCCCTCGCCCGTCAAAACTTCGCCCAAATAGTCATTCACCTAAGATTTAACTTCCTGAGAGCTTAAGGCTTGATTTGTTTCACAGGAGTTTGGATTAGGACAGGTATTAGAGACTTAAACCTAGAGGGAGATTTGATAATCAAATTTCAAGCATCAACTGGGAGAGTGTTTTTCAAAGGGAAGCAGTATTTTTCAAAGGGGAGCGATGCATTTAAGACTTTCTCGGGGACTTCCCTAGTGGCGCAGTGGTTAAGAATCCGCCTGCCAATGCAGGGAACACGGGTCCGAGCCCTGGTCTGGTAAGATCCCACATGCCGCGGAGCAACTAAGCCTGTGCGTCACAACTACTGAGCCCGCACTCTAGAGCCCGAGAGCCACAACTACTGAAGCCCGCGTGCCTAGAGCCCGTGCTCCACAACAAGTGAAGCCACCGCAATGAGAAGCCCGCGCACCGCAACTAGAGAAAGCCGCGCACAGCAACAAAGACCCAACACAGCCAAAAATAATAAAATAATAAAAAAAGGCTTTCTCGGATCACACTGTAAAAGGAGCCACATGCTGCTTTTATCAGTTTCTTTAAGATTAGGAAATACTTTTGATGATTTTAACCAGGCATTTTGAATATTTTGTTCATTGCTTCTTCTGGCGTGTGGTACAGCCAGCCATTGTACCAATCTGAAACGGCACAATGATGAAATCGAAATGAAAACTGATGTCATGTGAGGTGAAACTTCAGTGACTGACTTGGGGGCTGCTTTCGCCCACCCCTACCAGAATTCCGACTATCAGTTCTAAGACTGGTTTTAGGAGCTTTCCTGGATTCTAGTCCCATCCCCTCTGCAAAACATGCTGGAGGTAACCCATGAGTTCCCTCCCAGTCTCCCAATGCAGCTTTCTGTCTTTTATGGCAAAGGGAACCCTCATGCTGAAGGGGAGACAAGCAGAAATTCGGAACTTGGAAAAGTCATGGTTGGAATCCCTATGAGAACAAGTATTATTGGGCAAGTTGTCTCAGTTCTCTGGGCTTAGTTCTCTTAGGTCTTCTGAATCATTTAGTTCTTGGGGAGTAGGGATGCTGCTGACAGCTGCAACTCAGCGTTATAATGACCTGAGCTACTTGGTACCTAATAAAGATGTGATCTCAATGGAAAAAGCAGCGTCTTCTAGAACACCAGTGTAATTTGTAATTAGCTGTTGCTGGTTCTTCCCTCTCCCAGTCCATGTTCACCTGGACCTACCCCCACTAAACTTTCAAGTTCTGGGAAGATCTGGAGCTAAGGTAGCAGGTTTCGAGGCACCTAGACTGACTTAAAGCCAGGAAACTATGATCCATCCCACACCTGCCTCCTTTTCTTTCCACAAGACCTTTTCGTCATGGCCGAACCAGAGTAAACTGGCTTTCCTCACCTCAGCTTTTCACACCTTGGTTTACGATGAGGCTGGTTGTGCTGTGGGGAAAACACTCAAGCTTCCCTTAAAGTCCACCATCTCATTAGTAGTAGCACCCTGACTACCTGAAAATAAAAGGATTTTACTCACCCTCTCCCCACCTCCCCACAAAAACAAACAAACAAACAAAAAAAAAAAAAACAAGAAGAAAGAAAGAAAGAAAAGAAAAGAAACAGGACTATACTCTCATACAGTTTCCAGACTCAATTTGGGATCCTCTATTAAAATTATGAATGTGTTTTCTCACAAGAAGCTATTAAGAGAAGATACCCCTGGGAGTAGTTCTGGGGTTTGGGAGTAGGAAGTAGAGAGACTTTCTTTTCACCTCATATCCTTCTATACTGTTTCACTATTTTACCATGAACGTGTATTTCTTTTATTGTACTTAGAAGCAGTTAACTAAAATAAATAAATACATTTCCCTTATAGGATTTATCCTATGGAAACATTTGTTTAAAATATAAAGAAGTAGGAAAATCCTTGTGGCATTATTTATTACACTGAAAAGTCTAGAGAAACCTAAATACCCACCAATAGACAAACGGTCAGATTAGTTATGGTTCATCTGTCTTGTGACCACTCTGTAGCCATCAACAAAGAGTAAAGCTGGTCTATACGGAGGGGAAAAAAAATATATATATATATAAAATGTAAAAAGTAGGTTTAGAACAATAGGTGGAGCATCATCTCATTTTTGGGAAAAGACATAATAAAATATATATTAATATGTTCAATAATCAAAGAAATACTACAAGAAGTAACACTGCTATACTGGTTCTCCCTTGTGGATGACACTATGGAAGACTTTTGCAGGGTAAGTTATATATTATTATAATATTTGAAGTTTTTGCCGTGAGCATGTAAATTTACTAAGCAGAAAAATAAAAATACTATTTTAAAGCAGTCACCCATTTTAAAAACACCACACTGTAATACGGGTTTGGCAGATGACTATGGGAGAAGGCCAAGTGGTACACATCAAATGCTGGGTGTGCAAAATGACGCAGCTCTTTGCTTTTATAACCTCATGACCCCTTTAGCAGTCAGTGGCAGCCAGGCAGCACCTGCCGCCTGCTCTTCTGTATCCATGGAGGTTCAAGTTCATGACATTTCCTCTCCTGCTCTCCTTGAGTGCTAGTCATTTTCTTTATAGATTAATAAACAGCTCTGTGTGCTTTTATGTGGTGTATTTGTCTTAGAGGTGAAGCAACAATTCAGGAATAATTCCAGCCTAATTCTTCTTAGCAATGATATTAGTGATCTTAGCCTTAAAAAAGCATTGTTCGTTTAAATTTGCTTACAAAAGTGGGTAGAGAGAAAAGGACTTAATGTGGAAATTAAGAGCAAGAACTAAGTGGTACAGAGTAGACCCTGAAGGTGTCCTGCACATTTTGTCTCTCAGCATCTCTGGTCTTTGAATGCTCTTTCAAAGCCCTCCTTCTTTCCAATATAGGGCATATTAGATTTCGAATGAGTTTGAGAGAATGTATTTTTGAATCTACCTTTCGAGCACTGGTGATTCAGTAGCCAAAGTATATAAATGGATAACAACTTCATTAGATTTCAGGAAATAACTCCTTGCACAGAGATGATGTTCAATTGATTATTTGTTACTTGGTTGATTGAGGGAACAGCAGGTAGGACCAAGTGTGCAACAAAAAGTAGTATTTGTGGACTCCATGACAAAACTTTTAATAGAAATGATTTGAAAAAGACATCTAGAATGATTGGCAAGTGGATAACAATTTCTTGACAACGTAGAGGTAAGATAAAACTAGCCTGCCCAAAGGTTTTAGCTAATAGATAAAGAGCTCCTACAAATTATTAAGATAGATACTAACAACATTATAGAAAGATGGGCAAAAGGGATCTAAACTGCTCTTAAACATATGAAAAGATGCTCACTGACTATAAAATAGACGTGTAAATAAATTTTACTGATATACCATTTTTTAAGTCTATCAGACTTGCAAAGATCAAAACATATGATGATACTGTTGATGAGGTTTTGAGAAAACAAGAATTTTACATGTGGCCCTGGAGAATGTTGATTGGTACAACTTCCGTGGAGAATAATTAGGTCATGTTCAGCAAAATAACAGATGCAGATATCCTTTGACACAGCAATCCCACTTCTAGAAATGTTTTCTATAGACCACAGCTTCCCAGCCTTGGCACTATTAACATTTTGGGCTGAATAATTCTTTGTTGTGAGTTTGTCCTGTGCATTGTAGGATACTTAACATCCTGGCTCTACCCACCAAAGCCAATAGCACCCCCTTCCTCAGTTATGACAACCAAAAATTTCCAGACATTGCCAATGGTGGGCAATATTGCCCCTGGTTAAGACATATTCATACATATAGAAAGTGAGATACCTATAAGGTTATTCATTCCTCATTGTTTGTAATGACAAGAAAATTGGAAACAGACTAAACGTCCATCAAGATAGTTTTTTTAACCATACAACAACACATTATGCAACACCCCCCCCAAAAATAAAGAATAAAGAAGCCGCTCGCATATCAGTATGTATTGATCTTCAAGAAGTATTGCTAATCAACCAAAAGAAAAGTTAGGAAGTGTATGTAGCATATGCTACCATTGTATAAAAAGGAGGGAAAGAAGAAAGTTTATTGGTATTTATATATATATGCATAAAGAATCATTGGAAGAGCTGATAATTTGATTATGTTGGCTGCTTTCAGGCAAGGAAGCAGTGTGGGATCAAACTACAAGGAATCCCTAATCCTAAGGTAAGTTGTTGCTTTTGTACTTACAGCTGCTATTGTGACCTTGGGCAAATTGCTTAACTTCCCTGTGTCTCGATTGCTTCCTCTCTAAAACAGAATTTGACTTTTATCTTCTTCAAAGAATTGTGAGGGTAAATGAGAAAAATCCATAGGAACGTGTTCAGTCCTGTCCTTGTGGTTATTGTTGCAGGCTGCTCTTGTTAATGCTGTTGTGTTGTCATTCAGGTAGGCCTGCTGAGCTAACAGGAGCATTCCTACTGGTCCCCACTCAGGACTTCATTAGACAGTGTTGGAAACTCACCAATGAGTCCTTGCCCCAACTCTCCCTTCTCAGTCACCATGGCTTCTATTATAAGACTTCTCAGACCCAAACAAGCCTAGATCTGAAAATATCCATTGTAGAACACTTAATTCCAACTTTAATATTTGTCCCAGATGTCTGACCTAAGAAAAGATACTTAGCCTTTCCAAGCCTCTGTTTTTCTCATCAATACAATGGGGATAACAATAGGACCTACTGCATGTGGTTATTGTGAATATTTTTGATACGATACATGTAAAGCTCTTAATCTGGTGTCCTGAAACGCAGCAAGGACTCATTAGGTATTGGCTCATATTATTCTAAATTTTATATTGGTTACATTTGAAATGACTGCCTTCTTTTTAGGGTGCATTCTTGGGTTCATGCGTGGATTTTGATAACATGGTTTTTTTATCAGCCATACAGTTATTAACCTTCTCTTAGCTGTATTACTTCCTGGAAAGATTTCCATATTTAACTAATCTCCATGTCTATTTGTAAATTCCTGATATCATTGGCAGTGAGATACAATCACATAGTTTCCACTTCTTTTGAGCTGGTGGGGTCTTTAGAGATCATTCAATCTAACTTTTTATGTTAGAGATGAGGCTTCAAGGTGAAATGAATTTCTAAACTAGCTGTTACCTTTTCATTTCTACTATTCAATTTACAGCCTGGGGAGACCGAGGTCATAGAATTGGAAGCATTTTTGTGATTATTGCAGGCCAAGGGTAAGGCCAAGAGTGTAGGGTTCTGGGCAGCCTCCTTGTTCTCTCTTCAACTAGAACACTTCTGCTGCTGCTTCACATATGGGAATGGGAATGACACGTGTAATTTTATACTAAAAGGGGGCTCCAGGCTTTAAAAAGTTGGAAAACTTTGATCTAGTCCAATCCCTTGATAGTATGGACAAGATAACCAAATCCCAGATAGAAGAAGGACTTGACCAAGGTCACCCAGATTAATCAGTACCAGGTCCCCATTCTGTTAAGCTGCTGTGCTGTTGCTTTCTCACCTTATCTCACTTTTCTAGAATTACAGAATTACAGTCTGCTTGAGACTTTCAGTCCCTGAGACCCTGTCTAAAGTTAGAGCTAACCTCTACAGAGCAGTGAAAAATGGCTTATGTCATACCTTTCTGTATTTCCTTTGCTTCTTGATAAAGAGGCTTGATGATCTAACCCAAAGAGCGCATTCACGTGAACATTTCAGACCCCCTAAGGTGATCATCTAGGGAGACGAATATTTTGCAGAGTAGGAGGCTTTTTGGCACCCCTTCAATCCTACTATGTAGGGTAGGTTCATCTACATATACATAAGACTGATTTTAAATCAAATTATCTTGCCCATGTATAAAATATTATAGTTTTGCCCTTTCTCTCACTATAACATTTAAAACCTATCAAAATAGTATTAGATATTTGAAGATCACCACCACAACAGCATTCTTTTGTTTTCTTATTAGTTTCTTCTTAGAAACATAATCTTCTCCAATGATTCTGGTAACTATTGGTGGCCCCAGGCATTGCTTCAATCTCTTTGGAAGATTATGTAGCAACAAACGGTAGAGATCAGAAAATGCTATCCCGTGACACAGTTATCCCACATAACTCTATCCTAAAGAGCCGATTTTAAAAAGCAGAAAGTTCTATATTAGGTATACTGTTACTTTTCAGCATTTTCACTACACCTGAAAACAACCTGAATGTCAAACAATAGATGATAGATAAGTTCGTCGATGTGTTCAGTACAGAAAATAGATAAGTACATCTCTGACATGAACCACTCGATTATTTAAAAAATCATATATTTGAGAAAATGATTACTTTGGAGTCCATGAATGGAAATGTATCTACAAAAGAATAATGGAAAAAGAATAAATGGAAAAGTATAAAATTGTCATGCATTATGATTATAACTACACGAAATTTATGTCTGCATGAGAGTAAAGATCATTCTCACAGAGGCAGTAAATTGATGTTTTTAGACAAAAGGGTTTTGGAGAACAATTGGGTGTAATTGTTTCATTAATTTTTTTAACAGTATGGAGGTGTGAGGTTTCGCTGCTCTGTCTCTGGAGATTAATTGTGGATTTAACTGGATTCTAACTTGTTTTCAGCCTTTGCTGTTAAAGGCCACCCGAGCTCAGTGTGAGTCTGAGGTCCTCAGTGTTGGTACACCAGGTGCTTTTCCACCAAAACGTGGAGTAGGATGAGTCTAGACCAAGTATCCCTGGAAGAGGGATGCTGTAAGATATAAGAAAGGGGCTCTTGAACTCTGTGTGTTCAATTGTCTGTCCCTAACACAGGTCAAGGCTTTTTCTACCTTGAGGCTTCGTATTGGCAGTTCCTTTTGCCTGGAATGCTCTCCTCCATTTCTTAACTTGACTGTCTTTCTTATCCTTCAAGTTTTACCCTGGATAGAAATTTCTTCTCTGACCACTGTTCCCACTCAGCCCCAGCAACTGCTTAGTGTTTCCATAGAACCTACAGCAGTCTGTATCTGCTCTATATATTTATATACTTGCTTGTTGTCTGTTTCCCCCACTAGTGTGTAAGCATGAGGTCAGACACCTTGTCTCTATTACTTACCACTGTATTCCTAGTCTCTAACATAACACCCTGCACATAGTAGGTGCTCAGGAAATTTTGCTGAACAAATGAGTAAATCTATGTATATCAGAAGAGAAACAGTTCCCTGATACAGTGTTAGGTTAATAGTAATAATAGTAATAAAGCTTTGGCACAAATATATGTCATTTTAGAGAGAAAAGTCATGTATTTGAATTTTTATAATATGCAGGTATAATTCTGTGACTTTTGAATATCAAAAAAGGGAAAATATAATGAGAAGTCTACTTATAAATAACTCTAGGTTAGTGGGAATTATATGGCAACATAAGAGTTTGGATCAGGTTCTTATTCCATTAAAATACTGACAACTTTCACTAAATTTCAAGGAACTGAATTTTCTGTGCATAGGAAACCATGTCAGACCTTCCATTCCCTCCTCTGGATAACTTTAAGTGAGGATCCTGGGTCTTGTGAAGGCAAACCCAGACGAACCTCTCAATGAAAATTAGGTCCTGGAAGATATACTATCTTCTGTAGGCCTAAAAACTCATTGATGAGTGGAAGAATTTACTACTAGTTAGTTAGGGAAATGGGGGGATGAGGACTACTATTCGGGCCTTGAAAATATGAGAAGAGCTTTAAACTCATTTTCCATAGGGTCCATTTCTGAGTTTGAGATAAAGATATCATATATTACATGAACCTCATGGTTTAAGAAACTGAGCTCGTGTGCTTTCCAGTGAAACCTTTCTTCCAGACTGAGTCAGGAACTAAGCCCTTACATTTATGGTCTTACCCTGTGGCCTATTTTTACTGCAGAAACTGATTAATGGATGTACTAGACCCTGAGCAGTAGGAATTGAATCTAATTTTAACTTGGGAGTTTTGCCTCTAAAACAAGAATTCTCTATCCAATGGCTATCTCCATAAAACATCAACATCACATCAGACAAGCGAAAATCAATTCACAAAGAAATGCCATTAATGCAGACATCAAAACCGCACATTCTTGGCTTTGAGTGGCCTGAACTGCAAAGTACTTTGCTTTGGATTCTTACTTTTCTTTGCCTGGTTAGGCAAGGCCCACATTTTTAGCTCCCAGATACTCTTCTGAATTCAATTTGAGTTATGTGACCTTCATTCATTCCCTGGATATTTACTGACCACCTACTATGTGCCCAGCACCGTACTAGAGGTTACAGGGATGAGCGAGGCAGTCAGTCGCTCATGGAAGTGACCTTCCAGTGGACGTAAGATAGAAAATGAACAGGGAAGCACATCAATAAACCCAATAAATAAGTGCAGATATTGATTACTGAAGTGTCTATGGACTTTAAAAGAAAAGAAAAAGAAACAGGATTCTGGGAAAATAATTGAAGAGATGGGAAACAATAAAGAACCAACCCTACAAAAATCTGGGTTGTTGCAGACAGTGGGAACAGCTAATGCAAAGACCCTGCCCTTGCAGGATCTAAAAGTGAGCGGCCCCTTAAGTGTATCTCACCCTAGTCCTGCTCCTGTACAGAGGCCCTAGCGGGGGGCATGGCCTGGAGTGTTCAAGGTTCAGAAAGAAGTCAGATATGATGGATGAAGGGATCAGAATAAATGAATCTGAAAGGCAGGTAGGGACTATGGGTGAAGGGTCTTGTAGGCCATAGTTGAGGATTAATTTAAATACTCTAAACGGTCACGGAGGCCTTTACAGTAGGGCATAATATCTGATTTCTCATTTTAAAAGTCTATTCTAGGTGTTGCATGGATAGTAGATTGTAGGAAGCCTTGAGTGTCAGTGGGAGCTGAGCTGGAAGGCAACTCAGTCACGTAGGAATGAAGTGGAGAGAGATCACGAGTGGTGAAAGTCTCAAGCAAAAATGCTCGGGTAGCTCTGAGAATGTTATCTACCAAGGGGTTAGCTGTAAAAGGGAAGGAAGGAAGGGTAAGACAGGGTGGAGGGTAAAAGAGAACAGAGTTGCTTGGTTCTTTTAAAAAGAGTTGGGAGGGGGGACAGACTGGCCTACCTGCTGGTTTCTACGTGTGTCTCTGACCTAAATCTTAAGACTCCAACCTCCTGAATTCTCATGGCTAGCCATGATCTGCTGCCTCCAGGGAGTCCTAATTACTTACTCCTGCACCCAGGAATCTCCTGTTTG
This sequence comes from Orcinus orca, assembly GCF_937001465.1. Lineage (NCBI taxonomy): Eukaryota > Metazoa > Chordata > Mammalia > Artiodactyla > Delphinidae > Orcinus > Orcinus orca. Next base: position 52,604,939 of record NC_064561.1, read on the forward strand.
AAGTCCTTTATCACTTGCTTTGTTCTGAACTCTTTTGGTGTTGAGCCTTGTTCTGTTAGGGGTCCCTGTGTGTAACTCTAACCTCTCCAACTGTATCTACACATTCCTTCTTCCCCTCTTTTCTTTCTTTCGCAAATAATGAGTGAATAATATGTACCAGGCACTGTGGTAGACCCTGATGATGCCATCTTTAGCAAATTGGGCACCAACTCTTGTAAAGCTTACAGTCTAATGGAGGGGAATGACATCAGTACAATAATCACATTTATAACTAGGTAATTACAAATTTGGCATGCACTTTGAAGAAGCGTATGTGCCACTGTATCAGAGCGTAACAAGAGGAGATGACCTAGGCTAGGGAAATGAAGGAAGTCTTCCCCAAGCAAGTGACCTTCAAAATGGGGGGTCTTAAAGTTAAAGAAAATCTTATGTGTTTGGAGCTCAGTGAGATGGGAGGAAAAGGAGCATGAACTGAAATGGAGGAGACTGTGGGATAGATTTTGGCGTCCACTCTCAGGGTAAAGGGAGAACCACTGAAGGGACATGCCAGCTTCTGATGAGGGTCATCAGGACATGATCACAGTCACCATGTGAAAAGCTCACACTGGCTACTGTGTGGGGAATGGAGTGGTGGGGGGCGGCGGAGTGGGTGCAGGGAGACCATTACGAAGTGGTAGCAATCCCAGGTGAGAGATGCTGGCAGCTTCCACGAGGAAGGTGACTCTAGGAAATGGAGAGAAATGGACAGATCCTAGAGGAACTTTCAGTGCCAAAATTTGGACACATGGTGGAGGCTCCCAGAAGTGAATGGAGACAAAGATTTGTCCTGGAGTATATGTGGAAATGATAGAACTCATAACACATTTCATTGCAGAAGACATATGTGGCATGGTTCCTGATTTTCAGGACTGCCCTTTACATGGAGGGCTCTAGAGCCAGAAGGCATTACGTACTTTGTAATAACCCAGTGGAATCGCCAATTGCCTATGAGCAGCAACAGTTAATAGTAATAAGAACTGTTTGACAGGGAGGCTGTGTTGGCTCTGGAGACATAAGGGAGTTATTTAAATTCTCTTTGCCTCAGTTACATGCTCTGTAAATTGGGGTAATGATAGTTCCTAACTTACAGGGTAGGTGTAAGGATTAGATGAAATAATTCATTTAGCACAGTGACTGACACATAGTAAGTACTCGGTAAATATTAGTTACTATGATTATTAGAATAATGGTGACATTCATTTCACTAAAAAAAATAAAGAAGGAATGTTTGATCATTTTAAAACATGTAAATAGCTTTATAGAGGGTCACACAGCCTTCAGCAACCTTTGCAAAGCCACACAGCTCTTAAGTGGTAGAGCTGCTCTTTGACCCAAATCCGTTGACACCAGAAGCTGTGTTTTTGACCACTATGCAATAATGTTGCCAAAAGCAAGGAAAGGGGATCCTCTTCCCACCTGCCATCTTTAATTTAGGAAGCATGCATGTTATAAGAGATGTTTCTGCTGCTAGATCAGACTTTGGCTAAAGGGAAGTGTCCATGAGGAGTGGTGGCCCTATCCAGAAAATGACTAGAATGGTGATCTTGACTGTTTCTCCTGTCCTGTGTAAGTGGTAATGGCTCCCATGCTACGGTGACCGCGGAAAACTTGTTTCCTAAGGTGCAAAGAGTCATTAAAATAGGGAAACCTTTCCATTTCTCCTTAGGGCCTTTCAGAAGATCAAGATGGTCCTATTAGTACCAAGCTTATAGCATACTTTTCTCATGAAATACTCAGCATTGAGTAGTGTTGGGGTCCTTACTTTACAAATAGGAAACAGAGGCTTAAAGAGGTTAAATGTCTTGCCTGAGATCCCACAACTAGAAAGTGATAGAAGCAGCATTTGAATCCAGCTGTAGCAGACTATTCTGGCCTCACCATTCTGTGACACTTGTCTCCCCTCTGTGCTGTGCTGCCCCTCCCATCTCATGCTTACTCAAAGTGCCTGAGGCCCCAGCCCCCCCACTTCTCTCTTTTACCCCTAAAAAGGATCTGATGTCAGTCCTGTACAACTAAGCACGTTGTTCAGGAAGTGACTACCTCTTCAGAGTTTATTTTTATTTAAGCCTGCCCCTGCCAGTGGTGTGCTTATGTTGGCCCACGTAAGAGCTGATTGCTACATTTTCAGGAGTTCTTTGAGCCAGTAGACTTTACATTGATAGTTTGACATTGGTCATGATGGGAGTATTTACTCTACAGAAATTGGCAAACACCACAAACAAAGGCTCTCCCATATTCTCTACTGCCATTACCACTACAATGATTGTTAGACATTTACCAGTATACCACTGGGCCCTCATCTCTCCTTGTCCTTTGTTAAAGAATGTCTGGCAACAGGGATCACTTTGCTGAGAAATTGGCAGGCACAGGGAGTGTCTGAAATCACGCCTGGTGGCCAGTCACCACCTGACAGCTCCACGCTTCTCTCTGGCCCACTGCTCCAGCATGACAAAGCAGCTTCCCGGCCCCAAGGAAAACACTTGCACATCTCAATACTTTGAACAGGCATCTGACATCAGATCTAAATCCATGTTAAAATAAAAGGCTCAGTCAGTATGAATTATAATGACAATGGGCATGGAAATTTGAAATTAGAAAAAAGCAGACTTATTTTGCAGAACTACAGTATTTGTTCCTGAATATGTAAAGGATTATTTTTATATGATATCATAAATCCACAGAATTTTAGAGTTGCAATGAACATAATTTTACAAATGAGAAAAGACAAAAAGAAGCTGAGACCCTGAGAGGGGAAATGTTGGCCCAACATCACGCATCTCATGATGCATGTATGTCTCTACCCACACAGTTATATTTAGTCACAGAATAGAGGGAATCCAGAACCCTGATGTTAGCCACACTTTGAAGAATCCTTGAACGTTTCCCTTCATTTGAAAATGATTATGTTATGCCACCCTGCCAGCTCCTTCACAGATATAATGATGATACAAATAATAGCTAATTTTTACTAGGTGCTTACTAGGTGACAGGACTTATGTTAAGTGCTTTATATATTAAGTTGAACTACGTATATGAAATTGCCAACATTTGATCTTTTTTTAGTCTATCAAATGGTAATTTCTAATAGGTCAATCTAAATATATTCTCTCTAAGTATTCACCATTTTCCCATGAAGTGAATACTATTATCACACCCATTTTACAGATGGCAAGACTGAAGCTTTAATTTAAAAATAAATTTAAAAAAGCTTTCTTCCCACAAGTGTTATTCTTATTTATGGACAATGAACAATGAACTCTTGTGTGCAAATCGATGGCCCTAAGCAATGGAATGTACATAGAACATAAACAATAATACCTGACATATCTTGCCTTTCTCAGTGACCTTGGAAAATTTTCTAATCGATAAATTTCTGTAATATTTAAAGAAATGCTTTTTAAAATGTTATTTATGAATATAAAGCATAGACATTAGAAAATAAGAAATTTGATGTCTGTGCGTTATATATCTGCTGTATCCCACGTGGAAATGTTAGAAACTATAGCTCAGGGCTCCCCAGAATGAATTAATTGTCCTAGAATTTTCATAATACTTGAATGAAGAAGCTGAGTTATTTTGCAACATTGTCTACATGCAGATTATAACCAACAAAATTCTGAATCAAGACCATTTGGTTGTATGTCTATCTGCAAATAATATTGTACAGAATTCACAACCAAACAGTTCACAACAAGCAGTTACACTCAGAAATGATCAGTACTACGTACATGGGATGATGCTATGTCAAGTGATGAGTCAGGAAAGAAAATTAGTGAAAACTGTAAAATGGGCTTTGAAAAAAATATTTAAACATAAATGACTACTCGTCGAATATGAAACCAGAACTTCTAATGTCCCATTCACAACAGAAAAAAAATTGACTGATACCATGTGATTAATCAACTCTAAATGATGAATTCTCCAAGTTGAAAACTTGGCTATTGGCCCTCCATTAAGTTAGTCAACAAATATTTATTAAATATCTACCACAGGGGCCTTGCGCATAAGTAGTTCCATATTATTCCCAATTGATTGGCTGATTATTATCAGTAAGCATCTGCTTAAGATGAGCATGTCTTTTCACCTCTGAAAAAGAGGCAGTGTTATCTCACCTGCAACTTAGAAGTCTAGAAATCCATAGACTCCATACCCGGCCTGGCCTCTTTCAAGTCTCCATCTCATTGAACACTTCAAAGCCTCACTCTCAAAAGACCCCAAACTCATGCCTACACCTACGAAGTCGGACCCCAGCCAAGAATCAGAGCGCCTTTGTCTCTAAGGGACCATCAAGCACCAACGTTATTTCCCCTGCCTCCTTGATGATGGAAAAATAATATAATGATATAGTAAGGAGGCAAACATACTTCGAAAAATTGCTGAAAAGGGCTATACAAGTGCTACTTCATAGAAACAAGGAAAGAAGAAAAGAATGTTGTAGGTGGTATTTCCAGTCCTTTCATTTTATAAAGAATGAACCTGATGCAGAAGGTAGAGACATTTGCCCAGGCTAACTCACCTAGAGAGAAGTGGAGTTTGGTCTCCTGACCCCTCTTCCAGTGCTTTTCGTACCAAACTACATTGTTATGATTATTCACGTTGCACTTATTATTATTGATGTTATGGACTATAAGACTATCTTTAGATATATAAATACTGACTTAGCTAAGCAGCTGTAATCTTCTAGATAAGAACTACTGTTCTATACTGCATAACGTTTTGTGCGTGATAGTCTCCTGGGAAGTTCTCCTAGGGATGAAGAGGTTTACCACCGGGCTTTGCAAATTCTAGACAATTAAATGCCCAAGGACCATTGTTCCCTATGTCAGGTGAGTGATGACCATTGAGACAATTAAAACTGAATCCATAAAAATGTTGACATGGGACACATCACTTAACCATTCCATTTGCCACATAAAAGATTATAATTTAAAAGTCAAACTTAACCTTGCAGGGGAAAGATAAGCTAATGAATAATAAACTTACTCTTTTACAGTTTTTAGAACTGAAATCACCTAATACAGTTAACCCATCTCTTGACTTTTCTCCATGCTCTCTTCCAATTGCTCTTACTGTACTTTTTAGGTTGTTATAACAAGTACATCTGTGTTTTCTGTGTTCTTATTTTATTCTCTGTATATCTTCATGAGTCAGCCCAGTCTAACTATAAAATACTGTTTTAAAAAGGACAAAACAAAGTGCTCACATACCCCATGACGGTCCTCAAAGTATGCCAGGCTGGTTTTGGTTAAAACAAAGAATCGAACTTTAAAGTTCGAAGGAGAAGTTCTTCTCTTTTGTTGGGATTTCTTGATGAGTTGTTCTTCCAGGAGGATAAAGTTGTTCATGATCCAGTCCTTGAAAAGTGATGCACCTTAGGCATCACCCCTCAGCACAACCAGAGGAAACAGCTTCACGGCAAGGAATGAGTTGGAGAGGCAGTTGATCTTCAGAGAGTTGTTCAAAGGCAACTTGCCTCCAATGTTATCTCTCTACCAACATTCAGTCAACATTGCAGAGCTTCTCTTCTGATGTCAAAGCCCACAACCACATCCTTTCAAAATTCAGAAAACTAGAAGCATAAGTAAAAATTATACATACCCTTTGCTGTATGGTTTAGAAATGATATTTGAAGAACCTCAGACTCAAAATGATATGACAGATCAGAGTTTAATCTTCATAGTTCCTGCTTTAGCCCGTCTAACAGTTAAGGCATGTATTACAAGGGGTAGAAACGTGGACTTTGGGGTCAATGGACAATAGTTTGTGTGTTAGTTTTCTGTTGGCTGCTGTAACAAATTATCCCAAGTTTAGATGCCTCACGAATTTATTATCTTACAGTTCTGTAGTTCAGAAGTGCAAAGTGGGTCTCACTGGGCTAAAATCAAGATGTCAGCAGGGTTGTGATCCTTTCTGGAGGATCTCTGGGGTAGAATCTGTTTCCTTGCCCTTTCCAGCTTCTAGGACCACCCGCATGCCTTGACTCTCAGCCCTCTTCCTCCATCTTCAAAGCCTACAACAGCAGGTCAAATTCTCTCATCTCACACAACTGTAACCTCTTCTTCTGCCTCCCTCTTCCATATTTAAGATTCCTTAAGATTACACTGGCCTTGCCTGGATAATCTAAAATAATCTCCCTATTTTAAGATCTGTTTATTAGCAACCTTAATTCCATATTCTACCTTAATTCCCCTTTGTCATGTAAGCGAACACATGCACAGGTTCTAGTGATTAGGACAAGGACAACTTTACCTACCACAGGTTGTCTTCTGGCTCCACCAGCTAACTGTGAGACTATAAGCAAATTACTCAAGAGCTCTGAGCCTCAGCTTTTTTACCTGTGAAGGGGAATAATGGTGTCCCTACATGTGAGGCTAGTCTCCGGCTTCCTTGCCGGTCTCATCTCCTACTTCTCTGCTCACACATTTTCACTTTAGCCCTCATGCGTGCTTCTCATGCTGCTTTGAACATCTGCTCCCCTTGCCTGAAAACATCTTCTCTCCCCGCTTTGCCTGCTTTAACTCCAAATTATACTGCTAGTCTCAGCCATGTCACTTCCTCAGGGAAGCCTTCCTGGCTTTACTAAGTCAAATCCGCCAATTATATATGTAGAGGACACCTTATGACATACCCCTTATGACAATTGTCATTGTACTTTTTGAAGGGTGATTTTTGGATTAATGTTTGTCTCCCCCACTAGTCTGGAAGCTCCCTAATGGTAAGGAGGACTATGTGTGGTTTTGCTCACCATTACATACTCAGCAACCATTACGGTGCCTGGCACATTAAAAGGATGTTTAGAAAAATGTGTTGAATGAGTAATCACCAAACTGGGTTGGACAATTATAAGAGACAATGGGCATAAAACACTTAAGAGAAATATATTAAAGTTTATTATTTTGTTAAATTTAAATAAAAGTCCATAGTAGTTTGTCTGTGCTACAGAGAAATGATTGCTTTTCCATCGCAAAACATAGTGGAAGAGCAGAAAATAATTAAATCCTTCAGAATGGCATAATAAAGTATACATGAGCTCTGAAGACAGACAAAATTACATTGGAATCCCAGCTCTGTCACTTACTAAGCTGTTTCTTTGAGTGAGCTACTTTCCCTCGCTGATCCTTGGTCTCTGTGAGGGTCCTTTTGAAGACAATCCCATAAGCTCTGGGAGTGGTGGATGCTAGTCATGTATCTGGCCTTAGAATTAAGGTATAAAGTATCGTGAGTCCTACTTCTAGCATGAAGTAAATAACCAAGAAATCTCAGTGTAAGGAGAGATGACATATGCCAGACAGGGATAAATAATGAAACAGAACAATCATTATTGCTGTATAGGAGTGCAATGATCTAGAATTTATTTTTTTCATGTGAGTTACCAGACTGCAGCTTAATTTTGTCTCATATATTGGATGCCCCAGCATAATCACGACACTCAAGATTGTTGGGGAGGGAATACTTTAAATGATTTCCCCACCTCCATTCTGAGATTTTAAGATATATGTGTGGAAATACACTGCCCCAAAGAGATAGTATTTCTTTTCTCTCCTGAATATGGGCTTGAGACAGGGATTGCTATTTTCTCCAAGTATCTATTCTCCCCTTCTTCCCAGGTAACAGACTCCCTGAAGGTTATCGGGACATCTGGCCAGCCAGAATAAAGATTACATTTTTCAGTCATGTTAACTGTATTCTAGCTAATTGAACAGGGCAGAAGTTATGAGCACAATTTCAAGGAAATGTCCTTAGTGGCAGTCATCATACCCTTTTCATTCTCTTTTTCCTCCTTCCTGCTAACTAAAATGTGAATGTGAAAGTTGGAGCTAGAGCAGCTATCTTACACCTTGAAATAGAAATTGCATGTTGAGGTCAGTGGAGCATAAAATAGAAAGGTTCTGTGGTCCTGATGACCTTGGATCCTCCTTGCAGCCTGGGAGCACTTTTTCTTTAATGTAAAAAGAAATAAAATTTTATTTTCTAAGCCCCTGTTATTTTGAGATTCTGTCACAAACAGTAAACCTAATTTTAACTAGTACAGTGCATTTTCAAACTAGACTGTAAAGTCCTTTGAGAAGGGTAGATTTATACCTGGTTTGTTCAGGTTGAAAGATTTACAGACTTCACAAAGTATTCTCATGTGGGAAAGCAAAATGTCATCAGTAGCTGTTGTAATAGGAGCCTTTCCTTTGCCAAATCTCCATGGAGTGTAATTATAAGTAATTTTATTCTCCCTCTCTCATAGCACCTTCAAACCCACTCACTGAGATTGGTTTTTGTCCTCACCTAAACATAACCTTAAGAGACCCAATATTCTCCCCATCACTCTTAGGAAAACATGTGTAAAAATAATCCCTTTGTTTTGTTTTAAAGTCCTATTGGGAATTCCCTGGTGGCACAGTGGTTAAGAATCTGTCTGCCAAAGCAGGGGACACAGATTCGATCTCTGGTCCAGGAAGATCCCACATGCCGTGGAGCAACTAAGCCCGTGAGCCACAACTACTGAGCCTGTGTGCCACAACTATTGAAGCCCATGCACCCTAGAGCCCACACACTGCAACTACTGAGCCCACACGCCGCAACTACTGAAGCCCACGCGCTCTAGGGCCTGCGTGCCGCAACTACTGAGCCTGCACATCTAGAGCCTGTGCTCCGCAACAAGAGAAGCCACGGCAATGAGAAGCCTGCGCACCACAACGAAAAGTAGCCCCCACTCACTGCAACTAGAGAAAGCCCATGCACAGCAACGAAGACTCAGTGCAGCCAAAAATAATAAATAAAACATTGAAAAAAAATTCTAAAAAAAACCCAAAGAAAAACAAAAAATACCTATTGATAACTTTTGGAGGATGCTGGAAAACCAATTTATTATTCTGTAAACTGCAAAACAAAGGGAAAGAATAAAATATATTTCCTATTTTTCCTGAAGAGCCGTATCTCAGTTTAGTAATCAAATATTTAATGGAGAGTCCTTCTTTACAGAAGAATTCCAATGAATAAATTAAGGAGTGATAGAATATCACCATTTTGCAATCCTAATAATGCATAATGGTTTTAGGCAATGCTCTAAAACCAATCAATGGTTGCTATAATCATTACGTGAAGAGCCAGTAGGAAAATCTATAATTTATTTATTAGACTGATAGCGTTGTAACACATTGATCAATCTTAACAGCAGGAAAAGAGAGACAATCAGACATTATGTATTTCCTGAAGTGATGCAGTAGGAAGTACACAGAAGCCTTGCCAAAGGAAAAAAAAAGAAAAAAAATCAAACAATCTCATCCAACCTCTAGATCTAAATTCAAGTTTGCAGGAAATACAAGAGATAAAGGAACATGACAAACGACAGCATGGAGATAAGTTCAGAATACAGTGGACCCTCTATATCTGCGGGTTCTGCATCTGTGGATTCAACCAACTGTGGGTCAAAAAAAAAAAAAAATCCAGAAAGTTCCAAAAAGCAAAACTTGAGTTTACTGTGCACCAGAAACTATTTACATAGCATTTACAGTATACTTACAACTATTTATATAGCTTTTATATTGTATTGGGTATTATAAGAAATCTAGAGATGTTTGAAAGTTTACAGGAGGATATGTGTAAGTTATATACAAATACTATGCCATTTTCTATAAGGGACTAGAGCATTTTGTATTTGGGGGGTCCTGGAACCAATCCACCATGGACACCTCGGATCTGTACCCAAATCGCTAAAGACAACTGACCCCATGTCTGTAACAAGTAAGTCAGAGGGAGAAGGAGACTTTAAGAGCCATATCAAGCATGTACTGATTTTGTTTGGATTTATATTCAAACAAATCAATTATATAAAGACATTATGAGACAGTTGGGAAATCAGAACACTGCATATTTGATGACTAAATTTTTTAATTTTTAAGGCATGATAATGGCACTGTTGTTATTATAAAAGAGTATTGTATACAGAAACATGCAGAAATAATTATTGATAAAATAACAAAATATATGAGATTTGCTTTGTTATAATCCAGTGGAGGGGGAGAAATAGGCAGGGCAAGAGATGACAAATGTTTGGCTGAGTTGACGGTTGAAGCTGGGTGATGGATGGGTTGGTGGTTCTTTATTCTCCTTACATTGCTATATGTTTGAAATTTTTCATAATAAAAGTTAAGAAAAAGGCCTGTCCAAGTCAGTCTAATAACAAAACCTCCAAACACATATTGCATTTAATGCTTTTCCTCAACCTAAGCAGAGGTCTGGTACAGGCTTTGAAGCATGTTGCCTTTTCTACTATATCCTAACTCCTCCTCCTTCCCCATACACTAGCCTTGCTTCTGACGCACTCCTTCTGGCTCAGGCTTGGGGCAAGAAGGGAAACAGGCACTGAATTCAATGAGGTCACAGTTGTAATCTTAGGTTGATGCCCTCCGAATGTGGTGGATACACAATTGTTGCTTTTTCTTTCGTGGGAAAGTTTTGTCATGTGTGTTGTTGCCATTATTTTCAGAGGGCTCTGACAGCAGTTCTCTTGATATTGGAGATGCCAGTCTGACTCCCAATGAGCCCAACCTTCAGCTCTTGGGCTTCTGCTGGTCCTCCTCCAGCATGCCTCCCCTGCAACTCTGTTGGGATCCCTTTGCCCATCTTTGTTGTCCTCTTGGGTAAATGTTCCTTGAAAATGAACTGCATGCCACTTATTCCCTCCCATGGCTCTAGAGAAGACTCAGGTATCCATTGATGGATGTATGTACCATTTGCCCCAAGTGCAGCCTCTTCTCCCTCTGACACCAAACAACGAGCTCTTCCGCGAGATTTAACCTTTGCCTTTCTCCAAATGGGATTTAGACAACAGTCCTCATAAACCCTATGAGACTTAGGTCAAGCTAGTGAGTAGTCCTTTAAAGCTCCTGTCACTTAGCTTCTGGTGGATGCAAACACCTGCCCCCTTTCCCCCTGAGTGGGTTGTGAGAGGAAACGCACAGTGCACCAAAAACTCTCCCTTGGTTTTTCAAGCTTTTGTTTTCTAAAAGCTGGAGGTGGGCAAAGACTATTACTGGCAGGACTTGTTTTGCTTCCTATTGTGTCAAGCACAGATGATAAGGTATTTTACTTTAGGACAGAAAGTCACTTGATTCCTTAAATTGTATTGTTTTAGGTCTTTGAGGCCTCAACTGAAACTGAGTTGGAAAAGTGAGTTTAACATCCTCTCACAAAGAAAAAAACAATTCAGCCTGGCACTACTGGATCCAGCTACTTAGTGACATCAGAAAATTTGATTTTCATTTCTTAGTTTTGTGTCAGCTTCACGCTTAGGAAGGCTTTCCTCTGTGGCAGCAAAAGGCTGACATTTTGCCAGTGGAACTGGATTCTTTTTCCTAATAGTTCCAGCAGAAGTCTCAGAACTATGAATCATTGCCCTGGCCTGGGTCAGTTGCTAATATGTAGCTCAGTCATTACAGCCAAGGCGATAGCATATTCTGTTGTCTATTTCTAGGTCTGCACCCTTTCCTGGATTTGGGGATGGGATACAGTCGGCCCTATCCAGCCACATGGGCTGAGAGTAGAGAGGGGTTTTCCTCTAAAGGAACACCAAGAGTGTTGCCACTAGAGGAAGTAGAACGGATGTCATCTCATCAGTAAATCATCTCACCTTTACTCTGCCCTGAAGCCCATCTTCATTGTTCTAGCATTTGAGGCCCTGCAAGTCCAATCCTCTTCTCTGGTCCAGGGAATAGCCATTTAGATAAGTGGAGATGCTTCTTACATAACTCCAGAGCCCTCCTGTGTCCGGGATGAAGAGATCCTTCAACTGCACCCTTAGGATGTGGCTTCCAGGGCCTTCATTATCCTTGTGGTTCTCATCCAAACTTGATCAGGTTTATATGGATCTGTTTAAGAGTGATACCCAGAATATTTTGGTAATTATATAGCTTCTATCTTCTGAAAAATTAAAAAAAAAACCTTATTCCTTCTAAAACTATTAATCCTAGAGAAAAAAAGTAACATACAGGTATTTGTACTAAATGTTCATTGCAGTGTTTGTAATGGAAACAACCTGTATGTGCATCAGTGAGAAACTGATTAATCTATGGTGCATTCATCCAGTGGAACACTGAGATAACGAAAATGAATGAAGAATTTCTATAATGTATCACTCTAAAAAAGTACAAGATCTATTGTTAAGATAGAAAAGGTGCGGAAAAATATGTATGGCATAATCCCATTTTTACATAAAAGTATTTTGTGTTTGTATTAATATGTATGTATATGTGCAGGGCAATGTCAGAAAGTTTCTATATCAAACTTCCAGCAAGGAACTGGAAAGATAGAGAGTTGTTTTGCTTTTTAATTTATGTAATTTAAAAAGACCATATTGTGGGGGAATTTTTTACTTTCCAATTTAGTCCTTTGTCAGAAATAATTGGTTTGATTACTAGAAGATAGTGATAACTGAGGTGGCCAGTTAGACCTTAGAGCTTAGACCTAATTTTTGAACGATATATATATATATATATATATACATATACACATACATACATATATATGTATTTCTGGTTACAGAAGTGAAATATATCTTGCTGGAAAGAGCCAACCATCAAATAGACAAAAATAATAATCACTTTTAGTCTCACCCCTCAGAGATAATCAATGTTAACAGTTATTTTACTTTATTCCAATATTTTTTCAGAATTAAATTTAATATTTATTCATTGCAATATAATTGCAATAATCATCTTATCCCAGCTCCTGGATCATTTACCATCTCCCACCTCTACAGTTTCTAATCTTTATTTTTATCTTAAATGTTAACTATTTTATTATTTGTATGTGTATTTAATTGTAAGCTTCTTCAATATAACATCAAAGAAATAAATATTTAGACCGAGATGGGATGTCTCACGGCTTATAAACGCAGCAAAATTGGAACCCAAGAGAGGGAAATTGTCATAAGAATTTTGGCTCTGAGTGGGGCTAAACATGTCTGAGGACAGAAACTAGAAGGGAGCAGAAAGCAAGTAGGTGGGGAAGAGAGGTGACACTTGTTGGACCATAATGCTGAGAAATAAAATTCTTTAGATCTCCTGTCTGGCTTCTTTCATCTATACCAGCTCATTTTCTTTTGAAACCTAAGGCAGAAGCAAACTGATTTGCATAATGGAACTTAGGGAAAGAGTCTAGGTGACTGTGGTCTTTTTCTGACAACCAGAAGGTGAGGTAGAAATCAGGTTGGCTTCCTGAAGTCCTAGGTGCCCAAGGCTCACCACACTTCATCCCACGCCACCTCGGTTTAACAGTGTTGACATATAAGGACTGTGGATTGTATTTTAGGCCAGGGGATTTACCCAGAAGATATATGCTGTGTACAGTATGGAAATCTCCCCACCCTCACATCCTGCCTAGCTCACTAGGCCCTCTCAGGTGGCATGCTCTTTGAAAAGGCTATATATAGCTGTCTGCTTGCCTTGCTTTACAAAGTGATAGGTGCGGAACAAAAGTTATTGACTTGAAACCTCTTCCCATGATAAACAGGTGAACTTCAGCCATCTATAATCTTGCATGTCTACCTATACTCAGTACATCATATACAGTATTTTGTGTTTTCACGCTTCACATCTCTTTAATCTTAGGCCAGTTAAAAATGTACAGGAAACTCTCCTTAGAATTGTGGTTCTGGCAGTTTCTCTTCTCACAAAACATTGTTGGTTTTAAATATTGAGATAAGTGTTATCAGGTCCATTCATTCAACTCATTCACTATTACTCTAGCATGTATTTAATTGTCCTCCTGTATTGCTCTCTGTCTCTTCAGGGTGTTCTCCTGTATTGTAAAGTTTCCGAAATTCGGGTGGTGGTTTATACATGCTTCACTATAGTCCCTGTTAAGAAGAATTACCAAAAACTTGTAAATAGAAAAAAATATAAAGCAGGTAACGTGTACTTTCTTTCTTTCTTTTTTTTTTTTAATAAATTTATTTATTTATTTTTGGCTGTGCTGGGTCTTCGTTGCTGCGTGAGGGCTTTCTCTAGTTGCGGTGAGGAGGGGCTACTCTTCGCAGCAGTGCTCGGACTTCTCATTGCGGTGGCTTCTCTTGCTGCGGAGCATGGGGTCTAGGCACAAGGGCTTCAGTAGCTGTGGCACATGGCTCAGTAGTTACAGCTCGTGGGCTCTAGAGCGCAGGCTCAGTAGTTGTGGCGCACGGGCTTAGTTGCTCTGTGGCATGTGGGATCTTCCCGGACCAGGGCTCAAACCCGTGTCCCCTGCACTGGCAGGCGGATTCTTAACCATTGTGCCACCAGGGAAGTCCAGCATGTACTTTCAATGTCATATTAAAGCATTGTTTAAATACCTGCCCGAGAGGGGCTTCCCTGGTGGCGCAGTGGTTGAGAATCCGCCTGCCAAGGCAGGGGACATGGGTTCGTGCCCCGGTCCGGGAAGATCCCACATGCCGTGGAGCGGCTGGGCCACTGAGCCTGCGCGTCCGGAGCCTGTGCTCTGCAATGGGAGAGGCCACAACAGTGAGAGGCCCATGTACCGCAAAAAAACCCAAAAAAAAACAAAAAAAAGGTATTCCATTTGTAAATACCTGCCCGAGGATTATGTGGTTATCTAACAGAAGGAAGTAAGACAATGGAATTGGATTAATAAATCAAGACTGAAGTATTGCTGTCTATTATTTTTAATAGCTTTATTGAGATACATTTCACATATCAAAACATTCATCCATTGAAGGTGTACAGTTCAGTGCTTTTTCATATATTCACAGTTGTGAAACTATCACAATGTAACTTTGGAACATTTTCAGCACCCCAAGAAGACTATCTATTATTGATTAAAGTCTCAGATTCAGTGAAGTTCTCTAATAACTTATAGATTTTCATTCAGAGGAGGTGCAAATGATTTCTGTTTAGTAAAAAAGGTAGCCCCAAAGCTTATGTTTTTATTGTCCTGTAGACATTTAGCCAGTTTTGTATCTAACCTGGCAGTGTTAGTCCAATATTCCTTCTCCAGTGCCAATGCCTATACCTTTAATTCTCCTTTGAACCAGCTTTACCATCATGCTGATTCCCTCATTGATGAGCTAATGAAATCTGTGACATGTTTTCATTGTATATTTGTGTGAGAGTCATGTTTTAAAGTTTTTGAAACTTATATTTGACAATCTGAATGCTCTTAGCTCAATGGTGGGCACATAGCTGGCAATCAATAAATATGTCTTGACTTACTGATCTCCATTTTTTTGATAGGGGATACATCAGACTTTTAAACTTTGGAAAGAGAGAATAAATTTTCAGAAAGTCTTTAAGAAAAGTCAGAAAATGAATTTGGAATGATATTTTGTATTTGGGTTCTCAAATTCTAAAATTTAAAGTATTATTTATTTTTGGGCAAGTAGTGTATGAGATAGAATAAAATCTGAAATGTATAGAAGAGAATGCCCTGGGAAGCTAAGTCCCCATCCCACCATTTCCTTCATCCAGTAAGTTTGCTCCTGGTACTGGTTTCCTGTGCATATTTTCACATACACACACAAACACACACACACACAAACACACATTTTTAAAATTTTTATTAAAAAATACATGGCATGCCTTATACGCTCTTTGCAACTTGCTTTTTTTACTTACTGATGTTTATTGAAAATTGTTCAACGTCCATATACATAATAGTTGCCTCAGTCAAAACATGTCTGGTGGCTGATCACTTTTCACTACTTCCACTGCTTCCACACACATCTTCATCTCTTGCAGGAGCTACACAGTCTCCGTTTCCATCCCTATTACACCTCTATGATCTCTTTGCAACATGGTGGCCAGAATGATTCTCCATATATGTAGGTCAGATCATCTCCCATTTAGAGCAGAGCTAAACACCTCACAATGTCCTACAAGGTCCTTCACACATGATCTGCTTCCCTACCATCACCACAGTTGCTTCTTGGCCTCAACTCCAATCTCTCTCCCTCACTCCACTCTTGTCACTGTGGCCCCCTTGGTGTTCCTC
Organism: Orcinus orca; assembly: GCF_937001465.1. NCBI lineage: Eukaryota > Metazoa > Chordata > Mammalia > Artiodactyla > Delphinidae > Orcinus > Orcinus orca. Next base: position 52,620,953 of record NC_064561.1, read on the forward strand.
TAACATATCAGGCACACTCCCACCTCAGGACTCCCACCCCTTGCTATTCCCTCTGACAAGAGGCTACTCGCCAGACATCTGCATGGCTTCCTCCCTGACCTCCTTGAGGTCTTTGCTTAAAAGTGGCTTCTCACTGAGCCTTCCTTGACCACCACCTCCAGCTCCTTCTCTCATGCACACACTCCCATCCCATTTGCCTACTTTATCTTTCTCCATAGCATCGGACATACCATATATTTTACTCATCTACATATAAGCTCCATGAAAGTGAGGATATTTGTTTCTTTTGTCCACTGCTGCATTCCTAGCACCTAGAACAGGGCCTGGCACAAAGTAGGTACCTAATAATATTAATTAAAAGAATTGATGAATTTATGCTGCATAGTACTTGTATATTTGTGTTCTACTTGTGTGACCCAGTGTAGTATAGTTTAACCATTGCCATATTTGGGGACTTATATATGCTTTTGGTACCTTTTGACATTGATAAAGTTGCCTAACTTCCCTGAGCCTTGATTTTCTCCCCTATAAAATGGGAATAGTAGTTGTACCTACGTTTTATAGCATTGTTTGGGAATTACATTTTTAAAAGAATGTAAAGTGTTTAGCACTATGCCTGATTTATAGTAAGTTATTTATAATATAATTACGATTTCTCTCATTAATCATTCATCAGAAATGGACTTACGAGAAGAAGAGATGATTGAGTATATAAAAACTTCTTGTTTAAAAACCCAATAGTGCTAACTTTTAGTGATTATCTCCTTACAATAGAATATAAGCCACTTTGTTCTTTTTTTGGAGAAATCATTTAACATCTTCAGAAAAAAAATTTTAGCTCTTCAGAAGTAGGGACCTTTATCTCTGCATTTTCCATTTTCTAGCTGGTCCTGAAAATAGTGCCTGCTCAATAAATTTTGTTGACTAAACAAATGGAAGAATGAATCTCAGTGGGTATAAGCAAGTTCATATTTACTGAAAAGCTGCTATTTGCCAGGTACTGCAATAGGCACTAGGGATATAAAAAAGAACATTTGGGGGGTGAAGTTTATTTCAATACCTTCACATAGTAATCATTGAGTTTGGGAGATGTATTTTTACCTCAAAAGTAGTCTTCTAACTGGGGGAGGGGGAATTTGGATTCATCACCTTGTGCAAAGTACAAAAACTCCAGAAAGGCATCTTTGCCGTAATTTCTCTGAAGAGCTTTTCAAAGAAACAGAACATCAATGGTTTACCAGGTAGACATCAAGAGTGAAGAAGCAGGCAGACCAATATGGGAAATCCTATGGTGATTGAAGACTTTAGTGATTTCCTGGGGTCCCCACGTATCTTGCTAACCATGAGTGATTCTATATTTGGTGCAGAACGAGAGTACGATGGTGAGCCATGCAGCTTGAGACAGAGAAAAAGCCTGACCTGAAGTGCAAGACTGGGGATAGAATCCATCCAGTGCTACGTTCTGCCCCTGAGCAAGATAATCCTGAGCCTCAGTTCCTCACCATAAAATTATGGTTTTAAAAACCAGCTTCCTTTACAAGAATATACAATGGGAAAAAGACAGTCTCTTCAGCAAGTGGTGTTGGGAAAGTTGGACAGCTGCACGTAAATTAGTGAAGTTAGAACACACCCTCTCACCATATACAAAAATGAACTCAAAATGGCTTAAAGACTTAAATATAAGACATGACACCATAAAACTCCTAGAAGAGAACATAGACAAAACATTCTCTGACTTAAATCATACCAATGTTTTCTTAGGTCAGTCTCCCAAGGCAATAGAAATAAAAGCAAAAATAAACAAATGGGACCTGATCAAACTTGTAAGCTTTTGCATGGCAAAGAAAACCATAAACAAAACAAAAAGACAACCTGTGGAATAGGAGAACATATTTGCAAATGATACAACTGAGAAGAGCTTAATTTCCAAAATATACAAATGGCTCATACAGCTCAACAATAGAAAACAACCCAATCAAAAGATGGGCATAAGAACTAAATAGACATTACTCCAAAGAAGACATACAGATGGGCAATAGGCAAGTGAAAAGATGCTCAACATCGCTAATTATTAGAGAAACGCAAATCAGAACTACAATGAGGTATCACCTCACACCAGTCAGAATGGCCATGATTAAAAAGTTTACAAATAACAAACGCTGGAGAGGGTATGGAGAAAAGGGAACCCTCCTACACTGTTGGAAATTAAATCGGTACAGCCACTGTGGGAAACAGTGTGGAGGTTCCTCAAAAAACTCAAAATAGAATTACCATATGATCCAGCAATCCCACTCCTCTCCTGGGCATACATCTGAACAAAACTATAGTTCAAAAAGACACACGCACCCCTATGTCATAGCAGCACTATTCACAATAGCTAAGACATGGAAACAACCTAAATGTCCCTCAACAGATGAAGGGATATAGATAGAAGATGTGGTACATATATAAAATGGAGTACTACTCAGCCATAAAAGGAATGGAATAATGCCATTTGCAGCAACATGGATGGACCTAGAGATTATCACACTAAGTGAAGTACATCAGAAAGAGAAAGATAAATACCGTATGATATCACATTTGTGGAATCTAAAATATGACACAAATGAACTTATCTACGAAACAAAGAGACTCACAGACATAGAGAAAAGACTTGTGGTTGCCAAGGGGGTGGTAGGGGAGGGATGGATTGGGAGTTTGGGGTTAGCAGATGCAGATTATTATATATAGGATGGATAAACCACAAAGTCCTACCATATAACACAGGGAACTATATTCAATATCCTGTGATAAACCATAATGGAAAAGAATATGACAAAGAATATATATATATACATAAAACGGAATCAGAAATTAACAGAAGAAATTAACACAACATTGTAAATCAACTATACTTAAATAAAAAAGAAGAAGGAAAAGAGAAAAAATAGAAGCCAAGGTTGGGTTACCTTTGTGGGGAGGGAGCATGCAGAAGAGGGGCTGGCAGGGTTCTATTTCTTGCTCTGGGTAGCAGCTACAGGGGTGTTCACTTTCTTGTTACTCATTAATCTATATATTTATGGTTTGTGCACTTTCATGAATGTGTGTTATATTTCACAATAAAAACAGTTTCTAAAACTGTAAATATATATATATGTATATGTATATGTGTGTATATATATATATATATATATATATATATATATATATATATATATATATATATATATATATGTTAGCCTCCTTGAAATGAGAAAATGGGTGAGAAAATTCTCCATACCCTGGAAACAACAGTACCAATGGGACTCTGACAGGTAGCACTCTTTCTAAGTTCCTGCCAGCACTGTGCTATATACGCTGGGGGCACAGAGAACAGCAATCCCAGTAGGATGCCTGCCCTTAGCAAGTACACAGTCCACTTCCAGGATTTTATCCCCAGGGCATCATTCAGCAGAAGCACGAAGATGATCCCTGCAGGGAGATTTGTAACAACAAGACTGGAAACCACCCAGATATTTACAAAAGCAGGATGGTTTTCTCAACATTTTGATTAGAAAGACTATCCAGCCTACACACACCTATACCCTGGCAGGGTCAGCCTGTTCCCTATGGATGTGGTGGTTGGTTTAGCGGGGAGGCTGGTGAGCCTGCCCCGAGTGGGTGGGGGCTTGGAGGCTCAACAAAGGGGTGTGTGATGGTGATGGGTCACAAAGGACTGTGCAGGGTAAATGAGGTCGGGTCAAGAGACTTAGGCAGAGCCCTGCAGGGAGGTGGCCAGTTGCCTTCGTTCCCTGTCTCTCCGAGACTCGATTTGTGGCTGGTGGCCGCTGTCTCAAATGAATAGAACCATGAGCAGTGAGCATTTGTTACCTCATTACACGGCCAACAGCTACCGTTCAGTAGGCGTGTTCTGTACCTCCATGGGGGACCTGCAACGACAACTGTACAAGGGAGGAGAGTATGACATTTTCAAGTATGCTCCCATGTTTGAGAGCGACTTTATACAGATCAGCAAGAAAGGAGAGGTGATTGACCTACACAACCACGTCCAAATGGTGACTGTGGGCATCGCATCTACCAGCCCCCTCCTCCCACTACCTGACGTCATGCTGCTGGCCCGGCCAACAAAAGCCTGTGAAGAGCATGTCCGATACGCCCAGATCACCAAGAGAAGAGGTCGCGAGCCCGTGAAGACCCTAGAGCTTACCAGGCTGCTTCCCTTGAAGTTTGTCAAGATCTCCATCCATGACTGTGAGAAGCAGCGGCTGCGCCTGAAGCTTGCCACCGGCCGTACTTTTTATCTGCAGCTGTGCCCCTCTTCCGATGCTCGAGAAGACCTCTTTTTCTATTGGGTAAAGCTTGTCTATCTCCTGAGACCACCGGTAGAGAGTTGCAGCAGTACCCCGACGCTCCAAACTGGAGATTCAGCGACTATAGAGGATCCCAAAATCCTAGTGGTAAGTACCTACAGAGACTCAAGAACACAGGGCAGGGTGCTTTGGGAGAGCAGGGCAAAGCTGGTCCTTCATGGCCTTTGGTGCTCTCTGAGACTCACCTGGGAAATACCTTCCATTGTTGAGAAGGGTCAGGGACAAATGAGCCATCACTATGGGATTCACCACACTGGAGAGGTTCCAAGTGCTTCTCCACACTGTCCCACAAGGCCGAATTTCAGAGAGACCTTAGGTATCATATCAGCTGCACTGCTCTCATCCCCAGGGCTGTAATCCCTTCTACAGCATCCTGATTGTCCGGTCTCTTCTTGAACACTTACCCTAGCCCAGGTAGTCTCATCAGTTGTGGAACATCATTCACAGTTAGGAAGTCCTTCCTTCATTCTGTCTCCCCGTGACTCTGACATGCTGATTAAAATCAGCCCAACCCGTGTAGTCACCAAAATGTAGAAGGTGTGCATACCTTGACCCAGGAACCCCGCTTCTAGGAATCTGTCCTGCAGAGAGAGAAGCACAAGGGTATAAAATTAAAGTGTATATCGTGGAGAATTGTATCAGTGCTTTCCCTGGCCCTGGGATTGTTCAAGCAAAATGGAGTGGCCGTTTGACAGGGGTGCAGTAGATGGGATCTTGCATCCAATGGGAGCTTAGATTTGGTGATTTCAAAGGTTATTCTGAGTATAAGCCCTTGAGTTGCTCAGCTCCAGGATGAGAGAGGAGCGGACAGTTCTGATCTCACTTTCTGTCGTCTCTATCTTATCTGTTTCTCCTCCCCTTGGCTCAGGCCACAGAGCTCCACAGAGAAAGGGATCAGGATGAGGCTGGGCTTCACAAGCTTCGTGACGTGTCTGGAGCCATGTGTCGTGATTATGTTGGGGGAGAGGGAATCCATCATGCCCCCCATGGCTCAACTGCAGCCGTGAAAAGTGCCGAAGGATCAGCTGCAGAGAAGACCACGGGCCAGGTCGCAACAGAGACGGCATCAAGCCCTGGCGGAGGAGTGGCAGTCTCGGGGGTGGGAGCAGGCCCTGCAGGAGGTGCTGTGAGCTTGGCGGCAGCCAAGAGCACAGGCACCAGCCAGGTGAGCAAGGCCCTGGCGAGAGCCACCATCAGGGATCCAGGAGAAAGCAGATCCGGCAAGGCCATTGCAGGTGCTGCCAGCACATCCTCGACGGGGGCAGATAGTCCAGAGAGCAGCATGAGCATGGTGTTTGCAGGTGCAGCCACGAACAACAAGCCTGCTGCTGGAAGAGCTGAAGGGCAGGTCGCAGCCCCCCTGGTCTCCACCTTGCAGAGCGAAGACTACATGTCTAAACGGGATGGAAGCCAGAAGATCTCCCCCCGCCCCAGGGATGAAGCCTGGAAGGAAAAAAAGAAAAGAAGGGAAAAGGACAAGTCTTCATCTAGGAAAAGTTTCCATCACCGCAGGAGAGGTGAAAGTCACCGCAGGACAGGAGGGGACAAGACCCAGAAATCATCCTCCCCCTGGTCCTCATCCAGCCATGGAAACTCAGAAGTTGACAAAAAAGAAAAAGGGCACAGTGGCACCAGGGGCAGAAGACACAGCTCTCAAAGGAGTGGCCGCCACAGCTCCTCTGCCAAGAGCCGGTCCGCCACCAGTTCAGGGACTCCAAGTAAGAAATCCAGTAAGATCTACTCGTTTTTCAGGAGCTTGAGAGTCATTCCTGGTTCAAAAACAACGGTCACACATGACAGAGAGGTAGACTTCGTGGCTAAGACGGTAGAGGAGCGCAACATAGAGGCCAAGGTGGAGAAAGCCCCAGCTGGCCGGGATCTGGAGATCAGTGGAACCATGACATCAGAGCCGATGGAGACCATCGTTATTGAAACCCAATCCATTTAAATAGAAGCCAGGGCAGGAAGCTTTCCATGGAGACCCAGCTTCAGGGAAGGATCCCTAGAGAGGCAATTCCTGCTTTCTTTAATAAAGGAAACCATACAACTCCAAAGGAAATGCTATCTTCTGTTTTCTGTGTCCCCTCGCCTGGTAGTGACTTCACAGTGACTTCTGTGATGTGAATTGTGCTTCGGCCTGAGACCCTAGCCTCCAGTCGAGCAGGACCCCCACCTCCCACCCACGCCCAGCAGAGCCAGCATTAGAGCTCTGCCTTGCCTCCACCCCTTTCTGCCTTTGTTTTCCCCAAGACTATGGCTGCAAGTCACAGACTACGGGCTGGGAAGCATCACCACCAGCATGTCCCCAAGCCCTTCCTTTTCTCCCTGAAGGTCCCTGAACATGGTCATTCAGTCCAGTCCATAGACTAAGTGACGACAGCACTCATGTCTCCTCTAGGGATAATCAGGGAAGAAAAGAAGGGGTGCCTCAGCATTTGTAGGCAATCAGAATAGTGAAGTTTATCATCTTGATCAGGACTGACAGCCTGAGGGTCAAATCTTGCCAACTGCCTGGTTTTATGAATAAAGTTTTATTGGGCATAGCTACAGTCATTTATTTAAATATTGTCTAAGGCTGCTTTCACATGAAAATGACAGATTTGAGTAGCTGTATCAGAAACCACATGGCCTGCAAAGTCTAAAATATTTATTTTCTGTCACTTGGCAGAAAAGTTTTGCCCACCTGATTTTAATCTTAAAATTCTTCTTCCTCCTGGGTATGTACTCTGGATAAATTCTCACAAACGCTTGCCAGGAGACAACTAGGAGGATGTTTGTAGTAAAACTGTAACAGCAAAACCCTGGAAACAGTCCACATGTTCACCAAATAGGAGAAATGAGCAATTGTGGCATATGCCTACAGTGCATATGATACAGCAGGAAAGATGAATAACAGCTGTACAGGGTAGCATGGGGGAGTCTCCCGTAATGTCGAATAAGAAAAGCAAGTCAGAAAAATACATGCAATATAGTTCCATTTGTAGAAAAGTTCAAAAACAAGATCAAACAATGTGAGTAGGGACACACATTTGCTAAAAGTGTAGAAAAAAACTAGGACATGATAAATACAAAATTCACAATAGTGGATTTCTGTAGGGTAAAAAGAAGGGAGGGATGGTCTGGGAGGAAAAGCTTCAACAGAGTGGGAATTTTTCTATTATGCAAAGGGGTATGTCCATGGGAATGTATTATTGTTTCCATTTTATTTTAACATCTCTGACATCAGGATGATTTTTATATTTCTGTCAGCCAAGTGGCAGTCTCTGCCTTAGAAATATCTTAACCAATTTGTTTCACTTTTGTTTTCCTTTCAATATACGCACAAGAGATGGATGACAAAGTCTGAAAGATATCTTTCAATAAATATAAGATAAAGAAACTAAGTGACATAAATACTCACTATCCAGGAACACAAGAAAGGTTTAGATATATCGTTAAGAAATAATAGAATAATCCAAAATGCTCTGTGCTAATGAACTATGTAAATTATGTATGCATGTGGAAAGCGATTCTAAAAATTAAAAAATCATAAATGAGATTATGAAATCTCATTTCATAATGAGATTATGCATTTTTAAATGTCCATTTTAAAAAAGTCTTTCCAATTTAAAAAGAGTTGTAAATAAATTTCATGAGTCCATGAAAATCATTAAATTGTTAACAACAGATGATAACAGTTGGATTAGAGGAAGTGTTGATAACAGTTAACAACACTTGGATTTGAGAAGAATGCCTCTGAGAGCCATGTGTGTTTGTATGAGCCAGGGAGTCATCTGCTAGCCTTGCAATTCTTTGCTCATTCTCTTCTGTGACAACAGGGTCTACTAGGACGGAAGTTGGGTTTCCAGTAAAACTTAGGGACTTTCTCTGCAGAGCAAATGTAAGTGGTAGAGGTGGAGGAGGTGAGAAATAAGATACGGATTCTGGGAGGAGTGGTAGCTTGGGAGGATGAGAGGAAGCCCTTCTCAGTTGATCTGGTGGGTGGCTGGAAAATCCCATCTTGTGATTTCCGATACACAAAGACCAATAGATGGTGGGGATCAATGTGTCCTTGGAGTTAACTCTTGAAGCAGTGGGTCTTGGTAAGAGGAGAGAAAGAGCCATGTTCTCTAAGACCTGAGAGGGATTTGGGGGAAACCTTCTGGAAATGTGAGGAGTTATGGGGTAGAGGAGAGAGATAAAGGGGAGCTCTTTCCAAAGCCCTTGACTCAGAGCCCCAAATTTTCACTATGCCAGAGGCTGAATCAGCCTAGTTAAAACAGCTTAATCTTACGATTCTGTACCCTTGGCTTTACCTTTTGTCTTTCTTATCCTGTATTATGCATTCTCACTCACTCCCAAAGGAGTCCCAAAGGACTTCTTTAACGTGAACCTAGTTAGTCCACTATGCAGGGCGTTAGCTGAGCAGACCCACAGTTTACACAATTTACACCTCCACTGAAGTAAAGTGGAGGTGGGGACTTGCCCACCGCAACGTACCCTGCCTGGCACTTTCTCTGGATTTCCTTTTCTATCTTGACAGTTCATCAAGAGACGCATGCACAGATGCCTACGTATTTCAAAGCAACAGGCATCTTCCTCTGGAGGGAGACATCAATTTGGGTATCAAGTCAGTACACCCTATCAGATAAAGGCCAATATTTTTGACAGCAATATTCATCACCATGGTAGCGATTCTGCAGCTGCAAGTGCAATTAGGCAATGGATGGTTGATTACAAACTAACCAGTGTCCCAAACTTCAAGTCTGGCAACACACATACATACTAGAAAGGGGTTTTTTCCCTGCAGCAAAATAAGGGCATTCACAGGATTGTTGTGATCGACTGGAGTCTTTCAGACACAAGAAAGATGTGCTATGGTGGGAAGAAGCAAGTTGCCTCAAAATATTGAAGGCAGTGTCACGGCTGGCAGAGCAAGCGTGATGTGATGCTGGGGAACACAGCAGGGGCCAGGCCATGCAAGGCTTTGAGGTCCATTTAAAGGATTTTGATTTCTGACCTTGGAGTGATGCAAAGCCATGACATGTTTTAAATAGGGGAGTGGCCTGATCAAATGTGCCCTTTGTGGAGGGTACTGTGGTTTCTGTGAAAAGAAGTATTTGGCTAGGGGGTTGTTAATATGTGACTTTATGTTACTTCCTATCTTTGGCCACGGGATCTATATAATGAGGAGATTGGAGGGTATGTTTTGAAAGACACTGTTCCATTTGAAATATCCACATGGGGTGGACATTTCTTCAACGAAGGACTTGTGGCCCCAGCTGCTGGGGGTGCTTCCCACAGAAAGCCTTCAGCTGGCAGTGAGTTTGGAAATTGCCTGGGTTCCTCACCCGAGGGGCACGGCAAGAAATGATTGATGTGGAGTGTGAAGGTCAGGTCATCGCAGCCCAACACAGACCCTCTCTGAAGGGTCACTCCAGTTCAAGAGTTCAGCTTCTCCCTCTGTGCACTCCTGCTTCTGTCCCTTCCCTTCCAGAGGTGATCCTAGGAGTACTTCTTAATAAACACCCTCCTCACAAAACTCTATCTCAAAATCTGCTTATTGGAGAATACAATCTGTGATACCATGTTAGTGTAATGTGCTGGGGTCACCCCCTCTGACTCAGGTGTCAGTTGGAGGACGATAATAAGGAGGCAAAGGAAAGCAGATTCAGAAGGAAGATAGCTAAATTCTGTGCAAGTCACAAAGACTGGCGTCTGCATGGGGTAAAGAAGCCTATAGGAACTTGAACACATGAAATCTGTTTCTGTCCTTTGGAGGCCCCATGTTCTAAGAGAAGCTCATTCTGGACCCCAAGCAGGTGGAACCAAGTGGGTAAAGACTTTCTCAGATAACTGCAGAGAAGCAGCATGTGGGCTTGCAATGGGTTGGACCAGTGTATCTGCAACCCCTAGGACGGTAGTTGGCATTTAGTAGATGAGCAATAAAAATGATGAGTCATCGCATTTATTAGAAAATGAATGCATCATTAAGCTCTAAAAACCTGTCTAAGTGTGTGTTGCCACCCATGCCTTCAGGAAAATAATTCCAATCTTTGAATGACAGAGTTCCATGGAAGGACCTCTCCTTTTTAAATGGTGGTATGTGAACTGCTAACCCTGTCTTTATTTAAAATTGTAATATTTTGTCCATCATGGACTTTTTGCCTTAACTGTTGTTTTTTAAATATTGAGTTTATTTATCTTGCTTACTGAGGTTTTCTCCCCCTCCTTAATTTTGCATCTGAGGCAAGTGCCTCACATACCTTACCTTGGTCCCAGCCCTGAAGTGATTCTGAAAGCAAGCAGCTCATATCTGTACACAACTGCCATTCAGGAAACTTGAAAATTTTCTCATTTCTTTTGATTGTGTTCAATACCCATCTTTCCACATGTTTTTTTTGTTTTTTGTTTTTGTTTTTTTTTTGCCACACTGCGTGGCTTGCGGGGATCTCAGTTCCCTGACCAAGGAGTTGAACCTGGGCCACGGCAGTGAAAGCCTGGAATTCCAACCACTAGGCCACCACAGAACTCCCCATCAATACCCATCTTTCAGCAAAAATATATTCAGCACTGGCTATGTGTGAGGCAATGCTAGGAATTGTCAGAGCTGATGCACAGATAAGTTAGGAAGCTAGCTATAGCCACAGAAAGAAAGCAGGTGTGTAATTACAACTTAAGGCAGAGAAGGGCTGGAAGTGTAGAAAAGAGGCTACGAGTGGGTATGGAGGTAATTTTTATTTGGGTGAACTTGGAGAAACTTTTTGAAGAAGGTCACGTTTGAGATGGACGTTAAAAGGGTTGGATACAACCCAGATCTTTTGGGGAGTGTTTAGAAAATAAATCAAGCAGTCGATAAAATGGAAAGATGTTGTGATGATTCAAAAACACGTATGATAGTGGCACAGCTATATAATGTAAATGTAGACTTTAATGACAGTAATAGTGTCGACGAAAATTCAATTAACTATGAAGTTAAGAAGAAAAAAAGGGAATTTAATTTGAGCCAAACTGAGGATTGTAACCCGGGGAAGCAGCTTCTCAGAAAGTTCTGAGAACCGTTCCACCTGTTAGAGGTCGAAGGCAGTCACATACATTTTTGAGACAAAGGATCATACATCAAAATGACATACAGATATTTTACATAAAATTCATCAGGGATACATGATCCAGGTAAACACATACAAAGTGAACAGCAAGTCACCATGACCCCCTACAGAGCTGGGAAAGAACACTATTCTTCTTTTTTTTTTTTTTTTTGGTACACGGGCATCTCACTGTTGTGGCCTCTCCCGTTGCGGAGCACAGGCTCCGGACGCGCAGGCTAAGCGGCCATGGCTCACGGGCCCAGCCGCTCCGCGGCATGTGGGATCTTCCCGGACCGGGGCACAAACCCGTGTTCCCTGCATCGGCAGAAGGACTCCCAACCACTGCGCCACCAGGGAAGCCCAAGAACACTATTCTTTTAAGAAGTTACATTGCTAGCGTCAGAAGAAAGAAAAAATTTGATGTTTATGGCTGAGCAGGCACCCGCATCTTTGAGGAGATCTGGTCAGTGTGTAATGCAGATGCATACTGCACATTAGGGAGGGAGAAGCCCCAAACAAATACAGAGAGAAAATTTTATGTTTAATTTTTTTTGTCCTGCCTTAAAAATACATTTTATTTCATTGGGAGGTACAACAAATAAATTAAAAGGGCTTACCTGCCTTTTTTTTTGCAGGATTCTACATCCTTTTAAAGTTCTTCAGCCTGCAAGAGATAACTGACATTGTTTCTCAGTGGGACTCATATGCAGGGAACGCATCTTTCTGTTATAAAACTAAGTGTAAACTGGGGTTAGTTCCCCAATGCCAGGGTTACTGCTGCCGCCTGCTGCTACAGAAAGGTGTAGCAGGCAAAGCGAACTACGGACATCCTCCTGGCCCATCTGCTGCACACAGGTCTGGTTGTTGAGATTATTATTAGTGATAAGGTCATTAGTACCCATGAGACAACAGCAACAGTGAAAACAGTGATTAGGAATCAAAACTACACAGCAGACTGCAGAGAACAGTGCATTAGAGATGATTCTCACTCAAAGTGCATTGTTTAAACAATATAGATGAGCTGATAAGTCTTTTGACAGGAATAAGCAGAGGCTGGAGATGAACGATTTAATTAGCTAGCTTCCATTGTTTTTCTGTCTGGGCTTTTTAACAAGCAGAGACACAATGTAATTTACTAATAAGAGTTCAGAGATTATTATTTATGAAGCTGTCTACCAATGACAAACATAGTAAGACCAAAAAAATCAATAGGGTAAATGTGCTGGAACATTTGGACTTTTGCATGCTAAAAAAAATCTTCTAGAAGAAAACACAAGGGAAAAAATCTTTGTGACCTTGGATAGGACACAAAAAGCATGACCCATAAAAAAGAAACAATTTATAACTAGGACTTCATCAAAACTAAAAAGCTCTGCTCTTTGAAAGACACTGATAAGAAAATGAAAAGATTAGCCACAGCTTGCAAGAAAATTAAATATAAATAACAAAACACATATCTGATAAGGGACTTTTGTCCTGTGTGTGTATGTGTGTGTGTGTGTGTGTGTGTGTGTGTGTGTGTGTGTGCTCTTACAACTCAACAGTAAAAAAAACAAACAAGCCAATTAAAAAATGGGCAAAAACTTTGAACAGAGAGTTCACCAAGAAAAGATATGTGGGCTTCTCTGGTGGCGCAGTGGTTGAGAGTCCGCCTGCCGATGCAGGGGACACGGGTTTGTGCCCCGGTCCGGGAAGATCCCACATGCCACGGAGAGGCTGGGCCCGTGAGCCATGGTCGCTGAGCCTGCGCATCTGGGGCCTGTGCTCCACAACGGGAGAGGCCACAACAGTGAGAGGCCCGCGTACCGCCAAAAAAAAAAAAAAAAAAGCAAAGATATGTATGGCAAATAAGTACAAAAAAGATACTCAACACTAGAGAAATGCAAATTGAAACCACTACATAGCCATTATAATCGCAAAAAGGAAAATTGCAGAGGAGGGTACAGAGCAACTGCAACTCTTACAGTTTGCTGGTAGAAATGAAAAATGATATAGCCTCTTTAGAAAACTGCTTGACACTTTCTTATGTAGTGAAACATATACCTATTATAAGGACTTGCAATCCCTTTGCAGTGACTCGAAAAAAAAAAATGAAAATCTTATGTCCATAAAGGATATGTATCTGAATGTTTATAGGACTGGAAACAGCTGAAATGTCCATCAACTGGTGAATAAATAAATGAATTATGGTGCATCCATACAATGGAATCCTCCTTCAGTGTAAAAAGGAACAAACTATTAATACACACAACAATGCTGATGGACCTCAAAACTTTTATGCTAAGTGAAAGAAGCCAGACACAAAAGTCTACATACGGCACGATTCCATTTATATGACATTCTGGAAAAGGCAAAACTATGTAAACAGAAATCAGATCAGTGGTTACCAAGGGGTAGGGGTGAGGGCGGGGATTGAATACTAAGGGGGCACAAAAGGAATTGCTTGGGGTGAGGCAAATATTCTACATCTTAATTCTGGTGGTGGTGGTTAGATGACAGTATATATTAATCAAAACTCACTGAACTGTTCACTTGAGGTTAATTTTACTGTATGTAACCTATACCTCAATAAACCTAACCTTAAAAAATCGACAAGGTGGAGAAAAAGTGTGACTATTTCTGCTTGCCACTTAGGATCAAGTGATAAAAATGATGTTCTCTATAATGTGCCAAGCTCCTAAAACAGGCAAGATGCTAGTTATCATGTACTCCTGCCTGTTACTGCCCCCTCATCTCCTCCCACTCTCCCTTTGCTCGTTAGTTGTGGAGCACACAGGCTCCCTTCCTGTCTCTCTAACTCAGGAGGACCATGGCAGCCTCAGACTCTTTGCACTAGCTGTCTCCAAGATATTTGCACAGTCGACTCCTTCTCATCACTCATGTCTTAGCTCCAAAGACAGCTCCTAGAAGAGGCTACCTTGATCACCTTCTAGAAAGAAGCTACCTGCCAACCCACCTAGCTACCGCATTATTTTGTATTATTTTTCTCCCGATAGCCCTTATCACTATTTGAAATTCTTATTTGCTTGCATGTTGTTGTCTGTGTCTCTCCATTAGAAGGCAAGGCTTTTGTCTGTCATTTTTACCATCTAGGGCAGTCTTTGGCACAGCAGATGCAATAAAGATTTGTTGAATAGATGTAGTCCTTGTTAAACTAGAGAAGACATCTTTTTTTTTTTTGGCCACGCCACGCAGCACATGGGATGTAGAATCTTAGTTCCTCAACCAGGGATCAAACCTGTGCTCCCTGCAGTGGAAGCGTGGAGTCTTAACCACTGGACTCCCAGAGAAGTCCCTAGGGAAGGCATCTTTAAGGAATAAACTTCCTATTCAGATTCCGGAAGTATAGCCACCTAAACAAATGTTTATTATACACCATATTTTCACTAGTCCCTCCCATGATGTGAATTTCATACCATTATTCATTTGTAGTTTATTGTAAAGAACACTAGACTGAGAGTCAAGGGTCCCAAATTCTAGCCTTGATCCTGCCACTAACTAAAACACTGAAAATTTGGGTCCAAAATTCCATTTCTAGAAATTTATATCAAGGAGAAAATTACAAACATATACACGTGCACCAGGAGCCAGGATGCTCATCCAATGTATTCACAATAGCAAAGTTGGGAAGAAGATAATGTCACACAATGGTTTTGGCTAAATATACCCTGGTTTATCCATCAATGTCACACTGTGAATTCATTTGAAAATGATGATTATTCAGTATTTATTTTGCTACTTATTCAATAGATGTACATGGCGTACTTGCCAATTTCAGGTACTGTTCTAGGTGCTGAGGATGTAGCAGTGAATGAAACAAAGGCCCTCTTTTCATGAATCTTGTATTTTAATGGGGAAGAAAGACAATGAAAATAAATCAACTACATAATATGATATCAGATGATAACACGTTCTATGAAGGAAGGATAATGCATAGCAAGGGGATTGGGGACATTCCCCAAGAGAATGACTGGGGCATGCCACTTGATATAGAGTGACCACAGAAGACCTCTCTGACAAGGTCACATTTGACCAGAGACCTGTGTGAAGTGAGGAGGTGAGGCATGTGAATATCTGTGGAAACAGAGTTCCAGGCAAATGCAATGGGTCTAAGGCAGCAGTAGGCTTGAAAATTTCGAGGGAAAGAAATCCTGTAGCTGGAGAAGACTGAGCATGGAAAAAAATGGTAGGAAATATTATTATTGGAGAAGTAGCTAAGGACTAGATTTTGTAGTGCCTTATATAGGCCATGGTGAGGACATTAGATTTTATTATAAATGTGATGGAAAACCTTGGAGAACTTTGAATAGAGTGGTTAGATTTTTTTTTTAATTGGGGTATAGTTGCTTTACAGTATTGTGTAAGTTTCTGCTGTACAGTGAAGTGAATCAGCTATATGTATACATGTATCACCTTTTTTTTGGATTTCCTTCCCATTTATGTCACCACAGAGCATTGAGTAGAGTTCCCTGTGCTGTAGGTTCTCATTAGTTATCTATTTTACACATAGTAGTGTGTATATGTCGATCCCAATCTCCCAATTCATCCCACCCCACCTTTCCCTCCATGGTGTCCATACTTTTGTTCTCTACGTCTGTGTCTCTACTTCTGCTTTGCGAATAGGTTCATCTGTACCATTTTTCTAGATTCCACATATATGCGTTATTATACGATATTTGTTCTTCTCTTTCTGACTTACTTCACTCTCTATGACAGTCTCTAGGTCCATCCACGTCTCTACAAATTACCCTGAGTAATATTGCATTCTATATATGTACCACATCTTCTTTATCCATTCATCTGTCAGTGGACATTTAGGTTGCTTCCATGTCCTGGCTATTGTAAATAGTGCTGCAATGAACATTGGGGTGCATGTGTGTTTTTGAATTATGGTTTTCTCAGGGTATATGCCCAGGAGTGGGATTGCTGGGTCATATGGTGATTCTATTTTTAGTTTTTTAAGGAACCTCCATAGTGTTCTCCGTAGTGGCTTTATCAATTTGCCTTCCCACCAACAGTGTAAGAGGGTTCCCTTTTCTCCACACCCTCTCCAGCATATTCTGTTTGTAGATTTTTTTGATGATGGCCATTCTGACCAGTGTGAGGTTATACCGCACTGTAGTTTTCATTTGCATTTCTCTAATAATTAGTGATGTTGAGCATCTTTTCAAGTGCTTCTTGGCCATCTGTATGTCTTCTTTGGAGAAATGTCTATTTAGGTCTCCCACCCCTTTTTTGACTGGGTTGTTCAGATCTGTCTTATATTTTAAGACAGTGTGGTAAATAGGCTAAGGAAGGACAAAAGTGGAAGCAAGGAAACTAGCCTATTTCATAAATCCAGGGGAGATTATGGTGGCATGGACTAGGACTGAGGCAGTGGAGATGGTGAAAATTAATTATATTTAGGACTTTTACTTATTCCCAAATAGAAGTAATACAAAAGGCCGGTATGGTAGTTTTGAATGGAGTACGAGAGAAAGAAGAGTAAAGGTGAACCTTTAGATTTGAGCCTTTGCAATTGAATAAAGATGTGGGATAAGAGGGTCTGAATGCAAAGGAGAGGGTGTTTCCAGGGCCTGGATAGCATCTGGGTATTATCACCTGGATGACATACCACTAAGAACTGATAACTGAGTCCTGGGGCAATTCAAAAGATCAAATGTGCCAAATGCTGCTGAGAGTAGAATAAGATGAGTACTAAGAATGCCCACTGGAGGTCACAGTGTATGTCACATTGGTCTCAGTGAAGGGAGAAAAGCCTGATTGGGGTATGCTCAAGAGTGAACAGATTTCTTCAACAAATAAACTGATGGTGGGGGGTGGGGATTGAGGTGGAGGAAGGAAACTATAGATTAAAGGATAATTAAATGATACATCATCCAGTTACAAAGGGGTGGACGTTATCGGATCCTCAGATAATTGGTATACAAATACTGACTTGATTTTGATGGTATTAAATACTTATTAATTTATTTTAAAATGAGACGATGGTTCTCTGGTTCCACAAACAAACAAAACGAGTCCTTACTTTTTAGAAATGCTTGATGAACTGAAATAATGTCTATCGGTAGATAATTGTTGAAGTTGGGCGATGAATACACTATTCTCTCTACTTTCCTGTATGTTTGGGAAGTCTCCGTAATTAGTTTAAAAAAAATCAAATAATCTTAAAGAGTTAAAGTTGAGAACGTTTATCAGAATAACAACCTTATTTTTGTAAGCGCAACATGCTCTTGGAAGATTCCCATAAATTTAGAAATGTGTAACATTTCTTACGAAAATAACCTCCAAAAGAATTAAGTGTACTTTTTTTTTTACACTTGTAATTTGTTGCCTGGAAATAGAATCTGAATTCGTAAATGAAAATAAAAGTGAATAGATGGTAAAAAAAAAAATGCAAAGTAAGAATATATTATTGATTCTCAATCATGTTCACAAGTATTTCCAGCTTACAAAATACTTAAACAGCGTATAGAGTCCAACCTCATATTTTTTAATGTTATTTTTGACAGTGGGGCTACAGTCGATATCATTTCTAAAAATATCTGCTTACTGTATTGTCTAACGTTTACGTAAGACGTATGGATGCCTCAATTTTAAGCGTTGAAAAAAAAAAAGAAAAAGAAAGGAACGAGCTACCAGCTGCTGCTTTTATTGATACAAAGTACAGAAATCCTCCGCGGCTGCAAAAGCCGCAGCCGCAGCCAAATTGCCAGAAGGCGGCAGGTTGCTCGGGGTCGGTGAGGGGGTGGGGGTTGGGGAGGGGGGCGTGCGCAGGCGCAATAGCAGGCCATCGGTCAGAGGCGGGCCTAGAGCCTCGGTTAAAGGACAGCTATTTCAGCCAATCAAGGGACAGCGTCAGAGGCTTCTTCCTGGAAGAGGAGGTTGGAAGTTGGGTCTCGGCGGTGGTGGAGAAGGCAGCTAGTGTAAACCCGGGGCTGAGGTGAGTGGGCGGCGACGGTTTGGTGCTCCGTTCAGTGTGCATTTCTTCTTCCGGACCCCGCGACTTCCTCCGGGCGGGCTGGGAATGGGGGAGGCCTGGTGCAGCGTACGCTCGCCCGCTTTCCTTTCCCGCGTCGCTCGGGGAGCGCGGCCTCCCCGCTGCTCGCTGAGCCCCGGGGTGAACCTCTCGGCGGAAGGTGCTTTCCTTGCGGCGGGCTGTGGGCTTCCTTCGAGTGGGGAGGCCGAGCCCGGCCGAAGGTTGGCAGACCTCAGTTCTAGTCTCTCGCGGCTGGTTTGCTAAGGTGGGTGGCCTCGGCGAGTCCTTTGGCCTCTCCAGCCTTACGGGATAACCAGCCTTGCTCTTCCTCCTCAGGGAGCAGTCCTGAAATCAGAAGAATTAATGGGAGGCGGGGAAGGAGGTAGATGCCAAGCCTAATCATTAGATCATCTGGCGAGGTTTTAAAAACAACATACCAGCGGCCCCATTCACAGTAGACAAAACGAGTCAAAAGTCTGGGGATGGGACCCTAGAATACCTTTCTTTTTTTGGTGAAATACCGCAGAACGGAACAAACACTAGAAGGTGGATCTTGAGTCTGATAACCGGCTATGATGCCTGGCGCTTGTTTTACTAAAAACCTCCATCGCCTTTGACAAGTTTAGTCTAGAGAAGTGATAGGGAGATAAACAGGATTTCTGTAATACGTCAGTTTCCTTTTGTACTGTTAGATGCTTCATAGTTTACTGATTTAAGGGAACTTGTACTGTGTACAAGAACCAAGGTTAAGAATTCCTGCAGTGCCATTTACTAGCCTTTTGATCTGGTTGCAGACACTTCCCCTTGGTGAGACAGACTTGGGATCCTCATCTCTAAAATGAAATGGAAAATACTACTTAACTCATAGAATTGGTTTGAAGATTAAGAGAGGATGTGAAACAATGGTACCTGTCACTTACTTGCCCTTTGGGGATTGGCAGCTAAAGTAGAGGATTACACATGGTGCTGGGAGGCACAAAACTGGGCTTCCAATCTAAAAAGGCTTGAGTGGGGTGAAACCTGGGCTGTCTGAAATTTATTTTGAAGTACCAGATCATTGCTAATTCTCTGATTTTGGTAATTATGTGGTTATAAGAGAACATTCTTATTTGGGGGATACCCACTGAAGTATTTGCGGGTGCAGAGATGAGAGACCAATAAGGCAAATGAGGGAAAATGTTAACATTTGGAGAGTCTGAGTGAAGAATATGGAATATTCTTTATACTATTCATACAGCTTTTCTATAAGTCTGAATTCATGTTTTTGGAAGTTTTAAAAAGTTGATTATAACTATTTGCAACTCGTGTGTTGTAAATAAATGAAATGGTACACAGTATTTATAACCCTCCATCCCATGCACTTTCACCCCTTTTTTCTTAATGGCTGTGTTGTGTGTATATATAGACGCTTTATCCAGCCCTCATATTGATGAAATTATGGGCTGTTTCCAGCTTTTCCTGCTCTTTTCAAACAATGCTGTGTTACACATCCTTAAACACACTTTTGAGTACTTGTACCAATATTTTTGTAAGATAAATTTCTAGAAATAGAATTGTTGGGTCACACAACATTGTTGATCAACTATACTCCAGTATAAAATAAAAATTGAAAAAAAAGAATTGTTGGGTCAAAGAATATCAGCATTAAAAGTTTTGATACTGTCAGGTCAAATTCCAAATAAACATATTCGTTTCCTTTCCTGTCATTTGTGTCTGAGGATTCCCCATATTCTCTTGGCGGTACTGGCCTGCCACCTGAGAGTGTTATGTGGCGGCTGTCATGGTGGCTTCTGTGAGAGCTGCGGGGAATGGATGCTCTCCACCGCAGTAGGCTTCCCTGCAGGGCCAGAGGAGCTAAGAGCCTGCTTCTAAAATTGGGATGGCCACTCTGAAGAAACTGAGAGGAAGGAGAGTGTGACCTGTGCTGGAATCCAGGGCCTGCCACATAGAAGGTGTTCTAACATTTGTCAGATGATGGAGTATGTGAAATCTTGATAGTCTGTTAGATGAAAAGAATCCTTTTTAAAATTTGCTTTTAACAGTGTGTTTGTCTGAATATTTTCCTGCCTTTATTCAGCATTTGCATTTTTCTCATCATCTTTTGCCTATTTTTCTATTATTTTTTTTAAAATATATAGGTTTAAAAAAAAACTCTTTCAGTGGATCTTTATTGAGGATTTAGCACCTTCTAGGCATTGTTTAAGGTGCTGGAGGTAGAGTTGTGAGTAAGACAGGCAACTGCTGAAGTCATAGTGCTTTTCTTGTGGGGATGGAATCAGAAAATATGTTTTTAAAAAATCAAAATTAAATTTCTAATATTTGCCCTTGTTAGCTTGCAGGCATTCTTCTCCCAGAAAAATGGGATTGTCTTTTAATTTTGCTTATGATATATTTTCCTATATGGAATTTTTAGATTTATCTTTGGTAGTCAGATCTGTTGGTCTTTTGTAGTAACCTTAAAACATGTAGTTAGCTATTTGTCTGTTTTCCTTTATAGATTGTGAGCAACGCAAGGATGGAGGCCATGTTTATCCTTGAAAGATAGTATGATGTAGTGTTTGAGATCTTTAGGCTCTGGCTCCTTCCTTTACTCTGTGACTTTACGCAAGTGGATCAACTTTTGTGAGCCACGGTGATGGTGATCTCATCTCTGAAATGGAAAGAGCACCTTTCTTTTCTCAGATTTCTCGCAACCATGAGAAAAGTATTTAGCACAGTGTCTGGCACATACTATGTACTCAAGTGTTATCTGTCATTATAATCATCATTGCCATATATTAGACAAACAGTAAATATTTGAAAGAGTAAATAAACATTAAAGATGTTTATACCTACTTCCAAATTCCCATTGATTTGAAGCCTTCTTGAAATGAATGGAGCTACCAACAAATACTAGAAGACAATATGCTAGGATATAAGGGAGAAGGAATGTGGTATGAGAATTAGGCTGGCTATTATATAGAAGAACTGTAGTGAAATCAAAAAGATCCCTGGGAAGCCATTGTATTCCAGGTAAGAGGGAATGGTGTCTTGATCAGAACTGATGAACTTGAGATAGTGAGATAGTGAAGTTTTGGGACTTGATAAATTTGGCAGTGATGGTGAGGAGAGGAGATTGGTAAAAAAGGAGAATTAAGATAACCGTTAGGTTTCTGGCTTGAAATACTAGG
Organism: Orcinus orca; assembly: GCF_937001465.1. NCBI lineage: Eukaryota > Metazoa > Chordata > Mammalia > Artiodactyla > Delphinidae > Orcinus > Orcinus orca. The sequence goes on from NC_064561.1 coordinate 52,642,518, forward strand.
TGGATAATGGGGACATTTTACTGAAACAGGAAAGAGTAGAAGCTATGAGAGGAACAGGTTTCGGGTATGTGTATTTATGGTAGATGGACTCAAAAGAACTTTCTTTTTTTTTTTTTTAAGTTTGAATGCCCTGTGAGACATCCAGGAGCAGCCCAGATGCAGTCTGGACTGGAGATAAAAAGTCAAGAGTCAAGAAAAGAAAGACAAATACTATATCACTTATATGTGGAATCTAAAAATAATACAAACGAATCTATGTACAAAACAGACTCACAGACAGAAAACAAACTTATGGTTGCCAAAGGGGAGAGGGAGAGAGAGAGGGGCAAATTAGGAGTATGGGATTAACGGACAAACTACTATACATAAAATAGGTAAGCAACAAGGATTTACTGTATAGCACAGGGAATTATATTCAATATCTTGTAATAACCTATAATGGAATATAATCTGAAAAAAATAACTGAATCACTTTTCTGTACACCTGAAACTAACACAATATTGTAAATCAAGTATACTTAAATTAAAAAAAAAGTCAAGAGTCATAAATATAGACCAGGGTTTCTCCACTTCGGCACAATCTGTTGACATTTTGGGCTGGATAATTCTTTGTTGCTGTGCATTGTATGTTTATAGCATCCCCAGCCTTTACTCAATAGAAGTCAGTAGCACCCCCTCCCTGGTTGTGCCAACTAAAGGTGTCTCCAGACCTTGCATATATCTTCTGGTTGGCAAAATGACACCTGGTTGAGAACCACGGATAGAAATGGTATTAAAAGCTATGGAATTGACTGAGATCATCCCAGGGAGAACATAAAACAGAGGCCTAAAACTAGTGGCCAGCAGACCACAAAGATTGTTGGAGATAAATATTTTTTGACCTCACAGTATTTGACAATTTCTGCAATTAATTGCCAGTATTTTTAAAAATTAAGAAATTTCACATAAAAATCTGGATTTTTTTTGCCCTTGAAAAGTCAAGACCAAGGAACAATGAATCTCCATTCGCACATGAATGCTAGTGGCTGGAGGCTTTGAGGTCTGGCTTGGAGATGCTCAGTTCTCCTTCGCTCTTTATGTTGCCTGCCTTTTCCCTTTGGGTTTTGAGTTTGTGAGTCTCTGAGGCATGGCAGCATTAAAATTTGGCTAGAGAAGGAGGGGCAGTAAAGGAGACTGAGAGGCAGCGGCCAGTGTGGTAGGAGGAAGACGTAAATGTAGCATCACAAGCTGAGGGAGAAGGGGAGTGTGTTGAAAAGGAAGAAAATGCTGCTGAGAGATTAAGATCAGCTTAGAAAAATGTCCATTGGATTTGGTCACGTGGTGGTTGTTGATGGCTGTGATGAGCAGTTTTTGTGGAGGTAGGAGGTTGACGCCAGATCGGATAGTGACAAAAATGAATATGCAGAAGGCTAGTAAAGCAGTGAAGTGTGGGTTGATAGAGTAACTCATCATGCCCATGGCCACTGACAGACTGATTCTCAGCAGCAGCCAGTTCACTGCTGTGGGTTGGTGGAAACTCAGGGCTGTCCCACAGCTGCCCTTATTACCTCACAAATTCCAAGTATAAAACTGCCTCCAGTATATTACTTGCTATCTCTCATGTTGGATGGTGTTATGTTATATCTTGAAAATCTGGTAAGATCCATCTAAGTGAGCACTCGGGATATTCTCATTTTATGATATACCTAAGCTTCAAATGGAGTAGATGGAGGTTATTGTGGCTATTGAAGGTATAGTTGAATTTGAAATTTCTGTAGTAGATGGAGAAAAGTTAATGAGTCTATAAAAAATTGTAGAGTGTATTGTAGGCAAAAAGGGAATGGAATTGGATCACAGAAGCTCAGATGATGTGCGTTTGTCTGGAATATAGTAATTTTAATTTTGTCAGAGTGTTCCTTAGTTATAAGTGTTTGCTGTTGGAGATCAATCTATAATATAAAACGAGTGATTGTAACGTGAGATGGGAAGACAGCATGTGTAGTTTGGCTGTAGGGAGGGTAGAGAAGTGAGGCATAACTGGTGAGGGGTGTGGAATCCAGATGATTTAATTTATAGATGAAAATACAGTTGATCCTTGAACAACTGGGAGGTTAGGGGCGCCCACCCTCTGTGCAGTTGAAAATCTGAGTATAACTTAGAGTTGACCTTTCGTATCTGCAGTTCCTTCATATTTGTGGTTCTGCATCTGAGGGTTCAACCAACCATGGATCTTGTAGTACTCTAGTATTTACTATTGAAAAAAATCCACGTGTAAGTGGACCCGTGCAAGTTCAAACCTGTGTTGCTCAGGGGTCAAGTGTATACTACAGTATACTTTTTGTGCCAATGAAAGTATTAAGTAGAGCAGGAAAAATACGATGATTGAGTATATATTGCTAATTAGCAAAGGATGCAGCCTTTCCCTGTTGTAAATGTTAGTTTTAGAGACCAGGGAGATCATTTTGTCCTGGGTGCCAAACTGCCAGGGGAGAAAAAGTAAAATGTTCTGTCATTAGTCGCTGAATGTGACAGGTTTGTTTTGTAGCTCCACTCTCAATCTTTGGTCTATTTCTGTGTGTGTGTGTGATTTTTTTTTTCTTATTTTTTGTCTGATGGTCCATTTCTGTAGGTTCTCGATCTTCCACAATGGGTGAGCCACAGCAAGTAAGCGCCCTCCCACCCCCTCCGATGCAGTACATCAAGGAGTATACAGATGAAAATATTCAGGAAGGCCTCGCTCCCAAGCCTCCACCTCCAATAAAGGACAGTTACATGATGTTCGGCAACCAGTTCCAGTGTGATGACCTTATCATCCGCCCTTTAGAAAGTCAGGGTATCGAACGGCTTCATCCTATGCAGTTTGATCACAAGAAAGAACTGAGAAAACTCAATATGTCTATCCTTATTAATTTCTTAGACCTCTTAGATATCTTGATAAGGAGCCCTGGGAGTATAAAACGAGAAGAGAAGCTAGAAGATCTTAAGCTGCTTTTTGTACATGTGCATCATCTCATAAATGAATACCGACCCCACCAAGCAAGAGAGACCTTGAGAGTCATGATGGAGGTGCAGAAACGTCAACGCCTTGAGACAGCTGAGAGATTTCAGAAGCATCTGGAACGAGTCATTGAGATGATTCAGAATTGCTTGGCTTCTTTGCCTGATGATTTGCCCCATTCGGAAGCAGGGCTGAGAGTAAAAACTGAACCAATGGATGCTGATGATAGCAACAATTGTGCTGGACAGGATGAACAACAAGGAGAAAATTCAGGTCATAGGAGAGATCAGATTATAGAGAAAGATGCTGCTTTGTGTGTCCTAATTGACGAAATGAATGAAAGACCGTGAAGGATGTTTCTTTTTCTTCTTTTTTTTTTCCGTTTCAGTAAATAGCATATATATTAGTTAATTCACTTTTAGAGCACCTCAAAAGAGAGAGCACTAGAAGTCTTGCAAGCAGCTTGACTCTCCAACTGTCTCAATTGTTAGATGTCACAGGCAGTTTATGTCATTTCACTTTATGGCAAGCCTAGGTAAATGAGTACACCTACATTAAGAGTAATCACCTTAATAAAAGCAGTGTTTGCCTCTATTGTGTGGAACATCCCTGTTTTCGGAGTTGCAGTAAACTTTGAAGATATCCTCCGTAATAGTAGGTTTTCATCCCTGAAAAGTAGATTTGTCATTGCTTTAAGAATGATAGATAATAAAGGATATCAAACTTTATAAATATGAAATTATGAAATCCTTAGATTTATTTCACTTAAAAATTTGGTTAATCTCTAAAAAAGAATAGTGTAACATGTTAAAAGAGAGGAACCCTGGAGAGTTATAAAACAGCAGTTTATTTTTCCTCTGGGCTGCTCCTGCAACAGTCTGTCTCAGCCTCTTGTCCCTATCCTGGATGGGTCCCAGAGCTTTTTTACAGTCACTAAGAAGTCCTTTGATCACTTTTAGTCACATTCATTTTAATAATTAAAATGTCTGTGTAATTACCTATACATTTCCTAAACTCAGACTTGCTTAAGGCTGGAAGCCTGCCCTGGGAAGGGGCTTTGGTGGCAGAGACTGCTGGATGTCCACCAGAGATTCTTGCTCGCCTGAGATATGCTGCCCTGCTAGGGACTATGTTCCCCCCATTCTTCTTGCATCTCTGTGAGGCCATGTAACTGAGTTCTTACCAGTGGAATGTGGTGTAAAAATCCAGGCCTGCCCCATAAAAATTTCTCTTCTTATCTGCTGGTTTGATGGTCACACCCAGGAAAACTTTGGAAGCCACTTGAAGATGGCAAAAGTTCAATCATTTCGGGTCCTTGAAAGCCTGAAGACTAGGCCCTCCTTTCATTAACTCCACCCTCTCCCAGTCCCCATCCCCACCCCCACTGATGTGACTTCACCACGTGAATAAGAAGTCAACCTGTTTTGAGCACTGAGATTTCATTTCTGCACCTTCTCTTTTCTGTTCTCCAGCCTCTCTTCCGGCAAAATCTTGATGGAGAGTCTGCCTTGTATCTGAGGGTGGCTGCCAGCCTTTCTCTTAATAAAGGCCAGTGGTTCTCAAAGCGTAGTCCTGGACCAGCAGCATTGCTATCACTTGGGGACTGGTTAGAAATGCAAGTTCTCAGGTGCACCCCAGACATCTTAAATCGAACTCTAGGGGTGGGGCTCAACAAACTGTGGTTTAAAGAGCCCTCAGGTGATTCCCATGCAGGCTCAAGATTGAGAATCACTGATAATGGTAAGGCCTTTTGCCAGATAAGCTGGCAAAGTCCAGTTTAAAGTGGCCACAGGCCAGTTCTATATGTGAAACATTCATGCATCCTTTTCTTTAAAAATCTGGGGAGTGTAGGCTGTTTCCAAGTAGACAACCCCTCTGTTAGGCACTTAGTTGGCAAGTCTCATTTGTTTTTTCAATCTTTTTACAACCTTGAGGAGGGTGCTGGGCTAAGAGGTACAAAACCAATTTTTGGCTGCCTTACAATTCGTTGCATGGAAAAAACTAACTGAATCACATCATCACATCCTTAAGAGAGTCACGACATCATTTGTATATAATGTGTGTTTGTTGGAGAGAAGGATTAAGAGATTAAAATTTCACGTGGAATCTTAAATTCTGATCTTGGGAGGACCCGATCTTGTAGGTCTGTGGGTGCGACCTGGCATAAACTCTAAAGAATTCTGACGTGAACTCCTAGTATTATAATGGGTTGAAGGAGCACTAGTGGTCTGGTAGTTGTTACAAATTTCAAAGTTTATATAGAGATTCAGTCTATGAGGATGAAAATACATCTCTGCACACCTGGTCATAATGAATATTCCTGATAGATTGATTCCTCAAAGTGAAATATCTGGAAGAATAACCTGGGCAACTCTTGAGATTACCAGTGCCTGGGCCCCAGACCACTAGGATTCTGGTTTCATTGTTCTGGACTGGGGCCCTGGTATTGGTTTTAAGGAATCTGTAGATGACTCTACTGTGCAGTAGGATAAAGGAGGATTACATTAGTCAGTACTCTCTATTGAACTAGTTTAAGCAAAAGATGAATTTGTTGAAAGGATACTGTGTTACATAAGTTAAACATCCAAACCATGAAGGACTGGGAGGGTTTCTAGGGCAACTGGGACTCAAACCTGATCCAGAACCCTCTGTCTCTCCTCTCTGGCTTTTCTGTTAGCTTCATTCTCTACAAACCAAATTCTTTGATGGTATGGGTGCAGAACATGGCTGCTAACGATTCCCAAGTGTTAGGTCTTTCTATACCACTCTCTGGGAGTTGTCTCTCAAAAACGAAAAAAAAAAAAAGGTGAAAGGCTAATTAACCAGTTCGGAGGGAGGAGTTAGGGGTGGAACACCTGATTCCAACTGGGCCATTCAGCTGGGGGCAGATTCTGTAAGAATCTGACAGACCCCAGCATGTCAGTGTGTGGGGGGAGGAGGTCCACCCCTCCCTTTAAGTTCATTTATTCCTTGCATTCATTTAGTGGATATTGTGTTCCTCTCTATTCCTGATACTGGTTTAGTTGCTGGGGGTATGAGGAGTGGGAAGGAAAATGGAAGAAAGATAAACAGGAAAACAAATAGGTTAATTTTTGAAGGTATAAGTTCTTGCTTTAACCATTCAGCCATTATAACAGAAGAATCTTGCTTCCAATTATATTCCTATTTCCTGCTCAAAATGCCTTGTCCACATTATCTTCTCTTTTCAAGTTATGTTTCTATGTTCACAGTTGTTAAGGGTGTTGGAAGGCCATTTCAACTGTGCTGTGTTGTATCTGAGAGAAAAGACGTGTCCTGGGTCCTGAGGTCACAGGAAACAGCAAGTGCAAGTGTCTCATGAGACAACTAAAAGTTGGCATGATTTGGGAGAAAAGGCTATTATGGCCACAGCATAGGGAGGGAGGAGGTTGGAGCTAGAGAAGCAGATGGAGGTCAGGTTACAGGACTTAAAAGGCCAAGGGAAGGAGTTTGTTATATCCTAAATCTGACGGCAAGTGTTGGAGAGAGAGAAATTTCCCCCTCCATCCCTCTCGAGTTCTTGTGGTTGGACTAATAATAAAATTGACGCAAGACAAATTAACAGGAGAAGAGACATTTTAATTCTTATACAGGGAGGTCTCATAGAAATGGGACCTAAGAAGTAGCCAAAACATATATACTCTTCAGACAAACACTGAATTTCTGAGGAATTGACAGGACAAAGAAACTTAGGTTTTGGGTGCTCAATTAGTGAAGAATCTAAACAATTTGGGCTTGGGGTAGTAAATTAAAGAAGTAACAAGGTTTGTATAGGCTTCTTGGCTGAAATTCCTTCTCCCAGGCAATAAGGGTGTCCTTTTACCTTTACTGCAGGGAGTGCACCTTTCATGGGAGAGGTTTATTTTTTGCTTTGGGGGAAACAGAAAGTGGGGGTCAGAGTGTCCCTCTTGCATTGGCCATTTCTTAGTTCAGTATGCCGTCGTAGCATATTTTGGGGCAGCCTGCTAGCACTTTGTTGGCACTGTTCTAATCACTTTATGTACAAAAAGCCATTTTTATCCTCAAAACAACCCATTGAAATCATTATGATTCTTACACCTATGTTACAGATGAGGAAGCAGAGGCTCAGAGAGGTGTCATTTACCCAAGGTCACCAAGCTAGTGAGTGGCAAAGCCTGGATTGAAACATTCTAGTTTCAAAGACTAAGCACTCAACCTTCATATTCTGTCACCTCTCTACTGCATCATATAGTTAATAAATCATAGGTAATAAGTAATGGAGTCGAGTGGAATCTGATATTTTGACCCTAAAATCCATACTCTTTTTTTTTTTTTTTTTGCGGTACGCGGGCCTCTCACTGTTGTGGCCTCTCCCGTTGCAGAGCACAGGCTCTGGACGCGCAGGCTCAGCGGCCATGGCTCACGTGCCCAGCCGCTCTGCGGTACGTGGGATCTTCCCGGACTGGGGCACGAACCCGTGTCCCCTGCATCGGCAGGTGGACTCTCAACCACTGCGCCATGAGGGAAACCCCTAAAATCCATACTCTTATACACTACATGATACTGGACTGAGGAAGGAGATTTGTAGACAAAGATTATGAGCTCCCTTTGAACATTTTAAAGCATTTTTGTCAGAATTCTGCTGCTATCTTAAGGAGATGCTGTGCGTATAGCACTAAACTTCCTAAAACTCCCTCTTAGTAGATATCACCGCCACTTTATGAAAGTGGGGGTCAGTTTTGTGGTTTGCTCAGGTGGTGTTTCCAGATTAGAATCCAGGTCAGGAGTCAACAAACTTTTTCTGTAAAGAGCCAGTTAGTAAATATTTTAGGCATTATAAGTACTCTTTTATATGGTACAAAGGCAGCCATAGAAAATATGTAAACAAATGAGCACGGCTGTGTTCCAGCTTTAGATATGGACATTGAAACCTGAATTTAAATAATTTTCATGCTATAAAATATTATTATTTTGATTTTTTTCCCAATCATTTAAACATGTTAAAATAATTCTTAGCCTGTGGACTGTACAAAAAACAGGCAGCCAAATGAATTCGGCCAGAGATTCTAATCTAGGTGATTGGCTTCTAAACCCTGGAGTGTTTTCACAAAACCACTTAATAACCACAAAATAAAAATTATAGGTTTGTTCTAGGGCCTAAGTGAGATTATGGCTATAAAGCACTAAGCCTAATTTCTGGTAGTTAGTAAGCTTTCAAAGGTTAACTGGTACCTTCCCTGCTAAGTCTTTTGCATTTGGCATTTAGAATCAAAGATTTAGGAACTGGTTTCAAACTGTAATGTGATGAGTCTAACAGTAAGTGGCAGTCTTACCTCAAGTTTAGAAGCTGCAGCCAGGTGGCAGAGGAGGAGATTAAGGTGGAGAAACTCACAGGTGCTGCTTGTAATACTGAGCTTTTTATTCAACAAGTGAGACTTGCTGCTTGTGTCTGACTGTGGCCTACAAACTCTTTTCTGATGGAGAGAATAGGGTGTAAATTTGTCAAAATAACCAGTACTATGTTGCAAATAAGAGATTTTTGGTTAGAGCTTTTCTCCCAGGACTGCCTGGACAAGACCTGAGGAAGACCTCAGGCACTGTTGGTTAGTTCTGAGTACATGAGGACAGTAAGATGCTTCTCATATCTGCTTAGCACCAAGTTCTGTGAAGCTGCTGGTTCCCTGCCCCTGCTCTAGGTTTGGAGTAAGGGAAGACATTGAAAGGATGGGTGTCAGGTGGGGTGATGTGGCTGGCTAGGAATGCATTGTATCATAACTATAAGGAAAGATGCCTTTGGGGTCTTTATTGATTTTCACAATTATTCAGTCATTCAACAAACCTGAAGATCTATGAATACCATCGTTAAGAGCCATTAAGAATGAGAAATACATTCTATATATAACAGAAGTTGCTGGGTATAGGCTGAGTCCACATTTGTGTCTCTCCATACCCAAATTGGAAAAATATATTAAAAACTATTTTATGGATGAGGAAATTGAGACTCAGAAATGTAACTTGCTACACACTGAGGACACTTGGGCTAGTAAATGGCTGTTAAAACTCAGATTTAAAAGAAAAGAAACAGAAAAAGAGTAATGCGTGGTAGAATTTGGGCTCCTGTGTTTACTAGTAGTTTCGCCTTGGTTTGACCTATTAACCTCCATGACACTCGATTTGCTTAACTATGACAATTATGGACCCATAGTATAGGGTAGGTACCATTTATGTTGGGAATGAAAGAGAAGGCCCATGCTGATTCTTTCTGAAACTTGTTTGTCCCCAGGCAACATACTCAGAATCATCTGTGCAGAAACATCTGATCTGGAAGGGCCGAGGGGGTATCTGAAAGGCTTAAGTGGTTCATAAGCCTGAGGGGTTCTGACTCACTACTACTAAAGGGGAGAGTGGTTAAAAAAAAAAAGAAGCCACAAATAATCAGTAGCAGAAATGAAAAAGGGATATTACTACAGATTTTATAGACAGAAATAATAAAATATTATGAATAACTTTATACCAACAAATTTGAAAATTTAGATAAATTGGACAAATTCTTAAAAAATTACCAAGGTTTAAGAGTAGGAAACTTGAATAGCTTTCTGATGATTAAAAAAAGAAAAAGTTGTCAAAATCTTCTCAGAAAGAAAACTTCAAGTTCAAATAGCTTTGCTGACAAGTTCTACCAAGCACTGTTAGGAAAAAAAAAAAATCTTATACAGACTCAGGGAATAGAAAAAGAGGGAACATTCCCCAGCTCTTTTTATGGGACTGGGATGGTGAGTGAGTACCCTCACTTGTTCAACAAATGTAACTTGTTCAGCAAGTTACAGTTTTGAGTCTCAATTTCCTCATCCATAAAATAGTTTTTAATATATTTTTCCAATTTGAGTATGGAGAGACAGAGAGACACAAATATGGACTCAGCCTATACCCTTCCCTTTGGGAGGTACAAAGGACCCAGAGAGTCAAGATACCCTTTTTTTGGCCATGCCACTCAACACATGGTATCCTAGTTTCCCAACCAGGGATCAAACCCATGACCCCTGCAGTAGAAGTGCAGAGTCTTAACCACTGGACCACCAGGGAAGTCCCAAGATACCCTTGATAAAAGAACTAAGGGGAGGATTTGCCCTGCGTGACATCACCATTTCCTGTAAAGCTGCAATAATTAAAACGATGTATTATACTGACAAGAAAGATAGGAAAATATACTATTGGAACAGACTAGAAAGCCAAAAAATAGATCCATGCCTGTATGATTTTTGAAATATAACAGAGATGGCATTACAAAGTAATGGGAAAATGCTGGAATTTTCAATTGACAAAATACACAAAAATCAATTATGGGAAAATTAAAGGCCAACAGTGAAAGAAAAAACTATAAAGCCTTAAAGCTTTAGGTGAATAGGTGAATATCTTCATAATCTCTGGGTAAGAGAAGTCTTCTTAAATAAAATACAAAAAGTACAACCCACCAAAGAAAAGGCTAGTACATTTTACTACATTTGAATTAAGAAATTGTGTTCAAGAAAACATACCATAAATAAGTGAAAAGCAACGAAGTGGGAGAAAATATGACAGATTAAACCAGCAGAGGACTGGTATCCTGAGTATATAAATTATTCATATACAGCAATAAGAAAAACTGAGAAACCCAACAGAAAAATGGGCAAAAGTCTCAAACATTTGCGCTCCTCCCCTTCCCCAAATCCAAATGGTTCACAAACAAAAGAAGAGGTGCTCATTAACCTTGTTAGCAATGAGGAAAATGCAAAGTAAAGCTGTAGAGAGAGGCCATCATATCCTTTACCAGTTTGGCTAAAAAAAAAAAGTCTGGCAATACTAAGTGTTAAGGAGGATGTGGAATAAGAGAAACTTATACTCTGCTGGTAGTCTTGGAAGCAGGCATTATGTAATAAGGCTCAAAATATGTATACCCTCTGACCCAGTAATTGCACTGTCAGAAATATGCTCCAGAGAAACTCCTATATGTGTCCACCTGAATCCATGTATGAGAATGTCCAGGATGGCATTGTTCATGAAAACTGAAACAGAAGAAGAAATGTTCACCTGGAAATAAACAATTTGAGGCATATCCAGTCCCAGGAAAACTATTCAGTAATAAAAACAACCCACAGGGATACAAAGCAGCATGAATGGATCTCACAAATACACTGTTAAGTAAAAGAAACAAAACACAAAAGCCTATAGACAATTTGATTTCGCTATATGATGTTCAAAAACAAGCAAAATTATATATGTAACTTTAGGATGCATTACCTAGATGGTAAAACTATTAAAAAAAAAAGGAAGCAATTATTGCAAAATTTAGAATAGCGATTGCCTGTAGGACAGGGGGAAGGCTTTGTGATCAGGAAGGGACATGTGGTCTTGGAGTGGGGGTCAGAGGGACTTGAGGAGATAGGCCATGTTTTATTTTTTGTTTTGGGTCCTGGTTACTTGAGTGTTTGCTTTCCAAGTATTGGTAAACTATAAATTTAAGTATGCAATGTTCTGTACATCTGTGCCATTTCCCGTTAAACAGTAGTTTAACCTTAAAACCATATTGTGACATCATCATACACTCATATAGGAAAAAATTAAAAAGTGTGACAGTCCTGATACCGGCAAAGATGTGGGGGGCATCGTAAGAGTTCTTCTTACTGTCAGAATGTAAGCTGGAATAAACACTTTGGAAAACTGCTTAACATTCTCGGGTAAAGCAGATGGCCGTGAGACGAGAGAAATGAGAATGTGCGTCAAGGACAAAGTGGGGAAATAGTAAAATGAAATAAAATAAGAGAGGGACCTCACTGGGATTGATGAGGAGTACCTCCGTCAAACTGAGGATGATTAGCTTCAGTATCTGAACCTGGAGCAAAAAACTAATAAACACAAAGAATTGCCATACAGGAGAACATGCTTGGGATGAGTGACCACTCACAGCTCCCCCACCAGCGTCGCCCTGGAGGAGACAGTGGGACTGCCATTTTCAACACCGATAGGAGTTCCCACAGTGATTCACACATAGCTCAACAGAATTTTCTTGATGGTTTTCACCCTTTTCAGTTTCGTCACTGGGAGCCTCGGGGTAAGTTATTTCACACCCCTCCCATGTCCTCCACTCTGAAAGGTTTGATTACGTGAGCAGGAGCAGCACTGAGCTGGCTCTGGCCTTGGTTTGAGTGTGGCCTCAAGCTTAATCTCTCTGGCACTCATCCAGAGTTATTCAATATAAAGACTCTCTAAAGACACGAGAGCTCCTTGGCATCACCCCAGGGTTGTGAAGAGGGCGTCCTTGTAAGTTAAAAAGCACCGTATTAGCTTCCCTGGTGGCGCAGTGGTTGAGAGTCCGCCTGCCGATACGGGGGACACGGGTTCGTGCCCCAGTCCGGGAAGATCCCACGTGCCACGGAGCGGCTGGGCCCATGAGCCATGGCCGCTGAGCCTGCGCGTCCGGAGCCTGTGCTCCGCAACGGGAGAGGCCGCAACAGTGAGAGGCCCGCGTACAGTAAAAAAAAAAAAAAAAAAAAAAAGCACCGTATTAGTAAAATGTCGTTTTTGTAAGAAAAAGAACCATCCATATTCGGAGGGGCAAGTTTTCTTTCCCCATCTCCCCACCCCTTCCCTTTCTGGGAGCGGGTCTGTACTGGATATTTGCTTCTGCTGCCCAGCAACCATTTCTCCTTGTAAAATGCACCATACTTTTTCTTTGGGGAAACCACCTTTCTCTCACTTTCAGAGCATGAGATTGGGGATGTGACCCAGGGCTCACCCAATTAGTCCTTTCTGAACCTATGGACACAGATTGTTCAGGAATAAGTCTGTAACCCAGCACGGGTGTTTGAGGGGGTGTGCATCTGTGGGCTTGTGTGGGAGTGGCCAAGAGATGTTCTTGGTGTGCAGATACGTGCTCTGCAGGGACAGGAGAAGGACACTGTGTGGAATCTGCAGAAGGTGCCAACGCCAGGACAGCCAGAAACCAGGTCCCTGCTGTCCTCACTGGGGCCACTGAACCAAGTCTTGCCTGAAGCTAGACTTCTCAATAATGTCAGTCAATAAATCTGTAGTTTAAGCTAGTTTGAGTTGGGTTTTCTGTCATCTGCAACATAAGTAAAGTGTAGGGTTTTTGGTGAGAGAAGAAGTCTTTGTTGGCATAAGAACACCAAGATCATGCTGTGAGAGATGGGCAGTAGCAAGGGAGAAATTTATTCATCTTGTAAGTGACCCTGAGAACCTGGAGTTTTCCACAGGGATGAAGTAGCCCTCTCAGTGCTGGGACCCAGTGCAGAGGGCAATGCTGAAAGCAACTTGATGCAAATGAGAGCACTGAGACCACACAAATAAAAGTAAAATAAAAATTAAAAGACTTGGGGTGTGTAAAGAAATGTTTTGTACCTTCTCCTGGATCCCACTGAGTTCATGATGTTCACAATCATCCATGAGTAAGACTTTCTTACTAGAGATATACCCACCAGAGGTACTGGCATTAACACATTGTATATATAGAGAGGTTTATAGAAAAATATCTGAAAGGAGACCTGTTTTGGTGATAGTGGATATTTCATGGTAGTGGGATCTGGCCTTTACTTTATTTATTTTTATTCTTATTTTATTTTTCAGAATTTTCTACAGTGACTATGACTTGTATAATAATAAAAAAAGTTTTCAAGTACTGTACAGGCACACAAGGTTACAAGCACCCTTAACGAAAGTCACATGGCTAGCTGTAATCTGTAGGTCAAGATTGAGCTCAAAGTTGCTTAACTTCTTACCCTTTATATCCAACCCCAGTGTCTACCTTTGCAAAATTTTGGGACTAATGATACATAGAACCTAACTGAGATGCTGTGATTTAAATGAGAGGATTTTTTATTCAAATTAAGTACATATAGGATTCCAGCTTTAGTGGGCATTATTGTCTCCCCCATATCCATTCCACTGTGACTCCCCCATTGTACAGGGTAGATTCTAATTGAACTGAGTTTTTCCAGGTGATCCCATCTGTATCGCCCATGCTTTCCTGTCTCCTGAGTAAAATTCTCTCACTTCCATTTTATGAATTTTGTCAAGTGGCCCCTTAGTTATCTATAAATGTGTAATTCTAATCACACATAATTCCAGTGTCTCCATTTGGTGTTTGGAGGCTATCTTTAAGGAGTCTAAGATTTTCTCTCCCTTTTCCTGCTGACGAAGGGAGAAAAGCAAAACAATTTCTATAGTAGTATCATATGCAATAGTTTTTTTGTAGTTATCCCTCCACATAATTATAGCCAACACTCAACTGTCCCTTAAGAAAATTTATGATATGACTTTCTAAACAGAATTTAGAAACTAATTAATTACAATACAAAAGACTTCTTTACCAAAAATACATTCAAGGGCTCCTTTTAAAAAGCAAACTTCTGTTGCACATAATTAAAGAATCATAGACCTTGATGGGCCTTTTATGATCATCTTTACAAATAAATTGAGACATGAAGTATTCTTTTCAAGGGAATGATCACTTTGTTATTTTCACCCAGTGTTTTCACCCAATGGGATCTATGTAGCCATAATAAAGAACGAGGACATTCTATATGAGCTGAAATGGAGAGGTGCTCAGCATAGAATGTGAAGTTGAAAAAGAAAGTTGCAAGCTGATCAATCTTAGCATCTCTAGATGTGGGGCAACCAGACAACTGTGATGGAATAGCACCAGCTGTGTATTCTTGCCAAAAAGTGGAACCTGAATCTAACCAAACCTCTAGAGCTAATCTTCATTTATAGGAAATACAAAGAAAAGAGGAATACTTTAAATGATGCCACAAGGAAACAGACAAACCTAGAAAATGGAAGAGTGCACAGGACAGTTGGTTTGTACAACTAGTCAATGGCAGGGGGAAAGGAGGGAAGATTGTCCTCAATTAAAAGAGACTTAAGTGTCATAACAACCAAATGCAATGTAGGGAGCTGTTTAGGTCTGGACTTAAACCTATAATAAAAGGACAATTTTGAGATAATCAGGGGAATTCGATTATGGACTGAAGAGTCAGGTGCTGCTAAAACATCATTATTAATTACGTCTTGTGTGATAATGATATTATGGTTATATCTAGAGTGTCAATTTTTTGAAAACAAGATGCACACTGAAGTCTGTAAGGGTGAAATTACATGACATCTGGGATTTATTTTAAAATGAAAGTCTGATGATTTTAAATTTGTGTATTGGGAGTATGTACTATTCTCTGCTTTTGGTATGTCAGAATTTTTTTTTTTTTTTTGCGGCACGCGGGCCTCTCACCGTTGCGGCCTCTCCCGCCGCGGAGCACAGGCTCCGGACGCCCAGGCTCAGCGGCCATGGCTCACGGGCCCAGCCGCTCAGCGGCATGTGGGATCTTCCTGAACCGGGGCACGAACCCGTGTCCCCTGCATCGGCAGGCGGACTGTCAACCACTGAGCCACCAGGGAAGCCCAATATGTCAGAAAATTTTTATATAAAATAGTAAATAGAAAATGCAAGGTGCAAAATGTATGTATGGTATGCTCTTTTGCTTAAGAAAGGAAGGAATAAGAATATATATTTTATTTTCTTGTGTTTGCATTGGGAGGATACACAAAAGACATGACAATAGAAACCTATAGGTTGGGTTGGGGAAATTAGTGGACTTGGAGGGGTGGGAATGAGGCTTCTTAATGTAAGCTTTTTATATTGCTTTAAACTTTAGCCATTTGGATGTATTACCTAAACAGTTTAAAAAAAAACAAGAAATAAAAGTTAAATGAACATGACAATGTTCAGAAACAGTCCTTTATACACAGAATAAAAGAAAGGGGTTAGAGTAGATTTCTAGGCTCCTTCATGTCTAGACTTCAATGAATTAATACATTGTTAATGTTTTATAAATTTGGACCCAGTAGCAATTCTAGAGATGAACAGAAAACAGAGTAATAATAAAAAAAAAACAAAAAACAAAAATCAGAACACAAAATCTGATGGCTAAAACTTTTAAGAGTGTTGCTTGAAGTCATGCTGTTAGTAAATCTAACCTCTGACCCCGTGTTTAATCAAGTCTGCCTTACACTTGAATATGGGCATTTGTTGGTTGTTTTTAGATATGTGGGCAGACATATTAAGGGCAGATATGAAATTCAAGAAACATGGTTTATAATGGAAAAAATCTGGAGCTTGGGGGACTCATGTTCTTATTTGAAATGACCAATCATGTACCTTTGGGCAAATCAATCTTTTCAGGTCTCAGTTTCCCTTATATATACAATGAAGAAATTGAACATGATCTCTTGAGTAACTGCTAGCTCTGTGGCACTATGGAAGTACACACATAGAACAAGCTGGATATTTATATTACATGCATTTAATAAGGTTTAAAGTGAATTACAAGGACTTCCCTGGTGGTGCAGTTGTTAAGCCGCCTGCCAATGCAGGCGACACGGGTTCGAACCCTGGTCCGGGAAGATCCCACATGCCGTGGAGCAACTAAGCCCATGCGCCACAGCTACTGAGCCTGCGCTCTAGAGCCCGTGAGCCACAACTACTGAGCCCACGTGCTACAACTACTGAAGCCCGCGCACCTAGAGCCTGTGCTCTGCAACAAGAGAAGCCACCGCAACGAGAAGCCCGTGCACCACAACGAAGAGTAGCCCCCGCTCACCGCAACTAGAAAAAAATAAAATAAAATAAATAAAGTCAATGACAAGGAAATTCAGGCAGACAAGACAGAGAAAGGCCACAGGGTTTTCAGAAACTATTTCATCGTGATCTCACTTCCCTTTTGTAAATAACCATTGGCTTTTAAGGTTTCCAGACAAAAGTTACTCTCCCAGGGCTGAGATTGTTTGGGTCTGAGATGTTACCTCAGTGATGGAGAGTGTGGCTGGAACTCAATACTTTCTGACAGTTAATGCCCGAAGCCTGTGGGGTGGGAGGAGAGGGGACATCTTGTGTATATGAGAGGAAATAGAACATTGAGGTCCCCTCAGTTCCCCCCACAGGAGGGGGAAGGAAGCATTGCAGAAAGGAATGCATTTTTCCTAAGTGGAAGAGTTTGGAAGTTCAGGTCAAAGTCAGAATATTAGAGCAGGGAGCTGTGCATATATCACCTAGCACAATTTTCTCATTTTATAAACTTTATAAATGAGGAGGCAGACCTAACAAGGTTATATGACATAGCCCAATTCGTGTTAGAGCAAAGGCTAAGAATTAGGCTCATGACTGGAGTGGAAAGGGCACCTAAACATGAGTATAAGGAATAGAACATTCATAGTGGTATTTCCCACCTCCTAGTCCAGTGCCTGACACATAGTAGGTGCTTCATAAACATTGGTCACAGGACTCACCAGTTGGCTGACTTGACTGAATGAATGCATGAGTGATACGTTTCTACCTGTGTTTCCAATAAATACTGTCCATTTCAAACAGAGGACTATATATTATTTCACCAGAGACAGTAGAGGGCTCACTCTACTTGCCAAGAGACACTTGATGAAGTAATCCTTTTCTTCCTCTGATTGTTGCTTCCTCTTTGTTGATGCGGACAGAATAAATGTCAGAGTCCTCACAGGATGTGTGTGGTCTAGCATAGGAGAGAAGCAGGGTTTCCTTTGCCGTCATCATAGACTTGACAGTGTTAATAGAGGAGTGATTGGTCGTCAGACATCTGGTGTGCTGGGCCTGCAGTTGGGAGAGTGGCCACTGCTCCTGTGACTGGGGAGGAGAGACAGTTCCAGGAAGTACCCAGTTCAGCTGGAGAATTAAAACGGCACCTAAACAGAGCCATTCTTTGCCTTTTCTTCTTCAGAACCCATGTTTTCACATTTTTCCTTTGACTGTGTCCTGCTCTTGCTGCTACTACTTACAAGTAAGTCTGGATTTTTGGAATTAGATAGTGCAAGATGAAGATGCAAGGATGGTCATCGTAATGCTAGCAAGAGCAAAAGTTTGGAAGCAACCTAAATGTCCACCAGTAGGGTAGTGGGTAAAGAAATTATGATATATCCATGATACAAACAGTGATGCTGACGAAACATAATGATATGAGATGTCTGTAAGTCATAAGGTGAATTGAAGAAAGCAAAGAGCAGAATAATGGGTATATTGGACTTCTCTGTGTGTGTGTGTGTGTGTGTGTGTGTGTGTGTGTGTGTGTGTGTGTTGCAGGGGAGTGGGAATACATGAATGCTTCTTAATGAATAGACTCTGGGAAAGGGAGCTGGGAAATGGAAAAGAGCAGGGAGAGGGAGTAGAGTTTTCATATACTTTTTATGCTGTTTGAATATGTGTGTGTACATATATATATATATAAATTAATATTCAACCTCACAACAGCCATACACTAACTTCTTATTCAGCCAAGCGTTTTTATTTATTATGTGCCTGGTGCTTGAAAAACAAAAGAGATTTGTGTTAGGATAACTGCGCTGTGTTGGTGAACAGACAACTAGCCCAGATGAGTGAGCTCTTTTCCTGGCCGACAATTACCCATTGTCTGATTGTCTGTTTCCATCAGCACTGCCCTTCGGTGTTCACAGGACAGGCCACAGTTCTCTCCTGGGGCACTGGTTTTCAAAGGGAGGTTTTGAGACCAGCCATATCAGCATGTCCTGGGAACTTGTTAGAAATACAAATTTTTGTCCCCCCACCCCCCGCCAAACTATTAAATCAGGAGCTCTGATTAGTATTTAATCAGATTAATTAACTCTAAACTCTGACTGTTGAGCCCAGCCGTCTGTGTTTGAACAAGGCTTCCTGGAGATTCCAGTGCCCCTCAAGTCTGAGAATCATTGCTGTAGTGAACTGTCCTCCAAACAGGATAGCAGTAGTGGTTTCCTCTTTATTCTGCAAGGCATTGCTTGCAGTTTTCTTGAAATGGAGCAGCCTCCCTCATTGCTCTCCTTCCCTCTTTCTGCAGGGTCTTTGGAAGGAGTATACGTGTCTGAGGTGGGTCAGGATGCTGATCTGCCCTGCGCCTACTCTCCACCCACCCCTGAGGATCTCGTGCCTGTGTGTTGGGGCAAGGGACCCTGCCCTTTGTTTCAATGTCACAGTTTGGTACTCAGCACTGATGGAAGGAACTTGAGCTATTGGACATCCAGCAGATACCTACTAAAGAGGAATTTCCGCAAAGGAGACGTGAGCTTGACCATAAAGAATGTGACT
Organism: Orcinus orca; assembly: GCF_937001465.1. Classification (NCBI taxonomy): domain Eukaryota; kingdom Metazoa; phylum Chordata; class Mammalia; order Artiodactyla; family Delphinidae; genus Orcinus; species Orcinus orca. The sequence continues at coordinate 52,661,627 of NC_064561.1, forward strand.
TTAGAGGACAGTGGGACCTATTGCTGCCGGATCCAATTCCCAGGCCTCATGAATGATCGAAAATCAAACCTGGAGTTGGTCATCAAACCAGGTGAGTGGACCTTTGCATACTTTCTTTCTGAATGAGATTTCCCTGTGGATCATATTAAATACACTGATTGGTCTCACCTCTGGTCTTCCCAATTAAAGCCCTCAGGTTGGGCCCCTAAGACCTAAAGTTTAACAGGCCTCACCAGCAATGCCCAGCCATGTTTAATTCCCTCCATCTATTTTGAACCTCATGGCCAGGATCTAGAGAATGGAGGAAAGGCCTAGATCAGCGGTCTGAGTACCTGAGTGGTCATTAAAATCACCTGGGGAACCTTTTAACTCCCACAGATGCTTGGGCTCCACCCCACAACCAGAAAAATCACCATCTCTGGAGGTAGAGCCTGAGTGCGGGGGTTTTACAAAGTCTACCCCTGATGATTCTCCCCCATGTGCAGCCAGGATTGAGAACCACTGGACTCTGCATGTGTCGGGGAGAGGGGGCATGTGTACTTGCATGTTTTAACATTTATAGAGCATGTACTTGGTGGCTGATGGAGCTAAGTTCCAATCTGACACTGCTTCTTACCAGCTATGTAATCTTGGGCAAGTTATTTAAACTCTGTGACCTCCTCCTCTGTAAAATATGATACTGCCGACCCTATAGGCCACTGGAAGGATTTTATGAGGTGTTTGATGAAAAACATTTACTGTGGCTGTAAGTTCCATTATTAACAATTAGACTGTGATAATGATGACTGTAACACACCTCTGTCAGACATTTGGATTGTCATACACTCTCAACGAAGGTGTGTTCAGGTAGGTTTGGAAGTTGAGCATGTGTTTCTCTTCTTTTGTTGTGTTTACAGTAATTTCTGCTGCCCCTTTGATTCCCTGCAACAAGCTCTCTGCTCTCAGAGAAGCCTCATCCTTACATTGGTTTCTGTCTTTAGCCAAGGTCAACCCTGCTGGGACTCCATGGAGGGACATCACTACAGCCTTTCCAAGGATGCTCACCACCGAGGGACCTGGCTCAGGTATATTACATATGGGGTCTAGGAGGAAGCCTTTAGTTGGTTTCTGAGTTAAGAGGATTTTGAATATGGGGAAAACATGAGAAAACAGTTTGAGTTTTCTCAAACTGTGCACCCAAGATAGTGTTTGAGGTGAGGGAGGTGGTGGAAGTAAATTTGTGCTGGGAAAAAGGAGCCCTGGGCTAGGGTTCTAAATTAGTCAGGAGTAGCTCTCAGACCTGGGCCAAAGCCTTTCGCTTCTCTGGAAAGCAACTGCCTCTTCTGTCTGAGGTATGGGTTCAGAGACTTTTGGATCTTACCACCCAGTATAATTCCCAACCCCCAAAAAAGAATTTTGATGAGCTATGTATTTTGCCAAACAAGGAAAGAAAAATTTCTACTATTGCCACCCCTGCATTAAAAAAAAGGGACACTTTTAAATTAAATAAGTTTAATCTAATGAAAAACTCATTACGCTGTCCTTATTATTTTCTGATTTACTCCTGGACTGGTGATGTTTTCATGAACTGACCCCAGTCCATGTTTGGTGTAATCTGGATTAGGTGATTTCAAGAATCCCTTCTAACTGGAATAAAGTCCATCATCTTCCTCAGATTTTGACCTCAGAAGGAGCAGTTAATTCTTCAACTAATTCAACAAGGACTTTTCCCTGCCGCTTTGGAAGAGAAGATAGGGTCGAAAGAGCAGAACTCAGGTCACGTTGATCAGGGAGGTTAATCTTAAATATTTCCTGTCAGAGTCCTGGTCTCCCTAAACTCTCTGGAGCTCAGTCTTTCATTCTGTAAAATGAGGTTAATAATAGGTAAATTCCAAATCCTAATCTCATAAATCTCAGATTTAAATAAGGAAGCGTGTCTAAAGTGCTTAGCCCAGTGTCTGATCATGGTACATACTCAATACATGTTAGTTATTGTCATTATCGGTAAGATCCAGAGGCAGAATGAGATTGTGGTTAAGTATGTCAGTGACAGGCAGGATGGGTTCTAATGTCAGCTTTTTGTATTAGTTTCATGAACTCAGTTATGTTGCTCAAACTCTGTGAGGCTCAATTTCCTTACCTCTACAATGAGGGTAATTCCAGTGCCTATGTCATAAGATTGTTGTAAAGATTGATGTGATCATGTATGTAAAGCACTCAGCATAGTGCCTGGCCCAGAGAAAGCACTCAAATATTAATTATTATTATAGATATTAACATCAGCTCTCTAGAGGTTCAATCTGTGGTGGTTCTTTAGTCACTGGTAGCCAACATCTCTTATGAAATTAGTGAGGAAATTAAATATGGTGGAAACAGATGATCGCCCACGTAGTGGGCTAACCAAATCATACATGTGTTCATCATATGCCATTGTTATATTTTAAAGAATCCTACAACTATAGACCTAGAAGAGACTTGAAGGATCCCACTTTCCCATCTCGTGTTTCAAGGTTCTTTACAACATCACTCCCAAGTTGGCATTCGCTGTATGCTTACACACCTTCTGAGATGGAGAGGTAGCTTCCTCACAACACAGTGCATGTTTTTTTAGAAGTGTCTATACCATAACCAGAAGTGTCCTTCCTTTCAGTTTTTACTTGTTTGTTCCTTCCCTTTAGGGCAACAGAAATGGAGCCATCTTTTGCATCTGAGAATATAGGCAGAGTACCTACAATCTCTGAGCTTTTCAAAGGCCTGAGAAAATACTTAAACAAAGAAAGGCAATGGCTCCAGACTATGAAAATCAAATGGAAAATTGAAATTAATTAGTATTTAATGACATGACTATAATATGTAATATTATTTCAGTTAGTTACATGCAAGTCAACTTGTGTGTAGTTACACCTTTTCTTTAGTGTGTAATGTGGGTACTTTTTTGTTCAGTTTTGCAATTCTTTTTTTTTTTAAATTTTTTATAACATCTTTATTGCAGTATAATTGCTTTACAATGTTGTGATAGTTTCTGCTGTATAACAAAGTGAATCAGCTATACCTATACATATATCCCCATCTTCCCTCCCTCTTGTGTCTCCCTCCCGCCCTCCCTATCCCATCCCTCTAGGTGGACACAAAGCAGCAAGCTGATCTCCCTGTGCTATGCGGCTGCTTCCCACTAGCTATCTATTTTACGTTTGGTAGTGTATATATGTCCATGCCACTCTCTCACTTCATCCCAGTTTACCCTTCCCCCTCCCCGTGTCCTCAAGTCCATTCTCTACATCTGTGTCTTTATTCCTGTCCTGCCCCTAGGTTCTTCAGAACCATTCTTTTTTCATTTAGGTTCTATATATGTGTTAGCATACGGTATTTGTTTTTCTCTTTCTGACTTACTTCACTCAGTATGACAGACTCTAAGTCCATCCACCTCACTTCAAATAACTCAATTTCATTTCTTTTTATGGCTGAGTAATATTCCATTGTATATATGTGCCACATCTTCTTTATCCATTCATCTGTTGATGGACACTTAGGTTGCTTCCGTGTCCTGGCTATTGTAAATAGAGCTGCAATGAACATTGTGGTACACGACTCTTTTTGAATTATGGTTTTCTCAGGATATATGCCCAGTAGTGGGATTGCTGGGTTGAATGGTAGTTCCATTTTTAGTTTTTTAAGGAACCTCCATACTGTTCTCCATAGTGGCTGTATCAATGTACATTCCCACCAACAGTGCAAGAGGGTTCCCTTTTCTCCACACCCTCTTCAGCATTTATTGTTTGTAGATTTTTTGATGATGGTCATTCTGACTGGTGTGAGGTGATACCTCATTGTAGGTTTGATTTGCATTTCTCTAATGATTGGTGATGTTGAGCATTCTTTTATGTGCTTGTTGGCAATCTGTATATCTTCTTTGGAGAAATGTCTATTTAGGTCTTCTGCCCATTTTTGGATTGGGTTGTTTGTTTTGTTGATATTGAGCTGCATGAGCTACTTGTAAATTTTGGAGATTAATCCTTTGTCAGTTGCTTCATTTGCAAGTATTTTCTCACATTCTGAGGGTTGTCTTTTTGTCTTGTTTATGGTTTCCTTTGCTGTGAAAAAGCTTTTACGTTTTTTTTTTTTTTTTTTTTTTTTTTGCGGTACGCGGGCCTCTCACTGTTGTGGCCTCTCCCATCGCAGAGCACAGGCTCCGGATGCGCAGGCTCAGTGGCCATGGCTCACGGGCCCAGCCGCTCCGTGGCATGTGGGATCTTCCCGGACTGGGGCACGAACCCGTGTCCCCTGCATCGGCAGGCGGACTCTCAACCACTGAGCCACCAGGGAAGCCCACCTTTTAAGTTTTATTAGGCCTCATTTATTTATTTTTGTTTTTATTTCCATTTCTCTAGGAGGTGGGTCAAAAAGGATATTGCTGTGATTTATGTCATAGAGTGTTCTGCCTGTATTTTCCTCTAAGAGTTTTATAGTGTCTGGTCTTACATTTAGGCCATTCACATTTAGGTCTTTAATCCATTTTGAGCTTATTTTTGTGTATGGTGTTAGGGAGTGTTCTAATTTCATTCTTTTACAAGTAGCTGTCCAGTTTTCCCAGCAGCACTTATTGAAAAGGCTGTCTTTTCTCCATCGTATATTCTTGTCTCCTTTATCAAAAATAAGGTGACCATATGTGTGTGGGTTTATCTCTGGGCTTTCTGTCCTGTTCCATTGATCTATATTTCTGTTTTTGTGCCTGTACCATACTGTCTTGATTACTGTAGCTTTGTAGTATAGTCTGAAGTCAGGGAGTCTGATTCCTCCAACTCTGTTTTTCTTTCTCAAGATTGCTTTGGCTTTTTGGGGTCTTTTGTGTTTCCATACAAATTGTGAAATTTTTTGTTCTAGTTCTGTGAAAAATGCCCTTGGTAGTTTGATAGGGATTGCATTGAATCTGAAGATTGCTTTGGGTAGTATAGTCATTTTCACAATGTTGATTCTTCCAATCCAAGAACATGGTATCTCTCTCCATCTATTTGTATCATCTTTAATTGCTTTCATCAGTGTCTTATAGTTTTCTGCATATAGGTCTTTTGTCTCCTTAGGTAGGTTTATTCCTAGTTATTTTATTCTTTTTGTTGCAATAGTAAATGAGAGTGTTTCCTTGATTTCTCTTTCAGATTTTTCATCATTAGTGTATAGGAATGCAAGAGATTTCTGTGCATTAATTTTGTATCCTGCTACTTTACCAAATTCATTGATTAGCTCTAGTAGTTTTCTAGTAGCATCTTTAGGATTCTCTGTGTATCCTGTCATCTGCAGTGACAGCTTTACGTCTTCTATTCCAATTTGGATTCCTTTTATTTCTTTTTCTTCTCTGATTGCTGTGGCTAAAACTTCCAAAACTATGTTGAATAATAGTGGTGAGAGTGGACAACCTTGTCTTGTTCCTTGTTTTTCTTTCTGACTTACTTCACTCTGTATGGCAGACTCTAGGTCCATCCACCTCACTACAAATAACTCAATTTCATTTCTTTTTATGGCTGAGTAATGTGGGTACATTTACTATGCTTGCTATAAAGTGGAGAGGAGCCTTAACAAGTAGGAGTCCGAAGGGTCTTTGAAGCTCCTAAACCCACTTTGAACACAGAATAAATGCAATCTCTCTTCCACCTGAAGAAGGCAGGACTGCATCATGGATGAATCCTTAGCTTCGGAGGTAGACTTGGTTTGAATCTCAGATTTGCCAATTAATAGCTGTGTGATTTGGACAAAGTACTTCTCTGAGACTCAGTTTCTTTATTTAAAAATTGAGAAAATAATAGTACCTACCTATTGTGGTGAAGATTAAAAGATATTGTGCACATAAAGTGTGAAGCACCATGTCTGGCACATAATACATGCTAGATGGTAACTATTAAATTTATATACTTTTAAAATCATCACGTGCCTCCCCCATTGTCGTCTCCCCCCACCCCCCAGTCTCGGGTCCTCAAGGAAAAACATTGTAACTTTCACCAACTGTCCCACCCATCTTGGTTGATGTCTACCTATGTGAAAATAAGGTGTGATAACCCAACAGTGCTCTATTTTATTGATCATTTTCACTGTAAAATGAAATTAAAAAAAAAAAGTTAGACAGTCTTACCATTTAAGCCAAGAAAAGTAACTATAGGGAGGCAGAAACTGGATTTACACTAGAAAATGTTGTGTGTGGTTAAGATACATGTTTACTTAGTAGTTTCACCAGTGTGGTTTTTAAATTCCTTTTGGGAAATAGGAGCTAAGGTAAGTGAAAGTGGAAGATAATCTCTTTCCTTTCCTTTTTTTTTTTTTTAAACTTTAGGCTGAGAATATGCTTTTATAATATTAAAATTAGAGTCTGTAAACCAGTTCTACATTAAAAGGTTTAGACTTCTAAGCTTCCAGAAAGTGACCTTGACATTTAGAAAGTTTCAGATCCTCTGACTCACACAGAAAAATACGTTGGCATGGTTAATCTTCCCAAAGCTGACAACTTATTGGTTTTTAGAATGCAGTGTTTACGAGGTCAGGGCCTGTGCGCATCTTGTTCACTGTTCTGTCCCTGTCCCCCGTGCCTGGCATAGAGTGGGGGTGTAGTACATGTTCATCGAATGGATAGGCAGATGACTAACTAAATGAATGAAAAGGAAAGAAGGTGAGCTGGCAGCTGGGCAGTGTGGAGGCTTCATAATCACAGTGCCGAGATGAGCCTTGTTGGAGGCAGCACAGTTAAGAGTGTGTGCTTAAAGCCACGTGGACCTAAATTGGAAGGCCATTTCTGTTATTCACTAAGCTGTGTGACTTTGGGTAAGTCACTTAGCTTCCTAATTCTCAGCTTCTTCATCTCTGTAATGGGACTAATAGTCCCTACTTTAAGATAGTTGTTTTGAATGCTAAATGAGATACTTCCCTTGAAGAATTTAGTACAATGCCTGTTCATGGTAAATTATAGTTACAGTTATTATTATTTTCAATTTTTTAGGGAACAAAATACCCTGTCTTACTCTTAATGAGTAAATGTTAAATTTTTTTTAAAGAAAATTAACTTTTGTTACCTTTCAAATTCTAACCATGCCACATCTTCTTTATCCATTCATCTGTTGATGGACATTTGTACAATGGAGTATTACTCAGTCATAAAAAAGGATGAAATAATGCCATTTGCAGCAACATGGATGGACTTTGAGATTATCATACTAAATGAAGTAAGCCAGACAGAGAAAGGCAAATATCATATGATATCACTTATATGTGGAATCTAAAAAAAATGATACATACGAACTTATTTACAAAACAGAAATAGACCTACAGACATAGAAAACAAACATATGGTTACCAAAGGGGAAAGGGAGAAGGGAGGGATAAATTAAGAGTTGGGGATTAACATATACACACTACTATATGTAAAACAGATAATCAACAAGGACCTACCGTATAGCACAGGAAACTATACTCAATATTTTGTAATAACCTATAAGGGAAAAGAATCTGAAAAAGAATATATATATATTCTGAATCACTTTGCTGTACACCTGAAACTAACACAACATTGTAAATCAACTATACTTCAATTAAAAAAATGAACAAAATAAATATTAGAGAACAGTTATTTGATCTAAAAAAAGTCTAATTATAATGCCTGCCTCTGTGTTATCAGTGTTGTTGGAATTTTGAAGACCCCTTTAGGGCCCTGAGGACACAACAAACCACATATTCAAAATAGGTTTTCCTGGAAGAAGTCTCCAATTCATAGAACATAAGTAGTTGGGTACATCATCTGGACGAAAAAAATGTGGTCATCCTGAAGTTGATTTGTACGTGTTCAGTAAGTTTTGTTTGTCTCTCAGTTAATTATTTTGAAGATAATGGAGTAGAATTAATTTCAAATAGGATTATAGGTAGCTTTTAAGATTTAAAAAAACTCATATAAAAGAAAGCATTCTTAACTGTTCTACTGGCTATTTTTCTTCTTTGTGGCAGAGACACAGACACTGGAGACCCTCCATGATAAAAATCAAACAGTGAGTAACTGTGTGTGTGAGCTGACCTTATGCTCAACTCAGAGGAAAAAAAGTATGGCTTTAGACTTCCTTCCTGCCCACTCATTCCTTGGGGGAAAATGCCTTAATCTCCCTTGGCTTCAGGTTCCTTGGCTGTAACATGTTGCTGATAACTGTTGTAACTGCAAGTCCTGTTGTAAGGATGGAGTGGGGTGATGCATGTAAAGTGCCTGTCACATAGTAGGTGCTGGAAAACCAAAAGGAAGAAGCATTAGCATTTTGTCCTTATTCTCAAATTTCACAGCTGTATACCACTGTGGAGGGTTCGGACACCCTCCATCACCCCAGAGTATGTTTCTCCTTCCTTCCATTGCAACCCTAATGACAAAGATTGTTTGTTTAAATTTATTTATTTATGATAAGACACCAGGCAAGAATATTCTAAGCCAAGAACTTAGGTATCTAACTAAAAATAAAGCAGTATTTTAATCGACCACCATTTTAGTGTCTCCCACCTTCTCAGAGTAAAAGGGAAAACCACTAAAACAGGGGTCCCCAATCCCCGGGCCATGGACTGGTACTGGTCTGAGGCCTGTTAGGAGCTGGGCTGCACAGCAGGAGGTGAGCAGCGGGCGAGCAAGCGAAGCTTCATCTGCCGCTCCCCATCGCTCGTGTTACCGCCTGAAGCATCCCCCCTCCATCCCCCCCAACCCCGGTCTGTGGAAAAATTGTCTTCCTTGAAACGCCAAAAAGGTTGGGGACCACTGCATTAGAGAACAACCTGATAGCAGTGACTGGAAAATTCTTTGAGGACGTATCCAGGAGTCTGCATTCATTTAACTCAATCTCTGACCCAGTGTCAAGCATTTTTTGTTTGTCCTGTCTTCTTTGCAATCCAGGTCTGCCTTTTCAGTACCTCTGTGTGCCCACAGTGCTTACTGCAAGTGACCTTGCACGGTGCATTCCTGCAGTAAATGTCTGTTGAATAAATGGAAGACTTAATTCCTTGACGTTGTTTTAAAAGTGTTTACCATTACTCTTTTTAAAGGAGGAACATGAAGTGAAATTTTAGAAGCAGTATGTTCGCTGTGACTGAGTTAACAAAATATCTAATTAATTAGAGCAATAGCAATAATAGCTACCACTGATTGAGATTTATCCTGTACCAGGCTCTGTGCCAAGCATTTTCTGGTTTTCGTCACTTAATTTTCCTGATAACTCTACACAGCTCTTCCTGATGACACAGCTCTTTGGTGACAGAACTGGGATTTGAACCCAAGACAGTCTGGCTGCAAATTCCTAGCTTTAAAATCACTGTCTTTCTGTGAAAGTTGGGGTTTCATGGCAAGACACCAAATTTAGACCACTCTGAAACTCCCTGGGAACACCAGGGAATCATCAATGAACAGGGCCCCACTTTTTATGTGAGGAAAGGGGAGTCCATTTACTAAGGCTGCTTCTCCACCCACAGCACAGACAGGCACCTCTTATTCCCTTGCTAACTCCAAAGATTCAGCTAATCCCTTTCTTTGGGTGGTTTGAGGCTTGTCTAGAAGGGGACAGATCATGAGTCATTTCAAGGTCCCTGCATTCCTGAGATACTGTGAAAGGGATGGTCCCATGCATAAGTCATGAGCCTGGCTGGGCAGACAATGGATTTCTGGTCATTTGCTGCAATTCTGTTTGTGTTTCCGTAGGAAATATCCACACTGGCTAATGAGTTACAAGACATGGGCGCCACCACCAGAATAGGCCTCTACATCGGAGCAGGGGTTTCTGCTGGGCTGGCTCTCGTTCTTATCTCTGGTGCTTTAATTCTCAAATGTAAGTCATTTGATGGTGCTTCTCTTTCCATCTGATAAGGAACTGTTAATATAGGAACCAACACAAGCCTAAGATAGAACTATTAGTTTATATTTATACCTACAGGTGATTAGAATAAATACTCTTTAGTCCTTCCAAACCTCAACAATAATAATAGCTCATTTTTATTCAGTGCTTGCCATGTAACAGGCATGTTTTGTATTTATTATTGTCACCATCTTATATAAGGTAGATAGCACTGTTATTCCTATTCTTATAGCAGAGGAGAGTAACGTTTAGAGACAGTAAGCTTTCAAGGTTTTCTCAAGGTTTCAGAATCAATAAGTGGCAAAGCTGGAATTCAAATTCAAGCAGGTTGATTCTAGTACCTGTTTTTTTATCTTTTGTTAAGAAAATAAACCTTTTTAATTCATGAACATGTCCAGTTTTATTAGGAAGCACAACAACGACAATCACTTTCTTCTGTGCATTTTTCTATCTTATTTATTTCTCAGGCATGGTTCTTTAAAGAGGGGTAGCAGGTTCCTTTAACGCTGGGTCATGCCCAGAGTCGCAGCGTTTGTATTTTCCTCCATTGTGGCACTCAGCACACATATTTTATTTCTAAGTTACTTATCTTTATTAAAAAAAATTAAGTATGATTTATATGCAATTAACTGTATATTTAAAGTGTGTTCAACTTGATGAATTTCAATAGATGGTTTCACCCAGGAAACCATCACCACAATCAATGCCCAAACACTTCCATCACCCCGAAAGCCTCACATACTTTTATAACTGTGATATATTCTCTTCTCTTTGGTGCAGAGACCAAGGCCTTATACCACTATTATTTTATCAGCCTTTCTTACTAATACATAAACATCAACTATGTGTAGGGTTACAAACCATTCCGAATTTTCCCAGGATTGAAGGAGGTTCCTAATGTGTGGGTTTTCAGTGCTAAAACTGGAACAGTCCAGGGAAAACTGGGAAGAGTTGCTCATCCTGTGTGGCTTGAAGCTGCCAAGTGCTTTCTGTGCATTAAATCCTCATAACTACCCTGTTGAGAAAGGTACTAATACTATTCTCATGTACCAGTTGGAGAACCAGTGTGCTAAAAGGTTAAGTAACTTGCCCAAAGCTACACAGTTAATTGATAGAGGATTTGAAACTGGGGCTGTCTTGCTCACCATTTTGTTACTCTGCCATTAATGGTAAATGGATTGCTGAGAGGAAGAAGCTACTCACCCCCACTTACCTGGGTTTATGGAGAGATAGCAGTGGAGTTTGGAAATTGACCACATGAATATGGAGTCTACAGGTTGATAAGGAGCAATGACCACACCCACTTTTTGAGTTTTGCCGAGGCCTGGATATTAGGGACTGTTCTGGTTTGTGTAGAGGGTATGCAAGCAGGGTGATGAGGAGTGGGAGAAGTCATGTTTTGTGCACACATATGATTACTCCCAAAACATGACTACATGGAAGAATAGATGGGAAAGTTGTATTCCATTTGCACTTTTCCTTAGAAGTTGCTGGAGAGAATCATACAACCAAGGGGATAGGTTTTTAAGTCATGACATCAAAGCCATAAATTGGTACTCAGTAATGCCCAGCAATCCTGGATGTTTCTAGTGCACTGTCTGAGATGAGCATCACATACTTCATTGCTGCTCAAATCTCCCTCGCCTCTCACTGCACTGATGAAGTATTAAAAGCCTGTTTCAACCACTTTGCCTCAGCCAAGACTTCGTTCTTCCTGTGATCACTTTCTCCAGAATCATCTCTCTCTCCATTCCTGTTTATGCTATTTTTATTAGTATAAAAATATGGCCTAGTTCACACATTTCTCTCCAGTGACTCCCATTTCTCTGCTCTCCTTTACAGCCGTATTTCTCGGATGAGTTGTTCCTACCTCTCACCCCTCCGCACTCTTTAACCACGCCCCCTCCCAATTTAGCTTCTACACCTGAAGTGCCATGGAAATAGTTTCAGTCAAGCTCACCAGTGACCTCCATTTTGCTAAATCCTGTAGATACCTCTGTCTTCATTGTAGTACGTCTTTCAGCAATAACTAAGTTGACTCTCACTCATTCTAAAAAGTCTTCCTTCTCTTGGCTTCTGAAACACCAGTGTCTTCACTAGCCACACCTTTCAGTCATTTTTGTTATTTTCTCTTCTTCAGCATGATCTTTAGATGTTGTGATTCCCCAGGGCTGGCCCTTTTCCTCTCTCCATGCCCTCTGGCTGATGACGACCTATATTTCCATAGACTTAAATGTCATCCTTAATTTCTCTCTCCAGCACTCAAAGGTGTTGATACTGATTGGCCAGCTGTCCAGTTGTTATCTCCACTTAGATGTGTCCCACACTGTGTCAAGAAAGGAGCTCTAGAGTCTATATTCCACCTTTTTAGAACCCAACCTCCCCCTCCCTGATCTTCTTCATCATAGTGTTTCATTATCATACATCTGGTTGCTTAAGCCAGAGAGCCAGAAGCCATCCTTGAATCCCCTCTTTCATCACTCCTAATACACAATCCAACTTCACTTTCCCGCACTTTCTCCAAATCATATCTAAAATCCATTCATAATTCTGCATCTCTCTTTCACCACCTTACTCTGAGGCAGTTCTCTACTTACCTCCTCATTTTTTCATACCTCCTTTTAATTCATTCTCCACACAGCAGCCAGAGTGATTGTCTTAAAACCCAGTCAGATCATATTTCTGGCCTTCAGTTATTTCCTATGTCTTAGAATAAAATCCAAACTCCTGATTATGACTTACAAGGTCCTATAGTATCTAGCCCAGCCTCCCTCTCAGACCTTACCTTGTGCCACTCTCTTATTCCAGCCATGCTTTCAGTTTCAGCCACTCACTACTATCTTTACCAGGGCTTTACTCGATCCAGAATGCTCACCCCGGCTTTTCATTTGGCTGACTCATTCTCTTCTTTCAGAACTGAGCTTAAAGATCATTTTTTCTGAGAATTCTTTCCTGATTACCTTCTTGATTATCTATTCCAGTGCATTGTTGTTTTTTTTAAAAATTGAAATACAGTTGATTTACAAATTGTGTTAGTTTCAGGTATACAGCAAAGTGATTTCAGTTATATACATATATATATAAAATATATATATATATTTTTTCAGATTCTTTTCCATTATAGGTTATTATAAGATATTGAGGGCTTCCCTGGTGGCGCAGTGGTTGACGGTCCGCCTGCTGATGCAGGGGACACGGGTTCGTGCCCCAGTCCGGGAAGATCTCACATGCCGTAGAGCGGCTGGGCCCGTGAGCCATGGCCGCTGAGCCTGCGCGTCCGGAGCCTATGCTCCGCAACGGGAGAGGCCACGGCAGTGAGAGGCCCGCGTATCGAAAAAAAAAAAAAAATTGAGTATAGCTCCCTTGCTATACAGTAAATCCTTGTTGTTTATCTATTTTATATATAGTGGTGTGTATCTGTTATTCCCAAACTCCTAATTTATCCCTACCCCCCCCTTCCCTTTGGTAACCATAAGTTTGTTTTCTGTGTCTGTTTTATAAATAAATCCATTTGTATTATTTTTTAGATGTCACATGTGTGCCATCATATAATATTTGTCTTTGTCTGATTTACTTCACTCAGTATGATAATCTCTAGGCCCATTCATTTTGCTGCAATACTTTTCTTTCTATTACATCACAATTTGAAATTATTTTATTTTTCCCATTTACTTTTTTTTTCTTAAATGCCTCTCTCACTAGAAGACAAGTTTCATGATGTCAGGGCTCATAGTTCACCTTTGTGTCCCTGGTGCTTAGCATACTACCAGCCACGTAGTGGGCGCTCCCTACATTTGTTAAATATGAAAAATGCATCTTCATTACTTTTAGCATAGTTTATGTAATAAATCAAGACGCATATCAGTGGTTTGATTTAATTCAATCTAATAGGTAGACCAGACTTCCCTAAACAATCTTTGCCTCCAGTTAGCTCATTTTATTTATCTCATTTACTTTATGAAAGCATTTTAAATTGACTTTTCTTCACCTTTTTACCTAGGGTATTCTGATAGCAAAGAGAAGATACAAAATTTAAGGTAAGAATAATGCGTGCAGTAGTGGAAGTTGGGAATCTTGGATATTCCTACTTTAATCTGGGCTTTGATCTTTGCTCTTAGAAGTCCTGCCCTGAGACTTTGGGATCTAAATTTTTACTACTTCCTTTTTGCTTTAGGCCTAGATTTATGAAATGCAAATTTAACATGCTGCTCGGTTTTATTCTTGATCCCTAATCCCTCTAGCTTCTTTAGTCCTAAAGTTAAGGTAGAGAATTTGTCTCCCATTGATAGGAAATGCTTATATATTTCTGATTAAAGGGCTTTTTCAGTGAACTGACCCTTCAGCTGATTGAGTACTTACTACATCCGGGTTCTGGGTGGCCACTGGTTTATAGACGTGAACAAGAAACTCAGAATCTACTCTCAGGGCTTTTACAACCCAGCCCAGCTCTTCTTAACTCTGATTGCCTATTAGAATCATCCAGGGCACTTAAGCATACTATTGTCAACCCCAGAGCAAATAAATCAGAATCTTTGGGGATGAGGCCTAACCATAGGTATTGTTCTAAAAACTTTCAAGAAAAAAGTGATTCTGTCCACTGCATACTCTCTAAACCACTAATAATTTTAGACTAAATCTAGATCGTATAGTTATGAAGACAAAATAGTCTGCAGTAAAAAAGTCAAATAAGATCAAATAAAATATTTAATTATCAATGGCTTTATATTTTCTGTGTCAGTATTCTTTATTAGAGCTGAAACTTGAAATGTGGTAATATCAATAGGTAATATTTACATGCAATAATTCATTCTTTATGAAATTATTTGGTTAATGTTCATCTCCACCTATAAATGTAAACTCCATAGAAAATTAGGAACTTGTCTGCCACATTAACAACTGTATCTCCTAGCACACACCTAATTCTTAGTATGCATTTGATATTTGAGGATTGAATGAATAAACGTTCCTTACAGCAGCCCTGTGAGATAGAGTATTTATTCCCATTTTATAGATGAGGACCCTGAGACACTAAGTTTACTAATATACAGCCTCTAGGGGATTTTTGTGTTTTGTTCACTGTTGCATCTCTTGATGCATGGAACAGTATAAACATGTTAAATAGTTCTTGAATGAATAAATGAAAAAAGCAAATCCAACTTACCCAAGATCACATGGGTGGAAAGCAACAGAGGCAGAATTCGAACTCAAGTCTCATTGGATCCATAACACATTCATTTCTTTTACTTTTTGAAATTGTTCAAGCTGACATAATAATTGAAATAATAGTGCAAGGAACAGTAGAACCCTTCATCTATGCGTGTCATTTAATATTTTGTCACATTTGCTTTACCTGTTTCTCTATTTACATACATATTTTTTTTTCTGAACCATTTGTAAAGGTGTTTCAGACATCGTGACATTTCACCTAAACACTTCAGTCTGCACTTCCTCAGAATAAGGACATTCTCTTAGATAACACAATGCCATTTGTATACCTAAGAAAATTCAGATTAATTTGAATTTGTGCAGTTATTCCCCAGACTATTTTCATTACTATTTTATGTTTCCCCTGCCTAGTCAGGACCTGATCAAGGGTCATATACTGCCTTGGTGGCTATCTCTTCAGCAAAGCCTATTCTTTTAACTCTATTCCATGTTGCCTGGGATGCTTAACTCAACTGCATCACTTTATTTCCACAGCCTCATCAGTTTGGCCAACCTCCCTCCCTCGGGGTTAGCAAATACAGCAGGAGAGAGGACACATCCAGAGGAAAACATCTATACCATTGAGGAGAACGTATATGAAATGGAGGATCCATACAAGTATTACTGCTCCGTCAGCAGCGGGCAGCAGTCCTGACAACCCCTGGGCTGTTGTCTTTCAACGCCACCAGATTCACCACTTCCTTTTGGGGTTTGGTGTTATCTTCTTTGAAAACTATGAGATGGCTCACCTGACTGGTTTTAGAGGTTCTGTCCTTGGCCACTGAGCAGAGTTTTTCCATGTTCTAAAGATAAGGAGCTCACCCGAGGATTGAACTGGGACCAGCATTGTACTTAGACAGGCACAACATTACCTCTGTGTTCCCGCCACCCAACTCGGAGGCTGCTAATCAGGGCATTAGAGCTCAAATGGGCTTTTATAGAGAGTAGGAATTCTTAATATGGGGTCTCTGGAATTCCAGATATTCAGTTATATGGTGTGTCCATGAAGCTTCTGAAAATACAGGGGAAATTATGTGCTGAGATACGTGTGTGTCTTTTTCGGTACAGGAAGTCTAAAGGGGCCGCCGATTCTCAAAGAGCTCTGTGAACCGTAGCAGGTTCAGAAACTATTGGAGTAGGAGTAGATGGTCTTGAAGGTTCCCTTTGAGTCTCAAGGTTGATGCTTCTTTGAATGTTGACTCTGTGACAGTAAGTGCCAGTGCACAGTTCTCCTTGGCCTAAGTTAAGAAGACTGCCCAGCAAGGCCTGTGGTGTGGCAGGTGCTCCTGGAGAAAGAGGAAGTATGCTTAGTGTGTGTTGACAGGTTTTGCTTGGGGTGCACTCAGGGGAAGATCTCTGACCAACTTCTCCATTCATGGAGAGAACTGGAACTGTGTTTCTCACAAAAGAAGAAGCAATGACTGGGACACAAATTCTGTTTCCTGGTGGAAAGTAGGTAAAGGGCTCCAGCCATCTGTATTTGTCCCTGTCAGATCCCCTGATGGAAAGACAATGGCCCTTAAGCTTTAGTTCCAAGATGGTAGAGAGTAGGTCTATCTTGCCTATTTGCTTCCTCCCCAGTCTTGGCACAGCTCTGACACATAATACGGATAGAAATTTACTAAACATCTTTGGAGTGAAAAAATTAAAGAAGCAGAAAGGTAGATTCCTGGGAAGACTTTTCCATTGGAGAGCTCAGATAGAGCTTCACTTGTTGGGGAACTCGAAAATACTCCTAAGCTCCCTTTTCTGCTCTTGTCAAGCATCTGCTCTTCTCAGCATCCTCTCCCTTCTCAGACCCTTGGAAGTGTGTTATTGTCTTTTTCCCCCTTTCTGCTGAATGAATCAACAATAGGGACCTGTCGCTGCCTGAAAACTGCCTTCCCCAGGTGATGACTGAGCTGCTACTGCATTGCATGCAGGAGATGTTGGTCACCAAGGATGCAGGCAGCCTGTCTGTTGCAGTGTTTGGGCTGCATCTGGGCAGTATCGGGAAGCACTGGCTTTCTACAGGGAGATCAGTTTGCAAAGTTCCAGGCAGTAGCTTTTAAACAAGCTGAAAAATTAAGTGTTTTAAATTTATGAAATTCTAGAGGGAAGGGACCACAGAAAACATATGAACCAGATTAATGATTCCCCCACAAAAGGGATTCTTATTCTGCAAAAATCTTTACACAAGGATATATATACAAGGGCGATCATTGCAATGGTGTTTGTGAGAGATGTTTTCCATCAGTTGGGGAATAATTGGTTATTGTGGTATGTCAACACACTGGCACAAGTAAAAAAAATTAGGTGGTTTCATCATTGAGCTGTTTTGCTAATGCAACAAACATTAAGTGCTTACTCTGTGCCGGGTTCTCTGGTGCTGGGATCATAGAGAGAGACCAAATAGACACATCCCTGACCCCACAGAACTTCTGATTGATCTGACAGGAAGGATGATTTCATTCAATCAGTCATTCTTTCAGTGAACATTTTTTGTCGACTACTTTGTGCCAGACACTGTTTTAGTTCCTAGAAATATAGCAGTTAAGGAAACAGACAAGATCCCGACTCTCACAGACCTTGTGTTACTTGTCAAAGGAGAAATCTATATTGCTAAGTCAAAAGAAAAAAGAGTTCTAGAATAGTATATATAGTTAATGCTAATTTTTTTTGCCTTTAAATAATCCAGAAGAATATTCCCAAATTAATATGGTTATTCCACAAGGGCAAATAGTCAAAAGATAGTTTCACTTTTTGCTTTTATGTGCTTCTATAATTTGAATTATTTTATCCATTTTTTGTAATAAAAAATAGATTTAAATACTGTAGCAATGTTTTCCTGTCCACCCTCCTCCTCATAGAAAGAAATTAAGACTTGGATAAGTTAAGTTCAAGGTCAAGGCGGGCAGTAGAGTGCGCCAGCACTCTAGACGTGTCTAGAGTGTTCCAGCAGAGATTTAGGCTGCTGTGTGAGAAACCTCCAGCAGAGGTTTTCAGGGTAGGATCCACTCTACATCAATTATTTGTAATACAGAAGATGGCAGAAAGGGTAACAAACTATCAAGCTACCCCAGAGGGTCTGGGCAATGGCAAGTGGTCACTTAATTAAAAACAATGTAAAAAGATTGAATGTGTGGTTTGCTCTTAGAAGTGCTTAGGATTTTTCTCCCAGAGCTCTGCCATAGAGACCCACAGTACAAGAAGAGGCTCCCTGATCTCTTCAGACTGAAAAATTAAGGTCTTACCATGTTTTAACTGCCTATCACTTCTAGTGTTAGAATTCCCCAGGCAGAAATTCCAAGTGGTTTAACCTGTCACTAATTTATTTGGGGGCATCCCTTCATGCCTAGTCCCATATAAATTTAATTCTCATTTAAGTTTGAATTAAAAAAAAACTGAATACAAATTAATTTTCTGTCCAGATTTCTACCGAGAAAGTCTTTCTAGAGGTAAGTAGAGATGCCCTTCGTGCTGTAATTTTTAAGATTTTTGTCATCCTTTTCTGGGGCTCAGTTGGGAAGTGGGAAAAAGGAGAGGGGCAGCTGGAACACTTGGTTGGAGGGTTCTCAAGCTTCAGGAGGGCTCAGATTTTGGCCTATTTTCAGTGGAAAACCTATGCAGTGGAGCAATATGAGTTTCAGGATTCTAGATCCTCTAATATCTTTTTTTTCAGTTGTATTGACTAATTATAAAGGTCATTCCAAGTCACTCTTTTAGTAGTAGTAGTTTTCTTTTGTAAATTCTTAGTCAAACTCCTTCTGCTTATGGTGTGACTCTTTTTCCAGAGAAAGCAGTGATGTTTAAAGAAAAAAAAAGTTATTTAAGCTATTCAGGTGTGGTGGTGGCACTGGGACATCTGTTTAAATACCCACATTATTTTAATATAATTGTTTTGTGGGTGGGTCACCTTTGGAAAATATTTTATTATAGCTTTATAGTCTATACTTAACAACCTGCTTCATGATAAGTTGACATGTCCTTTGTAATTTCTACATTTTGAAATTGTACTTTTTCATGCATTTTACACCTAGTTTGTGTAAAATAGAAATATTTCACACTCCAATGCAGTGTTATCTTCTTTTGGTCAGTTCTGAAATATCCTTATATCCATATATCTATATCGAATCTGTTTTAAATTTTATTACCCAGTTTTACTTGCCATTCCTGTTCACTTGCACGCAGAATTTAGTTTTTATTCTGGAAACCCTTAAGTAAAAAGTAACAACTGTAAAAATATAGGTGAAGGTTGCTATACTAATAATGTAGATTTTTTATTCATTTCTTTATCCCAAAGTTCACCACAAGATCTTAGCAAAAATCTCTTGACCTTAATCTGAGGGCTGAAGCAAGGAGCCAATGGTGAGGGGCTTTGAAAGCTGCCAGCTGCCCAGGCCTCAGTGAAGTCCTCAGAGGGGTGCTGCCTTTCCTGTTCTCTCCAGCAAGCCTCCTACTCCAACAAAAATTCCTGGTAGCTAAGCAGCAGCCAGACAGCTTCTAACCACCAGGGAAGAAAGGAGTTTTCTGAATAGATGGAATTTCAGGTGAGAACTAAGAAATATGACATTTAGTTATCCTAGCTGCCTTATTTCAAGCAAATGTGTTTACAAGGAACTCTGGGTGGGCAAGCTAACTTGGAGTCAATTGCTTTACAGTACGTTGAGACTCCGAGTAAGAATCTCTAAGCAGAAAATACATCTTGTTAGAGTGCTTGTTTCCCTTTTTTTTTTTTTTAGGTTTTTATTTTGAAATAATTTGAGATTTGCCGAAAAATTGCAATGATAGTACAAAGAGTTCCTGTATTCAGCAGTTTTTTCAGTTAACAGCTTATATAACAATGGTACCATTCGTCAAAACTAAGATCTTAACATTGGCACGTGACTACTAACTAAACTACAAATTTTGCTTGGATTCCTACTACTGGCTTTTAAAATTATAAATTAAGTGCTTTTTGAAAAATAGAGTAGAGGCTAAATTAAAGGTGTAAGTCCCTATTCCGTGTCCTCTCTATCAAAATTTCTCCCCAGTCCTACTCCCCAGGAACAATCCTTCTAGGCCAGCACTGTCCAGTAGAAATACAGTGTTGTTGTTGTTTTTCATTTTAAGTCTTCACAATCCAGTGAGTGTTTTCCATTTAGAGCACATCTCCATTCTGACTAGTCACATTTTAAGTGCTCAACAACCACATGTCGCTATTGGCTCTAGAATTAGCAAAGTTCTTGGCCATTCTCTATTTTTTCTCTCATATACAGACACACACACACACACACACACACACACACACACACACACACACACACGCACACACGGTAACCTAATTTCTTCCACTGCTTATAGAAGGCCATCGCTCCATGTCAGAATGGGACAATAGCCTTTACTTAGATAGCTATGTAGTACTAAGTAGAACAAATGTGCATAACCTATTAAATCACTTTCGCAAGCATAGATGTTTAGTTGGGTTTTTTCCCCCCCTCATTTCAAATAAGGCTGCAAGGAACATCCTTTATTCAAAAACCTATGTGCATTTGTTTACTTCCAATGTATATGATTCTGGATATGGAAATGCTGTGTCAAAGGATGTGATTGTATTTGAAGTATCATGACAATAGAACAGTAGTATATATATACATATATATATATTTTAACATCTTTATTGGAGTATAATTGCTTTACAATGGTGTGTTAGTTTCTGCTTTATAACAAAGTGAATCAGTTATACATATGCATATGTTCCCATATCTCTTCCCTCTTGTGTCGCCCTCAGAACAGTAGTATATTTTTGAACAAATATACCAGTCAGTGTATTACTAAATGCATATTATCTTTCTCAAGGCAGTCATTTTAGAAAGCAATTTATTTCAACAGTGTTCCTTTCACTCAAAGTAATTTGGTTTTGGTTTTTGAAATTTGACTTAAGAATCAGTTTAAGCTAAAATAACTAGGCCAAGTGACTCTCGTAGGCCTTATTCCTTTGTAGTCACATTTAATATTTATTCACTCATTTATTTCCTCCCTCCCTACTCCCCTCCCTACATTCCATCCATCCAGTTCCACTTTTGCTTTCCTAATAGTTTGTTCTCCTCACACAGCAGCCTAAGTATTTTCTTTTTCTTTTTTAAAACTCATCAACCAGGTTCAATTACTCTGTTATTTAAAACCTTTCAACAGCTCCACCAGCGCCTGAATTTCTTCTGACCTCACCAACCCCTCCTTTTTTTTTTGTTTCATCCACACTGGTTTCCTTTCTGCTTCTAGAACAGACCAAGTTCTTTCCGGTTCCAGCACCTTTTTTAGTGAACTTGTGTCCCTCTGTTTAGAATGCTTCTTTCAGACTGTTTGCAGAGCTGCCTTTCTCATCTTTGAGAAATATCATCTTAAATATCATCTAAGAGCTTTCCCTGAACACCCTATCAAAAGTGCCAACCTGCCCATCTCTATTCTAGTTTATTCCCTGCGTAGTTTGTTTGAATCTGAAATTCTAATTGTTTACATTTTTGTGATTTGTCTCCCCCAACCCTCAACTGGAAAGTAACTGTCACTTATCTTATATCTTAAGGACCTAGTGCAATGCTTGACCTGTAGTGGGTGCCAAATAAATATTTGTAGATGGATTGAATGAATGAATGTATGCCTGCTCTACTGCAGACTCAAGCCACAATACAGGCACCACAGATACTACAAAGATTTGTTTTTCCTTCAAGGAAGTCAGAGTCCATCAGGACAGCATGGTGGCCAAGCAAATGATTATAATAAAAGGCAATAAGCTTTGGCAGACCTGCATACTAGATTCTGAGTGATGCAGAAAAGCAGTTTTTGGTGATTTCTTTTTCTTTTTCCTGAAAATACTAACTCTTGTCTTCACCACTTCTTTAATTTAGCTCTATAAAATTCCAGCTGACTCTCATTGAATAAGGATAGCCTGGCACATAGCAGACACTCAATAAATATTAATTGGGTGAATGAATTAAGTGATACAGGTGACATGGATTCCAACAGCGGACCTCCAAAAAACATATAGTGACCCAATGTATTTTCTGCTTTGTAGAAAAACATGCGATTTGCAGTGTAAGCCCTTGTATATTTATTAAAGCATTATTTTATAATCGTTCACCTTTCTGGAGGCTTGGTGATGTCTGAATGTTGCTTTAGGCAACTTAAATTGCTTTCTTTTCTGTCTATCTGGGATAAAGAAAAGGATGGTTGTAATTAGGCTGTGAAAAACATATTACACAAATGTGAAAGACTTCCACTTTTGTAAGAACCTGCAGTTTTGGGACGTGTTTTTTGTTTTCTTTAGTCAAAACCCTTTACGTGTATTATACAAGCAGTACATTGGTACATTCTTGTTGTAAAATGCTCAAATGATACATAAATATATAGCCTTCAACTGAAAGTCCCCCTTGCCTCAGCATGCTTCCCTACCACAGAGGACACTGAATAGTCTGATAGGTATCCATATACATCTTTCCTGTGACTTTTCCATACAGGTACATATGCATGTACATACACTGTCATTCTGTCACAGTGTTTTACAAAAACGCGTTCCCATGAAATAGATTTCCCATGAAATAGAATTGTTTTTCTCACTTACTATTTATTGGAAATAGTTCCATGTGAGTGTCCCAATAAAATGTCGACATTCTTTATCAACATAGATAGTTAACAAGCAGAGGGTTCTGTCAACATTGTGGTAAGTCCCAATGCTCACCACCAACAGGGTGCCTTGACAAAGGTTTTGACAGAGCTCAGCATACATTTTCAATAATTGCTACTAGCACAGGAGTTCAACTGGTGCCCAAGTCATGCGGTGGTCTTGGTTTGGGAGACTGCTGAGACCTTTAGAAAATTCCCCTAACCCTATCTGATAAAAGCCCAATGCTATTATGGTTTTTTGATCCACCCATCTTCCCTAAAATGGTTGTAGAGGAAATGGCTCACAATCATGTGTTATTGCAGCAAGGCACACTGGCTAAAACTGAAAGTTTTCATCCCAAAACAAATCTGTTGTCAGTGTTTTTAAGTAGAAAACATTGTTTTGGTTTTGGGAAGGAAGGAAAAGGACCCATCATCTCATAAGTTCTTGGGGAGACGTTCTGCTTTACACAAGGCAGTGCCCTCTAGCTGTGTGAGCAGGAGCTCAGCTCACATTCCATTTTCTGGCATCCTTGTCACTCACAACTTCAAAACCCCAAGCATCAATGGACATGGTATTAATATCTGATATACAATTTATATCATGGTATATAAATTGTATCGGGGCACAGTGTAGCTCAACTCCATTCTTTTTTTTAAATTGAAGTATAGTTGATTTACAATATTGTGTTAGTTTCAGGTGTACAGCAAAGTGATTCAGTATATATATATTATATATGTGTGTGTATATATTTCAGATTATTTTCCATTATAGGTTATTACAAGATAATGAATATAGTTTCCTGTGCTGTACAGTAAATCCTTGTTGCTTATCTATTTTATGTATAGTAGTGTGTATCTGTTAATCTGACACTCCTAATTTATCCCCTCACTTTCCCCTTTGGTAACCCTAAATTTATTTTCTATGATGACTTCATTCTTACTGAAGGTGGTGACTTGTTTTCCTAAACTTTCAAGGGTAGAGACTCTGGGTTTTCTTTGTCTACTTAGACTGTTCCATTGCTTAGTATGCTGTGCTCGATAAATATTTGGTGAAATAATATTTGTTGAGGGAGAAGAACCTGGCTTTCACTTCTGCATCTGCCCTGAGTGACTTCTAAGGGTCCTCTTCTCTATTCCTCTCTTTGGTCCTCAGTTTATTCACATATAAATCAAGGGGTTTGGCTTCAGGTAGTCAAAGGTCCCTTCATGTATAAACAGTCTCAAAGTCCATATGACTTTTCAGGCCTAGAGTCCGACCCCAAATTAAGACCTGTATTGAATATTTTGAGAACATCCTACATCAAAAATAATAAAAATACCTAGGAATAAAACTGCCTAAGGAGGTGAAAGACCTGTACTTGGAAAACTACTGAAGATGACACAGATGGAAAGTTATGCTGTGTTCTTGGATTGGAAGAATTAATATTGTTAAAATGACCATACTACCCAATGCAATCTACAGATTCAATACCATCCCTACCAAAATACCAATGGCAGCTTTCAAAGAGCTAGAAACTATTTAAAAATTTATATGGAAATATGAAAGACCCCAAATTGCCAAAACAGTCTTGAGAAAGAAGAACAGAGGTGGAGGAATCACACTCCCTGACTTCAGACTATACTACAAAGCTACAGGAATCAAAACACTATGGTATTGGTTCAAAAATAGACACATAGATCAATGGAAGAGAAGAGAGAGCCCAGAAATAAATCCACACACTTATGGTCAATTAATCTATGATAAAGGAGGTAAGAACATACAATGGAGAAAAGACAGTCTTCGATAAGTGGTGCTGGGAAAACTGGACAGCTACATGTCAAAGAATGAAATTAGAACATTCTTTAACACCACATACAAAAATAAACTCAAAGTGGGTTAAAGACCTCAATGTAAGACCGGAAACCATAAAAGTCCCAGAGGAACACATGGGCAGAACACTCTTTAACATAAAACATAGCAATATTTTCTTGCATCTGCTCCTAAGGCAACAGAAATAAAAGCAAAAATAAACAA
Source organism: Orcinus orca (assembly GCF_937001465.1). Lineage (NCBI taxonomy): Eukaryota > Metazoa > Chordata > Mammalia > Artiodactyla > Delphinidae > Orcinus > Orcinus orca. The sequence continues at coordinate 52,686,293 of NC_064561.1, forward strand.
ATGGGAACTAATTAAACTTAAAAGCTTTTGCACAGCAAAAGAAACCATTACAAAACAAAAAGACAACATAGTGAATGGGAGAAAATATTTGCAAATGATATGACCAATAAGGAGTTAATATCCAAAATATATAAACAACTCATACAACTCAACATCAAAAAAACAGCCATATTTAAAAATGGGCAGAAGACCTGAATAGACATTTTTCCAAAGAGTACATGCAGTTGCCCAATGGGCACATGAAAAGATGTTCAACATTGCTTATTATCAGGGAAATGCAAGTCAAAACCACAATGAGGTATCACCTCACACCCATCAGAATGGCTATTGGCAAAAAGAACAACAACAAAAATGTTGGTGAGGATGTGGAGAAAAGAGAACACTCATACCCTGTTGGTGGGAATGTAAATTGGTGCAGCCTCTGTGGAAAACAGTATGGAGGTTTCTAAAAAACTAAAAATAGAACTACCATATGACCCAGCAATTCTACTCCTTAGTATAAATCTGAAAAAAAAAAAAACCAATGATTCAAAAAGATAACATGCACCACCATATTCATAGCAACATTATTTACAGTTGCCAAGATATGGAAGCAACCTAAGTGTCCATCAGCAGATGAATGAATAAAGAAGATATGGTGTGTGTGTGTGTGTGTGTATATATATATATACACACACACACACACAATGGAATACTACTCAGACATAAAAAATAATAAAATTTTGCCATTTGCAACAACATGGATGGACTTGGAGGGTATTATCCTAAGTGAAATAGGTCAGACAGTGAAAGACAAATACTGTATGATATCACTTATATGTGGAATCTAAAAAATAAAACAGACTAGTCAATATAACCAAAAAGGAAACAGACTCACAAATATAGAGAACAAACTAGTAGTTACCAGTGGAGAGAGGGAAAGGGGGAGGGGAAATATAGGGGTAGGAGATTAAGAGGTATAAACTATTAGGTATAAAATAAGCTACAAGGATATATTGTACAACACAGGGAATGTAGCCAATATTTTATAAGGACTCTAAATGGATTATAACCTTTAAAAATTGTGAATCGCTGCATTGTACACCTGTAACTTATATAATATTGTACATCAAATATACTTCAATAAAAAATAAAAGCAGCCTAGCAGAGAACAAATACTGTTGCAGCTCACTAAGATCTCCTGGTAATCTATTTAGTAAGCGGATCAAATCCAGCAAAAAGACTGACAGACTGGAGAAGCTTGACTTTTAAAGATACTTCCCAACATTCTTATGTAAAGGTGTGGCAAAGAGATAAGGAATAGAATTCCATCTTTATCCGTAAAGAGAAAAGAGAAGGAATCAGTGACAGACCACCAGAGGAGCTGGAAAACTACCTCCTAACTCACTGGTAAGTAAATCCTCTAGAAACTTATGCTGAAGAGAAAACTGGAACTTTGCTGCTTGAACTTTCTCGGTATTATATGGGGTCTTAGGACAATGATGACTGAGCCAATAGAAATTGGGGTAACTCATATAAAATAGATTTGGGTTTCTTGGGAGATAGGTTCTCATTTAAATGGAATCATGGACTTACACTTCGGAATTGTTGAAGCTTTTCCTGGGCAACATCATTGAGGGGAGCAGAGGGGAAAAAGAAAACTCAGCATAATGGAGTGGTACCTTTGGAGGAAGACATTCTTATTGAGGCTCTCTTGAAAGCTGTGTGGGGAATTCCCTGGTGGTCTAGTGGTTAGCACTCCGAGCTTCCACTGCAGGGGACATGGAGTCGATCCCTTGTCAGGGAACTAAGATCCTGCATGCCACGTGGCAGGGCCAAAAAAAAAAAAAAAAAAAAGAAAGCTGTGTGACTTAAAGTCAATGCATCCATTTGCTGAGCCTCTCATCTGTTAGATGGGTGTTATACAATATCATGGAAATGGGAGTATGTGTGTCTGGAGCATAGCTATATTAGCAGTTTTGTTCATCGACGTCTGTGATTTGTACATTTAAAATATGTGTTAAGTATGAAGGAGGAGCCTAGTATTGGCTTCTGACTTTTGCAGATTTGGTAGTATTCTTGTATGTGTTAGAAACTTGACCTTGCAAAGATTAGCAAGTACAAAAGTTTGACTTGGTTGGAGTTTTGTGAGGCTTGGCATAGAAGGGTATGGCCAGTTTGGGAAGGTGGGCAGCTATTAGAGTTTGGAATTTGGCCTTGGGGAACCATTAAATGCTTGAAGGTGGGAAAGATAATTGATTGGATTATTTAGATACTGGAGAAGGTTTAAAAAATAGCTATCCTCAGATGTGGGTTCTCCCCCACAGCCGGCAGCTGCAGGTAGCTGGAGAGCGTGGGCTGCTTGGGCTGGTCTTGCTTTCATGACCCCTACATCCAGTGGCAGCTCAGTGCTTCCACATGGTCATGCTTGAGTCCCTAGTCCGATGTTCTGTTCCTGGTCATGTCAAAGCAGCATTCCCTAATTGGACTGTGAATTCTGTCCCTCTATTGCTCCACACATTTTACCTCTCCCAAATCAATACTTCTTCTTCCCCTGAGTCATCTCCAGATAATATAAACATGCTGTTATTTTTATCATCTTAAGAAAACTTTCTCTTGACCCTACTTCCAAACTTCCCCTTCCTTATTATTATTATTTTTTGGATGCAAAACGCCTTGAAAGAGTTCCCTGTCTTCAATTTTTAATTGTCTTTTGACTTTCACCTTCCATTAAACCTTTTTCCTGAGATGTAACATACATAGGGAAAGTGAACAATCATTCAGCCACTCTTCACCGAAACTGCTTTGATCAAGGTCATTAATGATTTCCATGTTGCTCTGTCCTATAGGCACATCTCATCCCTTTTGCCTTTGCAGCGTTTGATTCGTGATCATTGCCTCTTTGTTAATGCATTTGCTTTATTTGGCTGCACAAGGATCCCATTTACTTTTTACTTTTCCTCCTGCTTCCTTGGTTTGCTTCTGTGTGTGTGTTGGCGCCTCTTCCACCTCCACCTTTTGCAGAAGGCCCCAGGACCTAGTCCCTAAGCCGAGGGCATTCCCTGAGCATCAACTCTGGTTCACGGCTTTAAAATCCCATTTCTATGCCGATGACTCTCAACTATGTACCTTGAGCCCAGACCCCTCTCCTGGACTCTTAACAGTCTCCACTTGGGTGTCTGAGAAATCTCAAACTCAACATGTCCAAAATCCACAGTGTTTCCTTCCAAACTGTGTTACACACAGCTTCCCCTGTCTCAGCTGGTGGCACCTCCAGTCTTCCCAGTTGCTCAGGCCAAAATCGCTTGCAGTCATCTTTAGGCTGCTACTCCACACCCTGCAGGAAATCCTGCTGTTTTGAAACATCCAGAGCCTGAGCTGCTCTCCCCTCCTCTCTCCTGAAATACTGCAATAGCCTCCTGACAGGTCCTCATGCTTCTCACCCTAGCAGCCCCAGCACTCCTTCTCAGAGGTGAGCCTGACCCCATCACCCCACTGTGCCTGCACTGGGGCTCATTTTCCTGTGGAGTAAGCAGCGGGAAATTCATGTTTGCTGCCTGAGCCTGTGCCTCAACTGGGACGTATCCTTCTAAGGGTCACAAAATTGACTCTAAAGAGTAGCGATTGATGGAGGTTGAGTAGCTCAAATTAAAAAACAAAAAAATCCATTGTGCTGTTTGGGAGCCTTTAGGACATAGTGGGGGCTCTCGTGGGAGATGGGCTTGTCAGAAAATCCAATCCTATGGAATTGTACAGTTAATTCACATCTCAGAGCCTTGGTTCTGTGTCCCTATCTTGGCGCTCGCTCATCATTTCCTCCACTTAAAACACCCTCTGCCCCTTCCCCATTCTCCAGCTGTGAAGCTCACATGTCACTTTTTAAAGAGATTTCCTCCCATTCCTCCCTCTCACCCCCTCAGTCAGTGAACAGTCTCTCCCCGTGCCTTTGTGCTTCCATAATTTATTCAGTCGATACCTATTGGGTCCCTAAAAAGTTTTCAGGGATAGAGCAGAGAATGAAAGGGGGAGGCCTGCCTTGAAGGGGTTTATGGTCTAGTGTTGAGTGCTGTCCAACACAGTAGCCATGATTGGCTATTTAAACTTAAAGGTAAATCAAGTTAAATGGAAAAAAATTAATTCCTTAGTTGTACTGGCCACATTACAAGTGCTTGCATGACACCCATATAGAATAACTCCAGCATCACAGACAGTTCTATTGGATGTCACTGTACAAGAGGGAAGAGAGATGGAACTCATGCGCACACATACACACACACACACACACACATACATACACACATGTACACAATATATATCACAGGAAACAAGGTAATAAATGTAGAGAACTGAAACAGTCACTGGTTAGCTACTTTAGATAGAGGGACCTGGGGAATGTCTGAGAAAGTGACACTTAAGCAGGGATCAGAATGAAGGGAAGAAATCTGAAAATGATGGGGTGAAGGAATGGGGATCTAGGCAGAACACTGGTCCTAAAGTAAGGATACATTTGAAGGAAACCCATGTGGCTGGAGGCCTGTGGGCAGGGAGAGAGCGGTAGAAGAAATCTGAGATGTTGGCAAGGGCCAGATCACTGGGGCTTTGTAAATCTGGGTAAGGAGTTAGATTTTTTTTTTCCTGAAAGAAACATAGGAGGGTTGTAAGTTGAGGAGTGACAGAGTCTGATTATATATTTATCGTTTACATCATTCTGCTCAATTTTATTAGTTGCTTACTTACCTGTGTCTCTGCCTGATTGCACAATTCTGGATTTTTTTCATCCTTGGTGTGTTGAATCATGCCCTGTTAGCCTCAATATATTAATAATAAGTGTGGTAGAATTGAATTAAATTAGAAAATTTTTATCACTGATCTACTGGGCTTTGGCCAAGTCTGAGAGTATAACAAAAGTAGTCATAAAATGTTTTGTCTCCCAAATAAATAAGGCATGGCCTATTTTTGCATGAGGCATTTCAGAATTTTTCCCCCCGACCTTCGGTGGTGATTGAAGTGGGGTCAGTAGTGTCCCCTCCAAGTGTATAAAGGCAGAGAACAAGATGAAAGCAGGTATCCAGAAATATGCTTATTCCTTGGGAGAATGCCTCTTGTTACCTAGTTGAATTCAAGTGCATGGCATCGTAAAGCTAGGAGGCCTATTAAAGACATATGGTCATACCTCTTGGTTTTATGAAAGAGGTGATTTTCAGCAAATAGTTCAGGGGACAGCCTGTGTGAAGGCCCAGCAACAGGAGGGGGCTTGTTTTCAAGTAGGTGGAGGAAGGTCTAAGGCAGGGGCCTCCTCCAACCAAGGCCTTCTTCAGAGACTGAAGCTCCCCCAGGCAGGGCTGGTGCAGGGGCAAGCTGGAGAGGGCATGCGCTAAGGTGAAAGTGTGGTACAGGCCGCGTGTTGCCATCTTTTTTTTTTTTTTTTTTTTTGCGGTACGCGGGCCTCTCACTGTTGTGGCCTCTCCCGTTGCGCAGCACAGGCTCCGGACGCGCAGGCTCAGCAGCCATGGCTCACGGGCCTAGCCGCTCCGCGGCATATGGGATCTTCCCGGACCGGGGCACGAACCCGTGTCCCCTGCATCGGCAGGCGGACTCTCAACCACTGCGCCACCAGGGAAGCCCTGACATCTCATTTTATTTCACAAAACACAAAAAGCTGAGTTCTCACGTGAGCTCTCTGGATTTTTAATTTTGGCTATTAATTAAGAAATAAAATTTTAAACACTGTGTACAAAGTACTTCTGCAGGCCAGATATAGTCTTTGGGCCTCCAGTTTACAGCATCAGGCTTTAGGCCTCTTCCGAGTTCAGAGGCTGCTAGAGAGCAGGGTTCACGTTTCTGGGCAGTACAGGACCCATGACCGCAGGATGCCAAGGCCATCGTCAGCTTCTCCAGGAAGCCTGTCATGAGCTGCGAGAAGCCTAGAAACGGAGCACCAGTGCCTCCCTGAGAGGAAATTAGTGAATCTTTAGACCAGAAGGAGAGTTAATGAAACACTAGCCAGGCTTATACTTGTTTGTATGGTTTAATGATTAAGATCAAAAGTCAGAAGCCCTCATCTGGAATCTAGGCTCATTTAACCTCTGGAAGCCTCAGCTTCCTCTTCCATGAATGGGGTTAATAACAGCACCTGCCTAAGGGGTTCTGTGAAGATTAAATTCATGTGGGTGCTTGACACAGAGGCTGCTACACAGTATATTCTCCAAAAACCTTAGCTAGTATCAGTGCATATTTAAGTTTAGTTTAAGTTCTCCCACAGCCCTTTTGCTCATAAAGAAAAGTCTCTGAGGGAGATAGAGCAAGTATTTTTAGTGCTATTTTCCAAAGGAAGAAATCAAGGCTTGGAGGAACTCCATAACTCACAGAGATACCCAGCTTTGTAAGTGGCAGAGCTGGGATCTGAACCCAAGTCTAGTCCACACTCTGCTTCCTGAAACATTCTCCTGATATCACTCAGTAAGATGTGGTCTGCGACATTGCATCCTGTAGCATGAATGGTCAGGTATAATGATTTGCAGTTTTGCTTAATTCTTGCGTCATCTAAAGAATGTCGCTCCCCACCTGGCTCTACAAGAATTGAGTCAGTAGCCACTACAATCGCTGACCTTCAACACACCCTGAAAGGAGTTTGGAGCAGAGATCAGGAATGAGGCACTTTATGCTTTGTGGAGACTGGCAGAACAGGCCTTCAGATAGATATCTTTAAGAGAAAATTTTATGAATCCAAAATTTTTTCATCTTTCCAACCTTAGAAAAGCACTAAAATCATTAACTGAAATAGCTGTTCCTTGTGACTAGCAACCTTCTACCGACTGCACGGCTCCAAAATCACAAACATGCCGACCTCCCCTCCCCCCAAGGCCACCTCTTTGGAGCAGTTCCTCAGAGCTCTCTGAGAGGCTTGTCTCCTGGTCCTCATTAAGTCCCCCAAAAAAACAGAAACTCACGGGCACATTGTACATTTTTGTTTTAGTTGACAGTTTTGAGGACCATGAAGGGATGCAGAGCAGACTTCTGTCCTTTGCCTGCACTTAGGACCCAGAGCCCTTGGTACCAGCGGGACCCATTGCCCTTCTGTCTGTCTGCCTCCTCAGCGTCTCCAGATGAATTTGAGTAGGCCTTTCTGGTTCTCAGATCTCCTGATAATCGGTGGATGATCCTGAGTTTTATTTGGTGGTGTATAATAAGTACCTGCCCCTAACTGTCCCCACCCCCACCCAGTTGAAAGATATTGGAGGACTTTGGTTGAAAGAGACTGGAGCAGTCTGGACTGGGTGATTAGGTGGGAAGCTGGCCTAAGGGCTTTCCTAAAATAGGGGCTTCAGAATGTCAGCCTACATCTTTAAAGAATTCTGACTCTAAGGGAACAAGTCCTTCTAGGAGAACCTTGCATTTCTCTCCCTGTGACTTGAGATGTAAATGTTCTAGCAGGGCTCTCAGGATCCATTATCTTATCTAGACCATCTTCAATTCCTGAAACTGAGAAAAAAGGGGGAAAGGCTTTTTAAAATACCAGCAAGTAAACAACTTATTCCAACTGTTATTTAAAAACTAGTGAGTTTTATATTGTAATAACTGATTTGTAACTAAGTTTTTAAGATGAAGCTACATGTCTGTGTGTGCCTTATAGATATGATAGGTCTCTACCTCTGGAGAGTATTACCAAAACTAATTTGGAAATGAGCTCTATTTAATTGACTTAAAGGAAATTAAGTGCTTATATAAATTCTCAGAAATATATAATAAACTAGCCCAGATGAATTTTAGGTTCATGTGAACTGGGAAATATTCAGTATTAAATTAATATTTGGTATAAAAGTTAGAGCTTGTTGGTTTAATTAATATAGACATGTCTTTAGAGCCATCAAAATAAATATAATACTTTTATTGTACCTAGATTTACTAGAATAAGTTCTTATATCTGTCAGCAAGAAAAATAACTTGGTATGATGAAATTTTTTATAAGTCTATTAAATGTAAGTGAGATAAGAACTTTTAGGTAAACTCTTTAGAAATAATTATGTTTTAGGAATGTCTACTTGAAAATAGTCTCTCTAGATATTTGGTAACTTGAAACTTTAGAATTTTGCTAAAATAAGTTAAATGATGGAAATTTATTAAATATTGATGTCCTTCCCAAATAAAATAAGGTAACTGGAACATTATTTACTGAACATAGGCATCATTTTGCAGAGAAATTAAAGATATTTAGGACTATTAATAAACATATTTGGTGCCACATACATTTGGAGACATTTTCTTTAAGAAATCACGTTTCTTAGAAATTATAAGTAGTATTTAAAGTTTGCCAATCTATAGAATGCTAATGTAAAAGACAGTTCATAATTGCTTACTTCTTAGTTTTCACTAGAAATTAAGGTTTTTAAAAGTTGAGAATTCTAATTACTGTATGTAATTAGACTACTAAGTTAATACGGAAAACATCTTTGTATGCAAGAAAAAAGAAGGTGTAAGAAATAGAAATGTATTTTGTTAAGGAAAAAGAAAATAATTTTGTCCTAATGCTAGTTATTTCTAAATGGGAAAGAAGAGACAAATTAATATGGGTATAGAAAATTTTAGAAGGTTTGAGAGAAAAAATAAGAAACTTTAGAGGGGAATTTTTTTGTATGGTCAGAACTAAGATTAGAATAAATTTAACTGAGCAAATGAATTTCAGTATTAAAGGTAAAATGGTACAAAACCTGATTTTGTTTTTTTCTGTATTAAGAGGGGAGTGTTTTCTTAGAATATGGATCTGCTTTTTATAACAGATTGTAAATTTTCTTTATGTTTTAAGTAATTTGTAATAACTTTCTGTATTTGCCTTTGAAATCTTTTATTGTCTCTTGATTAAGTGAATGAGTATTGTTTCACAGTGACCTATGATGCCAAGTGTTTTAAAGTCTTTTGATATTTTTGGCAAACTTCCCAAAGATCACATTCTGATTGAAGTTTATATTTGACCTCTAGCTAACTTTGAGGTTTTCCAAAAGGCCCTGGAATACCTCAAGGGAATTGTTTTCTCTCCTTAACAGAGAAATATTAAACTAATTAGGCTTATTTGGTATGTTAAATTACATGGAAAGCATTTCAAATGAATTGTGATAAACATTCTTAGGCTATATTTTAGGGGGAAATGTTATTAATATAGATATTCTAGAAATTATTGGAATTCCTAAAAACCTGGTATGTCTTAGTAAAATGTTATCAGTCATAATTGATTATTATCTTAAAATGTTATGAAACAAATTTCTTTGCCAATTGCATCACTATCAGATCTTTTTTTTTTTAACTTTTTATTTTATATCAGAGTATAGCCAATTAACAATGTTGTGGTAGTTTCAGATGCACAGCAAAGCAACTCAGCCATACATATACGTGTATCCATTCTCCCCCAAACTCCCCTCCAGGCTGCCACATAACATTGAGCAGAGTTCCTTGTGTTATACAGTAGGTCCTTGTTGGTTATCCTTTTTAAATATAGCAGTGTGTACATGTCAATCCCTAACTCCCTAACTATCCCTTCCCTCCACCCTTCTCCCAGGTAACCATAAGTTTGTTCTTTATGTCTGAGTTTGTTTCTGTTTTGTAAATACTTTCATTTGTATCATTTCTTTTTAGAGTTGCATATAAGCAATATCATATGATATTTCTCTTTCTCTGTCTGACTTACCTCACTCAGTATAACAATCTCTAGGTCCATCCATGTTGCTGCAAATGGCACTATTTCATTCTTTTTAATGGCTGAGTAATATTCCATTGTATGTATGTACCACATCTTCTTTATCCATTCCTCTGTCAATGGACGTTTAGGTTGCTTCCATGTCTTTACTATTGTAAACAGTGCTGCAATGAACATTGGGGGTGCATGTATCCTTTCGGACCATGTTTTTCTCCGGATATATGCCCAAGAGTGGGATTGTAGGGTCATATGGTAGCTGTATTTTTAGTTCTTTAAGGAACCTCCATACTGTTCTGCATGGTGGCTGTACCAATTTACATTCACACCAACAGTGTAGGAGGGTTTCCGTCTCTCCACACCCTCTCCAGCATTTATTGTTTGTGGATTTTTTGATGATAGCCATTTTGACTGGTGTGAGGTGATATCTCATCGTAGTTTTTGCAATCAGATCTTTAACCATGCCTTTTAAAATCTTTGTCATTCATAGACAGTTATTGTTTGATTCTGATGTCTTTGCAAAAATGTTTCATCTTAAAGAAAATTCATAGAAAGGACTTTTGACAAGCACAGGCTTGTAAAACTCTTCATAAAACTGTTAACAAAAGATCGAAAATTACATAGGACTCAGTGAACTGATCAATATGGTTATAATTTTTTTTCCGAAATATTACTGCCTTTTTTTTCCTGAAATATGACTGCCTTTTAATCTGTTTTCCAGATATAAGGAAACCTTTCCCTTTAAACTAATTATGACTTACAGTAATTTGGTAAATGATACCTTCGTAAGCAGAACTGAAACATTTATCTTTTCTTTCTACCTGATTCCTCCAAAACTGTAAACCCTTATGTTACTAGCAGCCTTATCAAGTGAATAAGGGAGGCCACCTCCTGATAGATGCAGGAATCTGAAGATATTTTGGGACCTTGAGAAGAGAGGAATTCACCCAAATCTGTAGATATTGTAGGTGGGATCTGATGGCAAGCCCATGGGATGGCTTTTCTGGCCTTGAGAAGCCTTTAAAAAATTCAATCTGAGATTCTTTATAAAAAGTTCCAGCAAAGCCAATTTTAAAAAAGAGCCCGTATGATCAGTTACACTTATGTAAATAATCAGGCCAAGTTTATTGAAACCAGACTTATTTTTGCCAACAAATTACTCTTAATTTGGCTGTATTTGATAGAAATCAGGGTAATTTTAGAGAGAAAAATTATGTTTCAGTGGATATTAAATTCTAGTGTTGTTAATTGAGGTCTGTGTTTACTTCCTAAGACTCACTTACCAGATAGGCCCCTGTTGTTAATGTTACATTATTGTAAAGTTTAACTGAATTATTAAAAGGACACTCTAAGTTTGTTTCTGAAGCTTATCACAGTAATCTATCTTTGGATGAAGATCAGATGCCCCATGAACTATAACCAGAAGATTATGCATATTGGAAAAGGCATCATTTAAAGGATTATCTCCAACCTAGATGGAAGGACCCTTATCAGGTACTCTTAACTAGCTCATGCACAGAAAGACTGAAGGAAATTGACTCTTGGATTCATATTTTCCACTTAGAAAGGGCCCCTGCACTGGACTGGCCTATAGAGAGAACTGCTGACCTCAAACTCACCTTAAAACAATGCTCAAACAGAGGAGAAACTGCACTCACACCAAGACAAGAAGAAGACAACATCAGAAGTAGATGGCTCTTCCTAGATGCCAGACCTGACCCATATGATTATTTATCATGTTTTCAATATAATAATTACATTAGATAATAATATCATACAATTAAAATTATAGAAATATGAATATAATTATATACTATAATTCTTTATACTAATTTCTTGGACTTTTGCATAAATCCATGTTTTTCTATCATGGGCATAAATCCTACACAGAGTTTAGAAATTAATCCAGTTGTTGGGTTTCTGGTCAATTACCTACATCCAATATTTCTGGGTTACCTTGGTGAATTTCTCCTCTCCAAGGCTCTAATTGGATGACCCTTAGGAAATTTATTTTAGAAGAAAGAAGTTATAGTTCTGTTTGAGCTATATTGGTATTACTAGATGGGACCCTCTCACTTGGCCAATCAACGGTACTTGCTCTGACCATGGCTATACATATGAATTTTCTTTTAAAGTTACTCAAGCTCAATAAGAACAAGCTAAATTTCAGTCAAAAAATATAACTTCCCATTTATTAGGAGGGACCCTCCTTCAGTTATGGGGTGGATTTATATGACTATCACCGGACTATTTAAGTCATTTAAGTTTAAAAGCTCCCTTATATTGGGAACAGTTAAACTAAGGCTAATCAACCTAATAACACTAGGAAATTAGGCCGGGTGCCTTATGAACAATACCAATGTTTCATTACTTTTAAGATAGCGATTGGTAAGGAGAGACTGAGTCAGATGAGCTGGGAATATACTGGACCGCACCTAATGGAAGCGCTTGGCTTAAATATTTACTTATGACCCTATTAATGCTACTAGCTATATTATTTGTATTCTGCGTATTTTACAAGGTGGTTGTTTCTTGCATTACCAAACGTGTGACTGAGCCTCTGATAAAAATGATGACTAGGCAACTTGAAATGATTGACACACACATATATATATTTCTTTATGAACTCAAGATTGTAATAGTGTAACTCTCGATATGGGAAGAAGCAACAAGAGGGAATCTTTGCCTGGACCATAGCAGACTAGTAAGACAGGTGGTCCAGAGACTTTTAGCTACTATTAGCCGTGCCTAGTCCAATAATAGCAAACTGAGGATCAACAGAATCCTGGCCTGACTGAGGAAAGAGTATTCTTAGCGCCATGGGATAAAATGGTCCTGAATTGCCTCCCAAATAATGATTGAATTTATAACCATGAGGGGGCACTGCCAGCTATACAGTGTCACTCTCCATCTGATTCTATAAGAGTTAAGTCACTAGCCACTGTAGTCCCTGATGTTCAATACACCCTGAAAGGAGTTCAGGGCAGTGATCAGGAATGGCACTCTGTGCTCTGGGAAAACTGGTTGAACAGGCCTTCAGATAGTTAGATGTTTTCAGGAGAAAATTTTATGAATCCAAATTTCTTTCATCTTCCCGTACTTAGAAAAGCACTAGAACTGAGATATCTGTTCCTTGTGACCAGCGGCAACCTTCTACCGAGATGTGTGCCTGATTGTACTTCTCCAAAATCATATATATGCTTATCTCTCCACCTCTGTCTCTTGGGAGAGGTTCCTCAGAACTCTCTGAAAGGCAGTCTCCTGGGCCAAAGACGGTCCTCAGTAAGTCCCCAAAGAAAACTGAAACTCACAACTCTCATGTTGTGCGTTTTTATATCAGTGGGCACTTGACAATTTGACTGAGGCTGGAGACTAGCCATTGTGGCCACAGAGCAGGAAGGAAGTCCCCTGCCCTCGCCAGAAGGCCAGCTGACTCTCATCTTCGAGGCAAAGGGTAAGTGCACCTTTACCACGGGAAGTCTGGTCTTTGCTCTGGTGTCCTTGGCTAAGCCGGCCTCTGGTTTCCTTCCTGTTTGCTCCCTTATCTCCTCTGTCAGCACCTGGAGTCAGTTTGGATTCTAAGTATAGGAAAGGAGCTGGGGAAGAGGGGACTGCTTCAGAGGACACCTTTGCCTTTCTGTTGGAAGGGGCAGAGCCCTCAGTCACCTGGAGCCAACAGACCTGAAGCCTTTGCATGGTCTTGTTTCCAGCAGGTAGTCTTATGTGATTCCCCCCATCAGGGTGAAAGGAGAAGTTGCAATCTGAGAATTAAGACTCGTTCTGATACCATCTGGTTTGGGGGCACACCAACTAGCGTGCTCTGTCTTTCCTTCAGGCCGATACCATCATGCATCCGTGGGTAGCCATCCTGGGCCTCATACTCCTTCTGACAGGTAAGTGAATAGGTGGGCTGTACTTTGGAAGCGCTGAGGAAGGGGGAGTGTGTGTGGGGGTGTGGGGGTGGTGGGGGAGGGTAGGTGTTCTTGGGGTTTGTTGGAAGGTAATGGGGTCAACTAGTGACCAAAGAACCAGGCTGACACCTTAAACCAAAAAAATTGCATAAATGCTAAGAATTACAAAATCTATGGGTAGGTGAACAAGGTACCATGCAGTACAGGATGACATGTGCTGCCATTTGTGTTGAAACCAAAAAAAGGAGTAGGTAGATGGTTGTGTATGCATGAATTACTCAAGTGTATGTAGCAAAGAGTAACAGTTGTTATCACGGTGTGGAAGGGGACGGGAAGAAGAAAAGGGGATAGGGTGGCAAGGAGACGAGTGCTTTATTGTACCATTTTGTGCCGTTTGATTTTTTTTAACCATGTGCAACTATCTCTTTTAAAAAGAAAATATTTTAACTTTCCTGGCAGTCCAGTGATTAAGATTCCGTGACTGCAAAACAGGGGGCGAGGGTTTGATCCCTGGTTGGGGAACTAAGATCCCACATGCCTCCCGGTGTGGCCAAAAAAAAAATTTAAAAAGAAAAATATGTTAATTCAAAACATTCTGTGAGATAGGGAAAAATTTTAGAAATAGACATATCCTAAGTTTTAAAAACAATCTCTAGAGGTGGGAATGTGAGGAAAGTACATTTTAAAATTATACTTCTAAAACTTAAATTTTTATAATTAGCATGTATTACCTTTGTAGTCCAAAAATGACATTAAGCAAAATTAAATATTATCAGAATTCCAGTGAAAAATATAGACTCTTAATTTATGTAACAGTGAGTGTTTTATTCCCAGAGCATTTCCCAAACTCACAGCTCAGTCCTAACTATGATTAACTGTTGAATCTCAGATTTCTTTCAAGGACCACCCAGACTGCATTTGGCAATGCAGGGTTTTTTAAGCCACTGCCACAGGAGAGAGTTCTCCTGCCTATTTGTTTTTAAGAGGCAAAATTTAGTATTTGATCGAATATTCTCCGATTTTTTGGTTTCACCTGGGTAAGTGGACCTTACCACCTGCATTGCAGGGCTGTCATCAACTCACGAGAAAGGATCCCTGCTTAAATTTTTTGGATTGATCGTAAAGCGTGATAAGCCTCAGTTCCTCCTGAAACTATTATAAACCCTTTTTTCTAAGAACTGATTTCTGAAGAGTTTACTAGGCTTCTGCCTTCTAGTCAATGCTGCTTTAAGTAAAACATTAGCTCTGCTTTTTTTTTTTTTTTTTTTAAATAAGGGGTTGTGAGGTGACTTTATTTGCAATAGCAATTTTTAAAATTGCAATAAAAATTGAAAATCAAAACTTTAAATGCAATAGACTTCTTAAAACAGATTTCAACTGAGACAGTGATTGAATCTAGGGGAGAGGAAAAGCCGCATGTATGTATTACCTATTAAATAAGCAGATACCTGTCAAACACAGGATGAAGTACACACACACTCATGCATTACTGGAGTATCATTTGTTTCAAACCTTTTGGAAAGAAATTTGGTCATATTCACCAAGAGACTGAATATATTTCTGCCCTTTACCCTGATACTTTCTTTCTTGGAAATCTTTTCCTATTAGGAAATAATCCTGAATACAGGAAAACGTTTATATGATGTTTTATCTACAAATATATCTAGTAAATAGTAACGCTGCTAAAGAATATGTTAACATAGAAAAATGCTTATACTAAATTTTAAAACTCAAGATATAGTCAGATGATTACAAACCAAATAAGCTATATAAAGAAAAAAAATGAGAATGAAATTAAAGTTAAAATATTGAGACCTCATGCTCAGGTTTCTCTTTATTTACAGATGGTGTAACGTCTTACCCACGAGTGACTGGAGTGGAGGGTCAGTCTGTCAGGCTACCCTGCACCTATGGTGGAGAAGTCACGAGCATGTGCTGGGGCCAAGGGGCATGTCCTTTAACTCGCTGTGGAAGTGACATTATCTGGACTAATGGATACAGTGTCACCTTTCAGAAGGACAAACGTTATAAGCTAAACGGAAACATTGGTGAAGGGGATGTGTCTTTGACCATAGAGAATGCAGCCCAGGCTGACAGTGGCTTGTATTGTTGCCGTGTTGAGAAGAAAGGGTGGTTCAATGATATAAAAATCACCCTAGACTTGAGTATAAAGCCAGGTGAGCTTGTCTTCCTCCTTCCTTTAATTACTTCCTGTGGGTTCCCAGAGATAAGAGTTTTCTGTTTGATATTAACTGTCTTCCTTTATTAGGGAAAGAGGAGGTTCCTATAATCTTGTTTTCTAATAACTTTTGGAATAGGATAACTTCTATTAGTGTAGAATGAAGTGTTAAGACCCAACACAGTAAAAAATAAATAAAATAAAAAATAAATTAATTAAAAAAAAAAGACTAACCTTGATTCAAGACCATAGTCTAGAGATCTTCCCAGTCAGCAAACTATCTCCTAAAGCAGTGCTTCAAAAATGCTAGTTGGTTCATGAAAAATCATTCACTGTTCCACAGTGAAATATAGTGAACATTTTGAGGTAAATTTATTCCACTTGAAGAACTGCCCTTTTCTCTGAGGTTATGTCTTAGAAGAATTCTCAAGTGTCCTGTCTTAACATTTTAAGACTTATAGAGAATTCATACATATGAAATAGGTAATATAAGGTCCTGTCAAGTAGATGTATCATTTAGCTTTAACAATCATCAACTCAGTCTTGTTGCATATATATTGTATAAGCCTATATAGTTTCACCCCCTCCCTCTGTCCTGTCTTGGATTTTTTGAAGCATATTTCACACCATATCACTAAATTGACTGTTGAAAAAATAAAATGGCTTTATTGCAGTATGAAAACATTTGCATCTCAATAACGTTCACCTGTTGCTTTTAAGAATTTCATAAAATCCAAAAATCTGGGAAGTTTACATTTTTCCATCTTGATGTAGACATCCTAATTTTTCTTGCCATTTGATGAAAGGAGCAGGTTCTTCAGGATTTCCTGGTTTCTGATGCTCTTACCTAATGAACCTTCTCCCACTAAAGTCTTCTATTGACAACAGAATCCAATACCTGTGGCCTTCATAAGCTATGACTCTTTTTTGATTTAAATGAACTTGATATTGCAATCTCCCAACTTTTGTACTTGGCTTGTGTCCTTTATAAAGGCAGGTAAAATAAAGTCAATTCTGATGCAGCAAATAGCTGACTCTGGGGAACCTATATGTAGGAGGCAATTTAAAGACACCAAAAGAGGCTGGAGCTGTAGACATGTGACGAGGCAACGTGTGGAGAAGAGATTATTCTTGGAGTTGTGAAATTATCTGATTGGTCTGGCTGAATATTTTTTAAAAAGGATAGAGAAAGAAATTAGTATGGGACTTTTTTGTTTCTTTTTGTTTTGTTTTAATTTATTTATTTTTGGCTGTGTCGGGTCTTCGTTGCTGCGCACGGGCTTTCTCTAGTTGCAGAGAGCGGGGGCTGCTCTTCATTGCAGTGCGTGGGCTTCTCATTGTGGTGGCTTCTCTTGTTGCGGAGCATGGGCTCTAGGCGCGCAGGCTTCAGTAGTTGTGGCTTGCGGGCTCAGTAGTTGTGGCTTTCAGGCTCTAGAGCGCAGGCTCAGTAGTTGTAGCGCACCGGCTTAGTTGCTCGGCGGCATGTGGGATCTTCCCAGACCAGGGCTCGAACCCTTGTCCCCTGCATTGGCAGGCGGATTCTTAACCACTGCAGCACCAGGGAGGTCCCAGTAGGGGACTTTTAGAGTGCTTAGAAATTCTTTAATAGATGAATATTTACAAAGCCACTGCTCTGTCCAGTGGGAAACGGGTCCGTAACTGAGCCAAAGTGACTCTCTGCCTCCAATCCAATTTTTTGCTTAAGTTTTCTTGCACTTTTCACAGAATCAGCTTACTTTTCAACCTTCTGTTAGGGCTCTTCCTCAGCAGCTCCTCTACCCTTAGTTTCCTAGATTCTTCCTCAGAAAATACTTACCGCTGAGGAAGACACATTAGTTAAACAAGCCAATTAGGTTTCTTCCTTTTTATAGTCTTTGATCAGACTTTTTTGCTTGCTTCCTTTTTTCTCTAGATTTGATTTCAAACTGAAGGGAGGGGTTTGGATTGCACTCTTCTTAAAAACCTCTAACCACACTGTTAGAGCAGGGTCAGCAAACTGTAGCCCTAGGACCAGATCAGATTATAAAACAGGCTCACCAACAGTTTTATAAATAAAGTTTTATTGGAACACAGCCACACCCATTAGTTTATATACTGTCTATGGCTGTTTTCACACAGACAGAGTTGAGCAATTACCACTGAGATCACAGGACCCCCAAAGCCTAAAACATTTACTAATGCCTTGTACATAATAGACACTCATAAATATTTGTTGAAAAAAACGTTTTTCTTCTTTAAGGCAAAAATTAGTTAGTTTCCAAATTAAATTGACGTCAAACCCTCAAAAGAGTTTTCACACCAATTGTCTCCTATTCAAGAGATTTGAGCTTCTAATTTATAGTTAGTAGAGTTGAAATTTAAGAATACTTCTTGGGGGCAAAAAAGATGCCTGGTGAGAAAAAACTACACATTCTTGATTCAATCCTACAATTTCTGCTTTTGTGCCAGGCACTGTGTTTTGGGTTAATCCTAGTTGCAGTTCTTTCTCTGGGTAGCTCTGAGGACTTCAGTAAGTGGTTTGGAGTCCTATACCATTTCTGACTCTGGAAAGAGACAAAGTCATTACCTTTTGTTATTATCCCTTAGGAAGGAAGGAACCTTAAAAGGTCTAGTCCACCTTCAAACCAAATGCACAAGGCATCTGTGTTATCTAGCGTTTGTTAATGGTGTGAATTAATCCACATTTAGGATGCAGGTCTGTTGGGAGGGTACCCTTAGGACTGACTGAACGGAATGCTATTTGTTTGGTAAATATTCTGGTTCTTGGGAACTACTATTTAGGTCCTAGTCACACGCCACTGAGGACAAACACGGCTTCAGGCTCTAGACTTTTTTCCCTACCCCACAGACCTTTATGAAGATACATAAATCTGATATGTGGGACTAGTCTTTTCAAAGGGCTTCGATACAAATCCCAGGTGTCATTTTTTTATCTCCAAACCTCCCCATATATACTCCTTTCAATGCAGCTGTTTCCTTGTTGTGAACATGTCTTCACTCCCTCCTCAGTCACATATTCTAGTTGACCAATGAGGAGAACTCCGAGTTCATGGGAGATAAGTGCTCACTTCTGCCTGGGGACAGTCCCAGTGGTTGTGTTGGTGCACAGGCCCAGCACATGACTCTTGTTTCCTGCTGCTTGATGAATCCTTGCTTTCATGTTGATTTCTAGCTCCACCTACCACAACAGTAATGACCACTATTACTCCACCAATGACCACTGCTACTACTACTCCACCAACTACCACCACTACTACTCCACCACCAACTACCACCACTACTACTCCACCACCAATGACGACCACTACTGCTCCACCACCAACTACCACCACTAATACTACTCCAACAACAACAATCACCATTACTACTCCACCAACTACCACTACTACTACTCCACCACCAATGACGACCACTACTGCTCTACCAACAACGATGGTCACCACTGCTCCAACAACAACGAGGGCCTCTACCTCTGCTCTTCCAGTGCCAGCACCCACAGAGAACCTCCAGCCAGGTAAACAGATGTGCTTCTGAGCCCAGAAGGCTTTAAAAGGGAGGATATAGACCATCCAGGGTGTTGTGTTAAGGCAGAAGTGCAATCTGGGGTAAGGATTTGAATAGGCTTCCAAACCTGGCTTCACAGAATCTGTGAACCTCCGTCCCATGTTATATTCACCTTTTGTATGTATAAGCATCTTCAGAGTGAGGAGACCCTATAACTTTTTATCAGATTCTCAAAGGAATTCATTAATAGCAAAAAAAAAAAAAAAAAAAAGAAATAAAAAAGCCAGACCACTGATCTTGGACATCTAAGGAGGATGGTGGGGATTTGGCCCAGTTGAACACAGACTTATGAGGAAAAATAGGGGATGCCAGAACAGGGTCAGGTGAATGAGATTCTGTCCTTACAAGGAGCTCTGAATAGAGATCATTTAATCCATTCTGAAGTCGCACCCAACACTTGAGGATAAGATTTCAGTGAAGTTAATGTTTACTCTAGAACCATGCTAACTGCTTTACAAGTATTAAGCCACTTCATTCTTATGACAATCCTATGCCTTGTAGGTGTGATTCAATCCTATTTTACATTCGTGAGGTCCGAGGCACAGAGTCTAAGTTCAGTGTTGACAGTCATACGAATAGAAAATGGTTGAGTCAAGATTGTCCCCTTTAATTTGAATGTTGGGCCTTTGCTGCCTTCTATTATGAACATAGAGCTTATGTTTGGATGAATTTGTCCTGATCTGGCATTCTCACTGGAAAAGCCTTCATACAATTACCCTGTCTTTTCAGGGTGTCAGTGACTTACACAGTTTTGCTTCTGGCGTCCTTTAATTTATTTATGTAGCAGAGTAATGCTATTTATACTGATGACAAAGTAAACATCAGATTTAAGGACTTATGGGATTTAGAGTGCACACGTTTGTTTTTTCAGTTCTGGCTACATAGTTCATAGTTCAACTTTATGTTAGATTAAAGTTTAGGTTAATACAAGTGGAGAATAATTTGACTTAAAGCTGGGGAAATAGCTTGCCATTCTGAGGACATGTTTAGGTTCAAACTTTCTATTTTTTGGATTAAAAATGTAACTTTTTAGTGGAGGTTCTCAAAGCCTCCACAACCCTTTGGCACTTTAAAGTGGCTCTGGATCCTGAGGAATAACACAAATGTCACAACCTTTTAGCTGAAAAAGTCTGATGGAACATATCGATTTCCCTTCATTCCCGTTGAACCAGGAGGGATCTGAAGGATTGGACTTTGAACTGAGTTTCAAAGAGACGTCTTTAGGTTAAAACTGGGATTTTAGAGCCATAAAACTTTGTAAGAAAAATAGTTTTGTTCCAGGCAGCGAACACACTAGAGCATCTGTTGACTTTCTCAATATTGAGTTAGCTTCTTAATAGTTTGTGCCTGCAGAGGCGGATGGCTTAGTGCTCCTTGTTTGGTGAACATGTGTAAGTTACGGCCTTTGTTTAAAGCAGAGTTTCAGAAGGAAGGTGTTGGTTTATGTGACCTCCTGGGGGATAGTATTAGTTGAGTCTTATAGGCATCCTGATAGTTTCCTAAAGAGTTTGAGTTTAGAGTTGAACTTTACAGTATAGAAAGGAGGTGAACACTGGAGCAGATCCAGGGCAGGGGAATTTATCTTTACATCCATTCCCTCTCTGTGCTCTGTGCCCCGTCCATGCTAGTTGCCTAAAATATTCATGCACTGGTTGGATATAAAGTTGTAGGAGCAGAGGAGAAAAGAAAGATGACCACAAAGACCCAAACTAGCAGATGAAGTTAAGCTCAAGAGGTCTTTTGCACGGATTTAAGTTGACTGAAGACGCTGATCATCTGACTTTCTGATTCATCTTGTTCTTAATTCCTATAGTTCCTAAAGAGAGCCACATACTGTTACAGATTTGAGCATTAGAGGAAAGCAAAAACAAACAAACAAACCCCACCAAAAACAAAAGACAGTTCAAAACAAGAGAAGAGATGATGTTGAAATGTGAAGACCATGGTGGGGGAGTGGAAATAGAAAGACCAGTGAGAGGCAATGAGGAAAGCCCAGGTTTGGGAACTCTTGTCCAGCCAGCACCACTAACTTGCTCTGATTTTCTGTGCTGCTCTAAGAGGAAGGGATGTAAAGATCTTATTAAGAGGCAAGTGGTCAACTCTGCAGGTAAAGTGAAATGTCTGATAGAAAATAAAGAAGAGATTTCAAGAAAGGAAAAGGAAACAGAACCCTGAGAACTCTTGGTGAAGCTTTTTGGTGAGAAATGGAAGATGAATCAGATAACACAGGAAATCAGTCTTATGAAAAGAGTGACCGGAGGCTTCCCTGGTGGCGCAGTAGTTGAGGGTCCGCCTGCCGATGCAGGGGACAGGGGTTCGTGCCCCGGTCTGGGAAGATCCCACATGCGGCGGAGCGGCTGGGCCCGTGAGCCATGGCCGCTGAGCCTGCGTATCCGGAGCCTGTACTCCGCAACGAGAGAGGCCACAACAGTGAGAGGCCTGCGTATCGCAAAAAAAAAAAAAAAAGAGTGACCAAAACACAACTGCAAAAGGAACCAAGGTACCAGGAACATTGCTTTGAGGCTCATTACCAAAACTCAGACATTGGACAGTACTGTCACCTTAAAGGGACCTCAAGGAATTAAATATTCTCAGTATGTTTTCCATGCTGGTCAGTGTGTGCATCTCCCTGGAAAGATGTGCGGATGGATAATTAGGAACTTGAATAAGGTGAGGAAAACCAGATTGGGGTTCTTGTGAAGCGGGGAGAGTGGATTAGTGCCCACCTCAAGGCCCTGGTCCACAAAAGTGCAACGTCATTGGTATGAATAAAAGTTTAATTGGGTGTCCTACATAAGATGCACTGTTGTAGGCTTCAGGGGGATCCTAGGAGTATAAAAAGTGAAATAATTCTGTCTATTGATAAGCTCTCCAGATCATTCTCTAGATCAGATTTATTCATGATAATGAAATACCTATGTGGCAGTATACTGCCTGAAGGCCATCCTTGAATATTTTCTAAGAAAGAGTCAAAGGGTAACTCCTGATTGTAGTTTTGTTTTTTATTTTTCTTGGGGGTGGAAATTTTCCTCCACAGATTGAACACCATTCTTCCATTCTTGTCATTCCAGTAGCTTCTTTATCTTCTCCTACGCAGAGAGCGGAAACCCAGCCTACCACACAGCAAGAAACAAATATAACCGGCTCCCCATCGCACTCTTGCTCAACAGGTAACTTCCGTTTCTTTCCTGAACACCTGGGAGCTTTCAAATTTTGATGAACATCGGCACATTGTTAAGAACACATATTCTGGAATAAGACAGATCTGCCTTGAGTGCCAACACTGGCTACTCCAGTCAGCTATGCGACTTGAACAAACGTCTTACCCTCTTTGAATCAGTTTTTATCCTTTGTAAAATGGATGGAATGTTACTGATTTTGTAGAATTCTTGCAAGGATTAAATGAGATAAAGATCTTGGGACACAGTTAAAAGGTAAGTGATAGATTTAGTGGCAATTATGACTATTACTTAGAATGTCCAGAAATACATACAACTGAGCGGCATAGACAGCTTATATGATTTGGGAACATCCACATGCATATCAGTATTTTTCTAAATTAAATGAACCAGCTTTGAGTTCAAACTTAGTATTGGGCTTACTCCCTTGGGCCAGAGCCTTAAAACAATTAAATCCAAACTGCTGGTCCGGACCAAACTGGTCACCTGTGTTTATGCTTCCTCTAAGACCCAGAGGCTATGTAGAGCCAGAAGGCTCCCCTTCTGCCTTGTCAAGTTTTCATTTCACATGGACACTTTGAGATGGGTTGAGGACACATGACACTGGCACCAAAGAGGCATGCCCCGCTGAGATTCTGCTATTCCACCCCACTGCAGAAGGAGCCAAGGTACCAAGAACATTGCTTTGAGGCTCATTACCAAGACTCAGACATTGGACAGTACTGTCACCTTAAAGGGACCTCAAGGAATTAAATATTAATTTAATTAATAATTAACAAAAGTCTTCCCCACCTCTGTTACCTATGGTGGTAAATTTGGGGAGTGCCACATGCAGAACCCCTTTGTAATTCAGAGCTAGCTTATGTGTCCTTGTGCCTGTGATACATCCAAACAAGGTGAAGCTTTGCAAGACTCCCCGTGCACATGACTCATCGTGCTCAGGAGTTGCCAATCTGTAGTGGACCCCCAGTATGGCCTACCTTTTGCCAGTCATTCCTGCAAGCTGGTTAGTTTAAAATGGAGCCAAAGTGAAACTCAGAGAGGGACCAATTCACTTGGGATTAGCCAATGGTGACATTTGGTTTCGAAAGTGGACTCCTTAGTGTGAACTGTTTCCGGGCACAGAAACAAAGTGAAAGTAGATTAAAATACAAAGTAACAGCAGTAGGAGCAGCTGCAACCCCCACTTTTATGCGATGAGGAAGAAGAAAGTAGGAGTGGAGAATCGTTCTCTAAAATATGTCACTAAAACCTGATCAGGGTAGAGCTTTCCAGAATGGAACAGACATTGGAGCAGCTGTGTCCCCATGACTTCTGTGACTGCTGCCATCTTGTCAGTGTCTGTGAGGCTCTCCAGCCAAATCCTTATAGTGCCCCAGTCAGAATTCCGTGGGTTAAAGCCTCAGAAAGCAAAGAATGTTAATCTGGAAGGAAGTTTGGGCATCATATGGCCTGCTACCCACCTTTTGACAGATGGATGTGCCAGCAAACTGTCATATATTACCTCATTTAATTCTTTCAGGGCAGACCTTCCTTACTGCCATTGCCAGACTGGGGAGGCTCTTTAGTTCTGCTTTGGGGATTGATAGCTTCCAATTCAACTGCCAGTTACTGGCTGCGTGCCCATGGGCAGTTGTTGCATTCCTCATTTTGCGTGTTTGTGAGGAAGGAAGGACGTGATGTTTGGAAAGTCCATTGCACTGTGTTCCTCCCCCTATTGCTCCTTTCATTATAACATAATAGTTATAATGATATTATAATGATAATAGCTGATATTTCTCTAATATGGTGTTTAGTGCATCTTCTAATGTGACAACTTTATGAGACAGACAAGTGCTATCAACAGCTTGTAGTTCAAGGTTACCCCAGCTAGAAATATAAATATATATATATACGTACATACATACATAAATGTATATGCAAAGGACCTGATCAAGGTCACATTGCCAAGGGACATTGTCAGAACTGAAGTCAAGTTTTATCTGACCCAAGTCCATGTTGTTTTTATTTATTTATTTTTTTATGCTGTTTTTGCAACATCACCCATTCTGTACCTGAAGTACTTACTTAAGGTTATAACACAAGTCATACACAGAGCCTAGACTGTAGATATTGTCTTTGGCTCTCTAAGAAGTAGTGTCGGAATGAATAAAATGTAGACACAGTAATGTAAAGTGTAAAAATTTGGGGGGATATAGTTAGTCCAGTTTCATTGCCACTGGACAGTGACTTTTTTTTTTTTTTTTTTTTTTTTGCGGTACGTGGGCCTCTCACTGTTGTGGCCTCTCCCGTTGCGGAGCACAGGCTCTGGACGCGCAGGCTCAGCGGCCATGGCTCACGGGTCCAGCCGCTCCGCGGCATGTGGGATCCTCCCAGACCGGGCACGAACCCGTGTCCCCTGCATCGGCAGGCGGACTCTCAACCACTGAGCCACCAGGGAAGCCCAGACAGTGACATTTTTATAGCTTTGTCAGTAGTTAAGGAAATTCCTAAGACCTGCAGTATTTTCACCGAATGGGAATGCAATGTGTGTGGTGGTTATGAGCTGAGGCTATTGTCTTTTACTAGAGTTGGAAACTTTAACCATTTCAGATCTGTTTCCTCATCTATAAAATGGGGTTTAAAAAATTGGTATAAGGATGTAAAGTGGTCAGTAAAAAGAAACCTGTATTTGACCTATAGTTGCTTAGGAGGGCCAACAGTATATGTTCTGTATGACAAACAAGATATTTTAAACACTATTAAAATTTGGATATTCAAAACTTTAAGGCATGATATCCTTTTATATTGGGGTTTTAGGTAGTATAAGATACTTTGGCCTTGGGGCTGATATAACGTATTTTCTAAAGCACTTCTGCAACAATGTCTAGGCACTGTGGCATATAATGTAGGAGTTGGATGCCACCTATTTCAGATATCTTAGTACATTTCACACACATTTTGAATATAAAACCAATGTAACAACTATTTTGAACGGGGTGGTTCTGCTCTTTGGATGTGCAATGGCCTCCGAGCATCCTCACTGGCAGCTTCTTAGCTGTCATGAAAATATTAATTACATAACTTTAAGTGGCAATTTTTAACCTACTTCTGATAATGGGCCACTATGACTCCTCTAAAATTGTAGGTAAACTTTCTGTGTACGTGCATTTTTTTCCACAGAGAGAAAAAAAAGGGTTCATTTTGGAAGGGTCCATGACAAAACTGTTTAAGAAGCACAACCTTACAGGTTAAATTAATAAATGTTAGTAACTTGGTATAACTCTTGCAAGCCTACAGCATTTAGCTATATGATTATTCAACTTTTCATTCATTACCAGAAGGCAATGTGAATATATTTGGTGTTTGCAGTGAAAATTCAATACTTTTTGTCTTTCTAATTCATTTTCCTTCTTGTTGAGCAGATGGGTATGGCACTGTGACCCAGTCTCCAGATGCCCTTTGGCATAACAATCAAACTGTAAGCATATTCCTTCCTACTTTATTAGCCAGATTCACTTGTATGTCTCCCTGGAAGCAAGTTACATTTAGAGATTGTTATTGTAAGACTAGTCCACACATTTCAAATAAAGGAAGAAAAGAATTTGACTCTTAGATAGGGATGCTTTAATTAACTTAAAAAGTTTATATAGATGCACTAGTTGTCAGAAATACCTGAAAAGTGATATTTTATTCTCTCTCTCCACACACACACACACACACACACACACACACACACACTACAGACTTTCTCCTGCCCAGAAAATTAGAAAAAACGAGTGAATTAATTCAAGGATCATGCGTTAACGTTACATACCAAGGACGGCTTCAGTGATCGTTAGAGAAGTAACGCGCTTTGAATTGATGTGGTGGAATGGGGACCATCCCAACTAAAAGTATTACATAAATGAAAGTGTGCTTGCTTAAACATAGGCCCCCTAATATCCTTTTCCAACCCAATTGTCCTCCTATATAGAAATTTTGAGGCCACTTCTGAGTCTTTCTATACATAAACCTCCCCATATGATGACTTATTAAGGTCCTAACATCTTGAAAAAATTTGTGATTCTGTAGGATGTTGTCATACTTTTTCCACAGTTAGATTGAGAAAAATCTAAGGGGCTTTATTCTTATAATGTTCATCAAAACCTCATCTTTCTAAGTTAGAAGAATTTATCAATAGGTCCTTTACTTTTGGCTCCCTTGGGTGAACCAACTTTCCTTTGACCATGTGCAAATAATTCTTAGAAGCAACAAACCTAAAGAGCTTCAGGTATGAGCATCATCCTGATCACAATTGGTGAGAAGTTGCAGCATGGCCATTGTAAGAGAAATTCAAGCTCAGGCAAAGTGGGGTTATTTAGTGTGAGGTCAAATGGCCTTATGTTACATACCTTAGTGACAACGAGAGCACCACTACATAGGAATGATATTGAAGATTTTAACAACTCTTATGGTATGGGCCCTGATTGATCTGATGGATATGTGCTGAATTTGTACATGCCTGTTAAATAGCAGAACTGCCACAACGTAAATGACTGTTATATTGTTATAGCTGGATTAAGAAAAAAGAAACAAACATTCTGAACGATGAGATTGTTCTTTACCTCAGTTACCGGCAGGACAGGTATGTTTAGCAGCAAGTAGAAGCAAGTTCACAACAGGCAAAATCGTGGGCTTTTTGTGCCTTGACTCTGAAGATGTCAAGGTGTCTCCCAGGTATCCTGAAACCAAGCAGCATATATTTCGACCCAGTAAATCAACTTCCTGAACTCCATATTAGGGAGAGAATTGAACAAATATGTGAAGATGTATAAGAAAAGATGTTCATTGCTGTTATTTATACTCATGAAAATGTTATAAACAACCTAAATGTTCAATAATAAGGGATTAATTACTTAGTCAGTTAAGCATGCCCGCTTATTGCCATTAAACATGTTGTCACTGCAGTGCATTTACTGACATGAGAAGACAGTGTTGATTGTTAAATGAAAAAACTAACTTTTAAAATAGTGTAGGGACTTCCCTGGCAGTCCAGTGGTTAATAAGACTCTGCGCTTCCAACGAAGTGGGTGCTGGTTCGATCCCTGGTTGGGGAGCTAAGATCCCAAATGCCGTGCAGCACGACCAAAAAATGTGTGTGTGTGTGTGTGTGTGTGTGTGTGTGTGTGTGTGTAGTGTATATACTGTAGTATATATTGAATATAGTAACTGCTTCTGTTAAGAAAAACACTAGGATAAAATTCTAGAAGAGTATGTAATGAAAAATGGTAATAGTGGCTGTTTCTGGATGTTGGGATTATGGTTGATTTTTGTTTTCCTTTCTTTATGCTTAGCTGCACATTCTAAAATGAAACTGCAGTTTTCATGTAACATAATATTTTTAAAAAGGAAGCAAAGCCTGCTTCCTGTAACTCCATGTTCCATGTAACCACTTTACCCCCCACAAGTAAGGTAATTACACAGCTTTTCCCTCCCAAGACACATGGCTGTTCCCCCTTTAAGCAAGGACAGCTCATATTGTAAGTCACCATCCTTTGTGTTCCTCATAGTGTTGATCAGGAAGTACCTAAATTATCTTTCCCAAGAACCCTATTTAATCTGCATTTGACAGACAGAGAAACAGAGGTTCAGAGAGGATAAATAACATGTCTAGGGTCACACAGCAACTAAGTAAAAGAGCTGGAATTTTGACTCCAGAGATTAAACTCTTATGCAGGAAGAGATTTGAGACTTAATCTTTTTCTCTGATCTTCACTTCCTTCCTGTTAAAATACCTACCTCATGGGGCCTCTTTAGGATTAGAGTTAAGTTATGTAAAGGGGCTGAACATGATGCATGGTGTATTTCGGTTTTATTCCGGGAGGTGATGATCCCTTATGAACCATACTAGGAGATTTAAATAAAGTTGTATTTCTTTCCAGTTGTGCAACATTTTAATTGTTAAGCAGGGCCATGTATATGAGCATCTACTTTCAAGTCCATTTATAAATACATAGATGGAATCTTGAATTCTAGTTAAAAAAAAAGTTTTGTAATCAAGGGCCAATTTTAATAATTGAACACATTCACATAGCTTGAGATAACACCACCACGTCAACTTATATAGGAACAAAAATTGTTGTTTTCTTTTTTAATATCATAAGAGGATTATTTATGAAAATAGCTTATTAATTTTTTAAAATAGGTATAATTTACGTATAATAAAACACACTCATTTGAAGTGTACAGTTTGAGTTTTGACAAATGTATACACCTCTGTAAATACCACCGCAAGCAAGAGATAAAACATTTCCACCATCCCCAAATACATTTTGAATTCTAAATTGTCTTAGAATTTCACCACATGGTTATAACTTTAAATCATTTGGTCGTCCCCTCATGATCCGGAACTAGCCAAAGGCCAATAAAGATAAGTGTGTCTGTGTACATTACTTTCAGAGATGTTTTCTACCCATAATTCTAAGAAGATTTTTTTTTTTTTTTGATCTGCTGATGTCTCCTTAGCTTGTGACGCTGGCACAAGATCCATGGATGAGCACCAATAAGGGAGTCTACATTGGAGTCTGTGTTACTGCCTTGGTATCATTGCTCACATTTTTGGTTTTCATGATTAGCAAAAGTAAGTCACCTCAGGACTGTGCCTGCGGGAGTTTTCTTGAGCCAAACTGCCTGTAGCCCTACACACCACATGATTTGAATTTCACATAACTTCCTTGGTTTTTACCTTGTTCTTTTTTAATTTTTTCTTTATCTTAAAATTATTGTCCCATAGAGAGAAACATGATATTTAAATTCTCCATAGGAGAAATTAAATATGGAGAAATAAGTGTTGATTAGGTAGAGTTGGGGTTTGGAAGGCAGCAAACCATTGTAATATATAAGATGTGTTCACTCCTTTCCCCCTTCCCTCAAAGACCAAGTTTTGGCCCTATAGGGGGTGAAATTGTTGAGGGTGTTACAACACCCACTTAACAGAAGAAGCAAATGGGACATTGAGAGGGATACATGATCTCAGGGCTAAGAGTAGAACAAAGGGGTTCACAAGGCAGCCATCCAGGGCCTCCTGGTCTCCTTCCACCAGTTGTGCGTGTGTGTAAAATTGGTCACCTATGGAAGAAACACAATCCTCCATTTTTTTTACAGTGAAATATAATTGCATTAAAGTAAGTTGGGACATGTGGGTGAATACACTAAACTATTAGTAAACATGAGATACTTTACACTAAGGGGCTTATTTGGCTCCTACAGATTCAAAAAAAGTTACCTGGAGTTATCAGGCGAGGGTCCAGATTGTTTTTTTTCCCCTTCTTTTTAAAAATATTTTCTTGTAAATTAATTTTTTCAGCTTCTGAGGTCTGTACAGATTTTGTTCTTATCAAAGTAATAACAGTAATAATATACTTGTTTGGAAAAAAAATCTCATGAACTCTGTGTCTTACATGTTTAATTTTCTCTCACTTCTTCCCCAATTTAGGATATTTTTGCCTGAGTAGCAAGGTGGAGCTACTACGGTAAGGTTGAAAGTTTATGTCAATGCTTTTTGATATTCTTACTCTAGTAAAAATAAGGATAATTTCTCTCTCCCTCTCTTTTCCTTCTGAACTCTCCATTTTATACTCTGGATCTTGAAAAATCTAGTATATAGAACACCTCCATTGCCGTCCAACCTTCCAGTGATATTTTTAGCATCTCTGTATTTCCCTGGAATTGCGCCAGAACTGCTCCAGAAACAGTACCTCAAACCTGACCGCCAGAGCAAGAGAACTAAATTGCAGATTTTGTTTGATGGGACATTTGAATGGGTTGTTTGGTTTGCTATTTGATTTCATTCAGGGCTGTGTTTATTGAGTGTTTATTGAATGCCTACTAAATTCCAAAGAGATGGACAAAACAGACAGAAATGTATAAATGCATAAGCAGGGTATTTTTAGAACTTGCAGAGAAATGCCATGGGGAATACAGAGCAAGGCAATAGGCTATGTGAGTGAGCCCCAACGGAGCAGAAGGCAGTTCTGCAAAGATCTGGAGGAAGATGACTCCAGGCTGAAGACATACAAAGGCACAGGCTAAGGCACGTGCTTCCAGCTCCCCCCCCTTCCCACCATCCCCATTGTTACATGCCCAGCCTGCTCTGTCCCTTTACATTAGTTGTTGGGCCTCATAGCACTTGAAGTTTTTGCAAATCTACCCCATTGCCCAGGGAAAGTGAAATCCTCTTTATATGCATTCATGTAGTCATTTCCCCAAACACCTGTCTGTAATGGTAGGAAACCTCTGCCTACTTCCAAATCCAAATAGCCTGCTTCATTTGGTCCAGCTTGGACTTTTTTTTTTTTTTTTTGAGATATAGTTGTTTTACAATGTTGTGATCGTTTCTACTGTACAGCGAAGTGGAGTTCCCTGTGCTATACAGCAGGTTCTTATCAGTTATCTATTTTATACATATTGGTGAATATATGTTAATCCCAATCTCCCAATTCATCCCTCCCCGCCCCCACTTTCCCCTCTTCGTGTCCATATGTTTGTTCTCTACATCTGTGTCTGTATTTCTGCCTTGCAAACTGGTTCATCTATACCATTTTTCTAGATTCCACATATATGCATTAATATACGATATTTGTTTTTCTCTTTCTGACTTACTTCACTCTGTATGACAGTCTCTAGGTCCATCCACGTCTCTACAAATGACCCAGTTTCGTTCCTTTTTATGGCTGAGTAATATTCCATTCTCTATATGTACCACATCTTCTTTATCCATTCATCTGTCGATGGGCATTTAGGTTGCTTCCATGACCTGACTATTGTAAATAGCACTGCAATGAATATTGGGGTGCACGTGTCTTTTTGAATGATGGTTTTCTCTGGGCATATGCCCAGTAGTGGGATTGCTGGGTCATATGGTAATATAGATTTTCCAATGATGGCCGTTCTAACTGGTGTGAGGTGATACCTCATTGTAGTTTTGATTTGCATTTCTCTAATAATTAGTGATGTTGAGCAGCTTTTCAAGTGCTTCTTGGCCATCTGTATGTCTTCTTTGGAGAAATGTCTATCTAGGTCTTCTGCCCACTTTTGGATTGGGTTGTTTATTTTTTAGATATTGAGGTACATGAGCCGTTTATATATTTTGGAGATTAATTCTTTGTCCATTGATTCATCTGCAAATATTTATCTCATTCTGAGGGTTATCTTTTCATCATGTTTATACTTTCTTTTGCTGTGCAAAAGCTTTTAAGTTTCATTAGGTTCCATTTGTTTATTTTTGTTTTTATTTCCATTACTCTAGAAGGTGGGTGAGAAAAGATCTTGCTGTGATTTATGTCAAAGAATGTTCTTCCTGTGTTTCCCTCTAAGAGTTTTATAGTGTCCGGTCTTACATTTAGGTCTCTAATCCATTTTGAGTTTATTTTTGTGTATGGTGTTAGGGAGTGTTCTAATTTCATTTTTTTACATGTAGCTGTCCAGTTTTCCCAGCACCACTTATTGAAGAGACAGTCTTTTCTCCATTGTATATCCTTGTCTCCTTTGTCATAGATGAGTTGACCATAGGTGCATGAGTTTATTATCTCTGGGCTTTCTATCCTGTTCCATTGATCTAAATTTCTGTTTTTGTGCCAGGACCATATTGTCTTGATTACTACAGCTTTGTAGTATAGTCTGAAGTCAGGGAGTCTGATTCCAGATCTGTTTTTTGGTTTTTTTTTCTTCTCAAGATTGCTTTGGCTATTTGGAGTCTTTTGTGTCTCCATACAAATTTCAAGATTTTTTGTTCTAGTTCTGTAAAAAATGACATTGGTAATTTGATAAGTATTACATTGAATCTGTAGATTGCTTTGGGTAGTATAGTCATTTTCACAGTGTTGATTCTTCCAATCCAAGAACATGGTATATCTCTCCATCTGTTTGTGTCATCTTTGATTTCTTTCATCAATGTCTTACAGTTTTCTGAGTACAGGTCTTTTACCTTCTTACACAGGTTTATTCCTAGGTATTTTATTCTTTTTGTTGCAATGGTGAATGGGATTGTTTCCTTAATTTCTCTTTCTGATCTTTCGTGGTTAGTGTATAGGAATGCAAGAGATTTCTTTGCATTAATTTTGTATCCTGCAACTTTACCAAATTCATTGGTTAGCTCTAGTAGTTCTCTTGTTCTTTAAAAATTGCCATTGGTAATTTGATAAGGATTACTTTGCATCTTTAGGATTTTCTATGTATAGTATCATGTCATCTGCCAGCAGTGACAGTTTTACTTCTTCTTTTCCAATTCGTATTCCTCTTATTTCTTTTTTTCTCTGATTGCTGTGGCTAAGACTTCCAAAACTATGTTGAATAATAGTGGCGAGACTGGACATCCTTGTCTTATTCCTGATCTTAGAGGAAATGCTTTCAGTTTTTCACCATTGAGAATGATGTTGCTGTGGGTTTGTGGTATATGGCCTTTATTATGTTGAGGTACCTTCTCTCTATGCCCACTTTCTAGAGGGTTTTTATCATACACAGGTGTGGAATTTTGTCAGATGCTCTTTCTGCGTCTATTGAGATGATCACATGGTTCTTATTCTGCAATTTGTTAATGTGGTGTATCACATTGATTGATTTGCATATATTGAAGAATCCTTGCATTCCTGGGATAAATCCCATGTGGTCATGGTGTATGATCCTTTTAATGTGTTGTTGCATTCTGTTTGCTAGTATTTTATTGAGGATTTTTGCATCTATATTCATCAGTGATATTGGTCTGTAATTTTCTTTTTTTGTAGTGTCTTTGTCTGGTTTTGGTATCAGGGTGATGGTGGCCTCGTAGAATGAGTTTGTGAGTGTTCCTTCCTCTGCAATTTTTTGGAGGAGTTTGAGAAGGGTGGGTGTTAGCTCTTCTCTAAATGTTTGATGGAATTCACCTGTGAAGCCATGTGGTCCTGGACTTCTATTTGTTGGAAGGTTTTTAATCACAGTTTCAATTTCATTACTTGTGATTGGTCTGTTTATATTTTCTATTTCTTCCAGGTTAAGTCTTGGAAGGTTATACCTTTCTAAGGATTTGTCCATTTCTTCCAGGTTATCCATTTTATTGGCATAGAGTTTGTTGTAGTAGTTTCTTATTATACTTTGTATTTCTGCGGTGTCTGTTGTAACTTCTCCTTTTTCTTTTCTAATTTTATTGATTTCAGTCCTTTCAGTCTTTTTCTTGATGAGTTTGCCTAAAGGTTTATTTATCTTCTCAGAGAACCAGCTTTTAGTTTTATTGATCTTTGCTCTTTTTTCCTTTGTTTCTATTTCATTTTTTTCTGCTCTAATGTTTATGATTTCTTTCCTTGTGCTAACTTTGGGTTTTGTTTGTTCTTCTTTTTCAAGTTCCTTTAGGTGTAAGTTTAAATTGTTTATTTGAGATTTTTCTTGTTTCTTGAGGTAGGGTTGTATTGCTATAAACTTCCCTCTTAGAACTGCTTTTGCTGCATCCCATAGATTTTGGATCATCGTGTTTTTGTTGTCATTTGTCTCTAGGTATTTTTTGATTTCTGCTTTGATTTCTTCAGTGATCTCTTGGTTATTTAGTAGCATATTGTTTAGCTTCCATGTGTTTGTGTTTTTTACATTTTTTTCCTGTAATTTATTTCTAATATCATAGTGTTGTGGTTGGAAAAGATGCTTGATACAATTTCAATTTCTTTAAATTTACCCAGGCTTGATTTGTGACCCAAGATGTGATCTATCCTGGAGAATGTTCCATGTGCACTTGAGGAGAAAGTGTAATATGGTGTTTTTGGATGGAATGTCCTATAAACATCAATTAAATCTATCTGGTCTATTGTGTCATTTAAAGCTTGTGTTTCCTTATTAATTTTCTGTCTGGATGTTCTGTCCATTGGTGTAAGTGAGGTGTTAAAGTCCCCCACTATTATTGTGTTACTGTCAATTTCCTCTTTTATAGCTGTCAGCATTTGCCTTACATATTGAGGTGCTCCTATGTTGGGTACATAGATATTTATAATTGCTGTATCTTCTTCTTGGATTGATCCCTTGATCATTAGGTAGTGTCCTTCCTTGTCTCTTGTAACATTCTTTATTTTAAAGTCTATTTTATCTGATATGAGTATTGCTACTCCAGCTTTCTTTTTTTTTTTTTTTTTTCAGCTTTCTTCTGATTTCCATTTGCATGGAATATCTTTTTCCATCCCCTCACTTTCAGTCTGTATGTGTCCCTATGTCTGAAGTAGATCTCTTGTAGACAGCATATATATGGGTCTTGTTTTTGTATCCATTCAGTGAACCTGTGTCTTTTGGTTGGAGCATTTAATCCATTCACATTTAAGATGATTATCAATATGTATGTTCTTATGACCATTTTTTTAATTGTTTTGAGTTTGTTTTTGTAGGTCCTTTCATTCTCTTGTGTTCCCCAATTAGAGAAGTACCTTTAGCATTTGTTGTAGAGCTGGTTTGGTGTTGCTGAATTCTCTTAGCTTTTGCTTGTCTGTAAAGGTTTTGATTTCTCCATCAAATCTGAATGAGATCCTTGCTGGGTAAAGTAATCTTGGTTGTAGGTTTTTCCCTTTCATCGCTTTAAGTATATCATGCCACTCCCTTCTGGCTTGTAGAGTTTCTGTTGAGAAATCAGCTGTTAACCTTATGGGAGTTCCCTTGTATGTTATTTGTCGTTTTTCCCTTGTGGCTTTCAATAATTTTTCTTTGTCTTTACTTTTTGCCAATTTCATTACTATGTATCTTGGTGTGTTTCTCCTTGTGTTTATCCTGTATGGGACTCGCTGCACTTCCTGGACTTCGGTGGCTATTTCCTTTCCCATGTTAGGGATATTTTCAACTATAATCTCTTGAAATATTTTCTCTGGTCCTTTCTCTCTCTCTTCTCCTTCTGGGACCCCTATAATCCGAATGCTGTTGCATTTAATATTGTCCCAGAGAATCTCTTAGGCTGTCTTCATTTATTTTCATTCTTTTTTCTTTATTCTGTTCCACAGCAGTGATTTCCACCATTCTGTCTTCCAGGTCACTTATCCGTTCTTCTGCATCAGTTATTCTGCTATTGATTCCTTCTAGTGAATTTTCCTTACAATTATTGTATTATTCATCTCTGTTTGTTTGTTCTTTAATTCTTCTAGGCCTTTGGTAAACATTTGTTGCATCTTCTTGACCTTTGCCTCCATTCTTTTTCTGAGGTCATGGATCACCTTCACTATCATTATTCTGAATTCTTTTTCTGGAAGGTTGCCTATCTCCACTTCATTTAGTTGTTTTTCTGGGGTTTTATTTTGTTCCTTCATCTGGGACATGGTCCTCTGCCTTTTCATTTTGTCTGTCTTTCTGTGATTGTCCAGCTTGGGCTTTAAACAGGTCTTTCTTCGATTCCAAATCCATCCCTCTTAAGCTGCCAGATGTTATTCCTAGTTCTCTTTCATTGGATGTTATTACATAGTCTTTCCTATGTCTGAGTTAATCATATGAGCCAATCCACAGAACATGCCTTGAACTATGCCAAACATATTGCAAGTGTTCCATAAACATTGGCTTTTATTATTGCAGTCATGCCCTTCACAGCAGTGAACCTGTAAACCCTTCATAGGCACTATTATTGTTCTTAGTCTACAGATTGGAAAACAGGTTTAGAGATGTTAAGCAACATCCAAGGTCACACCCCACAGCAGGTAAAAGACTCAGTCTTATGTCTCTTAGAGTCCAAAACCTATACTTATAGAAATTTTTGACTATCTGCTTCCAGGAATGGAAGAAAAAAAATACTCCCTACAGGCAGAAAAGCATGAAAGATAGCATCCTTTTAGTTTATTTTTGTCCTTTTGCTGTTAATGTTTTTTTAAAGTTTCACTTATTGTCATCTAATTAGAAAAGAAAATATTCATTGTAGGAAATACTGTATAATACAGCAAAGCAAAGCAAAACAAAACCAAAACTGAGCATTTCCCCATGAAGTTATTTTTGGTGCACCTATATCACATTGATTCATTTTGAGCTGCTGACACCTAAACGGTTTCCACACATGTGTGACTAATCCGTTTAAAGATCAGAGCTGAATGAAGATGTAGTACATTTCATATCATTTCTGGGCAGGCTTAACTAATAAAAAGTAGTAACTGTATACACTACAAATTATAAAAGAGTAGCAAAATCAAAACTCCACAAATGACCTATTCATATTGATGTGTGAGCATATGTGTTATAAAAGTCATTTAACCCATGGCTTTCTAATTTTGACCATTAAGGCATGGTAAGATTTTTGACTCCATGATCTAGTATACACTTTGATGAAACAATACTATTTTACTATACCAGTATGCTCTGATATTTTGTATACTTATATATATTTATCTTAAAAACAGGATATAGAGCACTAAATAGATTTAATAACCCTCTCTAAAGGGTCACAGTCCACAGTTGGAAAAACACTAGCCAAACCATGTCCTAGCCGTCTTTGAGAATATGTATACTGGTTTAGTACTTCAATTTGATGTCTGATGTTTGTCTTCTTAGATTTTCTTTCTTTGTTTTTTTAAAAAATATTTATTTATTTATTTGGCTGCATCGGGTCTTAGTTGTGGCACATGGGATCTTCTTTGAGGCATGTGGGATCTTTTGTTGCAGTGCATGGGCTTCTTTCTAGTTGTGGTGTACGGGTTTTCTCTCTCTAGTTGTGGCACGTGGGCTCCAGAGTGTGTGGGCTTTGTAGTTTGCAGCATGAGGGCTCTCTCACTAAGGCCTGCAAGCTCAGTAGTTCTGGCACACGGGCTTAGTTGCCCCATGGCATGTGCAATCCTAGTTCCCCGACCAGGGATTGAACCTGCGTCCCCTGCATTGGAAGGCAGATTCTTTACCACTGGACCATCAGGGAAGTCCCTAGATTTTCAATTTTTGTATTCTATTACATGAGACTCTAGAAGGAGACCAGTCTGAGGTTTCTGAAACTACTGCTGAGGTTTTCTACCTGCTTATTAAACAGACTTTCCTGAAATTTCATATTCACAACTCTGAAAGCTTCTATTTATTTCATAGGCTGTGTGAATGGGGTTCTGGGAAATGCAAATACCCATTCTTACTTGAACATAAACAAATGCACTGCTCATACTTGAGAAGTGGTCTGCTTTTCTCTTACTCATGTTATTCTTTCTGTAGTGTGATTCCGTTGAGGGACTCTCACATTGGAGCTTTGAAAAATGCAGCTCTGAAGCCTGTCCGAGCAGAAGACAATATCTACATTATTGATGACCTTCATTAAGTCATGGATCCAGTGGCCTTCTAAGGCGTTATGCCCTTGACTGTGGAAGACAGTGACCAGATATCACTGTGCCAGAGTCCCTTCATGAAGCAGGACAATTTTTCCGTCAGTTTCCCATGGCATTCCAACCAGTCGGTGATATTGGGTAGAGTGAGTGTAGCTCATCTGTGTACCGTCAACCTCTGTAACATTGTCCTAATTTTTTATACTAAAACTGGTTCAATCTTTCTGGTCATTGCAGAGCTCTCTCCAAAACATGAAATTTATTCCTTAGAATTGTACATTCTCTTTAGACCCTATGAATCCTGTTTTCTATCAAGAATTCTCCTTGGGGAGACAGAATAAACACTACTACCTCAGTTACCAAAGCTGTCAAGAAGAGCTGAATACTACTTAAAATCAGCAAATCCAATTTGGGACTTAAAGGACTTAACTTGGAAGCATTTCATGATTGTCTTTTTTTTTTAATCAAGTAACTTCAAATGTTATATTCCTTAGGGCCCCCAAGGGTTTCAAATCATGGGAGTGTACAGGTTTTTATTTACACAATGGGAAAATGTGAGTGTGATTTTGCCATTATAGGTAGATCTGGTTTCTCAGGGCTCTGGAAATAGAATTGCTTTCCCTGGGACCAGGATGGGTATTTTAACAGTTAGAAGAAGCTAGCGTAGTGAGTGGACCATGGAGACACCAGGGGAAGAAAATCAATTGCCACATGATTTATGCTGTTTCTGCTACATTGGTGCCACAGTTCTAGGCACTTATGCAGACAACTGGCAGACTCTCTGATGTAATTTTTAGAATGAGGCAGGGTGGAAATAAAAGGAAAAAAGAGGGGGAGGGAGTAGTAAAAGAGGCTTTCTGACTTAGAAAAGCTAGTTTGCAAACATAATAGTGTTGTTTGAGAGTGTTACCAGTTTCAACCGAAATGCTAAATTGTCCTCGAACCACTATGATTTTTAAAATTGTTTTGGAAGGATAAAGGGTCTTTTTCATATTGAATCAATTCCTGTGTTATATCTTTTTCACAGCTCAATTAAATTTTTGGTTTTTCCAGAAGAGTTAGAGAAAGGCTAACGGTAAGGATATTTTTAATCACTAGGAGCATTTCTACATGAACAGTTAACAAGACTGGAAATTAATTTCAATTTGAGCAAACCCTGAAACAACTCATGCTTGAGTTATTTGGGAGGTGTTCAGAGCTACTCTCACCAAAGTTGTCCATGAGGGCTGGATGCTCGTTTTTGAAGGCAGTGTTTTTGACACTTCTGCGGAGTTCTGGGAAATTAACAGGACCTCTGAATAAAGGTTATGGGGCAAAGAAGATTGCTAAACATTGTATACTAGTTTTCACAAGTGGGACCAGGCTGATCTAGTTTAAAAAATTATATTCCAACTACAGGGATTTTTTTTTTTAAAAATTCAAGACAACATGCATAACCACAGTGATTTCAAATTAATGTCAAGATGGATAACTTCTCTGGAAAGAGCTAACAACATCGGGCTGCATCCCTATGCAGCCAGGGCCCCACTAGATGGCGCCACATCCCTCAGCCTCGCCCCAGCCCTTGCCTTGCCTGCAGGCTCACGTTTGTTACCTGCTTTGTGGCTTGTGGGGCTTTGAATTTTTTGATGCGTGCTCTATTCTCCATATCCTTCCTGGAGTTTTGTGATGACACATTACAGGTTGTGGGAATTTGATCGACTTTATTCAATCCAGCATTTCCAAAATTTGTTTAAAATCCCTGAGCACCATGACTACTGGCACACCCAGTAGCATTCTGTGAAACAAGATGGGGAAACTGGGAGAAAGCGGATGGTACACAGAATTAGAGATAGGACCTGAGTTCTAATCCTAACTCTTACCAGTAACATTGATGACATTAGGATAAATCATTCTTTATGCCTAAGTTTTTAATATATTTTTTAATGAAGTAGAGATGATTTACAATGTTGTGCTAAATTTTTTTTACACCTCTTAGAATTATTTCCAAACATACATTGGTGTATAGTGGTAATTCCAATGACATATTCTTTGTGAGAAAAATAAAAGTGAAAAACACTACAGAAATGCAAAGGTTTCTTTTGTGTGTGTGTGGAGTTGGTAGTGATAGATCTAGCATCAGTGCTCAGTAAATAATTTCAACGGTGTTGCATTCATAAGTCTCTTGCTATATGGTACCTTTTATTATTTTTCTGAATAATGTTTCTGTTTTTGAAAAGTTGATATTGGGTAATTTGGCTATCATTTTAAACTGTACAAAAATTTGTCAATAACTGAGAGGGAGCATGGGTTAGAGGGAAGGAAGGGGAGGTACTTAGTTAATATTAAATTCTTTTCTGTAAAAGTACCAATTTTATATAATGAATTTACTTTTGTTTTTGATCTTTTGAGACCATCGAGATTCCATTTTCTACAATCGATCTTGGGGCTTTAGGACACTGGTATAATTAAAGCTATATATTTGAACTTAGGAAATTCTGCACATCTTTAAAAGTAGAGGAACCAATCTTTCATTGATGGCTGTGAAGATAATTTTGTGAGTACATGCAGGTGTGAGGGACTCCTCATCATGAGCTTGATTTGTACCTACACTCATTAATAAAACACATTTTTGTTTTCATTTTGGAAATTGACTTGTTTTCTTATTCTCATCATTTAGTCAAAGCCAGCCATCTTCAACTTGCTGTGGACTCTCAGGACAAGGGCAAATGGGGCAAGATTTGAGAGTCAGGTGTGCCTGACATTCCTCTAGGTGCTGTGGGTGGAACAGAGAACAGCGCTGAACTCCAGTTCCCAAGGAGCTCCAATTCAGTAGGAAAGAAAACCCCACACCATCAATTCAGGTGCTGGTAATGATAAGGAAAAAAAGATATACACCGGTAGAGCTGAACTTCTCAAACATGGCATCTGGGGCCAGATAACCCTTTGTGGTAGGGAGCTGTACTGTGCATTATATGATTGTGTATCAGCATCCCTGGCCTCTACTCACTAGAGAACACTTGTGCCCCCCAGGTGGTGACAACTGCAAATGTCTGTAGACATTACCAAGGTCTCCTGAGAGGCAATAATACCCTTGGTTGAAAACAGCTGTGATAGAGGATGCCTGGAGGGGAGCGCTTGTGGGGAATTGGTGTAACTTTTGCTGAGTTGGTCAGGAGCTGCCTCTGGGAAAGCAGTGACGTTTGAGTTGAAACCGAAAGAATTTGTAGGTGGCAGTGACGTGAAGAAATCCAGCAAATGCAGAGGCCCTGAGGTAGGAATAAGCTTGTATGTTAAGAGGGAGAAAGTATGGTGTGTTCCAAGGACTAAAAAAAGCCAGTGTGGCTGAGGCAGAGTGAGTGAGGAAGATTGAAAAGAAATGAAGCTGGAGAAACGGGTGCCGTTTTTAGGTGCTGATGCAAAGGGCTGTATGAACATATCCGTTTGAGAAGAATCCCATTCTTGGAAAACAAAGCACTTTTGCTACTAGGGGTTGAACCTGCAAATTTTATTTTAACATTTATTAACGTGCTGTAGTGATACCGTCCGAAGTTCAGATATAAAAAGCCAGTTTGGTTGGAGCGACAGGAGAGGGTACCTGGGGGAAGGACAGGGGTGCGTCCTGGCAGTGAGGGGCTTTCCACAGGGCTGTGTGAGGGCACCCATGCCTAGGAAGAGGGGTCCTAGAAGAAGAGACTCCAAAGTTTGAATCACATGGGCCCGGACGCAGCTGAACCCACTCTTTCTAATTAGTTTGAATTAGTGGGGCGGAGCAGGGGCTGCCTTCAGCTAGTCCACAATGGGTTTTTTAAATAGTTAGGTGTTTTAATGTACATTTTTAGAACACGATGCATCAAAACCGTGATTTAATGGATATTATTTAGGATGAATACAATTTTAAAGTTGACCTAAAACAACTTGAGTGAACAATAGCAAAAGGGCACTGTGACTATGGCAAAGGTTATGTAGATGCCTGAAGTCAGGGAGGCAATGAGTTAGATCAACTGGGAGCTCCTTAGAATACAGATTCCTGGGCTCTGCTCCTAGAGATTCTGATTCAGTAAGAGAGGTGGGCCCTAGGAGTTTATTTTTTGTTGGTTTAAATTACAGAAGATAAGCTACTAAAAATTTACATTTCAACAAAAACATTCAGAATTCATGAAAGAATATGTAGAAAGAAGAGCATGCAATAATCCTCCATTTCTACTTATGTGAGCAGTACATTTCATGAAATGAACATGACAACTTTATATTTAGACTGTGTGGGTATCTGATGGGCTTTTGAGGGTAAAAGAAATTGCTCACTCTTGAGTCCCTAAAATATAGGAACACCCTAAGAAATGTAGGGTAGCATATTTTCTCTCTGGTTTTGCAGAAGTGTTTCTTCAAGATTCATAGCGCTCTCTAGGAGGAATGGAATACTCGTCAAAATTTATCATTTGTTCTCCCTCTGGTCAAGGTCTTCTGTCAGTTGGTTGTGGACAGCTTTGATGGGGGAAGTCTCAGGATACAAATTCTCTCAAGACTGTTTCTTCTTTGACTCTTGATCACCTCAGATCATCTGAAGAAGTATAGACAAAGCCATTGCTGCACCCACTGCAAAGGTACTAATAGCCAACAAAAACCCAGATGGAGCCTTTAGTAGCCTTGGTGTAGAGTGTGAGCAGGGTGTATGGAGGCTGAGGGAGGAAGAGTCGAATCCTGAGAATTCCTGGGGATCTAACTTTAAATTTCCCTTGGGAATTCTCAAGGCTCCTAAGGGCCTTTGCAACTGAGTTGGAGTCTTTGGTTACGTTCTTTTCCACATGGCTACCAGTGTAATCGAAGAAACCAAGGTCTGATTGTGCTACATGTGAGATGAAAATCCTCCCACTGCTCCCCAGTGGGTACAAGTCCCTACTCCATCATAAGCCCTTCACAACTTCTCCCTTGTCTGCTTGCTTCATACAGCCCCTCCGTGCGGTGCTCCGGCAGATATAAATGCCTCAGATACCCACTCTCCACTCCGTAGTTCAACCCATCTTGGGGGATGCTTGTCTCCTGTCTCCCCACCAGGCATGCCGTTCCTCAAGGTTCAGCTCAACTGTTACCTCTTCATACTTTCTCAACCTCATCCCTGTAGACAGAATTAATCCCTCTTATGAACGCTTCTGTGCAGCCCATTGTAGTCGCTCAATGAATAATACAGAGTACCTCCCATGCACCAGGCATGGTGCTAGTGCCTGACTCAGGTCCTTCTGCATGAGGCCAGCACCCCAGCTAGCATGTGTGGTACCTTGGGTGAATTACAAAGAGGCCTCCTCCTCCTTCTGGCTGACAGAGCCCTGAGCCAGGGCGGAGACTTGTCAAATTGAATCTCTACAAACTGTCACCTTAAATAGTGACCCTAGAACTTAATCTTTTGTATAAGAGGTCTTTAGGTTGATGATGTTTTTATACTGAGCTCTTTGAGGGAAGTGTATGTAGTTTCCCAGCATCTAGCTTCACGTAGTAGGTGCTCAATACATATCCATGACGATTAGTGAATACATCAACTGAAAGAATGTTTCCTAGAGCCTTGTTGTGTGTGCTGGGGATGGGATGGGGCATGGAAGAATGTCTCTGAAACCAGAAAAAACCCCTTCCTATGGCTGGGTGGAGTGTAGGAGTCTGTGTAAACCCCACGGACCTGCTGAGACTAGTAATTTACAACCTTGACTGCAAATTAGAATCAC
This sequence comes from Orcinus orca, assembly GCF_937001465.1. Taxonomy (NCBI): domain Eukaryota; kingdom Metazoa; phylum Chordata; class Mammalia; order Artiodactyla; family Delphinidae; genus Orcinus; species Orcinus orca. Next base: position 52,729,713 of record NC_064561.1, read on the forward strand.
GTGGGAACCCACTTCCACACCAATCAAATTAAGGATCTCAGCAGGTGGGGCCCAGGTAGTGTCAGCCTTTTCAGCCTCCCCAGAGGATTTCAATGTGTAGCCTAGGTTGAGCACCACTGACCTAGAGAGAGTTGGAGAGGGAATGTGACAGCATGTTTTCTTGTTGTGTGTGACAAGCGCTCTGGAAAAGCTTAAAAGATACAACCAAAACAGGAACACATCAACAGTGGGCTGGGGCAGGTGAACGACCAAGTAGGGAAATGGCCCGATGCCGGGTGCCAGCTGATCTGTCCTCCATCTGGCTTCCTTGGCAATGGCATGATGTTGATGGCAGCCCTGGGAACAGGAAGTCTGGATGCTGCCATGCTTTTGTAAGGCTTCTCGGAAAGCTGGCCCACAGCTGCCTCGTTTGACTGTCCCTGGGCCTCCAAGGAACTAAATGTTTTCTTCCACCAGTTGTAAAAATAAGCAAAGAAGAAAGTCCCCTTTGGCCTCTGAGGAAGTGCTCTAAGGTAACCTTCTCTGTTCTGTGCTCTCAGCTGCTGACATGGGGTATGCTCTGTCTGGCGGTTCCTGCACCTGCTGGAGCCTAAACAAGATATTTGGATGATGAACGTTTCGCATATTTCTCAATAGACTTTATTTTTCAGAGCAGTGTCAGGGTCACAGCAAAATTGAGCGGAAAGTACAGAGAGTTCCCGTATGGCCGCCTTCCTCTCCCCACAATACACAGCCTCCCCCACCATCCACATCTCTCGCAAGCGTGGTACATTTGGTACAATTGATGAACCAGCATTGCCACATCATTCTCAACTGGAGTCCATAGTTTAAATTGGGGTTCACACTTTGTGAGGTGCACGCTACAGGTTTTGACAAATGTATCATTACATGTGTCCAACATTACAGTATCATGCAGAATAGTTTTATTGCCCTATTTACTGCTCTATGCTCCACCTATTCATTCCTTCCTCCCCCCAAACCTGCGACAACCACTGACCTTTGACTCCATAGTTTTACCTTTTCCGAGATTTCATGTGGCTGGAATTATACAACACGTAGGCTTTTCAGGTCGACTTCTTTCACTTACCAATATGCATTCAAGGTTCCTCTGTTTCTTTTTGTGGCTTCATAGCTCATTTCTTTTTATTGTGGAATAATATTTTATAGTTTAAATGTACCTCAGTTTGTTTGCTCATTGACCTATTGAAAGATGTTTTGGTGGCTTCCAAGTTTTGGCAACTGTGAATAAAACTGCTGTAAACATTCATGAGCATGATTGATGGACTGTATGGTGAGAGTTTGTTTAGTTTTGTAAGAAATTACTAAACTGTCTTCCAAAATAGCTATACCATTTTTTATTCCCGTCAGCAATGAATGAGAGTTCCTGTTGTTTCACATCCTTACCAGCAATGGGTGTTGGATTATAACCATTCTAATAGGTATGTTGTGGTGTCTCATTTTAATTAGCATTCCCCAATAACATATGATGTTGAGCACGTTTTCATATGTTTATTTACCATCTGTATATCTTCTTTGGTGAGGTGTCTATTTAGGTCTTTTGACCATTTTTTAAATCAGGTTGTTCATTTTCTTATTGCTGAGTATTAACAGTTCTTGGTATATTTTATGTAACAGTCCTGTATCAGATATGTTTTTTTGCAAGTATTTTCTCCCAATCTGTGGCTTGTCTTCTCATCCTCTTGACAGTGTCTTTCACAGAGTAGGAGTTTTTAATTTTAATGAAGTGCAACTTCTCATCTTTTTCTTTCATGGGTCATGTCTTTGGTGTTGTACCTAAAAAGCCATTGCCTTATCCAAGGTCATCTAGATTTTCTCCTATGTTATAATCTAGGAGTTTTATAGTTTGGTGTTTTACATTTGGGAGTATGACCCATTTTGAGTTAATTTTTGTGGAGGTTATAAGGTCTGCATCTAGATTCATTTTTTTGAGGTAGCTGTCCAGTTAGTCCAGCACCATTTATCGAAAAAACAATCATTTCTCCATTGAATTATCTTTGCTCCTTTGTCAAAGATAATTTTACTTTATTTGTGTGGTTCTCGTTCTTGGCTCTCTATTCTGTCCCATTGATTTATTTTTCTATTCTCTGGCCAGTAGCATACTGTCTTGATTGCTGTAGCTTTATAATAAATCTTGAAGTTGGGTAGTATCAGTCTTCTGACTTTGTTCTTCAATAGTGTGTTGAGGGCTTCCCTGGTGGCGCAGTGGTTGAGAGTTCGCCTGCCGATGCAGGGGACGCGGGTTCGTGCCCCGGTCCGGGAGGATCCCACGTGCCGCGGAGCGGCTGGGCCCGTGAGCCATGGTCGCTGAGTCTGCGCGTCCGGAGCCTGTGCTCCGCCGCGGGAGAGGCCACAGCAGTGAGAGGCCCACATACCGCAAAAAAAAAAAAACAAAAACAAAAAACAAACAAACAAAAAAAAATAGTGTGTTGACTTATTCTGAGTCTTTTGCATTTCCATATATACTTTGGAATCAGTTTGTTATTATTCATAAAATAACTTCCTGGGATTTTTATTGAAATTGCATTGAGTCTACAGATGAAGTTGGAAGGAAGTGACATCTTAATAATATTGAGCTTCCTGATCCATGAACATGGACTAGCTCTCCATTTATTTAATTTTGATTTCTTTTTTTTTTTTTTTTTTTTTTTTTTTGCGGCCACGCGGGCCTCTCACTGCCGTGGCGTCTCCCATTGCAGAGCACAGGCTCCGGACGCGCAGGTTCAGCGGCCATGGCCCATGGTCCCAGCCGCTCCACGGCATGCGGGATCCTCTCGGACCGGGGCATGAACCCATGTCCCCTGCATCGGCAGGCGGACTCCCAACCACTGCGCCACCAGGGAAGCCCAATTTTGATTTCTTTCATCAGAATATTGTAGACTTCCTCATCTTGATCTTAACATATTTTGTTAGGTTTAAGCCTAAGTATTTTTTCACATGCGCTAATATAAATGGTATTATGTTTTTAATTTCAAGTTCTAATTTTTCATTGCTGTTATTTGGGAAGACAATAGACTTTGGATATTAACCTTGTATCCTGCAATCTTGATTTAATCGCTTATTAGTTTCATGATTTTTTTTGGTCACTTCTGTGGAATTTTCTGTATGGGCTATCATGTCATGTGAACAAAGGGTTTTGCTTTTCTTCTGAATTTGTATACCTTTTATTTCCTTTTCTTGTCCTTTTGCATTAGCTTGAATGTCCAGTATGATGTTGAAAAGAAGAGGGGTATCCTTACCTTGTTTCTGATCTTAGTGGAAAAGCACCTAGTTCAGGCTTTGAACAAAAGCCATGACTATGAGAATTTTATAAGATATCTTGATATATGTGCATTCCAGTCTCATCTATATCTCCAGCCTTCTGCTTTCTATTGGAATCGTCCCCTCTGCCTGTGAGCACAACAAACAATGCCCCCTAACAACTTTCCCTTGACCCTTTAATGCCTTCACAATCTCTAGCTACTCCCCTTCCTCTTTCCTTTATATCTGAGCCAAACTTTTCTGTCCCAAATGTCCACTTCCCTGCCTCCCATTTACTCCTTAAATTAATGCAACTGGCTTCTGGCTCTACTCCTCCATTGAAGCCATCAAGCAAAAGTTCAATGTTAGTGCAGTGGCTATTTCTCAATTCTTATCATATTTGACTTCTTTGTAGCATTTGACCCCACTGACCAAGCCATGCTTCTTACAACCCTCTCTTCCCTTTTGCTCTCAGGAAGTGGTACCATTTATCCTGATTTTCTTCCTATCCTTCTGCATTTGTTCTTACTACCTGTGGCTGGATCCTCTTTCTCTATCTCCCTAAGTGTTAATGTTCCCAGGACTCAATCCACTGCTTGCCTTTTTCTTGTTATCCTCTCCCTATTTACTGGCGACCCCCAGATCTCTAGTACAGTCATATGTCTTTCCTGAGCTTTAGGCCCAGTTGTGAACTGTTGACTGGGCTTTTCCACCAGGATATCTTATAGGCAGCTGGAGCTTTCTATGTCCACATGTGGACATATCATCTTTTAGCCCCACTCTCCCAAATAGCTTCTAGTCCAACAACCAAGTTCATCCTGGATTCTTCCCTCTTGCTTCACTCCTGCCTAAAGCTCTTAATCCATCCCCTATAAAAAATTAGTCCAACCTGTGGATTATATCCCCTCATTGTCTCTGTAATCCATCACCTCCTTTCCATTCCCACAGCTGCATCGCCAGGATTAATTTCTGTATAAGGTGTGACGTTAGGGCGAAGTTCATCTTTTTGCCTATGGATATCCAATTGCTCCAGCACCATTTGTTGAAAAGCCTATCTTTCCTCCACTGAATTGCACTTGCACCATTGTTAAAAACTCTACTGAGCATATTTGTGTGGGTCTATTTCTAGGTCCTTTATTTTTTTTGATTGAGGTATACTTGACATATAACATTATATTAATTTCAGGAGTGCAACATAATGACTCAATATTTGTATATATTGCAAAATGATCAGCACAATAAGTCCAGTTAACATCCATCAGCATATACAGTTAGAAAATAATTTTCTTCTTGCGATGAGGACTTTTAGGATCTACTCTGTTAGCAATTTTCAAATAAACTGTACAGTGTTATTAACTATAGTCACCATGCTGTACATTACATCCCCATGACTTAATTATTTTATAACTGGAAGTTTGTAGCTCTTGTACTTTCACCCATTTCTCCTGTCCCCCATCCTCCACATCTGGCAACCACCAATCTGTTCTCTGTATCTGTGAGCTTGGCTTGTTGTTTTTGTTATTGTTTAATTCCACACAGAAGTGAGATCATACGTTGTCATTCTCTGACATATTTCACTTAGCATAATGCCTTCAAAGTCCATCCATATTGTTGCAAATGGCAAGATTTCATTCTTTTTTGTGGCTGAATAGTATTCCAGTGTGTGTGTGTGTGTGTGTGTGTGTGTGTGTGTGTATAGTATATATCACAGTTATATGTAGATATATATCACATTTTCTTATACATTCCTCCATTGATGGACTCAGGTTTTTCCATATTTGGCTATTGAAAATAATGCTGCAGTGAACATGGGGGTGCATATATCTTTTCAAATTGGTGTTTTCATTTTTATCCAAATAAATTTCCAGAGTAGAATTGCTAGATCATATATTAGTTTTATTATTTTTAATTTTTTTGAGGAACCGCCATACATTTTTCCATAGTGGCCATACCAATTTATATTCCCACCAACAGGGCTCGAGGTTTTCCTTTTCTCCACCTCCTCTCCAACACTTGTTATTTCTTATCTTTTTGGTAACAGCCATTCTCACAGGTGTGAGGTGATATCACATTGTGGTTTTGATTTGCATTATCCTGATGATTAGTAATGTTAATCTTCTTTTGCTGTAGTTGTTGGCCATTTGGATGTCTTTGAAAAAATGTCTATTCAGATCCTCTGCCCATTTAAAAATTTGTTTTTTCTGCTGTTGAGTTATTATATGTTCTTTATATATTTTGGATATTAACCCCTAATCAGATATCTGAGTTCTCTATTTGGTCCCAATGGTCTGTGTTTTTATCCCTCTGTCCATACTGCACAGTCTTGCTATGTAATTAATCTTGTAGGTATGTAATTAATCTTGACTAATTCCTCCCACTTTATTCTACTTTTCCAAAATCTTTTCAACTATTCTAGTTCCTTTCCATGTAAATTTTAGAATAATCTTCATTTTTACAAACATATTACTGAGATTTTGATAAGAATAGTATTAAACCTATATAGCAATTTGGGGAAGGAGAATTGACATCTTTACTATGTTGTCCAACTCATTAACACAGTATATCTCTCAATATATTAAAATCTTCTTTGATCACTTTCCTCTGCATTTTGTAGTTTTCAGCATACAAGTCATATATATATATACACATACATATACACACATATATATTGGTTAGATTTACACCTATTTCTCTTTTTTGAGCAATTTTAAATGGTATATTTTAAATTTTGGTGTCTCTGTGTTCCTTGCTAGTAAATAGAAATAAAATAGTGTGTAGAAATAAAAACAATTTTTGTATATTTATCTTGTATTTTGCATCTTTGCTGAACTCACTTATGAGTTCTAGGAGTTCTAGGAGGTTTTTTTTTTTTTAAGATTCCTTGGGATTTTCTACATAGATGATCAATCATGTTATCTACAAATAGGGACAGGTTTTTTTTTTGTTTGTTTTTTTAACATCTTTATTGGAGTATAATTGTTTTACACTGTTGTGTTAGTTTCTACAGTATAACAAAATGAATCAGCTATATGTATACATATATTCCCATGTCCCCTCACTCTTGCATCTAACTCCCACCCTCCCTACCCCACCCCTCTAAATGGTCACAAAGCACCAAGCTGATTTCCCTGTGCTATGCGGCTGCTTCCCACTAGCTATCTGTTTTACATTTGGTAGTGTATATATGTCCATGCCACTCTCTCACTTCGTCCCAGTTTACCCTTCCCCCTCCCCGTGTCCCCAAGTCCATTCTCTACATCTGCGTCTTTATTCCCGTCCTGAGCCTAGGTTCTTCATGACCTTTTTTTTTTTTTAGATTCCATATATATGTGTTAGCATACAGTATTTGTTTTTCTCTTTCTGACTTACTTCACTCTGTATGACAGACTCTTTGTCCATCCACCTCACTACACATAACTCAATTTCATTTCTTTTTATGGCTGAGTAATATTCCATTGTATATATGTGCCACATCTTCTTTATCCATTCATCTGTTGATGGACACTTAGGTTGTTTCCATGTCCTGGCTATTGTAAATAGAGCTGCAATGAACATTGTGGTACATGACTCTTTTTGAATTATGATTTTCTCAGGGTATATGCCCAGTAGTGGGATTGCTGGGTTGTATGGTAGTTCTATTTTTAGTTTTGTAAGGAACCTCCCTACTGTTCTCCATAGAGGCTGTATCAATTTACATTCCTACCAACAGTGCAAGAGGGTTCTCAGGGACAGTTTTAATTCTTCCTTTCTGATCTGTATATCATTTGTTTCGTTGTCTTGCCTTATTGACCTGGATGGAACTTTAGGTCTATGTAGCATAAGTATGGAGAGAGTAGGCATTCTTCCCTCCTTCCCAATCTTAGTGGGGAAAATTCAGCCTTTTCCCTTTAGTATGATCTATTTGTAGGGATTTTTTTTCTTTTGTACATGCTTTTTATTAGTTGAGAAATTTCTCCTCTCTTCCTACATGTCTGAGAGCTTTATTCACACATGGGTGTTGAATTTTATCCAGTACTTTTTCTGGATCAATTGATGTGATTTTATGAGTTTTCTTCTTTAGCCTATTGATATGGTAGATTACATTCATTGATTTTTTATTGTTGAATCAGCCTTGCACCCTTGAAATTAACCCCATTTGGTAATAATGTGTAATTCCTTTTATGTTGCTGAATTGTATTTTCTAATATTTTATGAAGGATTTGTATATCTGTACTCTTGAGTGTGGTTTCCTTTTTGTAGTCATTACCTGGTTTTGGTATCAGGGTAATACCAATTTCATGAAATGAATTGGGAATGTTCCCTCCTCTTTCATTTTTTGGAAGAGATCGTGTAGAATTGATGTTAATTCTCTTCTAAGTGTTTGGTAGAATTCTCCAATGAAATCATCTGTGCCTGGAAATCTTTTGTAGGTATTTGTTTTTAATGGAATGCATTTCTTTTATTTATTTATTTATTTTATTTTACTTTTGGCTGTGTTGGGTCTTCGTTTCTGTGTGAGGGCTTTCTCTAGTTGTGGCAAGCGGGGGCCGCTCTTCATTGCAGTGCGGGGGCCTCTCACTATCGCAGCATCTCTTGTTGTGGAGCACAGGCTCCAGACACGCAGGCTCAGTAGTTGTGGCTCATGGGCCTAGCTGCTCCACGGCATGTGGGATCTTCCCACACCAGGGCTCGAACCCGTGTCCCCTGCATTAGCAGGCAGATTCTCAACCACTGCACCACCAGGGAAGCCCGCATTTTTTTAATAAATAAATAAATAAATAAATATTTAATTAATTATTTATTTATTTTTGGCTGCGTTGGGTCTTCGTTGCTGCACGCAGGCTTTCTCTAGTTGTGGCAAGCAGGGGCTGCTCTTCGTAGTGGTATGCAGGCTTCTCATTGTGGTGGCTTCTCTTGTCGTGGAGCATGGGCTGTAGGGGCATGGGCTTCAGTAATTGTTGAACGTGGGCTCAGTAGTTGTGGCGCTCGGGCTTAGTTGCTCTGCAGCATGTGGGATCTTCCCAGACCAGGGATCAAACCCATGTCCTCTGCATTGGCAGGCAGATTCTTAACCACTGAGCCACCAGGGAAGTCCCTTGGAGGCATTTTTAAATTATGAATTCAGTTTCCATAATAGTTGTAGAGTTATTCAAATTATCTATTCCAAATTGTGTGAGTTGTGATAGTTTGTGTTTTTTGAGGAATTTGTCCATTTCATCTAATGTCAAGTTTATTTATCTCTGTAAAGTTATTCTTAGTTTGTTCTTATTATAATTTTCGTGGCTACAGGGCCTATAGTGATAGCCCTTGTTTCATTTATGTTATTGGCAATTTGTTTCTTTTCTGTTATTTTTTTGGTTGTTCTTGCTAGAGGTTTTTCAATTTTGTTGACCTTTCAAAAAACCAGCTCTTTGTTTCCTTGATCTCCTCTATTGATTTTCTGTTTCAAATTTCATTGATTTCAATTCCTGTCTTTATTATTGTCTTCCTTCTTTAGGCTTGGGTTTCTTTTGCTTCCTTTGGGTTTCCTTTTCTCATCTTTTTCTATCTTCTTGAGTTTAGAGCTTAGATTACTAATTTGAGTTTTTTCCTGTTTTCTAACCTATGCGTAAAATTTCTATAAATTTCCCTCTTCATGTTGCTTTAGCTGTGTCCCACAAATTCTGACATAATTTTTATTCCGCTCAATATATTTTTTAATTTCTTTGATACTTCTTCTTTGATCCATGGTTTATTTAGAAGTCTGTTGTTTATTTTCTAAGTGGTTGAAAATTTTCCCGTTATCTTTTTATTATTGATTTCTGGTTTGATTCCACTGTGAGTAGAGAACATACTCTATATGATTTCCATTATTTTAAATGTGTTGAAGTTCATTTTATGGCTTAGGATATAGTCTGTCTTGAAATGTGTTTTGTGGTAACTTGATGAGAATGTGTATTCTGCTATTTATGGGTTTTATAAATGTTGATTATATCCTGTTGGCTGATAGTGTTGTTGAATTCTTCTGTATCCTTGATGATTTTCTGTCTAGTTATTCTTTCAGTTATTGAGAGGTGGTGTTGAAGTCTCCAACTATAATTGTGAAATATTCTACTTCTTTATGTTCAGTCAGTTTTTGCTTCACATATTTTGCAGCTCTGCTGTTTGATGCATATGCATTTAGGATTACTATGTCTTTCTGGGCTGGCCCTTTTATCTTTATATAATGTTCTTTTCTGTGTCTGGTAATATTCTTTGGTCTGAAATCTACTTTATGTGATGGTATTAAAACAACTCATGCTTTCTTTGATTAATGTTTAGATTGGTATTTGCTTGGTATCTATATTCGTTGGCTAGGGCTGCTATAACAAAATATAGACTGGGGGGCTAAAAAAATAGAACTTTATTTTCTAACAATCCTGGAGGCTAGAAGTCTGGGACTTGGTAGTAGCATGTTTATTTATTTCTGAGGCCTCTCTCTTTTGATTAGAGATGGCTGCAAAGTCTCACTGTGTCTTCACTTGGTCATCCATCTGTGTATTTTTGTGTTCTAATTCACTCTTCTTTAGGGACACCAGCCATATTGGATTAGGGCCAATCCTAATGATCCTCTTAACTTAGTTTTCTTTTTAAAGGCCCTATCTCCAAGTACTGTTACATTATGAGATACTGCAGATTAGAACATCAGCATTAACTTGGGGCAGTATAATTCAGCCCATAACAGTGTATTTTTCTATCCTTTTATTTTCAAACTGCTTATATTTGTATATTTGAAGCGTAGACAACGTATAAATTGGTAATGCTTTTTAATCCACTTTCCCCATCTTTCTTCTTAAAAATATGTATTTAGACCATTTTCACTTAATGTAATTATTGATACATTAAAGCCTGTCTCCCTTTGTTTTCAATTTTTATTTTATTTATTTTTTATACAGCAGGTTCTTATTAGTTATCTATTTTATACATATTAGTGTATACATGTCAATCCCAATCTCCCAATTCATTCCACCACCAACCCCCCTACCACTTTCCCCCCATTGGTGTCCATATGTTTGTTCTCTACATCTGTGTCTCTATTTCTGCCCTGCAAACCGGTTCATCTCTACCATTTCTCTAGGTTCCACATATATGCATTAATATACGATATTTGTTTTTCTGACTTACTTCACTCTGTATGACAGTATCTAGATCCATCCACATCTCAAAAAATGAACCAATTTCGTTCCTTTTTATGGCTGAGTAATATTCCATTCTATATATGTACCACAACTTCTTTATCCGTTGGTCTGTCGATGAGCATTTGGTTGCTTCCATGACCTGGATATTGTAAATAGTGCTGCAATGAACATTGGGGTGCATGTGTCTTTTTGAATTATGGTTTTCTCTGGGTATATGCCCAGTAGTGGGATTGCTGGGTCATATGGTAATTCTATTTTTAATTTTTTAAGGAACCTCCATACTGTTCTCCATAGTGGCTGTATCAATTTACATTCCCACCAACAGTGCAAGAAGGTTCCCCTTTCTCAACACCCTCTCCAGCATTTGTTGTTTGTACATTTTCTGATGATGCCCATTCTAACTGGTGTGAGGTGATACCTCATTGTAGTTTTGATTTGCATTTCTCTAATAATTAGTGATATTGAGCAGCTTTTCATTTGCTTCTTGGCCACCTGTATGTCTTCTTTGGAGAAATGTCTATTTAGGTCTTCTGCCCATTTTTGGATTGGATTGTTTGTTGTTTTAATATTGAGCTGCATGAGCTGTTTATATATTTTGGAGATTAATCCTTTGTCCATTGATTCGTTTGCAAATATTTTCTACCATTCTGAGGGTTGTCTTTTTGTCTTGATTGTAGTTTCCTTTGCTTTGCAAAAGTTTTAAGTTTCATTAGGTCCCATTTGTTTATTTTTGTTTTTATTTCCATTTCTCTAGTAGGTGGGTCAAAAAGTATCTTGTTGGGATTTATGTCATAGAATGTTCTGCCTATGTTTTCCTCTAAGAGTTTTATAGTGTCTGGCCTTACATTTAGGTCTGTAATCCATTTTGAGTTTATTTTTGTGTATGGTGTTAGGAATTTTTCTAATTTTAATGTTTTACTTGAACCTGTCCAGTTTTCCCAGCACCACTGATTGAAGAGGCTGTCTTTTCTCCGTTGTATATTCTTGCCCCCTTTATCAAAGATAAGGTGACCATATGTGCATTGGTGTTTCTCTGGGCTTTCTATCCTGTTCCATTGACCTATATTTTTGTTTTTGTGCCAGTGCCATACTGTCTTGATTACTGTAGCTTTGTAGTATAGTCTGAAGTCCAGGAGACTGATTCCTCCAACTTCGTTTTTCTTTCTCAAGATTGCTTTGGCTATTCAGCGTCATTTGTGTTTCCATACAAACTGAAATTTTTGTTCTAGTTTCGTACAAAATGCCATTTGTAATTTGATAGGGATTGCATTGAATCTGTAGATTGCTTTGGGTTGTATAGTCATTTTCACACTATTGATTCTTCCAATCCAAGAAAATGGTATATCTCTCCATCTGTTGGTATCATCTTTAATTTCTTTCATCAGTGTCTTATAGTTTTCTGCATACAGGTCTTTTGTCTCCCTCGGTAAGTTTATTCCTAGGTATTTTATTCTTTTTGTTGAAGTGGTAAATGGGAGTGTTTCCTTAATTTCTCTTTCAGATTTTTCATCATTAGTGTATAGGAATGCAAGAGATTTCTGTGCATTAATTTTGTATCCTGCTACTTTACCAAATTCATTGATTAGCTCTAGTGGTTTTCTGGTAGCATCTTTAGGATTCTCTATCTATAGTATCATGTCATCTGCAAAGAGTGACAGCTTTACTTCTTCTTTTCTGATTTGGATTCCTTTTATTTCTTTTCTTCTCTGATTGCTGTGGCTACAACTTCCAAAACTATGTTGATTAATAGTGTTGAAACTGAGCAACCTTGTTGCCTTGTTGCCCACTTGTTGAAAGTGAACAACCTTGTCTTGTTCCTGATCTTAGAGGAAATGCTTTCAGTTTTTCACAGTTGAGTATGATGTTTGCTGTAGGTTTGTCATATATGGTCTTTATTATGTTGAAGTAAATTCCCTCTATGCCTACTTTCTGGAGAGTTTTTATTGTAAATGTGTGTTGAATTTTTCGAAAGCTTTTTCTGCATCTATTGAGATGATCATATGGTTTTCATCCTTCAATTTGTTTATATGGTGTATCACATTGATTGATTTGCATATATTGAAGAATCATTGCATTCCTGGGATAAACCCCAGTTGATCATGGTGTATGATCCTTTTAATGTGCTGTTGAATTCTGTTTGCTTGTATTTTGTTGAGGATTTTTGTATCTGTGTTCATCAGTGATATTGGCCTGTAGTTTTTTTCTTTTGTGACATCATTTTGTGGTTTTAGTATCAGGGTAATGGTGGCCTTGTAGAATGAGTTTGGGAGTGTTCCTACCTCTGCTGTGTTTTGGTAGATTTTGAGAAGGATGGGTGTTAGCTCTTCTCTAAATGTTTGATGGAATTCACCTGTGAAGCCATCTGGTCCTGGGCTTTTGTTTTGGAAGATTTTTAATCACAGATTCAATTTCAGTGCTTGTGATTGTTCTGTTTATATTTTCTATTTCTTCCTGGTTCAGTCTCGGAAGGTTGTGCTTTTCTAAGAATGTGTCCAGTTCTTCCAGGTTATCCATTTTATTTGCACATAGTTACTTGTAGTAATCTCTCATGATCCTTTGTATTTCTGCAGTGTCAGTTGTTACTTCTTTTTTGTTTCTAATTCTGTTGATTTGAGTCTTCTCCTTTTTTTTCTTGATGAGTCTGGCTAATGGTTTATTAAGTTTTTTATCTTCTCAAAGAACCAGCCTTTAGTTTTATTGATCTTTGCTATTGTTTCCCACATTTCTTTTGTCACTTATTTCTGATCTGATCTTTTTGATTTCTTTCCTTCTGCTAACTTTGGGGGTTTTTTTGTTCTTCTTTCTCTAATTACCTTATGTGTAAGGCTAGGTTGTTTGAGATTTTCTTGTTTCTTGAGGTAGGAATGTATTGCTATAAACTTCCTTCTTAGAACTGCTTTTGCTGCATCCCATAGGTTTTTGGTCATCGTGTTTTCATTGTCATTTGTTTCTAGGTATTTTTTGATTTCTTCAGGGATCTCTTGGTTATTTATTAGTGCATTGTTTAGCCTCCATATTTTTGTATTTTTTACATTTTTTTCCTGTAATTGATATCTAGTCTCTTAGTGTTTGTTCTGAAAAGATACTTGATATGATTTTAATTATCTTAAATTTGCCAAGGCTCGATTTGTGACCCAAGATATGATCTATCCTAGAGAATGTTCCATGAGCACTTGAGAAGAAAGTGTATTCTGTTGTTTTGGATGGAATATCCTATAAATATCAGTTAAGTCTTTCTTGTCTAGTGTGTCATTTAAAGCTTGTGTTTCCTTATTTATTTTCATTTTGGATGATCCGTCCATTGGTGAAAGTGGGGCATTAAAGTCCCCTACTATTTTGGTGGTACTGTTGATTTCCCCTTATATGGCAGTTAGCTTTTGCCTTATGTACTTTGTTGCTTTATGTTGGGTCCATAAATATATACAATTGTTATATCTTCTTCTTGGATTGATACCTTGATTATTATGTAGTGTCCATCTTTATCTCTTGTAATTGTGTTTATTTTCAAGTGTATTTTGTCTGATATGAGAATTGCTACTCCTCGTTTCTTTTGATTTCCATTTGCATGGAATATCTTTTTCCAACCCCTCACTTTCAGTCTGTATGTGTCCATAGGTCTGAAGTAGGTCTCTTGTAGACAGCATATATACTGGTCTTGCTTTGGGATCCATTCAGCCAGTCTATGTCTTTTGGTTGGAAAATTTAATCCATTTATATTTAAGGTAATTATTGAAATGTATGTTCCTATTACCACTTTCCTGAATGTTTTTTTGTGTGTGTTACTGTAGGTCTTTTCCTTCTCTTGTGTTTCCTGCCTAGAGAAGTTCCTTTAGCATTTGTTTTAAAGCTGGTTTGGTGGTGCTGAATTCTCTTAGCTTTTGCTTGTGTGTAAAGGTTTTAATTTCTCCATTGAATCTGAATGAGATCCTTGCTGGGTACAGTAATCTTGGTTGTAGGTTTTCCCTTTCATCACTTTAAATATGTCCTGCCACTCCCTTCTGGCTTGCAGAGTTTCTGCTGAAAGATCAACTGTTAACCTTATGGGGAGTCCCTTGCATGTTATTTGTTGTTTTTCCCTTGCTGCTTTTAATATTTTTTCTTTGTATTTAATTTTTGATAGTTTGACTGATATGTGTCTTGTCATGTTGCTCCTTGGGTTTATCCTGCCTGGGACTCTCTGTGCTTCCTGGACTTGCCTGACTATTTCTTTCCCATGTTAGGGAAATTTCAACTGTAATCTGTTCAAATATTTCCTCAGACACTTTCTTTTTCTCTTCTTCTTCTGGGACCCATATAATTCAAATGTTGATGTGTTTAATGTTGTCCCAGAAGTCTCTGAGACTGTCCTCAATTCTTTTCATTCTTTTTTCTTTATTCTGCTGTGTGGTAGTTATTTCCACTCTTTTATCTTCCAGGTCACTTATCTGTTCTTCTGCTTCAGTTATTCTGCTATTGATTCCTTCTAGAGAATTTTTAATTTCATTTATTGTGTTGTTCATCATTGTTTGTTTGCTCTTTAGTTCTTCTAGGTCCTTGTTAAACCTTTCTTGTATTTCTCCATTCCATTTCCAAGATTTTGGTTCATCTTTACTATCATTACTCTGAATTCTGTTTCAGGCAGACTGCCTATTTCCTCTTCATTTGTTTGATCTGGTGGGTTTTTACCTTTCCCCTTCATCTGCTGCATAATTCTTTGTCTTCTCATTCCATTTAACGTGATGTGTTTGGTGTCTCCTTTAAGCAGGCTGTAGGTTCCTAGTTCCCATTGTTTTTGGTGTCTGCCCCCAGTGGTTGAGGTTGGTTCAGTGGCTTCTGTAGGCTTCCTGGGCAAGGGGACTGGTGCCTGTGTCCTGGTGGGTGGGGCTGAATCTTGTCTTTCTGGTGGGCAGGGCTACATCCGGTGGTGTCTTTTGGGGTGTCTGTGAACTTAGTAAGATTTTAGGCAGCCTCTCTGCTAATGAGTGGGGTTGTGTTCCTGTCTCACTAATTGTTTAGCATGGGGCATCCAGCACTGGAGCTTGCTGGCCGTTGGGTGGAGCTGGGCCTTAGCGTTTAGATGGAGATCTCTGGGAGAGCTCTCGCTGATTGATATTACATGGCGCCAAAAGGTGTCTGGTGATCCAATGTTCTGAACTCAGCTCTCCCACCTCGGAGGCTCAGGCTGGAGCACCAAGACCCTGTCAGCCACACAGCTCAGAAGGAAAGGGAGAAAAAAGAAGGAAAAAAATGAGTTAGAAAAAAAACTTTTTTTTATTTATTAAAAAAAAGTAAGAAAGAGAGCAACCAAACCAATAAACAAATCCACCAATGGTAACACACGCTAAAAACCAAACTATGAGAAACATGAAAATCAGAAAGAAATCACTCACAGAGAGCAAACCCCAAGTCTACTGTTGCTCCCAAAGTCCACTGCATCGATATTGGGATGATTTGTTGTCTATTCAGGTATTCCTCAGATGCAGGGTACATCAAGTTGATTGTGGAGATTTAGTCTGCTGCTCCTGAGGCTGCTGGGAGAGATTTCCCTTTCTCGTCTTTGTTCACATGGCTCCTGAGGTTCAGCTTTGGTTTTGGCCCCGCCTCTGCATGTAGGTCTCCCACAGACGTGTGTTCCCCACCTAGACAAGAAGGGGTTAAAGCAGCGGCTGATTCGGGCACTCTTGCTCACTCAGGCCATGGGGAGGGAGGGGTACAGTAGTGATAATTCTCTACAGTGTTTCTGAGTGTGTCTCTTTGTATAACATTTTAGTGGTTTCTCTATGTGTTGCATTATGCGTGCATAACTTATCACAGTCTACTTGTGTCATTATTTTACCAGTTTGAGTGAAGTACAAACTTGAACTTCCTTAACCTTCTTCTATTTCTAATATGATTGTCTGAAATATTTCCTCTATGTAAATTAAGAACAACAGCAGATAGTGTTATAAATTTTGTTCAACCTTAAACATGATTTGTAAAACAACAGAAGAAGTGAAGCCTGTTGTATTCACCAATATTTTTGCTTATCATCTTTCCTTTCTCTGATATTCTAAAATTCCTTCATTTATTACTTCCTTTTTGTTTAGACAACTTTGTAAGTTATCCTTTTAGGGTAGATCTCCTAGCAACAGATTCTCTTTCATCTGAGACTCTTTATTTTCCCCCTTGGTCCTGGAAGTATTTTTGGCAGACACAGAATTCATGTTTGACAGTTGTTTTCTTTAATCACTTCAAAATATTGTACCACTTTTTTGGGCCTCCATGCTGTCAGATGAGAAATTCTGTCACTAAAATTGGTGTTTCTCCATAAATAAACATCATATCTCTCTAGCTGCTTTCAAGATTTTTTCTTTGTAATTTCAGAAATTTGACTATGATTTTTCTTGGTGTGGAATTATTTTTTAATTTCCCTTGTTTGAGCCTTTCTCAGATTCTTAGAGAATTATTTTTCAATCTATTTTCTCTCTGTTACTCAGATTGGGTAAATTAATCTGTCATCAAGTTCTCTCCTTCTCTCCTCTATTATCTCCACCTAATATTGAGCCCATCCATCTAGCTTTTATTTCAGTTATTTTATTTGTCATATTTTTCAATCCCCTGATTGCCATTTGGCTCATTTTTGTAATTTCCATTTCTTTGCTCTTAGTTCTAGACATTTTTAGGGACAAGGATACTTTTTAAAATGATGGCCATTTACTTATTATGTATTTCAGTATACATCTCTAAAATATAAAATAAACTTTGTGTGTAATTACCATTATTGCACCTAAGATATTAGTGGTAACTCTTTAAAATCAGTGCATATTTCTTTAATGATTTCTCTCAAGTATCTGTTTATAATTGAGTGATTCAAATCAATATTCAAATAAGACCCTTAGGTTACATTTTGTTGTTTTGTCTTTTAAGTTTCTTGTCATCTAGAACAGTGACTTCTCCCTTTTTTCATGCCTCTGACCTGTTGAAAAACTAGATGGCTTGTTCTGTGAGATGTCCCACATTGTGAGCTTTTCAGATTGTTTCATTCCCTATAAACTGGAAGTTAGAGCCAAATGCTTGATTAGATCCAATTTCAATATTTTTGTTAAAAAATAGGAAGGCAAATTGTGTTATTTTGAGGGGCATTTGAAGAAAATGGTAACTTTAACATTACCATGGAAGACTATGTATGTAAATAGTACAAATAATTATTCTGTTTATTAAAGTAAAAAATATACTTCATAAGTCGTGTTCTTAAAGTGCTATTTCTCATAGCTAAAAATTTGGAGGGGTTACCTAACTATCCAGTAAAGGAGGCTTATTTAAATGAATTATGACATATCCTTACAGTGTACAGCCAATCCTGAAGACATTAAAAAATATGCATAAAAGAGGGCTTAAATTAAAATTTGAGACTATGAAACATGTTCATGGTGCAGTAAATGATAAAAGCTGGTCACCAGGGCATATATATGCTCTGGGTGATTATGACTGGCAGGATCTACAGCACAACACTATCAGTTAGTGGTGGGATCATAAGCTACTTGTCCTGTTCTCCTTTGTAGGAAATAAAGGAAAGAGAGATACCTAATGATCACGCATTGCTTTGTAATAATGCTAATATTAAATTAATGCAAATTATCTTTAAAAAGCATCCCAGAAATAGAATGGTGTAAAGAGGGTGTAAAACCCTGTGGCTTCCTGCAGGTTCCTCAGCTCCTTCATACCACCTTCTTCAAAGATGGAACGCCTGGATGGGTTCAGTGTGTTTTTATATTAGAAGCCCAGAAACCTGGGAAAGGAGGCAAAAGGCAAATTAGATACAACATGTAAAACAGCATGTATCTGCTTCTTTTCAACCCAGAGATTCAGGGAGCCCTCAGCACATGAATGCCCACCCCGTGACTGAGACACACTGGACGGTCACCCTAGGCACAGTCCAGACTGTGTCATGAGGGTACCCCTCCCCCATGCCATGGTAAGGGGCATCAGAGGCCAGCCAGGCCACAGCTGTGAAAGAGGATGTGACTTCCAGCACCTTGCTATTTCCCCTTTGGGCTTCTTGTCCTTATGTAGCCACCCTACCTTTCCCACTTCTTATTTCCAAAGGACTTCCTCCTCCCAGACCTCTCACCATTCCCGCGTTGGCTCTTACTGTATTTTTACTGGGAGCGTTTGTTTGAGGTGAGGTGGTGACCCGGTGTCCAGGCTCTAACCCGCCAGTAAAGTCTAGCTCTACCACCTGTTGGCATGTGTCTTTAGGCAAGGAATGAACAATTCTCAGACTTAGTTTCTCCAGAGTATCATTAGAAACGCAAAGTGTGGACTTGAAGGTTTTCCAAATATTTAATATAGCTGTTTTGCTAGGTTTCCAATGGCAGGATTTGGGGCTGAAGCTGAGGAAGTTTTTTCCTACTCTCCTTTCTTCCCTCTACTTTCCAACTATGTATTTAGCAGAGAACAGTATTAAAGTAATTTATAGGATATATGTTTTCCCTTGAACTGTTATGTAAAGTTTAACACAGCTAAAAGAAATCAAAGGAACAGATAGCAATTCTTTTTTCTCTTTGCTTATACGCACTCCGCCGTTTATCAAAGGGAAATTGTCATTAGCTGAATGCATTCCAACGTTGTTTCTTTGTACTTTGTTTAGTTTTAATAGAAGTGCTGTTAAGAAAAATTCCTTTATTTCTATAGAGGTTTACATTTCATAATATATTTTCACATACTTTATTGGATAGTGTTTTTTCTTGAGTTCTGCTGTGTGCTTTATTGAGGTGTAATTTACATACAATAAGATTCACTCATCTTAAGCATATATCATATTGGCAACTGCATACAATTACGTAAACACCACCACATTCAAGATGCAGACACTTCCATCACACCAGTGAGTTCCCCTGTACCTCTGTGCAGGCAATACCTGTCCCCTCCCCATACTTCCAGCCTCAACTGATCAATTACTGATCTACTGATCTGCTGTCTCTGCTGTCTGTCACATGGTTTTTCTTTTTTTTCAGTCTAGATTTTTCACCGGGCATAATATTTTTGAGATTCATGTTGCCCGTATCGGTAGTTTATTCTTTTTTATTTTATCGCTGATTAGCATTTTAGAATTTTAGAATATATGAATATTTCAGTTTTTGGCTACTGAGAATAATGCTGTGGGCATTTATGTATAAGTCTTTGTGTGGACGTGTTTTCATTTCTCTTGGGTAAATACCTAAGAGTGGAATTGCTGAGCTACACAGCAAACGTATGTTTAACTTACTACTAATTGTTTGTGGGAGGATGTTTTGATATCACAAAAACTCTGTGCCAGAGGAAGACAGCTCTTCCTACTTTACAGGTAAGGAAACTGAGGCATGAACAAAGTTTGGTGATTTACTCTGACTTTTCTATTAGGCTTGTGACATGCTGAGACTGGGCCATGTGTCTCCAGTACTCACTTGTCTTTGGTTTGTTTTCTGTTTTCTTTCTTTTTGAATCTTTTGCTTTAATACAAGAATATAAGCTAATTGTTACACAAAATTTTAAAATATAGATTATGAAGGGAAAAGGAACGAAAAATCGCCTGTTCCCTCTGCTCAGAGGAGGACATTGTTAACATCTTTTATATCACTTCAGGCTTGTGTCTGTGTGTGTTTCTTCTTAGAAAATGGGTTAAGACTGTGCATAATCATTTGTATCTCGATTGTCACACTCAATCATGAGTCATTTTCCTCACTTCTATCATGGAGATCATTTTACATCAATAAGGATACACCTGTAACAGTCCTGTAAATGGTTGCTGAATCTTTATATGGATGATTCAGTCTAACTCTTCATTTCAATGGCATGTTCCACTCAGGTTATTTTCAGTTTTGTGTTATTACTAGCAATAGTCTTGCATTTGTTTTTAATAATTTATTTGTATCTCCACCTATTTCTAAACTGTATTTTTGCATTTTGAGATGGTCATTTGATTTAAGATTTACTGTTCTTCAAAAGCATAACTTTGATTTTTTTCCACGTTACACTGGAGATGTTGGTAAGGGGATTGGACCTGCTGTATCGGTGGAGGCATGGAGCTCATCTAAGCGAAAAAATATACCTGTTATTCAAGATACTCCAGTGATGGGTTTTGTACTTTGTCACAAGTATTTTTTTATTTGAATATGAAGAAAAAAAAGTCTTACCTCACAAAAGAGGAACTTTGAGTAAAATTTTGGCAGGAAAGGGTCTGAAAGAACAAGCTTTCTTCAACAATGCAACTCCAGAGGTTTCACTTCTCCATCTTCCTCTTCTCTTCCCAAGCTAGAAAACTCTTAAAATACATAGACCCTGTTGAAAAGCGCTTCAGTATTAGAGTGGGGGTAGAGCTGATGAAAGGAAAGGAGCCAGTTCAGTAACCAGCCTCAATGACAGCAATAAAAATAATCCAGTTCTCTCCCCAAGCATCCATTCTCAAATTGTCTCTGTGCAGTCACATGTACTAAACTTATTCCGCTTGAGTTTCCCATAAAGAATAACTCTTCTCAGAGGGAACCCTCTTGCACTGTTGGTGGGAATGTAAATTGATACAGCCACTATGGAGAACAGTATGGAGGTTCCTTAAAAAACTAAAAATAGAATTACCATATGATCCAGCAATCCCACTACTGGGCATATACCCAGAGAAAACCATAATTCAAAAAGACACATGTTGGGACTTCCCTGGTGGCCCAGGGGTTAAGGATCCACCTGCCAATGCAGGGGACATGGTTTCAAGCCCTAGTCTGGGAAGATCCCACATGCCACGGAGCAACTAAGCCTGCGTGCCACAACCACTGAAGCCCATGCACCTAGAGCCCGTGCTCCGCAACAAGAGAAACCACTGCAACGAGAAGCCCATGCACCACAACGAAGACCCAACACAGCCAAAAATAAAAAAAGACACATGCACCCCAATGTTCATTGCAGCACTACAATAGCCAGGTCGTGGAAGCAACCTAAATGCCCATCGACAGATGAATGGATAAAGAAGATGTGGTACATATATACAATGGAATATTACTCAGCCATAAAAAGGAACGAAATTGGGTCATTTGTTGAGACATGGATGGATCTAGAGACTGTCATACAGAGTGAAGTAAGTCAGAAAGAGAAAAGCAGATATCGTATATTAACACATATATGTGGAACCTAGAAAAATGGTACAGAGAAACCAGTTTGCAGGGCAGAAATTGAGACACAGATGTAGAGAACAAACGTATGGACACCAAAGGGGGAAAGTGGCGGGGGGGTGGGGGTGGGGGTGTGATGAATTGGGTGATTGGGATTGACATGTATACACTGATGTGTGTAAAATTGATGACTAGTGAGAACCTGCTGTATAAAAAAATAAATAAAATAAAATTCAAAAATTAAAAAAAAGAAAGAATAACTCTTCTCAAAGTCTCTTTGCCAGAAAAAACAATAGAATAGGAAAGTCAATTGAGGAGATTAATTTGCACTTAAAATTATTTTTTCACTTCCAAGTTTCATTTTCTGAAAGGAATATTTTCAGAGTTTTCTTTTTTGCTCTAAAGTTTCAGTTGTTCAGTTCTTGTATTATGCAACTCTTCTTGAAAAGGGTTGTTGCCCCAGTAACTCCTTGATACACAATGACTGACCTGGGTTTTTCTAACAGAAAGGTATTTTCTTTCTTCAAGGGATGAAGTTCGAACCCATCAGGATTATTTCTATTTGAGGAATGAACTAATCAACTTCCCTCAATTAATCCACTACATTTCCCTATTTCTTTGACCTTTCTTGTGTCACTCTTCCTGATATAGAAGAAGAAATAGCCTTATTCCTACAAAGGCATACTTTTCATGTGTGTTCTTTTTCCCCCTTTTGTTTCATAAATTAAAAAAAAAGTAATCCATGTTAATTGAATGCAAAATAGAAAGTAGCTAAGATACCAACAGCAATTCCTATCTCAGCAATAATTGTCTAGAAAATATAAGATATAAATCACATTAGCTATATAAAGTATAATGTAGTCATTAGCCTAATCAAGGATGCACAAAACCTGTATGAAGAAAAATTTTAAACTCTGTCGTGGAACACAAGAAAACCTGATGTACTACGTTCATGGACTGAATGACTTAATATTTATTAAGATATCATTTCTTCCTTAATCAATCAGGTCATTCAAGCTTATCAATAAAACTCTTACAGGATCTTTTTTTCCTCCAATTTTATTGGGATATAATTAACAGATACTATTGTATTCATTTTAAATGTACAACATGATGATTAGATATTTGTATATATCGTGAAATGATTACCACAATAAGTTGTTAATATGCATCACCTTACATTGTTAGAATTTATTTCTTGTGATGAGAACTCTTAAGATTTACTCTTTTAGCAACTTTCAGCTATACAATATTGTTAAATTTTGTCACCATGTTGTACATTACATCCTCAGAACTGATTTATCTTATACCTGGAAGTTTGGACTTCTGACCACTTTTACCCATTTTGCCCACCACCCATCTTAACAGGATCATTTTAAGTACTCAACCATTGAATCTAGAATTTTCATGGAAGTATAAAATATAAAATAGTTTTAAAAAAAATTTTTAATAAGACCAAAGGAAGTGGGAGAGTTTAGAGTCACCCTTCTTAATATTAAGTCCTGATACAAAGCTGATATAAAAAAGAATGTACAATACCACCAACAACAAGAACAAGAAACCCCAGTGCATCAGAGTAAACAGCATAGAACACAAACACATTCACACATATTTACCTACTTGTCTAATATTCTACATAGCTTATGATAAAGATGGCATCACCAATCATTGAAGAAAGAATGGACATTTAGCAGAAGTAGTGAGAAAACTAGCTTACTATATAGAAAAAATAATGTCGAATCCCTATACCATATACCTCATACCATATATATGAGGTATATACCATATACCTCATACCATATATATGGTGAACTCCAGAGGAATTAAAGACCAATTTCAAACGTAAAACTATACACTTAATAGAAAAAACATATAGGCAAATATTATAGTAATTTTAGAGTGGAAAAAGAACTCTTAAATAAGATCTTCTCAAGGTAGAAGCCATGAGGATAAAGCTTGATGGGTTTTAATATATCATTATTAAGGTTTTCAGTTCAATGACATATTCAATCGACAAAGTTGGCAGAGGGATGATGGAGCAGAAGGAATCACTTGTAATGTTCAAAGATGACAATGCACACACACACACACACACACACACACACAGAGAAAGGAAACAATTAGAAAAATGGGCAAAGATAAGAGAAGTCAGCACACTGAAGGGGAAACACAGTTACAGTAAGTGAAGAGATGATTAAACTCACTAGTAATCAAAGAAATCCAAAGGGAACAAAGCACATTACATCTATCAGCATGGAAAAATTATAGAAGGATTGTATTGTTAGCACAGATGTGGGGAAACAAAATTCACATGCACATCCAGTAGGAGTAAAACTGCAGCTGTGCTGGAGAGAGATTTGGCAGTATGTGTTGAAATTAAGTGTGCGACTAGCCTATAATTTAACAATCCCTTGTCTGGATACCTACCCCTAAAAAACTCTTTCTCAGGTCCATGTCAGGACATGTATGAGGTTGTTCATTGAAATGTTTTTAGTGTTAGCCGGGAGTTGGAGGTAAACTAGGTGTTAATCATTAAGAGAACGGATGACTGTAATAGGGGATATGCCTACAATGGTATATTATGCAGCAGTTAGAAACTATAAGATAAATGTACATATGATAACACAGAGCTCAAGAATACAGGGTTGAGTAAACAAGGAAGCAGAATGAGATCTATAACAAAACATTTTGTGAGTTTGAAACAAAGTATACAAAGCAATACTATGCATCTTTCAAGGATACTTATATATCCAATGACACACAATACATTAAAGAAAAATTGGGGTAAATGTGGAGATATAAGGGAAAATATGAGAAGGCTTAACAGACCTGAGATGATATTGTGCCTTAAACTGTACAATGAACTCAACTCTGCACCTGTGAAAAAATATACATATTCACTCACACAGAGAAGTACCTATTGAGCACCTGCTGGAAGAGAAAAAAGTATCACCCAAACCTCACCACATAGAAATAACCATTTTTGCCATTTTGTAGACCTGTGCTCTTTTCTCCTCCTCCTCCTCCTATTTCTGAATCCTTGACTAACAAAAATTATACTTTTCTGTTGAAACACACTTTTCCTTTTAAAAGATATCATTCCCAATGCTACAAAATTGGCTTTTTTCCCTTCCTAAAAATGACCCATTCTCTTGACAACCATCATCTGCCTTTCTATTTCTCTTGACAAGACAACATCATCAAATAACTTTTTAACATTCACTTCTCAATTTAGAACGGTTGTCATTTCTTCCAATTTCTATTAAAGCTGTTTTCTCAGAGGTTGCCATTGGTTTCTTAGTTTTAATCAAGTGGTATTTTCTCTGTTTAAATAAATAAGCATTTATTGCATATATACCTTGATATATAGCATGATGCTAGGATCTAGGTGTTGGGGCTACAGGAAGATTTTAGTACAGTCCCTGTGTTCTGGGAGGTCATACTCGGTTTGGAAAGTAGATGTGGAAATGGATAATCTTATGTGATGTTCTAATTACAGAGATCACATGTGCCCAGGTTGCTACTGGAGCTCAAGTGGGAACTTTGGATTCAGGAAGACTTTTTGGAGAAGATTCAGTCTGAGTGTTAAAGGGTGAACCAGTTAAATAACATTAAGGAATTCTAGACAAGTAGCTCTCTAACCTAGCTGTGCATTTGACTTAAAAAAATACCAATGCCTAGCCCCACCCCCCCAAGACCAATGAAATCACAATGTCTGGTGTAGAACCTGGATATGTATTTGAAATTCCTCCTGTGATTTGAAGGTGCAGCCAGATCTGAGAACCACAGATCTAGGCTGATAGACGAACGTGAGCAAGGCTAAGGGGGTGTAGAGAGTTAGGCCATGGGACTAGTAAGTGTCAGTGCCTCCAATCCTGGACTGGCTCACTTCAAAGAATGTTTTTAACCCCTGCTTGTTGCTGTTTCCATACCACTGCGGTGGCCTTAGGGTACATGACATTAGGCTGCAGTGAAACGGTTTAGTGGTTTAGAACAATACCGTCTTGTTTCTGCTTGCTTCCGTGGAGGGTCATCGGGGGAGGGGTTCCTGCTTGATGTGATTCTCACCCTGGGACTCAGGCTTGTGGAGCTTTCACTGTTTGGAGCCAGTTTCCCTTTCAGGCGAGGGAAAGTAGTGAATTGTACACCAATTCTTATCAGCTTCCACCTGCAGGTGACCCGTGACACTTCTGCCCACACACACTGGCCAAATCAAGTCTGGTGGCGGAATCTGACACCATGAGGTGGGGCATGCTCCTTCACCATGTGCCTGAAGTTAGCTGAAATATTTGTAAAAACAACTACCTCTAAGCTCTATGGAATCAAATGGAGCTCGGTTGCCACAGGCAGCCAGCTATATGCATCTGTGGTTCCACAATACAGTGTAACCTGGAAGTAGTGATTTCATTATATTTGGACCAACTAGGAAATCCCCGGGGGAGCTGGATGCTGTACTTTTTCCTTCTTACATCTAATGTGCCCACTTTCAATTTCTCAACCCAAGTTCTGGACTTGCCAGAAAATAAGCGTTGGGTTTCCAACATACAAGCACTTCCCATATTATTCAGATGGAAACCATCTTTCATCTTCAGAGGGTAAAATCAATGTAACAATGACTTTTTGAACTAATCAGAATGAGTATCCACCCAGGCTCCATTTCTCCTTTTCTATTTGTGGAGGTCTCCCTTGTAAGAATGATTTCTAAGGCCTGTTGACTCGGGCCAGTTTCCTCCTATCTTTGTTTCCATTGCTTGTAAGTTGAAACAATATTTCCTAATTCTTTATGATTTCAAACAACTTACCCATAAGTAGTCTCATTTCATCCCCAAATCAACTTTATGGTGAATGGATTATTCAATCTTATTTTACAGATGAAGAAGTTGAGGTTCAGAGAGGTGAGACAAGGTCTCACAGAGATTTTTGAAATATTTGTATCTCCTGACAGCCACCATGGTCTTCTTTCTACTTTGTATGAGTTTCTCTCTTTCATGAGTCAAAATATTCATTCATTCATTCATTTATTCATTGACTCAACAAGAACATGTTATCTGCTGGAAGCAATGGGCCAGCTGCAGGGGCTGCCTATACAGGTCTCTTGTCATGGAGGAGTGTTCTGTTAGAGAAGTTGCTGTTCGTTGCTCAACTAACAGGCTTTCCTTTTCCTAACAGAACTCTACTACTTTTTCAGGAAATGAGCATACTGTGTCCCTTGATCTCAGAGACCCTAAGTCCCTACCCCAGGCTCAGGGGATGTCCCTGATTTGTCTAAACCAGTCATACACTTCTCATAGGTTGGATTTGAGAACTGGTTGGTAGCCTTGTTCTGGATAATAAGTTATAAGAGGAAGACTGCTTAGAAGGTCTTTCCTTCATCAATGAAAGTCGTGGAACAATGATGTGAGAACCCTCTGACTCTCCTTTCCCCTTCCCAAAAATGAACCTGACGTTCAACAGTACGTCAACTCTACTGTGACCATGTTGTGACAGATGAATAAGAGAGAACTGAAAGAAAAGAGCCTGGGTCCTTGATAATTTTGAATCTGTGGGTTGCCTACACCCAGATGTCTTGTTATGAGAGGAAAAAACAAACCCTTTAAGTTTAGGCTTCTGTGAATTGGATTCTCTGTTGCCCACATTTGAATGAATTCCTAAGTGATTCAGCTGACTATTTTGGTGACAAACATACGAATTCTTACTTGTGTTAGAGTTCTTAGTCATTGCTGCTTCACCCCAGCCAGTTCTGAGGGACTGTACCCCATTCATAGCCCTCATTGCTCAAATTGCAAATGGAATGATTGTATTCTGCACAGTGGGGTCTTTCTTCTCATGATCCTAGGGTGCCAACCACAGACCTGCCAGTGAACTACAACCT
The DNA here is from genome assembly GCF_937001465.1 of Orcinus orca. Lineage (NCBI taxonomy): Eukaryota > Metazoa > Chordata > Mammalia > Artiodactyla > Delphinidae > Orcinus > Orcinus orca. The sequence goes on from NC_064561.1 coordinate 52,757,078, forward strand.
AAGGCCTGCCATGGGAAATGAGAAATGGAGGAACTGGAGTTCTCTTTCAGGGCTATGGAATTTATAATGGAGAGAATGAGTCAACCAACTCAGAGAGCTGAACTGAGGGTCGCAGAGAGGGCTTGGGTCTGGGGTGTGTGATGTGGACCAGGAACAAGCTGAAGTCATGAGGAAACTGGTCATGGGGAGAGGTTCAGAGTTGAGCAGAAAGAGACACCTGAGAGAAGAGCAGAGCAGGTGATGTCTTGGAGGTTCTTGATAGGGTAGGCATTCCAGACCATGAGTGCCCTTGTCAGGTGTCCCCTCTTCTCTGGGGTAATATGAATGGCCCTCTGTCCTTGTCCTCAAAGAAGCTCTAGCTAATATACTCGACAACAAAAGCTATATTGTGAGTTAATTTTTTTAATGTTTCCTATCTCTCTTTCCTTGCATAAGTAGTGTGAAAGATAATACTTCTTTACAGGTTTGTGGTTGGGAATATATGTGAACAACGCAGTACTTAGCACATAGCTGCAATTTAATGAATGTTAATTCCTTTCCATTTTCCTAATAATTAGGACTGTATGGAGGTAGAATGGACTACTTGGAAGAAAGTAGGCAAGCAGACGCTTGACCACATGTATCAGGCTTTGAAAGGATGGTAAATTAGTGATCTTTCGCTTGCCTTTCTTTTCCAAGATTCATGATTCTCCACATCTCTGATTGAATTAGCTTCTCAAGGTAAACCTGTCTATTTTCTTTACCTTGTACTAGTCCCTACAAAGGAGTGGGTTAAAATTATTGGCTATACCCACCCACTCAGATGCTGGACGGGATCCACACAAATTGAGGAATTGTTGGTTCCACAAAGGAAGGGATGATTCTACAAAGGAAGGGATGTTGAGCAGGCAATGACAAGATATCCACTGCAACAGGTCATTCTGCCTTCTGTGCTCCTTCAACACTACCTGAATAGCAGCTACTTGTATAATTAACATTTGTTGGGTGTTCATTATTTGCCTGGTACGCTGCTAAATGCTTTCCATGGACCATCTCATTTAGTACTCAACAGCAATCCAACATGTAGGTACTATTAACTCCATTTTATAGAGGGGTAATTGTGCACAGAGAGGTTAAGTAAATTGCTCATAGCCACACAGCTGGTATGTGGTCAAGATGGAATCCAGGCAGTCTGATTTCCCATCCCACAGGAAATCATAGATAGTAAGGAAGCTGATGCAAGGGTCACTGGGTGAGAGGAAGCTTACTGAGTGGATCCTCATGGTTGACAATAAGCAGGAGAGGCTACCCTTCTCCTACTAAGAGAACCCATAAAATAGTCCCCTTCTCAGGCTAAAGCCATTTCCTGATCTCAAGAATCATAAGCTGTACAAGCTGGAGGAGATTTAAAGATCTTACAACGAGTCAGTTCTTGAAAATGCTCCCAATTGTGAAATTCTTTTTTTTTAATAAGTTTTACTTTCAGGTTCAATTATCATACACAAAAGATAGCAATCAACTATACTTCAATTTAAAAGAAAAAAAAAGAGAAAAAGATGGGTTCCTCTTTGCCCTCAGGATGGTGCCCATACTCCTTCATGTGGCTTTTCAGGCCCTTGATGATCTGACCCCAGCCTGTGTTCCAGCCTCCTCACTTGGCACTTCCATTTCTTCCTCCTGATTTCAAGTCCAGCCATATTGAAATCCACACACACACACACACACACACACACACACACATGCACCAATCAAAATCCTTGGATCCCTACATGGTCTCATTGTTAGTCTACACATAGACCTGTTTTATTTTTTTAACTTTTTTTTTTGGAGAGAACATTTAAGTTCTGCTTTTATTTTTAAATACTATAATATACACTTTTAAATAGTTTTAATAATGTAATAAACACCTGAAAAGCTGAAATTCTTCAGTTAGTCTGAAATGCCTTGCGGCTATCACCACTGAATTTTATAGGCTCCTCCCTCTGCCTGAAATTCTTTCTACCCCACCCCAATCCTCTCCAATGTCCTTTAGGTCTAGACTTAGAAAGTGTCCTTGACTCTTTTCTTCCACCTTTAAGACTGGGCTAGGAATCTTTTCCTAACACTCTCATAGTGTTCCATCCTTTCCTTGTCACATCTTATCAAAATGTGCTTTATTGCCTGTTAACTTGCTTGTCTCTCACTAGGAAACACTAGCCCATGAGCTTATTGAGGACAAGAATGGCTGGTGTAACATTGCAGCCTGGCACATTGCAAGAACTCAATATATAGTTCAGAGGCTGACAATATTTTATTGTTAAAACCAGATAGTAAACATTTTTGGCTGTGTGGACCATACAGTATCTGTTGCATTTACTCAACTCTGCCATTGCAGTGTGAAAGCTGCCGTAGACAAGAAGTAAACAAATGGGCGTGGCTGTGTTGCCATAAGACTTTATTTATAAGAATGGATAATGGGCCATAGTTTGCTGACCCCTGCACTAGTGATGAAGAAATGAAGAAATAAAAATGAATGAGTGGGATTATAGTTAACCAGAGAGGAATTACTGGCTACCAAAAAGACCCCTTTATCAGGAAACATGTATTCTATTTTCTTTCTATTACTTAAAAGACTTTTATCCTCTGTGGCCTTATCTGTAGAATGGGACCTGCTAATAGCGCCTCTGCCTAAAGATGAACCTATCATGTCCTTAAGGATAAAATCTATGAACCTATCAGGTCCTTAAGGGTAAAATCTATGAACCTATCAGGTCCTTAAGGGTAAGACAAATCTTATTTGTCTTTACTCCCAGAGCCCAGAGCCTAGCAGAGTTCCCACATGCCTAGGGTATAATAGGTGGCAGACACTAGCTGGGGTGAAGTGTTTGGTGAGGCACGTAGTTGGATCAGATAATAGTGTAAACTCTTAAGACTGGGAAAACTTTAGTCATCCAGCCAAATTACCACTATGTAGAGGTCCTTCTAGGTTTAGACTTGGGGTCTTTTGATTCCAAATGACAAAAGACTCAACACAAATTGCTGAAGCCCTAAAGGGAATTTACTGGCACATTGATGTGCCTTTATTCAGGGACTCAAATCATGGTTTCTCTATGTCTCCACTTGCCTTCTGCCTGATTGGTTCTCTTAACAGGCAGCCTTCACCCATCGGCTGTACGATGAGTAACATTGGTTTCAGGCTCATGTCCTCACAGTTCAAAGACCAGCGGAAAACAGGGAGAGTCCCTGTTTCTCAAAAGCTGTAGTAAATGTGACAAGACTGTGTATCCTTGGCTTTGTTTGGGTCACCTGTCCATCCTTGAGCCAATCACCACAAATAAAATTAATGCCAACTGCACCTTGTTGACTGAGAAAGAGGGAGAGCAGGTTCTCCAGAGGCAAACTCCATACATAGAAAAAAAAGGTGGCAAACACATGGAGAATCTAGGAATGCTATTGCCCCTCCCTGAAGAATACTATGCTTTAATACAATGATACAAATTAACCATCCAATATTAGGATGTTTGTGAATTCCCTGAAGCCTGTCCACTGATCCCATCTTAGGAAGAGAAGACAGCGAAGCTTAGTTTCTTTTTTCCAGTGTGTGACCCCTTCCAGATACCAAATTACTAGTAGCATTTTCATTTCTAAAATAAACATATATGTACTTCTTTAATAATAAACTTTATGTATTTTAGAACAGCCTTAGATTTATAGAAAAATTGTTTTGCTAATACAGAGTGTTCCCATATAACCAATACCTAGTTTTCCCTATTGTTAACATCTTCCATTAGTGTGGTGTATTTGTTACAATTAGTGAATGAACATTCATAATTATTATTAACCGAAGTCCAAAAGTTTCCTTAGTCTTTACCTAATGGCCTTTTTGTCTTCCAGGATCCCATTCAGGATACCACATTGCATTTAGTTACCATGTCTCCATAGGCTCCTCTTAGCTGTAAGTTTTTTAGACCTTTCTTATTTTTGATGACCTTGAAGTTTTGAGAAAACACTGGCCAGATACTTTGTAGAACGCCCCTCAGTTGGGCTGTGTCTGATGTTTTTCTCATAACTAGACTTAGGTTGTGGGTTCTTGGGAAGAGACTGCAGAGGTAAAGCGCCGTTTATCTCACATCTTGCATCCTATCAACATGACTTATCTCTGTTGACGATGATCTTGATTGCCTGCCTGAGGCAGTGTTTGCCAGGGTTCTCCACTGTTAAGTTAGTCTTTTTTTCTCCCTCTCCATACTGTATTTTTTTGGGAGAAAATCACTGTGTCCAGCCCACACTTGAGGAAGGGAGTTTTGCTTCACCTCCTTGAGGAGGGTGTATCTACATACATTACTTGGAATTCTTCTGTGAAGAAGATTTGTCCTTCTCCCCCACATATGTATTGATTCAATTATGTATTATATCAGTATGGAGTCATAGATATCTTATCTACTTTGGGTTATAATCCAGTACTACTTTATTTATGTTGTTGTTAAGATTGTTCTAGCTCCGGTCATTAGGAACTCTTTCAGTTGTCTCCTTTGTCCCTTTAACAGCTTTAAATTGTAGATTGCCCCCACCCCCCCCACCCCACCTCACCCCCCCCACCCCCCACCCCCCACCCCCCTGCCTCACCCCCCCCACCCCCCACCCCCCACCCCCCCGCCCCCAGCACTTCCCTACTTCCTAGCACTGCAAGATGCTCCAGACAATCTTAAATATTTCCTGCCTCAGTCCTAGAATCAGCCATTGTCCCAAGGAGCTGTAGTTCCTTTTGTTGGAGAGTGGTGTTGGAAACTAAGATCTGAGTGCTAGGTGTGCTCAATATGTGCATTTTAAAAAATAAATGTATTGTAAATAACAAATAAATTCTTCTAAGTTTTTTAAAACAATCTAGTTATTTTTAAAAGCTTCTTACTAAAAATATAGTGAATTCCTTTCCTACTTCTTTCCATAAAATTCGAACCCCATGGGGTTTTCTTCAGCTTTTTACATCCATATTACTAATAATGGGCTTCTGCTGGTATTGTTTGATCAGTTTGGACATTCACTGTTGACCTCCTGTAATGGCAAATAGGGTTGGACTCTAGTGCCACCACCCTACTTTCTGTCTGCCCATCTTCCCAAGGAAGTCTTATTTCAATTTTGTGTTAAACCAGTAGCCAGAGTTCCTCTTATGATGATAGGACCAGCATTTTCCCCTGTGAGTTTTGAAAGCATTCCTGCATTATTTTCTAGCCTGGCTATTTAGAAGACCAGTGCAATTCTGATCCTAAATCTTTTCAAGGCAATATGTTTTTGCTTGTTTTCCCTCTGGAGGTTTTTAATATCTTCTCCTTATGCCTAATATTCTTATATTTCATGATAATATACTATTTCTGTGAGGATCTTTTTATTCATGAAGTTTAGCCTTTGATTGGCCCTCCCAATCTGGAGACTCATGTTTTTGAGTTATGAGAATTTAGAAAAATATTTCTTTAATAATTTCCTCCTCTCAATTTTCTGTTTTAATATTCTGAAACACCCCTAGCTATTAGACTTCATAGATAGGTTATATTTTCTAGAAAATTTCCTTAACTTTATTTTTCAAATCTTCTATAAAATTTGGGGGTAAGTATAATCTTTTAAATTTCTAGGAGCTCTTTCTTTTTTCTCTGATTATTCTTTTTTATAGTTTCTCTGTTTCTTTTTTTCTTGGAAGATACTAGTTTGGGGTTTTTTTGTTTGTTTGTTTGCTTGTTTTATTCTGCTCTCTCTGTTTTCTTTACATCTTTTTCGTACAGAAGACTTTCCTGAAATGTCGAGATTCTTGGTTGTTTTTTCATATCTTAAAGTGACACCCTAAAAACTGATTAGCAGTGCTGCACGCATGACTGATGTACTGCACGCATGACTCATGTACTGGTGACTTTATTGAAGGGGCGTTGGGTGATATTGTTGGGGGGCACCCAAATATCAGTATCTTTGAGTGTTTTATTTGGGCCGTCAGTTTATTGAGAGATTAAATCACCCAGTTTCCTGGGAATAGGGTGGGAAAAGGATTCACAGTTTAGTGAACATACAGTGGAAAAACTTTCTTTGAATGCCTCTATTTTCATCCCTTCCCCCTGTTTTCTGGGTTCTCTGATTCCAGAGCCTCACCCAAGATTTGTATTTTCACTAATCCTTCAGTGTGAGAAATTTGAAGGTTTAAGGTTCATTTGGCTGGTGACAATCAAATGAAATTTTCTAAAACAATCTAGAACATCTGTGCATTTTTAAATTCCCTCTCTGGGGCTAGGTAGGAGTTGGCCACTGATATGCTTGGTCTCATGGTGCAATGCCAAAAGCGTCACAGATCAAAGGAGGGTGTAGTGATTAAGATCACGGACTTTGGGATCAATCAGAAAGTCTTGGCTTAAGTTCTGTTTCTACAATATTTTTGCTGTGAATGTCATTTACTTAGCTCCCTTAAGCTTCAGTTTCCTCACCTGTTAAAATAGAAAAAAATTTCTATTTCTTAGGGTGTGAGAATTCAATAATACAGCTCTATCATGTAGCAGAGTGCCTGGCATATAATTAAGCATTCAATAACTAATGCTGATGATTTAGAAAACACATCTGGTTGGTGAGCATTGATTTGATTCCTCCTCTAAATGATTCTGTGGTTCTGGATATATTGTTGAATCCATAGTGTGCAGAAGGGCCATAAATATCATCTAGTTCAAGCCCTGAAATCTAGTTCATGAATTGTCTTGCGTGCTCCTCTCCTTCAAGTGGTTTCACTAACAAGTGGTAGAATTGGGCCCAGACCTTGAGCCTGTTTGTTACCTGAGCCTGTCTGGTAACTATCACCATATGCTTCCTCTAGTGAACCTCTTTCCTTGCCCAGTAAACTCTAATGGTGTTTTTGGCCTATGTGATAGTTGATGGCAGCCCTGCTTTTATTTCTCTATTATCAGGGCGAGGGGTACAGGGGCTGGGTGAGGGAGAACCCAGAATGGGAGCAGAGCCAAATTCCCATCTAACTTGCCTTTGGCTCACATGAGGAGTCTGTGTGTAAACCACTGCCAGAGGGGAGAGTTAACTGCATTTTATTGTAAGCTGCATGGTAGCCAGGAGGACGAGTGCACATACACACAAGCATAGATGCTCATGTACGTGTAGGAAATCCCCCTATATGAGTGGACAACGGAGTACATGCATGCCCACACCATCACTCCACATGTTTGCACACACACTAATGGGCAGGAGAAACGTGCTCAGCACATTTTATTATACATCCCAGATTGAGGAAGGCCATTCAGGAGGGGGAAAGGGAAGATTATGAGGCAAAACGAGAAATGAAACCTGAAGGTCCTGCCCTGTCAGCATTAACTGGAGTATAAGAAATGGAATTTGGACAGACAGACAGACTCCTGGGGCCTGCCAGCAACCAAAATGTCCAAAGGGCCTCTGATTCTCTGGCTGGTGATTGAGCTCCAGCGGCTGTATCTGAGTAAGTGTTCTCAGACCTTCCATCTAGGAGTCCCTGGAGGCTTGGCACCTCCCAGATTTCCATGGCTGATCTATAAAGGTGAAGTCCATTTCATTCCTGCGTCCACTCACCTTCTCTTGTTTGGAAGGTCTCTCCCTTTCTTTGTGACACAGGGTTTATCTTGAGACTGGTTTGGGAGTTTTAGGGCGGGGGTATTTATGTTCATACCAGGAATGGTAATTTAAGAAGAGACACAGAGATAAGGGGTCAGATAACATGGGGAAAAGAAATGTCCTTTGCAGGTTTTACTAGCACAATCAGAGCCAGGGGAATTTGTTCTGCTAAGACGCCTTATTATAATCCTTATTTTTCTCTTTATTTTTAGCAGTTTTTGTTTGCTTCTTGGTTTGTTTTATTTTGCTGGGGGTCAGGCGTCCAGGTGAGGTTTACCTTTTCTGCATATTGTTTCCAGGTTTCGGATGATGCAAATGTACACACACTAGGTGTGGACCAGTATAGACCTTCACATCCTGCTGCTATACAGGTGGAATGCTCTGGGCTGAGCTGAAGTTGCATCTTGGTCATTAACTTTTGACACTGGTGACTATGGCCCTTCCATGGAAGAAATGAGGGACTTGGAAAAGACCAGTTTTAACAATCCATGATTCTAGAACTAGACAATATCTAATGTCCCTTGCAGTTTTAACACTTCATAGTTTCTGCACATGAATCTTTCAAATGTGCTGTGTGAGAAAACACCTACATTCCACGAAAAACAAGCCTTTGTCATACTGTTCTTTGTGCCTTTCTTTCCTCTAGAACTCCATACACCCTCAGGTCTCCACCTAAGTCAAGTTTTTCCTGACTACCCATAGCCTCCAAACTGCTTTAAGTGTTTCTGCTGTGAGTTCCTGTCCTCCCTGGAGTCCCGCCATTAGAGAACTTGTCGCCCTGTAGTAGTTGCTCATTTAACTGTCTCTCTCCCCAGATACCCTGTGGGAGTTAGTGGAATGAAAGCAGTTCCTTTCCCTTTCTTTATCATTGTTTTTGCCTGGTCTTTACCTTGTCCTGGGACCTGGAGGTGTGGAGGGTTTGGTGATGCTGAAAGTTGCTCTGGCCACCTTTCCGGCTACTGGCTGGACACTGACTGAGTGGGCTTCTCCAACCCTACTTGAAGAAGGCAGCACCTGGTGGATGAGCTGTTTGTTTTTCATTTGTGCCTTTTCTAAAATGACCACTTTAGAAGGCAGTGACTGCTCAGACTCATTGGTGATCAGAACTGAATGTGCTCTTAAAAGATGTCAGATCAAACCCTTCACTCTGTAGATGATGAAATTGAGACCCAGACTGGGGAAAGGCCTTGTTTAAGGTCACCAGCTAGAGGAGGAACCAAGCTGGCACCAGAACCTAGGTTGTACCCACCATCCTGGGTAATTCCCCAAAAGAGAAATTGATTTAATACCAATGATTCCTTTGCTTCAGATAATTTTGCAGCTGGAAAGAAAGTTTCTTATCATATCTCTAAGATCAGAAATGCTTAGTTATTTGTACTAATAATTTATTAATTTCATGTGGCATTTAATACTCTATCTCTTGTGAACTTGAGAACTATTTCTTTTTTTTTTTTTTCGGTACGCGGGCCTCTCACTGTTGTGGCCTCTCCCGTTGCGGAGCACAGGCTCCGGACGCGCAGGCTCAGTGGCCATGGCTCACGGGCCCAGCCGCTCCGCAGCATGTGGGATCCTCCCAGACCGGGGCACGAACCCGTGTTCCCTGCATCGGCAGGTGGACTCTCAACCACTGTGCCACCAGGGGAGCTCTTGAGAACTATTTCTGAGGCGAGCATTATCTTCCCCCTTTGCCTTATGAGGATAATGAGGTCAGGATTAGTGTGGTTTTCCTCCAAAGAACACAAAAGCAGTAACTAGCAGAATAAAGTTCTCAATGTAAGCCTGATGGGTGTTTTTCTGCCACACCTGCTTCCTCTTTTTAACATTAATTTTTAATCCAATGGGTAATACAGAGACACCCTTGGTGGAACAATTTAAATGTTATAAAGTTAAATCCCTTTTGACTACTGCCCTCAACCCCAGTCCCTTTCCTCTGATCATGGAGCTGCTGACACAATGAGTTGGGTGTATGTCCCACCAGCCACTTTTCTCTACGTTTACTTTCACACGTCTGTGCCCACAAAACCTGCAAACTGGTTTATTTATTTTTTAAAATGGTTTTGTATGTTATGTGTCATTTTGAAATGTCTCCTTTTCGTACGTTGATAAGGCTTGGAGTTTTCATGCCGATGGATATACATCTGTCTAATTCTATTAATCTTGTACATTGTGGTTCCACGGAAGGACTGTGCCATAGGTTAGCCACTCCCCATACGCACACTGTTCATTTCATTCCCACACATATGACACTGCAGTAAACATTTGCAAATAGGCTTCCTTGTGCACCTGTGCTTTTCTAGAGCAAATAACAAACCATAAAATTGCCCAGGCTTAGCGAGGTCACTTGCATGTTGAGTATTAACCGAAACTGCCGAATTTCCCCAGAGTGTGGCTGTACCAATTCACACCCCATTTCACTCCAGTTTACTCCAGTAGGCTAAGTCATTTCCCAGCTCCCAGTCTAGCCAACACTTCATATCATCAGCATTCTAACTTTTTGCCAGTCTAATAGTTGAAGTTTACTGATCACTCATATTTCCTTGTCTATGAATTGCCTGTTTTGTCCTTTGCCAGTTTTTCTTTTTTTTTTTTTTATTGGAGTATACTTGCTTTACAATGGTGTGTTAGTTTCTGCTTTATAACAAAGTGAACCAGTTATACATATACATATATCCCCATATCTCTTCCCTCTTGAGTCTCCTTCCCTCCCACCCTTCTAGCTGGTCACAAAGCACCGAGCTGATCTCCCTGTGCTATGTGACTGCTTCCCACTAGCTATACATTTTACGTTTGGTAGTGTATATATGTCCATGCCACTCTCTCACTTTGTCACAGCTTACCCTTCCCCCTCCCCGTGTCCTCAAGTCCATTCTCTAGTAGGTCTGTGTCTTTATTCCTGTCTTGCCCCTAGGTTCTTCGTAACCATTTCTTTTTTTTTTTTTTTAGATTCCGTATATATGTGTTAGCATACGGTATTTGTCTTTCTGATTTACTTCACTCTGTATGACAGACTCTAGGTCCATCCACCTTACTACAAATAACTCAATTTCATTTCTTTTTATGGCTGAGTAATATTCCATTGTATATATGTGCCACATCTTCTTTATCCATTCATCTGTTGATGGACACTTAGGTTGCTTCCATGTCCTGGCTATTGTAAATAGAGCTGCAAAGAACATTGTGGTACATGACTCTTTTTGAATTATGGTTTTCTCAGGATATATGCCCAGTAGTGGGATTGCTGGGTCCTATGGTAGTTCTATTTTTAGTTTTGTAAGGAACCTCCATACTGTTCTCCATAGTGGCTGTACCAATGTACATTCCCACCAACAGTGTATGAGGGTTGCCTTTTCTCCACACCCCCTCCAGCATTGATTGTTTGTAATGATGGCCATTCTGACCGATGTGAGACGATATCGCATTGTAGTTTTGATTTGCATTTCTCTAATGATTAATGATGTTGAGCATCCTTTCATGTGTTTGTTGCCTTTGCCAGTTTTTCTATCTAGTCTTTCCTTATTGAGTAGTAGGATGCCTCTTTCTATACTGCGATACTTGGGATAATAAACTGTTGGATCTCCAGTAGAAATAATTCTGTCCCACATTTTTTATTAATTTACCAAATATTCATAGGAACAAGCTCATATTTAGAAGTCATTGGTTTTTGGTGCATGTGTTCTGCATTGCTATCACAGCTGAGGTTCAAGACAATTTTATTTTTTTCCATGACTTCATGGGAGGCAAAATGGGCTTCCACAGCATGTACAATCTGTGAAACATCTCCATTGTGGCGAAGTAAAGAGACGATGAGTTTAGGGAAGGCTCCAGGCGGGTCTGAATTTGGAATGACCTTTCATCATGAGAGCAAACTTTGCAAAACCCAGCAAGTACCTCATCTGGCTTACTACCTGGGCAACTACTAGGGCTCAAGCTCACCTTCTCCCAGAGAAGGATAGCTGGAAGTTGCTGCCGCCTAGGGTCAGGGAGGAATACGGTGCTACTGGCCATGTCTTACACAACTTAGCCAACGGGGTTAACAGAGTTAGTGAACGGAGAGTCTTACAGGAGGGTACCTTGAAGAAAACCATGAGCAAAGAGATATGGGGATATATGTATATGTATAGCTGATTCACTTTGTTATACAGCAGAAACTAACACACCATTGTAAAGCAATTATACTCCAATAAAGATGTTAAAATAATTTAAAAAATATAAAAGGGATCTAGGTACTCAAGAAGGAGCAGGATGTCATCCTGACACTGGAGCTATAGCCTGCCTGGCTCTCCTGTCAATAGCATGGTTTGATTGAGAACAATCACTGATGCTCAATTAAATCAGAGGGCTTAACATTTGCAGCAGTGAAAAACTTTCACGGACTCTCAGAGATGGAAGTTATCTTAGAAGAGGCTGTCCAGTGGTCCTCAAACAGAGTGGGTGGTCAGTGACATCAGAACGACCTGGAGGCCTCGGTTATGTACATTTCCATGGGCCTTGGCCTCTAAGATTCTGACTCAGGGTTGGGTAAGAAAATAGGTATTTTTAGCGAGCTCCCCAGGCCATGCTGATGAGCAGCTGAAGTTGGGAAACACAGATACTTCATTTTAAAAATGGTGCTATGTTCTATTTCATATAGCTAACATGGTCAACCTAATCACCAGCATCTTTTTGTCACAGCTGCCATTCCAAAGAATTCCTGTGATTCCTTTCCAGTTCTAACATTAAAAAAAAAAAAAAAATCCACAAACTCCACCTAAGTTCACGTTCTCTAACAACAAACAAACGGTCCAGAGCAATTAATTTCTACCTCCAGTACTAAAAGGAGAAGAGGACAATGGGATATAGTTCAACAGCCTGTCTCCCTGCCATAGCAACACTCTGGGGTGGAAGACAGACAGAGACCCATTTGAGGCATTCAAGTCAGTAGTAGGTGATCACTGCCTATTAAGATACACTGGGTAGAGTGCAGTTTTGGACCTGTTTATATGAGTTAGTGGAATTGGATTAAAGGGTCAGGATTTTCCATGGAGAATTTATTGTTTTATTGAATGGTACTTAAGGTCAGAGTTTTTTTTAGTTGTTTGTTTGTTTTGTGTTACTTGGGCCTCTCACTGTTGTGGCCTCTCCCGTTGCGGAGCACAGGCTCCGGACGCGCAGGCTCGGCGGCCATGGCTCACGAGCCCAGCCGCTCCGCGGCACGTGGGATCTTCCCGGACCGGGGCACAAACCCGCGTCCCCTGCATCGGCAGGCGGACTCTCAACCACTGCGCCACCGGAGAAGCGCCGGTCAGGGTTTTTTTAATCAGCAAATCTGCTGTGGAGATGTGAGCAGACTCAGGCGGTCAGCTGTTTCCACTTGAGGGATGGAGGGGTGTGGAGTTAGGAGCTTAGCAGCAGCTAAGGGCAGGCCAGAATTTGGGCTAAAGAAACATATACACTACGACCCTTTGCATCTTCCTGGAAGCATCTATCTGCACAATCCCTGTAGAGCATATTTGAGAGATTTCAGTACCTTACAGCCTAGTTTTCTCATCTTTCCTCGCAGCTCCAGCTGTATCAGAGAGTGTCGTGAGAGCGTTTTGGGGTCAGTCGGTGACTTTGCCCTGTACGTACTCATCCTGGTCTCCTAAGAGCAACGGCATGTGCTGGGGCAAAGGCCAGTGTCCCAACTCCAAATGCAATGATGAGCTTCTCTACACCGATGGGAGAAGGGTGGTCTCGAGGAAGTTGCCAAAATACCAACTTCTGGGGAATATCCGGAGAGGGGATGTCTCCTTGACCATCTTCAACACCAACGAAGGTGACAGTGGTGTGTACTGCTGCCGCATAGAGGTGCCTGGCTGGTTCAACGATGTGAAGAGGAACATCCGCCTGGAGCTGAGAGGTGAGCACGCAGGGACTGTGTCTGGGGATGGAGAGGTTCACGAGTCATGGGTCATAGAGTCAGTGCATGGTGGTGGAGAGGCCGGAGCTGCTTAAGCAATGGGTGGGCAGATTACATCTGAGACATGTTGATGCCCAGAGGAGCCACAGCCTGGAGCAGATGCCTGTGGGAGCCAAAAATCCCACAGAAATGAGTGAGGCATAGAGGGTGGGGGGTAGGGAACCAGTGAAATTCAGGGTCACTCTGAAGAGGGCAGCTGCTGCTTCTCTAGGGAATTGCAGAAATTTGGGCCCAGTGCTTTCAGATCTCCCACTTATCATGTGAAGTATATTGATTTTTGCCTGTTGGCAAAGATTTCACAATTTTAAAAAATATTGGATGAATGAGATAAAATGTGTGGTTTGTGGATCAGCTTCAGTCCATAAGCCCAACTTCCAGCAGAGGGGAAAGGGCAGGGGATTTGGAGATAGTCACAGCAGTTTTCAGGTGATCGTTCCTTCTGTTACCATCAGTTGCTTTTGATGACATTTGAAATATGGTGGAACTCGTAACGATTTGAGCTGCATGGAGTGCAGCCTGTGGTTGAATTATGTGAACAATAGCCACTGTTCCTGCTGGTCTGGAATGGAGCCTCTCGAATTCAGCCCTGTGTTCAGCCTGCTCTGTTCCTAACTGGACTGGCGTCTATGAAGGCAGGTTCTGGCTAGCCAGGCAAGTAATAAGCTTCTCCGATGACTCTCATGTGCTCTGAAATTGAGAACAACTGACGGGGATGCTTCTAATTAGAGAACTTTCACAAGCATATATGAAAGTATACTTTTCATATACTGAATATATATATCTAGTATATTTTTCTCAACTCTGTGAGATGGAGGTATCATTAGGATTTGTTGAAGTTAAAGGATGCCAATCCAAGTCTTTGCTTTGCAAGCCTGATATAACCAGCTCTTACTCTATAAAATATTGGTTGAAATCAGCACTCTATGAGGACATTTCTAAGTTCACTTGAAACTAATAATGTCTTTCTGGTCCATTAGAGTTAGTGGAAAGTTGGCATATTTAAGAGAGGGTGGTATCTGTAGAATAACTGTTGCTAATGATCTCAGATTCAGATGTTTAGGGGGTGAGTGGTTTGGGCATGAACCAATCTTTAATATCTGAAAGAGATTACATTTTCACCCTATGTTACACTCTTTGGACTCGCTCTTTTTAGATTTTAATTTTTATTGTAGAAAGAACACCTAGCATGAGTTCTACCCTCTTCATGAATTTTCAAGTGTACAATATACTATTGTTAACTATGGGTACAATGTGTGCAGCAAATTTCTAGAGCTTATTCATCTTGCTTGACTGAAATGTTACGTTTGGGCTCACTTTTGGTGGGATCATTCATTTACTCATTCATGCATGTTTTTGGAACACCTATTATGTACCAGACACTGTGGTAGGTATTAGATTTGTAGCAGAGAACAAAATAAATACCAGCCATTCCCTCGTGGAGCTTACAGTGTACTAGGAGAAACAGACATTCCATAACAATCAACAAATAAATGTGTAGTTAGGAAATGCAACAAATGCTATGAAGGTCAAGTATGAGTGTGCAAAAAATGTCGAATGCGGATGACCTCCTTGCAGAAGCGTCCTTTTAGCTGAGACATGAGGGTTAAGGAGGAGTCCATCTAAGGAAGAGAGAGTCTAGGAAGCAGTAGGTACAAAGTCCCTCAGATGGAAGGTCACTAATACTGTGGAAGAACTGAAGAAAGGCCAGTGGGCTGGGGAAAAGTGAGGAGAATAGAGTGGAGGCCCGAGATGGGAAAGAAAGAGCAGATCAGGTGGGGCCCTGAGGGTGAGGTTGGGGGTTGGGTCTTCATCTTAAGGGCAAGGAGAATCCAGTAAAGAAGTGTAGGTAGGGGACTGACATAATTAGATTTGTCATTTTCAAAGATTACTCTGGCCAGTGTGTGAAGAACAGGTTGGAAAGGCCAGGACTAGAGTTAAGACACCCAGTTTTCATGGGCATTTTAGTGGTCCAGGCTCGTGGGCTGGGTGAGGCAGGAGAAAGGCAGAGAAATGGACGGATGCCGGCTACATCTGTAGGGTTTCTGTCTTCCTCCGTCTCCACTTGGCACCAGACGTATCTTCTATTGGGTACAGGTCCCACAACCATGCGCTCAACAACCACCCATCGCTCAACAACCACCCATCGCCCAACCACCGCCGCCACCACCGCCGTGACGACAACCACAGCTGTGCTTCCAACAACCACAGCTGTGCTTCCAACAACCACAGTCGTGCCTACACCTGACCTGCCAGCCACACCACCGCTTCAGATGAGAACCGCTGCTGCACTCACCACGACGGCAGCCACATGCCCTCTGACAACACGGGAGTCCCTTCGTGAGGAAGACACGATACTTCTGACCCTTGAGCCTTCCACAGAAGGGCCCATCCTCACTGCAGGTGCCTGGTTCAACGGGCCATTCTTTCCCTTCTTCTGGTCAGATGTACCTTGGATCCCTTGGAAGAGGGTTCTCCTGCTGAATGGGGCAGCCCAGCAACTTACTCTTAGGTCTATGTGTGTGTGTGTCTGTGTATGAGTTTGCCAGGGCTGTCATAACAAATTCCACAGACTGGGTTGCTTAAACAACAAAAGTTTACTTTCTCACAATTCCGGAGGCTAGAAGTCTGAGATCAAGGTATCAGCAGGGTTGGTTTCTTCTGAGGCCTTTCTCCTTGACTTCTAGATGGCCGTCCTCTCCCTGTTTCCTCACATGGTCTTCCTCCTTTGTGTGTTTGTGTTCTAATGTCCTCTTTTTGTAAGAACACCAGTGATATTCTATCAGGGCCCATCCATGTAACATCATTTTTACCTTAATTACCACTTTAAAGGCACTATCTCCAAATACAGTCACATTCCAAGCTACTTGGGCTTAGGGCTTCAATGTATGAATTTTCAGGTAGGGCTGGGGCAGGGGTGGGAGGGGACCACACAATTCATCCCAAAACTCTGTGTGTGTGTATAGTTTCATTAAATTGTTTCTTTTCATTGTTTTATGGTTTCCTTTTTTGTTGCTTTTTTTTTTTCCTTTGGGCTTTTGAAAAGTCAGCATTTTTGGTTCTCCAGTTGACCTCCCAGGAGTCTTGGGGACACTGTAAAGAACCAGGAAATGTGAACCTGGGTCAGACACCAGTTCCATCCTGCCGGGGCTTAAGTCCCTACTCAGGCATTAGAGATTGGCTGAGGAAAGGCCTCCAGATGCCTTAAAATATCCCTTGATGAACTGGTTCTACCTTTTCTTTCTTCCTTTCTTTCTTTTCCTTTCTTTTCTTTTCTTTTCTTTTCTTTCTTTCTTTCTTTCTTTCTTTCTTTCTTTCTTTCTTTCTTTCTCTCTCTCTCTCCCTCTCTCCCTCCCTCCCTCCCTTCCTTCCTTCCTTCCTTCCTTCCTTTCTCTCTCTTTCTCTCTCTCTCTAGCTCCCTCCCTCCTTTCCTTCCTTCCTTCATCCTGAATCCTTCTTGATCCTATCTTGGAACTCTCACTGAGTTACTAGCTCCATTAATTATGGGAGCTTATCAAAGCTCCCACCACGTTTCAACCTCTGATTCTGAGGTAAGAATATTAGAAAAGAATCATGAGATAGCTTGAAAGCTTAGATGTTTCAGCTGCCTCAATAAGGCCTGGATTAATTTAAACAACTTTACAGTATCGAATTGGCTAATTCCATTATACTCTGTGTAGTCGCCTAAGGTCCATGAACCCTAAGCCAATTTTAATATGTAATTTTTTATTCCTTTGGTCTTTAAAATAATCATCTTAGATTTACTACGTTTACAGTTTTTCCCCTAGATTCTAAAAATTACTTACAATCCTTGGAAGAAAAACTGAAAGAAACATAGAAAAGTACAAAGACAACTATAAAAATAGCCCCAAATCCCACCACTCAGCACAAA
The DNA here is from genome assembly GCF_937001465.1 of Orcinus orca. Classification (NCBI taxonomy): domain Eukaryota; kingdom Metazoa; phylum Chordata; class Mammalia; order Artiodactyla; family Delphinidae; genus Orcinus; species Orcinus orca. Next base: position 52,774,483 of record NC_064561.1, read on the forward strand.
CACCTATTTTTAGCTGCCTTTTACCAAACATTTTTTCTCTTCCAGACTCAGAAACTGTCCTTCTCCCTAGGACCTCTCAGAGAAGCACTGAGGTGACTTCTGCAGACACTGCCTTACTCACATCCAAAGGTATGTGGCCGGGGTTCTCTCTTTTTCTTTCCTCACCGCTTAGACTGAGGGAAACACTGAATAGCGTGTCACCAAGTCAGATGACTAGAGATGACTGTTGGGTCCTGTGTGCCATGAAGTCCACCTGGGACAAATTGGTATCAATACCGCATTTGTGGCTCATTCCTCCCTATGGATTTGAGAGAGTGAGAGAGACCCATTGACCTTGATTTGTTTGTGCAGTTCTCCACGGTAGCACATCTCTAGAATATCTACCTTTCCACTCTAGGTTGGGTGGCACTCGGCTATCTCATCCCCCAATTCCAAGCATACTGGTCTTCTGTGTTGAAACCCCGGAGGGTGTACTCACTTGACTCCTTGGCTGTTTATAGTGGAGGGAGAGTTCCTTCATTCATTTGTCCTTTCATCCATCCAGCCAGACTTCTTTAGGTATTTACTAGTGCCCAGGGGCAGAGAACACGCTGAAAATAATTCACAGCCTTGCAGGTGCTAGAGGGGCCTACCCGGGCTTGGTTATCAGTTGTACTACTTTCCCCTGGGGGCCTCTGCCCTCCATTGTGTAGCTTCATGCATATAAAATTTGGACGAGTGCCTGGCCTGTTAGTAAGCGTGCAAAAGGTAGCTGTTACCTTAGTGGAGCTTATAATCAAGCAGAGGAAAACAGACATCTATGAGGTAAATAAATCAATGCTTGTGATAATAGAGTATGGGGGGCCGTAAAATAGAGTGGTTCATGTGTGCGTTCTGGTGTCACACTGCCTGGGTACAAATCGTGCCTCCTCTCTGCTGTGTGACTTTGGGAAAGTTCCTTAATCTCTCTGGGCCTTGGCTTCCTAACTGGTCAAATGGGAATAATGAAGCACTTACCCTGTGTCTCTTTCTGAGGATTAAGTGAGAGAATACAGGTAGATGACTTAGAACAGCGTCTGGAATGTACTAACTGCTCAGTAAACATTAGCCCTTTTTTTTTTTTTTTTTTTTTTTGCGGTACGTGGGCCTCTCACTGCTGTGGCCTCTCCCGCTGCGGAGCACAGGCTCCGGACTTGCAGGCTCAGCAGCCGTGGCTCACGGGCCCAGCCGCTCCGCGGCATGTGGGATCTTCCCAGACAGGGGCACAAACCCATGTCCCCTGCATCAGCAGGCGGACTCTCAACCACTGCGCCACCAGGGAAGCCCAGCCCTTTTTTTTAATGACAGAAGTCAGTTTAAGGGAAGAGTGCCCCCCCACCCCACCACCTCCCCACAAAATAGGAAGACAGGCATCTACCTAAATTTGTTTTCTCCTTTCCTTTGTATATTTTCCAGGGTCTAAAAGTTGGGTTCTCCAGTCAACACGCCAGGCATTGATGCGGGAAGCGAGTGACTCGGTGGTTTCTCAGCCAGGAGGTAGGGAGGTTGTGCTCCTGTGAGTGGTTTGCCTTTGGACTTGGGAACAATCTGTCATCTGCCTGCTTGTCTTGGAAGTCTGCTCTTTTGATTGCACTGTGGTCACGTCCTACATCCTCCCACCAGCTAGGATGAAAGTGAAACTTGCTAAAAGCATCAGTGTTGGCTCCATCCCTTCTCTGCCTCATTTCTGAAAACCCTCTGTTGGGATCTGAAGCTAGGAATGCTAGTGGGAAAAGTAACCATTCATCTTTCAAAACATTACTAATTTATTTTAAATTATGCAAATTGTACACCAGTGTAGTTTTGTTAGGGATACATTTTTTTAAAGCTATTTATTTATTTATTATTTGGTTGCTCTGGGTCTTAGGTGCAGCGGGTACACTCCTTAGTTGCAGCTCACCGGCTCCTTAGTTGCGGCATGCATGTAGGATCTAGTTCCCTGACCAGGGATGGAACCGGGCTCTCTGCATTGGGACCGTGGAGTCTTAACCACTGTGCCAACAGGGAAGTCCCTAGGGATACATTGTTTTGTAATATCACTGATATTAGTTGAAGATGATCATTCTTCAGATCTTTTTCTATTCCCTTATGAGTGGGTATAGATATAGAAATATACAGTTGTGTTTTGTGTGTGGATTTTAAAAAAAATGTTATCATATTGTGTGCAGCCTTCTGCATTTTTATTCACCTAACATTTTACATTGGACCACTTTCTTTTTTGGTCCATGTTGATCTCCATCACTGTGTTAAATTGCTGTATAGTATTTTCTACTATGGGTACGTATAGTATCCATTCCGCATTGAGGGGCACTAAGGTTGTTCCAAAGCTTCACATCATAAATATTCTGCAGTGAGGATCCTTATAGGTGTCTCCTTAGTGTTCATGCAAGCGTTTCTTTAGCTAGGGTGGTGACCAAGAAGGAGAAATGCTAGGTTCAAAGAAATGTGTGCTTTTATTTTTTTATAAATTTATTTATATTTTATTTTTGGCTACGTTGGGTCTTCATTGCTGCACACAAGCTTTCTGTAGTTGCGGTGAGCAGGGGCTACTCTTTGTAGCGGTGTGCAGGCTTCTCATTGCGGTGGCTTCTCTGGTTGCAGAGCACAGGCTCTAGGCACGCAGGCTTCAGTAGTTGTGGCACGTGGGCTCAGTAGCTGTGGCTCGCGGGCTCTAGAGTGCAGGCTCAGTAGTTGTGGCATATGGGCTTATTTGCTCTGCGGCATGTGGGATCTTCCCAGACCAGGGCTCAAACCTGTATCCCGTGCATTGGCAGGCGGTTTCTTAACCACTGCGCCACCAGGGAAGTCTGAAATGTGTGCTTCTAAATTTTATAGCTATTACAAAATTGTCCTCTGGAAAGGCTGTGATAATTTATCTTCCCACCCACAGAGTATCTGCTTTCCCATATCCTCCCCACACTCGATATAACCATTTGTTTAAATTTTTTCAATCTCCCGAGAAGAAAATGTCATCTCATTCTTCTGTTGTTCTGATTAACAGAGAGTTGGAGTGTCTTTCTCTATGTTTATTAGCCAGAAAACAGCCATCCTTTAACTCTGTGAAGGAGGCAGTGTAGCATCACTGACAAAGGCTCGGAAGATGGAATTGGAGAGTCCAGACAAGAGTGAGCGGAAGGGAGATAGGTTTTGAAGGAAGACTGTAAATCAAGATGAAATGCAAGGGTGATCTCATGTTGAAAAGCTTTGGCATGCACTAACTCACACAGTGGGAGGACGGGAAACCTGGACTGGATGTTGATAACAAGGTGCCAGTGATCCAAACCTTCTTTGTCCATGGGATGCGGTAGGGTGGGGGCCTATTTTCTGGCAGAAGAGAAGGCAGCAACTAGAAAAGTGACAAAAGATGGTCAACGAGTTTGCAAAATGTTTCATTTATTCCACTTAAATCTTGGACTATTTTACACTGAATTGCAGAGGAACAGAAGGTCATCTGATGTTTTACCGTCTTTTATAATATCCCTGATAATTTCATGTCACTCCTGCTTGATAAATCCTGGGAGAGAGAACACTTGTGCCCATACCCATAGGCGGCACTGCTGAAGAGGAGCTGGTTATAGGAAGGTCTGTCAGTCTCTGTGTAACATCTGTTCGTTGTGGAAGAAGCCAGGGTTTATTGAGCACATATCATGTGCTGGCATGGGGTCAACTATTCTCCTGGGCCACTTAGTTCAATCCCTCTTACCAGATGCTCCAATCTCTATTTGTCATAGCTTTTTCAAGCCCACACAGCTGTTGGGTGCCAGAGCCAGGAAGTCTAGCTCTGATTCCATACTCTTAGGTATTAGTTTATTTTGCCTTACCTTCCAGTCTGAAATAAAATATCATGTTCTTGTCATTTACCATCCTTTTTTTCCATCGGTTTTTGTAACGAAACATTTATAATACATACTGAGGATTTAGCTAGGTGTTAGGTGCTGTATAAGGGTTTTAACTTGTATTGTTTTATTTAAATCTGACAATGACCTTCTAGCCAGGTATAGGTATTATCCCCATTTTACAGATAAAGAAATGGAGGGTCAGGGAGTTTCTTATAGAAGCTAACACCTACTGAGGTCTGTCTTTGTCTCAACGCTCTGCATTTTACATGCATTACCTCATTTGACTTTTCACAAAATCCTATGAGACAGTTACCATTATCACCTCCATTTTAGAGCCCATGAATGTTATATATCTTGTCTGGTAGATGATGGACCTGGGCTTAACCCTTCTCTGCTCAACTCTGATGCCATTCTGACCCCATGGTAGGCTGCCCCCGCCCCATCTACCCTCTGGAAACACTTAGAGAATAAAACTACTTCTTCATTTGCATAAAAATGCTTTCAACCCATTTCAGAGAACCTACATGCTTCTGTGGGCTTTTTCTTACCTTGGCTAAACATTCCCAATTCCTTCCTCATGTCTTCATGTAATTTTTGGATGGCCAGGCTGCCATGGTTGAGGGCTGCTTTAAATTGTTCAAGTGGCTCTTGCTACAATTATTATTCCTTAAAATTAGCATTTCCTGGAATGGCAATTCTTTACTTCCTCTCTTTGGCTGCCTGGAACAGAGTTCAGAGATGTGGAGTGATTTGCCCAAGATCACACAACACAGCAGTGCAGAGAGAGAGGTGGGATCACACCCAGTTTCCAGGGGTATTATTAAAATGTGTACATGGACTCCTAAATGGAGTTGTCTGTGGATGAACTTGCAGGGGGACAAGAACCCCCCTGAAATTTTATATATATATATATATATTTATATATATATATATATATATATATATATATATATATATATATATATATATATGTAGTTGTGTTTGTATATGTACACACACATTTTCCTGGGGAAAAAAGTATAGAACTTTTATTAGATTCTCCAAGAATTCTGCAAAGCTCCAAATGATTAGGAACCATAATTCAAACAAACAACAATAACAATAAAAATTCTCATAGGTTTCTTCCCCCCAGCTAAAGGCAGCCTGTTAGGGGAATACGAACTCTTACGCCTCTAGGTAACTGGGAACTCAAATCAGTCCCTCTAGCCTGAGGATTAATTTCATTTCTTGCTTGGCCACAGGAATGTGTGAAATGGTCCCAAATTGCTCCATAGTGACCCAACATCTCTATTGGGTAAGGACTCTGAAGCTAAGGTGAGGAGACCCACATCACCATGTCATTTCCTAAATAAAATCGGGTGGCTTGGGATTAAGTCCTCTGCAGATTATGCCTCAGCCTCACTTTTAGTGCCTCAGTAACATCCCAAATCCTTTTTTTCTAGTCCTTTCTCCTCACATTCTTCTCGGTAGCCTGAGGTGGGGGTTAAAACACCTCATTTGGGGAATGTGAAGGCTCAGGGTTATATACCAGCTCTAACGTTTTATGCTTTATTTTTTTCTTTTAGAATATCAGGTTCTTGTTCTAGGCTTTTTGAAATCTCAGTTTCCTCAAAATGTACAATGGAGATAATAGTACATGGTTCATAGGGCTGTTAAGTGAGGAAATGCATGAGAAAAATGTCTGGTCCATAATTACTGGCTAGTAAATGACAGTCCTCGTGACAAATTCTGATCCCCTCTGCTCACTGGATCTCTGCTGATCTTCCTACTCACACATCTTCATTCTCTGGCCAGGCCGGCTGGGGAGCAAGAGGCCACATCTACCAGCTCCCAGCTGACTCACTTTCTTCCAAATACAGAGACACTTTTTTTTTTTTTCCCTGATTTCAAAACATATTAAAGAGCTACAGTAATCAAAACAGTATGGCGCTGGCACAAAGACAGACATACAGACCCATGAATACAGTAGAGAATAAACCCTCACATACACGGCAGAGACACTTTTTGGTTTTATGATTTTTTAACTGCTAATTGCACCAGGAAAACAGCTGATGAGTGACAAAATTGCAAACTTGGGGAAGTGATGAAAGCTTTTTAAAAAATCTCATGGCAGTCATTCTCGACTCACTGTTAAAATAAATCTGATTCTGAAAGCTTTTCACTGGCTGCTTATTGCATGCCTCTATGGAACTCTCAGTTATGGGTTTTGTTCCTCTGGTGGACATCTTTAATCTTCTGATGCCTCTCAGTTGTTTTGTCCTTCTCACATCACTCAATCTAGGGAGGCTTCACTCTATAATTTAGGCTCAGAAATCAAGTTTTGCTTGAAAAAGAGCTGTGGTCGAGTTTGCCATGCAAGGGCTTCCTGATTTGTATTATTTATTTGATTAGACACCTCCAAGTATGTATCTCCTGCTCCGGTGCCCTCCTCTGCTTTGAAGGTATTTGGTCTGCAGACATCATCTGAAGAAGCCCTAGTCAGGATGTCAAATCCTCACCTCCACTCTGTGGCTGCCTAGAAATAGAGTTCAGAGATGTGGAATGACTTTCCTGAGATCACACAGTGAGGCAGAGGGAGAGCTGAGACTCTTACCCAGGTTTCAGAGGTTTGAAATTTGGGCCCACGAACTCCTCGGGAGGTGTTGTCAGTGGAAAACAATGGGAAATTGAGGCCCAGCAAAGGCCAGTGAGTTGAGAGAGGGCTTGCAGTGATAGGGAGGCTGCTGAGACCAGAGGCCAGTTCTCCTGATCCCACATACAGTTAACCTTTGTCCCAAGACTGGCAGCCACTATCTCTCAACAGAGCTTCCCTGAGGGCAGATTTTCCTATTTGCTCCTCAAGTATTAGGATTCACTTTTTCTCAGCCCCCCGGTAGATCATTATACTCATCAACAGTATGAAGTCCAAGCTGTGAAATAATTTCAAATTTAATGCCCCCAAATATGCATGAGGGCTTGGCTGTCAACCCAGGAAAACTGGGAAAAAATGAACATTCCTCTGGCAATAGTCCTAATTTCCTTTTCTGAGATTCTTACAGTAGTGTTTTCTCCATCCCAGGGTTGGATGGTGGGGGAGTGGGGATGGGGTGCTTTTAGGAGTTCTTGTTCTCTTACTGTATCTTTCTGTTTTACAAAACCAGCCCAAGCTTCATGGTCCAGAGCAAGCTGGCCTGGCCATGGAATCAAAGGATTCTCAGAGGGAAGAGTGGTTAGAGATGAGATTTTATGTCTTTACCTTGGCATTTGGTTTGGATATATGGAAATAGGTCACATGATATTTGGTAAAGGCCTTTCAAATCTGTCATTCATTAAACATGGCTTCCCTGGGTGCTTCCCTGTGCAAGACCCAGAACATATAAAAATGAGGAAGTCTTGACCTCTGTTCTTAAAGGGGTGGGACAGACAGGCTTGTGTAGAGCAAACAATTATCCAGTGAGCTTGGTTTTGGGATAGAAGTATGAAAAGGTGCCCTGGGGACCCAAAGAAGGGAGAGAAGGATTCTAACTTGGAAAGAAAGGCCGGGATGATTTCACTCAATGATCCTTGAATTGGTTCTTCATGGATGAGAACATCTCATTGAGCAGAGAAGAGTGAACAGGCAGGGAGAACAGCATGAGCAGAAATAGGGGGACTTATAATAGCACGAAATCTTTGGCGATTGTTTAAGAGTCTAGTTTAATCTAATGAAGACAGGAAGCTAGGAGTGGCCTAGGTTCTTAAAGGACTTGATTGATGGGCTGAAGAATTTAGATTTCGTTCCGGGGTCACACAGGTCCAGTCATGTTTTTGGAGTCGGGAATGGCATTTTCAGCTCTGTTTTAGGAAAAATTGCTCTGGCAAGAGTGTGGAAGATGTATTCGAGGGGAGTAAGCCTGGAGGCAGAGAGCCTCCTGCAATAACTCAGGCAAGAGGCGAGTGTCTCCACCAGGATGATGGCAGCAGTGACAGCAGCGAAGGGACAGAGTCAGAGCCATTTAGGACTTTGAACTGAGAGGACTTGGTGACTGGAGTAAGAAGGAAGGATGACTGATTCTCCGCACTTGGGAGATCAGCTCGATGTGATGGATTCACTGGTAGAGGAACCCCAGGAGGAAGAGTGAAATTTATTTGGGCGATCTTGACTTTGAAGTGCCCCTGGGAAATGTCTAACAGGCCGTTGGAAGTGTGGGGCTGGGCGGACTTACGGATGCCTCGGTGGGGATTGGGTGTCTGATGATTGGCACCTCCTGTGATCCAAGAATCATTACTGTGCTGAATAAGGAGTTGCCCCTATACCAAAACTTTCATACGTACTATCTCATGAGGGAGAGTTCAGGCCTATCGATATAATATGACAGTTACTGAGTGCTTATTATAGGACAGGGCTGGGCTCCATGCTTTCAGTGCATTATCTCATCATGAGGCATCGTCCAGATCTGTGAGGAAGATTCTATTATTGCATTCGTTGTAAAGGAGAAGAAACAGGTTTGCAGAGGTTAAGACATTTGCCAGAGTTGGAACCCCAGGTCTCTTTACTCTTGAAAATTAGCTCTTAAACACTTGATTCTATTGTCTCATTAGCAGAGGGCATCATTGAAGCTCCCGTGGTATCGTCTGAAGATATTGTGGGAGAGGAAGGGTGGGATGAAGGCAGACACCCCACCTCCTTACAGGAACGACTCCATTGGGAGAGGGTGTAGTAGAGGCAGAAAAGCTGGCCCAGGCGGCCAGTTAGAGAGACAGCAGAGGTAGGAAGTGGTCCAGGAGACAAAGATTATGGGATGTGTACTTAAATATGAGGGAATTCTAAATACCGGTCAGATGTGGCATCTAGATAGGTGGCTGTGAACTGTGGCAGGAGGACCGCTAAGCGAACAGGGTGAGCGTTGTGGATGGACACCCTGAAGTCAAATGCTGAACCATTGTGAGAGAATAAATGCTAGGCGTTCTTTCAAGGAGTTGGAGGGTGAATATTTAGAGGGGAGGCAGGGTAGAGGGAGGAGACTTGTACTGTTATAGGAGGAGGGGAGGCCATCAAAAATGGGAGAGGAAGGGTTTGGTCTAGAAATGGAGATAGGAGACAGGGGAGTTAGGTTGGCATCAGTGAAGGTGGGAGAGCAATCAGATCTCATGCAGACCTCCCAGGGAGGTAGGAGACGACTGGGGAACCAAGACCTTGAACTCTGAGATCATCCAGTCTGTCTATGCCAGACCTGGCCATGGTCTGGAACCACAGAGAGCTTAGTCAAAGCGTAGATGGTCCTACTCTATCCAAGACTTGCAGAATGAGGACCTCTGGGGTGGGTCCAAGAAACTGAAGCCCAGCCCTAGCCCCAAGAAGGCATTTAGGAATTGCTGGTGTGGTCGACTCTCCTTATTCTACACGGAAGGAAACTGAAGCACAGAAGCACAAAAAAATTTCAAAGAGACGAGGAAGTAAGTCCTACGTAGGACTCTCTTCTGGGTCCCAAATCAGAGCTCTTTCCCCTGCGCTGCACTATTTCATTGAAGTCAAAGTTGAGTCCTGTCAGAACTTGACACTTCCTGGGTCCTCAGTTGATCAAGGGCATAAAGAACTTGTAGGAGAAGTTGCCATTCTCAGTGCAAGTTCAGCAGAAGGAGCAGAGGAAGGCAGGGGAATGAAGCAAAGCTCATTTTCACTCACAAATGCCGTTGTTAGGAGGAAAGAAATTGGATGCAGTCGATTTCAAAGTCAACATCTTTCGCGAGGCAGTAGCCTGTTTGTTTTATCTTTCATGCCCAGTGCTGTTCGCAGGCTGGAATTAGTTGGTAGGCTGGCAGTCTGGGGATGAAGGAAAAGGACAAAAAGTGGATTCTTATGATGCTTCTCACAATAGTCTTACATCTATCAACCGTACAAATGTTGTTTTTTTTTTTCCATTAAAGTTGGGATTGAATCTGTGTAATTCTAGCATCTAACAGCTCACCTTCAGAAAGGTCAACCAAATAAGACGAAAGAAAGTTGCCAGGCTTTAGGAGAGGCATGTCCATGGTAAGGTGGACAGAAAGTGAAAGTGAAGTAAGGTACCATCCACTGAAAATAGAACTCGGAGCTGGCCCTAAGATGGGTCCTCACTAACAGTTACCCAGGTGAGCTGGGTGACCGCTCTGCAGACCAAAATGTCCCTCGGACACCAAGTCAGGTGCTGGAGACATCTCCAGTTTCACAGGAGGGTAGGATCAATAGATAAACCTCAGTGAGCTCTGTGATGAGGTGAGGTAGCTGTTCTCCCCACTACGAACAAGTCAATGAATAAAGGTACCAATGCCCTTTGGCAAGAACCTACCCACACTTGTGGACTCTTGACTCCTGTGATGCCCAGAAGCAGAAGAGGGAAACAGAAGTGAAATTTGGAATCAGACGTCATTGCTCTACCATTTACTAGCAATCAGTACCAGCTTTGCAGCCTTGGGCAAGACACGAGACCTCTCTGGGCTTCAGTTTCCTCCCCTCTCAATAATTCCGCCCAAGTTTATTTACCTCATAGATTCATTTTGAAGTTCAGATGTGATAATAAATGTGAAAGTACTCTGTGCATTTTTAGCTGCTTCCATTATGCTTGACATTGTCATCAGTAATAATAATTTTTAGAATGTCTTTTCAGAAACTGCACCCACCTAGGCAGTGGAGGGCTAGGATTCCATTCCAACAGGACCACTTCCCACTGTGCCATGAAACAGCATGGTCATGCACCCTCCAGCACTGATCTTTTCAGAGCAAGTGTATGTGAGCTCTTGCTACACTTCCCAAAGGCCATAGAGCCCAGAGGATAAGAGCTTGGGCTCTACAGATAGGTAATCCTGCCTCTGAGGTTTGCTCTCTCCCTTGCTAGCTATGTCACTTGAGCCAGTTGCCTGACATCTCTAGGCCACAGGACTCCTGCTGTGAGATGAGGACAGCAATGGTACCTAGTGCAGAATGCTCTGAGATCAAACATGGAAAACACTTTGCACTGTGCTGGGCATCGAGTAAGTGCTTGGTACATGGTGTCCATTTATTATTGTTGTTGTTGATAATCCAGAGGTTCTTTGTGAAATGTGCACCTTGCCCCCTCCCTCAATTAAAACGTAGGGATTGGCTGGTGTGTGCAAAGCAGTGCTAGGCATTGTCCCTCAGAGAGGAGTCCAGTGGGGAAGGATCAGGGATGAGGTCGTGTCTGTGCTTCACCGAGACGCGCAGAGATTGGCACGCGGGAGAAGTAGCCTGAGGTGGTGACTCTGAGCTCTCACAATGATGAGGACATTTGTGCTGCTGGGCATCCTTGGAGGCAGTGGAAGGCTGAGACACTGTTTAGAACTGGGTGACTCTCAAACAATGGTGTTCTGAGTCTCTGGTTTCGTTCTGTTACCTCACCTGTGTAAGACGTGCAGTCATTGCATCATTCCTCCCCCTTTATGAACCACTTTGGGTGCCAACACAATTTGCTCTCTGGTTCCTTTCAAAACTAAATGGACCCTACCCAATTTTGCTCTTGGGGCTAAGGAACACCTGATTCATGTATGTAATGCTCTCTTGATTGATTGATTGAAGTGCATCGTACTCTTTTTTTAAAAAAAAAACCTTTTTTTTTTAATATATGATCCAATTTATTTTTATTTAATTTTATTTGTTTATTTATTTTTGGCCGTGTTGGGTCTTCATTTCTGTGCGTGGGCTTTCTCTAGTTGCGGCGAGCGGGGGCCACTCTTCATCACGGTGCGCAGGCCTCTCACTGTCACAGCCTCTCTCGTTGCAGAGCACAGGCTCCAGATGCGCAGGCTCAGTAGTTGTGGCTCACGGGCCCAGTTGCTCTGCGGCATGTGGGATCTTCCCAGACCAGGGCTCGAACCCGTGTCCCCTGCATTGGCAGGCAGATTCTTAACCACTGCGCCAGGGAAGCCCCATCGTACTCTTTTTGATCGTTCCACATATCAAAAACATGCAGGGGTCTCCAAAATTTAAAGGAAGTATGTGAATTCAGTAAATGCCTGTTTCTATTTTCAAAAGGTATTTTGAAATTCCAGAACTGCGTTAGTGCTGCTAGGTGAGGTCAGGAAGTATGGGTTCTGGTCACTTCCTTTGTTACTTATTACTGTGAAACCTTGAGCAAATGAAACTGTCTCTCTAGATTTTAATTTTTCTCTTGATTAAAAAAAGGGCATCAGAGGAGATAATTTTGAATTCCTTTCAAATCTAAAACATTCAGGCTTTTGGATCCTTTTGCTGTTCTTTGGATTTTTAAGACCATACCACAAGTAAGCCACAAGGGGACAGCATAAGCCGACTGCTACCTAGGAAAGGAAAGAAACTTCTCTGAAGGCTTGAAGTTCTGACTTTTAAAATCATAGGTTGTGTTAAGATTGTATCATTGAATTGACTTATTTCAAAACTAAATTTGTTTTAGAAGTAGAGACCGATGAGTCCCAGTGTCTATGAATTCAGTGATGAGTCAACATATGTAATATGAGTTTTTAAATGTACCCACTGAGAAGATAGTGCTCTTATTTCCAGGTGATTTCTGGCATGAAACCCATTGGTTGGAGAGTTCACGTTTTCAAATAGGATTTTAATATGCTCTTTTTCTTTTCTCTCAGAGATGTTACCATCATGATTTTTTGAGTCATTCCGAGTTGAGCTGAGTTCAAATTTCCTTTTATTGTCTGTGTTACCCTGGATGAGTGATTTAAACTTTCAGCCTCAGTTTATACATCTGTAAAATGGGTTTTGTAAGCATTAAAGTGAAATAATTTACACGAAGTGCTCATCACTATGCCAGGCATGTGATAGTGCTCAGTAAACTGATTCTGAGAGGGAGGTTCTAGGAGTTTTGAAGCACATTTCTGTTAATGGGCTGGAAACGGGCAATATTCAAAACAGATTCTTAAAAGATTTTCTACCCTAAAAATTCAGTGCCATTCCAGAATTGCACAAAGCACATGGTTTTATTTGAGTAAGAGAACGAGGTCCAGTCTACTCCCTCATCACCCTAGGGTGTGAAGGTCTGAAGGTTTTCAAAATTGTACTCAGATAGAACACATTTAATTCCCTGACTCCATGGGCATTGTTTCTGCATGTAGACTCACTTAGCAGTAGTCAGCAAACGTTTTCTGTGAAGGGCCAGATAATACATCTTCAGGCCTTACAAGCCGTGCTGTCTCTGTCATAGCTACTCAACCCTGCCCTAACACTGCAGGAGCAGCCAGAGATAACACACATGCAAATGGTGTCTCTAGGCTTCAATAACACCGTACTGATGGACAATGAAATATAACGTACCTGCAGTTTTTATGTGTTATGAGTTCTTCTGCTTCTTTTGATTTTTTCCCAACCATTTAAAAATCTAAAAAGGATTCTTGGCTCTGAGGCTGTGCAAAAACAGGCCAAGGCTGGATTTGGCCCCTAGGCTGTCATTTGCAGCCCTTGATCTATACCATCCAGATACTGGATGCGTTCCTTAGAAAGGGCAGATGTGAATTTATTTGGATAGGTTTGTTTTCCTGAGTGTACACTGAACATTGCCCCCTACCCTACTAGATGAGAAGTCCTCTGAAGGGAAAGATGGTGTTTTCATGCCGTACTGTTAACATTTAAACTTTAGTTTTCATGTTATGAAATAAATAGATGCTCTTGTAAAATAAAAAGTTAAAACACTATAAAGTTGAAGTTCCTTGTATTCCAAACATTCCACCCAGCCCCCCCCCACAAATGATTGAGATGAAGAGATAATACTGTAACAGTTTGGGCTATATCCTCTCAGGTCATTTTTTGTTGTTAATAGCATAGTCACATCTATTATTATTTTTCATAAAAATGTTCAAATTGTTTACAAAATCATTCTCTCTATAGTCTTTTAAAACTTGCTTTAAAGTTCATTCAACATTTTTGTTCAACAAGTCTTTACTGCAAAGCTACTATGTGTCATGCATAGATTAGATTGAACTATATGAAATGGCTGATATTTAAACTAATTTTTAAAAACTTTCTATTTTGAAATGATTGTAGACTTCCACAAACTTGCAAAAATAGTACAGAGAGAGCTACACATTCCTCCAGCTTCCCTCAGCGGCAACATCTTACACTATTACCGTACATTATCAAAATGAAGAAATTTACATCAGTACAATACAATTAACTAGACTACAAATTCTACTTGGATTTCACCAGTTTTTATATGCACTCATTATATTAAAAAAATGTTTTTGACCTTTAAAAATGACTAATATATATATCCTGTTACATCATCATACCTCAGTACTCTTAGATCATGGGAGGTGCCTTTTTCTAATAGCACCACAAAACCCTTCTTTGGCTGTGGATGAATGAGTTTCTAACAGCTATCTTCAAGGTTTCACTTAGAATGTCACTGTGGCCTTGCTTCAGAGAAATGACACACCCCTAACAGTTAGCCCTTGACTAAGTCATCCTGCAGAGTTTTCAGTAATTAACACATGATACACGGAATATTTTACAGTTAAAGTTTTCACATTTGAGAAAATTAGAAATCATACAAAAGTATTAATTAAAAAAATTGAATTGCCTACAATATTTCCACTCAAAGTCAGGTGTATTTAGCCTGGATTTCTTTTTAGTTTTCTTTGGGGAACAAGAGGTATGCATGTGTTTGTATATATATTTTGAAGTATTTACATATTCATTCCCTACACTAAGTATAGCTTTATATCCTTAAAAAAATTACTATGTAATGATAATTTTCTCAGGTCATTCAAATACTTTGTAAAAAGTTATCCAGAGATATAAAGGTTAAAAAAGACATAGGAGATCAGTTGGTGAAATAGCAGCATTTTCAGATGAATAAACTGTGGCTCAGAGAAAGGAAATGTCTTGCCCAAGGTCACAGAGTCAGGAAGTCTAGGGGAAATACTTAGTGGTGGTAAAGCATGAGGGAGGCCAACTGGCAGCCTCACTGTGCTCTGAGGTCTGGGGTTAATTTTTTACAGAAATTCCATTTTTCAGAGTACCCATGTATACCCAGAACTCAAGAGCCTAAAATTAAACCAGCAAGCCAATTTACTAATTTACAGTGTGAACTCTAACTGCTAAGGGGTCCCTATTTCGGGTTTTTTTTTTTAATGTAAATACATTCTCACCTTGTAGGAAAATCTGATATTCATCAGAAGCATTGGTGAGTACGTGGACCTGGGAAAAGCATGGTTAATCTTAAGATTCTTTTGTTGTTGTTCTTGCAATTTAACTAATTTTTTTAAGATAGATACTACACCTGCATGACAAAACTACAAAGCGTACAAAAAACTTTTAAATAGAAAGTCAATCGGCCTTTCATCCCATGTGCCCATCCCCAGAGCCACTGTTGTCTTGGAGGCTAGTGTCTCTGTGTTAGTTTTCTGTTGCTGTTATTACAAATTACCTGAATGGTAGTGTCTTAAAATAGCACAGATTAATCTTATAGTTCTGGAGGTCAGAAGTCCTAAAATCAAGGGGTTGGTGGGGCTGTATTCCTTCCGAATTGTCTGGGGGGGAATCAATTTCCTTGCCTTTTCCAGCGTTTGCGTGTCACTTGCTTTCTTTGGTTTTCAGCCCATTACCTCCATCTTTAAGTAGCAACATAGGATCTTCAAATCTCTCTTTCTCTCTGGCCTCTTCTTCCATCCTCACCTATCCCAGCTTTGACATTTTGGCCTCCCTCTTATAAGGATCCTTGTGATTGCATTGGGCCACTGGGTAATGCAGGATAATCTTCCCATCTCAAGAGCCTTCACTTGTTCACATTGCAAAGTCCCTTTTGCCATACATATACATATCACAAATTCTGAAGATTAGACACAGACACCTTTGGGTTTCATTAATTTGTCTACCATAGTCTCCAAGTGACTCATTCTTCCTCTCCTGACCAGGCTAAAAATGTATTATTAGTGGTAAAACGCTTATTGGTAATTTGTTCAAATACACCTCCATACTAACATGTACATGTTGGAATATATCCCTCCCGAATAAATGTTGCAAGGATTCAATTTAATTAAATGTAAACAGAAGCTCTCGTTTTCCCCACTCCCAGTGGATGGCCTTGCACAGTCCAGGTGAGCGCTGAGCCCTCTCTGGAGACCACGGCTCTGGACCATCACTTTTCTAGATTCAATGCA
This sequence comes from Orcinus orca, assembly GCF_937001465.1. Classification (NCBI taxonomy): domain Eukaryota; kingdom Metazoa; phylum Chordata; class Mammalia; order Artiodactyla; family Delphinidae; genus Orcinus; species Orcinus orca. Next base: position 52,790,439 of record NC_064561.1, read on the forward strand.
AATCATTATACCCATTTAGTCATCTTATATGTGCTCAGCACCCATTTCCTTTTTCTTTCTTAGGCTGGTTTCCTCCATGGAAGGCCACTCTCGTTCTTCATATGTCAATTTCCTTTAATACCTATATCTGTTTCCCAGGGCTGCGGTAACAATTATCACAAACAAGGTGGCTTAAAACGACAGAAAGTTATCCTCTCACAGTTCTGGAGGCTAGCAGTCTGAAATCCAGGTATCAGCACAGCCTTACTCTCTCTGAAGGCTCTAGAGGAGAATATTTCCTTGCCTCTTCCAGCTTCTGGTGCCGCAGGGATTCCTTGATTTATGGCAGCGTCACTCTCGTCTCTGCCTGCGTGTTCACACGACCTTCTCTGTGTGTGGCTCTGTGTGTCCTCTTCTCTTCCTGTAAAGGTACCGGCCATTGGATTTAGGGCCTATCCTAAATCTAGGATGATTTCATCTTAAGATCCTTAACTAATTACATCTGTAAAGACCCTATTTCTAAATAAGGTTGCAATCTGAGGTTCTACTTGGACATGATTTGCGGGGGGTGGGCGTGGGGACAATATTCAACCCACTACAATTCCTCTCTCACAGAATTGCTTTTCTTGCAAGTTCTGGGAGGCTCTGCCTCTGCCTGAACGTGCTCGTGGCAGCGTTCAGGGCCTTGAGAATGTAATGGCCAGCAGAACACAGAGGACACGAAAACCAATAGCCTGGACTTGTCTAACTCCTATCCCCCAGCCGCAGGCATTGCTACTTTTCACAAGGAAGAAAAGCCAACCACCAATGTGTACTTCTTGTTGCTCTTTGGTGTATAACACTGCAGCCCTATGAGTACTTCCATTTGGGCTTCTGGCATTTTCAGAAGGGAGAAGGAGAAGAAGGAGAAGAAAAAGTCCTGTCTGGTATCACTCGGTAGTGTTTGTGTTTGCAAAATGTGTCTCCCTTTAGACACCTGCAATTTAAAATACAGATTAGCTCTGACAAAAATGACCCAGGCTGGCTTTTCTCTTTGATGGTTTCAGTTTCAGGCTTACCCATCACAAATGATTTCAGCAGGATTTTGACAGAACAGGGTAGGAATTTTGAATACTTACATGCAGTTTCCAGCTCTAGGGGATAATAGCTGAGAGAAAAACAACATTAACTAAGTTGTAGGATATGAAAACATGCTGAATATCCCCCTCTGAGTTTTATGCTCCTAGGCATTCAACAAGTCACTTTCCCTGTAGAACAAATAAGCTGTCTTGTACCAAATTATGAACCTTACAAAACCTGTCACGTTTCTCCTTTTGCCTTGAGTGCAGAGAAGCTTGGGGGAAACAGCGATCAATTTCAATAATTATTACCCTATTTGTTACATTCGGGCCTCCTCTGTGTGTGGCTTTGTGTTCTGCTTCTACGGGGAGGTTTCATTGCACATACGACTTTGCATCCCTCCTGGACATTCTCCCCTGCCCTGGCCCCGGGACACTGCTCTCACTCGCTGCCCCCTGCCCTGTTTCTTCTTCCTTCTCCTCCACCTCCTCTCCCTACCTTTTTTTTTTTTTTTTTTTGCGGTACGCGGGCCTCTCACTGCTGTGGCCTCTCCCGTTGCGGAGCACAGGCTCCGGACGCGCAGGCTCAGCGGCCATGGCTCACGGGCCCAGCCGCTCCGCGGCATGTGGGATCTTCCCGGACCGGGGCCCAAACCCGTGTCCCCTGCATCGGCAGGCGAACTCTCAACAACTACACCACCAGCGAAGCCCCTCCTCTGCCTACCTTTTAAGTGCTAGGATTTCTCAGGGTTCCTGCTCCCCTGTTTCTCTGGACATGTAGCCCTTGGGTTTCTTATACACTCTGAGGTTTTTATCTGCTGCCTGGATCCTGATGTCTCCTAAATCAGTATCTCCAGCTCCAACCTTTTCCCGAGTTTGATTCAGATTCAAATCAGTCAACTGCTTATTATGCAAATAGTGTTTGCAGTGTCCCTCTGGTAGCTTACACTCAGCGACTCTAAAGCTGAGCTCCTTGCCTTTCTCCCACTGCCTTGCTGCTTCTTCTCTTCCCAATCCTAGGGGACAGTTCAGGCAATGGCCCGCTTTCTCAAGGAGGAAACTTCGACTCAGCTCTTTCTCACCCCCCATTCAATGTCCGTATCCTCTTGATCTCCCTCCTAAGCGTTTCTGGAATCTGTCTCTTTCCCTTCACTTCTAGCTCTGAATTTCAGACCTGGAATCAGGTAGATAGTAATCTCTTGGCTGTTCTCTTATCCTCCTAACTGGATCATAACCTGCTTGAAACGTTTCTGTGGTTTCCCACTGCTTACAGAACTAAAGGGAGACTTAGCAGCATGAAACAAAAGGCCTTCCGTGACTGGTTCCTGCCCATCTCCATGCCATCCCCTGCCACCCCCCACTTCTCATTTTACACCTGCACAGACGCTTGCCAGTTGCACGGGAACCATCCTGCTTCATGTTTCCGTAGCTTTGCTGATGTTCTACCTAAAACGCCTTTACCATCTTGCTTTGTTAATTGTTACACAACCTTAACTCAGTTCAGGTGTTAACTCATTCAACAAACATTTATTGAGCACCAAGTATGTGTCAGGCAGTGTTGGAGCCCCACTGTTGAGCGGGCACAGAGGGACAGTGTCTTCACGGAGCTTAATTCTGATAGCACTCACTGAACTACCATGGGGCTGAGTACCTCTCCCTCTGCCCACCCTCCCCAGCGGCCTGTCCATCCTGCATCCTTACCTTTGGCCCGTTAGGCTGAAATAAGCTTCTGGTCTCCCTCCTCTAGTGTACTGTAAATTTCATGAGGGTGGGACCATGCCATATTCATCTCTGCATTCTTGGTGCCCAGAACCGTGCTTAGTACTTGGTAGATTCTCAGTATGGTTCCCTTGTTGAACTCAGCTATCAGTTATAAATCCATGACTCCGTGTCTCAACTTAAATTTCACATTTTCAAGGATGTGACCCTCTAGAACCGGTCAGCCATCCTTATGATGTACCTCTGACACCTTATACTATTTCTTCCCAGAATTTTGCACAATTGCTTTTTTACAACTGTTTACATTATTTGTTTAAATTGGGTTTTCTGTACTAAGTTGTGAACTCCATCGAGAAGGTCGATGGTACAGCTAGAATAGTGCATGGCCTATAATAAATGCTTAATAAATATTTGTTGACTGATAGACTGACAGGTTTTCTTGCTGGAGAAAAGTCCTGAATGCATTACTGGGGCTTAAAGAAAATTTAGATTCAATTGCCTCCTGGCCTAATGCCTCACTCTACCCATCTATAAAATGGAGATGCTCCTGCGGGATAATACTGGACAGCAGATGAGCTTTAGATAAAAAACATACCAAAACAAACGTGCATAAATAAATTACGCAAAAGAAGGAAAGTTGGGATTGAAAGATTAAACACATCAACTGAAGGGTCTATTTCAGGGTGTTGCATTTTATTCTCCCACAGGAAATATAAACATTATCTCCTCTTTCTCCTTCCCAGCATCTGAGACGCCATTTCTTGTGCAAAATGGATTTGAATCAGAACAGGTAAAAATTTTTGTGAAGTATTTTGAAGTATATAACCTACAGTTTTAAAATCCACAATAAAGTTTTGTGGAAATGGACTGGGAGAGCAGATCTATCTAAGGGCAAAATACATTGCAACTGTTATGAAACAGTGAAGGAATTTGTAGACTTGTACTCTTGGCAGAAATAATGTTGATATCGTTACTTCTATATGTACAGACGCTTTGAAAAGAAAAAAGAAGTATAAACAAAAAACATTGAAATTATTTTGTGGTCCCTCTGCTGCCCCAGAATTAGTGACATTCTACAGAATCAACACCTGTTACCAGCGTTCCTCTTATTTTCTGAGCTTATCCTTCATTCATTTGTATTATTGTGAAAGTGATTCAAGCTGCTTCATGTAAAACCTTCAGGTAGTATAGACAACCTATAAGGGAAACGTGAAGGTCTCATTCATTCTTCCTTCTTCCCCTTCTCTCTCCTCAGAGAGAGATTATTGCCCTGCCTCTGCTGCCTTGTAAGAGAAGGGACAGGAAGCTGAGGGGATGGAGCCTGGCCTGGCCAATGGGAGATGGTGTAGCCCCCAGGGAACTAGATGCTGCCTGTAGAGCGGTGATTCTCAGACTGTTTGCTGTCAGGACCCCTTTATATTCATAAAAATTAAAACTGAGAAGTTAAAAACGATATGAATTCATTTAAAAAAGTATAACAAACCCATTACATGTTAACATAAATAATACTTTATGAAAAATAACTACATTTTCCTGAATGAAAAAATATTAGGGAGAAAAGTGGCATTGGTTTACATTTTTGCAAGTCTCGTTAATGTCTGGCTCAATAGGAGATAGAGGTTCTCGTATCTTGCATATTATGTTATCAGAGCACTGACACCTTCACATCACATGTCACATAACTGTAACCTCTGGCAAACTTCACTGTACGTCTCATGAAAGAATGACAGTAAAAATGGCAAATAATGTGTCCTGAAAATCATTTTGATCTCATGAGGGGGTCCCCTGGCTACACTTTGAGAACCACGACTGCAGAAAATTTGAAATTGAGTTCCACCTTCTCTTTCACCTTATTGCCTCTAGAAGTCTAAGTCAGCCAGGAAAAGAACTAACACACAGGTGTAGGTAGAGCTGAAAGGATTTAGGCGATGGCCGGTAAAGAGATCTGACAGTGGAGGACACAGCTTACAGGACAGTTATTTTTTTAATCTTCACACCCCACAACCCAACTGCCTGGTGTTTAAGACTTAGGAAAATTTGAGGGAAGGGTCTGGGTAAAATGTTTCAGATTTTCCACCTTTTTTTTTTTTTTAAGTCTAATTCATAAGGCTGGCTTTGTTTTGATCTTGAGACACATTGGGCAAAAGGTGGTGAGCTGCAGTGAAGCTGCCGGTCACTGGATGGTGTGCTAGTGATGGGAAACTCACAGGAGGATGCTGTTCGGAAATGAGTGACCCAGTCGCCTTCCCTGTGTCTCACCAGATAAAAATGACCAACAACTACAACCTGCTCATGATCATTGCTCCCTCCCTGGGATTTGTGCTGTTGGCATTGCTTCTGGCATATTTCCTTCGAGGTAAGGAGGGCAGGACCAGGTGGGATGAAGCCCTTCAGAGCTTTGGAAACTCCAGGGGGATCTGGGAGTGGATGGATTCTGCTTCCTGCCTGTTTTCCCCATTCCTTAGAGTCCCACTTCTATCATTGCCCTCATCATCCCCGTCAAGGAGCTTAGAGGTAAACTCATTCTCCCCAAGATGCTAAAGGCTTTGAGCATCATGCCCCTGATAGAGTTTACATTTTGGGAAAGAAAAGCACCTTTATTTATTGGACACTTATTCTGTGCCAGTCCTGATGCTATATTCTTGACATATCTAACGCATTTCATGTTCCTGACTGCCTTAAGTGGGAAGTACTATTCTTATCACTGTCTTGGGGTGGAGGAAACCCTGACCCAGCCTCTTCCTCTGGCTAGGAATGCCCCAGGAAGAGAGCCGTGAATCACCCCGGTCTTCTTATTTGTTCCCTTAAAGTAAAACTTCTTAACCTAGGGTCCATAGATGGACCTCAGGGGACCAGTGAATCCCTTAAAATCGTGTGGAAAAGCACTTGTACATTCATATCTGCATTTTTCAGAGGACAGGGTCCGTAGCTGTCATTAGATTCTTGAGCTGGTCCATGACCTTGTGGCTGCCCTCCCCTGCTTTCAAAAAAAAAAAAAGTTTTAAAACATTGCAAAAAGAAATCATGAACCGGGGTTTATAGTTTTCATGCCAAGTATAGGCACGTAGCACCTGGTCCTGTAAAAATGGGGAAAAAATTGTTCTGTAGTCATTAACAGAAACTGGTAGTAAGTGAGGAGCTCTGACTAGTAGTAACCATCTCAGCCTGTTTGAGCAACAACAGGGAAACTCGTGTGTCTCCACATCTATCCCTAGTGAGCACTACAAAAGGAAATGTGGAGCTTAGTGGAAGTTTGTCATTAACCTTCATACAAAGGCATGTTACAGTTTGGGAAATTATGGGTACATGTCCTAAGGAAGTGTTTTAAAACCCAAGTGAGTACTTGAATTCAAATAACTCAAGAATAAAGCAGCTTAGGGAATTCCCTTGCCCTCCAGTCGCCCTCCCTTTCACTGCCGGGGCCTGGGTTCAATCCCTGGTCGGGGAACTAAGATTCCTCAAGCCTCATAGCCCGGCCAAAAACAAAACAACAACAAAAAAATAAGAATAAAGCAGCTTAACGCCATTGCCCACAATGTTGGAACAGCTCTGTGATTGATGAGCAGTAACTAGGGGCCTAAAGAAGCAATCATCTGATCTGGGGAAAGGAGTGGCTTTCTCTATCAAATCCAGTTCCTAAGTTCCCACCTTTGGGCCACCTCTGCTCTTCATAATGTTGCTCTGTCCTTCCCCCAGCATTTCACATAAGCACAGCTACTCTGCTTCTAACCTGGCCTTGTCTTTTCAGGGAAAGTCATGAAAACCAATTGTGTCCAGAAACACACCAGGTAATTCATCTTGCATGACTGACTGTTGTAATGATTGTACAAGCTGTTAAAAATGATTAGATACTACTCAGTGGTTTAATGACTTGTGTTTGTATTCGGATTAAATACACGGTTGGAGAAATGTGGCATTAGAGGTGGAAAAGATGTGGGGATTCAGCTCACGTTAACCTCTGTCTTGGTTAACACTGTGATATTTGTCCAAAATGCAAATACAGTGGCAGGTTGCATTAACAGAAGTATGGCATGCAAAAGAAAGAAGGTGATATGTCATTCTACCCATTAGTTGTTCCACTCTGGGTGACTCACTTTAAAAGGTCATTGTTAAACTGGAGTTCACTGAGAGGAGAGTTGGCACTATGGAAAATGAAAAAACGTGTATAGTATCATTCCTGGGATTTAATTCCTCTGGTAAATTAGACCATGGGAGCAGTTTTTTGTTTTGTTTTTTAAATAATTTGAAGAGTCTTTGGAAAGGGATTTTGGATATCTGTCCTGTTAAATAGCTTTTTGGTAAAGGAATGAAAAGATTTGGTGTAAACTGTGATGAAGACCTTGTTTTCACTTAATAATTGCATCAATACCACAATATCTATATTAACAAGTAAATATTAACAAGTAGGGAAACTAAAGGTTAGCAAGGTAACTTTTCAAAGTCATACTTGGAGATCCTCTTGGTAAATTTAGATCATGATTTTATACTTTGCTAATACAGAAACTTTAAATCCCCTTATTATAATAGATTGGCAAAAGCCCTTTATCCCCTGTGGCCTCAGTTTTCCCATCTGTGAAATGTGAGGCTTGGACTGGTCTCTGGACTGGACTGGACTCTGAGCCCTTTTAACTCTAACAGCCCTTGATTAGGTGTTTTATAATCTACCAGCATCCATTCATTCCTGGTCTTGGTGTTTCTCATCATCAGCCTCTCTTCTCTCTTTACAGGCTAGACAGTGCTGGAGAAGGTAAAAATGTACTCGACGAAAGAGAAAATGAAGATGGTCTTTTCACACTCTAAAGTGCCCCTTTCTCTTAGGATTGAGGATGAGGATATGATGTGTGAATTATCAAAATAAGTCTTAGAATTTGTTTTTTTTAAAACCATCTGTTGCCTTGGTGTCACTGATCCAGTCTTGCCTTAGTTTCACAAGTGAAAGTTACCTTAGAGACCACACCTTCTCATGGTTTAATCTCTGTAGCGTCACTGCTAAGTGATCTTCCACAGTATAATTGAACACCTTCAGTGATGGTGAACTCACTATCACACCCAAGGAAGTCCATTCAATCTCAGGGCACTTCTGAGACTTAGAAATATTTAGAACAAAGTCTGTGTCCAGATAGCATCTGCCTGCTGGTCCTAGTTGAACTTGTGCTTACACAGAACAGGTCTAAACTCTCTTCAACCTGGTAGCAGTGCTCCAGATACTGAAAGGAGAACCTCATGTTTCTCTAAATTGCCTTGTTTCTGGAACACGATTTCTGGTTCCTTCCCTACCCTAGTTGCCTTTGCCTTGCATGCATTTGTATCTCTCCTTTTATGCCCAGCTTTAAGAATTCAGTGCCCCACTCTGGGTATGGTATGAGCATCCCTGCATTATTGATTGTCATCAATAACATATTGATGAAATATTATGTATTGACTGTCATCAGTAATGCAGGAAACGACATGGAATCACACCATCATTTTGACTCCCCTCTAAAATGTCTAGGTTTTCTATTATTTTCTGTTCACACCTGAGTATCTTTAGAGCTGACCATAGTGTCACATCTTAATTCTTGCTTGGGGAATTTAATGTTGGAAACAGCCAAGAGTTCATCAGAATAAATTGTGGTGAATGACATGGATGTTCAAACAGGGCGGGCACATGGATGTGACAGTGAGTCGGTCCGGATCAGTTTCTCTAAATAAAGTTCATGGGAATTGACTCCTCAATAAGAATAGGTTTATTTAAACCTACTTCGAGAGCTAGTAGCATGAGGAACCATGGGAGAGAGGTTAAAACAAGCAGTTGATGACTGAATGGAAAGAATGTGCACCTGAGTGAGAGGCCTCTGGTTGGGCAGAAATGTGGAGCGTCAGCCAGAGCTGAAAGAAATTTGTCTGAAATACTTCCTGGTATGTTTGGGGCAGTAACCACCTTAATGAAATAAGTGCACAGTCTTTCCAGGTAACCATACTTTATATTTCGACTCCCTTGACTTTTAATTACTTTTAAGAGAGGGGGAAAAAAAGCAGTCTTATGACTTGACTGCTACAGCCTCTAGATTCCTCGAACTGTTAGTTCACACGGATCCAGCAGTTAACAAAAACATCCCCCTCTTACCTGAGCACTTGGAGAACTACCTGCCCAGGGCAGCATGCCTTCTGCCTCACTCTTTCGGTGCCGGGGTGAGTGGCAGGTTTGGACTAAGTGAAGGAAATAATTAGCAGAACACTGGCTGCTTCTTTATTTAGCTTGACTTTCTCCTCTGTGCTAACTGAAAATGCTGGAAATGACTTGACCAGCCTGTTACATTCAAATTTAGAAACTGGGGGTGGGTGGGTGTGGGGCAGTAGAGACAGGTGCAGGGCTCCAGTGTCCCCATCTGGAAAATGGAGTGGGACTAGGTGACCTTGTACAAACAGGTTTTAATATTTCATGGGTCACCCCCATGAGACACCCCATCCTAACTTAGCTCATGCTGCCTACCCACCTTCCCAAACGACCACTACCAGTGCCATGACCAACTCGGGTCTGCCTAGAAAAGCCAACAGCAAATACCATACCCCCTAAACAGAACATCTCAGCTCAATGAGTATCTTTGTGTTTTGCAAGGGGCCATCTTCAGTGTTTTCCCAACTATATTTCTGCAGCTCCTTGGTCAGATTCAGAAACATTTAAATGAGTAGTTGTAGTATTTTACAACTTCTAATGGCCTCCAGGACCCTCTAGCCTAGTAGCTCTCAACCTTAGCTGAACACTGCAGTTATCTGGGGAATTTTTTAAAATGTCAATTCCTGAGTCCTACCCTTTAGAAGATTCTTTTGTAATTGGTCTAGGGTATGGCCTGGGCATCTGAATTTTTTTTTCTTTTTAATGCTCCAAGTGGCTCTAATGTGCAGCCAGGGCTGAGAACCACTGCTGTTGCTGTGTGGTTCTCAAACGGGGCACTTCAGACCAGCAGCCTGAGTATCACCTGGACCTTGTTAGTCATACACATTCTCATCCCCACACCACACCTACTGACTCAGAAACTCCCAAGTGGAGCCCCGTGATCTGTAGTTGAACAAGTCTTCCAGGTGATTATGATGCACCTTAGAGTTTGAGAACTATGGAAGCATAATAACCCATAATAGGAGGATGGAGATTGTAAGAAAATACTCTCCTGTGACCAGGGCTCTGTTCTGGTGGGTGTGGCCATCGGGGGGGCGCGGGGCAGTGGGAGTTTCCAGCAGCCAGTGCCCAAGGTCTGGGTGGGCTCCTTGTCAGCCCTCGGTTAAGCTAGCATTACTTCCTGCCTGGACTCTTAGGGTAGCTTCTAACCACCCTCACCAACTTCACTCCTTTCCGTCTCCAATTTGTTCTCCATGCTGTGACAGAGGAATCTTCCCAATGCAGATGTGAGATTCCTATCTCCTGATTTCCACCCAAGGGGGCATAGAAGAAGCACCCTTAGGCTCTGCCCAAGGCCGGGGTGGCAAACTCAGAGGATGGGCAGCTGATGCGGAGGAGTGAAGCAGGGGGAAGTGATGTGGCCTCTACTGAAATGGAAGTTTGTGTGTCCACTTACAGGCACTAACACTCACACTTAGTATTAAAATAATGTCCTAGGGCTTCCCTGGTGGCGCAGTGGTTGAGAGTCCGCCTGCCGATGTGGGGGACACGGGTTCGTGCCCCAGTCCGGAAGGATCCCGCATGCCACGGAGCGGCTGGGCCCGTGAGCCATGGCCACTGAGCCTGCGCGTCCGGAGCCTGTGCTCCACAATGGCAGAGGCCACAACAGTGAGAGACCCGCATACCGCAAAAAAATAAAAAATAAAAAGGATGTCCTAGGCAAGCAGAACATGGCCAGGAACTAGAACAAGGCAGCTAGTTTGAGACTCAAAGGTTTAGGGGGTGGGGAGTGGAAGTCACAGAATGATGAATTAATAAATATATAATTCTTATACTGAGACTCTTTTTTACATCTTTATTGGAGTATAATTGCTTTACAATGGTGTGTTAGTTTCTGCTTTATAACAGAGTGAATCAGTTATACATATACATATGTTCTCATATCTCTTCCCTCTTGCATTTCCCTCCCTCCTACCCTCCCTATCCCACCCCTCCAGGCGGTCACAAAGCATCGAACTGACCTCCCTGTGCTATGCGGCTGCTTCCCACTAGCTATCTACCTTACGTTTGGTAGTGTATATATGTCCATGCCTCTCTCTCACTTTGTCACAGCTTACCCTTCCCACTCCCCATATCATCAAGTCCATTCTCTAGTAGGTCTGTGTCTTTATTCCTGTCTTACCCCTAAGTTCTTCCAGACTTTTTTTTTTCTTAAATTCCATATATATGTGTTAGCATATGGTATTTGTCTTTCTCTTTCTGACTTACTTCACTCTGTATGACAGACTCTAGGTCCATCCACCTCATTACAAATAGCTCAATTTCGTTTCTTTTTATGGCTGAGTAATATTCCATTGTATATATGTGCCACATCTTCTTTATCCATTCATCCGATGATGGACACTTAGGTTGTTTCCATCTCCAGGCTATTGTAAATAGAGCTGCAATGAACATTTTGGTACATGACTCTTTTTGAATTATGGTTTTCTATACTGAGACTCCTTGATCCGAGGAGTTTGCTGGGGCACTTGTTCCTCTTTCCCTCTCTGTGCAATCAGGATGAATTGGTAGCAGTCTACAAACAACTCCCTAGTATCTATTGCGTAGGGGGCCCAGAAGAGAGAATCACTTCCCTTAAGGAGCCTAAAAATCTAACTGAGACAAAACCCACCGGGGAAATGCAGTAGAAGGGAATCAGAGTCGTGTTTTTATTCCCACAGGGAAGGACTTTGATGGCGACAGGGCTCTTACAGTTGATGTTTACATGGTGGGACCACAGTCAAACCTTGAGGATTTAAAACAACCTAATTCTGCAACCTCCACCTTGGCCTTTCTAGACTAAAAGAAATGGATAACATCCCATCCTTAAAGAGCGTTTGCTATGTTCTGGGTGCTCCTCTACCAAGTGCGTCAAGGCAGTTTCTCATTGAATCCTCACAGCTGCCCCATGAAACAGTATATTACTTCCGAGAAAACAGAAGCAGAGAGAGGTGAAGAAATTTGCTCAAGGTCACATAGTCCTACCCGCTGTGACAGAGCCGTGTCTGGAAACCAGGCCTGAAGGACTCCAGGCTCTTCACCACTACCCCATACTTCACAGGGATGGCCCTCGTTTAACACTTCAAGCATTTCAAACTGAGACACTGACCCGTGTTGGTCTGAAATGGGTTTTAGTTTACTCAGGTCCATGGCAACCTGAGTGTTGGGATGCTTCTCCAATGCCAACCCCTTTATAGCTCAATCTTCCCTTGCCCCCCGTATTAGTTACGCAGGATCTTATTTGCATTTGCGGAGGAAGCTGCTAGTAGAGAAGCTGGCAGGAACCTTAATGAAGCCAGGTGGACCCACTGAAATGGGAATGTGTTGAACTAAGTCATGAAGAGCTGAAGTCAGGTGTCAGCGGGCTTAATGAAAGGTTAACAGGAATCCGGCAGTGGGTGGCTGGCGAGGCTCTTTGTCTCTCTAAAGAAAAACGAAAAGTTAAGTGGGCTCCCTGCGTGGAGGGAGGAAACCACTTGTAACCAAAAGGCTGGATCTGAAGTAGAGTTTCATTTAGATTTGTCCGCATGTTACAGTCTTAAGGAAAAAAAAAAAAAAAACAAGCACCGCGAGTTCTCGGCTCTCTGAGCACTAAAGGACAGCAAAGGGAAGTGTTCCCGAATATGATGAACGCTCATGCTGCTGTGGAGGAGCCTGGAGAGACCTGGGGATGTCTGCTCGCAAAACAGAAGGTGGGTTCACTTTCTAACTGCGCTGAAAAGGTGTACTTCTGCTGTAGCTTTATCCGTGTTGCATAAGCAGTCGGGGGACGGGGAAACAGGAAAGACGCTACACACCCTTCGATTCAACTCTCATTTCTTAGCTGATGAAACTGAGGCCCAGAGAGGGGGAATGAGTTACCCCAGGCTACACAGGAAACCAGTGCTAGAGCAGAGACCTAAACCATGTAACCCTAGATTGACCTCTACGGCCCTGGTATAACCTTGTTCTTGGAATTTTCTAATTTCACCTGCCTGATTAGTTACCCTTTGAAGTCACATTCTTTCAGTTCTTGTTGGGCATGCAACTCCGCATTTCTTTTCCATAAGCTATCTTTCCCAGCACACACTTGACCCTGAGGCGGACTCCTTTTCTCAGAAAGAGGAATCGGAACGCTGAAGTGCAAAGCTCGGCTGTTGCTCTCTTAGGGACGCCGCCATTAACTAGGGTGGCCAGCTTGTCCCAGTTTTTTGTTTTTTGTTTTGCGGTACGCGGGCCTCTCACTCTTGTGGCCTCTCCCGTTGTGGAGCACAGGCTCCGGAGGCACAGGCTCAGCGGCCATGGCTCACGGGCCCCGCCACTCCGTGGCATGTGGTATCTTCCCGGACCGGGGCACAAACCCGTGTCCCCTGCACTGGCAGGCGGACTCTCAACCACTGCACCACCAGGGAAGCCCTGTCCCAGTTTTAACACTCAAAATCCTTGCATGCAAGAACCTCCCCTCGGTCCCCGACAAACTGGGATGGTTTGTCAACCCAAGTCCATAACTAAATTAGAGATCAGAGACAACAACCCTCTGAGTTCTTTCATTCACTGCCCCAGCTCTTGACTTTATTGCAGGGGTTATTTTTTTTCTGTGACTTTGCAATTGGACCCAAGGGGAATTTAATTTCAGATCCAGCATTAGAATAGACTGCAAAATCTAGTTTCTAGACTCTTGCCATGCAAACTGTGGGCCTCAGACAAATATTGTCATCACCTGGGAGCTAGTTAGTAATGCAGAATATCAGTCCCACCCCAGACCCTCAAAATCTGCATTTAAATAAGGCCTCTGTGTGATTCACATGCACATTAAAGATTGGGAAATACTTGTCTAAACCACTGATTTTCAAACTTGGCTGTACACCGGAATCTTGTGGGGAGCTTAAAAAAGTCCTGAAGCTGGACTCCCCTCTGCACTCTTGGTTTAATTGGCATGGGGGAGACCTGGGCTTCAGGAGTTTTTAAAGCACCTCGGGTACTTCTAATATGCAGCCATGTTTGCAAACCACTATTTTAAAGGGAGGACAGCTTTGCACCAGAAAGTAATGATGCTAATTAATCAGGTTAACCCTTGGCCTAAATTATAGGTTTATGTGAGTCTAGTCCAAGAAATGATCAATAAAATTGTTCAAGAAGATCTGAGGAGACAGGATAATGACCTCAATGTCCCAATTACTGTGGACATGAGGCCCATTAAAGTAATTAAAAACCAAGATGTAATATTTGGTTTGTGGAAAGCGATAATGAGAAAACAGAAAAGATAAACAGAGAAGGAATGTCTGGGTGGGGGACAGGGCAGTGCTGTGAATCTCTTCAGAGGTATCAGAGGCATAATGAGGAGAGGGCACCGAGGTGATAAGAGAAACATGGAGGATGGGTTAAGTGGAAACCTTTGTTGCAGAACAAGGAACTTGGTCAAAAGGCAACTCTCTGCCCTCCGGTACCTAAATATAATGGGAGACCCTGTATATATGTGAATTTGGTGAAGGGCGTATGTTCATCCAAGGGAGTACATTCACATCTCTGTAGAAGGTTGCTGCTAGTCACAAGGAACAGACAGTTAATGGTTTTAGTGCTTTTCTAAGTATGTGAAGATGCAAGAATCCAGGTTCATAAAAGTTTTCTTCTGAAAATATCTAACTATCTGAAGGCCTGTTCTGCCTTTTCCCCCAGAGCACAGAGTTTCTCATTCCTGATCTCCGCCCTGAACTTCTTTCAGGGTGTGTTGAAGGTCGGCAGCTACGGTGGCTCATCACTCAATCCTTGTAGAGCCAGGTGGTTAGTGACATCCTTTAGTTGGCAATGAGATATTAGAGTCTCTGTGACTTCCCTTGACTCTTCCTGCATCCCAGGCAGGCAGGAAGGGGTAGATGGGAAATGGGACTTTTTCCCTAATATGACACTTATCTTTTGTCAAAAAGGGAAATGTTTCATAGAGTTTACCAGAAGACCTCCGCATATATTTCACTGGGTCACAGGCCCACCCTTAGGCAAGAGGGACTGAGGCTGGGCACATTGCCGTTCAGCCAAAACTTAGGATCAGTCAGCATGGGAGAACCTGGGAACGGCTGTTGGGCAAACAGTCTTGATTTCTACCACATTCACTCATCTAACAAAAGCGTATTGGGTGTCTCCTATGTGCCAAAGGGCCGTGTTGGGTGCTGGGGTATAACGATGAACTAGACAGACCTGCCTGGTCCCTGTTCCCAGACAGCTTACAGTCTACAAAGCCATTTCCGTCTTTATTATGCTAAATGCATAGTACAGAAATTTGAATCATTTCTAATGTACCTGAGAGGCAAAAAGAACGAAGAGAGGAAAAAGAATGAATGTTTGGAATTCTGCATGCACACTTCCTGGAAGCTGTGGAACTGTGCCTTTGATGCAAGTGTCCGGCGTCAATGCAGGATGGGGGTAGAAACATTCTGCCCTAGGAGGTGATGGCCAATTAGAGCGAAAATTCTTAGCTACCGTGAAACTTTGTAAGCTCGGTAGAGAGTTGTCAGCTTGGTAAAAGTGCAGTGTTAGAGTAATGGAAATGACCACTTCTGTATTTCTATGCTGTTTCATACTTTTCTAAGCATTTTCAAACACATAGCAGTCTGTGTCAGAGGAAGGGTGCATCTCCATTTTATAAAGGAGAAAAAGGGAAGCACAGAGAGGTCCAGTGACCTTCCAGGTTCCCTCTATCGTGAATGAGAGCTAGAATCAAGCGCCCTCAATCCAGGAGTCAATATCATCTTCATGGGGTGCCTGCCATGTGCACCTAGCTTTGCACTTGGACCTACTCACAGGGCCAGCAGTCAGCACCAACATGATTTCAGCACTTCTGTGTGCCAGGCACTACCCTAAGCACTTTATTTATTTTTATTTTTTTTACATCTTTATTGGAGTATAATTGCTTTACAGTGGTGTGTTGGTTTCTGCTTTATAACAAAGTGAATCAGTTATACATATGTTCCCGTATCTCTTCCCTCTTGAGTCTCCCTCCCTCCCACCCTCCCTATCCCACCCCTCTAGGTGGTCACAAGGCACCGAGCTGATCTCCCTGTGCTATGCGACTGCTTCCCACTAGCTATCTATTTTACATTTGGTAGTGTATATATGTCCATGCCTCTCTCTCGCTTTGTCACAGCTTACCCTTCCTCCTCCCCATATTCTCAAGTCCATTCTCTAGTAGGTCTGTGTCTTTATTCCTGTCTTAGCCCTAGGTTCTTCATGACATTTTTTTTTCTTAAATTCCATATATATGTGTTAACATACGGTGTTTGTCTTTCTCTTTCTGACTTACTTCACTCTGTATGACAGACTCTAGATCTATCCACCTCATTACAAATAGCTCAATTTCGTTTCTTTTTATGGCTGAGTAATATTCCATTGTATATATGTGCCACATCTTCTTTATCCATTCATCTGATGATGGACACTTAGGTTGCTTCCATCTCCTGGACCCTAAGCACTTTAAATGCACTATTTTATTTAATCATAGCAACGTCTCTCTGAGGGAGCTGCCAGTTTTATCCGTTTGATAGATGAGGAAATGGAAGCTCAGATTCAAAAAGTAGCTTGTCTGCAGTTGAGCTGGATTCAAATTCTGGAGCAGCTCCAAAGCCCAGGGCCTTCGCCCCTGTGCCCTGGCCCCTCCAGATACATAAAGTACCATGGTGATCTCTCAATGATTATACTAGTGTGTGAGGTGGAAAGGGCTATTCAGCTGGAAGTTGTAGGTTTCCGCCTAATAACCTCAGGAAAATCAGGTGTTCTCCCTGCCTACGTCTGTCTGAATACAACAGACCTGGAAATGGGAGTGGGGGGAATGTGAAGGACATGAAGCCAGAAGGTCTTTGGGCCTGGGCCTCACATTCTTGAAGAGACTAGAGTTTAGATTTACCACCAAATGTGGCTATGTTTTCAGGCATAGAGATTGGATGATCAGGATTGAACATTTAACATATGCTCCAAAATGGCCTCCTCCCTCCCTTTGAAGATATAACCTGAGAGACAGAAACAAAACAGAAAGAGAAAGGAAGTGGCCTGGAGAGCCTGCCGTCCTCCTCCCTGGCCTTGCCCGTAGGCTGCCTTTTATCTCTGTTCTCCACCCGGTTATCTCTCTTCCCTGGGCTCTGCTCTCTTTCATTCCCCCTGCTCTTCTTCCCTCTGAGATGCCTTCAGCATCTTATCTTCCTTCAGCAGCTCCATCAACAAAGTCCTATCATTTTTTTTCTCCTGATTCAGGATGCCTCTGCATCATTTTATTCTGTTCCTCTGAGCTTTGGTTTTCAATCTCTTCCTAAACTTAATCTCAGATCCTTCTTCACTGGGATGAAAAAAAACAAAACAAAAAAACAAACGAGATTACACAACCTGACAATACCTTCTGACTGGGGGATCAAGATAATTAGAAAAGACAGCAGAGTCTTGCTTCCCCGTAAAGCCCTGGACATGCCATGGTGAAATAAGTTTTTAATTAACCAAAGACTCACCAACAACTAGTGCTACAATCTCCTCTTCATCCACCACCTTTTTAAAACAATGGTTGAAAAATTCTGTGACACATTGGTATATGGAAAGAGCACAGGTCTTGGAGTCAACCTGGCCCAGAACCTGAAGCTGCTCTTGCCCGGCTAGGTGGCCCAGGACAAGTCGTTTGGTTTCTCTTAGTCTGAGTTTCATCACCTGTAAATTGGGAATAATAATGGGACCCTCCTCATAAGTAAGCATTAAATGTACCAATGCTAGGAAAGCACTGGCACAGGGTGGGTGCCCCATAAATAGTTGGTGCCGTTGTTGTAGCTCCCTCTCCAGCCCCAGCCAGTTCAGAGTCTATGTTTACTAAAACTTGCTGGCAGGACCTGCATAGCCCCCAGTGAGGATAGATCTTGGGCATGATGTTGAACCTGGGGGCTTCCAGTCTATCTCAGAAGCTGTGTGAATGATTTGTGGTTCTCATACTTTAGAGAGCCTAAGACGCATCTGGGTACATGTTAGAATACGTATACCTGGGTCCAACCCCCAGGAGATGCTGATTCAGTGAGTCTGGAATTGGGTCCTACTACTTGCGTTTTTATAACCTCGCTTGGTGGAGTTCTGAAGCAGGGGGCACAGACGCTTTGAAGCTGTCTCAGAAGCTCACGATCAAACCGCGCTCCTGTTAGCCATCCCGATCCCTGACCCCTCTGCCTTGCCATCCTTTTCTGAACTCTGACCCTGCTTTATCTTTTTTTGTCTGTGGGCCCTGTGCTCAGCTCTGATTTTGCTCTTTTGTGGTCCACTGTGGTTGACCCCAGGGCATTGCCCACTCCAGCTGTGGTTCTTACTCTCAGCTGTTGCTCCTGGTTCACAGCTAATTTTCATGAACACCTCTAAGTTTTGGCTTTTGGTTTAATCCTGTTTTCCATCCTAAATTCCCCTAAGGTGATGCTGATACTCTTGTGGCTTCTGCACATCTGTTGACAGTTGTCATTTGCTGTCCTCTCCTGACTCTCATTTGTGTCTTTGGTACCAGCCACCCCTTTGGATTTCCAGTATGATGGAGAATCTTGGACCATGGCAAGGGCATCATTTCAAACTTGAGTCATGACTTAAAAACACCAGGAATGTGGAATGTAGACAATGCATTGAATGTTTATGTTAAAGTAGGCTGGGTAATTTTCTATTTGAATTTTAAATCCATCTTATCTATCTTGGTTCATTGTGGGGCTTTTCTACCCCCAGCAAATGATGAAGCCTATAAGAAAATGCTCTGGTTTCTGCCTGGATTCTTTTTTTAAAAAAAAAAATTGTGGTAATACATATATACCATAAAAGTTGCCATTTTATCCATTTTTAATGTACAATTCAGTGGTATTAATTACATTACAACGTTGTACAAAATTATGTACGTTATCTATTTTCAAATCTTCTTCATCACCCGAGGAGAAAGTCAGTAACAGTTAAGCAATAACTCCCATTACCCCTTCCCTCAGCCCCTGGCAACCACCATTCTACTTTCTGTCTGAATTTGCCTATTCTAGATATTTCATATAAGCAGAATAATATTTGTCCTTCTTTGTATGGCTTTTTCATATAGTGTAATGTTTTTAAGTTTCACCTATGTTGTACCATGTATCAGAACTTCATTCCTTTCTATGGATGAATAACATTCCATTGTATGTATACACCACGTTTTGTTTATCTGTTCATCTGTTGATAGACACTTGGGGGTGTTTCCACTGTTTGGCTATAATAGTGCAATGATCATTGGTGTACAAGTATCTGTTAAAGTCTCTGCTTAAGATTTTTGGGGTATATAACTAAGATGAAATTGCTGGGTCATATGGTAATTCTGTGTTTAGCTTTCTGAGGAACTACCATGCCGTTTGGCTCAGTGGGTTCACCATTTTATATTCCCACCCCCAATGTACAAGCATTCCTTCCAATTGTTCTACAACCTCACCAACAATTTTTACTTTCCTTAAAAATGGAAAAAAAAGAAACCACTTAGCCATTCTAGTAGGTGTGAGGTGGTATCTGCTGGCGAATGATGTTGAACCTATTTTCATATGCTTGTTGGTCATTTGTGTATCTTCTTTGGAGAAATATCTATTTATGTCCTTTTCCTATTTTACAATTGGGTTTGTCTTTTTGTTGTTGAGTTGTAGGAATTCTTTACGTTCAATATATTCTGGATATTCATTTCTTACCAGGTACATGATTTGAAAATATTATCTCCCATTCTGTAGGTTGTCTTTTCACTTTCTTGATAATGTCCTTTGCACAAAAGTTTTTAATTTTGATAAAGTTCATTTCGTCAGTTTTTTCTTTTGTTGCTTGTTATCTTCGTGTCATATTTAAGAATCCATTTCCAAATCCAAGGTAATGAAAATATACCCCAATGTTTTCTTCTAAGGGTGTTTTGGTTTAGTCTTTTGCTGTTGTTGTTGAAGTATAGTTGACTTACAACGTTGTGTCAGTTTCAGGTGTACAGCAAAGTGATTTAGTTACATATATATATTCCACTACTTGAGGTCTTTTCAGCTTTGTTTCTGTTGTCCCTTGTCTCCATAGGTTCTTACTCATGTTGTCTTAATTTCTTGTATGCCTGGCTATCTTGAATGTATGGAGGTTATTGCATTTGGAAATTATTGGTATAAATAATTTGAGTCCCAGTATAATGTGATCTTCTCCAGAAAGAACCTTTTGAATTTGCTTCTGCCAGGCATTTTGTGTGTCACCAGTCTAAGACTACCATAATTCAAGTTCAATGCTTGAAGGTTTATGGATTACTTAGATCACTTGTTGTGAGGTTGCAAGCCCATAGGACAACAGGTTCATCCTTATCCTGAGGGTATAGCCCTTTTTGTCCTAGCTTATACTGGATAGTGGTTTATCGAAGTCCCTAACTTTGGTGAATTCTAGACCTTGACACTTTTCCTCTAACTTCATCAGGCAGCCCAAACCACAGTTTTGCAGATATCCCTTCCAGATTGGAAAATGCCTTTATGGCAAAAGAAACTTTGAGTTCTAGACTTACTTCTCTGGTTTAGCATATTCTTTACTTTTAGGCCTAGTGATTTTTCATTGTTTTGTTAGCCCTTTGGTAGTTGAAAGAATATTTTAAAATACTTTGTTCAGGTTTTTTGTGTCTTCGATTGGATGGTTGGCCTAAATTATCTAATCAATATTACCTAATCCACTGATTGTCCTTGAAAATGTTTATTTCACCAATAGCCTTGCCAGTGCCAATCATTGTCAAATTTATCATTTTCTTTGAAACAAAGATAAACAGAACAAAAAGTTATATTTAGTTCCACAATAAGATTCTAGTGTCTGCTTAATAGCCTACCTTGATTTATTTTCAATCCAAAAAGTCTATTTCCTCGTATGTTGATATATTTAACCTGGAGGAGACTAGACCAAAGGGGATTTGATGTCTGTATACAAACAGTTGAAGGACTGCCATTGGGAAGAGGAAGTAGTCTTGTTCTGTGTGATTCTGGAATGCAAAGTTAGGACTGGGAATGGAAATTCCAAAAATTAGTTTATATCTAATGAAAGGAATGCTTTACTAGAACAACTTAGAATAATGATCAGTGGTGAACATTGTGGAGAGTAGGATTTTGGTCACCAAACATTCATTTGTTCTGCTTTTCCATTTGGACTGATTCCTTCGATATCTCTCTTCTTCCCTTTCATTATAGTTCCACGGCAGCTGACTCATCCGCCCCCCCGCCCCCCCCCCCCCCCCCCCCCGCAACCACGGCACGTAAACCGAGCCCGAGGTATCAGAACACTGCGTAGACCTACCCCACCCCTCTCAATCCACCGAGCAGGGATGGATTGCTGCTGGGTTTTTTTCCTTTCTTGGGTATTTGCACTATTTGTGGAGCAGGTTTTTCTATGCGGGAGCCACTTTTTTTTGTACAGGGGTAAGCTGGGGTTTTTCAGGGAGCCCTACTTGGTGTCTCCTTTCTTATTTTCTTTTCTCAATCTATGCAAGCGGCTGTGGCCTCCATCATCTCCTGAGAGGCCAGAGGGCTGCCACCCCAGCTCTTGGGCCCAGGGGTAACGCTTCCTAGAGGGAGGGCACACTAGTTCTCTGGTGTGGCCTGAGGCATGGGTGTGTGTGGGCAGGGGTAGGTGCAGGGGAGAGATGGCGAGGACTATTGTTGTCCTTTGGAGCTTGGTAAGGAAGGTGGGCCTAGGGCTTGGCAAGTGCCACTTCTGGCAGGTTTGGAAATTTCCAAATAAATCTTTGTTTATTGGTGGTTAAAAAAAAAAAAAGAAAAAAAAGTTCGAAGATGACGATTCCAACGAGAAGTTGTTTGATGACGATGCCAGTGACAAGTTGTTTGACGATTCTCATGAGAGAGGGACTGTGGGCGATTTAGGGAATGTTAAGGAGGAAGGGCCCCTGTCCACAGGCAGCAGCTTTGTCCTCAGTAGTGATGACGACGATGAGGACGCTGTTTAATCCCTTAAACTTGCTTTGTAGGGTGATTCCTCCATCTCCATTTTGCCTCTGCTCCAGGGTAATTACCAGTAGTGTTTCGTGAACGTGTGCATAGAGGTAGGATGCCCTCAGATTAATGCAGTGAAGTGTTCATGGTTACCTGTACTTAACGATTTTAAATATATGTGAACAGGTCAACTGGATTCTTACCTTTTGTCAGATTTGTTAAGTGCACGCAGAATAATATTTTTTAAAGTATTCTGATTGAAGTTTGTGATATTCAAAAATTAAAAAAGCCACAAGTTAGGCCAATTAGAGCCAAAAAGAAACAATTCTGAGTTTCCTTTGAGTTATCCAGGGTGATGATGTTTACCTGCTGGCCCTGAAGGACGGAATAGAAGGCTGCAGCTGCCATTGTGCCACCACAAGGAGCGTCTACTTGAGAGAAAGAGGAGCTAAGAATAAATATGGGAAAAAAGAACAAACCCTGGTGACATTGGTTAAGTCTCGATTATTCCAAGACTGAAAGTATGGACTTAGACTCTTCACGCTCCGAGATATGTAGCAATAAATTCCCATTTTGCTTAAGCTAGTTTGGATTGGGTTTTCTGCCATTTGAAATGGAAAGATTTTTAACTAAAATGGGTAGTAAACCCCCCATTCACAGTAGTGTTTACACAGAAGAGGATGACCAGCCTTCAGAGTAGGGATGGAGGGGATCCCCAGATTATGTGAAAGGTTGGCTTTGAGGACTTCCGGTTCTCAATTCTTGGCTTCTCCAAAACTCTCCTTTATTTGCTTTTGTTCTGCCCAGTGGGCCGGTAGTTTCAAAGAGACTCCAAGAAGACTGTGTTGGCTCTCCCTCAGGACTGAGCAATATAGAAGTAAATACATGTCCAGGCCTGGGATGCATATTTAATGGAGAAATACATAATGTTTAATCCTGAAATGAATGATTTACAGAAAGTTGGATTATTCACTTTGCACTTAATTTAGTTGTTTTGTTTAGCCAAAGCAAGCCTTCCTGACAGGAGTTTCATCATAGTCTCGGCTGAGTAATGAGTTTCTTTGCCAAGATGAATTATTGATTAGACCTTTGTATCAGCTGCCTGGCAAATTAATGAAAACCGTTTCATTTTAAAGATGTACGTATTCAGACATACGTGCACAAAAGAAGTTTTGAGTACTGTATTTTCACTCTGCGTTGGTTAATCATCCCATGAGTATTTATGGATCTGAGTTATATCATGGTGTTGGGTTATTTTTAGACCCAAATAAGTAATAGTTCCCATCTGTGGATATAAATATTTTCTCTCCTTTTGTTGTTATAATTATATATATTTTAGGTCCAGCTGTTTAATTTCTTTTAAAAAATTTCTTTTCAAATAAACTGAAATACCAAGTACTTAATGATGACTTAACATTTATAGGATGTGTTTAATTTTGTAAAATGTTTTATCTCAACTTCCCCAATGTATCATGGTTAATTAACACTTAGAACGTACCAAGCACTTTGCTAGGAACATTACATGGGTTATAGTATTTAATTCTCACACCACCCTACAAACTAGCTACTCTTATTATTACCGTCTTATAGTTGAAGGAGTTAAAGTCTTGGGAGGGCAATTAGCTTACCCAGAACTACAAAGACTCACATAGGCATAAACCAGGGCATAAACCCAGTGTTCTGACCCTGGAAGCCAAGCTTTTAACTCATATCCTAAATAAATGCTACAAATCTCATGGGTATTACAAATTTAATATCGCCATCTGCATGGGAATCTCACATTCTATCAGTAATCTTTGTGAAGTTATGTCATTATTATCCCTGTTTATCAGGGGAGGAAATTAAGACACAGCGAGATAAAATGACAAGGCAAGTAGTCACATTGCTTTCTATTTGGCTATAATACCTTTCATCATCAAGAGAAATCAAAGTATTATCTCTAGATTAGATGGAACTTTCACTGAGGCAAGAAATCATTCTTTTGAGTCCCTTCACAATACTTCATACAGTCATAATGGAAATAAAATGTAAACAATAAGGCAAGTGTAAAAAAAATTAAAGTATTTCTTTTTCTCTAAATCAGACTGTAAACCTATAATCTGGGAGGCTGTAGGGAAAGTACATTTCAATCATTTTGGGAGGCTCCCCTCCCTTTCCCAGGGGTCACATCCAAATTTTGGAGACATGAGTTGTTGCCAGAAAGTGGGGGAAATATTCCTTTATTTTTAATCCATCACAGCCTCCACTGAAATCTCCATTACCAAACCTGAGTGGGGAGAGTGGGGTCTCTTGAATACAAATGTCTCAGTTGCTTTTGTGCCAAGCTTGTTCTGAGAATATTTGTTTACCCAGGTGGGATCTCCAACTCATCTGGTCCCCCCAGGCAGGCATTCCCCTCTCCAAGAACAGACCACATCTCTTAAACCCCACAGGGCAAAGGTCTCCTCAATTTTGTGGATTATCTCCGTCTCCTTGCCCATCTTGGGGCATCTCATCTTTTTTTCTCTTGCTTTAACCTTTCTGTTGCATTGACACTGCCCCCGCTCTGCCCTTATTGCCGCCCTCCAAATTTGAAAACAAGTACAAGATCCAGGAAAAGTGAAGTTAACAATGTTCTGAGGACAACTTCTTCTCTTAACTTTGCAACACAAACTTCCCCAGAAGCATGGCAGCACACAAGTCCCACCACCTGCTCTGGGTGTCATGATAAGACAAACAGAAAGAAGAAAACATGAACATTCTCAATAAACATTCTGCCATGTGATGCGATCCTTTCACTTCCTTCTCAAAGAAGAGAACCAGCAAAACAGCCATGATCTTCCACATCCAGAATACTGATTTCAAGTCCATGTGCTGCTCTTTATTTTTTTTTTTATAAATAGATTTTTATTTATTTTTTCACATCTTTATTGGAGTATAATTGCTTTACAGTGTTGTGTTAGTTTCTGCTGTATAACAAAGTGAATCAGCTATATGTATACATATATCCCCATATCCCCTCCCTATTGCGCCTCCCTCCCACCCTCCCTATCCCACCCCTCTAGGTGGTCACAAAGCACCGAGCTGATCTACCCCTGCGATGCAGCTGCTTCCCACTAGCTATCTATTTTACATTTTGTAGTGTATATATGTCCATGCCACTCTCTCACTTCGTCCCAGCTTAACCTTCCCCCTCCCCATGTCCTCAAGTCCATTCTCTATGTCTGCGTCTTTATTCCTGTCCTGCCCCTAGGTTCTTCAGAACCTTTTTTTTTTTTAAAGATTCCATATATATGTGTTATCATACAGTGTTTGTTTTTCTCTTTCTGACTTACTTCACTCTGTGTGACAGGCTCTAGGTCCATCCACCTCACTGCAAATAGCTCAATTTTGTATCTTTTTATGGCTGAGTAATATGCCATTGTATATATGTGCCACATCTTCTTTATCCATTCATCTGTCGATGGACACTTAGGTTGCTTCCGTGTACTGGATATTGTAAATAGTACTGCAATGAACATTGTGGTACGTGACTCTTTTTGAATTATGGTTTTCTCAGGGTATATGCCCAGTAATGGGATTGCTGGGTCATATGGTAGTTTTATTTTTAGTTTTTTCAAGAACCTCCATACAGTTCTCTATAGGGGCTGTATCAATTTACATCCCACCAACCGTGCAAGAGGGTTCCCTTTTCTCCACACCCTCTCTAACATTTATTGTTTGTAGATTTTTTGATGATGGCCATTCTGACCGGTGTGAGGTGATACCCCATTGTAGTTTTGATTTGCATTTCTCTAGTGATTAATGATATTGAGCATCCTTTCATGTGTTTTTTGGCAATCTGTATATCTTCTTTGGAGAAATGTCTGTTTAGATCTTCTGCCCATTTTTGGATTGGGTTTTTTTTTTTTTTTGGTATTGAGCTTCATGAGCTATACAAAAAACTTATATATTTTGGAGAATTAATCCTTTGTCAGTTGCTTCATTTGTAAATATTTTCTCCCATTCTGACGGTTGTCTTTTCGTCTTGTTTATGGTTTCCTTTGATGTGCAAAAGCTTTGAAGTTTCATTAGGTCCCATCTGTTTATTTTTGTTTTTATTTCCATTTCTCTAGGAGATGGGTCAAAAAGGATCTTGCTGTGATTTATGTCAAAGACTGTTCTTCCTATGTTTTCCTGTAAGAATTTTATAGTGTCTGGCCTTACATTTAGGTATTTAATCCATTTTGAGTTTATTTTTGCGTATGGTGTTAGGAAGTGTTCTAATTTCATCTTTTACATGTAGCTGTTTGGTTTTCCCAGCACCACTTATTGAAGAGGTGTCTTTCTCCATTATATATTTTTGCCTCCTTTATCAAAGATAAGGTGACCATATGTGTGTGGGTTTATCTCTGGGCTTTCTATCCTGTTCCATTGATCTATATTTCTGTTTTTGTGCCTGTACCATACTCTCTTGATTACCGTAGCTTTGTAGTGTAGTCTGAAGTCAGGAGGCCTGACTCCTCCAGTTCCATTTTTCTTTCTCAAGATTGCTTTGGCTATTCAGGGTCTTTTGTGTTTCCATACAAATTGTGAAATTTGTTGTTCTAGTTCTGTGAAAAATGCCATTTGTAATTTGATAGGGATTGCATGGAACCTGCAGATTGCTTTGGGTAGTCTAGTCATTTTCACAATGTTGATTCTTCCAATCCAAGAACGTGGTATATCTCTCCATCTGTTTGTATCGTCTTTAATTTCTTTCATCAGTGTCTTATAGTGTTCTGCGTAAAGGACTTTTTTCTCCTTAGGTAGGTTTATGCCTAGGTATTTTATTCTTTTTGTTGCAATGGTAAATGAGACTGTTTTCTTAATTTTCCTTTCATATTTTTCATCATTAGTGTATAGGAATGCAAGAGATTTCTGTGCATTAATTTTGTATCCTGCTACTTTGCCAAATTCCTTGATTAGCTCTAGTAGTTTTCTGGTAGCATCTTTAGGATTCTCTATATATAGTATCATGTGATCAGCAAAAAGTGACAGTTTTACTTCTTCTTTTCCAATTTGGATTCCTTTTATTTCTTTTTCTTCTCTGATTGCTGTGGCTAAAACTTCCAAAACTATGTTGAATAATAGTGGTGAGAGTGGGCAACCTTGTCTTGTTCCTGATCTTAGTGGAAATGCTTTCAGTTTTAACCATTGAGGACGATGTTGGCTGTGGGTTTTTCATATATGGCCTTTATTATGTTGAGGAAACTTCCCTCTATGCCTACTTTCTGGAGGGTTTTTATCATAAATGGGTGTTGAATTTTGTCGAAAGCTTTTTCTGCATCTATTGAGATGATCACATGGTTCTTATCCTTCAATTTGTTAATATGGTGTATCACGTTGATTGATTTGCATATATTGAAGAATCCTTGCATTCCTGGGATAAATCCCACTTGATCATGGTGTATGATCCTTTTAATGTGCTGTTGGATTCTGTTTGCTAGTATTTGGTTGAGGATTTTTGTATCTATGCTCATCGGTGATATTGGCCTGTAGTTTTCTTTCTTTGTGATATCTTTGTATTTCGTAGAATGAGTTTGGGAGTGTTCTTCCCTCTGCTATATTTTGGAAGAGTTTGAGTAGGATAGTTGTTAGCTCTTATCTAAATGTTTGATAAAATTTGCCGGTGGAGCTATCTGGTCCTGGGCTTTTGTTTGTTGGAAGATTTTTAATCACAGTTTAAAATTCAGTGCTTATGAGTGGTCTGTTTTTATTTTCTGTTTCTTCCTATTTCAGTCTCAGAAGGTTGTGCTTTTCTAAGAATTTGTCCATTTCTTCCAGGTTGTCCATTTTATTGGTGTGTAGTTGCTTGTAGTAATCTCTCATGATCCTTTGTATTTCTGCAGTGTCAGTTGTTTCTTCTCCTTTTTCATTTCTAATGCTGTTGATTTGAGTTTTCTCCCTTTTTTTCTTGATGAGTCTGGCTAATGGTTTATCAATGTTGTTTATCTTCTCAAAGAACCAACTCTTAGTTTTATTGATCTTTGCTATTGTTTCCTTCATTTCTTTTTCATTTGTTTCTGATCTGCTCTTTATGATTCCTTTCCTTCTGCTAACTGTGGGGTTTTTTTGTTCTTCTTTCTCTAATTGCTTTAGGTGTAAGGTTAGGTTGTTTATTTGAAATTTTTCTTGAGGTAGGATTGTATTGCTGTACACTTCCCTCTTAGAACTGATTTTGCTGTATCCCATAGGTTTGGGGTCATCGTGTTTCCAGTGTCATTTTTTCTAGGTATTTTTTGATTTCCTCTTTGATTTCTTCAGTGATCTCTTAGTTATTTAGTAATGTATTGTTTAGCCTCCCTCTATTTGTATTTTTCATAGATTTTTTCCTGTAATTGATATCTAGTCTCATAGCGTTGTGGCCAGAAAAGATACTTGGTATGATTTTAACTTTCTTAAATTTACCAAGGCTTGATTTGTGACCCAAGATATGATCTAACTGGGAGAATGTTCCATCAGCACATGAGAAGAAAGTGTATTCTGTTGTTTTTGGATGGAATGTCCTATAAATATCAGTTAAGTCCATCTTGTTTAATGTGTCATTTAAAGCTTGTGTTTACTTATTTATTTTCATTTTGGATGATCTGTTCATTGGTGAAAGTGGGGTATTAAAGTTCCCTACTATTATTGTGTTATTGTCAATTTCCCCTTTTATGGCTGTTAGCACGTGCCTTATTTATTGCGGTGCTCCTATGTTGAGTACATAAATATTTACAATTGTTATATATTCTTCTTGGATTGATCCCTTGATCTTTATGTAGTTTCCTAGTCTTCTGTAATAGTCTTTATTTTAAAGTCTATTTTATCTGATATGATAATTACTACTCTAGCTTTCTTTTGATTTCCATTTGCATGGAATATCTTTTTCCATCCCCTCACTTTCAATCTGTATGTGTCTCTAGGTCTGAAGTGGGTCTCTTATAGATAGCATATACATGGATCTTGTTTTTGTATACTTTCAGCCAGTCTGTGTCTTTCTGGTTGGAGCATTTAATCCATTTCCATTTAAAGCAATTATCGATATGTATGTTCCTATTACCATTTTCTTAATTGTTTTGGGTTTGTTTTTGTAGGTCCTTTCCTTCTCTTGTGTTTCCTGCCTAGAGAAGTGCCTTTAGCATTTGTTGTAAAGCTGGTTTGGTGGTGCTGAACTCTCTTATCTTTAGCTTGTCTGTAAATATTTTAATTTCTCCATTGAATGTGAATGAGATCCTTGCTGGGTAGAGTAATCTTGGTTGTAGTTTTCTCCCGTTCATCACTTTAAATATGTCCTGCCACTCCCTTCTGGCTTGCAGAGTTTCTGCTGAAAGATCAGCTGTTAACCTTATGGGGATTCCCTTGTATGTTATTTGTTACTTTTCCCTTGCTTCTTTTAACTTTTTTTCCTTGTATTTGATTTTTGATAGTTTGATAAATATGTGTCTTGTCCTGTCTCTCCTTGGATTTATCCTGTATGGGACTCTCTGCGCTTCCTGGGCTTGATTGACTATTTCTTTTCCTATGTTAGGGAAGTTTTCAACTATTGTCCCTTCAAATATTTTCTCAGACCCTTTCTTTTTCTCTTCTTCTTCTGGGACCCCTATAATTTGAATGTTGGTGCATTTAATGTTGTCCCAGAGGTCTCTGAGACTGTCCTCAGTACTTTTCATTTCTTTTTTCTGCTGTGTGGTAGTTATTTCCATTATTTTATCTTTCAGCTCACTTATCCGTTCTTCAGCCTCTGTTATTCTGCTACTGATTCCTTCTAGAAAATTTAGTTTTATTTATTGTGTTTTTCATCATTGCTTGTTTGCTCTTTAGTTCTTCTAGTTCCTTGTTAAACGTTTCTTGTATTTTCTCCATTCTATTTCCAAGATTTTGAATCATCTTGACTATCATTACTCTGAATTCTTTTTCAGATAGACTGCCTATTTCCTCTTCATTTGTTTGGCCTGGGGGGTGTTTACTTTGCTGCTTCATCTGCTGCATATTTCTCTGTCTTCCCATTTTGCTTTGTTTGGGGTCTCCTTTTTGCAGACTGCAGGTTCATAGTTCCTGTTGGTTTTGGTGTCTGCCCCCAGTGGGTAAGGTTGGTTCAGGGGCTTGTGTAGGCTTCCTGGTTGAGGGAACTGGTGCCTGTGTTCTGGAGGGTGGGGCTAGATCTTGTCTTTCTGGTGGGCAGGGCTGCATCTGGTGGTGTGTTTTGGGGTGTCTGTGTACTTAGATTTTAGGCAGCCTCTCTGCTAATGGGTGGGGCTGTATTCCTTTCTTGCTAGTTTTTTGGCCTGGGGCATCCAGCACTGGAGCTTGCTGGGCCTTGGGTGGAGCTGGGTCTTAGTGTTTAGATGGAGATCTCTGGGAGAGCTTCACCGATTGATATTACATGGGGCCAGGGGGTCTCTGGTGGTCCAATGTCCTGAATTTGGCTCTCCCACCTCAGAGGCTTAGGCCTGACACCAGCCCAGAGCACCAAGACCCTGTCAGCCACATGGCTCAGAAGAAAAGGGAGAAAAAAGAAAGAAAAATAAATACACAAATAAATAAAAAATTATTGCAATAAGACATTAAAAATTATTAAAACAAAAAAATTTTAAATAAAAAAAAGAAGAGAGCAACCAAACCAATAAAAAATCCACCAATGATAACAAGCACTAAAAACTATACTAAGATAAACATAAAAATCAGAAACAAGTCAGTCACAGACAGCAAACTCCAAGTCTACAGTTGCTCCCAGTGTCCACTGCCTCAGTTTTGAGTTGATTTGTTGTCTGTTCAGGTATTCCACAGATGCAGGTTTCCTCAAGTTGATAGTAGGGATTTAATCCACTGCTCCTGAGGCTGCAGGGAGAAATTTCCCTTTCTCTTCTTTGTTCCCACAAGTCCTGGAGTTCAGCTTTGGTTTTGGCTCTGCCTTTGCGTGTAGCTTGCCCTCAGGCTTCTGTTCCCACCCAGACAGGAAGGGGTGAAAGCAGTGGCTGATTAGGGGGCTCTGGCTCACTCAGGCCAGGAAGAGGGAGGGGTGCAGTCGTTATAATTGGAAATGTGGGGTGAGCCTGCTGTTGCAGAGGCTGATGTGACATTGCAACAGCCTGAGGCATGCCATTTGTTCTCCCGGGGAAGTTGTCCCTGGATCACGGGACCCTGGCAGTGGTGGGCTGCACAGGCGCTCGGGAGGGGAGGTGTGCTTAGTGACCTGTGCTTGCACACAGGCTTCTTGGTGGCTGCAGCAGCAGCGTTAGCGTTTCATGCCCGTCTCTGGGGTCTGAGCTGATAGGGGCGGCTTGTGCCTGTCTCTGGAGCTCGTTTAGATGGTGCTCTGAATCCCCTCTCCTCACGCACTCCAAAACAATGGTCCCTTGCCTCTTCGGCAGCTCCAGACCTTTTCCTGGACACACTCCTGGCTAGCCGCGGCGCATCAGCCCCCTTCAGGCTGTGTTCACGCAGCCATCCCTAGTCCTCTCCGTGGGATCCAAACTCTGAAGCCCGAGCCTCAGCTCCCAGCCCCCACCCGTCCCAGAGGGTGAGCAGACAAGCCTCTTGGGCTGGTGAGTGCTGGTCGGCACCGATCCTCTGTGCGGGAATCTCTCTGCTTTGCCCTCTGCACCCCTGTTACTGCGCTCTCGTCCGTGGCTCCAAAGCTTCCCCCCACCTCTAACCCCCTATCTCCACCAGTAAAGGGGCTTCCTAGTGTGTGGAAACTTTTCCTCCTTCACAGCTCCCTCCCAGAGGTGCAGGTCCTGTCCCTATTCTTTTGTCTCTGTTTTTTCTTTTTTCTTTTGCCCTACCCAGGTACATGGGGAGTTTCTTGCCTTTTGGGAAGTCTGAGGTCTTCTGCCAGCGTTCAGTAGGTGTTCTGTAGGAGTTGTTCCACGTGTAGATGTATTTTTGATGTATTTTTGGGGAGGAAGGTGATCTCCACTTCTTACTCCTCTGCCATCTTGAAGGCCCCCGCTCTGTGCTAGTCTTTAAAAGGGTTGTGAGCCTACTAAAGAAATTTTAAACATCTTAAGAGGAACTGGGGATGCTTAACTAGAGAACAAAAGCTAGAAGCCTACGCTAAAGAAGAGGGGTGCTGAGGGGCTTAGAAGAAGAGGCAGTCCCAGTACGTAAAAGTGACCAGAAAGCAGATCTGTGATCCATAACCTCAAGGAAACTTCTAGAGAGCAGGTGGAATGGTTTTGCTAATAATGGTGATATTCAGGGCCTGAAGGCTAAGGTGTCAGTGTATTATAAAAGGGGCATTTAAATATAATTTAGTGTACTTGATCTTTAAGGATCAAGTTTAAAGAGACATTTTACCCTGGATTCTGTGTTTAAAGTAATCAGCTATACTGATAGCCACTGTGGCTTGTGGAAAACCAAGATGGTTATCCCTACATGACAAATACCAAAAAAGCTAAACTATTTCATCTTCGCAGTTTCTGTAGGTATGCATGTGTGTGTGTTAGCCTTCTTTCTGGGAAGGAGCCAGATACCTCGAGGAAAGCTCAGGCTTCCTGATATCCGTGTCTTTGGAGTTACTAAGAGGGCTCCCTGAAGTAGTCAGGGAGATGCAGA
Source organism: Orcinus orca (assembly GCF_937001465.1). Classification (NCBI taxonomy): domain Eukaryota; kingdom Metazoa; phylum Chordata; class Mammalia; order Artiodactyla; family Delphinidae; genus Orcinus; species Orcinus orca. Next base: position 52,822,790 of record NC_064561.1, read on the forward strand.
CCAGCTGGCCCCAATTAAATGTAGGGTCTTCTGGCGGAGTGATGGGCGGCTAGGCCCAACTAGGAAAGCCGAAAAGATCTAAAGAGGCTCTGGCACAGGTGCCCTGTGTAATCCAGTGGTCAATAAAGGGAAATTGAAGGGCATTTTTATCTGTGATCTGGAGACGTCTTAGTGGAGGTTATTTTTCTCATTGAGAGAACGGTGGACCTTCACTGCCTAAGCTGGGGCTTAGAAGATGGTCTAGTTCTGAAGTCTTCATGTTACTGATGGGTAAGTGAGATGGGAAAGGGCAGAGAACTTGCCTGACTGAAGACCGAGTTCGTGATTCAGCCTTCACTGCAGGCTTCTTCTACTCTCCTCCCCTGGATGCAGGGTGAGCTGGGATGTTGTGCTTCTCTGCAGGACTGTCTTCCCAAACCATCAGTGTCATGCCAAGATTTGAGAAAATAGTAAGTGTTGAACATTTTGTAAGGCTAAGCTGAAAAGAGAGGGCGTCCTCTTCTCTACTTCTTTGTATTCAGTGTAGCTAGCATTTCTCATTAGTGCTGCTCACCCTTAGTGCTCCTCAGATTGTATGTGCCTGTGAATTGCCTGAGGAGCTTGTTAGAATGCAGATTCTGTAGGTCTGGGGCAGGGCCTATGACTCTGCATTTCTGACGTGCCCACAGGTGCTACTACAGCTTTTACCTGGCTTCCTGGTGAAGAGGGGGCTGCAACCAGAGCCCAGGCTCAGTGTTCCATCCTTCCTAGCACTGGCAGCACCAGCGCTGCCCCTTTTTTTTTTTTTTTTTTTTTTTTTTTGTTCTTTTGCTGTACGCGGGCCTCTCACTGTTGTGGCCTCTCCCGTTGTGGAGCACAGGCTCCGGACGCGCAGGCCCAGCGGCCATGGCTCACGGGCCCAGGAGCTCCGCGGCATGTGGGATCTTCCCGGACCGGGGCACGAACCCATGTCCCCTGCATCGGCAGGCGGACTCTCAACCACTGCTCCACCAGGGAAGCCCAGTGCTGCCTCTTAATGACCTGCACCTGGTGGACTCACCTGAGTCAGGGCCTCACGGATCCCGTGTGAACTCATTATAGGAAGAACGAGGTGGGACGGCCATTTTCAGTCGGCTTCCCTTTCTGCAGAGAGAGCCGCCCAGGTCAGCGTTTGGTAACAAATCCCCTTCTGGTGGAAGTTCCGGAAGAGGCTCCAGGTAAGTTAATTTGGCAGTAGATACTGTTGCTATTTGTTCCTATTGCATTTATTTCTATAGTCTCTCAGATACTCTGACTTAACACTGTTTGTTGCATGGAATTAGGGCAAATTCTCTGATTGAGGCTCTGGGGGCTTCCTCATTGTCTTGTAAAAACCTATTTGAAGCTTCCGGAAGTTCGTTCTGAGAATTTCATTATTGTTGTGCCATTCATCATTCACTACTTAACCTCTGTGGATGGCAAGAAGTATGATTTTGAACAGTCCCACTGGAATAAAATCGCAGGGTTAATCATCTCTGCTCTTTGTGAGTAATTGGAAACATGGTATCCTGGTAACAAGCCATTAACAGAAAACTAGTTTTTAACCAATTTCCATAGAAAAGAAGAAGTCAAACAGTGACTAGAATAATTTCACTGTAAGCTTTGTTTCCCCTGACTCGTTCACAACTGGGGCAAACCTTTGGGCACTGAATTCTGAGATTGACCACAGAATTTTAAAAAGGTGTTCAACCAGAGCTATCTGATACACGTCCAACCATCTCCAGCCCCCTTTGTAGCTGAAAGAGTGCAATACACACTCCTGTGCATTTTTCTTCCTCATTGCACTGAGAGTGTAGTGGTGGTTTCACCCCAGCATACATAGATAAGCTTCGTGGATAGTTTTTAAAGCATTAAATGGTGTTCACCTGCCTGGAGAATCCGTAATTGAATAACCGTCACGAGTTGGTGGGCTTTTAGGATGTTTGCCGGTATCTTGAACTTGCAGTTTTAGGGAACAGAGTGGGATACATGGGATTCGGAAGCTCATGGTTCCCCAAAGCTAGATGAAAGAACAGTCTGCGTGAAAGCTGGTCAGGCCCAAACTTTGGAGTCTTCTAGAAATTCTTACTGAGAGGAGATGTTTTTGCCAAACTGGGAGCCATGAAGACAGAGGGGAACTAAGAAGGTTTTGTGGAGGCAGAGGAATGAACCACCAGTGTTCAGGTTCTGGGAGATGGGCTGAGAGGTTGCAGCAGAAAACATCTCTCTCCAGATTGGGGAGAGCTGCCCTGGCGTCAGTGGCTGCATTCATGAGCTGGCAGTGCCTTCACCTAGGGAAAGGGGCCACAGAGTATCGGAGTCACCTAACAACTGGCTGTCACTGTCGCCGAGCAACCCAAGTAGAAGGGGAAAGAGTTTGCTAAGGAAGAGAGGCTGGGAATGCGTAAAACCATTTCCAGGCCTGGCCTACTGAGCAGGGCTGCTCCTAAAGCCGTTTGTGCTTTTTGCTTTGTTCTTGCAGCAAGTTACATAAGGTTTAGCTGTGTGGCTGAATCTGCTCTTTCAGTACCTCATTTATAGTTAAAAAGGTGTGTGGAGCCTGGTGGCAACTCGGTGAATGTTAGCTGATACTCGGGTTCTGTCTTTCTGATATCCTGTTACCATGTTCTCCCTCATGTTCTGGTGTTGCAAACAGCTCTGTTTCAAATGCCATTTGAAGCATTTCAAATGCTTCCTTCTTGGAAGACAGCATATTCCAAACAGCATCGTATGTCTTGCCTTGCCTTCCTGGGCTTCCTCGTTTCCGTCAACGTTTCCGTCAACGTTTCCATTAACGTTTCCATTGTCCGCTTTAGGCCCTCATTGTAGCCTGAATATCACAGTAACCTCTTGACTGGTTTCTCAGCCTACGGTGTTTCCCCCGCATTGATTCACCAAAGACCAAGGCTTCCAGGGAGTTGTTTAAACCGCAGCTCCAATCAAGGTCCTCACTTTCTTCAAAACCTTTGCTGGGTTGCCTTGCCCAGGGATACCATGACCGTGCCTGAGCTGGACATTTAATGGATTCTGTGGGCTGTCTGTCCACCCTTCCCGCCACCTCCCTTTCCAGGTGGAGCTCTTATCATTTCCCCTGAGTGCCTGTTACTAGACCCACATGGTCAGAATAGAGGCTAGAACCTAGGTCCTCCTCCCTGCCTTTCTGGATTATCTCACTGCTCTACATCCTACAAGACAGACAGTTTCAAAAACAAGCTCCACATCTTTAATAAAACAGGATATGTGAGGACTGGCATTTTCTGGGTTAACTGCATTTCCTATAACGTTAAAACTTTCTTCTTCCCTTGACCCACCCTCACATCACAAATACCTCTTCTGGATTTTGTTGTTAAAAGTCTTTCCAAATGTTTCCTTCTACTCTTCTAGCACTTCCTAAGATGACTGAGAGAAAATGTTATTAGAACAGCATTCTGAACCTCACTGATGACTGAATAAGACTCCAGGTGGAGAAAACTTGAAGCGATTAGGCTCAAAGTGACCTGAGTACCTTGAAAGTTCCTTTTCAGATACGTAGGAGGGTCATATTTTACTGCAGTGTAGCTCCCTTTCCAAATAAAGGAGAGCTACCTTTAAGGCATGGTGCATGGGAGCCGTAGGAAATTCTGAATTCCTGTAGCCATCACAAACTTCTGTGGAAGAGAGAACGAAGAGAAAGAATTTTTGAGAAGTAATGTTTGAGCTGTCAAAAACATAAGACAGGCTTGCATTCATGCCTCTCTTAAATGTTAAAGATCAATTGGTGGGGAAAAAACCCACAATAAACAAACAGGTGCTCACAGACATGAAATCCATCCAAGAAATGCCCTTTCATGGACGCTTTTTCTTATTTATTGCACTTTTGCAATTTTGTCCAAGCAAACTAGAGCTGGAAAGCAGTTAAAATGCTAAAAACAGATTTACTCAGGAACTACTGCAGTAGGGGAACATGGAGACCTCAGGGTAGATCTGTGCTCAATTCTGAATGTATCACAGCCAAGTTAGGATTTAGAGCTAAGGGGCTCTGGGTGGGAGTCAGTGGGTGGGAAATTACTAATAGGCAACATCAGGGGCAAAGGGGGATTTCTGACTAAACCAGTTTAACAGGATGCTTGCTGAAGGCTGGCCAGAGTGATCGGTTATCACGTGGGGGATGGAAGTGGGTGAGGAATTGGATCAGAAAACAGTTACCCTCAGAGGGTAGGGGATTCTCCATGAATTAGCTAGATTCTTGCTCTTAAGAACAACGCCCAAGGATGACACCTAGTTGAAAGGGGCTTAGAGGAGCTTGAGTGCAGTTTGGTGAAGGAGTGACTGTCAATTTCTTGCCTATTTGTGCGCAATGTTTCCAATGACTGTTCTTCCAAAATGGCTTCTCCTCTGTCGTTGATATGTATTTAAACAGTGGCCCTACTTTTTGGGTGAGTACATGTGTGTGTGTGTGTATATATATGTGTGTGTGTGTATGTATATATATATGTGTGTGTGTGTGTATATATGTGTGTATATATATATATATATACACACACACATATATACACACCCACCCAAAAAGTTTGGTGTCCTAAGTCTTTGCCTGGGCCTCATAACACGCTAAATTTGGTCTCAAGGGAATACAAAAAATGATTTTATCTTGCTTGACGATTTTGATTATTTAGAGTTGGAGGACTTGAGATCTTCCGTTATTAAAGAATATTGGAGCTCAACTGATTGAAGGTGATTCACTTAAGCTTTGAAACCTCTTCTCTCCACCTTCTGGCAAGCTTTTCAAAATAATATAATTTACTCCTTGACCATCTGTAGTTTGCAGTAAGACCACAACCTTCTCCCTGATAATTTTCTGATGACTCCCTCTTGAGGATGGAGGTGAGCCCTTAAGAGAAGGAGAATGAAATAGCGGTGTGGATTGAGAGGTGATCATGTTTAAGCAAACCAAATAGATACCGAGAGCGTATTTACAAACACCTCATGGTGAGCGCCCGCTTCAACCTCAGAGAGGAAATAATTGAGTTGAAGACACGCCTTATTGACTTTTGTCTGATGCACTTATGGTGATTTGCTTCCCGTTGTTGTTTTTTCACCACCAGAAAGTTTTACTTGTCAGTATGCTTCACGGGAAAGAACTGAAATCAAGTTGGGGGTGTAGGAAATGCATTTTTCTTTGGTATAGCTTTACCAACTATAATGCCAGCTTTATACCTCAGTCACTTCTAGGCATTTCTCTTTGGGTTTTACATTTTCCCATGGGGATAACTGATATTTATATGCAAAGTAATTTAAAATAGTTATGACTAGCTTTAAGGCATGCCAGATAATTGCTTTATTTTTATTTTTAGGGTTTCTCTGTTTTTTTTTTTTTTTTTGCTCTCTCTCATCCCGAATGGTTGTTTTTTAAAGTCTCCTTGCTAACAGTAAATTTTTGCAGGCCTTTTCCTTGTTTGAGACAAATATTTGTTGAAGAATGGATTTGGATAAACACTTGGGTAGCTCTCAGCTATAGCTCTTCCTGTGCAAGAAAAAAATGACTCTGGATTATAAGAGTGTGTTGCTATTAAAATGCAACTCCAGACCTGTTATTCTACCAAAACTCTGAAAGAGTGACTGGGCATCACTCCATCATTGATCATGTGGGCTTGTCTGAAGCACATCTCAAAGAAAGCAAATGCATTAAAAGAGGCTCATGAATTGCTCTGAAAATACCATGAGAACACAGAGTCTTGAAGGCTCTGTCCTTTTTCACCTTCATACAATATTGATGGATCAGGTGTACGTGAGTGTGAGGAAGAGTCTGAGACACATGACATGCAGGCAGATTTTTCTATCCTGGTTGCCAGTGACTCTTTTGTAGCAGGAGAGTGCAATGCAAATACCACTAACTTCAATTAGTGGAGCATATTTCTTTTCCTTTCTGTTTATTTCCTCCTCTTGAACCTAGTAACGGGATGGGACTTGGGGAGCTGTAACAGGCAAAGGATGAGCAGATTTCACCGTAATATGTTATTACTGCTAGATATTTAGACCCAGCCCCCTCTAGGTATTGCAGACCACTTGTGGGTCACCCAATAGGAGCAATTCATGGGAAGACATAAACATTGACCAAACAGTGCTCCAAATATCAGAAACGCTAGGATTTTACGGACAAAGTAGCTTCCCAAGTTGCTGAATATCTTTGGTCTCTGTCTTCTGGGGGTACTCCCACCAATTCATCTCTCTGCTTCCTTGAGAGCCAAGGATCAAGAATTAGAATGCTGCTCTTGGATTCTGATAGGCTACTGCTTGTCCACTAACCAGTGCAAGTAAGATGAGCTACTTATGGTAATGAAGACCCTTGCTGAACTGCATTGTAAGAATGTATCACGTGCAATCAAAGTATAATTGGGAAGCAATGGTTGGTATTGGCATTAATAGTAATAACTTCATTGTCAGTTGTCTTATAGCGTCAGCTGTAGAATTGAAACCCACAGCTATCAGAGATGGGTTAAGGTAGCATAAAGATTACTAGGATTGGATGGTCAAAATACGTGGCTTCAGATCCATCCCTTCCCCTATCTTACTTGTGTGGTCTTGGGAAATCTTGTCACTTTCCCATGTCTGGGCCTCAACCCATTTGTAAAATGAGACTTGGAAAGGGGTAGTACCAGCCCCCCTTGGGTTATTGGAAATGCACAGAGGTATTTTTTGACTGTTGCAATGGTGGGAGACTGGCATTTAGCTAGGATGGTAAATGTCTTGCAATGCAGGGGACATGAAGCAAAAACAAAAATCTCACTTAAGATGCTAACGATGCCCTAGCTGAGAAAGTCTGTGATGAGCCTTATCCATATTGTAGCCATAATAGTCCATGCATAACAGCTCATGAGAAATGGGGCCAACTGTCGGAAACAAGAAACCAGTGCCAGAGAACTTCTTGATCTGATTTGATTTTTAAAAATAAGGTACTTCGGTCTTCCCGGGTGGTGCAGTGGTTAAGAATCCACCTGCCAATGCAGAGGATACGAGTTCGAGCCCTAGTCTGGGAAGATCCCCCGTGCCGCGGAGCAACTGAGCCCGTGAGCCACAACTAACTGAGCCTGCGCTCTAGAGCCCGCGAGCCACAACTACTGAAGCTCGTGCACCTAGAGCCCGTGCTCTGCAACAAGAGAAGCCACCGCAATGAGAAGCCTGCGCACGGCAACAGAGTAGCCCCTGCTCGTGGCAACTAGAGAAAGCCTGCGCACAGTGACGAAGACCAACCACCGCCAAAAATAAATAAATAAATAATAAGTAAAGTAAAGTAAGGTACTTTTATAGGAAACAAGAAAATAACATTTTCAGCCAGCTTTAGAATTCCTTATCGGTTATGCTGGCCTCTAAGACATTTGTAAATCTCCTTTTCATACTTCCTGGTTATGTTTTTCAAGAAGCACTTGGGATATTTCATGAGACACATGTAACCGCAGTAAAAACAAAGCACTGTCATTCCCCTTAGCCCATCCCTGCCAGGTGTGTGGAGGCTGCCCAAGCCAGGACAGAATGAGAAGTCCAATGTAAATAGCAGACTCCTGCCTCTGCATGTGGCTCAGAGATTAAATTTTTCAGAACAAAATCACATAATGCTCTGTGAAAACAGTCACCTTGGTCCCAAAGTGATGGACTAAAAATGCTCATTTTCCTGGAGGAATTGGACAGACCTAAGCTCAGGAATCAGAGAATGGGGAGGGTTGTTCAGAAAGGCCAATTTCCTCATTTGAAGGTGGGGGATTTTAGGGTACGAAGGACTTAACTGAAATCACGTGGCAAGTTATTGTACCTAGCCAGCCCCAGAGGTAATGGAAGGTAGAGTATCTTGGTTTTGTACCAGACCTTCCCTAGGTTTCTTCTTAGCAATGTCTGGTTGTAGGTGAAGCCCTAACAGCCAAGATCAAAGTGTAAAGGGCCTAGGTGCCCGCCAACCAGCCAGCATCTAGTGAACCAGCAATCTGAATCTCTCTGGTACCAGGCTGAGGGTTATAGAGCTACCAAGTGGCCCTGCCTTGGTTGTCTTTGGGCAGAAGTAGTTGCCTATTACATTAGGATTCCTGTGGTAAATGGCAGAAACACAACCCGCTTAAATAATTTGGATTTATTGGTTTGTATAATTAGTGAGGGTGAGAGGTAGTGTGAGATGCAGGGCTCAGGGAAGACCATGAGGACTCCCAGCTCTCAATCTGTGTCTCTCTCCATTGCTTCTCGCCTTACTAAAGACGGGCTCTGTGTGTCTCCAGTGAGCACATTTGTCAGGGATGTTGGCTGTCCCAAACTCAGAGCCTTGTAGTACTATGGCAGTAAAGTCAAGAGACAGTAATTCTTATGAATTTCAGCAGATAGCCTTGAGGGAAAGGTTCTCTTAGGGCCATGTTCTGACCCTGACCCAGTTGCCATAACCTTGGACCTAGGGCTCTCCCATTGGGTGAGAGGCTTGATTGGTACCTCAGAGCTTAGGGGACAAGATGGGGCTATTCCATGTTTTCATCACCACAGGGGAGAAATGTGTTGGTCATCCAAAACCATGAATATTCACAGATTAGTCAAAGCCGAAGGACTGAACATAGGAGATACTTATGGCTGGAGTTAAAAAAAAAAAAAAAAAAAAGAGTAAGGTGTAAGTAAATGAAGGAAAACTCTATGGAGGGGGTAGGACTTGAGCCAAAGTTGAAGGTTTAGAAGGGATAGAGCTTGAGGCTGAGTAGATTTTGTCAGGGTCAGTGAGGGGATGGATCTGATGCTATTGAACATTATAAAAGAAGACACCTGGTCTTACATAGCACTTATATTTCCAGGCTCCTGTCTTTCTCCTAAGCACACAGTAGGTGTTCAATAATTCTTATTGGTTAAATGCTGATCAGCTACCATCATATAGTATTGTGGCTACTGCTACAGGTTTCTAATGCAGGGGCTGGTACATTTTTCCAGATAGTAACTATTTTTGGACTAGTGGGCCTTACAGTATTTGTCTGAACCACTGAACTCTGTTGTTACAGTGTGGCAGCAGCCATGGATAATAGTAGACAAATAATCTTGCAGTGTTGCCATAAAGCTTTATTTACCAAATCAGGTGGTAAACTGGATTTAGCTTGCCGTTAGCTGATTCCAGTTCTTACTCATCTCTCTGCCTCCACTCTTACCAACTCCAAGCCACACAGCAACCAGAGAGCTCTTTTACAAGGTATGTTGAGAACATGTTACTCCTTTGCGACTAAGATGCGAGTGGCTGCCACATTTGTTTTGGATAAAAGGCCAACTCCTTCCTCTGTGTCCAAAGCCATGCCTGGTATGGCACCTGACTGTTTGTTGAACCTTATCTCAGGTCCTTTCCCTCCTCAATGATGTGTACCAGCCAATCGGTCCACGTTCCGCCCTTAGGACCCACACAGCTCTGTCCTGCTTCAGGGCGTGTCTGTACCAAGTGATCTCACCATGGATTGTTCTTCCTTTCTTCCTTTTGCTTCAGTTCAGCTAAATAGAACTTCCTCGTAGAAGCCATCTGTGATCACTCTGTATAAACTGGGCAAAGCCCCCTTGCCATTGGTTTCTATCTGAACACTACTGGCTTTTTTTAGAGCACTTATCACATGTGTAATTACTCACTCCTTAGTTTGTGTACCTCTTGTCCATTCCTTCCATTAGATTGGGAGCTCAAGGAAGGTGGTGACTCTATCTTTTCTGTTCACCCTTATGTCCTTAAGGCCTAGAAAAGTATTAGGTATATGGTAGAACTCTGTAAATGTCTTTGAATGATTGATGGATTGATTGATTGATCAGAAGACTGGAGATGAAGAGTTTTGTTCCTTATCTCAATCTCACCCAACTTCAGATTAAAAATATGAGCACAAAACTCAGGCTGCCCAGGGCTCCTAGCCCTCATGCCAGCTGCTTCTCTCTCAGCAATTTGGGTTTATTTTCAAAATTATGATATATTTCAAATGCAAAGAAAATGAGCTGTGTGCCTACCACCCAGATGCTAATATTTCCATGTTTGTTGCAGACTTTTTCACTTAAAAACAGTTTAAGTTAATTTTTAAAACTTAGACATTTATAAATCAAATATAAAATTTTTTTCAAAAGCAACGAATTTTTTTTTCTTGGACTTTGTGTTCTGGAGTGGAAATTGTTTCTGAGCAAATCCTGGTTGAGAAAGGACCAGGTTTTCTTTAGCATGCAATTTTGGGGCCAGTGCGTGATTTCTTCACTCTGAGCGTAATAGTGTACTATCTTCTGCCTGCTTCTCCACGAGAATATGAAGCCTGGTCATAACAAGGCATAGGTACCTCATTTTGGGGAGTTTTCAGTTTTATTGTCAGGGAGAAGCTGGTTGCCGAAAACCTAAGGTAAGGAAGCAGACTGAAATTGAGCATAAAATTTAACTGAGTCTTCTTACAGGCCAGGGAGAAAAAACCAGGGCTGTCTTCCAGGGTCTCATAAAAAGAAACAGCAATTCTCCAGAGGTCAAACTGTTTCCTTCTTTAGCATAAAAGACAACCTTCATTTGTCCAATTCTCGTGTTTATTCAGCATTTTCGCCATCTCCACTGACAGCCCCCTTTCTCCTATTTCTCTCCCCCCGCCACCCTTTTTGAGGCTGCCCTTCGTAGTGGTTGTCTGGATAAAGCCCGCAGCTTGGCCCCTGCTCCTTTATTAGCCCTGGGGTGAGCAGGAGAAAGAAGGTGATGTCTGCCGGAGGGTTACTGTGAAGTGCCCCAGGTAACTTCAGGAGGTGATTTTCAGACATTAAATCCTGAAAACTCACAAAGCCTGGCTGAGCTGCAAGAGGTTAATATTTAACATTTTCCTCATTTTAATAGATGGCAGAGTGAACTGCTGAGCAGCTGTGACTCTGATGACTCAGGAGCTGCCATCAGAGTTTTTGATATGCCTCAGCCTGTCAGTCTTAAGGTTGCTGCCCATGAGGCACCTTAGATAAACCCTCTCTTCTGTGCAGGGAGAAAACCCTTTCATCACAGGAAATCTGATAGAGAGCCCCAGTATAATACAGTGGTGAAGACGTGGGCTTAACTCCCACTGCAGCAAAGTACTAGCTGTGTGACCCTGGGCAAGTTACTTAACCTCTCTGTGTTTCAATTTCCTCACCTGTATAATAAGAATTTTAATAGCATCACCTCATTTGGGTTGCTGTGAGAACACTTATGAAATGCTCAGCACAGTGCCTGGCATACTGTAAGTCCTTGATAAATGTTAGCTGTAACTTGACACCCACAGAAGGAAAGCTGCTCTGTTTTGGCCCTTGCCTCCTGTTTCTCTCCGCTGCTCACTAGTTGTGTCCCTGGGACATTTGCACAGAACGCCTAGGACTTCGTAGAGCACCTTGTGAACACACTGGAGTTTCTGGACCCACTGGTTTTCCCCTGGGGTTTTCGGATTCCTTGGTTGGCTGTAGACTAACAGCCTTGTCCTTCTGCAGTACACTTCAAGGTGAAATTAACAAAGCAGCTGCCCCATGGTTCTCAGGAGTTATCAGTTGTGGCTGCCTTCCTAACAGCCTGGAGTGCATCCCTTCCTTGCAGGGTGGGATGGGGGCGACTAGCCGACAATTCTGGCTTGTCCACTGTTGCTCAGCTCCTCAAACGGAAGCTCCAGAAGCTTCTTGTCTTCCAAAGGACACCACCTTTGAGTCTCCTAGGTTCTCTAGAAGGTGGGCTGTCTCCCCTCCACTTGCAGACCTCATACCAGCAGACAGCCTGACTTCCTGGAAGGCGATGGGTCGACCTGTTTGCAAGCACATCACTGTTATGACATCAGATGCCTGAGATTTTCTCATAGGTGTCCTTGGAAGCTGTTTAAAAAACTCATCCACCGCCTCACCTTTTTTTTCTCTTCACTCTTCATGCAAGTCCCATAATCTTTGCTGCATAACCCCTGGCAAGTTGACAGCACCATCTAACTTCTTGCTTATCTCTCCTGGCTTCCTGACTGCTTCTGACAATCTGGCTTCAATCACAGACCACCCTGGAGGGGCCCATCCATCACGCCCACACCACCGGCCTGGCGATTCTCCCCAGAACTGGGCTGTTCAGTTTCCGTCTGACCAGCCAGGTTCATCTTTTCCTCCTCAAAGTTTTTCCCTGTCACACTGCTGCTCCTCTCTTAATCATCTGACCCCAAGTCACCTTGGGTTGTTGACATCTGTGATGTGCCCACCATTCACGGAGGCCAAGGTGTCCCCATATTTATGAAAGTTGATTTGCATAAATGAGCACAGTGGAGACGCCAGACTGTGAAATAATAAGAAACATATATATTGGTCTTTGACCCTGGTTCCTGACACAGATTACCTATATTCCTTGGAATTTCCTGTGTGAAGGGGCGGGGGGGGCTTTTGTTTTAATGAGGTGACTCTTGGTGGGCTCCTGGCTGGTCACCAGAAAGAAAGACCAAGCTCATAATTAGAAGTGTGGAATTTTTAGCCTCACCCCCGATTCTCCAGAGAGGGAAGAGGGGTTAGAAATGGAGTTAATAATTGATCATGCTTATGTGAGGAAGCCTCCACAAGAATCCCAGTAGTATAGGATGTGGGGGAGCTCCTGGGTTGGTGAACACATCTGCATACCAGGAGGGTGGCGGTGCACCCCAGCTTCACGGGGACAGAGGCTCCTGTACCTGGGAACCTTCTGGACGTCGCCCAATGTATCTCTTCATCTGGCTGTTCGTCTGTATCTTTTCTGTGTGTTTTATTATGTCATGAACTGGTTAACTTAAGTATTTCCATGAGTTCTGTAGCTGTTCTGGCAAATACTGGAAATCAAGGCAGGGGGTCATGTGAACCTCTGAATTGTAACCAACTTGGACAGAAGTTGTTGGTAACCTAGGGACCTACTGCTTGAGATTGATGTCTAAAATGCGGGACAGTCTCCTGGGACTGAGCCTTTGGTCTGTGGTGTCTGTGCTAACTCCAGTTAGTGTCAGAATTGAATCGAATTGTAGGACACCCAGCTGGTGTCACAGAGATTTGTTTGATGTGTGGAAACCCCACACATCGGGTGTCAGACGTATGGTGAGTGTGGCGATAGTGTGAGAGCAAAGGAGAGACTCAGGCGTGTTCTCCTTACACAGAGGCCTTCTGTGTCTCTTGGGAAATTCTTTGACAGATGGAGTTTTCTATGAAGTAGGCTACCACCCTGCTCCAACACATGGTCTGATGCTTTGAGAGTGGGTCCTGAGGATTCTGAAATTTATCATCTCTTTTTCTTACATAATTTATGGAGAAGAAGACATCTTACTCTAGGGAAATATTTTCCAGCTATTCCTTTTTTTTTTTTTTTTTTTTTTTTGCAGTACGCGGGCCTCTCACTGTTGTGGCCTCTCCCGTTGCGGAGCACAGGCTCCGGACGTGCAGACTCAGCGGCCACGGCTCACGGGCCCAGCCGCTCCGTGGCATGTGGGATCCTCCCGGACCGGGACATGAACCCGCATCCCCTGCATCGGCAGGCGGACTCTCAACCACTGCGCCACGAGGGAAGCCCAGCCAGCTATTCTTAGCATATGAATCTATATCTCCAATGATAATTGTCTCTTCCCCCTCCCCCCGCCCAACCAATAAGGGTAGAGAATACAGGTCTGGGTTGAAGATTAGGGTATTAGTTCAAAGATCAGGGTATGGTCCCAGTTCTACCATGTACTCAACAGGTGACTTTATACAAGTCACTTTACTTCTCTAGGCTTAGTTTTAGCATTCATAGAATGAGAGTTACTGAGATTTAAAGGTGGTTAGTGAGGACTGAATGTGATGATATACTTAGCATAATGTCTGGCATTTAGTAGGAACTCAACAAACATGAGTTGTTCAACTGGTCCAATATCTATTCAAAGAGAGGATTGAATATGATGATTTTTAAGGAGGACACCTGAGTTTCATTGGGTGATGGATTACTTTATTTTTAAATTTTGATAGAAAAAGGAAAAAATGTTTAAAGAATCACATCAAAGTTTTTTCTCACCAATCAGAATTAACATTATTGTCTTGATGGTTGACACCCCAACATCCCGTCTACCTAGTGGTTTGTCTAAAACAATCATGCTCACCTCAATCCCTTTGCCAATATTTTATTTAGGAATGAATGTATTTGGTTTGGGAATTGAGTGGGTGATGTGATACTGGCCTTGAATACATGAGGGAAAATTTGTTATGGGACTTTTAGAAAGGATTTGTAACCTATGAGAAAGGAATATAAGATATTTGCCCTTTCTGTCTCTGTCATTACTATTTCTTGATGTGATGTCTGGAACGCTGGCAGCCATATTATGGCTATGAAGAGTGCCAGCCTGAGGGGCAAAGCCACCACACTTCGGATGGCAGAACAGAATGATAGAATAAAACCTGGTTTCTTGATCTTGCTGTCAAACCACAAAGTTAATCAACCCTGAAAACAAGCCTTCTTTTGAATTTCTATTAACTAAACTGCAGACTTTATTCAGATTCACCAATTTTTCCACTGATGTCTTTTTATCTGTTCCCAGACCCAATCCAGAATACGACATTGCATTTAGACCCTTCCCCATTCCCCACTCTCACCTCTCTACGCATTTTTAAAATTACTTTTATTGGAGTAGAGTTGATTTACAATGTTGTGTTAGTTTCTGCTGTACAGCAAAGTGAATCAGCCATACAAATACATATATCCACTCTCTTCCAGACTCCATTCCTGTATAGGTCACTACAGAGTCCCGTGTGCTCTACAGTAGGTTCTTTTTTTTTTTTTTTTTTTTTGCGGTGCGCGGGCCTCTCACTGTTGTGGCCTCTCCCGTTGCGGAGCATAGCCTCCGGACGCGCAGGCTCAGTGGCCATGGCTCACGGGCCCAGCTGCTCTGCAGCATGTGGAATCCTCCCAGATTGGGGCACGAACCTGTGTCCCCCGCATCAGCAGGCGGACTCTCAACCACTGCGCCACCAGGGAAGTCCCTACAGCAGGTTCTTATTAGTTATCTTTTATACATAGTAGTGTGTATATGCAATCCCAATCTCCCAATTTATCCCCCACCCCTTTCCCCCTTGGTAACCATAAATTTGTTTTCTACATCTGTGACTCAATTTCTGTTTTCTAAATAGGTTCATTTGTACCATTTTTTTAGATTCCACATATATGAGATATCATATGATATTTGTCTTTGTCTGACTTACTTCATTCAGTATGACAATCTGTAGGTCCATCCATGTTGCTGCAAATGGCATTATTTCAGTCTTTTTTTGGCTGAGTAATATTCCATGGTATATGTACCACATCTTCATCTTCCATTGATAGACATTTAGGTTGCTTCCATGTCCTGGCTGTTGTAAATAGTGCTGCAGTGAACACTGGCATGCATGTATCTTTTTGAATTATGGTTTTCTCCAGATATATACCCAGGAGTGGGATTGCTGGATCATATGGTAGCTCTATTTTTAGGTTTATTTTTTTTAACATCTTTATTGGAATATAATTGCTTTACAATGGTGTGTTAGTTTGTGCTTTATAACAAAGTGAATCAGTTATACATATACATATATCCCCATATCTCCTCCCTCTTGTGTCTCCCTCCCAGCCTCCCTATCCCACCCCGCTAGGTGGACAAAAATCACTGAGCTGATCTCCCTGTGCTATGCAGCTATTTACCACTGGCTCCCTATTTTATATTTGGTAGTGTATATATGTCCATGCTGCTCTCTCACTTCATCCCATCTTACCCTGACCCTCCGCATGTCCTCAAGTCCATTTTCTACGTCTGCGTCTTTATTCCTGTCCTGCCCCTAGGTTCTTCAGAACCATTTTCTTCTTTTGTTTTTTAGATTCCATATATATGTGTTAGCATACAGCATTTGTTTTGCTCTTGCTGACTTACTTCACTCTGTATGACAGACTCTAGGTCCATCCACCTCATTACAAATAACTCAATTTCGTTTCTTTTTATGGCTGAGTAATATTCCATTGTATATATGTGCCACATCTTCTTTATCTATTCATCTGTCGATGGACACTTAGGTTCCTTCCATGTCCTGGCTATTAAAAATAGAGCTGCAATGAACATTGTGGTACATGACTCTTTTTGAATTATGGTTTTCTCAGGGTATATTCCCAGTAGTGGGATTGTTGTGTTGTATGGTAGTTCTGTTTTTAGTTTTTTAAGGAACATACTGTTCCCCATAGCCCTATATCAATTTACATTCCCACCAACAGTGTATGAGGGTTCCCTTTTCTCCACATCCTCTCCAGCAAGTATTGCTTGTAGTTTTTTGATGATGGCCATTCTGACCGGTGTGCGGTGATAGCTCATTGTAGTTTTGATTTGCATTTCTCTAATGATTAGTGATATTGAGCATCCTTTCATGTGTTTGTTGGCAATCTGTATATCTTCTTTGGAGAAATGTCTGTTTCAGTCTTCTGCCCATTTTTGGATTGGGTTCTTTGTTTTTTTGATATTGAGCTGCATGAGCTACTTGTAAATTTTGGAGATTAATCCTTTGTCAGTTGCTTCATTTGCAAATATTTTCTCCCATTCTGAGGGTTGTCTTTCCGTCTTGTTTATAATTTCCTTGGCTGTGCAAAAGCTTTTAAGTTTCATTAGGTCCCATACGTTTATTTTTGTTTTTATTTCCATTCCCCTGGGAGGTGGGTCAAAAAAGATCTTGCAGTGATTTATGTCATAGAGTGTTCTCTCTCTGTTTTCCGCTAAGGGTTTTGTAGTGTCTGGCCTTACATTTAGGGCTTTAATCCATTTTGAGTTTATTTTTGTGTATGGTGTTAGGAAGTGTTCTAATTTCATTCTTTTACATGTAGCTGTCCAGTTTTCCTAGCACCACTTATTGAACAGGCTGTCTTTTTTCCATTGTATAATCTTGTCTCCTTCATTAAAGATAAGGAGACCATGTGTGTGTAGATTTATCTCTGGACTTTCTATCCTGTTCCATTGATCTATGTTTCTGTTTTTGTGCCTGTACCATACTGTCTTGATTACTTAGCTTTGTAGTATAGTCAGAAGTGAGGGAGCCTGATTCCCGCAGCCCCATTTTTCCTTCTCAAGATTGTTTGGTTATTCGGGGTGTTTTGTGTTTCCATTCAAATTGTGCAACTTTTTGTTCTAGTTCTGTCAAAAATGCCATTGGTATTTTGATAGGGATTGCATTGAATCTGTAGTTTGCTTTGGTTAGTCTAGTCATTTTCACAATGTTGATTCTTCCAATCCAAGAACATGGTATATCTCTCCATCTGTTTGTATCACTTTTAATTTCTTTCATCAGTGTCTTATAGTTTTCTGCATAGAGGTCTTTTGTCTCCTTAGGTAGGTTTATTCCTAGGTATTTTATTCTTTTTGTTGCAATGGTAAATGGGAGTGTTTCCTTACTTTCTCTTTCAGATTTTTCATCATTAGTGTATAGGAATGCAAGAGATTTCTGTGCATTAATTTTGTATCCTGCTGCTTTACCAAATTCATTGATTAGCTCTAGCAGTTTTCTGCTATCACCTTTAGGATTCTCTAAGTATAGTATCATGTCATGTGCAAACAGTGACAGCTTTACTTCTTCTTTTCCAATTTGGATTCCTTTTATTTTTCTTCTCTGATTGCTGTGGCTAAAACTTCCAAAACTATTTTGAATAATAGTGCTGAGAGTGGGCAACTTTGTCTTGTTCCTGATCTTAGTGGTAATGCTTTCAGTTTTTCACCATTGAGAATGATGTTGGCTGTGGGTTTGTCATATATGGCCTTTATTATGTTGAGGTAAGTTCCCTCTATGCCTACTTTCTGGAGGGTTTTTACCAAAAATGGTGTTGAATTTTGTCAAAAGCTTTTTCTGCATCTATTGAGATGATCATGTGGTTTTTCTCCTTGAATTTTTAATATGGTGTATCACTTTGATTGATTTGTGTATACTGAAGAATCCTTGCATTCCTGGGATAAACCACACTTGATCATACTGTATGATACTTTTAATGTGCTGTTGAATTCTGTTTGCTAGTGTTCTGTTGAGGATTTTTGCATCTATGTTCATCAGTGATATTGGCCTGTAGTTGCTTTTTTTTTTTTTTTTTAACATCTTTGTCTCGTTTTGGTATCAGGGTGATGGTGGCCTTGTAGAATGAATTTGGGAGTGTTCTTCCCTGTTCTATATTTTGGAAGAGTTTGAGAAGGATAGTTGTTAGCTCTTCCCTAAATGCTTGCTAGAATTCACCTGTGAATCCATCTGGTCCTGGACTTTTGTTTGTTGGAAGATTTTTAATCACAGTCTCAATTTCAGTGCTTGGGATTGGTCTGTTTATATTTTCTGTTTCTTCATGGTTCAGTCTCAGAAGGTTGTGCTTTTCTAAGAAACTGTCCATTTCTTCCAGGTTGTCCATTTTATTGGCATATAGTTGCTCGTAGTAATCTCTCATGATCCTTTGTATTTCTTCAATGTCAGTTGTTACTTCTCCTTTTTCATTTCTAATTCTATTGGATTGAGTCTTCTCCCTTTTTTTCTTCATGAGTCTGGCTAATGGTTTATCAATGTTGTTTATCTTCTTAAGGAACCAACTCTTAGTTTTATTGATCTTTGCTATTGTTTCCTTCATTTCTTTTTCATTTATTTCTGATCTGATCTTTATGATTTCTTTCCTTCTGCTAACTTTAAGTGTT
The DNA here is from genome assembly GCF_937001465.1 of Orcinus orca. Classification (NCBI taxonomy): domain Eukaryota; kingdom Metazoa; phylum Chordata; class Mammalia; order Artiodactyla; family Delphinidae; genus Orcinus; species Orcinus orca. The sequence goes on from NC_064561.1 coordinate 52,841,398, forward strand.
TTTGTTCTTTCTCTAATTGCTTTAGGTGAAAGTTTAGGTTGTTTATTTGAGAAGTTTCTTGTTTCTTAAGGTAGGATTGTATTGCTATAAACTTTCCCCTTAGAACTGCTTTTGCTGCATTTCACAGGTTTTGGGTCATTGTGTTTTCATTGTCATTTGTTTCTAGGTATTTTTTGATTTCCTCTGTGATCTCTTGGTTATTTTGTAGTGTATTGTTTAGCCTGCATGTTTTTGTACTTTTTACAGCTTTTTTCTGTAATTGATATCTAGTCTCATAGCATTGTGGTCAGAAAAGATACTTGATACGATTTCAATTTTCTTAAATTTACCAAGGCTTGATATGTCACCCAACATATGATCTAACCTGGAGAATATTCCATGAGCACATGAGAAGAAAGTGTATTCTGTTGTTTTTGGATGGAATGTCCTATAAATATCAATCAAGTCCATCTTGTTTAACGTATCATTTAAAGCTTGTATATCCTTATTTATTTTCATTTTGGAAGACTGTCCATTGGTGAAAGTGGGGTGTTAAAGTCTCCTACTATGATTGTGTTTCTGTCGATTTCCCATTTTAGGCTGTTAGCGTTTGCCTTATGTATTGAGGTGCTCCTATGTTGAGTGCATAAATATTTACAATCGTTATATCTTCTTCTTGGATTGATCCTTTGATCATTATGTAGTGTCCTTCCTTGTCTCTTGTAATAGTCTTTATTTTAAAGAGTATTTTGTCTGATATGAGAATTGCTACACCAGCTTTCTTTTGATTTCCATATGCATGGAATATCTTTTTCCATCCCCTCCCTTTCAGTCTGTATGTATCCCTAGGTCTGAAGTGGGTCTCTTGTAGACAGCGTATATACGGGTCTTATTTTTGTATCCATTCAGCCAGTCTGTGTCTTTTGGTTGGAGCATTTAATCCATTTATATTTAAGGCAATTATCAATATGTATGTTCCTATTACCTTTTTTTTAAACTGTTTTGCGTTTGCTTTTGTATGTCTTCTCCTTCTCTTATGTTTCCTGCCTAGAGAAGTTCCTTTAGCATTTGTTGTATATCTGGTTTGGTGGTGCTGAATTCTCTTAACTTTTGCTTGTCTGTAAAGCTTTTAATTTCTCCGTCAAATGTGAAAGAGATCCTTGCTGGGTAGAGTAATCTTGGTTGTAGGTTTTTCCCTTTCATCACTTTAAGTATGTCCTGCCATTCTGTTCTGGCTTGCAGAGTTTCTGCTGAAGCTGTTAACCTTATGAGGATTCCCTTTATGTTATTTGTTGCTTCTCCCTTGCTGCTTTTAATATTTTTTCTTTGTATTTAATTTTTGATAGTTTGATTAATATGTGTCTTGGCCTGTATCTCTCCTTGGATTTATCCTGTATGGGATTCTCTGTGCTTCCTGGACTTGATTGACTATTTCCTTTCCCATGTTAAGGAAGTTTTCAACTGTAATCTCTTCAAATATTTTCTCAGACCCTTTCTTTTTCTCTTCTTCGTCTGGGACCTGTATAATTCGAATGTCAGTGTGTTTAATGTTGTCCCAGATGTTTCTGAGACTGTCCTCAATTATTTTCATTCTTTTTTCTTTTATCTGCTCTGAGGTAGTTATTTCCACTATTTTATCTTCCAGGTCACTTGTCCGTTCTTCTGCCTCAGTTATCCTGCTATTGATTCCTTCTAGAGAATTTTTAATTTCATTTATTGTGTTGTTCATCATTGTTTGTTTGCTCTTTAGTTCTTCTAGTTGCTTGTTAAACGTTTCTTGTATTTTCTCCATTCTATTTCCAAGATTTTGGTTCATCTTTACTATCATTACTCTGAATTCTTTTTCAGGTACACTGCCTATTTCTTCTTCATTGTTTGGTCTGGTGGGTTTTTACCTTGCTGCTTCATCTGCATATTTCTCTGTCTTCCCATTTTGCTTAACTCACTGTGTTTGGCGTCTCATTTTTGCAGGTTGCAGGTTCGTAGTTCCTGTTGTTTTTGGTGTCTGTCCCCAGTGGGTAAGGTTGGTTCAGTGGCTTGTGTAGACTTCCTGGTAGAGGGAACTGGTCCCTGTGTTCTGGTGGATGGGGCTGGATCTTGTCTTTCTGGTGGACAGGACCACGTCCGGTGGTGTGTTTTGGGGTGTCTGTGACCTTATTATAATTTTAGGCAGCCTCTCTGCTACTGGGTTGACTTGTGTTCCTGTCTTGTTAGTTGTTTGGCATAGGGTGTCCAGCACTGTAGCTTGCTGGTTGTTGAGTGGAGCTGGGTTTGAGCATTGAGATGGAGATCTCTGGGTGAGCTTTTGCTGTTTGATATTACGTGGAGCCAGGAGGTCTCTGGTGGACCAGTGTCCTGAACTCAGCTCTCCCACCTCAGAAGCTGAAGCCTGACACCCAGCTGGAGCACCAAGACTTTGTCAGTGACATGGCTCAGAAGAAAAGGGAGGAAAAAATAAGCAGCAAAAAAAATGAATAAAATAAAATAAAGTTATTAAAATAAAAAAATTTTAAGAATTATTAAAAATATAAAAAAGTAATGAAAGAAAGAAGGAAGCAACCAAACCTAAAAACAAATCCACCAATGATAACAAGTGCTGAAAACTATACAAAAAAAACAAGAAACAGAGAGAACCCTAGGACAAATGGTAAAAGCAAAGCTGTACAGACAAAATCACACAAAGAAGCATACCCATACACACCAAAAGAGAAAAAAGAAAGAAATATATATATTTTTTAAAAAAGGAAGAGAGCAACCAAATCAATAAACAAATCTACCAATGATATTAAGCTCTAAATACTAAACTAAGATAAACATAAAACCAGAAAGAAATTAGAGGCAGAAAGCAAACCCCAAGTCTACAGTTGCTCGCAAAGTCCACCGCCTGAATTTTGGCATGATTTAGCGTCTCTTCAGGTATTCCACAGATGCAGGGTACATCAAGTTGATTGTGGAGATTTAATCTGCTGCTCCTGGGGCTGCTGGGGAAAATTTCCCTTTCTCTTCTTTGTTCGCACATCTCCTGGGGTTCAGCTTTGGATTTGGCCCCGCCTCTGCTCTGTGTGTAGGTCGCCTGAGGGCGTCTGTTTCCGCTCAGACAGGATGGGATTATAGTAGCAGCTGATTAGGGGGCTCTGGCTCACTCAGACTGGGGTGGGAGGAGTACAGAATGCGGGGCGAGCCTGGGGTGGCAGAGGCTGATGTGATGTTGCAACAGCCTGAGGCACGCCATCTGTTCTCTCCGGGAAGTTGTCCCCGGATCACGGGACACTGGCAGTGGTGGGCTGCACAGGCTCCCAGGAGGGGAGGTGTGGATAGTGACCTGTGCTTGCACACAGGCTTCTTGGTGGCTGCAGCAGCAGCCTTAGCGTTTCATGCCCATCTCTGGTGTCCGTGCTGATAGCCGCAGCTCGCGCCCATGTCTGGAGCTCGTTGAGGCGGTTCTCTGAATCCCTTCTCCTCGCGCACCCTGAAACAATGGTCTCTTGCCTCTTAGGCAGGTCCAGAAATATCCCGGACTCCCTCCCAACTAGCTGTGGTGCACTAGCCCCCTTCAGGCTGTGTTCACGCAGCCATCGCCAGTCCTCTCCCTGGGATCCAACCTCCGAAGCCCGAGCCTCAGCTCGCAGCCCCGCCCGCCCCGGCAGGTGAGCAGACAAGCTTCTCAGGCTGGTGAGTGCTGGTCGGCACCGATCCTCTGTGTGGGAATCTCTCCGCTTTGCCCTCCACACCCCTGTTGCTGCGCTCTCCTCCGCAGCTCCAAAGCTTCCGCACCGCCCACCCCCCATCCCCACCAGTGAAGGGGCTTCCTTGTGTGTGGAAACTTCCTCCTTCACAGCTCCCTCCCAGAGGTGCAGGTCCTGTCCCTATTCTTTTGTCTCTGTTTATTCTTTTTTGTTTTGCCCTACCCAGGTACGTGGGGAGTTTCTTGCTGTTTGGGAAGTCTGAGGTCTTCTGCCAGTGTTCAGTAGGAGTTGTTCCACATGTAGGTGTATTTATAATGTATTTGTGGGAAGGTGATCTCCATGTCTTACTCCTCCACCATCTTGAGGGTCCCTCCTATTTTTAGTTTTTTACGGAGTCTCCATACTGTTCTCCATAGTGGCTGTACCAATTTACATTCCCACCAGCAGTATCCCTCTCTACACATTTTTAAGAGAATGTTTCTCAGTTTGCATTAGCCTAATGGTTCCCTGTGATTGCATTTGAGTTAAACATTCTTGGCCAGAACACCCCATGAGTGATGTATCCTTCTGAGGGTATCACATCTGGTTACACCTGATGTTCATTGGTCCTACTTGGTGGTGTTAATGTTGGTCACTCAGTAAGGTGCTATCTGATTTATCCACTGTCTATTATATGTGTTTCCCCCTTATAAGTAATAATAAAGCCCATGCATATATCCTGTTCCTCATCAAAATTTTCCTATAGATTTAACATTCATGGATACTTCCTCCCAGATCTAATCTTTATTTAGATGGTTGCAAACTGTTAATTTTCTACCTGCAGCATGCCTTCTGTGTTCACCGGTCAGCCCTTAGCATTTTACTATAATTATTCTACCTTATTTCCCTAACTACATTTTATAGGAATGAACTCACGAATCCTTACATTTTCTCTCAATGGTTTATAATTCATTACTGTCCTGAATTATTTTGGTGCCCAAAGCTGGCTCCTGTGTCCTTGTGACATGCTCTCATCAGTTTTTGAATACCTCCTTACTTTCTGGCATATTCCAGTATATTCCAGGCTCATCTTGTCCCAAACTGGCGCAAACCTTGGAATCAGAATCAACCATGGTTTCTTTCAGTGGAGAATTGTGTTAGAGACCAATATCTCAGTGTTAGGTATACCCGTTACTAGTGGGAAGTCTTTGCTTCTTTCAGTGGGCAGATGTTTTCTGTCTTGCTCTTCCAACTAGAATTTCCAGTTTAGTATAGAATAGAAGCAGTGATGAAATTTACTCCTGACTTTTAAAGCAAATGTCTCTATCCTTTCAGTGCTAAGTGTAATATTTGTTAGACATTTTGGATGTTATTTCCTTTATCCAATTAAGGAATTTCTATTCCTATTTTGCTGATTGGTTTTATCATAATTGTTCATTTTTATGAGAATTTTTAATGTATATAGTAAGATCATCTTTTTCCTCTGTTAAACAGTTCTTGCATTCATATAGTTAAATAGTTGATAAAATTGCCTTGCTAATACTTTACTTAGCATTTTATCCTGAATCCTTATTTTAGGAATTTTCATTCTTGGCTTTCTGTCCTGCATTCTGAGTAATTTCTTCAGATATATATTCCAACCCACAAATTTTCTCATTAGGGATGTTTAGTCTCTATTTGTCCCACCCATTGAAAATAATGTATAGTGAATATGACTATTATTTATATAATATATTTTATATATAATAATAAAATATTTTTATTTCTGAGTTATTTCATTCATTTTTAAAACTACTAGTTCATTTTTGATAGTCTTCTGATTCCACCTCTTATTTATTTATTTATTTTTGGTGGTACGTGGGCCTCTCACCGCTGCGGCCTCTCCTGCTGCAGAGCACAGGCTCCGGACGCACAGGCTCCGGACGCACAGGCTCAGCGGCCATGGGTCACAGGCCCAGCCGCTCTGCGGCATGTGGGATCTTCCCGGACCAGGGCATGAACCCACGTCCCCTGCATCAGCAGGTGGACCCCCAACCACTGCGCCACCAGGGAAGCCCTCCACCTCTTAGTTTTAAAATCATAAACTGTCATGTTAAATTCTCAATCTGATTCTAATATCTGAAGTCCTTGAGGAAAGAAGAGTCCAAATCTGTCATTGTTTTTTTCTGCTGACTCTCCCTCATGGTGGTTCCTTTCCTCGTGTGTCTGGTAATGTTTGGTTGTGAGAATATATGAGGTTGATTTTAAATTGAAGACGGTTTCTTCAAGAGAGAACTTGTAATTGTTTTGCTTATGATGTGAAACTGGGGGTGCTACCAACATTGGGACCACCTTAGTTCGTTCCAGAGTCATTGGCTTATTGTGTGAATTTAGATTTAGCCTCCACCCCCAACTTCCTATTGACTTAAGGTCTAGTCTTGCAATTGAAACAGTGTGTAAAACACGTCACTCTCTGTGTAACCATACCATTCCTATGTGCTTACTGCTCATGGTTCTAATTAAGTTCATTTTGGGGGGTGGGGTGGGAACACATATGTATTACTTCCTCTTTGTGAATTACTTTTGCTTCCTGTGAGTCTAGCAGTGAAATTAAAACTGTGCTGTGTGTGGGATCTAGCTGTTTTGAAGGGGTGGGCATTCAAGAATCTATCCATAATACTGCTGAAAACAGACTATAATTCTTCTTGGTTATGCTTTGGTGACTTTTTTATAAAACAAAATTCTTTTTCATCTAAGTCTACAATATACAGTGATGAAAGAGGCAGGACCAGAATAATTTTAATTATCATTTCCATTTGGAATGGAGAAGAATTAGAGATATACAGTAGTCACTGGTATGGAGCAATTTCAAAAGCCCTGGGGCTCACATTTTTGGAACTTTCTGGCTTGTTATTGGAGGATATTCCTTCATTGGTTTCCATTCTGCTCCTTGGGAATATGTCCATTGTAAATTGTACTTCCCAGATCGTATCTGCCTTTTGGGAGATTCTTCTGTTTGCAGTATTCTTCTTGGTCACCAGTGTTGTGGGTATAGGGATTTTATACTTTTCTTGGGAGCTGGCTCAGCTCCTTTCTTGACAAGTGATGTTTGGAGGTCCTACTGTGGTTTCAAGTCTTAAATAATCACTTAGTTTTAGACCAGGCTCTTGACAATACAATGCTTTTAAAAACTCAGTAGTCATGTTAGCCATTGGATTCCACTTGATCCATGTGCCAGTAGCCACTCTTATCTTTTAATAATGTCCTTCATAAGGACATGGTCAAGCATTTGGACAGAGAGACTAAAGAGGCTGGGCTCTGGAGCCAGAGTGATTCCTGCCAGGATCCCATCTCTGCTATTCATGATCTCTGCTATCCTGGACAAATGATTTAACTTCTTGATATTTTGATTTCTTTGTCTGTAAGATGGGAGTAATAATAATAGTACCTTATTTTTTTGTGGCCTGTTGTAAGGATTTACTGAGAAAATGCATACAAAAGAGCTGGTGCAGGGTAAGTACTGAGTAAATGACAGCTGTCATCGTTAATATTTATATGATCACAGCAGATGAGGAGTTTTTTCATTTCGATTTTCTAACACAGCTGCAAGCCTTTGTTCGTGCTCTATGCCTGGCCTGTAGGCTCTTTGCCTATCAAGATTCTGTTTATTGGCTTCCCTGGTGGCACAGTTGTTAAGAATCTGCCTGCCAATGCAGGGGACACAGGTTTGAGCTGTGGTCCAGGAAGATCCCACATGCTGCAGAGCAACTAAGCCCGTGCACCACAACTACTGAGCCTGAGCTCTAGAGCCCACAAGCCACAACTACTGAGCCCGTGGGCCATAACTACTGAAGCCCACACACCTAGAGTCCGTGCTCTGCAACAAGAGAAGCCACCGCAGTGAGAAGCCTGCGCACCGCAACGAAGAGTACCCCCCACTCACCGCAGCTAGAGAAAGCCTGCACACAATGAAGCCAAAAAAAAACTCAGCCCAAAAAAATGCAGCCAAAGAAAACGCAGCCAAAAAAAAAAAACACAGCCAAAAATATATATATATATATTTTTTCAAGGCTCAGATGAGTTACCACCTTTGCTACTATTAATCTTTTCCCTCACCTGTCAGTCAGATTTCATTTTGTCCTCTGTTTCCACAGCAGTTGTTTGCACTTCTGGTCATCACTTATTTCACTCTACTTTTTATTACAGTGGCTTATGTATCTGCATGTTTTACCCACAAGAGGGCGGACCTGTCCTTATGCCATTATTTCCCTTCCTGCCTCAACTTGTACAAGTAGTTTCTCTCCTAATACTTGCATTGAATTGATTCATACAAGAGACTTCACAAAAGGACAGGTGGTGTGTCCCTTGGGATTGCATTCAGCTGTTTGTTTTAAGAAACCTGTCCTAACTGCTTAACCAAACTGGGGTTTCTTTTTCTCATGTTGAAAGTCGTGAGGTGGGGCTCATGCAGCTGTTCAAGGATGTCTTCAAGAACACACAGGCTCCTTCTTTATTCCTGGCCTACTATACTTAGTGTGTGGCTCTCAACCTCACAGTTACGAAATGGCAGATCCATCTCTGGGCATCGTATATGCATCCCAGCCAAGAAAGAGTGAGCGCGAAGGACAAAAGATGACCCAGCATCCAGTCACTTTGAAGGAGGTCCTCAGGCAGCTCCACCGGTGACTTATGCTTGTTTCGTTGGCAGGGGCTGGGTCATGTGACTGCCTTTAGCTGCAAGGGAGGACAGGAGATTGAGTATTTAACTGGGTATTATTTTAAGCAAACAACATCAGGGTTCTGGTAACAAGGGAAATGGGAAGTGAGTATTGGCCAGGCAACAAGCAGAGGCATATTGTTCATATTGCTTTATTGTTGGTGAAAACAATAGAAGCTGTCCCTGGACAGCCTGAGGAGAAAGGACACTGAGCGCCTTGCAGAATGGAAGAAGTGTTGTCAAAGCCTGAGGAGGGTAGGTACCAGGGTAGCTCTGGGAACTCCAGCAGCAAGAATTTGTGGACTTTCTAGGGTACTACCATTTAGCTGACAGTAATAAACCAGGCTCCCGGCCACTTTGTTCGAAACTTCAGATTCCTGGGATAGAGAATTTGATGGGCTCAACCGAAGCCCCTAGTTTCCCTTGTTCACTTTGCTTCCTCTGGGTGACAGGATCACGGGGCATAGAGATGGCCTTTGGGCTCTGCCTACCCCTGAGTGTTAGAATTTACTCCCAAAGAAAAGTGAATTCTTGAGGGCTGGGTAGCTACTGTGATTGGTTCGGCATAGAAAAACTTAACTCAAGGGCTAGAATGCAGCCTTGCCAGGTTCTAGGGCTGCAAATTTCAGAATTCATCTAAGGAATTTTCACTCCTTCCCCATGAGTTGGCAGTCTGTTGGAATGATGTTTATCTATCTGGCGATAGATAAGTAGGTTTATTGGACACACAGAACTATCAAACAAGCTGGGGATTTATATAATTTTTAAACTGGGTAGAATTTAGTTGAAGTTAGTAAGAAGAGCACCAGGTCTTGTGGGTAGCCAGAAGGTAAGAATTTCATCCTGATGGACTCTGTACCTAAAACTCATGTTAGTGACGAAAGGTTCTTTTGTTGACAAATTCTGGTTGTCTTTTCAGATTATCCCTGGGAAGGGGAGACAGGGGTAAACATTCTACTGTATCAGCTTTTTCCCTTCAAGGACTTAAAAATGAAAATGGCTTTCTTTTGTAGAAATTCTATTATTTCCTTTATTATGAGTCTGTTCAGTTTTATACCTGGTGGTTTGGGAAGTAGAAGGTAGGAAAGGTCTTGCCATTTGTTTTCTTGCTACTTTGGTCCTTTTAGCTTCATCAAATGACATCTAGCATCATGATAAACAGCAGGAACTTTGGAGTCTGACAGATCTGGGTTTGAGTCCTCACCTCTTTACTCATTGGCAATATGATCATGGGCTAATAAAGCCAATGAACTTTGGCCACACTGGGTGTGATAGATATTTTGCAGGGTTAGTCCTTGCTAGTACATTTTTCTCGTGTGTGTGGGTATGTACATATAATATCTAATGCCTTTGTCCTGCTTTCATTACTTACCACTATGTCTTGGATGTCCTCTGTTATCTGCCTGTATAAGTCGACTTCATCTTTTTAATTGCTGCACCGTATTACAGTATATGATGGTGCTGTCCTTTATTTAACTCATTCTTTAATGGTGAATGTTTGTTTCCAAATTCTTACTGTTACAATCGTACTGCAGCCTTAGATATTTCTGTTAACACATGTATGAGAACATATCTATTGGGATAAATTGCTTGAAGTATAATTGCTAAGTTACAGAGCATGTGAATTTTAGATTGTCATGAATGCAGCCAAATTGTCCTCCAAGAAGATTGTACGAGTTTACACTTGCACCAACAATTGCCTAGGAAAGCCTGTTTCTTACACCCTTACCAACACTACATTTTCAAACTTGTTAGTATTTGTTAATATGATAAAATTATATTTCATAGTTTTAAATAAAATTTCTTTGATTTTGAATGTGCATTTGCAGATATGTTTAAAAACCATTTGCATTTTTTTTTCCTGCTACGTGTCTATCCATATTATTTTCACTTTGGGGGTAGTGAGAGAGAGTTTATTCTTCTGACATTGATTTGTCAGAATTTTTTGTGAATGGAGGTTTTTACCTTTTCTGTCATGTTGCATTTCCCTAACACATTTGTCTTTTTAGTGTTTATGGTTTTGAAATTTTAATGTAGTCATAGCTCTTAATCTTTGAGGCTTTTGGGTTATATATCTTGCTTTAGCTTTCCCCACTCCAATACTATTTTTAAAAATTGCAATGTTTTCTTTGACAACTTTCACAATGTTACTTTTTTTACCTTTTGACCCATTGGAATCCATTTTGGTGTAAGTAGTGATGATACATTTATATTTTTCCTCCAGTGTCCTGCCAGTTGTCCCACCACCATTTATTGAACAATCCACATTTTCTCACTGCTCGTAAAAGCTATTTACGTGTAAGAATTTCTGTGTGTGTGTGTGTGTGTGTGTGTGTGTGTGTGTGTGTGTTTAGGATGGTGGGGCTACCTTGGACTTTCAGTTCTGTTCCATTGATCTGTCTGTCTTTTCCTGCAAAAAGCATAGTTTGAAAGTTACCGTACTGGCTAATCTTGATCCCAAGTTTACATTTAAAATTTTATTGACAGTCTGAGTTTAATAAAAGACATTAAGGCTTCTTTATTTTATTATTTTTGGGAGCCTCTGGTCATTACGTATCAAATCTGTACGCAGTATGTTTATGTGACAGATTCAGTGTTTGACTTGGCAGATGAAATAGAGTCAGGTAAAATGGGAAAAAAAGAACATTTTACTTCCAAAGAGCCATTAATTATTATCTAATAATGAATTACCCTGGAGCTTTGAAAAATGACAGGGCACATAGACAGCAAAGGGATTTATGAAGACTGGTGAGTGTTAAGGACTCAGGACAGTTGCTCATCATTCACGATGTGCTTTGCTTACACAGATCAAGGCCTGTATTCACTCTGTGTGACCTTACCTTCTCTTCTTAGAGAATACTTTGTTGGTATTGTCGTTCCTCCGGGCCTTTGCACATATGGTTTACCTCTGCCTGTAATGCTCTTTTCCCAGATAGCTGCACTCTCGTGTTCTGGCTTTTGCCCAAATAGCCCCATGTCACAGAGGTCTTTCCTAACCAGCCTACCTAAAAGGTACTCTAACCTTGTGTTCTTTTTCTTTAAAGAACACAGTACTTCCTTACATATACCATTCTGCCCTCCCTGAGCCCCATGAGCTTGGCACATAGATAGCCTGGCATAGATACGCTTAAATATTTGTGGAATGAACAAATATGCATTGCCATCACCTTATCTTGACAGCTTATTGCTAGTGTGCAACTAAGAAGTTACTGAAATGGAAGGGGGTTAGAATTCCTTTCATTTTTAAACCAAAATACTGGATTTCCTTTTTTTGCGTTCCTCTGTTTTAGGAAAGTGTGACCAATACATTGACTCCCAAGAAGGTTAACTCTGCTCTGATGGGTATTTGTATCTGTCAAAGAGATGTTGTTATTTCCAAATAAGAAGGACTGCTGGACGAGACAGCACAGAGAGCCATGACCCTACCAGGAACTGAAAAGCCAGCAAGTGGTAGCCAGCTCTCAGTTTTCCTACACCCATGTGCAAAACAACACATGAGGAAACTGGCATGTTTTTCTTTCTTTCTTTCTTTTTATTTATTTGGTTGCACCGGGTCTCAGTTGTGGCAGATGGGCTCCTTAGTTGCAGTTCCAGGGCTCCTTAGTTCTGGCTCACCAGCTCCTTAGTTGTGGCACACGAACTCCTAGTTGTGGCATGCATGTGGGATATAGCTCCCTGACCAGGGATCAAACCCGGGCCCCCTGCATTGGGAGAGCAGAGTCCTATCCACTGCGCCACCAGGGAAGTCCCTGGCATGTTTTCTATAATGCATGGAAACCTCACGTCACAAAACCCTAAGTCTCTACTTGTCTGAACCTATAGCAAGTCATTATTTTTCCATTGGTACATTATAGGAAGATGAGAAAGAAAGAGCAAGTTTCATGAATCATACTTTGAGATTGCTTTTTAATAACCCAGAATGTCTACTTTCATGGGAACTTCTACATAGGAAGGATACGGGGGGAAAATTTACTTGTAACTGGTGGTTAAGAGATTATCTTAAGGCTGTGTTTGCAAAACAAGGTTGAAAATTAATTTAGGAGTGATGATTGATCACTCCTTTAGCATGTCCAGGCCACATTCTGCCTCTGGACCTCCATTTGGATGAGATGGACAAGGGGAGTCACAGAACAGGTGGTCTCAAGGTTTAGAGCCTCGAGGCCCATGCAGCCTGGTCCCAGATGACTTCCTATGTAGTATGAAGTTCCTGGAATTCTCAGAGCCTCAGATGGGATCTCCTCTGGCTTATTGAAATGCCCTTGGCACCTTCTTCTGTGATAATTGCCTTAGTTATGGCTTTTCAAGGTGGAAGAGAAATTCTTCACCTTGGTTTAAGAAAATAAGAAGCATTTTGGACAGCTTCAGAGTTCTAATGGAACCTAGGGACAGTGACCCACAAGTGTGCTCTACAAGGTACCAGGAACAGAAGTGCAGGGGTGTGAATAGAAATCGGGTAGCTGTTCTTTCTAGCTGTCTGGGGGCTTCATTGACTTTTGCCCTCACTTCTCTCTGCACAACCCCCATGCCCTCCCTTTTGGCCGACCAGCTTTCTATGCTTCTCAGTTGTGCTTGGTGGAAAATAGCATCTCCGTAGTTCCTGAGCTTACACGCGTAGCACTAGAAAAAATTAATGAATAGATTTTAATCCAGTTCTGAACTCAGGAGAGAGAGAGAGATCTGATTAGACCAACTTGGGTCCAGGTGTTCATCCGAAGTCCACTTAGCCATGGCCAGAGGTTTGATGTCAAGTGGAAGAAGTAGGCACCTAGAATTACACCCCTGTGAGAAGCCTTCAGAGGAAGCCACTGACTGGACAGACATCCCAAAGCTGTCACCAACACTGTAAATCACATCCCAACATATTTAGGTATCTGAATACTCACTATTCAGAAGTATAATGAGAAAAGAGACTGAATTGATTTCATTATTACATCCCAGCAACTAGTAGAATATTGATTTTAATTTAGACTACTAGGCAGATTCTTCTCGGGATCGTAGAAGTTGACTGCACAGAGCGGCAGGATCAAGGCGAGCGTTTCATGTTTCCGTTCGAGGTATAAAGGCCAGAGCAGACATGCACACTAGTTCTGTGTTGCAACACGCATATCGTTACATACAACACTGAGCTCACTTTGGCTGCTTCGGGTCATTACTTCCTCTGCTTCTGTGATTTTATTTTTGACAGTATTACATTTCTTAACTTTCACTTTTCTCCCTTTCAGAAAGTGAAAGTCTCCCTCTCTCTACTACCAACACCTTTTCCTACTCTTCACAGGTAACAGCGTGTTAGTTTCCTGTCTATCCAGCCAGGAAGCTCACATACGTTCATGTGGGTCTATCTGTAACTTATTTTTCTGCACATCATTATATCGTTTTTAGCAATATCGTTAGATTGCTTGCTGACCTTTCCATGTCAACACACACATCTACCTCACTTTTCCCAACAGTTCAATATGAAAAAAATTTAAACGTGCAGAAAGGTTAAAGAAATTTTACCTATTACATAGGTTCCACCGTGAACATTTTACTATATTTGCATTGTCACGTATCTACCCCTCTGTCTCTCAATTCATTTTATTTTTTTGATGCATTTAAAGTAAGTGGTAGACACTGATCCACTTTCCCCGAAATACTTCCTATGCATATCATTAACTAGAGTTCAGTATTTGCTTACATTTTTCCTGTTCGGAGGTAAGTCTTAATAATGAAATTCAAAAATCCTAAGTGTAATCTATGATGAGTTTTGATGAGTTCACTTTTGTAACTCAAATCCCTATCAAGAAATAGAAAATTATCACAACCCCAGAAAGTATGTACTCTTTGGTGTAAGGCTTCTTTCAAGTCAGTATGATGTTCTTGAGATTCGTCCATGTTGTTGAAAAAAGCAGTAGTATGTTTTGTTTTGTTTTTTAAATTGCTGAGGAGTAGTACCTTGTATGAATATACCACAGTTTGTTCTTCCATCTTCCCCTTCATAGGCTCCTGGGCTATTAACAGTTTTTGGCACTTACGAGTGAAACTTCTATGAACATACTTGTATAGATCTTTTGTGGACCTATTTCATTTCTGTTGTGAAAATACCTAGAATTGGAATTTCTGGGTCACAGGGTAGACAGTTTTTAAAAAGATTACAGGCATTGCCTTATATAGATAAACCATAATTTAGCCATTCTCCTGTTGATGGACGTTAAGAGTGTTACCATTTTTTTCTTTTGCAATAGTAAGTTTGTTATAGAAAACCTCTATCTATATATATTTTTGTTTTCTTGAGAAAGTGAATCCACAGGTAAGTCTTGCTAGTGCTGGAATGACTGAGAGTTGAAGCCCACGTTAAATTACAGCCTGCTGGGAAGTTGCTCTAAGGCCTGGCAACTCGAAATGCGCTGCTTGCATCCGCAGTAGCAGCATCCCCTAGGAGCTTCTGAGAAATTCAAACTCTTAAGCCCCACTTCAGACCTGATGAATCAGAATCTGCATTTTAACCAGATTCTCAGGTGATTTCCTATGCACTCTCTAAATGAAATAAAATTAGCGGTAGGGGAGCTTTATTTTAGTTCAAAACAATTAGCTCTGTAGTAACTTCTCCTGGAAGGTGTGGGATTTCAAACGGTTGAAAGCAAAACAATTGACGCATGATCAAATTTTACAATGAATCAAGAAGCATAAAGCGGGCTTCCCTGGTGGCGCAGTGGTTGAGAGGCCGCCTGCCGATGCAGGGGACACGGGTTTGTGCCCCGGTCTGGGAAGATCCCACATGCCGCGGAGGGGCTGGGCCCATGAGCCATGGCTGCTGAGCCTGCGCGTCCGGAGCCTGTGCACTGCAATGGGAGAGGCCACAGCAGTGAGAGGCCCGCGTACCGCAAAAAAAAAAAAAAAAAAAAAAGAAGAAGCATAAAGCTATAAGTTCTCAGGATAAGATACGACCTCCAAGTTGATTTATCTTAGTGGCCTTCTAACCGTGTTCCTCATGAGGCCTGATTCCCAGAGTGTCTTCTGGCCACTCTGAAGACTGAGGACTGAGTTGACAGGGCTCTGGAATTAGTCACTGTACCTCCCTCCCTCACCATGGAGTCATTTTTAACAATTCTACTTATATACTGGGAATTCCAGCAATATCATCTTAGATATGTAACCTTTTAGTTTGAAGAATTAAAAACCTACAGAAGAGATGACAATTTTAATTGATACAATGGAATTTAAAAGTTATATAATAGTTTAATTTATGTAGGTTAATACAAAGACCATCACATACCTTTCATGTACATTAACAAAATGTACATAATACTCTCTTTCTTACTTGCCATACACACACGCTCAGACATACACTTGTTTATGGATATATTTTACTGTGTTTTTGTTGAACTACTTGAAAGTGAATGGCAGATAACATGCCATTTTATCCCTAAATACTTTAGCACATTTCCTAAGAACTCTCATTTTCGTAGAGTCCCATGATATTACTACTACGTCAAAGAAATTTCATATCAGTATTACATATTCAAATTCAAATTTATCTCATTGTTCCAGTAATGTCTTTTGTACCTGTTTTTTTTTTTTAAAGGGAACTTTATTTTTTAAAATTAATTAATTAATTGATTTACATATGGCTGCGTTGGGTCTTTTGCTGCACAGGCTTTCTTTAGTTGCAGCGAGCGGGGGCTACTCTTCATTGCGGTGCGTGGGTTTCTCATTGTGGTGGATTCTCTTGTTGTGGAGCATGGGCTCTAGGCATGTGGGCTTCAGTAGTTGTGGCACGAGGGCTCAGTAGTTGTGGCTTGTGGGATCTTCCCGGACCAGGGCTCAAACCCGTGTCCTCTGCATTGGCAGGTAGATTCTTAACCACTGTGCCACCAGGGAAGCCCTGTACCTGTGTTTTTTTCCCTAGATCCAAATAAGAATCAGAATTATCTTTATTTATTCATTATCTATTGCTCTTTAACTCATTGCCCTAAAACTTAGTGGCTTAGACCAAATTTTATTATCTCACAGTTCCTGTGGGTCAGGAAGTCTGGGCAAGACTTAACTGAATCTTCTGCTTCAGGGTCTCTTTCAGGCCACAATAAAGGTTATTAAGTGAGGCTCTAGTCATGTCTGGGAGGGCTAGTCCCCACTTTTCCTTTTCACCCCCAAGTTCTAAAAAGGCTAATTTTGCATGATTTTTTCCATATGAATTTTAAAACCAAAATCAACTGTGTGGTTCCAGAAACAAGCTTGTTGGTTTTAAGTTTAGGACTATATTTGCATTTATAAAAATAAGGTGGAAAACTGTCATCTGCATGATTCTTTTGCCTGTGGCTGTCCAGTTTTCTCCAACACCATTTATTGAAGAGACTGTCCTTTTCCCATTGTACAGTTGGCCCTTGAACAGCAAGGGTTTTTCAACTGCATGGGTCTATATACATGTAGATCTTTTTCAATAAATATACAGTTGGCTATTTTTTAAAATTATTTATTTTTGACTGTGTTGGGTCTTCATTTCTGTGTGAGAGCTTTCTCTAGTTGTGGCAAGCGGGGGCCACTTTTCATCGCAGTGTGCGGGCCTCTCACTATCGCGGCCTCTCTTTTTGTGGAGCACAGGCTCCAGACGCGCAGGCTCAGTAGTTGTGGCTCACGGGCCTAGTTGCTCCGCGGCATGTGGGATCTTCCCAGACCAGGGCTCGAACCCATGTCCCCTGTACTAGCAGGCAGACTCCCAACCACTGCACCACCAGGGAAGCCCTACAGTTGGCTACTTTTTAATTGGATTTTTTTGTTTGTTTTTTGCTGTTGAGTTGTATGAGTTGTTCATATATTTTGGATATTAACCCCTTAGCCAGATAGATGATTTGCGAATATTTTCTCTCATTCAGTAGGTTGCCTTTTCATTTTGTTGATAGTTTCCTTTGTTACACAGAAGCTTTTTGTTTGATGTAATCCCACTTTATTTGTTGTTGTTGTTGCTTTTGCTTTTGGTGTAGGATCCAAAAAAATCTTCATCTAGACCAAGGACAAGGAGCTTAACACCTATGTTTTCTTGTAGGAGTTTTATGGTTTCAGATTTTAAATTCAATCCTTTAATCCATTTTGAGCTAATGTTTGTGTATGGGATAAGATAGTGGTTCAGTTTGATTCTTTTGCACGTGGCTGTCCAGTTTTTCCCATCACCATTTATTGAAGAGACTGTCCTTTTCCCATTGTACAGTTGGCCCTTGAACAGCAAGGGTTTTTGAACTGCGTGGGTCCATGTATATGTGGAATTGTGTTCGATAAATATGCAGTTGGCTCTCTGTATCCACAGGTTCTGCATCCATGGATTCAACCAGCCAGCAAACTTAACATATGTTCTGTGGTTGGTTGAATCCAAGGATGTGGAATTCATTGATATGGACTGCCAACTATGGGACCTGATCGTCCGTGGATTTTGGTGTCCGTGACAGGTCCTGGAAACAATCCTCCATAGATACCAAGGGAGGGCTGTATATCCTTGGCTCCTTTGTTATAAATTATTTGACCACATGTGTGTGGATTTATTTATGGACTCTCTATTCTGATGAGTCTTTCTTTTCATATGTAAATTAAAAGACCATTTGTCCTTTGCTAAAGCTACCTCATTTTTTTGTTTGGATGGTAATTAGTTCTATTTCACATTTAAAATTGTTTTTTGTCTTCAAAGACTCCAATTATATGGGGTTTTTTTTGGTCTTTAGTTCTCTTCTGTGCCTAACATTTTCTCTCTAATTCATTTTACCCTATTTCATTTATCCTTACCTACCAAGTCATCTCGTCCCCCGCTCTCCATACACACACACACACACACACACACACACACACACACACAAGCATTGGCTTCCAGATCTGCCATCTGTGTTCTTGAGCAACTTCAGACCTCTTCCTTTCTATTTCCCGGTAGCCAGTGCTCTGACACACCAGGTCTCAGTTCGTTTTAAGAATGTGGCCACTCAGGGTGGGGTTCTCTTTCTACAGAAGCAATTTTGTCTGTGTCCCCCCAGTGTTAGTATCCCACTGCACACTCTTCTTTTCCCCATGGTCTGTGTGTGACTCTGCTCTGACATGGGCTCCAACTTGGCACTGATGACTTCAAAATGTTTATTTCCCTAGATACACATAACTTGTAGTTGAAAGCATTATCTGTTTCCTAGTAAAAAACCATGGTTTTCATTTGTGTTCTGTTTGTTGGAATGGTTTTCAGAAGATGGGTGGAAAGATTCTGATTTCTGTAGTTGTCATAATTTCTTTAGGAAACCCAGAAATTAATATTTTATCTTCAATGAAGACTTTTAACTGCTAAAACATACAAAATAAGCTTGAAATTACTTATCTATTTTAGCAGCTCATGTTTGAAGGACCACTGCAGTATCTCAGTGTCTTATGTTTGAATACCTCCAGTGAATATCAATTCCAAAATTCGTTACTTTTTTTTTTTTTTAGTAATAATGTTCTCATTTGTTCTTATTTCTCCCTGTAGCTTTTTCTGACAGTTCCTAAATTCAGACCTTTAGGGTTACATACAGTAGGTGAAAACTGTTTTCCAGCAAATGAATTTTACAGTGTTTGATGATTAAAAATCATGATCACAAGGGTTCTCTTTTTTCAGAATAGGTGATCTTAATTACTTCAACCTTCTTGTTGCTGCTAGGTATAGAAACGCAGTTTAATACATGAGCACGTTATAGGAGTGAGCCTTTGTGCTTATCTCAGTAGTTGTACTTAGACTGTTTTCTCCTGGAAGAGCATTCTACATAACCTGTCTGTCTTAGTTTAGAGATGCCTATTTTCATTACTGAACAAAATTTAAATGCATATTTTATAAAACCAAAGTCTGGTTTTTAGGACTCTCATTGTTCATGTGTATGGTATAATTCCAAGTGAGCCCTGGAAAACCCACCAGTTTATGAGTTTGGAATCTGAATGGATGTACCTCTTTATCTTTAAAAATTCCCATTTTGAGTGTTTTACTAGAAGGTCCCAACTAAGAAAGTACTAGTAGATGTGAGAACAGTGCAGTAATAATGACTTACAATCAAATGAAGGCCAATAAACATGTTAGTTTTTAGTATTTACTGTGGAGATCAATGGAGACTTAGAGAAGAAATTTGTTTTAACTTTATCCAGCTTTCTTTCTTTGGCTTTTTATGGGTTTCTTAGTCACTTTGCTTGTCTGCTGTGTGAGTCCTAATTTGCTGATAAGGGCTGCTATAACCAATTTCAAAGCTGGAGCCAATAAAGTTACCATTACACACAAGGCTGTGTGTTACCATCGGGGCTAAATGTATCCTGTCTTCAGCAAAACCAATGGAGGAAGGACAAAGCCAAGGCATTAAAGGGAAGTATCCTACAGGGCAAGTTATGAGTAGCTCTGCAGCAAGGGGAGACATTTTTTGTTTTTGTTTTTTTAGGAGTTTATTAATTTATTTAGTTTTGCTGTGTTGGGTTTTTGTTTCTGTGCGAGGGCTTTCTCTAGCTGTGGCAAGCGGGGGCTGCTCTTCATCGCGGTGCGCGGGCCTCTCACTATCGCGGCCTCTCTTGTTGCGGAGCATAGGCTCCAGACGCGCAGGCTCAGTAGTTGTGGCTCACGGGCCTAGTTGCTCCGCGGCATATGGGATCCTCCCAGACCAGGGCTCGAACCCGTGTCCCCTGCATCAGCAGGCAGATTCTCAAGCACTGTGCCACCAGGGAAGCCCGGGGAGACGTTTTTGTAATAAATCAATGACTCAGCTTTCTTGCATCATTTTCTGACTTCAAAGTAAAGGCTCTAAAAGCCTAATGAAAAGACAATTTGTAAGAAACAGAAACACTAAAACCTGGCCAAAGCTATTCTTTTAACCTGCTGACCCTAGAGCTACCGAGAAAGTTAAGAGCGCTTATGAGACACGGTCCCCTACTGCTTCCCTGCTAAAAGTTAATTCTCCTTGAAAGGCATCTAGTTTTTTCTGTATTTGCTCAGGAATTTGCGTCCTGAGGTTCTAACATGCTGGTCTCCTCCCCCAACAGGCATATTATTGACTCTATTGCAGTTCCACTGTTCCAAGGCATCACTTTTCCACTGGGTCTACTTTCCTCCCCCAGGGACTGCTAGTGCCATCACTGTGCTACTGCTCTCATGCCTTAACTGTTGGCTTAGACCTTCCTATAAAGACCTTCCCATAATGAATGACTGTTCTGCTGCTACTTGCACAGATTTTGCATATAACTGGCCATGATGTAGGGTGTGAAGATGCTTATCTCATAGTCTCTGCCCTCAGAGTTTAAACTTTAATAGGGAAGATGTGGCATAAACCAACAACTGTCTCCCAGTCACCATTCCTTCATTCCTTGTTTAGGAGTCCTGAGCTTTATCTGGGCTCGTGGATGCCTAATGGCAGGTTGAGGTTGGAGGTTAAGACAGGGGGGATATCGTACGCAGACACCATGGAGCTGCCATATGGCCCTGGACTGCTTACACTGCTGTATGAGAGAGAATTGAACTCTCTTGATTAAGCTGCTGTTATATTTCATAGCAGCCACGCTGGCATCCTAAGCATGGAAATAAGAATTTGAGCAAAGGTTTCTCCCAAATATGAGAGGTAGCAGGGAGCTGGGGACAGTTTTGGAGCTCGGCAGGTAACTTGGTTGAGTAAAGTGGGCTGGTATAAGACAAAAGGAAGGTGTGGGGACCAGGTGAATTGTAGAGCTGTGACCTGCCTGAAGTCATTAACATTTAGACCATATTCTAGCCCCAAAATGGCCTGCAATCACGACTCGGCCCAGCCAGTTTGTCAACTCTCATAAACTAAGAGCTGCTTTAATATATTTTGTTGTTGTTAGCAGCATGAAACCCTTTTTGAAAATCTCTTTTCTGACTAATTGGGCTCTGCTGTAAAACACAGTTTTAAAATGACTTATCTAGTCTAAGCCCCTTATTTAACAGATGGGGAAACTTAGGCTGAGAGAGATTTACTGTGAAACCAGAAGTATGTCATTTCACCTCCCTGGGCCTTGCTTTCCTCATATTTAAAACAAGCTTGAACTGGGCTTCCCTGGTGGCGCAGTGGTTGAGAGTCCACCTGCCAGTTCAGGGGACACAGGTTCGTGCCCCGGTCCGGGAGGATCCCACATGCCGCAGAGCGGCTGGGCCTGTGAGCCATGGCCGCTGAGCCTGCGCGTCCGGAGCCTGCGCTCCGCAACGGGAGAGGCCATAACAGTGAGAGGCCGCGTACCGCAAAAAAAAAAAAAAAAACAAGCTTGAACTAATTAATCTCTGAAGTCTCTTGTGGTAAGGAATGAAGGAAGCACGGACCACAGGAAACGAATATCTATTAATCAATTACTATGTGCTAGTGTGAAAAAACAGAGGCTTAGCGTTGTGTTTGTATCAAGTAGGACAGACACATTTAATTTCTGATATTCTAGCAATTACAAGGTAAGATATTTTAAAAGAAGATTGAATTTGTAATGTGCCTGAATTCACTTTTCCTAGCAATAGAAAATGGCAGGTAATTTTACGTACCCTCATTTTATTTAATTAGCTCAACTCTGCTGTGAAGTAGCCAGAGTAGTCATTCCTATTAACAGCGAAAGAAACTGATGGTAACTGCTTTGCACACAGTAACAACGAGCAAATGACAGAGCCAAGACTGAAATCCAGGTCTACTGCTTTTTATGACAACTCTTCTTAAATTAAAAGACATGAAAATGTGTATGAATTCACCTGACACCTTATAAATATTTATAGATGTGCCCAAAATTATTGCAGAGTGTTTTGTTTTCATTATTAATAGCATATGCACATAGTACCTGTCTGTACCCAAAGGCGAAGGGTATTTGTTTATCTTAGTCTTAAGGATCTATTTTTAATTTTATTTTATTTATTTTATTTTTTTTAACATCTTTATTGGAGTATAATTGCTTTAGAGTGGTGTGTTAGTTTCTGCTTTATAACAAAGTGAATCAGCTATATATATACAGCTATACATATACATATATCCCCATATCTCTTCTCTCTTGCATCTCCCTCCCTCCCACCCTCCCTATCCCACCCCTCTAGGTGGTCACAAAGCACCGAGCTGATCTCCCTGTGCTATGCGACTGCTTCCCACTAGTTATCTATTTTATATTTGGTAGTCTATGTATGTCCATGCCACTCTCTCACTTTGTCCCAGCTTACACTTCACCCTCCCTGTATCCTCAAGTCCATTCTCTAGTAAGTCTGCATCTTTATTCCCGTCTTGCCCCTAGGTTCTTCATGACCATTTTCTTCTTCTTTTTTTTTTTAGATTCCATATACATGTGTTAGCATATGGTATTTGTTTTTCTCTTTCTGGCTTACTTCACTCTGTATGACAGTCTCTAGGTCCATCCACCTCACTAGAGATAACTCAGTTTCGTTCCTTTTTATGGCTGAGTAATATTCCATTGTATATATGTGCCACATCTTCTTTATCCATGCATCTGTTGATGGACACTTAGGTTGCTTCCATGTCCTGGCTATTGTAAATAGAGCTGCAATGAACATTGTGGTACATGACTCTTTTTGAATTATGGTTTTCTCAGGGTATATGCCCAGTAGTGGGATTGCTGGGGCATATGGTAGTTCTATTTTTAGTTTTTTGTGGAACCTCCATACTGTTCTCCATAGTGGCTGTATCAATTTACATTCCCACTGACAGTGCAAAGGGTTCCCTTTACTCCACACTCTCTCCAGCATTTATTGTTTATAGATTTTTTTGATGATGGCCATTCCGACCGGTGTGAGATGATATCTCATTGTAGTTTTGATTTGCATTTCTCTAATGATTAATGATGTTAGAATTCTTTCATGTGTCTGTTGGCAATCTGTATATCTTCTTTGGAGAAATGTCTGTTTCGGTCTTCTGCCCATTTTTGGATTGAGTTGTTTGTTTTTTTGATATTGAGCTGCATGAGCTGCTTGTAAATTTTGGAGATTAATCCTTTGTCAGTTGTTTCATTTGCAACTATTTTCTCCCATTCTGAGGGTTGTCTTTTGGTCTTGTTTATGGTTTCCTTTGCTGTACAAAAGCTTTGAAGTTTCATTAGGTCCCATATGTTTATTTTTGTTTTTATTTCCATTTCTCTAGGAGGTTGGTCAAAAAGAATCTTGCTGTGATTGATGTCATACAGTGTTCTGCCTATGTTTTCCTCTAAGAGTTTCATGGTGTCTGGCCTTACATTTAGGAATTTAATACATTTTGAGTTTATTTTTGTCTATGGTGTTAGGGAGTGTTCTAATTTCATTCTTTTACATGTAGCTGTCCAGCTGAAGAGGCTGTCTTTTCTCCACTGTATATTCCTGCCTCTTTTATCAAAGATAAGGTGACCATATGTGCATGGGTTTATCTCTGGGCTTTCTATCCTGTTCCATTGATCTATATTTCTGTTTTTGTGCCAGTACCATACTGTCTTGGTTACTGTAGGTTTGTAGTATAGTCTGAAGTCAGGGAGCCTGATTCCTCCAGCTCTGTTTTTCTTTCTCAACCTTGCTTTGGCTATTCGGGGTCTTTTGTGTTTCCATACAAATTGTGAAATTTTTTGTTCTAGTTCTGTGAAAAATGCCCTTGGTAGTTTGATAGGGATTGCATTGAATCTGTAGATTGCTTTGGGTAGTAGAGTCATTTTCACAATGTTGATTCTTCCAATCGAAGAACATGGTATATCTCTCCATCTATTTGTATCATCTTTAATTTCTTTCATCAGTGTCTTATAATTTTCTGCATACAGGTCTTTTGTCTCCTTAGGTAGGTTTATTCCTTGATATTATATTCTTTTTGTTGCAGTGGTAAGGGGAGTGTTTTCTTAGTTTCACTTTTAGATTTTTCATCATAAGTGTATAGGAATGCAAGAGATTTCTGTGCATTAATTTTGTTTCCTGCTACTTTACCAAATTCATTGATTAGCTCTAGTAGTTTTCTGGTGGCATCTTTAGGATTCTCTATATATAGTATCATGTCATCTGCAAACAGTGACAGCCTTACTTCTTCTTTTCCAATTTGGATTCCTTTTATTTCTTTTTCTTCTCTGATTGCTGTCGCTAAAACTTCCAAAACTATGTTGAATAATAGTGGTGAGAGTGGGCAACATTGTCTTTTTCCTGATCTTAGTGGAAATGGTTTTAGTTTTTCACCATTGAGGATGATGTTGGCTTTGGGTTTGTCATATACGGCCTTTATTATTATGTTGAGGAAAGTTCCCTCTATGCCTACTTTCTGGAGGGTTTTTATCATAAATGGGTGTTGAATTTTGTCAAAAGTTTTCTCTGCATCTATTGAGATGATCATATGGTTTTTCTCCTTCAACGTGTTAATATGGTGTATCTCATTGATTGATTTGCGTATATGGAAGAATCCTTGCATTCTTGGGATAAACCCCACTTGATCAAAGTGTATGATCCTTTTAATGTGTTGTTGGATTCTGTTTGCTTGTATTTTGTTGAGGATTTCTGCATTTAGGTTCATCAGTGATATTGGCCTGTAGTTTACTTTCTTTGTGACATCTTTTTCTGGTTTTGGCATCAGAGTGATGGTGGCCTCATAGAATGAGTTTGGGAGTGTTCCTCCCTCTGCTATATTTTGGAAGAGTTTGAGAAGGGTAGGTATTAGCTCTACTCTAAATGTTTGATAGAATTTGCCTGTGAAGCCATCTGGTCCTGGGCTTTTGTTTGTTGGAAGATTTTTAATCAGAGTTTCAATTTCAGTTGTTGTGACTGGTCTGTTCCTATATTCTGTTTCTTCCTGGTTCAGTCTCAGAAGGTTGTGCATTTCTAATAATTTGTCTATTTCTTCCAGGTGGTCCATTTTATTGGTATATAGTTGCTTGTAGTAATCGCTCATGATCCTTTGTATTTCTGCAGTGTCAGTTGTTACTTCTCCTTTTCATTTCTAATTCTATTGATTTGGGTCTTCTCCCTTTTTTCCTTGGTAAGTCTGGCTAATGGTTTATCAATTTTATCTTCTGAAAGAACCAGCCTTAAGTTTTATTGATCTTTGCTATCATTTCCTTCATTTCTTTTTCATTTTTTTCTGATCTGATCTTTATGATTTCTTTCCTTCTGCTAACTTTGGGGTTTTTTTGTTCTTCTTTCTCTAATTGCTTTAGGTGAAAGGTTAGGTTGTTTATTTGAGATGTTTCTTGTTTCTTCACGTAGGATTGTATTGCTGTAAACTTCCCTCTTAGAACTGCTTTTGCTGCATCCCATAGGTTTTGGGTTGTTGTGTTTTCATTGTCATTTGTTTCTAGGTATTTTTTGATTTCCTCTTTGATTTCTTCAGGGATCTCTTGGTTATTGAGTAGTGTGTTGTTTAGCCTCCATGTGTTTGTATTTCTTACAGATCTTTTCCTGTAATTGATATCTAGTCTCATAACGTTGTGGTCAGAAAAGATACTTGATACAATTTCAGTTTTCTTAAATTTACCAAGGCTTGATTTGTGACCCAAGATATGATCTATCCTGGAGAATGTTCCATGAGCACTTGAGAAGAATGTGTACTCTGTTGTTTTTGGATGGAATGTCCTATAAATATCAACTAAGTCCATCTTGTTTAATGTATCATTTAAAGCTTGTGTTTCCTTATTTATTTTCATTTTGGATAATCTGTCCATTGGTGAAAGTGGGGTGTTAAAGTCCCCTACTATGATTGTGTTACTGTCAATTTCCCCTTTTATGGCTCTTAGCATTTGCCTTATGTATTGAGGTGCTCCTACGTTGGGTGCATAAATATTTACAATTGTTATATCTTCTTGGATTGATCCCTTGATCATTATGTAGTGTCTTTCTTTGTTTCTTCTAATAGTCTTTGTTTTAAAGTCTATTTTGTCTGATATGAGAATTGCTACTCCAGCTTTCTTTTGATTTTCATTTGCATGGAATATCTTTTTCCATCCCCTCACTTTCTGTTTGTGTGTGTCCCTAGGTCTGAAGTGGGTCTCTTGTAGACAGCATATATACAGGTCTTGTTTTTGTATCCATTCAGCCAATCTATGTCTTTTGGTTGGAGTATTTAATCCATTTACATTTAAGGTAATTATCGATATGTGTGTTCCTATTACCATTTTCTTAACTGTTTTGGGTTTATTATTTTAGGTCTTTTTCTTCTCTTGTGTTTCTTGCCTAGAGAAGTTCCTTTAGTATTTGTTGTAAAGCTGGTTTGGTGGTGCTGAATTCTCTTAGCTTTTGCTTGTCTGTAAAGATTTTAATTTCTCCGTCAAATCTGAACGAGATCCTTGGTGGGTAGAGTAATATTGGTTGTAGGTTTTTCTCCTTTATCACTTTAAATATGTCCTGCCACTCCCTTATGGCTTGTAGAGTTTCTGCTGAAAGATCAGCTGTTAACCTTATGGGGATTCCCTTATGTGTTATTTGTTGTTTTTCCCTTGCTGCTTTTAATATTTGTTCTTTGTATTTAATTTTTGGTAGTTTGATTAATATGTGTCTTGGCATGTTTCTCCTTGGATTTATCCTGTATGGGACTCCCTGTGCTTCCTGGATGTGATTAACTATCTCCTTTCCCATATTAGGGAAGTTTTCAACTATAATCTCTTCAAATATTTTGTCAGTCCCTTTCTTTTTCTCTTCTTCTGGGACCCCTATAATTCGAATGTTGTTGCGTTTAATGTTTCCCCATAGGTCTCTGAGACTGTCCTCAATTCTTTTCATTCTTTTTTCTTTATTATAACTGCTCTGCAGTAGTTATTTCCACTATTTCATCTTCCAGGTCACTTATCCATTCTTCTGCCTCAGTTATTCTGCTGTTGAACCCTTATAGAGAATTTTAATTTCATTTATTGTGTTGTTCATCACTGTTTGTTTGCTCTTTAGTTCTTCTAGGTCCTTGTTAAACGTTTATTGTATTTTCTGCATTCTACTTCCAGGATTTTGGATCATCTTTACTATCATTATTCTGAATTCTTTTTCAGGTAGACTGCCTATTTCCTCTTCATTTGTTAGGTCTGGTGGGTTTTTATCTTGCTCCTTCATCTGCTGTGTGTTTCTCTGTCTTCTCATTTTGCTTAACTTACTGTGTTTGGGGGTCTTCTTTTTGCAGGCTGCAGGTTCATAGTTCCCATTGTTTTTGGTGTCTGTCCCCAGTGGGTAAGGTTGGTTCAGTGGCTTGTGTAGGCTTCCTGGTGGAGGGGACTAGTGCCTGTGTTCTGGTGGATGAGGCCTGATCTTGTCTTTCTGGTGGGCACGTCCACGCCTGGTGATGTGTTTTGGGGTGTCTGTAGCCTTATTATGATTTTAGGCAGCCTCTGTGCTAATGGATGGTCTTGTGTTCCTGTCTTGCTAGTTGTTTGGCATAGGGTGTCTAGCACTGTAGCTTGCTGGTCGTTGAGTGGAGCTGGGTCTTGGTGTTGAGATGGAGATCTCTGGGAGATTTTCACCATTTGATATTACGTGGAGCTGGGAGGTCTCTTGTGGACCAGTGTCCTGAACTTGGCTGTCCCACCCCAGTGGCACAGCCCTGATGCCTGGCTGGGGCACCAAAATCCTGTCTCCATACAGCTCAGGATAAAAGGGCAAAAAACAAAAAAAAAGGAAGAAAGAAGATAAAATAAAGTAAAATAAAGTTATTAAAATGAAAAATAAAAAATAATTATTAAGAAAAAATTTAAGTAATAAACAAAAAAACCCAGACAGACAGAACCCTAGGACAAATGGTAAAAGCAAAGCTATATCAACAACATCACACACAGAAGCATACACATTCACAAAAAGAGAAAAACGGAAAAAAATATATATATCGTTGTTCTCAAAGTCCACCTCCTCAGTTTGGAATGATTTGTTGTCTATTCATGTATTCCACAGATGCAGGGTACATCAAGTTGATTGTGGAGATTTAATCCGCTGCTCCTGAGGCTGCTGGGAGAGATTTCCCTTTCTCTTCTTTGTTCCCACAGCTCCCGGGGTTCAGCTTTGGATTTGGCTCCGCCTCTGCGTGTAGGTCGCCCGAGGACGTCTGTTCTTCGCTCAGACAGGACGGGGTTAAAGGAGCCGCTGATTCGGGGGCTCTGGCTCACTCAGGCTTGGGGGAGGGAGGGATACGGATGTGGGGTGAGCCTGCGGCAGCAGAGGCCGGCGTGATGTTGCAGCAGCCTGAGACACGTGGTGTGTTCTCCTGGGGAAGTTGACCCTGGATCCCGGGAACCTGGCAGTGGTGGGCTGCACAGGTTCCCTGGAAGGCAGGTGTGGATAGTGACCTGTGCTCACAGACAGGCTTCTTGGTGGCGGCAACAGCAGCCGTAGCATCTCATGCCCGTCTCTGGGGTCCGTGCTGATATCCGCGGCTCGCATCCTTCTCTGGAGCTCCTTTAAGTGGCGCTCTTAATCTCTTCTCCTCCCGTACCAGGGCACAAAGAGGCAAGAAAAAGTCTCTTGCCTCTTCGGCAGCTCCAGACTTTTTCCCGGACTCCCTCCCGGCTAGCCGTGGCACACTAACCCCTTCAGGCTGTGTTCACGCCACCAACCCCAGTCCTGTGCCTGCGCTCCGACCGAAGCCCGAGCCTCAGCTCCCAGCCCCACCCGCCCCGGCGGGTGAGCAGACAAGCCTCTCACGCTGGTGAGTGCCCGTCGGCACCGATCCTCTGTGCGGGAATCTGTCCGCTTTGCCCTTCGCACCGCTGTTGCTGTGCTCTCCTCCGCGGCTCTGAAGCTTCCCCCCTCTGCCACCCGCAGCCCGCGAAGGGGCTTCCTAGTGTGTGGAAACGTTTCCTCCTTCACAGCTCCCTCCCACTGGTGCAGGTCCCGTCCCTATCCTTTTGTCTCTGTTTATTCTTTTTTCTTTTGCCCTACCCAGGTACGTGGGGAGTTTCTTGCCTTTTGGGAGGTCTGAGGTCTTCTGCCAGCGTTCAGTAGGTGTTCTGTAGGAGTTGTTCCACATGTAGATGTATTTCTGATGTATTTGTGGGGAGGAAGGTGATCTCCGTGTCTTAGTCTTCGGATATCTTGAAACTCCTCCAAGCCGAAGGGTATTAGAAGGTGATACGGTTGTTCTGCCTGAGCGTGAGGTACTTGGCTTCTGAAAGTAGCTTCAAGAGGCACTTGTTAGATGTTATGTTGTGCAAACAATTAGTTAATTAGAGAAAATAATTTTTAAGGAGAGTTTGGTAGAAGGTAGTTAAATCCTGTACTTTGTGCAGGATTCAGACTTGTACTATCCACTCTTTTCTGTTGTCTTCATAACTCTTATATATTGGGGATGACCAGAAAAATTGATCTGTGGCCATTTCATATGTCTCCTTTTAAAAAGAAAGGCCATTAAATCTTAAACTATATTAAGCATTAAATTTTTATGGTCAAATTGAGGTTCTGCACAAATACAGTTAATTAAATTTGTAGATGATCTACTGTCTGCATTTATAGGGTAGCGCTTGATTGAAAATGAGCTATAAAACACATGTTGAGCGAGTACTACGCAGCCTCCACCTGCCAGGTGGCCATTTCTGGAACAAATGGTCTTCGTGTCCTGTTTCATTGCATAAGTGTGTGTTGGTGACTGAATGAGTCCAGTGTGAAATTTGCTGGCTCTTTTTCCTCTGTGTGACCTCTGATTGTCGCCACCCTCCAACAGGGTTCTGTCCTCTCCTCTCATCTCCTCTTTCCAAACTCATCCCTTACGTTATTGCCCATCTGATGTCAAATGGACAGTTCAATCAACATGTTTGAAACAAAACTTTTGATCTTTAGCACTACACAGTTCTTCTTTTCCAGTCTTCCACATCTCAGTAAGTGGTGGGACAACCCACCGTCATGCTCCAGCCAAAAATCTGGGAGTCACCCTTAATTCTTTCTTCACTTACCTCCAGTTGAATCCATCAACGAGTTGTATTCCCATCACCCTCAATGGTGTTTCTTCCACTGAGGCTCTTCTCCCTATTACACTCATTCAGGGGGCTCCCCAAGCACAGACGTCATCTTCACGCATGAAAAAGGTATTCCCTTGGTGTGGACGCATTGTCAAAAGGCTCCTATTTCCAACTTGAATCAACTGCTCTCCAAGCTGGGTCACAGCTGTATTTTGACCCCACTGTGTCCCCTGGGTTTGGCATATTTGTAGTAGAGTCTGGGCAGCAGCACACTGCCGCCTGCTGGTCCAAGCCACCACTCCCTCTCACCTGGTCTCCTTCCGTCCCCTCCCAATTCCCCAGGCTTCTCCGTGTCCACTCTTGTTCCTCTACAACCTTTTGAACACATCATGGTGAAATCGATCTTTAAAAAATATATATCAGGTCATTTGGCTTTTCTGATTAAACTCTGTCTTTGCTTCCCTATTGTGTGCAGCATAAAACCCAGAATGGTTAAAGGCCCTCCATGACCTGGCCCCTGACAGCCGCTCTTTCCACCCTCACTCTTATTGGACACAGTGGTGTCCTTCCTAATCTTGAACATGTCAGGCTGTTCCTGCCTGGGGGCCTATATATATATATATATATATATATATTTATTTATTTATTTATTTATTTATTTATTTTTAGTGTAATACATTTGCTAGAGTTATTTTTTTAAATTTTATTGAAGTATAGTTGATTTATAATGTGTTAATTTCAGCGAAGTGATTCAGTTATACATATATGTACATATTCTTTTTCATATTCTTTTCCATTATGGTTTATCACAGGATATTGAATATAGTTGCTTGTGCTATACAGTAGGACCTTGCTGTTTATCCATTCTACATATAATAGTTTGTAACTGCTAATCCCAACCTCCCAACTTTTGTACATCTTTAGTTGATTGATGCCTTCTCCTCATCCTAGTCTCAGTTTAAATCTCACCTCCTTACGGGGGTCTTTCATGCCCCAGTTGTCTAAATTTGGTACACCAAATGCCCCACCCCCATCTCTCTCCTTGTTACACCATCACCCAGTTTTATTTTTCTCCATAGCCTTTAACACCATCTGAAATTAGTTTGCTTATTGTCTGCTTCTCCCACATTATAAACTCCTTGAGGGTGAAGAAGTTGTCTGAATTCTTCATTGTTATACCCTCAATACCTGAACGGGTGCTTGACACACAGTTGGCACTCAATAAATACTGACTGAATGACAGTGGGGTGGAGTCAGAATGCTCAGTTAAGGACCAGCAGAGAGGATAATGGTACGCAGCATGCATATTTGGGAAAGCTGTTTAAAAATACATATTCATAAAGCAAACTTGAAAATAAGCCCATCTCCTCACTCCTGCTTCATCCTTTACCTGTGGTCTTCCATTTGTTTTAGTGGAGAAAGTTGAGTGGGGCTTGTTTGTATGTGTGCTGAGTCATTCGTTTTCAGGGGACTCTGACTGTTAATAATTCTCCTCCTAAGCAGAGAGTAAGACCTTGGTACTGGGAGAACTTTCTGCATAAGGACTCCTCCTGGCTCCAGGGTTGGGCTTCTCGCTGTCATTTGCTTTCCCAGCACAGTAGAACCAAAGCAGCATTGTTTAACCTTTTGGACGGTGTGTATGAAATTTACATTAGCGGGGTTTTGCTGTTGGGTTACAAACCATTTTTCCCATGAATGTCAATGTGGCCGTTTGCTCTGAGAAATTATCTTCTGTCTTTTGAGAGGAGCTGAGGAATCCATTAAAATGCACAGAGGAGAGGAGAGACAGCCCTGCTTCCTCTGGGATTGCTGGGGAGAAAGAGTGGGGAGCAAGGTGACCTTTGCACCCAGGAAGAGTGCCATGGAAATAGTTCTTTTCCCACCCCCAGGGTGATTTTGAATAAATATTTTGGTTTATTTATTTAAAAGTATATGAGTGCCTATCACAGAACGTTGCAAAGAGTAGGCGCTTAATAAATATCTGCCCTAATCAGCTGTTTGATATTTAAGAATATTTATTAAACAGAAAACTCATTCAGTAATTAAGAAGACATATGAGCATGCCATAAGGACTTTTTAGAAATTTCTCTTGGAATAGACACCAATGACCAGAAATGCGACTTTAAAAAAAATTAATAGACTTTATCTCTTAGAGCAGTTTTACGTTTACAGCAAACTGAGCTGAAAGCACAGAGTTCCCATCCGCCCTCTTCCCCCACCTCTCCTCAGTTTTCTCTGTGAGTACATGTTGCATTAGTGGGTTCATTTATTTTACAATTGAAGAACCTATATATATATATATATATATATTTTTTTTTTTTTTTTTTTTTTTGCGGTACGCGGGCCTCTCACTGTTGTGGCCTCTCCCGTTGCGGAGCACAGGCTCCGGACGCGCAGGCTCAGCGGCCGTGGCTCACAGCCCCAGTCGCTCCGCGGCATGTGGGATCTTCCCGGACCGGGGCACGAACCCGTGTCCCCTGCATCGGCAGGCGGACTCTCAACTACTGCGCCACCAGGGAAGCCCGAAGAACCAATATTGATACACTATTATTAACTAAAGTCCATAGTTCCTATTAGGGTTCACTCTTGGTGGTATGTGTTCTGTGGGTTTTGACAAATATGTAATGACACGTATCCACCTTTACAGAATCATTCAGAATAGTTTCACTGCCCTAAAAGTCCTCTGTGCCTCAGCTCTTCATCCCTCCCCATCTCTCCTACTGAACCTCTGGCAACCGCTGATTTTGGGTTTTTTTGCCTTTAAAAAAATTATGGTAAAATACCCATAACATAGAACTTATGTTAATCATTTTTAAGTGTACAGTTTAGTTGCATTAACTACATTCAACCACTAATCTTTTTACTATCTCTTTACTTTTGCACTTTCCAGAATGTCTTGTAGTCGGAATCCTATAATATGTTGCCTTTTCAGACTGGCTTCTTTCGCTAACCAACGTGCGTTTAAAGAGGCCATGGTTTTAGTAACTTTATCTGAGGTAGTATACACGCTGAAGACTTTAATCATCAGAATTTCATTCCTGGACACAGTTCCAAGGGGCATGCAGACTGGAGTGAGGCTGGCATTGGGAGGGGATTCTCAAGAAACCTGGAAACTTAGATTTCAGTATCAGTCATTTAGCTAAATGACTTAGAGCAGGAATAGAGTAGCTAGCTATTATTTACATGCACAGATTCCTGGTAACTAGTGATTCTGTCCTTTTAAAGTTCATACCATTATTGTTTCTGTTTATTTAGATGTTAAACTGTGTGTCATCTTTTGTATTTTAAAATGTGTCTCTCTCTTTGCAAGAAGGATTCAAGGTGGCTTTGCTTTTTCTAATGAAATAGAGAAAGAAAACTCAAATGATAAAAGTCTTAGCATCAAAATCATGCCATAGTAGTTAACCTTTTTGGTGAGGGACAATTTTTATTAATGTCAGTAACATCACGGGTTCCCCACAGACTTAAAATAAAACGAGAAACTGAAATGTTCCTTCATCATACCATAATAGGTACAGGGAGTATGCGGTAGGATAAAAGGAGAAATAGGACGAGTTGGAGAAAACGCTGAAGGTGACTTGGAGTTGCCAGTACCCACCTAGTGGTGGTAATGAAGCAGGTACACAGGTGGTACACAAACAGGACAAGTGAAAATAGCCACACCTCCTGTGTGCCTGGTGCTGTGGTGGATGCTGGAAGTACAGTGATGAACAGAATACAGCCTCTGCCCTAATGAGCTGACATTCCGGTGGGGAGTTCTATAGTAAATAAGAAAATGAAACCGGGTTTAAATTTGGGAGGGCCAGGGGAGAAATGCTATGAAGAGAATCATAGTGAACGTTCAAGAGTGGTCCTGTGGGTGTCTACCTGAGATAAAGTGGTCAGGGCAGGCCTCTCAGGGGTGGTGACATTTGAGTAGAGAGTTCTTAGTAATGAGGGTACCAGCTACGTGTAGATTTGGCGGGAGGTTATTCCAGGCAGAGGAGACGTCAGGTACAAATGTCTTAGGGCTGGAATTAGGTTGGCATATTGTAGGAACACAAGAAGACGAGCCTGGTTAGAGTAAACTACTGAAAGGGATAAAAATTGAGTTTGGACTGACAAAGGATTAATCTCCAAAATTTACAAGCAGCTCATACAGCTCAATATCAAAAAAACAAACAACCCAATCCAAGAATGGGCAGAAGACCTAAACAGACATTTCTCCAAAGAAGATATACAGATTGGCAACAAACACATGAAAGAATGCTCAACCTCATTAATTATTAGAGAAATGCAAATCAAAACTACAATGAGATATCATCTCACACCGGTCGGAATGGCCATCATCAAAAAATCTACAAACAGTAAATGCTGGAGAGGGTGTGGAGAAAAGGGAACCCTCTTGCACTGTCGGTGGGAATGTAAATTGATACAGCCCCTATGGAGAACAGTATGGAGATTCTGCAATAAACTAAAAATAGAACTACCATATGCCCCAGCAATCCCACTACTGGGCATATACCCTGAGAAAACCATAATTCAAAGAGTCATGTACCACAATGTTCACTGAAGCTCTATTTACAATAGCCAGGACATGGAAGCAACCTAAGTGTCCATCAACAGATGAATGGATAAAGAAGATGTGGCACATATATACAATGGAATATTACTCAGCCATAAAAAGAAACGAAATTGAGTTATTTCTAGTGAGGTGGATGGACCTAGAGACTGTCATACAGAGTGAAGTAAGTCAGAAAGAGAAAAACAAATACCGTATGCTAACACATATATATGGAATCTAAAAAAAAAAAAAAAAAAAAGAAAATGGTCATGAAGAACCTAGGGGCAAGATGGGAATAAAGATGCAGACCTACTAGAGAATGGACTTAAGGATACGGGGAGGGGGAAGGGTAAGCTGGGACAAAGTGAAAGAGTGACATGGACATATATAGGCTACCAAATGTAAAATAGATAGCTAGTGGGAAGCAGCCGCATAGCACAGGGAGATCAGCTTGGTGCTTTGTGGCCACCTAGAGGGGTGGGATAGGGAGGGTGGGAGGGAGGGAGACACAACAGGGAGGAAGTATGGGGATATATGTATATGTATAACTGATTCACTTTTTTATAAAGCAGAAACTAACACACCATTGTAAAGCAATTATATTCTAATAAAGATGTTAAAAAAAAAAGAGAAAGGGGAAAAATCACTAGCTAGCAAGCATAATATCAGGGCCAGTGACTTAAGTTAAATGAAGGTGGTTGTGTCCTGTGTTGAACAGTGTCTCCCCTCAAATTCATGTCCGCTCAGAATTTCAGAATGGGAACTCATTTGGAAATAAGGTTTTTGCAGATATAATTATTTAGTCAAAGATGGACCATACTGGATTAGGGTGAGCCGTAGATCCGATAACTGGTATCTTTATGAGAAGAGGAAAGGACACACAGATGCACAGGGAGGAAGGTCAAAAAAAAAAAAATTGTGTTTGGAGGGGCAGACAGGAACCAGATCATGGAAAGGCTGGTAGGCCAAGCAGGGAGAGCAGCTTCGATTTTATTCTAACGTGTTAGGAAGCCATCTGGAGGGTTTGTGCAGGGTAATGATATGATCAGACTTATATTTTTAGAAAGATGATTCTGGCATCTGTACTAGAAATTGACTGGAGGGAAGGAGGCAAGAATAGAATAAGGAGACTGTGTTTCCGTTTTGTTTTGTTTTAATTTTTATTGGGCTATAGTTGATCCACATGCTGTGTTAGTCTCAGGTGTACAGCAAAACGAATCAGCCACACACATACATATATTCACTCTTTTTTTCAGATTCTCCTCCCATACAGGCCATTACAGAGCATTGAGTAGAGTTCCCTGTGCTGTACAGTAGGTTCTTATTAGTTATCTGTTTTATATATAGTAGCATGTATATGTCAATCCCAGTCTCCCAGTTTATCCCTCCCCCCCTTATCCCCTGGTAACCATAAGTTTGTTTTCTACATCTGTGACTCTATTTCTGTTTTGTAGATAAGTTCATTCGTACCCTTTTTTTAGATGCCACATATAAGTGATATCATATGATATTTGTCTTTCTCTCTCTGATTTACTTCACTCAGTATGACAATCTTTAGGTCCATCCATGTTGCTGCAAATGGCATTATTTTGTTCTTTTTATGGCTGAGTAATATTCCATTGTATATATGTACCATATCTTCTTTATCCATTCCTCTGTTGATGGACATTTAGGTTGCTTCCATGTCCTGGCTATTGGAAATAGTGCTTTAATGAACATTGGGTGCATGTATCTTTTTGAATTACGTTTTTCTCCAAGTATATGCCTAGGAGTGGGATTGCTGGGTCATATGGTAGTTCTATTTTTAGTTTTTTGTGGAACCTACATACAGTTCTCCATAGTGGCTGTACCAATTTACATTCCCATAAACAGTGTAGGAGGGTTCCCTTTTCTCCACACCCTCTTCAGCATTTGTAGCTTTTTTGATGATGGCCATTCTGACTGGTGTGAGGTGATACCTCATTGTAGTTTTGATTTGCGTTTCTCTAATAATTAGTGATGTTGAGCATCTTTTCATGTGCTTTTTGGCCATCTGTATGTCTTCTTTGGAGAAATGTCTATTTAGATCTTCTGCTCATTTTTTGATTGGGTTGTTTGTTTTTTTATTGATATTGAGCTTCATGAGCTGTTTGTATATTTTGGAGATTAATCCCGTGTTGGTTGCTTCATTTGCAAATATTTTCTCCCATTCTGAGGGTTGTCTTTTTGTTTTGTTTATGGTTTCCTTTGCTGTGCAAAAGCTTTTAAGTTTCATTAGGTCCCATCTGTTTATTTTTGTTTTTATTTCCATTACTCTAGGAGGTGGATCAAAAAAGATCTTGCTGTGATTTATGTCAAAGAGTGTTCTCCCTATGTTTTTCTCTAAGAATTTTATAGTGTGTGGCCTTACATTTAGGTCTTTAATCTGTTTTGAGTTTATTTTTGTGTATGGTGTTAGGGAATGTTCAAATTTCATTCTTTTACATGTAGCTGTCCAGTTTTCCCAACACCATTTATTGAAGAGGCTGTCTTTTCTTCATTGTATATTCTTGCCTCCTTTGTCATAGGTTAGTTGACCATAGGTGCATAGGTTTATCTCTGGACTTTCTATCCTGTTCCATTGATCTATATTTCTGTTTTTGTGCCTGTACTATACTGTTATGATTACTGTAGCTTTGTAGTATACTCTGAAGTCAGGGAGCCTGATTCCTCCGCTCCATTTTTTTTTTTTTTTTCTCAAGATTGCTTTGGCTATTTGGGGTCTTTTCTGTTCCAGACAAAGTGTAAATTTTTTTGTTCTAGGTCTGTGAGAAATGCCATTTGTAATTCAATAGGGTTTGCATTTAATCAGTAGATTGCTTTGTGTAGCATAGTCATTTTCACAATATTGATTCTTCTAATCCAAGAACATGGTATATCTCTCCATCTGTTTGTGTCATCTTTTATTTCTTTCATCAGTATCTCATAGTTTTCTGAGTACAGGTCTTTTGCCTCCTTAGGTAGGTTTATTCCTAGATATTATTTTATTCTTTTTGTTGCAATGGTGAATGGGATTGTTTCCTTAATTTCTCTTTCTGGTCTTTCATTGTTAGTGTTTAGGAATGTAAGAGATTTTTGTGTATTAATTTTGTATCCAAGTTTACCAAATTCATTGATTAGCTCTAGTAGTTTTCTCATAGCATCTTTAGGATTTTTGATGTATAGTATCATGTCGTCTGCAAACAGTGACAGTTTTACTTCTTTTCCAATTTGTATTCCTTTTATTTCTTTTTCTTCTCTGTTTGCCATGGTTAGGACTTTCAAAACTATGTTGAATAATAGTGGTGAGAGTGGAATCCTTGTCTTGTTCCTGATCTTAGAGGAAATGCTTTCATTTTTTCACCATTGAGAATGATGTTTGCTATGGGTTTGTCACATATGGCCTTTATTATGTTGAGGTAGGTTCTCTCTATGCTCACTTTCTAGAGAGTTTTTATCATAAATGGGTGTTGAATTTTGTCAAAAGCTTTTTCTGCATCTATTGACTTGATCATATGGTTTTTACTCTTCAGTTTGTTAATATGGTGTATCACACTGATTGATTTGCATATACTGAAGAATCTTTGCATCCCTGAGATAAATCCCACTTGATCATGATGTATGATCCTTTTAATATGTTGTTGGATTCTGTTTACTAGTATTCTGTTGAGGATTTTTGTGTCTGTGTTCATCAGGATATTGGCCTGTAATTTTCTTTTTTTGTGATATCTTTGGTTTTGCTGTCAGGGTGATGGTGGCCTCATAGAATGAGCTTGGGAGTGTTCCTTCCTCTGCAATTTTTTGGAAGAGTTTGAGAAGGATAGGTATTAGCTCTTCTCTAAATGTTTGATAGAATTCTCCTATGAAGCCACCTGGTCCTGGACTTTTGTTTGTTGCAAGATTTTTAATCACAGTTTCAATTTCATTACTTGGAGGCTGTTTTAATTGTCCAGACAAGAGCTAAGTGAGGCCTGTGGTAGGGGGTGAGCAGTGGTCATGGTTGGAATTTTCCTACAGGATGTAGTGTGAAAGTAGATCTGAAAAGACTTGCTGATGGATTGGGTACTGGTGATATGTGGATACAAAGACGGTTAGGGGTTCAGAAGGAGAGTCTTTACTTGCTAGAGTGAGGGGAAGTCTTGCTGGCTTTGAAGGGCTGCTAAGAGGAGACAGTAGGAGAGGACATTTTCAGGCAGGAACTGCCACTAGCAAAGGAACAGAAGCAGAGAGGAGAACATTATATTTAGAGAAAGGTGAAGTTGGAGTTTGGGGTTCACATGAGAAAACGAGCGTGCGATATATCTGCAAAGGGAGCTTAGGGCTACACTGGGAAGGGTCTTCAAAGCCATGTTCAGATATGATTTCTCAGAGTAGGCAGTAGGGGAGCTGTATCTGTTAGGGGTGTGCTTGGTGATAAGTAACTGAAAACTTGCTAAGTACCTTAATGAGGGCTTTAGTTTTCTCTCATCATTAAAAATCTGGGTGGAGTCAGTTTGGGATGGTGAGGCTGCTCATGCCTGCAGGGACCCTGATACTGTCTTTCATCTTTACTATGTTGGCTTTCATCCTTGTGCTTGTCACCTTGTGGTATCTAAATGGCTCCTGTACCAATGTGGGCATTATCTGTACTCTGGGCAGAAAGAAGGGGCCAAGAGGGCAAAAAATAGCAAAGCTGTGCCAGTCCCCCCTTCTTTTATTGTGGCAAAATATACGTATTGATAACATAAAATGTGCCATTTTAACCATTTTAGAGTGTACAGTTCAGTGGCATTAGTAACACATAATATTGTGCAACCATCACCTGTATCTACTTCCAAAATGTTTCCATCACCCCAGGTAGAAACTCGGTAACTGTTCAGCAGTAACTCTCATTCTTCCCCTTCTCGCAGCCCATGGAAACCTCTAACCACTTTCTGTCTCTGTGAATTTTGTGACAGTCCCTTTTGATAAGGAAAATAAATACTTACAAGAATCTTCATTCAGTAGCCTTATGTTTAATATTTTTATATTGCTTTCCGGGAATTTTCCTTTTCCTCCACACCTTCCCCACCCTTCCATCATATCTCCTCTTTACCTTCCTTGGTTTATCAGTAAGGGAATCGCTGAAGGCCAGGATGGTCTTTGGAGATGGATGATTTGGAAAGGAACACGACAGACTCACAGAGAGTGAGAAAAACATAGGAGGTGAGGCCTATATGAAAATATAAGTAGGGGAAAGAAAGCATACAAGGGTCCTGGTCACCGATTCTGATTCATGAAGCCGGTAGGGGTTCCCATGCCACCAAGCAATTCTCTGACATCAGCTGGATGTCCTATGATTCAACTCAATTCTAACACTATCTGCCTGGAGATAGCGTCACATCCCACAGGTTAAGGGCTCAGTCCTACAAGACTGCCCCTCCTCCCCCCACTGCAGATGCCAGTTGCAAGTCCAAGTTGTGTTATAGCTTAGAGGTTCCAAAAACCCTCTTCTTGGGTTCTGTTTATTTGCTAGAGTGGCTCACAGAACTCAGAGAAATATTTTATTTACTAGATTACCTACTTATTATAAAAGGATATAACTCAGGAAAAGCCAGATGGAAGAGATGCATAGGACAAGGTGTGGGGAAAGGGCCCCAAGCTTCCATGCTTTCTGGGCATGCCACTCTCCCCAAATCTGCATGTGTTCACCAACTCAGAAGCTTTTTAAACCTGTATTTTTTTTATATATATGGAGGCTTCATTACATAGGCATGCTTGATGAAAACGTTGGTCATTGGTGATGATTCTGTTACCAAAACAAAGTTGGTTCCTTCACCCGATGTGTAGCTAAGCCAGTCTTGACACCTGGTTGCGTTGAAGGAAAGTACAGCATTTATTGCAAGGTACCAAGCAAGGAGTAGGCATGTCTAATGCCCAAAAGACCTGAACTCCCTGATGGCTTGGGGAAGGGTTTTAAAGGCAAGGTGAGGGAGAGGGTCATGGGGAACAGGATCAGCTAGTGCACATTTTTCTGATTGGCGGGTGGTGTGGTAACCAGGTGAGGCCACAGGGGTTAACATTATCAGTCTTCAGGCTCCAGCAAGTCTGGGGACTACGTGCTTATGGTCAGCACTCTCCTTCTGTTTGGGGTCTGGTTTCTACAAAACAGCTGAGGAATGTGCTTCAGACTTTACCTTTGAGACAGAACTGGGAGTCCGTGGGACTGATTTATTGTTTAAGTTATGGATATTTCTCTGCCCTACTGTCCTATCTTTGTGCATTCTTTAGCTTTTCCCATCAACTGCTAGGGCTTGTTTCTCTCTCTCTCTACTCATGGACAGCCTAGGAGGCTATAGTATATTCCCACAGTTTTTTCTAATCACTAGTGAGCAGGGTACACTTTAGGTGTCCAGTCATCGGGAGGGCCTCTACATGAGTCTGCTTGGTTTCAGTTCATCCTCTAGTCCCTCTTCTTTCCCTAGAGGTTGGTAAGGGGCTGGGTGAGGGACTGAAAGTTCCAACCTCTAATTACTTGATTGTGTTGACTGAAAAAAAAATGCACAGCCTAAAAGTTGAGAATTATGTTTTATTTGGTGGACAAAACTGAAGACCTAAGCCTGGAACATAGCCTCTCAGCTAGCTCTGAGGGACTGTCGTGCAGAGGTAAGGGACGAGCCAGGCTATATAGGAGTTTTTGTAACAAATACCAGGTAGTGGAACATCAAAAGATTACTGTTAATGAAAGAAAACCAAATTCTCAAGTTAAGTCATTTAGTACTCTTCTATGTACGGGAAGATTCAAGAGTCTGGGCTCACTGAAATAATTCCTTTGATGTGCACCTCAGCTCTCTGGGGCCAGTGTCCTGTGCCTTCCAGTCCTGAGTCCCCTCAGGATGCATCCTTGGGGGGTAGCTACAGTGACTAAGGGCTTGGCAGCAGGCAGCCCGTTCATCTCCATCCCAAGTTCCCTCAGGGCTCATGGTCTGCACTGCTGCTCCTGATGACTGCAACACCCTTTGTTTTACTGATATAGCAGGCAACATTTTTTCATTGATAGTTGGTTCTCCTGGCAACTAGCCTTCATCCTTAGGTGTGGTCTAAAAGTCACTTATTAACAGAACAGAACACCTTTGTCCTCTCATCATTCTGGGTATTCCAAGGGTTCTTTTCTAGAAATGGGGACCAAAACCAAATATACATTTCTTATTATAAATCACAATATCACAGCAGGAGTCAGGGAGATTTTGGTGGACAGTAGGGTGTGAGGTATGGAGGGAGATGAAGGGTTCTGGGCAGCATCAGGCTGTGAGAGATAGTGAGACCAAAGAGAAAGGGCAAAAAAGGGGTAAGAAGGGTTGTTTGACCTAATGCATTGGATCTCCCTTGACCCACATGAAAACTGATTTCTAGTTTCAGAACTGTGTTTCTTTTTTTTTTTTTTTTTTTTTTTTGCGGTACGCGGGCCTCTCACTGTTGTGGCCTCTCCCGTTGCGGAGCACAGGCTCCGGACGCGCAGGCTCAGCGGCCATGGCTCACGGGCCCAGCCGCTCCGCGGCACGTGGGATCTTCCCAGACCGGGGCACGAACCCGTGTCCCCTGCATCGGCAGGCGGACTCTCAACCACTGCGCCACCAGAGAAGCCCAGAACTGTGTTTCTTTGATTTCAGCCTTTCCTTTTTCTTTA
Source organism: Orcinus orca (assembly GCF_937001465.1). NCBI lineage: Eukaryota > Metazoa > Chordata > Mammalia > Artiodactyla > Delphinidae > Orcinus > Orcinus orca. The sequence goes on from NC_064561.1 coordinate 52,883,715, forward strand.
GTTACGATATTGTCGCAAGATTTGGCTATGGAATTTACTTGGGTCTCTGATAGGTAGATATTTACAAAAATGAAACCATATTACTAAGAAATGGAATATTTCCTGCCATATCAAGAAACAAAGGATGTCACAGTCATCAGCGATTGCAGCCACCACCACCGATGCTGAGCTGGTGAGCCCTGAGGGAACTCAGGATGTGAAAACACAGGATACTGGCCCCAGGTAGCTGAGGTGCATATCAAAGGAATGATTTCAGTAAGCCCAGAGTCTTGCATCTTTCCATACATAGAAAAGCACTAAATTCCTTAACTTGGGATTTCTGGTTTTCTTTAACAGTAATCCTTTGATGTTCTGACTACCTTCCCTTTGTTGCAAAACTCCTATATATCCTAGCTCCTCCCCTCACCTCCTCAGAGCAGTACTCTCTGGGTTACTTGAGATGCTGCCTCTGGCCTTGAAGTCCTAAAAATTCCTGCCGAATAAAACAGAACTCTCAACTTTTAGGTTGTGAATATTTTTTAAGCTGACATTACCAATTTTTTTCATTGCTAGGGGTTTTTTCTCCTTTATATGTGTGTGTGTGTATATATATATATATATATATATATATATATATATATATATATATGTGAGTGTATAAGTAGACATGAATATATTTTATATTGACACTTTCTCTTGTCTATAGATGTATATCTACATTATCTTTATTGGTTGGATAGTATCTCCATTGTATGTATATCCCATAGTTATTTTTTTGTTGTTTTTTTTTTGCTGTACGCATGCCTCTCACTGTTTTGGCCTCTCCCGTTGCGGAGCACAGGCTCCGGACGCGCAGGCTCAGTGGCCATGGCTCACGGGCCCAGCCGCTCTGTGGCATGTGGGATCTTCCCGGACCGGGGCACAAACCCGTGTCCCCTGCATCGACAGGCAGACTCTCAACCACTGCACCACCAGGGAAGCCCTATCCCATAGTTTTTATAAAAAAATAAAGCAAGTAATAATTGATACATAGACTGTTGTCAGATTTGGATGGTTATGCTATGGTAAACATCCTTATATATACTCGTTTAGACTCAGGTTCAATTTATTTCTTATGGATAAACACTCAGTAGTGGAATTATTGGAAAGGGCATGCTTATCTTTAAGAATGTTAAGGGACTTCGCCGGTGGTCCAGTGGTTAAGATTTCCCCTTCCAATGCAGGGGGTGCAGGTTCGATCCCTGGTCGGGGAACTAAGATCCCACATGCTGGAAAAAAAAAAAAAATTGATACCCATTGGTAAACCATTTTCCACAATAGTTGTATTAATTTATGTTCCCAAAGCAACCTGTGTGTGCCCATATCCTGATACCTTTGCCAACACAGGAATTTTAATCTTTCAAGGCTACCAGGGACAAAAGGTTCCTGGTAGCAGCTGCTGGGTCTGGAACATCGGTGGGCCACCTGGTCCCCGAGTACCCTGAGTGGTCCGGATGTCAGTCATAGTGAAGAAGAGGCCCCACCAGAGTCGCCATTTGTTGTGGGAAGGGGAACCCCTTCCAGGACCCAAGAGTGGGCTCTTGTCTAACACTCGGAAATCAATTGTCCAGGGAGACACAGGTGCTGACAAAGCAAGAGACTTTATTGTGAAGGGGTGCCCGGGTGGAGAGCCGCAGGTTAAGGGAGCCCAGGAGAACTGCTCTGCCATGTGGCTCACAGTCCCGGGTGTTATGGCTTTGGGGTTAGTTTCCGGGTTGTCTCTGACCAGTCGTTCTGACTCAGGGTCCTTCCTGGTGGCGCATGCATTGCTCAGCCAAGATGGATTCCAGTTAGAAGGATTCTGAGAGGTTGGTAGGACATAGGGACTGGCGTCTCCTTTTTACCTTTTCCGAACTCTTCCGGTTGGTGGTAGCTTGTTAGTTCCGCATTCCTTACCAGGACCTCCTGTTGTAAGGTAACTCATGCAAGTGGTTACTATCATGTCTGGCCAGGGAGGGCAGTTTCAGTCAGTGGTTCCCCTAACAAAGAGGTAAAAGCTTCATTATCTGAACTTACTTTGGTTGCTAGTAAGGTTGAGTGTCTTTCCCCATATTTGGTGTATCTACGTTGGGTATTTATGTGTGGGAATGAAATGCCAACTTTTGCCCTGTGCCCATGAGATCTCATGATCTTGTGTGGCATGTGGGTTTTTTACAAAGTGGGCTGAAACCTGTAGGCTGGTGGAATATTGCTGCTGTCTAGGCTTGATGTAAATAGGCATATGCCCAAAGTTTGGTAATGAGAATAACAAAAAGGGACATGTCTAACAAGAGGTGGTAAGGATCTGAGTGCAGAGGCAAGGGAGAGGGACATGTCAGAGGTGATTTTAAGACTTAGCAGCTGAATGATTAAGACAATACCTAGTTAGAAAAGCCAGGAAGAGGAGTAAAATTTTAGAGAAAGATTGGCTTTGCTTGTGGACCCTTGGGGGCTAAGAGGCCAGCAAAGATTTCATTTTTCAGTCACATCTTTATCTATCTCATCCCTCCATTCCAACCTCCAGACACAGGCCAGAGGAGGCAAGTTCTCATCTGCCTGCAGGAGTTTGTACTTTGTTCTCCCAACATGGAAAGATTTTCCCCACCGTGGACCAATCACTGTTTGGGGGTCAACTTGGATGTGTTGTCCTTCCATTAAGAAGTGTTTCATGGGGCTTCCCTGGTGGAGCAGTGGTTGAGGGTCCGCCTGCCGATGCAGGGGACACGGGTTCGTGCCCCGGTCCGGGAAGGTCCCACATGCCACGGAGCGGCTGGGCCCGTGAGACACAGCCGCTGAGCCTGCGTGTCCGGAGCCCGTGCTCCGCAACGGGAGAGGCCACAACAGTGAGAGGCCCACGTACCGCAAAAAAAAAAAAAAAAAAAAAGAAGTGTTCCATGAATGCTGCCCTGCCCACTTCCTCACATATCCTTCTAGTGCTGCCACCATAGGTCCTCTGCTCACCCACATCATAGCACTTGTTACACTGTAAGTTTTCATATGAGGTTCAGTTTGGAGTTCAGTTTACCTGGGCTCATGTTTAAGTTCTCATTCCTTTGAGACTTTGAGTCAGCCTTTTTCTCTCTCTCTCAATCTTGTTTTATATTTCTTCCACTAATGTTCTGTCAGCTAACTCTCCCAACATATGTCTGTGTGTGACCATTTCCCCACACCCTTGCCAACAATGGGTATAATACTTACGGTATTACCCAAGTACCAATGACTAGGACTGTTGTGAGTCTTAAATGAGACAGCATATACAGCTTGCTGTGTAACCTTGGGTAAAGTATTAAACTGCTATGTGCCTCACTTCCTCATCTGTAAAATGAAGATAATATATATTTCTTACAGATCTGTTGCTTGGAACCTATAATAGGCATGTAAACCACCTTGAACAATGCCTATTTCATACTGGCATGTGAGCTGCTAGGATATTCTAATGTAAAGTATCTAATAAACTGTAGTTATTTTTGTCAGAAGATTATAAACTTGGAAGGCAGAGCCCATGTCTTACTCATATTGGATTTCCCAGTGGCTAGTACAGTGGCTCACATGTAGATCTTTATGATTATTTTGTTGAACGGATGCTTTTGAATTTCCAGCATCCTCATGGAGCTGGGGAGAGAGACGGGGCTGGAGGCAGATGTTAAGAGGCAATCAGAAGTCCTCGTCAAGGTGGAGAGGTGGGCGCAGTGGGAACCTCGGAATTGTCAGTAGCTCCTCTCTGACTTCTCTCCATTACCTCTTGTCTCTTCTGGTCAAAAATAGTATGCCAGCTTTTGAAAGAGACATCCATTGTCTTTTTGGCCTTTTCAGTTTTGCATGATTAAAATATTTGGGCAGTTTTCCACACTTGATGAGGGATCAAATTGCTTCTATTCTTCTCACCCTGAAGAGGCTTCAGAGGAGGAGAGTATATGGGGTCAAAAGAGAAAAATGCCCCAAATTACAGTTTTGTTATACTAGCCAGTCCCTGCAGATGTTAGAATGATCTAGGTCTAGATCTGAGCTTTGGTCTTAGTAAGTTACTTGTTTCTGAGCTTTACCTTACCTCATTGGTAAGATGTGGCTTTGTCCCCTACCCCTGCTCCAATGTGAGTTACTACCTGGTAATCGTTTTAATATAGGTAAAGGGCTTCTGCTTTCAAATAGAAAAGGAAAGCCAGTTACATCTCTGAAGATTCAATTAGCTGAATCTGAAATATAAAAACACAAAACAGTGGCTTAAATAAGATAGCCATTTGTGTGTTTCTTCTGTAAAGTCCAGTGCTGGTGGGGTGGCTGTATAGTCATCTGAGATTCAGGCTGCTTCCAGCTTTCTGTTCCTGCCTCCATAGCATGGAGCCCCATCCTCATGATGGAAAAAGCTGCAGTCATGCCATTGATATTCTGAGCACATGGGTGACGGGGGTGAGGGGAGCACATCCTTTCCCTTTATAGTCTCTCCTCCCAAACTGCACAAAATCTATTTACAACCCATTGGGTTGTGGCATAGTCACGTGGTCACACTCAGCTGCTAAAGAGACTGGGAATAATTATTCTTATTCTGTATATGCTGGCCTGAAATCCAGTTCTATAATTAATGGAAGAAGTGGGGAACTGATGTGGGGACAACTAATACCATGCCTCTGGTATGAGATGCAGAATGGTCCTGTGTCTAAGGTCACACAGGGTATTAGTTACGGTTCTCTAGAGAAACAGAACAAATAGGATGTGTTTGTGTGTGTGTGTGTGTATAAAGAGAGATTGATTTATTATAGGAATTGGCTCATGCAGTCATGGAAGCTGAGAGGTCCCACAGTCTGCCTGTGCGAGCGGTAGAACCACAGAACACAATGGTATAATTCAGTCCAAATCCAAACGTCTGAGAATTGGTGGTGGGGGGTGGGCAATGGTATAAACCCTAATGTGAGTCCAAAAACCTGAGAACTAGGAGTGCAGATGTCAGAAAGCAGGAGACAATGGACGTCTCATTTCAAGCAGAGAGAGCAAATTTGCATTTCCTCTGCTTTTTTGTGCTCTTGGATGGATTGGATGATGCTTTTCCCTACGCTGGAAGGGGTGATGGGTTGGGTGATGCTCACCTGCATTGGTGAGGGAGGTCTTCTTCACTCTGTCAACTGATTTAGATGCTAATCTCTTCCGGAGACACCCTCACAGATAAACACAGAAATGATATTTTACCAGCCATCTGGGCATCCCCAGTCAAGGTGACACATAAAATTAACCATCACACACAACTAATTAACAGCTGGGCTGAAACTGGATTCCAGTTTTTCCCTCCCTCTCTCCTTTCCTCTTGTTCCTTTCACACGCACACAAAACTATTAAATTGAATTTAACAAGAATTTAATAGATAGAATTGAAAGTGAGCTTGAAGTTAATGACTTTTAGATAAACGTTTCTTCCTCAAAGTGTATAATGAGAATCATAATGTACCTTTCTTGAAGCTCTGTTGCATGGAATCCATGAGACATGTATAAAGCACCTTGATCAATGCCTATTTCATACTAGGGTGTGAGCTACCTACGATGATGCCAATGTAAAAATGTAATAAAGTGTTCAAACACCAGATTTATCATTTTTGTCAAAATATTATAAATCTTGGAAGTCAGGCACTGTGTCTTACTCATAGAGGATCCTCGGTGACTAGCAGAGTGGCTCCCATCTAGAACTTGATCACTATTTGTTTAGAATTGTTGAATGTTAAGAAAAACGAGGTACAACATTAAACAGTTTGGACTCGTTATTTTTTCAAACTCATATTTGAATTATATCCAATATTTATTGACTCGTGTCCTTCTCTCAAAATATAATTAGTTCCTTTTCAATACATTTTATAATATTCTAAATGTTTCCACTAAGATTTATAAGATTTCTAATAAGATTTCTAATATTTCTATTCTATTTCCCAATCCTAATTCCCAGTGTTATTTTTATTAGTACTATGTTTAAATTGGTTCAGTACTCGCCCCAAGTTTTTTCATCTGAGCTGCTGCATAGCCAAGGTCTTTATTTTGATTTCCGTCTTGATTGGCTGGATTTCATCATTTCATCAGAAACAATTTTTCATTTTTTTTTTCATGAGAAGGGGCCATAGATTATCAGAGTCTCTGAGTTCTTTTTTCTGCCTCTAAGTTTGAAATTTTTTGTTGTTGTTGTTCTTCAAGTTTAGTTGTTTAACCATGGTAGGCTTTGGTGTCCATCAGCTCTTTCAGGTTTCCTGGAACATGGTATATCCTGTCAATCTGTACTTTTCCTGTTTCTTTAATTTCATTAAACAGTTCTTACTGGTACATAGTTAAATGATTTGTTCTTTTGTTCCATTTGTAGGATTTGCTACTTGTGTTAGTTTTCTGGCACAGCTATAACAATAACAAAGTACCACAAGCTGAGTGATTTAAAACAACAAATTTATTCTCTCACAGTTCTGAAGGCTACTAGTTCAAAATCAGGATCTTGGCCGCGTTGATTGTCCCTGAGGGTTCTGAGGGAAGCTGTTCCCTTCCTCCTCTCCTAGCTTCTGGTGAAGGCTGGCAGTCCCTGGGGCTCCTTGGTTTGTAGGTGCAGTGTTCCAGTCCCTGCTTCCATCTTCCCTTGGCTGTCTTCCCCTGTGTGTCTCTCTTCACATGGCCATCTCTTCCTAGTGTCCCTGTTTTCTCATACAAGGACAAATCACATTGGACTAGGTTCCACCTAATGTATGTGACCTCAATTTAACTTGACTATGTCTGCAAAGACCCTGTTTTCAAGTAAATTCACATTCACAGGTACTAGGGGTTAGGACTTTAATATATCTTTTTGGGGAACACAGTTCAACCCACAACACTGCTTCAGAGATTTTCTCTCTTTAGAATATAAAAGCATGGTGGAGGGATAAATTGGGAGATTGGGATTGACATATACACATTACTATATATAAAATAGGTAACTAATAAAAACCTACTGCATAGAATAGGGAACTCTTCTCAATACTCTCTAATGACCTATATGCGAAAAGAATCTAAAAAAAGGGTGGATATATGTATATGTAAAACTGATTCACTTTGCTGTACAACAGAAACTAACACAACATTGTAAATCAACTCACTCCAATAAAAAAAAGAATATAAAAACAACCTCCGGGCTTCCCTGGTGGCGCAGTGGTTGAGAGTCCGCCTGCCGATGCAGGGGACACTGGTTCGTGCCCCGTTCCGGGAAGATCCCATGTGCCGCGGAGCGGCTGGGCCCGTGAGCCATGGCCGCTGAGCCTGCGCGTCCGGAGCCTGTGCTCCGCAACGGGGGAGGCCACAACAGTGAGAGGCCCGCGTACTGCAAAAAAACAAACAAACAAACAAAAAAAACCTCCTCTTGTATATCTAATATCTGCTCTTCATAACTTTGTTTCCCTGCCCCCATATCTACTGTGATTATCTTAAGTCTTTCTTCTGTGTCCTGAATTTCACTTTCAATTTTATCTATTCTGTTTCTCGTTGTTTCTAATTTATTCATTAGTTCTAAAATGGTATTATTTTAGTTTGGTTGTTAATTTCTTTCCTTAGGTTTACCATATCCCTTTATATTTAATTCTGTAGATTTATTGGCTAGACTTTGAGAGGTTTTATTTTCTGTTTATTGCTTTCAAATAATCCTGTTCTCATTAATCTTTTCTACTGGACAAAGCACTTGGGAATGATCCTTGGGCATGTTTTCTATGAAACTGAGGTATTAATCTTTTTAACTTCTTTTTCATGCCATATTTTCTTGGGTATTTTCAAGTTAAAACCTCGCTCCTTTTTGCATTACTCCTGCTTAAGAGAGCTGCTCTGTAGACTACCTACCTCCTCTGACAGCCTGAGAGAATTCTCCTCGCCCTCTTTCCACCATTACCTGAGACCTGACTTATCCTCCAGCTATATATGGAGGACTCAGGTGCTGTGTTCCACACACACACCCCCCACCGCATTCTGTGGGTCTGATGGGGAAAGGGTTCAGCTGGGGGTGGGTGCAGTCTTTCTTAGAGGAATTAGTTTCTAATCCTTTTTCTTAAATTTCGTTTTCTGTCCTGTGCCTGGGATTGCTCCACTTAATGAAGCATAGGGTGATACCTTCTAGATGGTTCCTGCAATTCAGCATGGAGTCCAGTAGCCTATGATTCTGCAGAAGTGGGTCATGTGACTATTCCCTTTTCGTTTCTCCTCAACCAGGTCATTTCTTAGAATTGATACTTCCTTGAGGTCAAAAGAGACAAAAAGGATACCATTCTCCCTGCATTTCTTGTCCAGTTTGGGAGTATTGAGGGACATTCTCAGGACTTTTAGTACTCTCTGGGGATAAGATAGGAGCTATTCTCCTTCGTTCTGCCTTGTGGAGATTATGGTATTTGATTTCCTTGTTTGGTTTTGGCTGAGTTCAGTATTGTTCTTTTTCTTGATTTTGTTGTTTCTGCGAGGAGGGAGATGCTACAAATCAGTTCCCTCTATCTGTACCTGATTATGTGTCTTGAGCCTTTCAGTTATGCCACGATACCAGCTGGTGATTTTTCCTCTAATAAAAAGGCAAGAACCTTAGATATTCTTTGTAATTTGCATTAAGTCTTCCTACATTTCTCACCAGTGCTATTATTCTGAAGGCCGATTTAGAGTATTACATCATGATGTCAGCTTATGTTATGAATGGAAGACCAGGTTGCTGGTCTTTTTTTTTCCCCCCAAAGGCTTTAGGTGTGAAATAATAATTATTAAAATACATTTTTCACTTATTTTTCTTTCATTTAGCAGTCAGACTAAGTGTCACCAAGGTTGTATTTTAGATCTTGCTGATTTTGAAACTCTGGTAACTATTAACCCATTTGAAATGAAAGAAGCTCTCAAAATGTGTTTCTCCTGCCAGTTCTGCTTCAGCCCTCCCTGCTGTGGTAACCTCATTATTATTCAAAACGGAAGGATTTGGGGCTGTTCTGGGAGGTTCACAAACAAGTCTAACAGATTCCCTGTCCTTATAATCTTAGATATTTATTATTTACTTTTCAGCACCTAGAAGACTAATTAATAAATCAAAGAAATCATTATAGAAGAGTTCAGGGTATTTCAGATTTTACCTCCTGGGAAGTAAGTCTTGCATTTTCAAAAGCATTGTAAGCATTCCATTTTGTAAGAGAAATACATTGTTGAATACAAATGCTTTTGATATAATGGATATAGTTAAGCCAAACCAAGAATTAGTCAGATCCCCAACAGAAGTGTTTAGAAAACAAAACAGTACATGCTATGATTTTGTTTTATTGTCATGAGCTGCTGGTGGTCTTCTGTTTCCTGTGTTTCTAGGACCTGAAGAGGGTTCTGTCTTAGCCTGAGGACCCAGCCCTCCTTAGGAATTGTAGGGCATGAAATGCGAGCTGGTTAACAGACCACTGGGTGTCAGTATTGTCTTTTCATATCCTAGCAAGACCCAAATTGGGTTGTGTTGTCCTTGTCAGAGGCTTTTTGCTTTGTTGGAATATAGGAGCACTTTCTGTCCATGACAGGAAGGACCACCTAGTCCAACCATCTTATTGCACAGATGGAGACTGAGTCAGAGAGAAGGGATAGCTGATTCCCCTTCAGGATGGTTTCCCCCACCAAGGCTTCCCACACTCTCTCAAACTTAAATGTCCATAGGGCTGGGCAGATAAGAGTCATGTGGATTCACATTTGCCTAAACAAGAAGCAAGGCTCTCTTCTTCCCCTTAGAAATACACCATTTTCCATTTTTCTTGATCAGTCCATTTGGTGTGTATCTGGTTTTACACCAGATAGAGAAAGGGACTTCCCTAGTGGTCCGGTTGTTAAGACTCTGGGCTTCCAATGCAGGGGACATGGGTTCAATCCCTGGTCAGGAAAGAAAGATCCCACAAGCTGCATGGTGCGGCCAAAAAATATATATTGATAGAGAGAAATTTACTTCTGCTTTAAAACAACAGCAACAACAGAAAGGCTGCACAAGCATGATGAAGCATGGTTTCCCTTGGCGACATGTAAGGGAAACAATGGGAAGAGTATAAAGGGGCAGTGGTGTTACATGCCAGCAAGGTGATGGGGTCCTAGCATAGGCAGATCTTGAGATTTTTCGAGAGAAATTGTAAATCTGAGTTTTTATGTAAATTTTTCTCATTCATGTAAGTTGGCTCAAACTTAAAGGAAAAAAAAAGCCATTTGTGGGCTAGATATGGGACTTGTAGAATAACAGGCTAAAATCTCTGAACGAAAACTTAAAATGTTTTCTCTTCTGACTTGGAATCTTTTGCCGTCATATTCTAGTCTGGGCTAATTGTTTAGCTCCAGCAGAATGAGGGAAGGTCCTTCAGGAGATGCATAGGGTTTACCTGTCTTTTGGGACTGTATCCATTTTTTATTCCAAGGAGAAGGATATGTTCTGTGCAGCTGTTGGAGGGGATGGTATAGACCAGAAACATTAAGTATCCAGACTTAACTTCACTTGCTCACTGGGAGAGGTTGGGGAAATTTGATGACTACCAAATTCTCAGTGCTGTGTAATTTTCTGTTGTGAATGTGCTGGAGCAGGAACCACGGGAGGGAAAGTATCTAGTGGTCTCTCCAACCCTGAGGATTTACCCCTTCTAAGATGAGAGACCTGTTCTCAGGCTCATAGAGGTGGTACAGGCTTTAGAGACAGTAGACTCTAGACAGCTTCACTGGACACATCAGGAAGGGGGAGCACAGATACGGCAGTGCCTACCCCAAAACACAGCTGGTAGCAGAGGACTCCTGATTTCAGCTCTCTTAAATCCTCACTGGGAGATGGTGAGGAAGAGCATACAGCCCAGCCATTGGACAGCACATTCGGCCATGTGCAAATATTCTTAGTCAAGAGAATCAGGAGGCAAAAGAGAATAGTCATAGGAAGGAAGAATTAGGCTCTGAAAGAGCCTGTTTATATCTAGGTAGAATACTTATATCTAAAAAGGATAGACTCTGAAATAAATACCCAGGAAGCTGATTACTTCATTATTAAAAAAAAACAACATTTAAATTTGGAAATCAACTGATTTTTAGTGTTCACCACCTGCATTTCTCTGGTGTATTGTTATTTATTTAGAGTTTTACTGGAGTCAGTAAAGGAGGAAAATACTTCATTACCATAATAATCTGCTGGAAAATAACATTAATTATAAAGGAGGATGCACATGGATTTAATTTGCAGCAAGAAGAACTTAAGTTAGATGCAGTGTGAAACTTCTTGCCTGGAAGGTTTTAAGATTAGAATGTGTTCCTGGCAGAGATTATGGGATCTTTTAAAACCCTATCATTGGAGCTGTCATAGTTCAAGCAAACTGTCTCTCCTGGTGCAATTAGCTTTCTAAAACATCAGTGTAATGATATATATTGATAGTCCTTTCTTAAAAACTTATTTTCCTTTTTAACTGTTACTTCCAGGGTTTGGTACACCACTCACTTCATAATGTGATCTAAGATAGTTTTTCTTATCTGGAAATAATCTAATTTTTAAAATTGGAAACAATGAAAAGAACTACCTGCAGTCAAATAAGATTAGGAAATGCTAAATATCCCTTTCTGATGGAGAATCACAAAGCACATATGAAAGTTTTTGAAAAATCCTGAAGTTAAGAAAGCTGTACCAGGCACTCGATGAGACACATTTGGAAACTGCCCCCTCTTCTCCTCCCATCACTTCATGCAGGTTGCGTTTGAGTCCTATTGAACTTTCCCTCAGATAAATATTCATCTTTTCCCTCGCTGCCTTGGCTGATAAACTTCTACTCATTATTTTAAGTCCAACTCAAGTTCCAGTTGTATTATTTTCCTCTTTGAAGCTTTTCCAAACTCCCATGAAAAGGGTTAGATGCTTCTTTCCATAGTTACATTAGCCTTTGTCGATCGCGTGCTTATCACACTTATCACGTGGAATTACAATATTCAGGCTGCTTCCCTCTGTAACCTTATCGTGCTGATCTTGGACTCCCTGGTGCCCAGCACAGAGCCCGCCAATCCATGATGCATAATACATGTTTGTTAAATGGGTGATCATCAGTCCAGGAACCAAAGCCAGGAAGTGGGATAGTATTTTTCTTAATCATCTTTGCTTCTCTGTGAACATGGACTAGATGGTTAGGGAAGGAGGTGTTGCTGAGTGCTTCATGTGTGCCAGGTGCTGTGTTAGGCATTTTCAAGTAAGGACCAAACATTTCTGGCGGATCCATTTGCTTCTGCATCCTTAGTGTAGCCATATTAGGGACAGGTAAAATTGGAGGACGAGATTAATTTTATGGCATTCATCAAAAGTCGGGTGAGCCCGTGGGTATGTTAACCATTGGTGGATATCTTCAGGCCAGAAGATGAGGTCAAAATGCTTCTACCTGCCTCTCTGACCTTCTACTCACATGGCTGCCACTGGACCCACCCAGTGGATAGATCCTGTGTCTGTCACCTGCATTAGTGCAGTTGGTGTCAACTCTTCTCCCACTCTTATGATCCCCCACCCATTGTCCATGTAGCTTCCCACTGTGCTTCCATCACACTGGCCTCAATTCTGGTCCCTGAGCACCGCCCAGTTCTTCCCAGCCCCAGGGCCTTTTCACTCACTGTTGCCTCTGCTGGGAGAGCACCTCTTCCAGATCTTCACCAGGTGGTTCCTTGTCATCCTTCAGTTCTCAGCTCACATACATAACATCTCCTCAGAGAGACCTCCTGTCTTGGGTTCCCTTCCAGACACCCTGAGACAAAAAGCAAATGGCAGTAGTTTATTTGGGAGCTACAGGGAACGTGGGCAGGGAAGGAGGGAAGTGACACAGGGAAGGGAAGGCAGCTGATAGAGTGCACCAGCTCCCACAGAGGACAACGGAGTTTAATCCTGTGGGAAGCTCTGGGAAAAGTGTAAAATGCACAGCTCAATGTTGAGGGATCTGGACACGTATACACCCACCCTCTCAGGCATGGCAGGGGACCCTGGGGGTAAGGTGGGGACACTTCTGGCTTACCCCTTGTTACGCAGACAGAGCATGGAAATAGTGGACATTCTGGCTGTTAGAAGCAATCCTGAAAGGTACTTTTCAAACTTCAGTGTGCTCACAAACCCTGGGGATCTTGTTAAAATATGGATTGATGCAGGAGTTCTGGGGTGAGGCCTGAGATTCTGCCTCTCTAAGAATGCCTGCAGGGGTATTCTGAGGACCACTGGTGGGGAGGAAGCATCCCAAGCACCTTGCAAGGGGAAGTCATGGGCAGGAGGGCCCATGCCGCTCTCTACCACGCCTTCCTCCACGCCCACGTTCTCTCAGTGTCTCTCGCCTTTGTGGCACCAAGCACAGCCTGAAATGACCGCGTCTGTGGTTTGGGTGATTTGTTCTTGACTGGTCTTCCTGTTAGAACGGAAGCTCCGCGAAGGCTTCTCTGTCCTGTTGGGTGTTGTTTCCTCAGGCATTAACCCTGTGCCTGATGTGGAAGAGTGCTCAGTCAACATTTACTGAATGATTCAGTAACTTTTCATAAATGATAGTCTCATCAAAAACCTGTTTGGGGGACATATTTGTATATGAGAAAGGTTAGGACCTCATCCCCTGAAAAATTTTCCACAATTAACACAAATCGTGCAACAAGTTCCAAGCATCATTCTGTTATTCTTTCTGCAGGTTTTTTTTTTTCTTCTTTTAGGGAAGTGTGAAAGTTCCTTATCCAGCTGTTCAGGGTGCTCTCCGGCCTGTTGGAATGTGACTGTCATTGCATTCCCTTTCTGACATGGGTGGTTTCCCGGCCACGAGCCCCTTACCCTGCACCCCAACCTCTTGTCCGGTTAGTCACTTCTAGTATCTTATGTACAAAATTTTGATAAAGCAAAGCTATTTGGAGGAATCAAATGAGATAATGTATGTAAAACTCTTGGCCCATAACTAGGACCAACTACATTTTACGGAGCTCTGGTTTATTAGCTGTGTGATCTTAGTTACATCATTCACCTCTTCAGTCCCATCGTCCTCCTCTATAAAATGGGGAAAGGAATGGTAACGATCAAGCTTTATTCACATGAATATCCATTTAATCTAGCATAGTTTATTAAAGGACCATCCTTTCTTTACTGCATTGCAGAGATACTTTTGTCCTTTGTTACAAGTCTAGTGACCAAAACATGTGTAGGTCTATCTAAGAATTCTCCTTACTTTCTGTGCTTTGTATGTATATTCTTGCGCCAATTCCACACTTAAATTACTAATACTTTAAATAAACCTTGGTGCCCAGTAGTGTCAGATCTCCAACTTTGTTCTTTTTGTTTGAGTTTATCTTGGCCCTTTGCATTTTCATGTGTATTAGGCTCAGTTTGTCCATTTCTTGAAAAAAGAAATGAAACTTGCTGGCATTTTGTTAGGGATTGCATTGACTCAATAGGTAAATTTGAGAGGAAGTGATGTCTTTACTACATTTAAGCTTCTAATCCATGAACATGCTATATCCTTTCATTTATTTTTATCTTTTAAAATTTCTCTCAGTAATATTTATAGTTTTCTGTGCATAAGACTTGTATATCTGTAGTTAAAATTTTCCCATACATATGATTGTTTTTGCTGTTGTTATAAATAGTAATATAATTATATTTTCTTTACTTTTTATCTTACTGGGTTTTGCTTGCATGAAGCATACAATTGAATTTTGTATATTGACCTTGTATTCAGTGATCTTGCCAAATCCACTTAGTAATTCTATTAGTTTATAGATTTTCAGATATTTTATACACACAACTATGATGTTTGACATAATTTTAGTTCTTCACTTCTACATCCCATGCTGTTTATTTCTTTTATATGCCTTATTTCATTAGTCAGGACTTCTTTACAATGTTGACTAGGAGGAGTGATAGCTGGCATCCTTGTATCTTTCTACACTGTAAGAGAAATCTCTCAGAATTTTATCATTAATTAAGATATTAGACATAATACCAAATCAAGGAAGTTTCCTATTATTCCTCGTTTACAAAAGTTTTTAAAAATTATGAATGAGACGTTTTTCATAGAATTAGAATAAATAATTCTAAAATTTGTATGGAAACACAAAAGACCCCAAATATCCAAAACAGTCCTGAGAAAGAACAAAGCTAGAAGTATCATGCTCCTTGATTTCAAACTATCCTACAAAGCTATAGTAATCAAAATAGTATAGTAATAGCACAAAAACAGACACATAGATCAATGGAACAGACTAGAGAGCCTGTAAATAAACCCATGCTTATATGGCCAATTAATCTATGACAAAGGAGGCAAGGATATACAATGGGGAAAAGACAGTATCTTCAATAAATGGTGTTGGAAAAACTGGACAGCTACATACAAAATAATCAAACTGGACTACTTTCTCACACCATATACAAAAATAAACTCAAAATGGATTAAAGACTTAAATGTAAGACCTGAATTCATAAAGCTCCTAGAAAAAAAATAGGCAGTATGCTCTTTGACATCAATCTTGGCAAATTTTTTTTGGATATGTCTCTTCAAATAAGGGAAATAAAAACAAAAATAAAGAAACAAGACTACATGAAACTATAAAGCTTTTACACAGCATAGGAAAGTATCAACAAAAGGAAAAGGCAACCTACTGAATGGGGTAAGATATTTGCAAACTATACATCCAATAAGAGATTAATATCCAAAATATATAAAGAACTCATACAACTGAACATCACAAAAACAAACAACCCAATCACAAAATGGGCAGAGGACCTGAATAGACTTTTTTCCAAAGAAGACATACAGATGGCCGATAGACACATGAAAAGGTGCTCAACATCACTAATCATCAGGGAAATGCAAATTAAAATGACAATGAGGTAACACCACATACCTGTCAGAATGGCTATCATCAAAAAGACAAATAAGAAAAAGTGTTGGCAAGGATATGGAGAAAAGGAAAACTTCGTGCACTGCTGGTGGATATGTAAACTGGTATTGCCACTATGGAAAACATATGGAAGTTCCTCAAAAAAATAGAACTACCATATGATCCAGCAATTCTACTTCTGGGTATTTTTCCAAAGAAAACAAAATACTAATTCAAAAGGATATATGCACCCCTATGTTCATTGCAGCATTAATTACAATAGCCAAGATATGGAAGCAACCTAAGTATCCATCTATAGGTGAATGGATAAAGAAGATGTGGTATACATACTATGGAATATTACTCAGCTATAAAAAAAGAGGGAAATCTTGTCATTTGCGATAATATGGATGGACTTTTTTTTTTTTTTTCCTGGTACACGGGCCTCTCACTGTTGTGGAGCACAGGCTGCGGACACACAGGCTCAGCGGCCATGGCTCTCGGGCCTAGCCACTCCGCGGCACGTGGGATCTTCCTGGATCGGGGCACGAACCCGTGTCCCCTGCATCAGCAGGCAGACTCTCAACCACTGCGCCACCAGTGGTTGACTTAGACTTGGATGGATTAGAGGGTATTATGCTAAGTGACATAAGTGAGACAGAAAAAGGCAAATACCATATGATTTCACTTACATGTGAAATCTGAAAAACAAAACAAATGAACAAACAGAACAGAAACAGACTCGTAGATACAGAGAACAAACCAGTGGTTGTTAGAGGGGAAATGGTGAGAGGATGAGTGAAATAGGTGAAGGTGATTAAAAAGTATAAATTTCCAGTACAAAATAAATAAGTCACAGGGGGATGTAAAGTACAGCATAGGGAATATAGTCAATAATACTGTAATAACTTTGTATGTTGACTGATGGTAACTAGTCTTATAGTGGTGATTATTTTGTAACCTATAAAAAGTATGTACTAATGTAATGTACACTGTGTTGTACACCTGAAACTAATATTATATTGAAAGTCAATTATATGCAATAAAAAAGAATAGAAAAATAAAATTATGAATGGATATTGAATTTTATCAAGTGTTTGCTCATCTATTGATTTATCAGATATTTTCTCTGTTAGTATGGCAATGATTGATTTTCAAATGTTAAACCAATCTTCTATTTCTTGAATAAATCCAACTTATTCATGATGTAATATCTTCTGTATATTTTATTGGTGGGTTCGTTTTGCTAATGTTTTAAGACTTCTGTGCCTAAAATCTTAAACATGAGAGAGATTGGCCTAATGTTTGGCTTTCTGGTAATGTCCTTGTCAAGTTTTGGCATCAAGATATGCTGATTTGATAAAACCAGTTTAAAAGTGTTCCTTATTTTCTACTTTCTGGTGAAATTTGTGTAATATTATTGTTATTTCTTCCTTAAATGGTTGGAATAACCATAGGTGAAGCCACCTGGGTTCAGAGTTTTGTCAGAGATAGTAAAATATGGATTAAATTTCTTTACTAGATAGAAGAATGTTCAAATATTTTAAATGTAACTTGAGAAATTTGTCCTTTTCAGCTAAAGTTTCAAATATATTGACATAAAATTTTCACAGTATCCTTCTATTATCTCTTTGAAATTGAGTGTAATTTAAATAAAGTAAAATGTGCAAGTCTTAAGTGTATAGCTCAATAAATTTTTATCTATGATTATACCTGTATAAAAATCCCCCAGATAAAGTTAAAAGAGCTAACGCTCCAGAAAGTTCCCTCATACCCTTTCCAGTTAATATTCACACCCCCCTCCTGTCAAGGTAACCCCTATTGTCATACGTATAGCAATAGATTAGTTTTATTTGTTCTTGGAGTTCATATAAACAAAATCATACAGTATGTATTTTCATGTTTGACTTCTCTTGCTGATTGTAATGTTTTAGAGATTCACCTGTGTTATTACATTCATCAGTAGTGTTTTTTTTTTTTTTTTTTACTGAGGTGTGATATTCCATTATATGACTATACCACAAAATTTTAATAATTTTTTCTGTTGATGGACAAATAGTTTCTTATTTTAAGCTATTATGAACTTTCTATCAACCTTCTTATACAAGTATTTTTGTAGATAAATGACATTACTTTTTGGTATATATCTAGGCATGGTGGGTCATAGGGTAGGTATAAATTTAACATTATGAGAAACTGCTATGCAGTTGTTAAAAATGGTTGAGTTGAGCCACTTTACCTTCCACCAGTAATGTATAATGTATACAGTGGTTCCACACTCGCTCCAATGTTTGGTTTTGTCAACCTGTTAAATTTTAGTGTTACTAATAGGTGTAATGGTACCCCTTAGTTGGTTTAATTTGAATTTCCCTATTGAGTTACACTGTTGAGAATCTTTTCATGTGCTTATTGGCCTTTTGAATATTCTTTGGATGGTGCCTTTTCAAGTCATTTAAAACAGTAATTGTGAGGGGAGGAGAGCTCATTTTTTTCTAGTATTTTTTTTATTGAAATAAAGTTGATGTACAATATTAGTTTCAGGAGTACAACATAGTGATTCAATATTTTTATAGATTATAGTTCTTTAAAAATTATTTAAAAATAGGGACTTCCCTGGCAGTCCAGTGGTTAAGACTCCACACTTCCACTGCAGGGGGCATGGGTTCGATCCCTGGTCGTTGAACTAAGATCCCTCAGGCCATGCGGTGCAACCAAAAAAATAAAAAATAAAAATAAAGTTATTACAAAAGAATGCCTATATTCCCCCTGTGCTATACAATACATCCTTGTTGCTTATCTATTTTATACATAGTAGTTTGTATAATTTTTTAAAGATTGAGCTATTTACCTTTTTCTAATTGATTTATAGGAATTGTTTGCACATTTTAGATACGAGTCTCTTGTCATATCTATATATCTGTATAATATTTTCTCCTCATCTGTGGCTTGCCTTTCCACTTTTTAAAAGATATCTTTTGATGGGCAGAAGATTTTAGTTTTGATGAAGTCAGTTGTATCTTTTTTTTTTAATTTTGTGTTCTTTGTGCCTTGTTTAAGAAATTTTGCCTACCTCAATAATGAAGACATGAACAAAAGTTTTATTTTAGAATTTTATATTTTCATTTTTAAATTCACTATCTACTTTAACTTTTATGTGTAGTATACTATAGTTCATTTTTTTCTTAGTTGTTCCAACATCATTTATTGAGTAGGCCTTCCTTTCTCTATAATTTTGGCAAAATAAAGCAACCATTATGTGTATAAATCTACCTCCTGACTCTTCAGTCTGTTTCATTGATCTGTTTGTCTATTTTTGTTCCCAATACCACAGTGTCTTAATTGGTATAACATTATAGAATGTCTTAAAATTTAGTAATGTAAGTTGTTTTAATTTATTTTTTCTCAAGATTTTCATAGCTAGGCCAGATCTTTTATATTTTAAACAAATTTAGTACCATCTTGTCAATTTCTGCAAAAAAAAAAAAAAGGCCTATTGGGATTTACTTGGTAGGGATTGTATTGACTTTATATATTAATTTTGGGTGCAGGGCAATGATATCTTAATAATAATGAGTCTCCCAATTTATGAATATGGAATATATCTCTATTTAGTGGTTTTTTGAAGGTTAAACTAACCTTGCATTTCTGGGCTAAAGTTCGCTTGGTGAATATATATAATCCTTTTTCATATACTGCTCTATTCTATTAATATTTACTGGCATATTCTTTTAGACATTTTGTATCTCTTTTCATTTCTTTTCTCATAAAAAATTTTGTTGGATGTTGGTGTCAGGATAATGCTGGTCTCATACAATGAGTTGGGAATTGTTTCTTTTATCTCTCGTCTCTGAATGACTGTGTAAGATTGGTATTATTCATATATATGAGTGGTAGAATTATTACTGAAGCCATCAAGTCAGGAATTTACTTTGTGGAATTGTTTTAACTTACAGATTCTAATTCTTTAACTAATATAGAAATATTTAGTTTTTCTTTATTTTCTTGTGTCAGTTTTGGTAAGATGTGTTTTCAAGCACTTTGTTCATTTCATCTAGCTGGAAAAATTTATTGGCATAATGTTGTTTATAACATTCTCCTGTATCTTTCACTATCTGTAGTGATGTTCCTTTTTCACTCCTGATAGTCATAGTTTGTATTTTGTCTTTTTTTCTTGATGAGTCTTGCAAGGAAGTTCAGTTTTAATAATCTCTTCAAAGAACCCATTTTTTGCTTTGTTGATTTTCTCTGTTCTGTTTCACTGATTTCCGCTCTTCATTTCCACACCCCCATTTTATTGTTTTATGAGAAGGAAGCTTAAGTAATTGATTTTAAACATGTTTCTAATATATGCATTTAAAGCTATAAAATTTCCTCTAAACTCTGCTTTAGTTCCATCCCACAAATTTTGACATGTTGAATTTTCATTGTTTTTACTTCAAATTATTTTCAGATTTTAAATATTATTTCTTCTTTAACTAATGGGTTACTTGGAAATATTTAATTTACAAGTGTTTGGAGATTTTCTAGTTGTCTTCATCATTGATTTCTGGTTTAATTCTATTATGGACAGGGAACATTTTAAAATTTGTTTCATTGCTTTTAAACTTTTAAGACCTGCTCTGAAGAGCAACATATGGTCTATTCTGGAGAATGTTCCTTGTGCACTTGAAAAGACTGTATTCTGAAGCTGTTGTTTGTCATATTTAATACACATCTATTTGGTTGTATTGGTTAATAGTGTCGTTCAAAATCTTCTTTACCTATACTGAATATTACTGAAGATATTTTATATTGATTACTGCTAGTAATCTATATAAAAGTAGTCTTTCAGAAACTGAAATACCTCCGACTATGTGGATTTGGCTTTATCTTCTTAGTTCTATCAAATCTAGCTTTAATTTTTGTTTCATGCATTTTGAAGTGATGCTGTTATTTGCATATGTACTTGGAATGATATCTTCTTGATTAACCATTTTGTTATTATGAAATGTTCCTTTATCTCTAATAATACTCCCTGTCTTGAAGTCTACTTTGTCTGACATTTATATAGTCACACAAGATTTTATGATTAGAATGGATTGTCTGACAGTCTGTCTTATTATGAACCACTTTATGCCAATAGATGGAGTATTTGCCCATGAAAGATCTACTGTAATCGTTGACATATTTGCTTTTATGTCTAGTGGCTTGTTATGTTTTTATTTGTCCCATCTTTTCGTTATTTGTCTCTTCTCTTGACTTCTTTTGGATTAATCATGTGTTTTTTAATCATTCCAGATTAAGATCCACCCCCACCCCCCACCTTTTTTAATGGTTACTTTAGTCACCACTTTGTATTTTCACCTTCTCAACCTTGGCATTTTGACATTTGGGCCAGATATTTCCTTGCTGTGAGAGCTGTTCTATGCATTGTAGGATTTTTAGCAGTATCCCTGGCGTCTTCCCACTATATGATAGTAGAAAAGTCCCCCTCTCCCCCAATCTGAATTGAAATAACCAAAAATGGCTCATGTCCCTTTGGAAGAAAAATTACCACTGGTAGAGAGTCACTGCTCTAGAGATTACTATAAACATCCTCTGTTTATTACCCCACTTATCAAAATAATTGAATTAGTATTGTGCTACTCCATGAGCAATGTAAAAGCATTGTAAGAGTATAATTCCATTTCTTTTCTCTCCAATTATACTATTGATGTCATACATGTTATTTCTACATGTATTATGAACTCCTCAATGTATTGTTTTTACTGTGGTTTTTAGTAGCCAGTACTTTTCTTTTAACTTTTAAAAATATTATTTTACATTTTTGCACTTATTTGACCTTTCTGGTCAAATCTGCAGATTGGTGCTGCAGATCTGTGGTGACATCATGGATTGTTCCCTTTCAGCCTGAAAAGCTGGTGACATATTGTCTCAGCTTTCATTTGTCTAAAATTGTCTTTATATAGGCTTTGTTTTTTTTTTAATTTTAGCTTTTTTTAATTTCAGCATTTAAAGAAGTCAATTCTATTTTGCCTTCCATTGTTTTCTGATGAAAAGTCAGTTATCATTTTTATGCTTGTTCTCTTGAATATAATCTGCCTATTTGTGTGTAAGAATTTATGTCTGTATCTAAATTTTTTTCCTTTATTTTTGGTTTACAACCAGTTTGTGTGATGACCTGGATGAAATAATTGGCATTTTTTCCCTCTGCTATGTCTACTCTGCTTTAGGTACATTAAATAAATTTTAATTTAATATATAGTATTTTTTCAGTTTTAGAATTTCCACTTGGTTCTATCATAGAGATTTTACTTTTCTCTTAAAATTCTCTTTTTTGTGTCCATTTTGTCTATGTTTTCTTCTAATTTCTTTAATGTATTTTAGAAGTTATTTTAGGGTCTCTCTAATTCCAATATCTGAGCCTTTCATCAGTCTGCTCCTATTGACAGGTTTTTTTCTTAATTAGGAGTCATATTGCTTCTACACCTGTCTCACAACTTTTTATCGTGTTCCAGCAATTGCCTAATAAAAAAACTGTAGCCTCTGGAGTAAATATTATCTTGTACAAGTGAGGGCATGTACCTTCCCTGGGCAATAAGTTAGGGAGAAGGGACAGTTTTTACAATCCAATCAGGATTTGAGCTGAATTGTGGCTGGGTTACCGCTTTAGTTAGGTTGTCTTCACCTTTTCAAATGTCTTTAGAACTACCTTGTTCTGTCCTGTGTCTACTACAGGCCACTCCCTCTAGTAGGACTTTGCGATCTTTGGGTAAGATGCAGAATGCTCCCTCTGCTTTCTAGTTCAGCTTCCATGCCCCTGACACATACTCAGAAAAGCTCCATGGGGAAAGTTGGCAGGCAAGAACAAGTTCCCTGCATCTGGAGCTTTTACTGATTTCAGTCCATTCATGCCAGCCCACAAAGGCTGCAGGCTTTTCTGTTTCCCAGGAAAATTCCACGTTCAGTTTTTCACTGGCCCCAGTGGAGACCCTGCAGAATAAAATTTGGCCACTGACATCTCACCTAGAAATTCCTTAAACTCCTCTGTAATTTAGTTTCCTTAGACTACTTTGTGTCTGCAACTCTCCCATATCTTAAATATGATGGGGGAGTCGGGTGGGGAGATTCAATTATCTTTTTAGTTTATATGATGGGTACAATGGTCCCTTAAGACCTTCTACATCCTATCTGAAAGCTAAATGTTATTATTTTTAAAATCAATCTAAAATCTCTAATGATATCCACTTTTTTTAAATTAATTAATTTATTTATGGCTGTGTTGGGTCTTCGTTGCTGCGTGCGGGCTTTCTCTAGTTGTGGTGAGGAGGGGCTACTCTTCATTGCGGTGCACGGGCTTCTCATTGCTGTGGCTTCTCTTGTTGCGGAGCACGGGCTCTAGGCGCATGGGCTTCAGTAGTTGCGGCTTGTGGACTCTAGAGCGCAGGCTCAGTAGTTGTGGCACACGGACTTAGTTGCTCCACGGCATGTGGGATCTTCCCGGACCAGGGATCGAACCCGTGTCCTCTGCATTGGCAGACGGATTCTTAACCACTGCACCACCAGGGAAGCCCTCCACTTCTAATCCTTGAAATTTTTTCTTTGTAATCAGTCTGCTAGATGTTTATCAATTTTATTAATCTTTTCCAAAAAGCAAATTTTCCTTTTTTTCTATTAGGTTTTCTATTTCATTAATTTCTTAAATTTAATTTTTATTTTATATTGGAATATAGTTGATTTACAATGTTGTGTTAATTTCAGGTGTACAGTTAAGTGATTCAGTTATACATATACATATATTCATTCTTTTTCAGATTCTTTTCCCATATAGGTTATTACAGAATACTGAGTAGATTTCCCTATGCTATACAGTAGGTCCTTGTTATCTATTTTATATATAGTAGTGTGTATATGTCAGTCCTGAACTCCTGATTTATCCCTCCCACCAACCTTTCCCCTTTAGTAACCATAAGTTTATTTTTGAAGTCTGAGTATTTCTGTTTTGTAAATAAGTTCATTTGTATCCTTCTTTTTTAGATTCTGCATGTAAGTGATACCATATGATATTTGTCTTTCTCTGACTTACTTCACTTAGTATGATACTCTCTGGATCCATCCATATTGCTGCAAATGGTATTATTTCATTATTTTTTTTATGGCTGAGTAACATTCCATTGTATATATATACCACATCTTCTTTATCCATTCCTCTGTCAATGGACATTCAGGTTGCTTCCATGTCTTCCCTATTGTAAATAGTGCTGCAATGAACATTGGTGTGCATGCATCTTTTTGAATTATGGTTTTCTCTGGATGTATGCCCAGGAGTAGGATTGCTGGATCATATGATAGTTCTAGTTTTAGTTTTTTAAGGAACTTCCATATTGTTCTCCATAGTGGCTGTACCAGTTTATTGTTACATTCCCACCAACAGTGTAGGAAGGTTCCCTTTTCTCCACACCCTCTCCAGCATTTATTGTTTGTAGACTTTGTGTCATTGATTTTTTTTTTTACTCTTATCTTTAATATTTCCTTCTTTCTTTAATTTGCTATTCTTTTTCTGGTGTCTTAGAAAATTATATGCTTTTTCAAGTTTTTCCTAAAATGTGCATTTGACACAATAAATTTTTCTGTAAGCATTACTTCAACTACATTCCATAAATTCTCATATCTTTGTTTTCATAATTATTCACTTCAGAATATTTTCTAATTTGCTTTGTTATTCTCTGATTTATGGATTAATTAGAAAATACTTGCTTCGTTTATAAATATTTGAAGATTTTCTAGTTATCTCTTGGTTACTCATTTCAATCTTAATTCCACTGTGGTCAGAAGGTACATTCTTGCTTCATAGTGCATTTTGGTAAAGATACTATGTCCACTTGAAAAGACTGTATTCTACAGTTATTTGGCATAGTGTTTTACACACACACACACACACACGCACACACATGCACCAATTAGGTCAAGTTAGTTTATTGAGTTGTTCAAAAAAATATATCTAATTCCTTTTCTGCTTGTTTTATCAATGACTGAGAGATGTGAGTTATTCTCAAGCTATATGAATATGTACTTTTATTTCTTCTTTTAGTTTGGTCAGTTTGTGATTTATATATTTTGAGCCTATGTTATTAGGTATATACACATTTATATTCCAGTCAAATTTATCTTTTATTATTACAAACTGTGTCTCTTCATCACTACTAATACTTCTTTTCTTGAAATCTTAGTGTTAAATTAGGTTGGCCAAAAAGTTCGTTTGTTTTTTCGCATAAGATGGCTCTGGTAGTGCTTTAGTTGTCTTTAACTTTATTCAAAACAATTTTGTTAGATTGCATTGTGACAGCTCTCATATCAGCATGCATTTTAAAAAAATCAAAATTGGTGAATTTTTGTGTAGCCATTTTAATATTGAAGATGGAAGAAAAAAGCAACATTTTCGGCATATTATGCTTTATTAATTCAAGAAAGGTTAAAAATGCAACTGAAATGCAAAAAAAGATTTGTGCAGTGTATGGAGAAGGTGCTGTGGCTGATTGAACATGTCAAAAGTGGTTTGCAAAGTTTCATGCTGGAGATTTCTTGCTGGACGAGGGTTCACGGTCCGGTAGACCAGTTGACGGTGATAGCAATCAAATCGGGACATTAATTGAGAAAAATCAATGTTATGCCACAAGGGAGATAGCTGACATACTCAAAATATCCAAATCAAGCATTGAAAGTCATTTGCACCAGCTTGGTTATGTTAATCGCTTTGATGTTTGGGTTCCACATAAGTTAAGCGAAAAAACCTTTTTGACCTTATTTCCGCATATGAATCTCTACTTAAGTGTAATGATAATGTTCTGTTTTTAAAACAAATTGTGATGGGCAATGAAAAGTATATACTGTAAACAATTTAACAATATCAAAAAAAATGAAAAAGAAAAGTGGGTACTGTCCAGTAATGTGGAACGGAAGAGAACACGGGGCAAGTGAAATGAACCACCATCGACCACACCAAAGGTCACTCTTCATCCAAAGAAGGTGATGTGTATATGATAGTATCAGAAGGGAGTCCTCTATTATGAGGTCCTTCTGAAAAACTAAACGATTAATTCCAGCAAGTACTGCTCCCAGTTAGACCAACTGAAAGCAGCACTCGACGAAAAGCATCCAGGGTTAGTCAACAGAAAACACATAATCTTCCATCAAGATAACGCAAGACCACATGTTTCTTTAATGACCAGGCAAAAACTGTTATAGCTTGGCTGGGAAGTTCTGATTCATCTGCCGTATCCACGAGACATTGCACCTTTGGATTTCCATTTATTTTGGTCTTTACAAAATTCTTTTAAGGGAAAACATTTCCATTGCCTGGAAGACTGTAAAAGGCACCTGGAACAGTTCTTTGCTCAAAAAGATAAAAAGTTTTGGGAAGATGGAATTATGAAGTTGCCTGAAAAATGGCAGAAGGTAGTGGAACAAAAAGGTGAATACGTTGTTCAATAAAGTTCTTGGTGAAAATGAAAAATGTGTCTTTTACTTTTTTTTTTTTTTTTTTTTGCGGTACGCGGGCCTCTCACTGTTGTGGCCTCTCCCGTTGCGGAGCACAGGCTCCGGACACGCAGGCTCAGCTGCCATAGCTCACGGGCCTATCTGCTCCGCGGCATGTGGGATCTTCCTGGACCGGGGCACGAACCCACGTCCCCAGCATCGGCAGGTGGACTCTCAACCACTGCGCCACCAGGGAAGCCCTCTTTTACTTTAAAACTGAAGGAACTTTTTGGTCAACCCAATACCTATACCAGCTTTATCTTGATTAGTATTTGCAAAATATATCTCCTCTTATTTTCACTCATCTGAGTCTTATATTTTAGGTGTGTCTCCTGGAAGCAACATATGGTAGAGTTTTGTTCTTTATTCCCCAATTTGACAATGTTTGTGTTTTTATAGAATGTGTAGTTCATTTGTATGTAATGTAATTGCTGATATATTTGGATTTAAATGTATTATTTTACTATGTCCCACCTATTTTCTTTTTTCTTCTTTTTTTGCCTTCTTTTGAATTAATCAAATATTTTTATATTATTCTCTTTTCCTTCTATTATCTTGTTAAGCGTGTATTCTTTTATTTCATTTTAGAGTTTATCCTAAATTACAAAATGAATCTTTGCCTTATTCTAATAAAATTTTACTTTAATCCCTTCTAGGGTAAATGAAAGCTTAAAAACTTTAACTCCATTTACCATTCTCCCACTTTTTGTGTTATTATTGCCACATGTTAAAATTATGTACAAAATATATTCATTCGTATGTATGTATGATAAATTTATGTAAAATTTATTCCCACAAGATGTATTTTATTAGAGAGTCAATATTCATTTAGACTTAACCATATATTTATCCTTTCTGGTGCTCTTCATTTGTTTCTGCATTCGTGTTCTTCTTCTACCAGGGATCATTTTCCTTCTGCCTAAAGAACTTCCTTTAGTATTTCTTTAGTGTCATTTTGCTAATGACAAATTATCTCACTCTTAGAGGGGATTATCTAGAAACATTTTTTTCCCCTTAAATCCTGGCTATTTTTGATAGCCCTGAGCTAATTAATTTTGATCTTTCCAACCTAGTGAAATTCACAGAACCGCTTAATTACCACTTTCTGACCTGCCCCTGTCCTTTTCTCTGAAAAGGCACAAGGGTGCTATAGAGGAAAACATGACAAATATGGGGATATTCTCAATACATTTTCTTTCCCTTCAGGATCTTGGTCTATTGAATCCTGGCTGCCTTGATTGCTCTCTGATGAATATCAGGAGTTGGGGGGTTTTTTCCTTTTATTTTACATAGCTTTAACAGTTGTTCCTAATGGGAAGTTGAGTCTGAATCAAGTTTCTTTATCATAGCTAGAAGTAGAACCCACATGTTTTTGTTTTTAATAAAACATACAGATTAAAAAATGATCTCTCTTCATATTGTGACCTCTCAGATGTTTTCCCACAGCTCCTATAAAGCCTATTGAATCACTTTTCTCTAGATTAAATGGCTAAAATTCTTTAGCTTATGTGACAAAATCTCCTGACCCCTCACCATTCTGGTTCCCCATTTATCTTTTATTTTTTAAAATGGAAAGCACAAAGATTATGACCCTTGATTTTAGAGTCAAAAAGGTTACTTTAGAATCCTGGATCTGTCTCATGTTCATTGCTTGACCAGGAACGAGTTCATTTACTTAAGCTCTTGATTTTTTATCTGCAAGGTAGACAATATTACCCAGCCTGCAGAGTCTTTGTGATTTAACCCTCTGAATTTTATAGTAGGCACACAAGAAAAGGTATCTGCTACAGTTGCTTTCATTTTTGTATAATTGCTATCTCTTTGAGAGGGCATATGTTTGGGATTAATTCTTCATGTTGTTAAAAGTTTGCTGAAATCTTTTGTGCATCTGTTCTTTACATGTACCTGGTTTAGTTATCCGGTTCCATAAAAACTGTAGGATCATCCTCAAAGAAGGTATAAATCTGAAGATACGTTTTGCTTCCTTCTTAGCACCTCCTTCATCTTGGCTGAACTGACACAAATGGGAGTAAAGATGTTTCTGAAAGAATTTAATTTAACCTCAGGAATACCGTTTAAACGGTAGTGTTCTTCCCCCTTTCCAGAATGATTCTTTATCAGGATTTCACTTGGCTTCCCTTTATTTTACAACAGAAAATTAATAAATGTTTTGGATGCAATCTTAAGCCAAGTTCAGAAGCAACTGCTGTGCACTTGTTTGAAATGCCTCTCATTTCTGACCCTTCTGAATCCCGTTATCAGTGCCTACAATACTTTTGGTAACTGATTGTCATTTCATTGTAAATTCGCTGCCTGGATGATTGCTCCTCAACCAGAGATGTCAGCCAGCTGAAACATACCAGGAGAAAACAAAGGCCATTCCTGACTTGGGGGAAAATGGAGCAGGGGAAATTTACATGTGTTTGACATTTATATTCTTTTGAGTGGCTTTTGTCTCTTTGAAAATTCCCTGAAAATTCTTAACTGCCTCAAGCAGAAGAATGGAATCTAAATGCAAGGGAGAAAAGAAAGTCTGCTTTGAAGATAGAAAATAGGATAAAGAATTAGATGTTCTCTCTCTTTGAAGATTTTTCTGGTTATGGAAAAGGACAGAATTTTAAAATTAACAAGGTCACAGTACCTTTAGTTCCTGATGTGTTGGAGAATAATTGTATAAAACCATAATACATCTGTAGGCTTGTTGTATCAGTACTTCCTAATAACCTCTTCTATCTCTCCTTTGCACCAAGGAGCGCTAGCGCAGGTGTTTTTTTGCATTATTGATCACATATAAAGGGAATGCCTTGAAGAATGTTACTTATGTATGGGAGTCTATGCTTCTTTGCATGCTGAGTTTCTGATCTCAAATGGTGGAATTTCACATGAAGGTGATTAAACCCCAGTGGCAGCACTATTGCCCTGTCCCACACCTTTATTTCACTTTATAACAAGTGCAGAGCTTATCCATTGGTGCGTGCTTTGTAGAGTAAGATGAGAAGAACTTACTACCTAATGAAGTGTTGGTGGAAGAGGGTGATCCTTTTAGATTCATATATTGCACACAACTTGCAGTATCAGAGGTTTTCTCTATCGACATGAAACCATTGATACTTTCTTCCATATAAGAAAGATATAAGACCCTCAATACATAAGACACCTAAGAACTCAATACCTGGACTGATGCTGTTTCTGGAGTTAAAGCAGTTATTTTTCTAATATTTTAAGCACTCAAAACCTTTTCCAAATAAATTTTCCTTAATAGCCCAATACATAAAAGATATTTTTTTGAAATTGAAGTGTAGTTGATTTACAATGCTGCGTTAGTTTCTGGTGAACAGAAAAGTGATTCAGTTATACATATAAGTATATATTCTTTTTCATATTCTTTTCCATTATGGTGTATCACAGGATATTGAATATAGTTCCCTGTGTTATACAGGAGGACCTTGTTTATCCATAAAAGATAATTTTTAAAAAAGAATCTGGTTGATGCAGGAAGATAACTCAAAATCCTGTCCTTTTGCAGTCTCCTTCACCCTGATGATGTCCCTGTTGCATCTTACCAGTACCCCATGGGCTCCAGGAAACAGAGTTTGCAAAACACTAGTCTAAGGAAGCCAGTGAAACTTTTGCATTATCAGAAGAGAGTTGCATTGGCTAGACATGACCTCTAGAGGCCAATTTAAGTAACAACATCACTGGGGGGAAGCATGCTTTTCCTGTTGTCTTTCTTTCCACAAAATTAATTTGTTTTTCAAAAAGATTTGATAGTGTTTGAATTTTAATATTTCTATTAACATATAGCCCCAGAGGATTTTTAGAGTCTAAAAGAGATTGGCAGGGATCATGTGAGTATTTTTCTCATCTCCCCAAATGGCTTATTCTGTTCTCCCACATATGCAGGCGTCACTGAAGGGCATATTTGACCTCTTGTGAATTTCTGTGAATTTTAATCTGGGTTTCATGCAGTATAGAAGATATAGCTGACTAGTATAAAATCTGTGTTTACGAAGTGAAGTGTAAAACTTTGTCTCCAGCTTACAAAGTCTATGCCAAATGGGTAGAGGCTGCAAGAGAGATGAGGATTCCTGAAGAACCACAAAATTATGCATGTTATCTGGAGTTTAAGACTGACCATTAGATGTAGGTCTAGTGAATCCAACTCAGGATTCTTTGAGTTTGAAATGACTCAAAGTCAAACAGTGGCTTAAGCAAAAGAAATTTATTGGTTCACGTAACTGCAAAGTCTGGGAGTAGGGCCATCGTCAAGGTTCGCATAGAGCTGTCCAGTTTCTGTCACTCTTGCTTTCTGTGTGATGCTTCTCCATCTGAGCTAGCCCCACTTTCTCACTCTTTAGGTTGGATTCAACCAGACATTGGGTACAGGGCAAGATATAGGGAAGCGACATCACTGCAACAATTTCAGGCTTAAACTAACCACATTTAGCAACTCCAGAAGTAAGAGACAGTTTCTTTTCTTACCATCAGATTATGAAATCCTAGGGAAGGGTTGGCTAGTTTGGGTCACATTCCCATCTCTGGGCATATCAGTGGTCAGGGAGCATGATGATATTATTTTAAATCCTGTATCCCTATTAGAATATTCTTTTTTAAAAAATTTTTATTGAAGTATAGTTGATTTTAAATGTGTTAATTTCTGCTGTACAGCAAAGTGACTCAGTTAAACATGTATATATATATTCTTTTCCATATTCTTTTCTATTATGGTTTATCATGTGATATTGAATATATTTCCCTGTGCTATACAGTAGGACCTTGTTGTTTATCCATCCTATATATACTATTGATAGTTTATAATCCTTCACTCCCCCACCCTCCCTCCCCCTTGGCAACCACAAGTCTATTCTCTGTGTCTATGATTCTGTTTCTGTTTCGTAGATATGTTCATTTGTGTTGTATTTTAGATCCCACATATAAGTGATATCGTATGGTGTCTTTCTCTTTCGGACTTACTTTGCTTAATATGACAATCTCTGGGTCCATCCCTATTGCTGCAAATGACATTATTCTTTATGGCTGAGTAATATTCTTTTTATGGCTGAGTAATATTCCATTGTATTTATGTACCATATCTTCTTTATTCATTCATCTGTCAATGGACATTTAGGTTGTTTCCATGTCTTGTCTATTGTAAATAGTGCTACTATGAACATAGGGGTGCATGTATCTTTTTGAATTATAGTTTTGTCTGGGTATATGCTCAGGAGTGGAATTGCTGGATCATATGACAACTCTATTTTTAGTTTTTTGAGGAACCTCCATGCTGTTTTCCATAATGGCTGCACCAATTTATATTCCCACTAACAGTGTAAGAGGTTCCCTTTTCTCTGCACCTTCTCCAACATTTATTATTTGTAGACTTTTTAATGATGGCCATTCTGACCGGTGTGAGGTGGTACCTCATTGTAGCTTTGATTTGCATTTCTCTAATAAATATTAGCAATGATGAGCATTTTTTCATGTGCCTATTGACCATCTGTATGTCTTTTTTGGAGAAATGTCTGTTTAGGGCTTCTGCTCATTTTTTGAGGGTTGTTTGGTTTTGTTATTGAGTTGTATGAGCTTTATGTATATTTTGGATATTAAGCCCTTATCAGTTGCACCTTTTGCAGATATTCTCTCCCCGTCTGTAGGTTGTCTTTTCATTTTGTTTCTGGTTTCCTTGCTGTACAGAAGCTTCTAAGTTTCATTAGGTCCCATTTGTTTATTTTTGCTTTTATTGCTCTTGCCTTGGGAGACTAACCTAAGAAAATATTGCTACAATTTATGTCAGAGAATGTTTTGCCTATGTTCTCTTCTAGGAGTTTTATGGTGTCATATCTTATATTTAAGTCTTTAAGCCATTTTGAGTTTATATTTCTGTGTTCTGTGAGGGTGTGTTCTAACTTCATTGATTTACATGAGGGTGTCCAACTTTTCCAACACCACTTGCTGAAGAGACTGTCTTTTCTCCATTGTATATTTTTGCCTCCTTTGTTGAAGATTACTTGACAGTAGGTGTGTGGGTTTATTTCTGGGCTCTCTATTCTGTTCTATTGATTCATAAGTCTGTTTTTGTGCCAATACCATGCTGTTTTGATTACTGGAGCTTTGTATTATTGTCTGAAGTCTGTGAGAGTTATGCCCCTGCTTTGCTCTTTTTCCTCAGATTTCCTCAGGATTGGCAATTCTGGGTTGTTTATGGTTCCATACAAATTTCAGGATTATTTGTTCTAGTTCTGTGAAAAATGTCCTGAGTAATTTGATAGGGATCACAGTAAGTCTGTAGATTGTTTTGGGTAGTATGGCCATTTTAACAATATTAATTCTTCTAATCTCAGAGTATGGGATATCTTTCCATTTCTTTGAATCATCTTCAATTTCCTTTATCAATGTTTTATAGTTCTTAGTGTATAACTCTTTCACCTCCTTGGTCAGGTTTATTCCTAAGTATTTTATTTTATTTTTTGCAGAAATTTTAAAAGGGATTGTTTGTTTACATTCCCTTTCTGATGTTTCATTGTTAGTTTAAAGAAATGCAACATATTGCTGTTTGTTAATCTTGGATCCTGCTACCTTGCTGAATTCATTTATCAGTTCTAGTAGTTTTTGTGTGGAGTCTTTAGGGTTTTCTGTATATACTATAATGTCATCTGCATATAATGACAATTTTACCTCTTCCCTACCAATATGAATAAGTTTTATTTCTTTTTCTTGTCTGATTGTTGTGGTTAGAGCTTCCAGTACTATGTTGATGAGAAGTGAGGACAGTAGTCATCCTTGTCTTGTTCCAGATTTTAGTGAGAGGGCTTTCACCTTTTCACTTTTGAGTATTATATTGGCTGTGGGTTTGTCATAAATAGCTTTTAGTATGTTGAGATATGTTCTCTCTATACCCACTTTGGTAAGAGTTTTTATCGTAAATCGGTGTTGAATTTTATTTAATGCTTTTTCTTCATCTTTTGAGGTGATCATGTGGTTTTATCTTTTCTTTTGTTCATGTGGTGTATCACACTGATTGATTTGCATAGATTGAACCATCCTTGTGACTCTGGTTGAATCCGACTTTGTCCTGGTATATGATCTTTTTTATGTGTTGTTGGATTCAGTTAGCTAATATTTTGGTGAGGATATTTGCATCTGTATTCATCAAAGATATTGGCCTGTAATTTTCTTTTTAGTGCTGTCTTTGTCTGGTTTTGGTATCAGGGTGATGATGGCTTCATAGAATGTTTTTGGGAGTGTTCCTTCTTCTTCAGTCTTTTGGAAGAGTTTGAGAAGGATTGGTATATGTTCTTCCTTGTATATTGGGTAGAATTTGCCTGTGCAGCCATCTGGCCCTGGACTTTTGTTTGTAGGGTTTTTTTAAAATTACAGATTCTATTTCACTTCTAGTGATTTGTTTCTTCAAGTTATATGTTTCTTCTTGATGCAGTTTTGGTGGGTTGTATGTTTCTGGAAAGTAGTCCATTTCTTCTAGGTTGCTGAATTTGTTGGCAAATAATTGTTCATCATATTCTCTCTCTCTTTTTTTTTGTATTTCGGCAGTATCAGTTGTGATTTCTCCTCTTTCATTTCTTATTTTGTTTACTTAGATCTTCTCTTTTTTCTTGGTGAGCCTGGCCAGAGGTATATAAATTTTGTTTACCCTTCCAAAGAACCAGTTCTTGGTTTTATTCCTTTTTCTATTGTTTTTAATCTCTATTTTACTTATTTCCTCTCTAATCCTTATTATCTCCTTACTTCTGTGGACTTTTAAAAAAAATTCTTTTATGTGGTGAGTTATTTTGTTTATTTGAGATTTTTCTTGTTTCTTAAAGAAGGCTTGTATTGCTATAACTTCCCTCTAAGAACTGCTTTTGCTGCATCCCATAGATTTTGTATGGTTGTATTTTCATTTGCCTCAAGGTATTTTAAATTTTCTTTGATTTCATTCTTGATCCATTGGCTTTTTAGTAGCATGTTGTTTAGTCTCCATGTAATTGTTTTTTTTCTTATTTCTTTTCCTGTGGTTGATATCTAGTTTCATGTCATTGTGGTCAGAAAACATGCTTGAAATAATTCCTATACTCTTAAATTTGTTCAGGCTTGTTTTGTGACCTAGTATGTGGTCAATCCTAGAGAATGTTCCATGTGCACTTGAAAAGAATGTGTATTCTGCTTTTTTTGGATGTAATGTCCTGAAAGTATCAATTAAGTCTAACTATTCTATTGTATCATTTAGGATCTCTGTTGCCTAATTGATTTTGTGTCTGTAGATATGCCTATTGATGTAAGTAGAGTGTTAAACTCTCCTACTATTATTGTACTCCCATCAATTTCTCCCTTTATGTTTGTTGTATTTGTTTTATGTATTTCGGTGCTCCTATATTGGGTGCATATATGCTGATGAGTGTAATATCCACTCCTTATATTGATCCTTCTGTCCTTACATTGTGTCCTTCTTTATAGCCTTTTATTATTTTTTTTGGCTGCATTGGGTCTTCGTTGCTGTGCACTAGTTGCAGCAAGTGGGGGATACACTTAGTTGTGGTGCATGGTCTTCTCATTGTGGTGGCTTCTCTTGTTGCCGAGCACAGGCTTTAGGCATGGGCTTCAGTAGTTGTGGCACATGGGCTCAGTAGTTGTGGCCCACGAGCTCTAAGGCGCAGGCTTAGTAGTTGTGGCACACAGGCTTAGTTGCTCCGCAGCATGTAGGATCTTCCCAGACCAGGGCTCGAACCCGTGTCCCCTGCATTGGCAGGCAGATTCTTAACCACTGTGCCACCAGGGAAATGCTATAGCCTTTGTTTTTGGGTTTTTTTTTTTACGTCTTTATTAGTGTATAATTGCTTTACAATGGTGTGTTAGTTTCTGCTTTATAACAAAGTGAATCATTTATACATATGCATATGTTCCCATACCTCTTCCCTCTTGCGTCTCCCTCCCTCCCACCCTCCCTATCCGACCCCTGTAGGTGGTCACAAAACACCGAGTTGATCTCCCTGTGGTATGTGGCTGCTTCCCACTAGCTATCTATTTTACGTTTGGTAGTGTATATATGTCCATGCCACTCTCTCACTTTGTCACAGTTTACCCTTCCCCCCCCATATCCTCAAGTCCATTCTCTAGTAGGTCTGTGTCTTTATTCCCGTCTTACCCCTAGGTTCTTCATGACATTTTTATTTCTTAGATTCCATATATATGTGTTAGCATACAGTATTTGTTTTTCTCTTTCTGACTTACTTCACTCTGTATGACAGACTCTAGGTCCATCCACCTCACTACAAATAACTCAATTTCGTTTCTTTTTATGGCTGAGTAATATTACATTGTATATATGTGCCACATCTTCTTTATCCATTCATCTGATGATGGACACTTAGGTTGTTTCCATCTCCGGGCTATTGTAAATAGAGCTGCAATGAACATTTTGGTACATGACTCTTTTTGAATTTTGGTTTTCTCAGGGTATATGCCCAGTAGTGGGATTGCTGGGTTATATGGCAGTTCTATTGGTAGTTTTTTAAGGAATCTCCATACTGTTCTCCATAGTGGCTGTACCAATTCACATTCCCACCAGCAGTGCAACAGTGTTCCCTTTTCTCCACACCCTCTCCAGCATTTATTGTTTCTACATTTTTTGATGATGGCCATTCTGACTGGTGTGAGATGATATCTCACTGTAGTTTTGATTTGCATTTCTCTAATGATTAATGATGTTGAGCATTCTTTCATGTGTTTGTTGGCAGTCTGTATATCTTCTTTGGAGAAATGTCTGTTTAGGTCTTCTGCCCATTTTTGGATTGGGTTGTTTTTTTGTTATTAGCTGCATGAGCTGCTTGTAAATTTTGGAGATTAATCCTTTGTCAGTTGCTTCATTTGCAAATATTTTCTCCCATTCTGAGGGTTGTCTTTTGGTCTTGTTTATGGTTTCCTTTGCTGTGCAAAAGCTTTGAAGTTTCATTAGGTCCCATTTGTTTATTTTTGTTTTTATTTCCATTTCTCTAGGAGGTGGGTCAAAAAGGATCTTGCTGTGATTTATGTCATAGAGTGTTCTGCCTATATTTTCCTCTAAGAGTTTGATAGTTTCTGGCCTTACATTTAGGTCTTTAATCCATTTTGAGCTTATTTTTATGTATGGTGTTAGGGAGTGTTCTAGTCTCATACTTTGACATGTAGCTGTCCAGTTTTCCCAGCACCACTTATTGAAGAGGCTGTCCTGTCTCCGCTGCACATTCCTGCCTCCTGTATCAAAGATAAGGTGACCATATGTGCATGGGTTTATCTCTGGGCTTTCTATCCTGTTCCATTGATCTATCTTTCTGTTTTTGTGCCAGTACCATACCATCTTGATTACTGTAGCTTTGTAGTATAGTCTGAAGTCAGGGAGCCTGATTCCTCCAGCTCCGTTTTTCATTCTCATGATTGCTTTGGCTATTCGGGGTCTCTTGTGTTTCCATACAAATTGTGAAATTTTTTGTTTTAGTTCTGTGAAAAATGCCCTTGGTAGTTTGATAGGGATTGCATTGAATCTGTAGATTGCTTTGGGTAGTAGAGTCATTTTCACAGTGTTGATTCTTCCAATCCAAGAACATGGTATATCTCTCCATCTATTTGTATTATCTTTAATTATTTTCATCAGTGTCTTATAATTTCCTGCATACATGTCTTTTGTCTCCTTAGGTAGGTTTATTCCTAGATATTTTATTCTTTTTGTTGTAATGGTAAATGGGAGTGTTTTCTTGATTTCACTTTCAGATTTTTCATCATTAGTGTATAGGAATGCCAGAGATTTCTGTGCATTAATTTTGTATCCTGCTACTTTACCAAATTCATTGATTAGCTCTAGTAGTTTTCTGGTAGCATCTTAGGATTCTCTATGTAGAATATCATGTCATCTGCAAACAGTGACAGCTTTACTTCTTCTTTGCCAATTTGGATTCCTTTTATTTCCTTTTCTTCTCTGATTGCTGTTGCTAAAACTTCCAAAACTATGTTGATTAAGAGTGGTGAGAGTGGGCAACCTTGTCTTGTTCCTGATCTTAGTGGAAACGCTTTCAGTTTTTCACCTTGAGGATGATGTTGGCTGTGGGTTTGTCATATATGGTCTTTATTATGTTAAGAAAAGTTCCCTCTATGCCTACTTTCTGGAGGGTTTTTATCATAAATGGGTGTTGAATTTTGTCGAAAGCTTTCTCTGCATCTATTGAGATGACCATATGGTTTTCTCCTTCAATTTGTTAATATGGTGTATCACGTTGATTGATTTGCGTATATTGAAGAATCCTTGCATTCCTGGAATAAACCCCAGTTGATCATGGTGTATGATCCTCTTAATGTGCTGTTGGATTCTGTTTGCTAGTATTTTGTTGAGGATTTTTGCATCTATGTTCATCAGTGATATTGGCCGGTAGTTTTCTTTCTTTGTGACATCCTTGTCTGGTTTTGGTATCAGGGTGATGGTGGCCTTGTAGAATGAGTTTGGGAGTGTTCCTCTCTCTGCTATATTTTGGAAGAGTTTGAGAAGGATAGGTGTTAACTCTTCTCTAAATGTTTGATAGAAATCGCCTGTGAAGCCATCTGGTCCTGGGCTTTTGTTTGTTGGAATATTTTTAATCGCAGTTTCAATTTCAGTGCTTGTGATTGGTCTGTTCATATTTTCTATTTCTTCCTGATTCAGTCTTGGCAGGTTGTGCATTTCTAAGAATTTGTCCATTTCTTCCAGGTTGTCCATTTTATTGGCATAGAGTTGCTTGTAGTAATCTCTCATGATCTTTTGTATTTCTGCAGTGTCAGTTTTTACTTCTCTGTTTTCACTTCTAATTCTGTTGATTTGAGTCTTCTCCCTTTTTTTCTTGATGAGTCTGGCTAATGGTTTATCTATTTGCTTATCTTCTCCAGGAACCAGCTTTTAGTTTTATTGATATTTGCTATCATTTCATTCATTTCTTTTTCATATATTTCTGATCTGATCTTTATGATTTCTTTCCTTCTGCTATTTTTGGGGTTTTTTGGTTCTTCTTTCTCTAATTGCTTTAGGTGCAAGGTTAGGTTGTTATTTCGAGATGTTTCCTGTTTCTTAAGGTGGGCTTGTATTGCTATAAACTTCCCTCTTAGAACTGCTTTTGCTGCATCCCATAGGTTTTGGGTCAGCGTGTCTCCATTGTCATTTGTTCCTAGGTATTTTTTTATTTCCTCTTTGATTTCTTCAGTGATCACTTCGTTATTAAGTAGTGTATTGTTTAGCCTCCATGTGTTTGTATTTTTTACAGATCTTTTCCTGTAATTGATATCTAGTCTCATAGCGTTGCGGTCGGAAAAGATACTTGATACAATTTCAGTTTTCTTAAATTTACCAAGGCTTGATTTGTGACCCAAGATATGATCTATCCTGGAGAATGTTCCATGAGCCCTTGATAAAAATGTGTATTCTCTTGTTTTTGGATGGAATGTCTTATAAATATCAATTAAGTCCATCTTGTTTAATGTATCATTTAAAGCTTGTGCTTCCTTATTTATTTTCATTTTGGATGATCTGTCCATTGGTGAAAGTGGGGTGTTAAAGTCCCCTACTATGAATGTGTTACTGTCGATTTCCCCTTTTATGGCTGTTAGTATTTGCCTTATGTATTGTGGTGCTCCTATGTTGGGTGCATAAATATTTACAATTGTTATGTCTTCTTCATGGATTGATCCCTTAATCATTATGTAGTGTGCTTCTTTGTCTCTTGTAATAGTCTTTATTTTAAAGTCTATTTTGTCTGATATGAGAATTGCTACACCAGCTTTCTTTTGGTTTCCATTTGCATGGAATATCTTTTTCCATCTCCTCACTTTCAGTCTGTATGTTTCTCTAGGTCTGAGGTGAGTCTCTTGTAAACAGCATATATATGGGTCTTGTTTTTGTATCCATTCAGCCAGTTTGTGTCTTTTGGTGAGAGCATTTAATCCATTTACATTTAAGGTGATTATCGATATGTATGTTCCTATTCCCATT
Organism: Orcinus orca; assembly: GCF_937001465.1. Classification (NCBI taxonomy): domain Eukaryota; kingdom Metazoa; phylum Chordata; class Mammalia; order Artiodactyla; family Delphinidae; genus Orcinus; species Orcinus orca. The sequence goes on from NC_064561.1 coordinate 52,923,006, forward strand.
TTCTTAATTGTTTTGGCTTTGTTATTGTAGGTCTTTTCTTTCTTTTGTGTTTCTTACCTAGAGAAGATTCTTTAGCATTTGTTGTAAAGCTGGTTTGGTGGTGCTGAACTCTCTCAGCTTTTGCTTGTCTGTAAAGGTTGTAATTTCTCCATCAAATCTGGATGAGATCCTTGCTGGTAGAGTAACCTTGGTTGTAGGTTTTTCTCCTTCAGCACTTTAAATATGTCCTGCCATTCCCTTCTGGCTTGCAGAGTTTCTGCTGAAAGATCAGCTGTTAAGCTTATGGGGATTCCATTGTGTGTTATTTGTTGTTTTTCCCTTGCTGCTTTTAATATGTTTTGTTTGTTTTTAATTTTTGACAGTTTGATTAATATGTGTCTTCGCATATTTCTTCTTGGATTTATCCTGTATGGGACTCTCTGTGCTTCCTGGACTTGATTAACTATTTCCTTTCCCATATTAGGGAAGTTTTCAACTATAATCTCTTCAAATATTTTCTCAGTCCCTTTCTTTTTCTCTTGTTCTTCTGGAACCCCTATAATACGAATGTTGGTGCATTTAATGTTGTCCCAGAGGTCTCTGAGACTGTCCTCAGTTCTTTTCATTCTTTTTTCTTTATTCTGCTCTGCTGTAGTTATTTCCACTATTTTATCTTCCAGGTCACTTATCCGTTCTTCTATCTCAGTTATTCTGCTATTAATCCCTTCTAGAGTATTTTTAATTTCATTTATTGTGTTGTTCATCATTGCTTGTTTCATCTTTAGTTCTTCTAGGTCCTTGTTAATTGTTTCTTGCATTTTCTCTATTCTATTTCCAAGATTTTGGATCATCTTTACTATCATTATTCTGAATTCTTTTTCAGGTAGACTGCCTATTTCCTCTTCATTTGTTAGGTCTGGTGGGTTTTTATCTTGCTCCTTCATCTGCTGTGTGTTTTTCTGTCTTCTCATTTTGCTTCTCTTACTGTGTTTGGGGTCTCCTTTTTGCAGACTGCAATTTCGTAGTTCCTGTTGTTTTTGGTGTCTGTCTCCAGTGGCTAAAGTTGGTTCAGTGGGTTGTGTAGGCTTCCTTGGGGACAGGACTAGTGTCTGTGTTCTAGTGGATGAGGCTTGATCTTGTCTTTCTGGTGCGTAGGACCGTGTGCACTGCTGTGTTTTGGGGTGCCTGTGGACTTATTATGATTTTAGGCAGGCTCTGCTAATGGGTGGGGTTGTCTTCCTGTCATGCTAGTTGTTTGGCATAGGGTGTCCAGCACGGTAGCTTGCTGGTTGTTGAGTGAAGCTGGGTGTTGTTAAGATGGAGATCTCTGGGAGATTTTCACCATTTGATACGTGGAGCTGGGAGGTCTCTTGTGCACCAGTGTCCTGAAGTTGGCTCTCCCACCTCAGAGGCACAGCACTGACTCCTGGCTGCAGCACCAAGGGCCTTTCATCCACACAGCTCAGAATAAAAGGGAGAAAAAGTAGAAAGAAAGGATAAAGAAAGGATAAAAGAAAATAAAGTAAGATAAAATAAAGTTATTAAAATAAAAAATAATTATTAAGAAAAATAGTTTTTTATAGTAAAAAAAACAAACAAAAAAACAGACGGATAGAACCCTAGGACAAATGGTGAAAGCAAAGCTATACAGACAAAATCTCACACAGAAGCATACACATACACACTCCCAAAAACAGGAAAAGGGGGAAAAATAATAAATCTTGCACTCAAAGTCCACCTCCTCAATTTGGGATGATTTGTTGTCTGTTCAGGTATTTCACAGATGCAGCGTACATCAAGTTGATTGTGGAGATTTAATCCGCTGCTTTTGAGGCTGCTGGGAGAGATTTCCCTTTCTCTTCTTTGTTCGCACAGCTCCCAGGGGCTCAGCTTTGGATTTGGCCCCGCCTCTGCGTGTAGGTCGCCGGAAGGCATCTGTTCTTCACTCAGACAGGACAGGGTTAAAGGAGCCGCTGATTCGGGGGCTCTGGCTCACTCAGGCCGGGGGGAGGGAGTGGGGGCACGATGCAGGGCGAGCCTGCGGCAGCAGAGGCCAGCATGACGTTGCACCGGCCTGAGGCATGCCATGCGTTCTCCTGGGGAAGTTGTCCCTCGATCCCGGGACCCTGGCAGTGGCGGACTGGACAGGCTCCCGGAAGGGGAGGTGTGGATAGTGACCTGTGCTCGCACACAGGCTTTTTGGTGGTGGCAGCAGCAGCCTTAGCGTCTCATGCCCGTCTCTGGGGTCTGTGCTGTTAGTCGCAGCTCGCGCCCATCTCTGGAGCTCTTTTAAGCAGCACTCTTAATCCCCTCTCCTCGCACACCAGGAAACAAAGAGGGAAGAAAAAGTGTCTTGCCTCTTCGGCAGGTCCAGACTTTTCCCGGGATGCCTTCCCGGCTAGCTGTGGTGCACTAACCCCTTCAGGCTGTGTTCACGCCGCCAGTCCTCTCCTACCGAAGCCGGAGCCTCAGCTCCCAGCCGCGCCCGCCTGCCCCGGCGGGTGAGCAGACAAGCCTCTCGGGCTGGTGAGTGCCGGTCGGCACCGATCCTCTGTGCGGGAATCTCTCCGCTTTGTCCTCCGCACCCCTGTTGCTGCGCTCTCCTCCACGGCTCGGAAGCTTCCCCCTTCCGCCACCCGCAGTCTCTGCCCGCAAATGGGCTCCTAGTGTGTGGAAACCTTTCCTCCTTCACAGCTCCCTCCAAGAGGTGCAGGTCCCGTCCCTTTTCTTTGTCTCTGTTTTTTCTTTTTTCTTTTGCCCTACACAGGTAAGTGGGGAGTTTCTTGCCTTTTGCGAGGTCTAAGGTCTTCTGCCAGCGTTCAGTAGGTGTTCTGTAGGAGCTTTTCCACGTGTAGATGTATTTCTGATGTATCTGTGGGGAGGAAGGTGATCTCCGCGTCTTACTGTTCTGCCATCTTTCCCCTCCCAGCCTTTGTTTTAAAGTCTGTTTTGTCTGATATGAATATTGTGACTCCCACTTTCTTGTCATTTCCATTTACATGAAAAAGCTTTTTACATCCCCTCACTTTCAATCTATGTGTGTCCTTTGCCCTAAAGTGAGTCTCTTGTAGGCAGCATATTGCAGACTCTTGTTTTTTATCCAATCGGCCACTCTGTGTATTTTGATTGGAGCATTAATCTATTGAAATTTAAGGTAATTATTGATAGATATGTATTTATTGCCATTTTAAAACTTGTTTTCCCATTGATTTTTTTTTTTTTTTTTGTGGTACGCGGGCCTCTCACTGCTGCGGCCTCTCCCGTTGCGGAGCACAGGCTCCGGATGCGCAGGATCAGCGGCCATGGCTCACGGGCCCAGCCGCTCCGTGGCATGTGGGATCCTCCCGGACCTGGGCACAAACCTGTGTCCCCTGCATCAGCAGGCGGACTCTCAACCACTGCGCCACCAGGGAAGCCCCTCCCATTGATTTTATATTTCTGCTTTGTCCCTTTGTTTTTCTGTCTGTTTTTCCTTTTGTGGTTTGATGATTTTCTTTTGTATTATACTTATGTTCTCTTCTTTTTGGTTTTTGTGAATCTATTGTATGTTTTTGATTTGTGGTTACTCTGTTTTTCAAGTATGTTAACCCCTTCCTATATCTAATTGCCTTAGACTGGTAGTCTCATAGGCTCAAACACATTCTTGAAAAAAAAATCTACATTTTCTTACTATCCCACACATTTTATGATTTTCATGTCCTCTTTTCCTTCTTCTTGTTCATCCTTTTGTTGTTTATTGTGGTTATCATCACTTTCACAGATATTTTTTGAATTTTTTTTTTAACCTGTGTACTGCCTTGAGTGATTTAGTTTCTAATTGTGATTTTCTCTTCTGTATTGATTCTTACTTCTTTTCTATTTAGAGAAGACCTTTCAATATTTCCTTTAGGCTAGGTTTTGTATTACTGTAATTTTTTAGTTTTTGCTTGTCTGAAGAATTCTTTCTCTCTCCTATTCTAAATGATAATCTTGCTCAGTAGAGTATCTTGGTTGCAGATTTTTCCCTTCCAGGACTTTGAATATATCTTGCCACTCCCTTCTAGCTTGTAGTGTTTCTTTAGAGAAATAGGCTGATCGCCTTATGAAGGCTTAACTCTGTTTTTCTCTTTCTGCCTTTAGAATCCTCTATGTTTAAGTTTTTCCATTTTAATTGTAATATGTCTTGGTGTAGGTCTGTTTGGATTTATTTGTTTGGGACCCTCTGTACTTCCTGTACCTGGAAATCTGTTTCCTTTTTACGTTTGGGAAGTTTTCAGTCATAACTTCTTCAAATACATTTTCAATCCCCTTTTCTCTTTCTTTTCCTTCTGGGATCCCCTTTAAGTATAGATTGGAATGCTTTATATTAGCCCATAGGTCTCTTATATTGCTTTTTTTTTTTAATTTGGCTTTCTGTTTGTGATTCTCATTGGGTGATTTCCATTATTCTATCTTCCAGATCACTTATTTGTTCTTCTGCATTATTAATTCTGCTATTCATTGACTTTAGCTCAGCTTTCATCTCGGTGAATGAATTTTCTAATTTTTCTTGGTTCCCCTTTATAGTTTCTAGTTCCTTTTTACAGTAATCTGCCTTTCTGTCAATAGTCCTTCTTAATTCCTTCAGTATTTTCATTATCTCCTTTTTGAACTCAGTGTCTATTTGACTGAAGAGGTCTGTTTCATTGTTCTTTTAGGGGAATTCTCTTGATTTTTTAATTGGGAGAGGTTCCTCTGCTTCTTCATTTTACTTATATTTCTCTTGCTGTATGAGTTTAAGAGAAACAATTATCTGCTGTGGTCTTGGAGGGCTATTTTTATGTGGGAACATCCCTGTGTAGCTTGTGTGGGTTTAATATTTTTTGGTGCAAGGACTATTTTTAGTGTGGATGACTGCCACCTCTTTCCTCAATGTATGCTGGCCATTATCCCCTTGACAGGAGGCTTGACTGGAGTTGTGGTGACCAGAGCCTGCACTGAATATTGAGTGACTAGTGAGCAGGGCCTCCTTTTTGCTCTGTGGTTGTCACTGCCCTGTTAGGGGCTGGGTCTGTTCCCTAGTTGTTGGGATAGAAGCCCCCAGATCCATTTCTTTTTTTTTAACATCTTTATTGGAGTATAATTGCTTTACAATGTTGTGTTAGTTGCTGCTGTATAACAAAGTGAATCAGCTGTATGTATACATATAACCCCATATCTCCTCCCTCTTGCGTCTCCCTCCCACCCTCCCTATCCCACCCCTCTAGGTGGTCACAAAGCACTGAGCTGATCTCCCTGTGCTATGCGGCTGCTTCCCACTAGCTGTTTTACATTTGGTAGTGTATATATGTCCATGCCTCTCTCTCACTTCGTCCCAGCTTACCCTTCCCCTTCCCTGTGTCCTCAAGTCCGTTCTCTACGTCTACATCTTTATTCCTGTCCTGCCCCTAGGTTCTTCAGACCGTTTTTTTTTTTTAAGATTCCATATATATGTGTTAGCATACAGTATTTGTTTTTCTCTTTCTGACTTACTTCACTCTGTATGAGAGTCTCTAGGTCCAACCACCTCACTACAAATAACTCAGTTTCATTTCTTTTTATGGCTAATGTTCCATTGTATATATGTGCCACATCTTCTTTATCCATTCATCTGTCGATGGACACTTAGGTTGTTTCCATATCCTGGGTATTGCAAATAGACCTGCCAAAAATACGGAATGCTACACGAATTTGCATGTCATCCTTGCGCAGGGGCCATGCTAATCTTCTCTGTATCATTCCAATTTTAGTATATGTGCTGCTGAAGCGAGCGCACCAGATCCATTTCTAAACTGTGTTTTTGAGCTGCAGTGTGAGGTATGTGGGATTGGAGCACTCCCACTGGGAGAGGAGCCACTAAGTATTCCTCTGCCAGAGCTGTTCCTTGGTGAGTGTGCTCTGTTGTGTCACCTGTCACTTGTTATGTGGGCTCACAAAGTACACTGTTGTTGGCACTGCCTTTGGCCCTGTCTCAACCTTGGGTATGCCGGCGATCAGCCCTGTCCCTTAGGTGTTGTTTTCATAAGGACACCAGCACAGGTCCACTGAAGTTAGGTACCAGAACTGCAGCAGTCATGAACCTGGTCCCACTGTGCGAGCTATGGAGGCAGCTCAGACCCTGGCCTGGCCCAGCCTCTGTGTGTACACACCCACGGAGCCCACAGCTGCTAATGTTAGACCCATCCCAGTCGGGGGAGCACTTGTTGTCCACTCAGATGTCCTGCAGGCACTCGGTTTACAAAGCCGGTGGCGGAAGTATAAATCTGTGGCTCACGCAGCCGTGGGGAGAAATTTCAGCCCTGCATTCTGCCTCGTAGCCCCTGGGGCTCAGCTGTGGTTTGGGTCCTGCCTCTGTGAGTGGGCAACCCGCTGATGGCCGCTCCTGGAGCCTGCTGAGGTGGCAGCTGGGGCATGAGAGCCCATGGAGGTGGGAGCCACAAGGCAGTGGCTGGGGTACACTCTCGCAGAGCCTGGGGAGGCAGGGGCCAGCACATGGAGAAAGAAGCCATGATGGCCACCCTGCCCCTCCCTTTGCAGGCCACTGAACGATGGCGCTTTGCTTCTCTGGCGGGTCCGGGCTTCTGCGAACACACCATGGTTGTGGCCACACCACACGCTAGTGTCTTCAGACTGTCTCTGCACAGCCAACAGCGGTCCTCTCCCTGGGTCTGTCCTCTAAGCCCTGAGTTCCAGCACCCAGTCCCTGCCTGTACCTGTAGATGTTCATCTCAGGCTGGGGCACACAGGGTGGTGGCATGGATCAAATGTGCAAGTCTCTCTCTGTTCTGCCTACCACAAACCAGTTGCTGTGCTCTCCTCTGAGCCTCTGAAGCTCCCTTTCTGTCCCGGCTGATCTCCCTGCCAGTGTGGGGGCTTCCCAGGGTGCAGGAACCTTTCCTGTTTTTCAGCTCCCTCCCAAAGGCACAGGTCCCATCACCTTCCTCTTTTTTTTTCCCTTTCACCCTATCCGGTTACATGGAGATCTTTCTTGTCCTTTCAGGTGTTTGGGGTCTTCTGCTAGTGTTCAGGAGGTGTTCTGTGGGAATCGTTCCATTTTTAGATGTATTTTTGAGGTACTTGTGGAAGGAGGTGAGTTCCATATCATCTTACTCCGCAATCTTGAATAACCACCCTAGCAGGATATTCTGATTTACCTAATTTCCCTCAAGATTTAGGTCAGCTGAATCTATTCTGGCTGAGTCGTATTTTAAAAATGGCATTTTAGGGCTTCCCTGGTGGCGCAGTGGTTGAGAGTATGCCTGCTGATGCAGGGGACACGGGTTCATGCCCCGGTCCGGGAAGATCCCACGTGCCGCCGAGCGGCTGGGCCCGTGAGCCATGGCCGCTGAGCCTGTGCGTCCGGAGCCTGTGCTCCGCAATGGGAGAGGCCACAATAGTGAGAGGTCCGCACACTGCAAAAAAAAAAAAAAACAACAAAAAAAAACGGCGTTTTACTGTCTTACTACTCTGAAATAATATTTGTATTTTCATGGAACCCTCCAAAGCCTTCACCCAAATATTTTGGCAGTAAAGACACAGTGGCCACTTGGAATTAGTGTGGCTCTACCAGGAAGAATGAGAAACAAATATCAAAGCAAAACCAAACAAAAAACCTGAATGGGGTGAAACAATAAGTCTGGTCTTTTCTCGATAACCCAGAAATAGCAAATACTTAACATGCAGACCACCACTGCCTTTCCTGGGCCCTTGGCAGACATCAGTAATCAATCATACTGCTCTTTCTGCTAAGCCCAGACATGGTGGCCTCAGAATCTCTTCAAAAGAGCCCCCTAGGAACTGAATTTTGACATGCGAATTAAGCTTGTGTGGCATTCCTGGCATAACCGCAAAGTCGCCATTCTTTACCATTCTTTCTTGTTCTTCTCCCACATTCAGAACCTTAGGGGTATCTTGAAAGTTCTAAAAATATCTGGATTTAAATTTCCTAATAGGGTCTGTATGTTGGAATCACAGGGTTCTGCTCTAGTTGTTTCTGTCTCATGTAAAAGAATGAGGCAATTGACTAATGGAAAAGACAGGATGATGGGACAATAAAGAAGCTTTGTCATGTTTCACTTCTTTTTCTTCTGAGATTCATCCTTAAAATGCTGTTACTGGATGCCTGGAAAATTCTCATTGATGCTAAGAAAGAAGCCATCTACCCCTCACACAGCTTACTATCCACATTAACATGACTCTACTATTATACTTTCTTCATCAATTTAACTTTACTCTTTCAGAAAAAGCTTGCCCAAGAAAATAAATATTGCAATTAACTTTACTGGGCATTCTGAAGATCCAACTCTCAAGTAGGGAAAAGCATTCAACAAGTTTACATCCTAACACCCTTTGAACATCCCTCTTCAAAATTCTCACTATACTGTGTCCTCGATTTCTCAACTACTTTATCATGATTCTTACCCAATCCTAACCAAGCTTCCCACATTGAAAGACATGCTTTTCAGTAGACTTCAAATATCATAAACTTCCCCAGTTTTCCCTTCTTCATTTGTGAGGATATGAAGACTCTTTGAAGGTAGTGTTCTCACTTCCTACAGTAAGAAGAAATTCTGCTTTGTCGTATCAGGTTGTTTGGGTGATATTTTGGGGAAGCCACTATATGACAATGTCAACAGCTCCTGAGCTGTTCAGGTGAATACAACCAACACTTATTGGGCAATTTCTATGTGTAAAGCACCTGGAATTTTAGTGGAAGGGGCTTAAAAGGATTCTCTAAATCTTCCAACTAGTGGAGGCATACCAGGCATAGGAGTACCAAAATGAAGTAATATTATCAGGTGGTTCTTAGAGAAAGAATTAATTCCCACTAGGATATCTCAGAAGACTTCTTGGAGGTGATCTGTTTGAATTGTCACACCAGAACAAGGCTAATATGTCCAAGTGGGAATGGAAGTGGGGGGAGAGCATTCTAGACTGAGGGAGTAGGCGCCAAGGGCAAAGAGGTGGAAAAGGTCAGAGTGTGTCCCCAAAACTCAAGAAGACACGTGGGATGGTAGGAATAGAGGGAAATGAGGCTGGAAAGGTGGATACACCTCAAGCAATACGTACTTGGAATGCCAGAAAGGAGTTCCAGGTTTGATTCTGTATGCAGTGAGTGCACAGGAGGTTTTTGAGTTCACTCTACGTTCTCAATCTCCTCACCTCTCCCTCCATCTCTATCTCTCGGGTTATCTGCCTCTATCCCTTGTTCTCTCCCCTTTCCTCCCCTTCTCTCCACTACCTACAGCCCCTCCTTTCTGTGATCCCTTTCTTTTCCCTTAATCGAATCTCCTCTTCTCTCATCTCTGTGGCTCACATCCCCTTGTTTTCTTTGTGATCTCCAGCATTTATATTTTCTCTCTCATCTCCACAGCTTGCACTTGTTCCAGCTTTTCCTCCTTTGAACTGACTTCAGATCCGTTTCTTAATCTCTTTATGATGCCCTCATTCTCTTACTAATTTTAAATGAAGTGTTTGCTGCAGTCTCTGCCTCGCAAATGTAACCAGTGAGTTTTGAATTCAAACCATCATTTGAATTATGATAGTTGATCTGGTCTGCACCTAAGCCTAGGCCACCCCCTTTCTTCCACTTGCTTCTTTCCGCTCTCGCTCTCGCTCTCGCTCTCGCTCTCGCTCTCGCTCTCGCTCTCGCTCTCGCTCTCGCTCTCGCTCTCGCTCTTTTTATTTTTTTTGTATATTTCTAAGAGGACAGCTGAAGAGAGGCAACCCAACTCTTACCTAATTAGATTCTTCAGTTTACATTTTCTTTTTTTAAAGAATAACATTGTAACATTTCCAAGGACTGAATTTTTTAATACTGAAGTATCCACCTGGCAGGATGCCAGAGTTTAGCTGGGAAGCTCAGAGTTCCTGTGAAGATAAGACTAAAGAATGGTTCTTTTTACCAGAATAGAGAGTGATGCCCCAGGCTGTGCATCCTAATGTCTAGGTAAATGAGCAGCCTATCATATTTCTTATCAAGATTAAAACTTTAAGCAGATGTGGCATGTGTCAAAACAGAAGAGAAAATACCAGTTAACGTCTAAGACATAGAGAAAAGTGTCTTTGGTAAACTATAATTTCTTTTTACATTAGGGAAGAGGTATATTGCTTTTCTCCATTTTAATGTATCTTTAATGGATTTATTTCTAAATGTAAAAATAATAAATGCACATTTGAAAAAGTTTGGGAAAGTATATAACAGTGAATTAGAAGGAAAAAACACTAAGAGCTTGAGGGATCTTTCTAGGCCCTTTTTTTTTCCTATAAATGTGTTCACATGGTTCAAAATATGCTCGTGCTTTAATTTTGCATCATTTGTTTTTCAGTTAATTTTACACATAAAGTTGTAAGATTTGCCGCTTACTGTTTCATGTCATTCATGTTCTTAAAAAACATGGTTTTTAATTATCGTATAGAATACTGTAGTGTAGTTGTACCGTGATAATTTATTATTTCCCTGATGCTGGACCTTGACGTGGTTTCTAGCTTTTCTCACTGATAGGCTGCCACGAATACGTTTAGGATTAAATCTGGTGCATTTTCTGTGGGAGTTACCATCTATTTCCTACTTCCATGATAGGCATGTATAGTAGGCATAGAGTCTATAATAGAGTTTTACAAGGAATAGCTTGAAGGTGTTATTTATATTAATCTAATTCCAACTCAGAGGCCATGTTCCTCTAATGCTGACAAAAACAGGGGAACTTGAAAATCAAGACATTGTTGACACAGGGAAACTTTGTTTCAGACATTTCTCTAAAGGTCAGAGGCTTATGTAAAAATACCCATCCAGATTTACCAGACCTTATATTTTGTTATGTTTGCTTTAGGTATTTTGTTTTTTCAAGAAGCCAAACCATACACATATAGTTCGAGCTCATTTTTCACCCCACCCCTGCCCCTGACCAGAAGTAAATACAATCCTAGAGTTGGTGAGAATCCTTCCTATCCAGCTATCCATATTTTTATATTTTTTGAAAACATATGCAGGTATTAAAAAATGGTAAATAGTGTTCTTTACTGTACTTAAATTTTTTATTTCACTATTGTCATCTTGTATATATCATCCTTATTTTTGGCTCAGTGTTATGTTTTGGGATGTTTAACCAAGGATCTGTCATTTTAACTGCTGTGTACTAGATTCATTGTATAAAAATACTACAATTTATGTACCCATTGACATATACTGATGGATATATTCTTCTTCTCTTCTGTTTTCCTATGACAGACCCATGCTTCGTAACTGTCTGCATGCGTGTCTCATTTTGATGTGTGCGGTTTTCTCTTGGGTGAGTACTTAGCAGTGGATTTGCTGTGTTTAAGGGCAGGTGCATCTTGTGATCTTTACTGCCAGCTTGCTTCCCAAGGTGAGTGTATCCCATTACTTCCTACTGCCTGTGTGTGAGAACTCATCCTTGTTCACCCCTGTTACTGTCAGATTTGCGATGCTATGTATGTGTAGATTGAATTTGCATTTCCTGTATTCCCGGTGTGGTAGAGCATCTCGCCCTATATGTACTGGTCCTTATGGTTTCTTCTTCAGTGCCTTTCCTTTGCTGGCCCCCTTTTTTCTTTCTGTTGGGTTGTCTTTTACATTTTATGAGTTGTTCACATTTTCTTCATGCCAGTTTTTTGTTGAGTAAATGCCTTTTAATATCTCTTTGCAGTCTGTGGCTTGTATTCTTACTTTATGAAATTATTTGTTGTATAGAAGTTTTAATCTTTCAACAAATCAAATTTGCAAGTCTTTTATGGTAACCAGTATCTAAGAAATCCTTTCTATCCTGTTGAAAGAACACCACATTTTGATAGTTTCTGCTAAATGTTTTAAGGTTTGCTGCTCCCATTTAGATTTTCATCTATTTAAAATATATTTCAGGAAATGTTCTGAGGTATAAATGCCATTTGACTCTATTTTTCCATACAGGAAACAGTTTCCCCAGCATCATTTATTGAATACACCATCTTTTCCCAGCAGTTTGCAATGCCACTTCTGTCATACTCCGATTTTTCATTTATTTATGGGTTTGCTTCTGGGCTCTCTATTCTGTTCCTCTGGGCTATTTGCCTGTCTCTGGTTCAAAAAAGCACTATTTTAATCGCTTATAGCTTCATAGTAACTCTCTCTCTCTGCTAGGGAGAGTTCTTCTGACTTGTTTTTCTTCAAAATTGTTTTAGATATTCTTCGCCCATTATCTTCTATAAACTTTACTATCACCTTATCAAGTTCCATAAGAAACTAGGATTTTTATCAAAATTGCATTGAGAATTAATAGATTACTTTGGAAAAAATAGACTTTTTAATGATAGTGAATCTAGCCATGGACAACAAGGAATATCTTTCCGTTTATTCAAAATTTTTATATGCTATAATAAAATTTGGTCATTTTCTTCAGATAGGATTAATATATTTTTGGTGAGATTTATATTTAAGTAATTCACAGATCTTGTTACTAGGTTAAATGGGATAATTCATCCTATTACATTTTCTAATTGTCTTTTGCTAATGTATAGAACATTATTCTTTTTTTGTTTGTTTGTTTTTGTTTTTTTGCGGTACGCGGGCCTCTCACTGTTGTGGCCTCTCCCGTTGCGGAGCACAGGCTCCGGACGCGCAGGCTCAGCGGCCATGGCTCACGGGCCCAGCCGCTCAGCGGCATGTGGGATCTTCGCGGACCGGGGCACGAACCCGTGTTCCCTGCATCGGCAGGCGTATTCTCAACCACTGCGCCACCAGGGAAGCCCTATTGTTTTTTTTTTTTCCATAATCGTATATCCAGGAAACTTGCTGAACTCTCTTATTAACTTTATCACAAAGTTACATTTGAATTAGTTTTTTGAATCTATCAGATAATAAAATGCTTTCTTTCTCTCTTTTCCTCTTTTTTTCCAGAAAGTATGGTGAGTTACACTGATTTCTTTTTAAATGTTAAAACATTTTTGCATAGCTGGAATTAACTCCATCTGATCCTGATATTTGCCTCTTCATGTATTACGAGAATCAATTTGCATTTTTAAATTGTGGTACACTTCATATAATGGAAAATTCACCATTTAAACCATTAAAAAAAAATTTAGTGGCATTTAATACATTTACAGTGTTGTGCAACCATCACCGTTGTCTAGCTCTAGAACATTTTCATCACCCCAAAAGGAAACCCTGTACCTGTTAAGCAGTCACATCCCATTCCCCCTTCTCTTTAGCTCCTGGCAACCAGCAGTCTACTTTCTGGCTATATGGATTTGTCTGTTTGGACATTTTATATAAATGGAATCCTATGTGGTTCTTTGTGACTGGCTTCTTTCACTTAACATACCATTTTCAAGGTTGGTCCATGTTGTATCATGTATCCATACTTTATATGGCTGTGTAATATTCCATTGTATGCATATACTACATTTTGTTTCTCTATCAGTTAATGGACGCCTAGGTTGTTTACATCTTCTGGCTATCATGAATAATGATGCTATCAATTTTTTGTGTACAAGTTTTATTTGAACACCTGTTTAATTCTTTTTGGAATGTACCTAGGATTTGTATGGTCAGTATATGTTGAAAGTATTGAGGAACCACCAAACTGTTTTCCCCAGTGGCTGCACCATTTTACGTTCCCTTGAGCTGCGCCTGACGGTACCAATATCTTCACAACTTCACTTACACCTGTTATTTTCTATTTCTTTGAGCATAGTCATTCTAGTGGGTATGAAGTGATATTGCATTGTGGTTTTGATTTGCGTATCCTTAATGACTGTGATGTTTAGCATCTTTTTATGTGCTTATTGGCAACTTTATTATTTTCTTAGAGAAATGTCTATTCAAGTGTTTACCCATTTTAAAATAAGGTTGGTGGTTTGTTGATTTTGAGCTATAGGTATTGTTTAAATATTCTGGGTACTAAGCCCTTATTAGATTTATGATTTATAAACATTTTTTCCTGTTTTTTGGGTTGTCTTACCATTTTCTTGATAGTGTCCTTTGCATAAATGTTTTTAATTTTGATGAAGTTTATGCTTTTGGTGGCATAGAATTAGAAATATTTTGCTAAGAATTTTTGCATCTATCATCCTGACAGGGATTTGTCTATAACTATTTGTCTTGTAAATTCCTTGTTATAGTTTGGAAATATAATAGGTTGTGCTGGCCTCAAAGAAAAAAAGTGAAGTTACCTTCCTATCATTAATATTTTCTAGAAAGTTTTGCAAAATATTGGAGTTATTTCTTCCTTGGATGTTTAGAATTCACTGGTGAAAACTTCTGGGCCTTGAGAGTTCTTGGTAGGGAGCTTTCACATAATGGATTCAATTTCTTTAAGAGATATTTAGTTATTCAAAATTTCTATTTCTTTTTGTCTGCTTTGGTAAATTGCATTTTTGAGGAATTTCCCATTTCATCCAGATAGTCAAATTTATTGGTATAAAGTCATTCATAATATCCTCTGGTGAAGTTTTTCATGTCTGAAGACTCTGTAGTAATAACCCATTTTTCTTTAAATATTGTTAATTTGTGTTTTCTCTCTTTTTTCTTTAATTAATTTTGTAAGGGGTTATCAATTTATTAATCTTTTCAGAGAAAAAACTTTTCTGATTTTTTTCTGTGTATGTTTGTATCTACTTTACTGATTTCTGTTTTTATCTTTGTGTCTGTCTGAAGTTTGATTTGCTTTTCTTACTCTAACCTCTTGAGGTAGATGCTTACATATTTAGATTTCTGGATTTCTTCTTTTCTATTATACACCATTAAGATTATACATTTCTGTATAAATACTATTTTACCTATAGCCAACCACTCTCAAACTTTTTAAATCATAATTTTATTGAGAGATAAATCACAAAGCACAAGATTCACACTTTTGAAGTGTACAGTTTAGTAGCTTTTAGTACATTCACAGTTGTGCAACAGTCACCACCATCTAATTCCAGGATATTTTAATTACCTCAAAAGGAAGCTCCATATACATTAGCAGTCTCTCTTCTTTCTTCTTTCCCCTAACCCCTATCAACCACTGACTAACTTAACTTCTGTTTCTATAGATTTGCCTATTGGGGACATTTCATATAAATGGAATCACGATATTTGGCTTTTTGTGTCTTGCTTCTTTCTGTTAGCATAATGTTATCATCATTCATCCACGTTGTAGTATGTATCAGTAATTCATTCTGTTTTATTGCCAAATAATATTCCCTTGTACAAATATATGTCACATATTTTGAGAAACTGCCACAGTGTTTTCCAAGGTGCCATCCCACCAGCAACATATGAGGGTTCCAATTTCTCCACATCATTACCAGTACTTGCTATTGTCTATCTGTTATAGCCATTCTATTAGGTGCGAAATGGTATCTCATTGTGGGTTTTGGTTTACATTTCTCTAATGACTAATGATATTGAACATATTTTCAAGTGCTTACTGTTCATTTTTATATCTTGTTCAGAGAAATGTTTATTTGAATCCTTTAGCCATTTTGTAATTGAATCATCTATTCTTTGCTCCTTTTTTTTCTACTTTCTTGCCTTTTTTTTTTTATCCTCCTATGGTAACTTTTTTTCTTCTATGAGTTCATCATTTGGTAGCTTTTCCAGAAAGGTCTTCTAGAGCAGCGGTCCCCAACCCCCAGCCCGTGGACCAGTACTGGTCCACGGCCTGTTAGGAACCGGGCCACACAGCAGGAGATGAGAGGCAGGCGAAGGAGCGAAGCTTCATCTGCCGCTCCCCATCGCTCCCCATCGCTCCCCATGGCTCGCATTACCACCGAAATCATCCCCCTGCCCCCGTCCATCTGAAAATTGTCTTCCATGAAACTGGTCCCTGATGCCAAAAAAGTTGGAGACCACTATTCTAGAGGGTTTCCCATCATCCTATATGTATATAAACAAACACACACATACATACACATACACATATATAGTGTGTGTGTACATTTTTTCCTGCTCTATGTCTAATGATAGTTTAACTGTGTAAACCATTTTATCTTGATAATTATGTTCCACCAGCACTTTAAATGATACAGGCTGATTGTGCTTATATTAGTATTATCTCCTTGTGGGTTATAACACTTTTTTCCCTTCTCAGATAGCTTTTAAGATTTTCTCTTTATACATAATTTCTGCAGTTTTATTTAAATGTCTATAAATTTATTTTTATTTATCTTTCTCAGTACTCTGAGTGTATGTTAAAATTGATAACTCTTGTTTATCTTTTATTCTAGAAAATCCTTAGTGTATCTTCTTTAATATTCCTTCTCCAACAAATCTTCTATTCTTCTGACACTCCAATTAAGTGTATATTTGTACTTCTGCATCTAATCTCCATCCCTCTTAATACTTTAAGAATTACTCCTTTTTCGTGCTGCACTCTAGCTGAATTCTTTAATATCCAATTTGCTGCCTCTCTTTTTGACTGTGTCCATTCCAGAGTTTATCTTTTCCATTAACTTTTTATTTCAGTCGGTGACTAATTTTTATTTCCAAAAGTTCTATCTGATACTTTCATAGAAGTCTTTTCATTTTAGCTTCATATCTGTTTTTCCATTTTAAGGATGTTTTTGTTTTGAAGATAATTACTTATATGAAAATCTTTTCCAGACTATTCTATCATATTAATTCATCTAGATTGAAAATTTTAAGTTGTTGGCTTATTGCTTACCTATTTACTCTTAGTTTCATTCGTATGTTTTGATTCCCCACCCTCCGCCCCCCACCTCAGCTTCAGATTTCTGTTTTGGTGGTTTTCTTTGACTGAAATGATTTTTTTTATCTGAGTTGTCTAGGACCTGAGTCTAGAACTAAGTTTTACATTACTTGCTAAGTCTTCTCCCCGAGAGCAACATCAGGGAAATTTTGGATACTTCCAGGTGCTTGTAATGAGGCTGTATCTAATTCTCTTTATGCTGTAGGCAGGAAGCTTCTCATTGCCTCTTATGCTGCAAGCTTTCCCCCTCTTCTTTCATCCTTCCTTCCTTAGTTTTAAGCAGTGAGGGTATTGCCCACAGACAGCCTCTGTCTGCTTCTGGTCCTGGGCATCAGCAACTCCAAAGCTTTAGCCTCCCATGCTTTGAATTTCCATCAGTTTCTGCTTTACGCTATGTTTATCTTGTTTTAGATCTCACTTGAAATGTGTTTAGATCAGAGTGTGGGTATTAAAATGTAAGCTCAGTACATCACCTTGACTGGATGTTGAAGCATAGGAATCTTGGCTGGAGTGGGGGATTCTGGTCCCTGGAGTCCAGCCTCCAATCCCTGGTATGGCGTAACGTGTTTTTGGAAATTTTGGCCTCTCCTTGGCATGGTGTAGTGTGAGGGGTCTGCTACGAGTGATCTCTGACTTCTGTTCTCTTCTTATTAACCTCACAGAATCTCTGTACTCTCCCTTCTTGTTGGCCTCAAAGGCACTCCCTGTACCCTTTGTTTTTTTTCATTAGAGTCCTTGATGGTCAATTAAAGAAGCCATCCTTAGTACCTAAAAAGAGTGTTCTGTCACAGAGGGAAAGATAATATTCATACTCTTCCATCAAGTAAAAGACAGTCATTACATTCTGTATGTCTAATTCACAGAAGAAAATGAAGAAGAGCACAGTAGTTGAATGTTCAGTCTTTCTAAGTAATGAAATTAATGACCTGCTGCACTTTTCTAAGAACTTTGTTTCCTCTGCTGGAGTGCCCTTCTCCTAGTTCTTTGTGTGCCTGATTTCTCATGAAATCTCAGCTCAGATATCACCTTCCTCAGGGAGGAGTTTAATTCTGTTACTACTATTACTGTTACTATTTCCAGTGTCTGGAAATTATCTGTATTACATATTTTGGCATTGCCCCTTCCTACTAGATTATAAACTCCATGATGATGGAGGCCATGCCTGTCTTGTTTATTATAATCCCCAAACACCTTGAAGCATGGCCAGCACTTAGCACATATTCATTAATTACTTGGCCAGTGAATGGATGGGCTAGTCCTGTCCCATTCAGAACTGGCCACTCTGATGAGAAATAGCATACAGAGCACTATGTGAGATCACTAGACGGGAGGGCTAGTGGAGATCATTCAATGGACACCTTCATTTTACAGAGGAAGGAGGCAAGACTCAAGGCTTGTCACAGTCACATAACTAACAAATGGCCAGACAGGAAACAAGGTTGATGTGCCACATTGTGAAGGAGCA
This sequence comes from Orcinus orca, assembly GCF_937001465.1. Taxonomy (NCBI): domain Eukaryota; kingdom Metazoa; phylum Chordata; class Mammalia; order Artiodactyla; family Delphinidae; genus Orcinus; species Orcinus orca. The sequence goes on from NC_064561.1 coordinate 52,941,138, forward strand.
GTGGTACTTGGGCCTGGAACCCCTTGCACATGGCTGGTGTTCAGTAAATATAGATGCACTGAAGAGAGTCTAGATCTTCCTCTGCTGGGCATGTAAACTGGGATAGTCACTGAGTCTGGGACTCAGTTTCCCCATTTGCAAGATGAAATATGTGTCCTGCTTATTTTATAAGGTTACTGTGACAGTTAAGTTGGATAATTTAAAAGGATTATTTGGCAATTCATGTGAAGACCATGTTTGGCAGAGGCGGGAAAAAACAAGCTTAAAAGAAAGGTCACTGCCTTTATGCCAACTGTACTCATTGTATAGACAAAGAAAGATTGATGTCCAAAGAGAAACAAGAGCTAAAGAAAGAGTCAAAGGCAAGGAGAAAGCATGAGGAAAGGCTGGTGGTATAAACTTAACATTGTGGTGAAGAACTTGGGCATGGACCCCTTTCTGTTTCTCTGTGGAAATGTTTTTGTAACTCAGAATCTTGACAGAGCTGTCAGAAGAATGAAATCAGTAGTGCAAATTTTGAAACTTATGTCAGAGATCTGTCTGGGATACTGTGAAATCATCAAAATGGAAAACAAAGACTAAGGAGTTGTAGGTGCTTTGGTTTAATTTATCCATTATTTATTGGTAACAGTTCCTGTTTCCTGGAGTCATGTGGATGTCATGGGGCAGGCTGGGTGCCTGAGCCACATGGGGCTCTGGAAGGAAATAAGACGGGTAAGTGGATGCTGTGTAGCCATCATCATGGTGTTAAGAAGTGTGGACTCAGGACTGGATGGGGTCAAAATGGAGAAATAGCCACTGGAAAACCTGATTTGACCACTAGGAGGTCAGTGGTGACCTTTTTAGAGATCAACATCATATTAGACCTAGGGAATAAAATTAGATTGAAGACTATAAGTGTGCAAACTGAAGAAGTGAGTATAGACTGTTTTCAAGAATTTGGGTGGTGAATTTTCTTGAGGTGGGCAGGGTTGAGAGAACACATTTGGGTCTGTACGTGATACAGGAGAGATTTGACTGTGTTGGCAGGCAAAATATAGCAAGGTCTAGGAAAAAAAGGAAGAGGCTCAAGAGAAGGAATATTTTTCCTTCAAGGAAAAGAGTAAACTATACACACAATATTAAGGAAATCTAAAGAAAAGAACCGACTGGGGATGGATAAGATGATTGAGATCAGAATTCACTGGCATTCTTTATGAGGGAACCTGGTCTTCGACACCGGTCTAGCTCAGACACAGGTCTAGTGGACAGCCAAACCAATGCCCTTCCTCTGTATCTGTACCCATCACTCTAAGTTTATCTCTTTTCTTATTAAGAAATATAATTTCTTATATTTGGAGAATTGGAGAATACCTATAGGAATTGGAGAATACGTATTTGGCTAGAGAGGGAAAGATTAAGGAATATAAACTAGTTGGGTCAGATTATAGTGTATGACAGATAATTCACTTTTAAAGAGTAGAGAAGAACCCCTGTGGTAACTGTCTGTAGTACTGGGGAAGGGATTGATTATCGGGCTCTGAGCACCTTGGTCGGTTATCTATGATGGAGTCTGTTACAGAGAGGAGAAGTCAGATGTTGAAGGAGGAGTCATGAATTGCAGTATCATGGGAGCTAAGGAAGGTGGGTTATGAAGCCTAGAAATCATGGGAGGGATGGATTCAAGATGGATTAAGGCTGTATGAAACCACTTGAAATCAGAGAATATAAGGTCTAACTTGACAAACAAACCTAGAATGTTGAGGCAGGAGGAATTTGGGGGAGTTTGAGGGATGAGAGTAAATGAAGAGAGCAGTGATGAGAAAGAGCCTCCAGGACTGGACTGTATCAATTATTATCCTCACAATTTAAGGTAGCTATAAATTTCAAGTTGTGGTAAAAGTTTTCTCTGGGTTCCCCCTTCAAATCTCTTAAAAGGGGGAAGGGTTGGGCCCTTCCTCACCTGGTCCTTACTTGAAGTCCAGCAGGGGAGCCAAGTTCCTACAGTCTTGGTGTCCAAATAAGTCTCAGATGTGTGGTCTGTTCTTTGATGTCAAATCCATAGTCGAGCTCTGTAGCCATCACAGGGCCCAGAAGAACATTTTCAAAGATCTCATGAAAAAATGAGAATATGTGAAATGGAAGGAGAGACCACCTTAAATCCCCAGGGTTCTCTGTGTTCAGAGGTTTTTTCAAATTTGACCCGTTGGTAGACTTGAAGAAATGGACTGGAAATTGAAAATTAATAACTTCTTTGGCTAAGCTTGAAACTGATTTCTGTTTGTCCATTTTACAAAATTAGCTATTAAAAAGTCACTATACTTAAAGTTTAGGAAAACAGAAATAAACAACCATATTCATATCACCTTAACAGTGTAACTTAAAATTATTAGTGGTTCCTTTTCATCCTTAACAATACATATATATCTTTTCACAGCTGCAGTTAGCGTTCGTGTAATTATAGGTCTTTTTGACTTATTTTAAATGTGATATTGTCCTATGGTTTCCAAAATTATTTTAACGTTTACAATATTCCATTGATTGAACGGGCCATGATTTATTTACCTATTGGCCCTACTGTTGGGAAAAAGGCAAATTCCAAATTAAAAAAAAAAAACACTGCAGTAAACAATTTTGGGTCTATACATTTTCCTTCTTGTCGATTATTTGTGGGGTCAAAGTATGTGTTATTAATTCTGTTTTACAGAAAAAGAGCAGATACTAGTCTCTTTTGAAAAAGTTTATTATACAAACATGAACACAAAAATGATAATAAGAAAACTATAGCTACAGTATCACCATCCAAATAAATCAGCTTGCGTCATTTTCAGTTTCCCTAGAAGTCTTGATTCAGATGTATACATCATTTTACACACTCAACATTATAATTTGCTTTACTGTAAAATCCTCACAACCCTTTGAAAGACAGCATGCTAGTCCATAAAGTTGAACTAACCATGATCTATGTAGCCCTCCCTTTCAACTGGTTAGGTAGTGCTGCTAATTTTTCCCATCTTTAAATCCTGTTGCAATGTTTGTCACTGTCGCTAACAACTTTTTCCTATTCAAATATTGTTGCTTGGATGAATTTTGAAGATGGGATTACTGGGCCAAAGGGTATGAAGATTTTTATGACTCTTTAAAACTGACCAATTACTTTCTGAAAACATATACCAGTGTCCACTCCACTGCACCAATGCAGAGATGTGTATTTGTCTCACCTTTCCTTTTTGATAGAAAAGGTAGGCAAGTTCCTTTGTTTTTCTTGAAAAGCAGTTATTCATTCTGTGTTACATCTTCCCGTGTCTTAGAATGGAAAAAAGAGTGTATATTTTTGTTTGTGTGGATTACATGCTTATTATTGGGTCATTTATTTAGTGATGTCTTGATGGTTTTCTTATTAATTTGCATGAGTTCCTATGAGCGCATACTTTTTAACCGTTTCTTTTATTTACTGCTACTATTTTAAAAAGAGTTCTCTGTGTGGCGTGGTGTGAGAGAAGCAAGAACTTAGAGAATTGCCTGTTTGAATGTGCTAGTCTTTCCTCTTGGCAGTTTCTTTTGTCATTCTTCCTCAAATCATAGGTAGGTTGCTGGTCAATTTCCTTTTTTTTTTTTAATCTTTTCCACAGCTCTTCCATATTATGTTGTAATTGGCCTTTTTACATTTCTGTCCATCTCTAGACTCTTGAGATATTCACGGGCAAGGAGTGTGTGTTATTCATTTAGAAGAGAATAAACATTCAGTAGACACTAGATGAACAAAAATACTTAACTCTGATCCACTGGAGGTATTTTAAGGTGGGGATCTGAAACTTCTCGCCAAAACAACGGCCGATCAGTCTTCCTAGTAACTATCAAATAATCAGTACTTTTTCTCTTGGTTTGTAATGGCATTCCACCTACCTGCTTCCCTGGCACCATGTACACCTCGTTATTGTTTATTTCATATCTGCAGCTATTTGTTTCATTGTCACGTTTGCCCACTTGTGAGCTGAATGAATGCAGAGATCACCATCTTGTTCTTGCTTTCTGTTCTGAGGTACTTAAGAATAAATGGTAGATTCAAGTGATACATTGATATAAAACAAATTCGTAAATGCACTTGCGTCTATTTCTGGGTTTTCTGGTCTGTTCAAGCATTTCCACTTAGGTGCCTGGCACTTGGCTAGGCTTAGGTGATAAAATAATGAGGAAGCCGTGCCTTTGTTCTTGAGCCCTCATTCTAGTGGCGTGAGCAGAAGAATTGATAGGTTGCTTCAGTACAATGTAAGCCGTGATAGATGTATGTCCAGGGTCCCCTAAGAGTACAGAGAAAGGGCTGCTCGCTCTGTCGAGAATGCAAGTCAGAGAAACCTTCCGGGAGGGAAGATGTCTGAGGCAGATCTTAGTGGGTGAGCAGGGGGAAGCCAGTCAAAGAAAGGAGAGGGTGTTTTCTAGGTAGGGAAATAATGCCAACTACAATTGATCTGTATTTTTGTTTTTGAAACATTACTATCTTCATTATTGCTATGTTGTGCCTTTAAATAGTCTGTTAGGTTTTTATCATTTTAGTGGCTTTTTGTATGGAATATTCCTTGCCTTTTTAAAAACAATTATTTTGCCTAATAAAATTTAGAATTATTTTGTTTACTTCCTAGAAAATTTCTGTTGGGATTTTGTTAAATGTGCAAATTAACTTGAAGGGAATAAAAATCAATTTTAGTCGGTTCAGCTAAGAGTTAGTCTCTTCATTTTATATTTATCTCTCAAAATTTTACATTTTTTAGCATAGGTTACAGCAGATCTCATGATAGTTTTTCTTTATGCATAAATTTGTGAATGTCTGCATGCATGTGCATTATATGTAAAATATATGGGTTAATGTCATAAAAGGTATGTTTTGAATAGAATTTCCTAAATTATTTTACTTTTACTTAAGAAACAAGCACAGATGTTTGCTTTGTTAATTTGGGCTAATTTCACATTGTACGTGATTGAGGTTTTCTATTTTTGTTATAAGGAAATAACATGTTGCTATAACATTTAAAAATTTATATGTGTCTCAAACTTTTGTTCTCATGTTTTTCAATATTTATCAGCAGTTTTGTCTTAGATTTTTGCTTTCTACTTTTTAAGATGTAAAATTTAGAAACTAAAATTATTTAGGCCACCTTATATTTATTACTGATATTTGCTCTTTCGTTGATTATTCTGAAATCTTAAGTTGAATGCTTTGTTCATTTATCTATGGTAAGTTTAAATGCTTTTATCATGACAGAAGACTGCTTTGGCCAAATTGCATAATTTGTAGTGTTTTTAATTCTTTAAATAGGCTGGGTTCCTTTCTCAAATCACTAATTACTTAGGGGAGTGTTTTTCAATCTGAAATTCCTGGGGTTTTATGTTAATATAAAACATACCATCCATTTCTGCTTTCAGAGAATATAGTCGGAAAAGTTTTCTTTAATGTTTTCATTTTGAGATTATATTTCTTTCTTTTATATGATCATGGGACAAAGAGAAGTTTCTTTGATGCCATGTGTAGGGGTGTGTGTGTGATTATTTTTAATGCTTTTCCAACTTGTAAGTTATAAGATAAAGAGCAATTATGTTTGTCAATTTTTTCCTTATTCTTCAAAGTTGTGGATTTTTGGCTTTTGTTACTCTCCTGTTCAGTATAATGGTTTAATTATGTATAATCAGCAAGGCAGGAACTTCATCATTATATATTATTAATTGTAATCTCCCCTAATACTTTTTACCATGAAGTCTATTTTAAAATATTGATTTTCTTTTTATTCAAGCTTTATAGGTTAATTTTTGCCCACCAAGTTTTTCAATGCAATTCTTGACTTGGTCTTTTAATAGATTAAAACAGATGGTTTAATGTTATAGTTTCTACCTTGATTTAATATCTATTATCCTAGACATTGCCATTCCAAAATCTTACTTCCAATTAAAATATACCATAATTTGGAAGATCCTATTCTCACATTTTATATACCCATTTTACATTCTAACAGGTTCCTTGAAATATCTCACAAGGATTCTATCATTATGTTTAATTAATTGTGCCAGGGAGTCTCGAAGGCTGATCTGCTGTTTCTCCATTGATGGGTTAGGAGGGTCTTCAGTGGGGGCTGTACATTGATCCTGAACCACAAACGTTTAGTGTTATTGAGGATAATTAAGATAAGCATCCACAGACTAAAATTAACCTGTCATTGGACTTAATTGGAGAAGCTAATTCATACATGCTACTCACAAGCTTTTTCTGAAATGTGTCTATTTCTCTGCACTCTGATCTCCGTTCCCCAGCTCTGTATCCTGGGCTCTTTTCCTTGGATAAAGTGGGGCTTGGTTGCTAATCGAACTACAGTTTTTACGTCTTTTTCAAAGGAGTCAAGTTGGAGGAAATGTAAAAGTTGCTGATTTATACCTACTTGCCTGTTAAAAAAATTTCCTTCCATGGAGGAAAATGAATACAGCTCTTTTTTAGTTGCCTGGTATTTCATCTGTTTTCTAATTTTGTAGTAACAATTATGTCAATTAGTTTGACTCATCAGTAACAGGCTTTCCCTCTCATTAGTGTTTATCATTTTAGCTCTGCTTCCACATGTTTTTCACCAATGCATCTTGAAAAGTGATTTCTCTGATTTCATTCTGATTTACATTTTTTTTGGTAAGTTTTCCCCCAAAATGAAACCATGTAATAAAATTATGGCATCTTTGGAGATAAATTGCACCCTGCCTGTGAATAAAATTTTTGTCATAGCCTTTTACCTTTGAGGATTCTGTAATGCTGCTTCAGCATCATTTGTAGTCAGGAGCTAAATTTGACAGGATGTAGCCTACGGTGAAAATACAATTGAGAAGGCACACAGGTTGTGTCGTGTACTGGAGATGTAAAATTAGTCTTCGATTTCCTAGGTGAGGAAATGATCTCTCTACCTTATCATGTAATTATGAGAATCTATTGAGGTATGTCATTACTCCTTTATAAACTTCAAAAATGGATAACAGCATTCTGGAGTCCCAGGCTGATAGGTAAGTAGGTAAATCACAGTATCAATACAATGTAGGATTATAAAAGAAATTAGAACAAATTAATGGAGGGTTCAAGGAAGAATGATAAGGGTGATGATATGAGAATGGGATCTTGAAGGATGATATCCTGTGATAGGGTGGTGCTACGTGGAAGGGCATTCTAGGTGGACGGAATAGTATGTGCAAAAACATGACACTCTGGAAGGCCAGGAGAGGTGAGAGGCTGAAATGGAGGATTGAGTGTGGTGTATTCTGCCATGATAGGGGATTAGGGTTAGGGTATTGTGTGGAAGAGGATGAAAACTGGACCAGGGATGGGCAACGGGCTTAAAAAGTGTCTCATCCATAGGCTGACCAGGAATGCTAAGGTAGCCTGATTAAAAATATTTTACCTGATAAGAGCAAGCAGATTGGCTTCTTCACTGATTTAGACGGGAGTGGTAAACTATAGAAAAAGGAGCCTGTCCAGGTCTTTAGGAAAGCAGTAGAGGATGGCTGTTCCCTTACCTTCACCAAGTGCTGGGGACTCCCCAGTTCCAGGCCATGTATTACCTTATAATGAGCTCTCTTTTATAAAGCAGCCTGTGTGACTCTCTTCCTAAGAACTACAGTGGCTTAACTAACATGTTAGGCCACTGATCAAAGAAATGCAGAAGAGAAGTTAACCTGAAAATTTATTTCTGCGGCAGAGTCAATGGGAGTAACTGATTTATCAACTGTGAAAGTGGAATTCCCTAAAGAAGTGGACAAGGGTGCTTTCCTTCTTACCAATCATTATTTTTATTAATATATTTTACAAGACTGCAGTTGAAATAATATTAAATACAAATTTTTTTATACAGAAAGTGTAATAAAGTTAAAATAGTTCCTTGTAATTCATAGCATTATTGCAATGCTTACAAAATTTTTGCATAGAGTGTGCAAGGATTGATGTTATTCAGAACAAAACTAAAAAGCTCTTCTTACATCACACCCAAACCCAGAGAAAAACAACCAAATCAAATAAAAAAATAATCCAGAGGCTGAACTCAAGTGCTTTATGGGAATGGGGTTCCTTTTTCAAAAGCTCCGAGCAAATGGGACTTGTACGACCTTATTTTTACTGGGTAAAGCACCAGAGTCTGGCTTCTCCAGGAGTGCATTTAGCCAGTGCAATGATGGACGGTCCCCTACCCTTCCCTTCTCAAACACGACCTCTTTAAGAAATGTGTCTCTGCTTCTTCGTGGCCTCAAAAAGAGAGGAACTTGATTGGGGAGGTGATTAACAGATGGAAAACTCTGTTCCCCCCATCACCAAACACTGGATATAAATTAGGTTAGTTTTGTGTCCACCCCAAATTCAGGTTTGCCGACTCTTCCTTCAACTTTGCCAGGATCTCTCCTCTCTACTAGGGAACCTGATTGCTGGCTCTGGTGATGTTAGTTCCATGAGACCCTTTAAAGGTACCTCTTCCTGACTTGCCATCGGGACACATAGACCAGTAAAAGAAAATCCCCGAAAGACTTCCCCTGAAGCAGGAGATCTGACATTTTTTAGCTCCTGCCATTACTAAGGTTTGAGGGGTGGCTGAGCCACAGGATCATGACAGGACCCTGGTTGGCACGGGGGTTCACTGTGTTAGGAGCAGTGAGGGGCTGTGTCCACAGCCCTCTAGGGGATCAGACATGTGCTGTTGAGAAAGCACAGAAAAGCCAGGTTGGACCCCACCCTCTGCTGCTGTGGTCACTCGGCTCTGGATGGGGGCAGGCTGACAGCAGGACCTGCAGGAGGGCACACTGGTTTAACCTGTTTGGATGGTCGTTGGCTGAGTTAATTCTTCAAAACGATCTTCTCTTTTAACTCTTAGAGATCAAACCCTGATCCCTTGGCTTAGAAGATGAAAGTGCCCTAAAGCCACCAAGTTGTAAGGAACTTCAGATGCACTCATCTTCTCCCTCAGTCGTTGGAATGCCACAAACCTCTTTTCTGAAACTAGGACACCAAGTGTCAAATGTACAGGTTCAAGGTTAAAGGGCGCCACTGTTGCAACAAGAATTGGCAGGTGGGTCCCATTTCCAACTCAGATCAATTGATAGTGATGGCCTGAGTGCTTTGGTGAGAAAAATTCTGCACACGGGGAGGGTGATGGGCCATTAATGATGACTGACAAGGTATGAGGTATGGGACTCAAATGATTATCCCACAGTGGCCAGCTTGGGTCCCGAATGCCTAATGCTAATTGAATTCTTTCTAGTCTTATTTTCTTGTAGGGAAATAGGGATGATCGAGTTCCTTTCTATTTATTTGATTCTTTCCTGGAGTCTTGCCACAACTAAAAGTAGGGAAGAATAATAACCAAATGGTATCAAAGACCTCACTTAAAATAAGACATTTGTCTCTCGAAGTGAGGTATAGTGGAAGGAGAGGTATGTGAGCAGAAATGCTGATTTGTTTAGCCGCAACTATAGATCACTGAGTATTAAAGTCTTCTCTTAAATGTAAGGCTGACAGCCCAGGCATCTTCAAATTTGTAAGGACAAGAAGCGTGATTTACTTAACAAGAATCATAGATCAAACTTTTTTTTTTTTTTGGTTCCAGATTCTATTACTCAGGCAGATCTTCTATATTTTCACCGTAGGTATCTCTCTTTCAGTACTATATGCTGTCACAGATGAGAAACGATAGAAAGAAGGGAGATCAAAGTTTTATAGCCTGATCCACCCAAGAAGGACTCTTCTAAAAACTGGTAGGAGACCCTTCTTAACAGCTCGAAAAACAGTTTGACACGTTGGTGACTTCACAGCATAGTGGCCTGGAGTTAGACCTGCATTCCAGCTCTGCCTTTTTCTAGCTAGTGGCTTTGAGTAAGTTTCCCAGCCTTTCTAAGCCTCAGTTTCCACATCTGTAGATGGGAACTCTCATGGAATCTAACTCAAAGGATTGTTTTGAGGATGAAATAAGTGACTGTGTATAAAACACTTAGCACAGTGGCTAGTACACAGTAAGTGCTCAATGAATATTAGTGAATAAAATATTATAATTGGAGAAACAGAATCCAACTCTTGCCATGTCTTCGTGGAGGCTTTGCGTCCAAGGAGACCTCTTCGACCTTATGCAAAATTCATGGGTGTGATTCTTTTTGAGGAGAAGTTTCAGAACTTTGCTCAGATTCTCAAAAGAACCTATGACCCCCAAAATGTCAGGACCTCACGAATTATATGAATATGGGGACTAAAGCAGCACCCATGTCTTGTCAACGAATATCACCTTCCTGCCCTCAGACAGTCCTCTGCTACACTGCTGCTGTGTAACCTCACGGATCAGCTTGGGATTTAGAAAATCGGAGCTCTCTTTGATTTCACCAAAATAACCCAAATGTAGAAGTAGGCTGCAAAGACAGTGGAAGAAGTGGGACTACTAGGCGAGTCTAGGAGTGCAGAGTAGATTTTATGTAAGACAGCTGTTTCCTTCTCTCTTCTCCCAAAGAGGGCAGCCTCATGCTCGTTTTATTTATCTGACCTTAGCTGATGTTCAGCGATGAAGCAAATCCCTTCAGTGAGGGTGTCCAAACGCCTCATGAGGCATTTTGGAACACTATTCTGGTTTCCCATTGCGACAGCTGGATTTGGACTCTAAAAATACTTCTTGCCTATAGCAACTATTCCTCTGTTCGGTTGCAAACCTCACGGAAGTGGAACTGATATCACTACTTGTTGGGCAGAAGTTAAGGAGACAGCATTGCTGTCGGTGTGTTTGAGACTGTTTACTGATGGGTTTAATAACATCGTTAATGCTGTTCCGACATCACACCTCCTGTCAGCTCTTGTTTTTTCAAGGGAAGATGCTAACTTCCTACTCTGTTAGTATCTATAAAAGGAAGGGGGGGGGATAAAACCAAAGAAACTAGCCCATGGAGCATGGGTCACCCCACATGGGATGTTTACTTTTATCCTTGTGCTCTAACAATGCTCAAAGGAGGACCTCCCACAACTAATTCTTTTCCCTTTGCCATTCAGACCTGTCTTGAGAAATTTCAAGGACTCTATTATGAAGAAAGCTTTTAAGAACCACAGAAATCACATTGCTTTTGAAAGTGCTAATGCATGCGGTGTGCCTTGCCGGCTGAAGCAGCGGCTTCAGAGTGCTTTATCTCTTATCAGTGGTCTGGCTTTGTGAATGAGAAATTCAGAGGCAACTGTGTAATGTTAAATTCTGATTACCGCAAAGAAAGAGATGCATCTGACATCCCAGTGCAGTAGCTTTGACTATTTTTTTTTAAATTAATTAATTTATTTATTTACTTTTGGCTGTGTTGGGTCTTCGTTTCTGTGTGAAGGCTTTCTCTAGTTGTGGCAAGCGGGGGCCACTCTTCATGGCGGTGCGCGGGCCTCTCACTATCGCGGCCTCTCTTGTTGCGGAGCACAGGCTCCAGACGCTCAGGCTCAGTAGTGGTGGCTCACAGGCCCAGTTGCTCCACGGCATGTGGGACCCTCCAGACCAGGGCTCGAACCCGTGTCCCCTGCATTAGGAGGCAGATTCTCAACCACTGCGCCACCAGGGAAGCCCCAGCTTTGACTACTTTAATGGAAATACATTGGGACTAGGGGAGCCTTCCAAGGAGGAGAAAGTGATGAAAGACCAAAAGAAAGACATTTTATCTTTGAGATAAAAGGCCTGTTTCCTATGGTTGTTTCTTTTATTATGACTCCCCCCCCCCCCACCCCCCCCCACCCCCCACCCCCGCTACTGGGGCGCCATGCAAATGTATCATTCCAGGAACTGCTGTGTTATCCTTTTTGTGCCTAAGATTTCCTGGAGCAGAGGAAAGAGAGGAAAGGGGTTTTGTTTACAACTCAACTTAGATTTTCACCTTTCAGAGAGCCTTAAAAAATAAGGATCAAGTGCTTAGATGGGGATTTACCTCCTTGGTCTAAACATCAGGCTACCTTTTGCCTAAAATAAACAAATGCAAGATACTGTCATGTAGCTGTTCCTGTGAAAGGCCAATTTAATCCTCTTTTAGTTGAATACAGATAAAATGCTGAAGGACTCCTTTAACTAATGCTGATTAGGGTCTGGTAAATGGTATTTTTATTTAAAAAAAACAAAAACACCTTTCCTCCCTAACAGGAATACTCATACTTACAAAGAATCATTCATAACTGATGCTATTTTAACAATATTAAATATGAGTATAAAGCTTTGGATTAGCAATAGGGATGCTGAGTGAAGGGACAAATCTCTGGTAGGAACCTGCCTTACCACACAGAGGCAGTGATGCTGGAATTCAAAATAGATCTTTTCTTTTTTTTTTTTGGTAAATCTCCTACGCCAAAGAACAAAGACCCAGATCCTTGGAAACAACATCAAACTGGCATTAATCTGGTCCCCGCCCTCCACAAATCCCAGCAACAGATTCATGAAATAATTCTACATTTTTTTGTCCTACATATTTTCAGATGTTCCTTTGAATATTTCTAATTATGTGTTGGTCCCACCAACCCTTCAGGCCTGATGTGGTTGTAGGAAAGTGAGTCCTCTGTGGGTGTGAATAACCGAGGTAATGGATGCCAAAAAGATAGGTTAAGTCAAAAATATTCTTCAGGGGACCATGGATTGGACATCTTTCTGGAATATGGGAAGGTGAGATGAAAACCTCTAGGCGGAGATTGCAGAAATAGTCTCTTCAGGAAAGAGACTCTACATCAAAGGACCCCTGCTTGACTCACAGTGATGCTGACTGAAGGAACCCCTTATATTTATATATGAAGGGTTCTAGGAAGAACCTTTTGGAGGATCACAGCTTTCCTCTTCCACTAAACCCTTCCCCAATTCCGTCTTCCCTGTTTCCAAGAATCCTGTGAGCCTGTGTTTCTCAGACAAGTGGATCTCTTTTACATGCAGTGTAAGGCGGACCATCTTTTCTATAACCACATATTTATATTCCCAAGCATGCATGGAAACGTAGTGCTGTCGTCTACTTTCTCTCCTGCTGTGTCCAACACAAATGAGGCTACAAATGACCTCTATGTCAGGAGTCAGCAAACTTTTACTAAAGAACCAATTAGTAACCATTTTATGTTTTGTGGGCCAAGAGGTCTCTGGCACAGATATTCAACCCTGCTGGTCCAGTATGCAATCAGCCATACATAACAAGTAAGTGGATGGATGTGGCTGTGTTATAATCAAACTTTATTCACAAAATCAGGTGATGAGTCCCATGTGGTTTCGGGACCAGAGTTTATTGACCCCTGTGCTAGAGTCAAGCCTCAAGCAATCTTTGGTCTATGGTGCTGGGTATACAATGGAAATGATCCAAGGGAAAACTGACCTAAAGCAAGTTAAAAGCCAATGCAAGTTTATAGGCTCTGTCTCTTGGGTAACAGAAAGATACAGCTTTGTATCAAGTTTCCACCTGGACTGATGTCACCAAAAGGGCTTTCGAAAATCTCTTAAGACTAAACTTTAACAACTTATTGAGCAGATACCCAGTAGAAGTAGGTGCTAAACATATTTGGAGATCAACTTTTAATTTATAAAACTTTTCTGAAGAATATTAACATACTGGAACTTCTAGAATATTGAAAATTCATGTAAACTCTTTGTTATGCCACCCGCTGCTTAATATACTGAGAGATGTGATTTTCTAGAAGATATCGTATATAAGATTAGAAAAGATCTCAGTTTTATAAATTAAAGGTATCAGACTTTAATGTAAAAGAGATTTTTTTCCCCAGAATTCAGGTAAAACGTTTTCTCATGACCATGGACAGGTATTCTAGTTGGAGGAAGTTGGGAGAAAAAAAATGTACATTGAAGGACTTAATATGCAATTACTGAATTCTAAAGTCTGAACTGAAATACATAATTTAATCCACGCCAAACTGCCTGCTCATTACCTGATATACCGTAGTCACTTAGCACAAATGAAAATCAGAATTTTCTATCATGTCTGTCCCCAGAGGTGCTTGATTTCTATTCGTGGTTGCTATTGATTTTATTCTATTTGTGATCTGAGTATATTTAGGATTAATTTTTGCAAGTGGCATCACACCAGTCTTTTTTATTGGCATAAAATTTCCAAGGTGCTGATCTCAGACTTTCATTTAACGATTAGAACAAAATTAGATGAAAGAGGTTCAGGGAACCTTCCGTTTCTTTGTCATCCTTAGAATATGTACTTGAGATGACAAAATGCAAAGATGGTCTGTCTGCTTAAAAAACAAACAAAGCAAACAAACAAAAACCTCTGTCTTCAGGTACTTAGCCACAAAGGACCTTATAGGTACTACTGTTGATCTGAAAGATACGGGGTAGATGCTCCCAGACGCCAAGGAGGGCCTTTCCTGGCTTGGAAAAACTCTGGGTGTGGTACATGCAGATTCTGGCGGTGTGATCCTACAGGATATAAATACTACTGAGCCAGAGCAATTGCATATCTCTTTATGGTTTTCCTTTTTAGACCCTAGTGCTGCACACTAAGCAATCTTACGGTCTCACCCTTGAGCAACCCAATTCTTCTGTACGGATATTAAGCAGGAGTGACTGGAGGGACCCTGGGGTCCGGGAGCCAGCAGGGCCACTGGTCAGGCTGGAACCATCCCTCCTCCCCCCACTTCTAAGTGACTAAGCAACACACAGCTTGCTTTTACCTTCCACACGTGCAAAACTCAGCCCGATGCTTGAGTGTCATCTCAAAAATACCAAACCTCTTATTCATTTCCTATAGCACATCTCCTCACTGCTTGTGAAGTAAGAAAAAGCAGAACCCTGTTGAGGAAAAAAAAACAACAACAAACAAATGCCATTCAGGCCTACAAATATGACTTCGTTTAGGACTGTGGGGCTACCGCTTGCCAAGTGGCATCCAAGATGGTCGAAAGCAGTTACGTCTCCCTTCCAGGCTCCTAGGCGTCCACATCTGTCAGCCACTTGGTTTGCCTACTAGCTGTTGAGATGCCCAGTCATTGTGAAACCCTTCCCCTCCAATCACTCAAAATAAACTACAGGTAACACAAGATAAATATTGGATGTGCTTCTCCTTGCTGAGTGCATTGTCGTAAGGCATAGGCACGTATCCCCCTCTTTGAACAGAGATAGTGTAATCCCCTGTCCCAGCACAAGAGCTGGCCAGGGTGACCCTGGAGCACGATGATGAAAGTGGGGTGATGGGAGGTAGCTGATGGCGGGAATTAGGGAGCTGCTTCCGCATACGGGGGAGTGGGTACCGTTGGGCCCCCCGGCGACACAGTGATTCTAATAAAGACACTTGACTCAGTCTATATTAATTTTCAGCGAGCGTTTCTGGGGGCATGGGGTACTTTAGATCTGTGATTCTTGGGTCACTGTTCTTAGAGAAGACAATGGTCAACTTAGGAAAATGAATATCCCAATACTGAAAAAATATATAAGAAGATTGAAGGCAGAGAGTTTGTGCATACTTTTAGAAATGAAACACATGCCTCTAAATTACCTACCAGTCCCCAGAAACATATTTTAAAATAATTTGGTTTCCTTTGCCACTCTTTGATTTCCGTCTCCAAATAGCTTCTCTTGGGGGTAGGGGTTCCACTCTTAAAGATCTGGATTGACGTGATCATTTTGGGTAGGAGTCTGTTGGATAAAGTCAACAGGAGTGAGGATGTAACAGATTTTGAGCCATTTTTTCACTTCAAACAGAGACCTATTGCCCATTTACTCCCAGTCTGTCAGGCCATCAAGGAGCTTCTAGCCGACTGAGGAGCAACTGTTTTCCTATTTTGTGCTGACTTACAGCTCCTGTTTTGACTGTGGGATAATACGTGAGTTTGAAGGAAGTCATAAGCTCACAGGAGTTGGGTGAGCCTTTCAAACTTTGCTACAATCCATCCTCCTAGTTCATCCAACCACAAGAGCCCAATACATTTGGATGAAAAAGTAGCACAGCCACGTTGAGTTCCTCTGTCTGACTTCTACGGCACTGCCCCATCCCTGACTTGAAGCGGGGGAAGTTGGCCAGCTGCACAAAAGCTAATAAAGTGTCTGGTTTTACTACAAGGGTCTCAGCCCTTGGGTGTGACTTGCAAATTCCCGCCATCACTGCCTTGTAATGACACTAGAGGAAAAGACAGGCTATTACTCACACGTGTAGGCGAATATTCACTAAGTGTCGATACACTGTGTGATTCTGCAGGGTCTGGGGAATATGGGGCCCGAATTAGTGTTTTGATTTTATCATGTATGTGGTGGGGTTGGGATGGCAATGACAGTGGATATCACAGGGTCACCCATGGTTCCTTTTGTACTGAAACCTCATTTTATACAGAGGATATATATATTTATTTATATATATTTATATATATTTATATCACCCACACACGCAAACTCACACACACACACACGCACACACACACGCACACACAAAAGGTCTTTGATAGGCTTTCTGTGTTCTAGTAAAAATAGCTGGCAGCCAGGGTCTAAAGCCGAAAAAGGCCTGGATGCTGCCGACAATGTCCACTATGCATCGTCTCTCACAGGCAGACACTCGTGTTTATCTGACAAGTGGAACCAGTTCCTGCCTGGGACAGGAATAATCTCCCATTGGCGCAGACGCAGATCTCGAAGACCTTCTGCCTTGTTCCTGTGGGCGTGTAGGATCCATGAGGCAGTCTAGGTAGTTTGATTTTCGCAGCATCTAACTTAATCTAAAGAGAAGAGACAGGAAGGAAGAGTTAGAGCCTGTCATTTATCCTCTGGACATTCCGAAACAGGGGATGAATGTTCAGTTGAAATCAAACGAGCACCTACTATGTGTTTAGAATTGTTGGCACTGGGAATTCAGGGATGAACAAGACAGATAAAGTCTCTACCCTCCCAGAAGCTTGTATTCTAGCCAGACAGCGTTGCACTGGTATATATTAGCATTTCGTAAAAGTGTATCATGTAGAACGTGAAGGGATTCCTAGAGTGAAGTAAACTTGGAAATGACGGGGTAACAATTTTCTTTAGTATGGGACTTCTCAGACCCTAAATACATCTATGTGCACGGTGGGCCTTCAAGAATATGCAGTACTTCCAGTCTTAAATGATGGTCAAGATTATAACTGATTCCTCCAGGGTCCACATTCTGATAGCTGTTCAACTGTATCTGTGATGTAGTCGCTACTTCTAAATGTATGTGGTTTGGAGTCTGCAGCTGTCTACAGAGACACTTTCGATAACTGACTAGCTCTTTTAAAGCTCTATCTGACTAGCTCTTTTAAAACAAATATAGCACATGCCAAACCAATCAAAAGGCAGGCTTGGTATACAGAGGCAGGTGGAGACTGATAACCTGTAAGTAGATATGGAAGGTGGAATCGAGTTTTGCTTTAAAAACACATTTTTTCTCTTTTAAATAAAATCTTAAGTAGAAAAAATCACTTATGAACACGATAAAGCCACTTTCAAAAGTTTGCATTCGAATCATATTTTCGTTGGGGATTTGGCTTACCTTGCTGGCAAAAACACGAACAGCTATTCTGTTCACCAAGGCAGGACTGTGTTGGGCTAAGAGAATGAATGTTTGCAGTCTCTCATCTCTTAGCCTCTTGCTGCCTAGTTAAGTTTTGGCTTGTTCTGATTTGGGATAGCTGTTAGATCTGACTTTTCCATTTTCAGTGAAAGTAGAAACATACAATGTACACTTAAAAATGTCTACCAGGGCTTCCCTGGTGGCGCAGTGGTTGAGAGTCCACCTGCCGATGCAGGGGACGCAGGTTCGTGCCCCGGTCCGGGAAGATCCCACATGCCGCGGAGCGGCTGGGCCCGTGAGCCATGGCCGCTGAGCCTGCGCGTCCGGAGCCTGTGCTCCGCAGCAGGAGAGGCCACAACAGTGAGAGGCCTGCACACGGCAAAAAAAAAAAAAAAAAAAAGTCTACCAGTAAACTAAGTTCCTCTTTAAATAGACGTGTGTGATATGCAGTTTAATTATACCAGCCAACTAAATCTTACTTTAAGGTGATGAGAGAGTTTGGAAATAGCATTCATTTTTACAGATGTCCTTATAATTCTGTTCTTGCGATACATACCATTACCTCAGCACTTTTACAGATAATGAATTATAACTTTTATGTGTTGTGGGTTTGGCTTCTAATCGTGCCATTCAACATATTTGTTCCAGAAATAAAACCTTCTGATTGGCACTTTTTGCTGTCACACTGTAGGATCATTACACTGTAGGATAAACTTCAGAGGCAAAGGGAGTGATGCGTCTTAGGAAACATTGGGTCGTTGGAGCTGTGTCTCTCTGGGCCTCTGTTCCTCTCATGCTTACCTCTCCATCTTTGGACTCCAGTCTCAGCTCTGTTCTGCAGGTGGCTTCCATGTTGCCAGCTTCTGCATTTATTTCTACTCCTTTTGGGGCCTCCATCACCAGAGACCGGGTGGGGGACTCCAACCTGAAATACGCACAAGACTAAGATCAAAGATCCCATTTCACTGTTTTAGTAAAGTTAGGAGGAAGTTGGTGCTCTGAGCATTGAGACAACATTTCAGCATCCGATCAAGGAATCAACTTTATGAGGGTGGACATAACGTATCTGGGCTTTATCTTCACTGCATATCACAAAGATTGTACGGAAGGTGTTCTAGGATCCTGGCTTCATTCTATCTTGCACCCAGTCAATTATTGCTTCATTAGCATGATTAACCAAATTCTTACATAAGTTCTGTTTATTTCTAGAGTAAGGCAATCTCAGGTCTAAACTGAGCTTCCTGAAATTAGCAGATATTCTTTCCACGTCGCCCTACTTTCTTTGTCTTCCTGGAAGCAGAATTGGATAGAGGTCAAGAAAATAGACCTAGTGGGCTTCCCTGGTGGCGCAGTGGTTGAGAGTCCGCCTGCCAATGCAGGGGACACGGGTTCGTGCCCTGGTCCGGGAAGATCCCACATGCTGCGGAGCGGCTAGGCCTGTGAGCCAGGGCCGCTGAGCCTGCGCGTCTGGAGCCTGTGCTCCGCAACGGGAGAGGCCACAACGGTGAGAAGCCCACGTACAGCAGAAAAAAAAAAAAAAGAAAGAAAATAGACCTAGGAGTTGGACATGGCTAACTCAAACCATGGGGCTGCCACTGTATGACCTTGGGCAAGTCCTTCTTCCCTCCTCTCTTTTCCAAAATTTCTCAAAGCCTCAGTTTCTTCATCTCTAAAGTGCTTCAAATGGTGCCTGGCACATTGGAAATGTATAATTAATATGTGTTAAATATTACTATTACTGCTGTTTCTGTCGTTATCGTAAAGAAATCGTAAAGAAATCTCAGGCCTTATTCAAATAGGCAATTGTGAGAAGAAAACTCAGAACAGATAAGTTAGAGGGAAGTGATTTGACTACAGAGGGACAGCATGAAGAAGAGATGTTTTCTGGTGATAGAACTGTTCTGTATCTTGACTGCAGTGGTGGTTATGTGCCTCCATGTGTTTATGCAAACTTACATAATTATACCTCCCAAGAGTGAATTTTATTGTATGTAAAGTAAGTTGAGAGGAGAATCAGCTACATTCTATGCTAATTATTAGGGCAAAAGAGGATAATGCTTCGCAGAAAGATTTTTGCCTAACTCATTTTATGCAAAAAATATGAACTAAAACCCAACCATCCTCTAAATATTCCAGATTTTAATACTATCACCAAATTGAACTGAATGCAGATCCCCTTCTCTGTTATAAAGAAAGTATCCCAACTTAGGAAGCATGGACCTCAGGAGTGGCCACCAAGCCACTCTAAATCAGACCAGTTTTCTGCATTTTATTTCTCCACTCCTAACTTTCAGACACTTTGAACGTGTTTAAAAGGAACATCATCTTCTCTGCCAACTGCTGACTCCATGTTCTGCTTCTACCAGCCCCCACGGGTAGGACACACCCTCACGGGCATCAGTAAGTGGCGGGCAGAGCAAGGCGATCTGTGGGGCACCACCCTGAGCCATCCCAAGCTACATTCCGCAGGTGCCAAGACAGGGCTCTTCCCCACTTCCCAGGTCTGGGTCCCTGAGGTGTGCTTCAGAGAGCAGGCTTCTCCACTGACTTTTGCGCTCCCCCTGCAGTGGCTCATCCAGAGTCTAAAAGAGAAACAACAGGTGTCTAGTCCTAAGCAAAGGACTGGCTCGAGCTTCTCTTTCACTCCTTCTTTCCATTCGGACCTCACCCCTTCGTGTGTGGCAAAAATCCCCTATCCTACCATCTCGTCCTCACAAGACCTTCACCAAGCCGGTGCTGAGCCGGGTGTGGTTCTCCCTCGAACTGTGGTTGACTTCCTTTGCCTGTGGTTTTTCTCACTATAACGTCAGCTCAAGGAAGGGGGTCTTGTTGCTAGAGTGGCAGGGAATGATGTCTGTGCAGCACAGCCTTGTCTAGGACCTTAATCCAACGCATCAAGCTCTTCCTATAGCTCACGTCTAAAATCTGAAGATGGTTTTCCGTCATTTTCTTTGCTTCTCTCCTATAAGGTCTGGCTGACTCACACCCCTTATCCTAGTGTTGTCTAACACCTTCTGTTTTCACTGCTATTGAGACCTTTCCCCTCATGGCATAAGCTTCCCTTCTGACAGTACTGCCAGCTCTCTTCCACATTTGTTCACCCTCTTCTCCAGAGCACTGCCATCCTCCACCTTCCCCAGGGGAGAGCCCTCACGCCATCTTCTCTGCTCCCCTTCTTCCCTCCCTCTCTCCCTCCCTCCCTCACTGCATCAGTTAACACAGTTTTAAACTCACGACTTCTCCCTACTTAATATATTAGTTCATCTCTAACCTGGACTGTTGAAACCTCCCAAGTTTTGTCTCTAATTCTTCCTTTTTTTTCTAGTGTACTTGACACATATAGTGAAGTCAGGTGTGTGTACTTCACACACACCTGAAGTCAGTTTTGAATATGTCACTTCTCTTATCAAAACCTTCACACATTTCTAAGAAAAGATAGGAACTCTTGGACTTATTTGCCCATTTAGAGCTTGATCTGACCTATTTTGTTAGTCTTATTTCTTTCCATAAACATCAGCTGTGCTTTATTGAATCCTCACTAGGTGATGGACACTGTGGAACGTGCCTTATATGTGTTCTCTCATTTAATCCCCACAAAAATCCTATGCCTTTGGCACTCCTTCAGTCCTGATGGTACAAGCAAGGACGCTAAGGTAAATGACTTGCTCAGGGTTGCACACCTAGTAAAAGGGCAAAACTAAGATTCAAACCCAAGCATGTGGTCCAGTATTCTGTATCACTTCCAGAAAAACTGGCCTTCTTTCCTGTCTCTCATATCTTCACGCCATTCTTCGTAATTAAATGTCAGATCTATCTTCATGGAATATGCACTTGTATTTCCAAAACTAGCCTCCATAAATAAGGGTAAGGTGGTAGTGCTACATATGGCTCAGTGAGACATACTTCCTTCCCTGCCACAGTCCTCACAACTTACTGAAAAGGTTGCCATCAGTGACATCAAATCCAGGATATGGTGAATGTGTTCATACTTGGTATGTAGCCTTCAAAGTGGATGATTCATACAAAAAGATAGTTGAGAGGGAAAAACTCAAAATAGAAAAAAAAGTTTGGAGCTGGGAGAACTTTATCAGATGGAGTGTTGGCATTTCAGTCATGTGAATTCACTTTATCCTTGCCGCCTCCCATGGGCTTTGAAATCAGCAGGAGGGCTCCCAGGCCAGAGAAGTGGACTCAGAAATGACTGCTGCCTTTTCCCCTCTCACAGCCTTGGAAGTACCAGCATGACAAGGAAGGGGGCTACTCTGAAACTGTCTCCCAGTGTGAGAGGCTAAGGTAAGGTAGAATTGAGAATTTCCTGGCAGCAGGGACAAAACGGTAACTGGCTTTGTGTTTCATACCTCATCTGAACGCCCTTCGTCCTTCAGGCAGACTTAATAGTTTGTTCACATGCTAACTCTTTCCACTGTAAAAAAAAAAAAAAAAAAAAAAAAAAAAAGCTCCTACAAGAGCCCTGTGGGGCCTGCAAAGAGCAGACAAAGCACTCTTGCAGTGATGTCAGTCAATTTCTGACCACAGATTAACAACCAAAACACCACTGCTTAGATAGTGTTGAGCAAGGAAAATGGAGGGAGGCTTCCTCCTGATTTGGGGGCCGCTGGTGACAACTGAGGGTCCTGCTGGCTCTTGGAAATGAATACTGCTCCCGTTAGGAGCACACGCGACTCCCGTCTGGGAGGACTGAAGGATCTGAGAATGGAAGAAAGTCTAGGAAAGGAGGTCCAAGGCTGGGCCATGCCCTCCAGAACATGGGTTCTCAACCAGGAGCAGCAGAATCCCCTGGAGGGCTTGTTAAAACTTAGGTTGCCGGGCTCCACCCCTGAGTTTGATACAGTAGGTTAAGGGTGTTGCCTGAATGCCTGCACTTGTGACAAGGCACAGGTGATGCTGAAGCTGCTAGTTTGGGGACCACACTTGGAGAACCACTGCTCCAAAACAACGTCGTCATATCAGATGCCCACAAAGACTGGAAAGGTGATGTCAGTGAGTGACCCATAAGAAAGCTATAAGGAAAACGAGTCTCTGCACAGTCATGTATGGCAACTGATGGAGATGCTCTGGACAGGAGGTAGCTGCTATTCTAACCTGGCCGGTTACTGCCAGGGCTTCTGATGAAAAAACATTTTATTCGAAATCATTACATTTTTGGAATTGATACAAAAGATTTCTCTAAATAGAAATATGTTATAAAGGATGACATTGACATGAATCTTGTATAGTCACCATCCTTTACTTTTTTTTTTTTTGCGGTACGCGGGCCTCTCACTGTTGCAGCCTCTCCCGTTGCGGAGCACAGGCTCCGGATGCGCAGGCCCAGCGGCCATGGCTCACGGGCCCAGCCGCTCCGCGGCGTGTGGGATCCTCCCAGAACGGGGCACAAACCCGCGTCCCCTGCATCGGCAGGCAGACTCTCAACCACTGCGCCACCAGGGAAGCCCCATCCTTTTTTTTTTAAAAAAGAAAATTCTTACCTTTGTAATTCCCTGAGCTTTTCCTAATCCTAACCATTTCCTTCTCTCAAGAGTAACTATTACTATGAATTTTCTTTACCGTTTTCTTGCTTTTCTTTATAATATTATATTACTACATTTGCCTCCTTAAATGATAAATTGTTTACTACCATGTGTTTTTGAGGTTTATGCACAGAATAACTCCACTTATGTATTCTTTAGTGACTTACTTATTTTTGGCCTCAACATTCTGTTCCCGAGATGCATCCATGCTGTAGCACAGCTGTAATTTATTCTGTTCCCCTGAGGTTATCACACATCATGATTTCTTTGTCCATCCTTCTGTTGGACATTTGGCTTGATACCAAGTTTTTGTTTCTACAAGTCATCTCTGCACATTCTTGTATGTGGATCCTGGTGTTCACTTGTAAATTTTCTTTAGGACACATAGGTGAAGAGCGGAATTGCTAGCTCCTAAGGTATGCTTATCTACAGCTTTGTTACTTTCCCACTAGTAATGTATAGAGTTCTGTTTTTTTCTACTTTCTTGCTAGCATTTGATATTGTTTATTATGAAGTGAGTGTGAAATGGGATGCTACTTGTCTTTTAAATTTGCATTTCCCAGATGAGTAATGGAGTTAAGGCTCTTTTCATCTGTTGGTAAGCCATTTGGGATTCTTCTTCAGTGAAATGTCTTTTGTCTCTTTTAATTTTTTTTTTGTTTTGATTTTGTATGTATGAATTATAGTCATGCTTTATATATTCTGAAATATTAATTGTTTAGCAGTTTTATGTATTGATAATTTCTTTTTTTGAGGCTGTAGTTTATCTTTTCACTCTATGCTTAGCATTTTGGGGTGAAAAAGTTTTATATTTTAATGTCAACAAATTTATTATCTTTTCCTCTAGGGTTTGTGCTTTCTGTGTCTTATCTGAGAAATCCTTCCTTACACTGAAACCATAAAGTTCTTCAATATTGTTTTTAAAACTTTTATGTTTTGCTTTTTCTAATTCTCTAATTCATGGGTATTCATTTTTGTGTGTAGTCTGAGGTTGGGGTCAAAACAGATGCAGATGAAGGATCTCAACATAATATATTGAAAAGCCCATATTTAGCTCTGTCATAAATGATGTTTCCATACACTTATGGGCCTCTTTCAGGGTTTTCTAGTCTGTTTCGTTATTCTATTCATCTATCCCTGTGACAATAATTAATTAAATATTTTAGCTTACTATGATTTTTAAATTCTTTACATTTCATAAGGCAAGTTCTCTTGCCTTGTTTTTCCAGACTGTCCTAGCTATTCTTGGTCTTCCAAATAAATGTCAGAATCAACTGAAGTTTAAACTGAAGGAAAACCTGTTGGAATTTTGATTGGATTTATGTTCACTTCATGATCATTGCACCTGTCACTAGTTGGTTACGTTTTCTTGGATGTATTTCAAAAAAGTTAGTCTTCTCCATGTGGATTCAGCATATCTCTTGTGGCTACTGAAAATGGTATTTCAGTAAAAATGTATTTCTCTTACACCTATTTCTTTTTCCTGTTGTACTGAGATTCAGGTTTTTGTTTGTTTGTTGTTTTGGGTATGTTGATCTTATAGTTAACACCTAGGTAAATTATCTTATTTTTCACAATTTGTATGCAGGTTGATTTAGGTTTTCTTGGTAGGCAGTAATTATTTTGACAGTTTTATGTCTTTTGATTTCTTATACTTCTTATTTCTTTTACTTTTCATACTGTTCTGTCTAGGACTGTCCAATACAGTGTTGACTAAAAGTAAGGAAACAGCAGTCTTGCCTTTTCCTGAATTGATCGCAGTAGCAGTCACCTGAGCCCTGGGGCTTTGGTTTAAAAGACACACACGTACTTGTACACACAGGGGTTTGGAAATACGAGTTGGCTGGTCAACTTGAGCATGTTACTGACATGGGGGTTTTGGGGTTATTTTCTGGTGGGACTAGCATGTCACTAAAGCAGGCCTTCTGATATATTAAAAAAAATTTTTTTTTAAGCAAAACAGAAGTTTAGATTTTAATCGTATTTGTAGGGTTTCTAAGTCTTTGTTTTACAGAATTGCCTGTTTGCTTCAACTGTCTCCTTCCCATCTCTGCTGTTGGAGGAGATGAGGACAGGTCTGGAGTAAAAACACTTCTAATTCTGTGTCCTGGTGTCTATTCTCTGAGGGTGAAATATTCCCTTCCTTTGTTAAGATTCCTTAGGAGTTTTTTTTTTCTTTTATGATTAAAAACAAACCCCACCTTTGTCCCTAAAAAAAAAAAAAAAATTATCATTCAGATTCTTTCGTTCTACGGTTTTTATTTTTTCCCAAAATACTTTTTATTGTGATGACAGAGTTCCCTTCTATTCTTATTTTGCTAAGAGTTTCTATCATTCATTGCTATGAATTTTATCAAGTACCATTTTATTCTTCATATATTGAGATAATATACTTCTCCTTAATATATTAATGTGGTGAATTATATTAATTTTCCAATAATAATCCACTCCTAAATTTTTTGGTATTAGTTCAACATTGTCATTACGTATCATCTTTTCTATCAATTTCTGAAACTTAGGATTTTGCACCTGTGTTCGTGAGTTTATCCTGTAATTTTTCTGTCTTACAATATATTTGTCAGGTTCTATCAGTTTTCTATATTTTGGAATTTTTAATGAAAGATTAGAATTATTTACTCCTTGAATATTTAAATCATTCATAAACCTGGGCATGGAATGACACCTTATTTCCATTTAAAAAATAATTATAGGATCATACAGGTTTTATGTTTCTTCTCAGGTTGATTTTGGTGAGTTATGTCTTCTTAGTATTTTTCTATTTCATAGAAAGGTTTAAACTTCTTGGCAAAAGCTTTTCATAATATTTTCATTTAAAAAAATGTCCCCAACATTTGTAGTTATGTCTTTTGTTGTTCCAAATATTTTTATTCATGTCTTCTTTTCCTCTTTAGCAGTACTGTCAATTATTCATCTTTTCAAAGAGCTAACTTTTGCTTTTGTCAATCCTGTGTTATGTTTATTTCTTGTCCTTAAATTTTCCCTGTCTTTTGTTCTAAATAGAACAACTGCAGAATTATCCTAATCTAAGTTCTAAAATGTGTTGCCACCTTAATTAAAATGTTCTGCCTTCTTAGTTAATATATTCATTTAAGGACGTGTATTTTTTTGGCAGCAGCCCAAAGGAGTATTAATATAGATGTAAATGTTTTGTAATTTTAGCATAATTTCTCCTGTGGTAAGTTTTACAGAAGGATTTTCCTTAATTTCTAAATATGTAAGATTTTCTAGGATTTATTTCTAGTGTATATTTTATTCATCAGTTTTAAACTGATAATATTATGAGAGTTAAAAAACATTCTCTTTAAAAAAATCAATTATTTAAAAATTGAGGCTAGGTTTTTGGCCCAGTATATGTCAATTTTTAAAATATTCATGCCTGTCTGAAAAGAGTGTGTGTTCTGCAGTTGTTGGTGCCATGTTCTATGTGTGTCTGTTAACTCAAGATATTTAATTGTTCTGTTCAAATTTATATATATATCTGTTTGATCTATCAGTTACTAAAAGAGGTATTTTATTAAATACATATCAGCTTAGAATTGTTCTGTCTTCCTTATTGTCTTTTCTTATCAATGTGTATAATGGTTCTATTTCTTATAATGTTTTTGCCTTGAAATACATTTTGCCTATTAGTATAGTTGTTCTCACTCTGTATTTGCCTTGAACGCATTTTTCTACTCTTTTAAATACCATCCATTCTGTATGGTTATATTTTAGATGTGTCTCTCATGTAATTGGATTACTTGTTTATTTCAGATGACTTTTTACTGAGGAAAAATTTACATACAGTGAAATGCACAGATCCTTTAATTTTATTAAGAAATAAACATTGTATGTATTTAAGGTGTACAACATGATGTTTTGATACATGTATACATTGTGAAATGATTCCCCAAATTAAGGTAATTAACCTGTTCATCACCTCACATATTTACCTTTACCCTCCATGTGTTAAGAACACTTAAGATCTACTCTTTTAGCAAATTTCAAATATATAATACATTATTATTTATTAACTATAGTCACCACCACGCTGTACATTAGCTCTCCAGAACTCATTCAGCTTATAACTGCACGTTTGTACCCTTTATCCAGTTTCCTGTTGGTAGATATTTGGTTGTTTTGAGTTTGGGGCTATTTTGCACACGTCTTTATGAGGATCAAGTTTTCATTTCTCTAAAATAAGTAGCTATGAATAGAACTACTAAGTTGTAGCATAGGTGTGTCTTTAATAAACGTGGTAAGGCAGTATCTAAAATAATCCTCAATGATCCTTGACTTCTGGTATTCATGCTCTTAGGTGATTCTCTCTCCTAGATGTGGGCTGGATATAGTGGCTTGCTTCTACACAAGTAAAACATTGCAAGAGTGATAGGATGCCACTCACAAGACTAGGTTTTAAAAAGACTGTGGCTTCCATCTTGGGTTCCTGCTCTCATTCCCTCACTCAAAGGGATGCCAGCTGCCATGCTGGGAACTGCCCTGTGGAGATGTCTGAGAAACTGAGGGATCCCATTAGCCCATGAGGAACTAAGGCCCTCATTCCAATAATCTACAGGAAGCTGAGTCTTGCCACCAACCACTGGAGTGCATTTATAAACAGATCTTCCCCAAGACAAGCATTTGAAAAGATCACAGCCCTGGCCAACAGCTTAAGTGCAACCTGATAATTGATCTTGAGTGAGAGGCATCACTAAATTGCACCCAGATTTCTGACCCACAGAAACTGTGAGATAACAAATGTCTGGTTTTTTAAGCTGCTGTAGGCTAATACAATAAGAAAACTGACACACTGTTTTCCAAGGTAGTTGTGCAATTTTACATTCCTAGCACCAATATTGATGTAATTAAAACTATTCCAGTAGCTATAAAATGGTTCTTCATTACAGTTTTCACTTCCCTGATGACTAATGAGGTCGAGCAGCTTTTCACATGCTTATTGGCTATTCAAAGATGTTCTTTTGGGAGGGATCTATTTAAATCTTTTGTCCAACTTTTTTTTTTTTGTTAACAATTGGGTTATTTGTATTTTTGTTACTGATTTGCTGTATATTCTAGGTGAAAAATTTTGTGTGTATATATCTCTGAAATTTCAGATATATTTTCAGAAAATTCAGATATAAATATCTCTCTGTATATACATATACCTGAAATCTATCTATATATCTATCTATATCAAGTATTTTCTCCCAATCCATGACTTACCTCATTTTTAAACAGTGTCTTTTGATGAATGTCAATTTATCATATACTTTACGTTTAGTATTTCTGTACCTTCCCTAATAAACCATCACCTACCCCAAGGTTACAAAGATAGTCTCTCATGTCTTTGCCAGAAGCTTTATAGTTTTAGCTTTACATTTAGATTTATGATCCATCTTGATTAGTTTTTAAGAATAGAGTTGAGGTTCACTTTTTTACCAGTAGGTTTATTGAGTTGTTCCAGCACCATTTATTGAATAAATAATCCTTTCCCTATTGAATAGCACTGGTGCTTTTCTTGAAAATCAATTAGCCATGTACATACAGATCTATTTCTAAACTCTCTGTTTATCTCTTTGCCTAGCCTCATGCTAATACCGGACTGTCTTGGTTACCATAACTTTATAAGAAGTCAGAATCAGCTAGAGCAACTCCTTTAGCTTTTGCAAAAGGAAAACAGATTGGCTTAGCTCTTCTAGATGTTTTCCTTTTCCATATAAGTCTTAAAAGCCTGTAGGGAATTTGATTGGGATTGTGTGAATCCATAGATCAATTCTGAGGAAAGTCAATACCTTAACAATATTAAATCTTTAATGGATTTTCTTTTAAAATGTAACAGTTCAAATATACTATTTTTGATTTATCTGTACTGTTAGGTACTTTGGTTCTGTGTTTCTTAATCTGGGAAGATGGTTGTTTATTCAGTGTTTATTTACATATTATATCTATGCATTGTCCCCTTATTCCTTCTGTCATCATACACCTCCCTTTTTTCTTAAAATCAAGGAAGTTTTTGACATGTTCTTTTAGTGAGGGTTTGCTGGGGCAAATCCTCAGTTTTCTTTTTCTGGAGTAATTTTTTAATTTGCCCCCTTTTGTAAAAGGGATTTTCTCTGGATGCAGAATGCTGTGCTGACAGTTATTTTCTGTCAGGAACTGAAGATATTATTCCTCTGTATCTGGTTCTCACTGTTGTGGTTAAGAAGTCAGCTCTCAGTCTAACTTCAATTCTAGAACTTCTTTTTTCTTCTAGTCTCTCCTGATGCTTTTGATTTTTGATGTTCTGAAATGTCATTTGATATGCCTAGATGTAGATTTCATTTTATTTACTCTACCTGAGGTTTTTTTTTTTTGACTCTCTAAATTTGTACTTTTGTGTCTTTCATCACTTCTGGACAACACTCAGCTGATATGTCTTCGAAAATTGTTTTTGCTCCATTCTCTCTCTTTTCATGCTGAAACTTAGATTAGACATTCTCATCCTAGCATTCCTACTCCAGAACTCCTGTTATTCTGCCTCTCTTTTTTCTGGATGATTCTGTAGATACAGGCTCATGTTCGTTTAATTTTTCTTTGTATTATTTTTCATCACATCCATTGGAGTTTTCCTTTTTGAGATTATGTTTTCATTTCTAGAAATTCCTTATTGTGCATTTCTAATTTGTTAGCCATTTTTATATTCCTTTGGTTTTTACTCTTTCAATTCTCTTTTGTTTCTCAACTCATAGTAAACATATTATTTTATATTCTTTCTCTGCTAATTCCCATATCTGAAGCCTCTGTGCACCTAAACTGGCTGCCTTGTTTCCATGCTTCTCTCTTGCTCATGGTGCCTTGTTTCTGAGTATGCTTCATATTTCTTGCCTCTGTGGGTTCATATCTCTTGGGTTTTTATTTGCTGAACTTATTTGAGACCTACTTTTAAGGTGATTTCTTTCTAGAGAGGATTTGTGTCTGTTTCCATCAATCACTGGTGCCACCTTCAGCTTGGGTCAAGTGTAAACTAATTTCTTTGCTGGATGTCTTAGGACCAACCAGGTAATGTGAATTCAGGCTACAGACAGAGGGAGGGCCAGTTTGAAGTTACCAGGCCTTGGAGAAATTTTTTTCTTTTCCTTCCATTCAGTGCTGAGGTTCAAGACAGGCCATTTCCCTTGTAATCCTCTGGGTGGAAAGGTCAGAGGAGGGCAAGACCAGGTAGGTATATTCTATTTCATCCATACACTGAAGGTTTGGTACACTGGGGTCCCAATTACATCTGTGGGATCTTTAGATAGACTACCTGTTTTCAGTGAGCCCTGAGATTTGCTTTGTTCCCATGACCCAACAGATCATAAAACTGAAGTTGAATTTCATCTAGTTTAGCAAAATCTGTAAAGTTACAGCTGGCCTCAATGCTCAGGTTACTTCTCTGGGTTCCTATGGTATTTTACCTCTTGGACTAATCATAACTAATTTCCAGCTCCTTGATGCATTTAAAATATTTTAAAATATTTTTACCCATTTTTTGTTCTTTTCAACTAAAACAACTGGTCAGGATACTTAGACTATTGTACTGCTGTTCTCTAGAGGTCCAGGTTTCTGATTTTTCAAAAGATGGATTTGGAAATTGTACAGTAAAATCAACTCACCTTTAAACTTTGGCAAATTATTATTTTTTTTCATTTCTCATGTCAAGAGGGAGTATGGTTTCTCAATGTTTCTTTTTTTTAAATTCTTATTTTATATTGGAGTATACTTGATTAACAATGTTGTGTTAGTTTCAGGTGTACAGCGAAGTGATTCAGTTATACATATATATGTATCCTTTTTCAAATTCTTTTCCCATTTAGGTTATTAGAGTATTGAGCAGAGTTCCCTGTGCTATACAGTAGGTCCTTGTTGGTTATCTATTTTAAATACAGCAGTGTGTACATGTCAATCCCAAACTGCCAATCTATCCCTTCCCCCCACCCATTCTCCCTGGTAACCATAAGTTCATTCTCTCCGTCTCTGAGTCTGTTTCTGTTCTGTAAATAAGTTCATTTGTATCTTTTTTCTTTTTTTTTTTTAGATTCCACATATAAGCGATTTCACGTATTTGTCTTTCTCTGACTTACTTAGTATGATAATCTCCATATCCATCCATGTTGCTGCAAATGGCATTATTTCATTCATTTAAATGGCTGAGTAGTATTCCATTGTATATATGTACCACATCTTCTTTATCCATTCATCTCTCGATGGACACTTAGATTGTTTCCATGTCTTTGCTATTGTAAATAGTGCTGCAATGAACACGGGGGGTGTACGTATCTTTCTGAATTATGGTTTATCTGGTTATATGCCCACGAGTGGGATTGCTGGATCATATGATAACTCCATTTTTAGTTTCTTAAGGAACCTCCATACTGTTCTCCATAATAGTTGTACCAATTTACATTCCCACCAACAGAGTAGGAAGGTTCCCTTTTCTCCACACCCTCTCCAGCATTTATTGTTTGTAGACTTCTTGATGATGTCCATTCTGACCAGTGTGAGGTGATACCTCATTATAGTTTTGATTTGGATTTCTCTAATAATTAGTGATGTTGAGCATCTTTGCATGTGCTTTTTGGCCATCTGTTTGTCTTCTTTGGAGAAATGTCTATTTAGATCTTCTGCCCGTTTTTTGATTGGGTTCTTTGTTTTTTTGATATCGAGCTGCATGAGCTGTTTGTATATTTTGGAGATTAATCTCCTGTCAGTTGCATATTTGCAAATATTTTCTCCCATTCTGTGGGCTGTCTTTTTGTTTTGTTTATGGTTTCATTTGATGTGCAAAAGCTTTTGAGTTTAATTAGTCCCATTTGTTTATTTTTGTCTTTGTTTCCATTATTCTGGGAGAAGGATTGAAAAGATATTGCTGCAATTTATGTCAAAGAGCGCTCTGCCTATGTTTTCCTCTAAGAGTTTTATAGTATCCAGTCTTACATTTAGATGTTTAATCCACTTTGAGTTCATTTTGTAAATGGTGTTAAAGAATGTTCTAATTTCATTCTTATACATGTAGCTGTCCACTGTTCCCAGCACTGTTTATTGAAGAGACTGTCTTTTCTCCAATGTATATTCTTGCCTCTTTTGTCACAGATTAATTGACCTTAGGTATAGGTTTATTTCTGGGCTTTCTATCCTGTTCCACTGATCTATATTTCTGTTTTTTGTGCCAGTACCGTATTGTTTCGATGACTGTGGCTTTGTAGTATAGTCTGAAGTCAGGGACCCTGATTCCTCCAGCTCTGCTTGTCTTTCTCAAGATTGCTTGGGCTATTCAGGGTCTTCTGTGTCTTCATACAAATTTGAAGATTTTTTGTTCTAGTTCTGTGAAAAATGCCATTGGTAATTTGATAGGGATTGCACTGAACCTGTAGCTCGCCTTGGGTAGTATAGTCAGTTTGACAATATGGATTCTTCCAATCCAAGAACATGGTATATCTTTCCATCTGTTGTGTCATCTTAGATTTCTTTCATCAGTGTCTTACAGTTTTTAGAGTACAGGTCTTTTGCCTCCTAGGTTTATTCCTAGGTATTTTATTCTTTTTGATGCGATGGTAAGTGGGACTGTTTCTTTAATTTCCCTTTCTGATTTTTCGTCATTTGTGTATAGCAATGCAAGAGATTTCTGTGTATTAATTGTGTATCCTTCAACTTTACGAAATTCACTGATGAGCTCTAGTAGTTTCCTGGTAGCATCTTTAGGATTTTCGATGTATAGAATCATGTCATCTGCAAACAGTGACAGTTTTACTTCTTCGTTTCCAATTTGGATTCCTTTTATTTCTTTTTCTTCTCTGATTGCTGGGACTTCCAAAACTATGTTAATAAAAGTGGCGACAGTAGATATCCTTGTCTCATTCCTGATCTTACAGGAAATGCTTTCAGCTTTTCACCATTGAGAATGATGTTTGCTGTGGGTTTGTCATATCTGGCCTTTATTGTGTTCAGGTAGGTTCTCTCTATGCCCACTTTCTGGAGAGTTTTTTTTAATCATAAATGGTGTTAAATTTTGTCAAAAGCTTTTTCTGCATCTATTGAGATGATCATATGGTTTTTATTCTTTAATTTGTTGATGTGGTGTATCACACTGATTGATCTGCAGATACTGAAGAATCCTTGCATCCCTGGGACAAATCCCACATGATCATGGTTCATGATCCTTTTAATGGATTTGGGTTCAGCTTGCTAGTATTTTATTGAGGATTTTTGCATCTATGTTCGTCAATGATATTGGTCTGTAATTTCCTTTTTTTGTACTATCTTTCTCTGGTTCTGGCATCAGGGTGATGGTGGCCTCATAAAATGCGTTTGGGGAGTGTTCCTTCCTCTGCAATTTTTTGGAATAGTTTCAGGGTAGGTGTTAACTCTTCTGTAAATGTTTCATAGAATTCACCTGTGAAGCCATCTGGTCCTGGCCTTTTGTTTGTTGGGAGTTTTTAAATCACAGTTTCAATTTCAGAACTTGTGATTGCTTTGTTCATATTTTCTGTTTCTTCCTGGTTGAGTCTTGGGAGATTGTACCTTTCTACAAATTTGTCCGTTTCTTCTAGGCTGTCCATTTTATTGGCATATAGTTAGTTGCTTGTAGTACTCTCTTATGATCCTTTGTATTTCTCTGGTGTCCACTGTAACTTCTTTTTCATTTCTAATTTTATGGATTTGAGCCCTCTCCCTTTTTTTCTTGATGAGTCTGGCTAAAAGTTTATCAACTTTCTTTATCTTTTCAAAGCACCAGCTTTTAGATTCAATGATCTTTTTTTCTTCATCTCTATTTCATTTATTTTTTTCTCTGATCTTTATGATTTCTTTTCTTCTACAACTTTGGGTTTTGTTTATTCTTTCTCTCATTGCTTTAGCTGTAAGGTTAGGTTGTTATCTGAGGTTTTTCTTGTTTCCTGAGGTAAGACTGTATTGCTATAAACTTCCCTCTTAGAACTGCTGTTGCTGTGTCCCATAGGTTTTGCATCATCGTGCTTTTGTTTTTGTCTCTAGGTATTTTTTCATTTCCTCTTTGATTTTTTCAGTGATCTGTTG
Source organism: Orcinus orca (assembly GCF_937001465.1). Classification (NCBI taxonomy): domain Eukaryota; kingdom Metazoa; phylum Chordata; class Mammalia; order Artiodactyla; family Delphinidae; genus Orcinus; species Orcinus orca. The sequence continues at coordinate 52,975,199 of NC_064561.1, forward strand.
GTTGTTTAGTAGCCTACTGTTTAGCCTCCACGTGTTTGTGTTTTTACAGTTTTTTTCTTGTAGTTGATTTCTAATCTCATAGCATTGTAGTTGGAACAGATGTTTGAGATGATTTTGGTTTTCATAAATTTACTGAGGCTCACTTTGTGGCCCAGCATGTGATCAATCCTGGAGAATGTTCCATATGCACTTCAATGTGTATTCTGCTGCTTTTGAATGGAATGCCCTATAAATACCAGTTAAGTCCATCTCATTTTATATGTCATTTAAGGCCTGTGTTTCCTTATTGATTTTCTGTCTGGATGATCTGTCCATTGATAAAAGTGGGGTGTTAAAGTCCCCCACTATTATTGTGTTGCTGTTGATTTCCCCTTTTATGGCTGTTAACATTCGTCTTATATATTGAAGTGCTCCTAGGTTGGGTGCAGTCATATTTACAATTGTTATAGCTTCTTGGATTGATCCCTTGATCCTTATGTAGTGGCCTTCTTTGTCTGTTGTTACAGTCTTTAAAGTTTATTTTGTCTGATATGCGTATTGCTACTCCAGGTTTCTTTTGACTTCCATTTGCATGGAATACTTTTTTCCATCCGCTCACTTTCAGTCTGTATGTGTACCTAGATCTGAAGTGGGTCTCTTGTAGACAGCATATATACGGGTCTTGTTTTTGTATCCATTTAGCCAGTCTATGTCTTTTGGTTGGAGCATTTAATCCATTTACTTTTAAGGTAATTATTGATATATATGTTCTTATTGCCATTTTATTAATTATTTTGGATTTGTTTTTGTAGGTCTTTTTTCTTCCCTTCCTCTTTTGTTCTCCTGTGATTTGATGACTAACTTTAGTTATGTGTTTGGGTTGCTTTTTCTTTTTTGTGTGTATCTATTGTAGTTTTTTGGTTTGTGGGTACCATGAGGTTTTGATATAGCAGTCTATATATAAACAAGATTGTTTTAAGTCGCTGGTCTTTTAATTTCCAATATCCTGCATTTGTGCTCTGCTCTTTGAACAATTGCTGGTTTTGCTATGATATTTGTGTGTGGATGATTTCTTGCCTTTACTCTGTGTTGCCTTGACCAGTGAGCTTTTCCATTTGTAATTTTCTTGTTTCTAGTTGGGACCTTTTCTTTTCCACCTAGAGAAGCTCCTTTAGCCTTTGTTGCAAAGCTGGTCTGGTAGTGCTGAATTCTCTTAGCTTTTGCTTGTCCATCAAATCTGAATGAGAGCCTTACTCGGTAGAGTATTCTGGGTTGTAGGTTTTTCCCTTTCATCACTTTAAATACATCCTGCCACTCCATTCTGGCCTGAAGAATTTGTTGAGAAATCAGCTCATAACCTTATGGGAATTCCCTTGTATGATATTTGTTGCTTTTCCCTTGTTGCTTTTAATATTTTTTCTTTGTCTTTAATTTTTGTTGGTTTGATTAATCTGTGGCTTGACATGTTCCTCCTTGGGTTTATGTTGTATGGGACTCTTTGTGCTTCCTGGACTTGGGTGAATGTTTCCTTTCCCATATTAGGGAAGTTTTCAGCTATTATCTCTTCAAATATTTTCTCAGGTCCTTTCTCTCTCTTCTCCTTCTGGGACCCCTATAATGCAAATGTCAGTACGTTTAATGTTGTCCCAGAGGTCTCCTAGACTGTCCTCAGTTCTTTTCATTCTTTTTTCTTTATTCTGTACCATGGCAGTGATTTCCACCATTCTGTCTTCCAGGTCACTTTTTCATTCTTCTACCTCAGTTATTCTGCTATCGATTCCTTCTAGTGTATTTTTCATTCCAGTTATTGTATGTTAATCTGTTTGTTTTATATTTAGTTCTTCTAGGTCTTTGTTAAACATTTCTTGTATCTTCTCGATCTATGCCTCCATTCTTTTTCTAAGATCTTGGATCATCTTTACTATCATTACTCTGAATTCTTTTTCATGTAGATTGCCTATCTCCACTTTACTTAGTTCTTCTGGCGTTTCATCTTGTTCCTTCATCTGGGACATACTCCTCTGCTGTCTCATTTTGTCTAATTTTCTGTGATTGCAAGTTTCCATTCCATGTGCTGCAGGGTTTTACTTCTGCTGCTGCTGTCTGCCCCCTGGTGGACGAGGCTGTCTAAGAGGCTTGTGCAGGCTTCCTGGTGGGACTGGTACCTGCCCACTGGTGGGTGGAGCTGGGTCTTGTTCCAGTGGTGGGCAGGGCCATGGCAAGGGGTGTGTTTATCAGGCGGCTGTGTTGGCAACTTATTATTACTTTAAACTATGAATAGGCCAACTTTCTGAGAGCCAGATCTGGCCTAAGAGTTGCCCGTTTTCGATCAGGATTCAGTCAGATAAGGAGAGCCTCTATGAGTGAGATGTATACAGGTTCATTAAAGCAACAGAACCTCATACGGTTATGGGAGCTGGGTAAATAGTCTGTGTAAGGCTGTTGTCTTTGTGTTTGATGCTGCAGTCTGGAGTCAGCAGGGCAGGCAGCTGGACGGGAAGATGGGTGTGAAATGAGGAGAGTGAGGATGAGTGAGAATCCGTCAGGGTGAACTAGTAGCAGTGATGGTCTCTGCCTCAGTGAAGGCAAAGCTGCTGTCCTTCTTCATGAAACTAAGCATGTACATGGCTCAGGCAATGGAAGAAAGAACCTAGGTTGCCCACACTAACAAGGGGAGCCAACAGGTGATCTCCAACAGCCTGGTCCTCTGCACTGACCTTCCAATGCCAAAGGAGTATGACTGCCACTTTACTCCCACCTTCCAATCCTCACGCAGCCTTCTTAACTCAGTGAAGGGAATTTTCAGGAAATATCATTCCAGCTTAGCTAAGTCCATATGATACATATCTATCCCTATCATCCTGTTTTAAATGACTGTTTTGACTTGAATACACTGTACTCAGTGGAACCAACTCCAACTTCCAGTAAAGACTGGTTGAAATAAAATAAGCACCTGCAAAAAGTAAGGAAAAACTTGGGCTTTTCTAATTTTATAGGATTTACTGTTTTTTTAAACATCTTTATTGGAGTATAATTGCTTTACAATGGTGTGTAAGTTTCTGCTGTATAACAGAGTGAATCAGCTATACGTGTACATATATCCCCATATCTCCTCGCTCTTGCGTCTCCCTCCCATCCTCCCTATCCCACCCCTCTAGGTGGACACAAAGCACCAAGCTGACCTCCCTGTGCTATGTGGCTGCTTCCCACTAGCTATCTTTTTTACATTTGGTAGTGTATCTATGTCCATGCCACTCTCTCACTTTGTCCCAGCTTATCTTCCCCCTCCCCATGTCCTCAAGTCCATTCTCTACATCTGCATCTTTAATCCTGTCCTGCCCCTAGGTTCTTTAGAACCTTACACAAAAATAAACTCAAAATGGATTAAAGACCTAAATGTAAGACTGGACACTATAAAACTCTTAGAGGAAAACATAGGCAGAACACTCTACGACATAAATCACAGCAAGATCCTTTTTGACCCACCTCCTAGAGAAATGGAAATAAGAACAAAAATAAACAAATGGGACCTAATGAAACTTAAAATCTTTTGCACAGCAAAGGAAACCATACACAAGACGAAAAGACAACCCTCAGAATGGGAGAAAATATTTGCAAATGAAGCAAATGGCAAAGGATTAATCTCCAAAATATACAAGCAGCTCATGCAGCTCAATATCAAAAAAACAAACCAATCCAAAATGGGCAGAAGATCTAAACAGACATTTCTCCAAAGAAGCTATACAGACTGCCAACAAACACATGAAAGGATGCTCAACATCACTAATTATTAGAGAAATACAAATCAAAACTACAATGAGGTGTCACCTCACACTGGTCAGTGTGGCCATCATCAAAAAATCTACAAACAACAAATGCTGGACAAGCAAGTGTTACTTTGAAATTCAAGCCCCTCATATCTGCAGTAGGTATTTAAATTTTATGAATGAAGCTGCTGATTTTTTAGAGCTTTTTAAAAACTGACATATTGTTGATTTACCATGTTGTGTTAATTTCTGCTGTACAGCAAAGTGATTCAGTTATACATATATAAACACTTTTTCATATTCATTTCCATTATGGTTTATCACAGGATATTGAATATAGTTCCCTGGGCTACACAGTAGGAGCTGTTGGTATCCATTCTATAAATAATTATTTGCATCTGCTAACCCCAACCTCCCAGTCCGTCCCTCCCCCATTTCCTCTCTTCCTCGGCAACCACAAGTCTGTACTCTGTATCTGCTCTAGAGGACAGCATATCATTGCTTAGATTCTGAGAGAAATAGCCTTCAAATGAGAATATCCAATCCATCTCTTAAATCCTTAGAGCAGAACCCTAGAATACTGTTTAGATTTTTTTCAGCTCAGGATTTAAAGATAGATCCGTACTCTAGAGATCAGAAAAGCAGTGATATTCTCTCATCTAGAGCAAAACCATTTTGAAGTTTGCTTTTATGAAGGCAAGCCAGACCATCACAAAATATTCTTTTGCATCAACCCTTCTTTCCCAGGGTAGATCTTGTTGATTTATTTAATAAACATATTATACTAGGCTAAGGGGACACAGAGGTGGCGTATACCCCAGAATGGTACAGTCTTTAGGAATTGGCTCATTTATTTATTTATCAAACATTTATAGAAATCCTGGTATATGCAAAATGTTGGTGTTAATTGTAAACAAGATAGACCTCATCCTTATCCTAGTGAGTTTATCTGCTATTGAGGGTAAGATATATTAAGCAATTATTTGCATATGGTGGTGAGGAGTCCCTGATGGAGAAGTACAGGGGATGATAAAAATTTGTAACTGGGGCCTGGGCCATGGGAAGAGTTGGGGTCTGGGAATGCTTATGGTGACATGTGAAAGATGAGTGTCCCAAGCAGAGGGGGCAGCATGCCTGAAGTGTTTGATTTCAGGAGGAAAATAGTTTTGTGGGTTAAAAGGAATTGAAAGAAGGTTGATAGAGAATGTGGTATTCATAAGAAGAGGTTAGTCAGAATATGTTGCAGAATACGGTAAGACTAGAAAGGATTTAAAATGGAGAAGTGGTGTAGAGGGGTAAGAAGATAATGGGTAGCATGATCTGATGTCCACACTGCAAAGATTACTGCCATGGTTATTATTTTTTTGTCACCTTGACTGGGTCCATGGGGTGCTCGGACTTTTGGTCAAACATTCTGGGTGTGTCTGTAAGGGTGTTTCTGGATGAGATTAACATTTGAATCAGTGGGTTCAGTAAAGTAGACTGCCCTCCCTCCCTAATGTGGGTGGGCCTCATCCAATCCACTGAAGACCTAAAGAGAACAAGGATGCCGAGTAAGAGGGAATTTCTCCTGCCCTCAGACTGTAACTTACACCATTGGCTCTCCTGAGTCTCCCGGTTGCTGACTGTACATCTTGAGCCCCCATAATCTTGTGATATACTTCTCAGCCCCCATAATCATGTGAACCAATTCCTTATAATAAGTATTTTAATCTATATGGATATATATTTCCTATTGGTTCTCTTTATCTCGAGAACCTTGACTAATACAATGTATAATACATTGTATATTATACTGTATATTATACAACCCTAATACATTGTATACAATACATATAAATTTTATTCTATAGTATTTACTTATTATTTATATATTACTTATGTATTTGACTACAGAGTAGAGGGTGGATGAGAGGGTGGATGAGAGGGTACAAGAGGATTGCCAGAAAAGGAGCTAGGAGTCTGTGGTTATGCAAGTGGGAGAAAACTCTTTCCGTCACCAAACCCAAGTCAGCATCAAGGATGATTTCCAGTGTTGCGGATTTTGTGAGTGGTAGACTGTATGGGTCAGCCACTGAGGTAGGGAAGAGTATAAACAGAACACTTACAGAGTGTACTGTGAGTTGGGTTTTAGAGAAGTTGATTTGGAGGTGTTTGAGAACGTCAAGTGGAAATGTGGCCATACAGGGCTAGAGATAGGAAAGTGGGAGGCATATTCGATCATGGTTGGTGCTGTATTTCTGTACTGCTGTGGCAATGGTACTGTTGTCTGTACAATCTAGAAGACATATTTGAAAACATAGTCCGAGTCCATGGAGTGGCAGCTGACTTGGCTTGGCCAAGTCACGATGTTGGTGGTATCCTCTGAAATCATCTCTTTCTACAGCTGGGGACAAAGAAAAGTCCTGACCACAGTCCAAAGTGCCCAGAGTCTGTTGGCTGCCCTCCGAGGTGGTTTCCCAAGTCCGGTGTGGCCCAGGGAATACGACAAGGAGAAAAACTGGTTGTGTCTCCTAGCTTAATGAAACCCTGGAGAGGTGTTTCCTCTATCAAGCCACTGTTTCCTGGCACATTTCTGCATGCATGTGAAACCTCTTCTTCTCTGCTCACATTCCATTTCAAGGACCTGTGGAACATGGGGCGGTGATACTCGGGACTGTCATGAATCAGAAACCTCCTCAAAACTTTAAATGCTATCACAAGGTCTGTTTTTAAAACTCAGAGAGTAATTTATTTGCTGTTGGCATTATCAGTTTGTTCTCTCTGTTTCAAGCTCATTTTCTGTTGAAATTGTTTTTGTTGAAACAGTGATTACTTATCCAGATTTCTCGCTTTCATTTCCTTCATCATAAGAATGTACATGAATCACTTCCAAACCTAGACAAGTTTTTAGATCATGTTTTTGCTCCCATCCTCAAAGACTGGAGACAATGGCTTTTGTTACTTTGTTACCTTCAAAATATCATAAAAACCGAGTAATATATGCAGTAACTGAAATAGAAGGTTAGCACCTGTCCTTCTTAGGAAATAGCAGATTCACACTGACACCAACACCTAAGATGACTGTGCATGTTCTAAGTTTGAGGAAAAATATGATACGAAGTATAATAGGAAAACAATTTAGAAAAAACGGGTGGGAGAGGCTGTAAACTCCGTGGTGCTTTGGTCCATTAAAGTAGCTGCTTTTAGGGAGTTCTTGGATTGGCTGAGGTCAGGGGCTAGGAAATTTCAATTTGGTCAGAACCACATGGGGAGCTTTCAAAGCTTGGGTCACATCCCATACAAACTAAATCAGAATGCTGGGGCATCTACGTGGTGATGGTTGAAAAGCACTGACTTAGCATATCTATGTGTGAGTTGTAGACAGACAAGCTTTTCTATGGAACCCTACCATCCTACTGATGGGAACAGAATAGTAACTCAACTTGTGACCAGGGCAGCTAGTTGATAAATGAAAATCTGCAGTGCCTACTTAAGGGGTCCATTGTACTATCCGGGCCAATTGCATTTCTGTGTTGCTGATCCAGTGATATTAAAGCTATAAAACTTTAGCCAATTGGTGGGATTCTTTTTTTTTTTCTTTTTACAAATTTGTTTATTTATTTATTTTTGGCTGTGTTGGGTCTTTGTTGCTGCGTGTGGGCTGTCTCTAGTTGTGGCGAGCGGGGGCTTCCCTTCATTGTGGTGTGCGGGCTTCTCACTGCGGTGGCTTCTCCTGTTGCGGAGCAGGGCTCTAGGTGCGCGGGCTTCAGTAGTTGTGGCATGTGGGCTCAGTAGTTGCGGCACGTGGGCTTAGTTGCTCCGTGGCATGTGGGATCTTCCAGGACCAAGGATCGATTCCGTGTCCCCTGAATTGGCAGGTGGATTCTTAACCACTGTGCCACCAGGTAAGTCCCTCGGTGGGATTCGTTACTCAAAAAGTGTGTATACTTATCGAACAATTTCTTCATTGATCTGAAGTTCATTAGCTCTCACTGAATCTCTAAGAGCTTAAAGTTGAATTCCTCTTTCAAGAAAAGTGCTTTAAAAATTGCTCCCATATTTTAGTTGGGCTGTTTGAGAAACACTAATGAACCAACAGCCATTCTGAAGAACCTGATTTGTATCAGTGTAATGGGCCATTTAAAGTAATGCTGAGTGAGATTTTGATGCTAGACAACTTTCAGAGCATGGTATTGGGTACCATCATGTTAAACAACGTGGCTCATTCTGTTTTCAACTTGAAAATTCATAATGCGACGTCTGACGTCAGTTTCCTGCAAACCCCTGTGACTCATCCCGTATTTCTGAGTCAGGCTTTTACACAGCCTGATTCAAAGGAACCTCAGAGGCCTCAAACGAAAGCCCAGTTTCAAGTTTCAGCGACATAGTGACATTCACATACCATCAGTGAGTGCCTGTTTTCAGCCCTGCACGGTGGGTGCTTTTCATGTATTTTATCCCATCTGGTATTCACTACCAGCCCCAGGGAGGTTCAGAGAGGTTAAATGTCATGCTCCAGGCCACGTACCTAGACAGCTGTAGATCAAACCCAAGCATCCCGATTCCTAGCCAGTATGTTTTATAATATTCCATGGTTTGGGGCATTGAAAATTAGTTGCATGTACTGGGTGGAAGTCTTGTCCTGTAACTTGCTATGTAATCTTGAGCTTCCATAGTAGTACTCCACGTTTATCAAGACAAGCATCCTAGTTATTCTGAGGTTTCCTTTATCCAGGCTAATGAGGATCTTCAACGAGACCTTCCTGTGGACTCGAGCGACCTTTCTGTGCCCCCTGGACACCTGGTAGGTCCACCTGTTTCCATCCTCTAATCTGCTTCTTGGTATGTCTGTTCCCTTCTCGTCCTTCAAGTCTCACTTAAATGTCACCATTTTAGAGAGGTCTTCCCTGACCACCCCTTCTATCTATCAATGTTCCTGCATGCCACTGAACACAATGTGTAACTACTAGTCTCTTTCCCTCTTTTAATCTCTTTCTTCTTCTAGAATAAACTGTGTAAGGGCGGTAATTACACTAGATTTATGTCCAGCATCGAGGATGTTACCTGGTTTTCAGAAAGTACTTGTTGAATCAATGTCCCTCTGAGATTCTGCTACCTAGCATTGAATACAGTGCTCCTGTTACGTTCTGAGTAAGATCTAGGCCTAAAGAAGACTCTCCCCTTACCTTCTTGGTATGATTCTGGACAACTTATTACTGCAGTCTAATTACATTAAATTGGACATCACATTAGTGTTATCTCTTACTGAGTTTAGACCAAAACCCAATTTTATATATCTATCATCTATCTGTATCTCCCTTAGTTTGTAGCCCATTTTGCTAGTAACTACCTCATTCTGTATTTGTGCTGTTAGGGCCATAGTTTGCTCCATGTAATATGTTCCTTTTAGATTGCTCATGAAGGCCACAGCTTCCCTCTCTTAAATATTTTAGTCTAACTTTCTTGGGTGGGAATGGCAGATAATGGTTTAAAGCTTGAGCTCCAGAGTCAGGATGTTGAGTCCAAGCACCTCCATCTGCTGGATGTTTGACTTGGGAAAAGCTGCTAAGCCTTTTTGAGGCTCAGCTATTTCTCGTGTTCTAGAGGGATAACAGTATCCCCCTCACAAGACTGTTAGGAAGCTGGAATGTGGAAATGTAGGTGAAGCCTTCATCAAGTACCTAGGATGTGGTGATAGGTGATAGTTTCTATTACTGCACTCATTCCCACTCATGGATGATTTCTTTTCTCTTTTCCCTTCTCTAATCCCCTCTGGCTTTCGTAACATTTCGTTATCCACAAGAGGCATCCTGATTTACATAGTGGCCACATGCAGACACTGCAAAAAGCCTGAATGTCAAAAATTTCAAAGGTAAGTGGCCTTAGAAGTCCATTCTTCCTCCACACACTGTTTTTACTGTTACCAGATTTACTAAAATGTCAATGACTTTGTGAGGGGAAAATCTTGACAGGTTCTGGGTAGAATAGAGGTGAAAACTGACCACAAACAGACATTGTGCTTAGTAGTCTAACATGGACTTCTGAATGGTGATTTAGACGCTTGGATTTTGTAGCAAACCATGTTTCTCAGAACCTGAGGTTTCCAAGGTGACTGCATATAAAACTACAGACATCGTAATTGCTCTTTCCAGAGGAACACCCTCACTAGCCCATTCTGTACCCTACCCTCTCCAAACTATTACATTCTTCGCACTTGGAGATTCTTTCTCAAGCGAGATAAAAACTAAATAATTGATTTGAATATCAAGGAATGATGAACATTTCCACACGATTAATGAGAGCAATCACTTTCAAGTCTTTTCAGTAAGACGTAATACTCTCAGGACATTTAATGACCCATGCAGCTAACCTGACTCCATGTGTAACAGACAGCTAGGTCGTCAATTATTTTAATTAAGAATAAGAAATGTTTGTTATTTAGGTTTCTCCTTTAAATGAAATTGCTAGCTTTGATCAGAGTTGGAAGTCAGTTCAACCGCATGGCGCTAACTTGCCATGCGGCCCTGGGGACCTGCTCTCCTTTACACAATGAGGAGGCTGCGGTAGCGAATGGAGGGGTGCCTCTCCCAACCCTAAAATATACCTCATGACAGATTTTGGAAGATGAATAGCAAGTGAGTATGTTGCCTTCCATGTGATTATGATGAAAGAGATCTCCTGCCCTGAGTGAGGTGGTCATGATCTCTTCATCCTCAGTGCTAACACTCAGTAGACAATCTTAACGAGTACCCTGCATCTGTTTGTTTTTATGTTATACAGGAACCTCTCTCTGTGGGGACCAAGATAGGTGAGCTACAGAGTTCTAAGAAGGTGGAAAAGTGGAAATTAATGGCTCATATGTGAATAACTGTGCTTAATTCAAGTTTAATTTTGTAAAAGCTATTTTATACAAAATCATAGCTAAAAATTATTGCATACTTACTATGTACCAGGCACCGCACTCAGTAAAACAATTCTAGAAGCAAGTCATTACACTATTAATATTGTTAATGATCCCCATTTTCAAGTGAGGCTTAGGGGGATGTTAAGCCTAAGGTCACATCGCTAGGAGGAAGCAGCAGAGAGGATGTTCCAACCACAGCTCTAGCTGCAGAACGCCTACTTCTATTTACTGGGAATGAGCAAATGTTAGAGTAACAGGATGAAGTGTTAGGGCTCAAGGGGAAAAGTAAAAGTAAATTATAATCAAAATTTAAGGAGCACCTTATTTGTGTTGAAAGACATTTTGGATAATGTATTACATTATTACAGGGATGTATCCATGTAAAACGAAAGTGAATGGTTTTCTATTGGGTATTAATTGAATATTTCTATCTTGGGTCCAGCCATAAAATAAAGAATTTAGTTAATATCTCGCTTATATACTTTGCAATTTTTCACAATCCACTTTAGGATCCTCTTTTAGTGAAAATGATACCATAGGAAGCTGGAAATTGTTTTGAAAGCAAAATGGAGAGAGGCCAGTGGTTCTGTCTTGGGCTCAGCGTAGTTAGCTGCGGGATTACCTGTGAGCCAGTGGCTAAGCAAACCGGAGGGTATGTTTTGAGAGTGATTTGTGCATGTTTAATAATGATTACTAGGTACTAAGCACCTACTGTGTTTTTGGACTTTCACATGGTCCAGGGAAAAACTCCTCAGGACTTCCTACACAGTGGGTGGTAGAACCCCTCTTAAACAGATGAAGTTCAGTAAGGTAGAGTGATTTGCCCAAGGCTACCCAGGTACTGACTCTCAGAGGTGGGACTCAGGTAACCAGGACCATGTGGCTTCAAAGTAGCCCTCTCAGAGCCTTCCACTGAATTATCAATTATCATAGAGGATTCATGCTTTCCCGTGGGGCACCGGACCCACTAAAAGGCCAGTGTCTCTTTGCAATCCCTTGTATTTATCTTCGAAAGTAATACGATTTAGTGTGCTTTGCAGCATAAAATATCCCCATTTAATGAAAAAGTAGTGATTTGATATACACTTAAATTATTTGATTTCTACCTTAAAATCTTTAGGCAAAATATTCTCCGGGAAGATGTGTCAGGTTTGTCCTATGGGCTTCTGGATCCTAATTCGAGAAGCACAGCACTGGAATAAAGCAGAGCGAGGAAACGCGGGGCCTGGGGCCTGACTGACTTGCACGCGGGTAAGAGCTCACCTTCCTCATCTATAAAATAAAGGGAATGAGGATTCTAACAGTCACTTTACAGAGCTATGTTTATAGAACACAGATCTAGACTGTTCTATCATGGTACAGCTGTCACAGAAGGCAGAGAAAAGCTCTCAAACACGGCTTGATCATTGGAGATGCAGAATGAAAATCATTTCATTCACTTCCCTGCTGCCATTGTTTTGCTATTTCAGATGGTTCCCTGTTAAAAGCATGATATTATTTCAATCTGTAGATTGAAATATTTTCAATATTTCGAAATATTTCAAAATATTTTGGGGATTTTTTTTCTCTTCAACAAACTGAGCTGAAGAACTCAGTGGAATGGTTTTACTCTATAGTATCGCACAGAGTCGTAAAACTCTCGAAATAATTGTTGATGTGTTTTTCACTTCAGAGCCTTTGGTTGGGGCGAGTGAGAAGTCCTATTTAGTCATGGCTACAGCTAGTGTTGAGAAGGGTGCACATTTCACTGTTTGTCATGCGCTTGTTAATTTTACCACATAGGAAATGGAGGAAAAAAATGCTCGTACGAACTACCGCTGCCTTTACAGTGCAACGTAACTAAAAGCTCACCCTGGAACTCAGGATGTCTCCTTAAAACATCAGGGTAGCAAGACACCGAGAGAGATGGTAATCATAGTCGTGGCACGAATTATAATATTCATTGAGTGCTTCTTGTATACCAAGAAGTTGCTTCAAGTCTTTATGTGGATGAACCCATTTAATGCTTGCTACAATCCTAAGACCTATGTCTGTCAGCATGTCCATTTAGCCACAGTGACAGACCTCACAGCCCAGTCTCTCAGGCCTTTGCTCCAACCCACTGCTAGAAACATTTCTGTCCATATGTGTCGGAGATTGTCAGTTGAGGGAGACAGAATAAACCAGGGTCTTGCTGTAAGGCAAATCATTAGAACTTTTAAGGCATGTGGCCATAAAGAGAAGGTCTTGATCCCATAGGAAAGAGGATAGTATAATATAATGGGCTATTCTTTCCTCAGCGTCACAACGAAGTAAGCATAAGCAGAAACGTCTTAGAAAAATCCAAGAATGATATATAGTATAGTCCATATGTTGATGTAACTTCTTTACATGGTGCAGCTATCTCTGCTAACAATAGTGTTCATCCAGATTATTTATTACAAGGCATTAAAAGAAATCTTTTTTCAATAAATCTTTTTTCAATTACTTTCTAATGAAATGTACCAATTACCTTTTGAATGGTGACACGTGACTGCACTCTATTCCAGTGGTGGTAAATCTTACTTACTTATACAAGGTTTCAAGGGCCCCCTCCTGAACTACATTAATTGCTAATGTAAACAAAGATAGAGGATTATTATCACATTTATCGATAAATCCTGAACTTCATTGCAATGTAGTTCCCTGGGTTAGGCAACATTAATCATCAGGTACTTTCCAACAGTTACGGTGCAAACCTATTATAAAAGGGATGTTTCTGCAACCCAGCTGATTTTAGAGCATGTTTACTAATTTGGCTGAATCCTGGGGTAATCGGGGAAGAAGTCACATAGCCCTTATGCACAGTGAAGTTGAAAAACTAATGCTCTTAAGCAACTGGTGGGCCATCTGTTGGCTAACAAATGAATAACAACCACTATTTCAAAGAGCCTTGTCTGGGGGCTGCTGATGAAGAACTAGGCTTCTTCCAAGGCCAAGTCTTTGAAGTGGCTCCACCTCTTACAATAACTTTGTCCTTATGGGCTATTATTTTAGTAAGGAATTAGGAGGGGAGACAGGAAGAAAGTACCATTACTGTGAAAAGTCCAGGTTCTGTGCAAAGGAAAATCTACCGACCTTGGTTGACTGCTTCCTTCCCATTCTGTGGTAACAGGTAATCACGGGTTTCAGAACAGACCTCGGTTATTTGCCAGGAAGTCATTTTTCCTGCTTTCTGATTATCCATTGGTCTTTAAAACCTTCTCCAAGCTTTGGTTTACTCACTGCTATCTGACGATAATATTGGTACAGACCTTATAGGAGTTGCGGGAGGATTAAGTGAATGTACAACAAGTAGAACAGTGCCTGGAACATTTTGAATTCAAAGATGTAAGCTATTTAATGGAGCCAGGTAACTTAATGTTCATGAGAAAAAAAGTTTTTATCTCCTCACAACTACCTTCCGTGTTGTTACTTTGGAAAGAAACGTCTGTAAAAGACAGAAGGAGATTTATCAAGGGAAATACATTGATTACCTTCCCTGTTTGCCACTGAGGTAGGTAATTTATACATATAATCTTATTTATAGTCCATGACTTAAAATATATAATATTGATTGGTATTGTTTATAAAGTAACTGGGACAGAGAAAAAAGGGATTTACCTTATCGACTACACAGGTAAGCAGCAGAGATAGGATGCAAACTCAAATCAAACTTCAAAGTTCGTATTCTTTGCAGGGTGCTTAAGAACTTAATTTCTAGCACCTATGTACCTGGAAATACCAATATTCTGACATTATTTTGTCAAGTTCTGCTGAATTTTTACCAACATTTTGAATCACTCTAAGAACTTAAGTGGTCTTGAGTTGTGAGTGGCTTAAAGAAAGAATTGACTAGAGGATAGTATTGGTCCAGCTACATTCTATCACATCGGCCTTTACCTGGATTAGTCAAATATTGAGCCCTGGCTGTTCTACAGAAACTTGCTGGGGCCTGGCTATGTGCTAGGCATCGTGCTAAGTGCTGAGAATATAATCAAGTACTGTGTAAGAGATTCTATTACTCTCCCTGTTTTGCATATGAGGAAATTGAGGCACAGAAAGGTTAAGCAACTTGCCCACGTTCACACAGCTAAGAGTAGCGAGACTTGAATTGGAACCCAAGCACTCTGGGTCTATAATTGGGGCTCTTTGTACCACCTCTCCTGGAGAAGACAGACACACCTGTAAACTGAAATATAGAAGAAAGAACATTTATTGTCAGAGAGGTAGAGGATATGAGCTGGGAGTGGGGAGCTTAAGAAAGTCTCCCAAGGAGAAAGTAACAGGAGATGGGAAGGCAGCTTCTCCAGGCAGAGCAGGCATAAGGAGTTTGTTATGCAAGGAGAATAGGGTGGAGGTGAAACATGGGCTAAAGAGGTGAGAAAATGCCTTCAGGACCTTGTGGACCCAGGAAAGGGGTGTGGAATCTGTCCTCTGAAGGGCCTTTAACAGGGAGTGACATGGTGGGAGTGTGTTTGGATAGACCCTCTGGCTTAAAATATTGCAGGGGGGTGATGGCAGCCAGGTTAAGGGGCTGGCCTGTGGCACTCTGAGGAAAGATGAGCGTCTTCCAGGGCAGCTGTATCAGGGTCTGAGGCTCACCACCCTCACAGGTCTTTGAAAAAGAAATAAGGATGGAAAGCTGTCTAAAATATTTTCAGGTATAGCCACCTTCAAGATGGATTACAGAAAAATAATATTAGGCACGAAACAAGATCAAACAGTGACACAGATACAATTGAGAAGTGTAAAATTCTTGGGAGGTGACTAGAACTTGAAAAGGAAATATGAAGATCCAGTACTGGCTTTTATTAGATGCCAGGAAAGTGACAGACAGAAAGCATAAGATTAATAATTAACCAAGGAGAAATATAGATGTACAAATTAATAACCATCAAGATAATTGAGTTGATTGCAAAGTAGAGTTTTTTTTTTTTTTCTTCAAAGACAGATTGGATGAGCATTAATTATACTTTACTGCAGACATGGTAGTCAATTGGTCAGGCTTACCTCTGTGCTTTCTCAGAAATTCTGCTACCACAGCCTCTGCAGTGGGCTGTAGGAAAGCGCCCTGTACTGACATGTTTGCACTAGGAAGGGGGCGCACTTGGCCAAGATGTGTCAATAGGATTTTTTTCCCCTGGAGACTTGTAGTTGATTGTGGGACTAGCCAGTCTCTGTTTCACCTACAACAGAAGCAGGGAACACTCATGTACAGAAAAAGGGGTAACTGCCTTACTTCCCGATGGAGCCCATCAGGCCCACGTGCCTTTTGATTCTATCTGATATTCCTCTTTCTTTATAACCAATTCATTCTGTGCTAAGACAGCTTTAATCAGATGCCCAGATGGTTCTAAGACCATCTATTAGTGAATCACAGCAGCTAAGAATAGGGAATTTCTAGCCCAGCTTTCCTTGGATAAATTATGCAACGCTCCTTAATCAAGCTTGAGACCCTTCTTTGCAACAGCCAAAGTCATTCTTAGTGTCATCATTCTAGATAATTCCTTAGAATTCCAGACTCATATTATTTATCGACACCTGCAATTACTGTTTCATCTTAGACAGACATCCAGTTTCCTCCCCAGGTCTGGCTTTGCTACAGTGCCTGCTGTCCCAGTGAGCGGCACTGCCTCTCTTAATCACTACCTAGGATGCATTCGTGATACTGCAGAAGGCCTGTATGAAAGGCTTATTAAAAATGAGCACCCTAGCAGAAAAATCTTAGGGTGGTTCTATTGTACTACAATACACACAAAAGACACATTCTCAGCAAAGCTCGCTGGGAGAGCTCAAGCTGGAGGAGATGTAAGGAGAGAGATTTCTCAAGTCAAGTCTCTCCACATCCTTCCTGAAGGATGGGCTTGGGTTGATTACTCTGTTCAGGGTGAGGTCTTGTAAGTTTTCAGAAAGCCACAAATGGGGGCTTAACCAATATTTATACCCTCTAAAACTAACACTTTAAAATGCCAGCATAGAGGATGGGATCGAGATGGCAGAGGCGTAGGATGGGGAGCTCACCTTCTTTCTCCCACTAAAATATTTAGAAATACACCTACGAGAGGAACGATTCACACAGAACATCTACTGAATGCTGACAGAAGACCTCAGACTTCCGAAAGGGCAAGAAAACCTCCACGTACCTGGGTAGGACAAAGAAAAAGAAAGGAATCCGGTTGGGACCTGCACCCCAGGGAGGGAGCTGTGAAGGAGGAAAGGTTCCTGCACCTTGGGAAGTCTCCTCACCGACAGGGGAGAGCACAGCAACGGGTTTGCAGAGGGCAAAACGAAGAGTAACCTGCTCCCCAGCCTAAGATGCTCCTCTGCTGGTGCCGGTGGGGGCCGGGTGCTAAAGCTCACGCTTCGGAGGTCAGACCCAGGGAGAGGACTGGCTGCACGGAGAAAGCCTGAAGAGACTGGACTGTGTGCCCTCAGAAGAGGCCTGGGCTGGCCAGAGAGGCAAGGCACCATTACTGGGGGGAAGGGGGGGCACGAGGAGAGGGGCGGGATCACCATAAGAGCTTCTTTCCCTGTGAGCCCTCCCAGGCAACAAGACGCCGCCTACAGTAGCTCCAGGGACAGGCACAAGTCACTACGATGAGAGACGCGAGGAGGCGCCAAGCCCAGCCCCCGCTGTCCCAGGAGCACATGGACTGCAGCCACCCCTAGGAGACCTGTGAGCAGAGGAACTCCCAGAGCATTTGGCTTTGAAGGCCAGCAGGGCTTGAGTGCAGGAGCTCCACAGGACAGGGGGAAACAGACGCCTCTCTGGGAGGGCGCACACAAGGTTTCACATACACTGAGACCCAGCACAGAGCAGTAACTCCATAGGAGCCTGGGCTGGACCTACCTATGAGTCTTGGAAGGTCTCCTGGGGATGCAGGGGTTGGCTATGACTCACTGCAGGGGCTAGGACCACGGTGGCAGAGACCACAGGGAATATCTGATCAGTATAAGCTGTCCTGGAGGTTGCCATCTTGGCGATAGAACAGGATAGAAAGTCCAGAGATAAACTCACACACCTAGGGCCACCTTATCTTTGACAAAGGAGGCAAGGGTATACAATGGAGAAAAGACAGCCTCTACAATAAGTGGTGCTGGGAAAACTGGACAGCTACATGCAAAAGAATGAAATAGAACACTCATAAACTCCAAATGGATTAAAGACCTAAATGTAAGGCCACACACTATGAAATCTCCTAGAGGAAAAGATAGGCAGAACACTCTGACCTAAATCGCAACAAGATCTTTTTGAATCCACCTTCTGGAGTAATGGAAATAGAAACAAAAATAAACAAATGGGACCTAATGAAACTGCAAAGCTTTTGCACAGCAAAGGAAACCAAACCATAAACAAAATGAAATGACAACCTACAGAATGGGAGAAAATATTTGCAAATGATGCAACTGACAAGGGATTAATCTCCAAAATATACAAACAGCACATGCAGCTTGATATCAAAAAAACGAACAACCCAATCAAAACATGGGCAGAAGATCTCAAGAGACATTTCTCCAAAGAAGGTATACATACAGATGGCCAAAAAGCACATGAAAAGCTGCTCAACATCATTAATTATTAGGGAAGTGCAAATCAAAACTACAGTGAGGTATCACCTCACATCAGTCAGAATGGCTGTCATTAAAAAGTCTACAAACAATAAATGCTGGCGAAGGTGTGGAGAAAAGGGAGCCCTCCTACACTGTTGGTGGGAATGTAAATTGGTACAACCACTATGGAGGTTCCTTAAAAAACTAAAAATAGGATTACCATATGATCCGGCAATCCCACTCCTGGGCCTATAGCTGGAGAAAACCATCACTCGAAAAGATACACGCACCCCAATGTTCACAGCAGCACTATTTACAATAGCCAAGACATGGAAGCAACCTAAATGTCCATTGACAGAGGAATGGATAAAGATGGGGTACATACAATGGAATATTACTCAGCCATAAAAAAAGAATGAGATAATGCCATTTGGAGCAACATGGATGGACCTAGATATTGTCACACTGAGTGAAGTAAGTCAGAGAAACACATGTCATATGATAGCGCTTATATGTGGAATCTAATTAAAAAGGGTACGAATGAACTTATTTATAAAACAGAAACAGACTTACAGATATTGAAAACGAACTTATGGTTACCAGAGGGGAAACGCGGTGGGGAGGGATAAATCAGGAGCTTGGGATGAACACACACACCACTATACATAGGATAGAGAGCCAGCCTCAATATTCTGAATCTGAAAAAAAGTGGCCATATGTATATGTATAACTGAATCACCTGAAACCAACACAACATTGTAAACCAACTATACTCCAATAAAATTATTTTAAAAAATACAGCGCCATTAACTTACATGTTTGAAAAAACGTGCTTTCTCTTCCTTGCCTCTCAAATTCAAACATGATACCTATTGGTTTTATCTTCTAGATCTCTTAAAATCTGTCATATTGTTACTACACCCATTGCTATCACTCTGGTCCAAGTCACTGAAATCTTTCCTGTGAACCATTGCAATAATTTCCTAACTCTATCTTCGCCATGGTCCCCTCCAGTCCATTCTCTACATTAAACCCATTCTCTTCTAAATATAAACTAGATCGTTTTATACACACATACACACACCTGGCTTAAAACATTTCAGTGGACCCTCACTCCTATGCCAAAGATGGAAACTCTTTACATGACTCACAAATCCTTACACTATCTACATTCTCCCGACCCCTCAAGTTTCATCGCTGACCTCAGTCCTCCATGCTACCTTCCTGTCATCGTCTGTAACTATTACAATTTTGTATTTCTTTGTGAAGTTATTTATTTTCCCCTTCCTAGAATATTAATTAATATTAATATTAAAACAATATTAATATTGTTTTGTTCACTGCTATATCCCTTTGGCAGGGTGGTGCTAGCAGCTTCTAGGTCCACAGGAAATATTTGTTGAATGAATAAGTGAAGGAATGTTTACCATTGCAACCCTAACACCTAGCTCAATGACTGGAATGTGCAGACGCTGAGTAAAAATGTAGAGGAGCAAGATTGAGATTACAGTTCAATGGGATGCCTGTGAATGACTCTTTCCCTCATATTATTGCCTCTTGACTTCAGATAATCATGGTGCCCCTTCGCTTTCACTCCTTGTAGTAGTCGTGCAGGATATATCATTTAAAAATATAATTTCATCCGCCTCTGATCTTCCCACGAACCCGTGTCCCCTGCATCGGCAGGCGGACTCTCAACCACTGCGCCACCAGGGAAGCCCCCATTAGCTTTTATAGCGCTGGCATTAAAGGAGCTTTTAATCCTCCCTAAGCAAAAGGCTATTTGAAACTCCGCTTCAAGTAGGTATATTCTCTTTCTTTAACGTTTAATTTACTAGCAGGTAAAGCCTATGCAAAAAGCTTTCATTCTCAGTGTGGATAGATTTGTGATTCAGAGGCTGACTGAACACTTAGCAGGCAAGATGGAGGAAAGAAGATGGCTAGTCCCCTCCACAAAGGGAACTGGATCAGTTTGCTCTGTATAGCCCCAGGGCTTAGTCAGAGAATCAGGGGTTGGAAGTAGAGAGCTTTAGTTGGTTGTAGTGTAAAACGCTGCATTAATGGAATGGGCTGCCTTAGGATGTAGTGAGGCGGAAGAAAGGCTAATTGTCAGGGAAGTTACAAGAATCATTCCAGAACTGGATGTAACGCTGGACAAGACGACCTCCATGCTTCCTTCTCTGAGGTTCTATATTTGGTATAAAATGTTGCATTTTAAGCTGGGGAAGAGGCAGTAAAACACAGTATGATAAGGGGAGCTGAACAGCCACAGAAGAATTTACTGTGGTAAATTCTTAGCCTGTAGCCCAGAACACAGACTACGCCCAAAGCCCAGAGTAGGGGGCTGTATAGATTTTATGACAACACTGTCATCGGGGCTTTGATTTCAGTTGTGACAGGACAAAAATTATTAATGTGCGAGCGTTCACAGCTCTCCCTTCTCTCCATGTCAGCCCCCAAATAAACTTGGCCTTGCCTGCCCTGTTCTCTTCCCAAAGAATTTGTCTTTGTTGCTTTTTTTTCCTTCTAGAACTTTCAGAATGGGGAGACAAAACTTAAGAGGAATTTGGTCTACCTAATAAAATCCAGACAAAGAGGGGTGCCAACCACCATGTGGGCTGTGGTGTTGGCAGAGTGGGTTTGGAAACAGAGGTGTGGAATAGCTGCCCCATGAGGTGCACTAAGAGGAGAAGGGGGGGTAACAATATGAGACGCTAACACCATGAGATGGGTCCCCATTATGTCCTTTGAGAAACGTAAGTAAAGAATAGAATGTCTTCTCAGTTACCTTTGCCTATCAAATGCGATCCCACTCTAGGATTAAACTATAGTACGTTCAAGCCTTATAAGGATTACTCAGTCATTCAAACAATAATAATCAGTTGCTTCTGTGATCAGTCACTCCTATTTTTCAAGTGTCTACGACTTTTGTGATCAACTGCTCCCGTTCTTTGGGAGTCCAGTTTGGGAGATGCTGGGATCAAATGAGAAAGTGATAGGCTTCTTTTTCTTTACTAATGACCTTGCTTCTGTTTCACTAAGAAAAAGACGTCAGAAGAGAACTTCCATATGTTCCCACCACCTAATCGACCTGCATCTATATTTTGTTTTCTCTCCCTCCACTAGGCACGGACTCTCCAAGCGTCCAGGGTTAGATCTTCTCTCCCTTAAGCACGCTCTCTTCTCTTCTGTTCCGTCCCCTTCCTTTCTCTTCTACATCATTTTCATCAACACACAGACTTGCTGCACTATCTCTGTTGAACCCAAATACCCCTCCAGCTACTGCTGAGTATCTCTCCCTTTGATATCACAACCTTCAAAGATTTGATTATTTTTTTACTCTGTTTCCATCATGGAGACAAACCCAATGGCCCAGTATCAGTCTCATTAGCCAATCTGGGCAGTAATGGACACCGTTCATCACTCCTTCCATCTTGAAACGTACAACGCTGAGCTTCTGGGACACCTCTCTCTCTTAATTCTTCTCGTATCTTACTGGTAGTTCCTCTTTATTTCCCTGACCTCAATCAATACTCACTACCCAGGTGACTTTACCCAGTTTCCTGGCCATCTCTGCCTGGATGACTCCCTCACTGACATCCGTCTGGGCTCTGCCCTGAACTCCAGACTTGTATCTCTAACTACCTACTGAATTTCTCCATCTGGAGAGCCATAGGCATCTCAAACTTAACACATTCCACCTAAATTCCTAACTTCTGCTGCCCCAGCCCCCATGCCTGTGACCCTATTGCAACTTTCCCTATCCCTGTTGACTGCAACCTCATTTTTCCAGTTGCTGAGGCCAAAATCATTGGGGGTTATCACTGATTCCTCTCTCTTAGACTCACACAGTATTATATCAGAAAATGCCACCGTCTCTGCTTTCAATATATATTTGTAATCCAAGCACTTCTCGAAAGGTCTAGTGCTACCACCTTGGTCTGAGCTACCATCTTATCTTCCCTGGATTTTGCGAGAACCTATCTAACTGGTCTCCTTGCTTTTTTCCTCACAGAAGCCAAAATTCTTTAAAGATGGCACGCTGGAGCCAGAGCAATCCTTAGAAGGCGGGCCTTATGAACAAAAGGTACCTCTGAGTGAGTTACAAAAGAAACCTTTCGTTGGAAGAATGGACTTTTGGGTCAGTGTGCTGCAGGGTGCCCTCTACCGGATCCCCTTTAGTTCTTGAAAGCCCTGGTTTCACTGCTGGGCTCAAAACCCACAGTGGTCACCATGTCACCCAGGGTAAACACGCCAGTCTTCACAACCATACGGAAGGCCTTACAGCACCTGGCCACCTGCTGCCTCTGCCCCCTCCTTGCTGGATAGTCCTCTCTTTGCTCCCTCTGTTTTAGCCACATCAGTTACCTTGCTGTTTGCTAACCACACAAAGCTTGCTTCCACTGCAGGGCCACTCTCCCGCTTAGAGACCTTATGAGGATGGCCACGACTAGTGGATGTTCTGAGAATTCTCCTTTCATCTATAAGAACCATTTAAAATCCTGGCTCCTGGCTATCTCCTCCTTGCATCTTAACACTCCTAAAATGTTCACTTATAAACATTAACACCATCTTCCACTAACTAACTGTGCACTTAGGTGCTGCGACCTGCAGTGTTTCGTGTTCGCTCATAATTTAGTGAGGGCATACAACGTGCTAGGTTCACCAAACAGCAGTGTTATATGGAATCCTACCTTCGTGCAGGTTACAGTCTGTGACAGTTAATTTTATGTGCCAATTTGCTTAGGCCAAGGCACCCAGATACTTGCTCAAACATTATTCTTTACGTTGCTGTGAAGGTATTTTTTAGACGAGGGTTAACGTATCGGTAGACACTGAGCAAAGGAGACGACTATGCATAATGTGGGTGGGCCTCATCTCATCAGTCAAAGGCCTTAATAGGAGAAAACGATGGACCTCCCTGGAAGACGAGAGAATTCTGCCAGCAGACTGCCTTTGGACTCTGACTGCCACTCTTCCCTGGGTCTCCAGTCTGTCGGCCTACCGTGCAGATGTTGAACTTGCCATGCCTCCACCACTGGGCGAACCAATTCCTAAAAATAAACCTCTCTCTATACCGTGTACCCATCCTCTTGGTTCTGCTTCTCTGGAGAAAGGCACCCCATACACAGTCTAATGGGAAGGATACCTTCAAAAGTCACGACGGTCAATTAAAAATTATGACGACAAATACTACTAAGGAGAATTGCGTAGGGTTAAAGAAGTCTGCATTAGGGAGATTTGCCCTAGTTAGGGACGTCAGAGAAGGTTTCCCTAAAGGGGTGGCCCTTGAGTTGTGGTGTCAAGGATAAGGAGAGTCAGGAGGTGAAGGAGGGGCAGGAAAGAGGATTATAGGCAAGGGTTTGTGAAGACTTGTGGCCTTCTTCCTTTCAATCTTTCTAGCACTTGGGGATAGATACTATTTTCACCCCTATTTTATACATGAAAAAGCACACAGAGGTGAAACAGCTTGTCCAAAGCCATGTGGGTAGGATGTGGCAGCGCTGGAACTGGGGACTAACCTTGGAACTGGGGGACTAACCTAACTCCAAGCCTGTTCTCTGAACCACCATGCAGATTCAGGAGAGGTAGGGAAACATCCACATTGTACCGTTTTCTGACTCATCCCCTCATGGATGCAGCTTGAAAGGTGGTGTTATTTCCAGTTCATTCACTTATTCCTCATGTCTACTCCAAACATAAACACACTGGGTCTTGTGCTAAATGTCGGGCACTCAGAGATGAACATGACAGGGAATTTAGGGAGACAGATGTGTCTGTGTTACGACACGGCTTGCACAGGCAGGAACCGCCTCTGCAAGAGGAACAGGGAAGGCGTCACGGAGGAAGTGCCTTTGAGCTGCATTTTGGAAGATGCTGTTTTGATTGTCCCCAAGATTTGTTTTAATCAGATACGGTGAGCCACGCAGATACAGAAATGGTTGTCATCAAGGAAGATGCTTGTTATATTCACAGATCCCTAGAAACGGGAGGCATGACATGCCACACAGGGGTGCCAAATGGAGAAGCATAAGAGTCGGTCGGGAGGCAGAGGGAGTGAAGGAAAAACACGCGCAAGAGTCTTTACTGGGGTTTCCATGGGAAGAAATGGGCAAGACGGGAGGGGTGGCTAGTCTGAATAATCTCAGCAGGTCCCTGGGGTATGGGAGCTGTCTCTAGGTCTCTGGCACCCGGCCCTTGGGTGATGGCAGCAGGCAAAGAGTAGTCCAGAATGTAAGAGTCTGACAAAGGAAGGGGGTGGGGGGCAGGTATGGACTCTAGATTGGTCACTTTGCACAGGAAAGGTGTGCTTGCAGGCAGGTGAGCTACATCCTATCTCTAGGAATTAGTTAACCCTGGGAGGGGTGGTCCTTCCCAGCAAGGCCCAGGGATGTCAAAGCATCAGAATACAGAAAAGAAAGACAGGGTTAATGCAGATGCAGAGGACCAGGCACTGCAGGGAGGGCTGCATCCTGCACAGAGCCACTGAAGCATAAAGGAGCCTGGTGGTCTGGGGGAATGACAGAGCAGGATATAGTCAGAGAAGAACATGCACGAGGTTGGGTGGGAGCTGGAATTGGAGTGAAGTACCTTGATGAGGAACCTAGATTTTTTTTTTCTCCCGGTAATGAGGTACCATTAAAGGCTGCACAATTAGACTTACTGGTTAAGAGACAGAGTGCGTGTCTTTGAGGCATCCCCTATAAAGTGACTCATCGGTAACCAGCCCAGCTTTTCCTAGCATAGCTTTAACTGGAACTCTTTCGAACGGGTATACTGGCTCTCAACCTGACACCCAGGTAAATGCTTTCGATGTTTTCCTTCCTAAAATATCCACTGTATTAATTTCACACATGAGGGGAAATCATATTAAATCTCACTACATAATTAGCCAAACCACAAATACATTTTCAGAAAGAAAGATGACTCATATCGTTTCCTAATTAAACCTTGAAAGGTTTAATTAATAAAAAGCACAATTTGGAGGGAACTCATTTAGGAGGAGTTGGGGTTTAGCTTCCTGGAGGCGTGTGCTCAGAGCATCCCTGCTCTCCCTCCATCCAGGGTGGAGGGGCAGCTGCTGGAATGGTACAAACAGCTCTGTGTAGAGAGATGGCCTGTGTTTTCCTCACCCATGACACACCGTCTCAGAGACAATGAGGGAGCTGCTTAATGATAAGGAGCTGCCTTTACAGGAAACAACTTGAAACCTCCTGTTACTTCAGTGCAGACACAGAGAACACACCAGCAGACCGGCAAGCCAGCAAATGAACGTGCAACTCGGATGGAGAGGTTCCTCCGGGTCCAGCTCTGTGCTGGCCACTTTGCAGGAACACTGCAGTGATTCCTCACAGCCCCCATGTGAGACAGGGTGGTGCTGGTCCCATTTTTCAGATAGGGGCACTGAGGCACAGAGGTGTGAGGCAGAGCTAAGGCACTGACTTCAGGCCTGTCACTTCATCACACTCAAGTTCCCTCTGGAAATCGGGGAGAAACCAGGGAGCCCTGGGGCAGAAAACCAGCATTTGAATCCCAGCTGTGAGACTTGCAGCGTCAGTTTCGCATCCCTAAAAAGGGGCTAATAAAACCTTGCAAGGTAGTTGTGAGGTCTGAATAAAATAATGCATGTGAACCTGACGTGGGTGAGCACGCCATAGGTACCGGTTACCGTAAATCTTTCTTCTACCTGTGCGGTCATCATCAACATCTAGTGGGTCCCTTTGATGTCGGGGTATTTAGAAGCACGGTGGGGTAGCTCAGAGACCAATCTGAACTGAAGGGAGTTCAAGGTTGGAGGCTATGTTGCAAATATTTCTAGTTAAGAAGAGTATATTACAGAAATGATATTAGAACCAACACTGTTTTCTTCTAAACATGTTGTCAGTGTCCTACTTAAAACCATGCACAAGTTTCCTAAATGCACTTAAGCATAAGTTTTAAAATCCTTACCTTGGCTACCTCTGAGGCCCTGCAGGATTTGGCCCGCCTACCTCATCTCATACTGCTCTTGCTTTGCTAAGTGGTAAAGCAAAGCACCACTTTGGCGCGGTGGTCCCCCCAACTTCCGTATCTCAGATGAGTACTCCGTCTATGCCAGGCACTGTGCAAAGGACTGATACATGGATTATCTCATTTAATTCTCAAAGCCCCCTGATGAGGTGGGTGCTAGTGTTATCTGTGCTTTACAGTTGTGGAAACTGAGGCCCTGACAGTTTAACTACTGGCCTAAGACACCACAGTTAATGAGTGGCAGGGTGGTAATTCAAACCCAGGCATTATTGCATCACAGTCCAAACGCTTAAACTTTACTCTCTGGCATCCCCAAACTTTGAGCTTGCCTGGCTCCCATAGCCGCTCCAAGTAGATGTTTATTGGGTGAGGCCAGATTGATGAGGAAGTGGCAACACAGATTAGTCACTCAGGCTCTAGAGAAGCCAGCATGACGAGCAAGCCAAGTCTGGGCCCCTGAAGGAGACAATGTGTAAATCCGAAACGTGCAAGCATGACGCGTCCATCACTCTTTCTGGCTGTTCCCTGCATAAACCTCACTGAGTTTGAAATCTGACTTCACCAACCAAATCGCCCTTCACTGATGAGCTTCTACCAGCTTTAAAGGCTATAATCTCCTGTCCTTTCCATTTCTTCTAGTCAGTCGATTTATAATGATTCCACTGAACTTAATCTTCATTATTCATCTTATCTATCTCCGACATTCCGCTTCCCATTATTACTTCCTAATTATTTTCAGGTCCAAGACAAGTGACAGGCAATATGAGGAATGACCAGACACGTTAGAAAGAATGTAACATGCAGCTCTGCCACCATGCAGGTTGAGTGGCTGTGTACCAAATGTCAACTTTCACAGCTCAGTGAGCTCTTTCCCGGGCCTGTCAACAGTGGACTCTAAGAAATACAATCTCTGTTTCTCTAGTCAGCAGTAGCAAAGCATAGACGTCCAGCCCCAAGGATTCACAGATGCATATACAGTTCTCATGAGCCTGACACCAATTACCTGAGATGAACTTAGATAAGTGACCAAGAAAAACAAATAACGTCATTGAAAGGGTGCACAATCTTCATCAAAGATCTGTGCGCTGAATGGCTTGATGTGAAAAAAACAAAACAAAGATGTGCTTCAAGCAAACATCTGGAAGGGCTACTTGATATAGTCAATAAAAGAAGGTATGAAAGTTCCTTGAAGCAAGGCTCACTAGATTAATATACACAGTCGACTCTCATTATTCATGACAGTTTCGTTCTGCAGAGTCACCGTGAACGCTGAAATAACAAACACTGAACCACTGCTCCTAGGGGAAAATACAGGATAGGTTCCTGCAAGCCTCCTGTCATAACAGTTTTGTCCACTGATCGTTTCAGGAAGTCATTAAAATATAAAACCTGATTTAAAAAAATGCATATACTGGGCTTCCCTGGTGGTGCTGTGGTTAAGAATCCGCCTGCCAATCATCATCTTGTTTTATGTTTAAAGACACTTTATTTAATATATATTTTTGACTCCTTAGCGTTAAACTCAT
The DNA here is from genome assembly GCF_937001465.1 of Orcinus orca. Taxonomy (NCBI): domain Eukaryota; kingdom Metazoa; phylum Chordata; class Mammalia; order Artiodactyla; family Delphinidae; genus Orcinus; species Orcinus orca. Next base: position 53,002,918 of record NC_064561.1, read on the forward strand.
GGATAGCACTATAACTCATGCCTGATGAAGTTTATCTGACATATGTATTTTCTCCGTAAGGCACATCACAGCCTTCTGTACTTAGGAATACTAGATAGCACTTCAGCACTATGTTTGGGGACCAACTTAAACAGGAAAAAAAAAAAAAAAGGCTGCAGTAAAGAGAGTACACAAAGGACACATGTTGCTAGCACGAGAGCTGAAACAGTAAGGCAGAGACTCCTCTAGTTCAACCTCAGTTGGAAACATGTGCATCTGAGTGACTTAAATTTTTCACCACCCTGTGCACATCCATGAAATCAACAGCAGGTATTAACTTTGGAGTTACAAATAAATTTTAGTGAGTAGGCAAATTCACAAATAGGGGATCCAAGAATAACGAGGATCGGCTTTTAAGATTAATCTGAATCTTAAACTTTAATTAATCTCAAGCTTTAAGATTCCTTTCATATATGTTGGCGTGAGGAGGTAACTGGAGCAATGATTTGACAGGATTCAGGACCCACACCCTGATCTTCTATGAATGGTGCAGTGACTTAGCTCCTTGAGCTAAACTGGTGAAGGGATTAGCCTACAGCCAGCATGTGATGCACGTCCTGTTGCTTAGCTGAGAAAATACTAGAGGTTGGTTAAGGTAGCCAAGTGCTTGTGGACATTTTGGGGAGTCTCTCCTAGCTCACAATGGCCCCCTTTCCCTTTTAACTGCCTGGTGAACCCTAATCATAACAACTGAGCCTGTATTCCTCCATTCATCCAGCCAACACTTATTGAGTACCTACTGTGTGGGGGCAATGTCTAGATGATGGGAATATAGAGGTGAACAAGCTCCTCATGAAACTTACATTCAAGTCTGGGGCAATAAACAAGTAAACAAGATAGTTTCCCATTATTTTAAATGCTCTGAAGGAAGCAGTGAGGGGATAGAGTGGAAAACCAGGCTACTGTGGAAAAAGGGATGGGGATGTGTATTCAAAGGAACCCATGAAAGGGCACGCCAGCCTAAGGGATGGGCACGTGCAAAAACAAGGACGTGGTGTGTACCATGACGACACAGGCTCATCCCACCACATGGAAGGAGGAGCAGGGAGAGCCCCTTGAGCATTGCATGCTGGGCCTTGGCTTCTGTGAGATACCCAGTAACCTTATAATACCTTTTTTTTTTCTTTATTTTTCTTAACATGAGTCTGTCTAGTTTCTTGTATTTGCATTCAACACTTTCCACATAATAGGAAAGTTGACTGGAACAGGTAAGTGGGAACATTATGTTGGCTGGGAAAATAAACTTTATCAAAAATGAGTTGATAAATAATGACTATCTCATTTGTCTCCCATAACACTTGCGAGTACCAACAGCTCATCTTAAACGTCTCTTGAGATCTGCCAAACCTGTAGTGTTACCTCCTCCTGTGACAACTGGCCAGACTATTAGGCTATCACACCTCTGCAGAGATACTTATTTATGATGTATTTCACTTTGGGGAGTTTCAGGAAGTCATTAAAATGTAAAACCTGATTTAAAAAAATGCATATACTGGGCTTCCCTGGTGGTGCAGTGGTTAAGAATCCGCCTGCCAATGCAGGGGACACGGGTTCGAGCCCTGGTCTGGGAAGATCCCACATGCTGCAGAGCAACTAAGCCCATGCGCTGCAACTACTGAGCCTGTGATCTAGAGCCCACGAGCCACAACTACTGAAGCCTGTGCGCCTAGGTCCTGTGCTCCGCAACAAGAGAAGCCACCGCAATGAGAAGCCAGCGCACCACAACAAAGAGTAGCCTCTGCTCACCACAACTAGAGAAAGCCTGCGCGCAGCAGCGAAGACCCAGCACAGCCAAGAGTAAATAAATAAAAATTAAAAAATAATTAAAAAAATAATGCACGTACTGGATTAAAGCTAAAATAGTAGCTTCTAGGAATCCCTCACTGAGCAAAGCCAGGTCAGGGCCTGGGGACAACCTTTTGCTGAAGTCTCAGCAAGAGGTAAAGTACAGCAATTACCGATGCTAACTGAAAGGGTCATCCTCTAACAAAATAAAAGTACTTCGATACTGAGTTATTTGTAGTGAGGTGGATGGCCCTAGAGTCTGTTATACAGAGTGAAGTAAGTCAGAAAGAGAAAAACAAATACCGTATGCTAACACATACATATGGATTCTAAAAAGAAAAATGGTTCTGAAGAACCTAGGGGCAGGACAGGAATAAAGACGCAGACATAGAGAATGGACTTGAGGACACGTTGAGGGGGAAGGGTAAACTGGGACGAAGTGAGAGAGTGGCATGGATTTATATATACACTACCTAATGTAAAATAGATAGCTAGTAGGAAGCAGCCGCATAGCACAGGGAGATCAGCTCGGTGCTTTGTGACCACCTAGAGGGGTGGGATAGGGAGGGTGGGAGGGAGACGCAAGAGGGAGGGGATATGGGGATATATGTATACGTATAGCTGATTCACTTTGTTATACAGCAGAAGCTAACACACCATTGTAAAGCAATTATACTCCAATAAAGATGTTTGGAAAAAAATTTTTAGATAAATAAATAAAAAATAAATAAATGGAGGCAGTAGTCCTTCAAAAAAAGATTCTCTATAAAAGGAAAGAAATAACTGCTTATTATAAAATATAAACTGATATTCATAAACAAGGAACAAATATTTCACGTTCAGTTCGTTGTGTTCTTTTTGATCTTCCATTTGATTGTGTTCATTTTGGCTTTACTCTTTTATGTTATCTGGAATAACCCATAACACCTGTTATCTAGAATAACCATGACATTTTTCTTGTTAAAAAAGACGGGTCCTCATTGTAAGATCTGATAGTGCACTAAAATATGTAAAATTTGAGTGCATTCAGGGACTCCTTCCTGAGAGTAATAATTAAAATACGTAAATGAAGAGGATGTGAATCTAAGGAAATACTTTTATTGAACAGAGTAAGTGTGAAACAAGGTAATGTGTTCCTTGACACGTTGGGTGGCAAAGATTCATAACATGCTCTTCAGTACCACCCTAGTCGGCAGACAGGAATGGATGGGAGGACCAGTGAAAACAAATATTCATTTCTCCCCCCAAATATCTGGCCTTTGATGAAAAGATGCCGTACCAAGAGCCTAAAGTTTGTGCGTTTTGCTTAATCTATGACTATATATATATTTTTTATATATATATATATATACACATCTGTGATAGAATAGTATTTTGATATAATAATGATTGTGCGTTTTTGGAACACATGCTACCTCCTGTTATTCTGTAACCCTTTTTCCTATTTAGGTAACAGGTACAGTATTCTATACAAACTACTTCAAGTAAGGAATGACATGGCCGTATGCAGGCCTAAGACAGTCAAGTTCTTAGCTTTTGGATCTCAAAAGGATTAGTCTGAGTATAAACAATGGGTCTCAAAGACCAGCTGAAGAGTCAAAGTAACTATCACCAGACTGAATCAACAATATCCTGGATAAATGAAGAAAGGGGTAAGTCACAAGAGAAGGACAGGCAATGAGGAATTCCTCAGAATGTTCCCTTGTACCTATTTCATGCCCCAGCAAAGTCCAAGTGCAGGAAGGGGCAGACCATTGAAACCTCTGAGCGTGACCCCAGAGGGAGCAATACGTTCTGCCTCCTAAGGGCAGCAAGAAAGTGACACAGAATATGGACAAAGTGAAGGTCTTACTGCCAGGATTAGGGGGTGTGCTAATATCCTGCCAGCACCAGTGACTGAGGATCAGGAAAAATAAAGTCATCTTGGCAGATGTCAGTGTAGGTGAAGGATGACAAGGACTCAGCTGCCACTACCCAGAAGGCTTGTCATGATATTAGTACTCCTCCCATAATTGAGACATAAAACCAGAATGAGCACGGTGGAAGACAGTGATATCCTGAATTAAATAACAGATTTAGGCTATCCATAAGAATAGATGTTCTACATAAGTGCAAACAAAATGTCCATTTGCTTTTTATTCCAGGTTGGAAACTGTACCTGCTACACATACATATAATTTCAGATTATATATCCAGAAGACACATACTTTACTATACTACTGTATCTTTCATTGAAATGGGAAAAAAAATAAGGGTTTAAATATATCCTTCAGGTGACTTTTACTTTAAAATTTCTGACCGAATTGAATATGACTGCACCACGTTGATTGGAGTACTTTAGTAAACATAGTTGAACTCACTGTGAATAGAAACAAGGTACTACACAATAGTCGTGAAGGGCGAGACCTAAGTCACATCACTACTGAAGGACTGGCTAAGACACAAAATCAAATATTAGAGTTATTTAAAATAAAGTAATAAGGGACTATTCAATACCTGTGATCACAGAGTCATGACAAAAGAACTATGCAATGTCTAGGCAGAAATGATGCAAGCTAGTCACACACAGCTCATTACCAACACTCAAAATACTGAGTTTTTCCTAATTAGTACAAGCTATATCTCTCTGACCTTCAGGGGGCAGGGGCGTACAATGATATTTTTATTTTTCTATATTTATTTATTTATTTAGTGTGTGTGTGTGACTTATGCCTTAGATGTGGACTTTATTTTATTTATTTATTTTTTAACATCTTTATTGGAGTATAATTGCTTTACAATGTTGTATTAGTTTCTGCTGTATAACAAAATGAATCAGATCTATGTATACATATATCCCCATATCCCCTCCCTCTTGCTTCTCCTTTCCACCCTCCCTATGCCAGTCCTCTAGGTGGTCACAAAGCACCAAGCTTATCTCCCTGTGCTATATATCTGCTTCCCACTAGCTATCTATTTTACACTTGGTAGTGTATATATGTCAATGTTACTCTATCACTTCGGCCCAGCTTACCCTTCCCCCTCAACATGTCAAGTCTATTCTCTACATCTGCATCTTTATTCCTGTCCCACCCCTAGGTTCATCAGAACCATTTTTTTTTGTTTTTTAGAATCCATATATAAGTGTTAGCATACAGTATTTGTTTTTCTCTTTCTGACTTACTTCACTCTGTATGACAGACTCTAGGTCCATCCACCTCACTACAAATAACTCAATTTCATTTCTTTTTATGGCTGAATAATATTGCATTCTATATATGTGCTACATCTTCTTTATCCATTCGTCTATGAACACTGGTTTGTACATGACTCTTTTTGAACTATGGTTTCTTCAGGGTATATGCCCAGTAGTGGGAGTGCTGGGTCATATGGTAGTTCTATTTTTAGTTTTTTAAGGAACCTCCATACTGTTCTCCAGAGTGGCTGTATCCATTTACATTACCACCAACAGTGCAAGAGGGTTCCCTTTTCTCCACAACCTCTCCAGCATTTATTGTTTGTAGATTATTTTGATGATGGCCATTCTGACTGGTGTGAGGTGATACCTCATTGTAGTTTTGATTTGCATTTCTCTAATGATTAATGATGTTGAGCATGCTTTCATGTGTTTGTTGGCAATCTGTATATCTTCTTTGGAGAAATGTCTATTTAGGTCTTCTGCCCATTTTTGGATTGGGTTGTTTGTTTTTTTGATATTGAGCTGCATGAGCTGCTTGTATATTTTGGAGATTAATCCTTTGTCAGTTGCTTCGTTAGCAAATATTTTCTCCTATTCTGACGGTTGTCTTTTCATCTTGTTTAGGGTTTCCTTTGCTGTGGAAAAGCTTTTACGTTTCATTAGGTCCCATTTGTTTATTTTTGTTTTTATTTCCATTTCTCTAGGAGGTGGGACAAAAAGGATCTTGCTGTGATTTATGTCAAAGAGTGTTCTTCCCATGTTTTCCTCTAAGAGTTTTATAGTGTCTGGCCTTACATTTAGGTCTCTAATCCATTTTGAGTTTGTATGCCACAGCAATCAGAGAAGAAATAGATGGAAATAGGGGAGTGTGCAGAGTTTCTGCTGAAAGATCAGCTGTAAATCTTATGGGGATTCCCTTGTATGTTATTCATTGCTTTTCCCTTGCTGCTGTTAATATTTGTTCTTTGTATTTAATTTTTTTTTTTTTTTTTTTTGCGGTACACGGGCCTCTCCTACTGCGGAGCACAGGCTCCGGATGCGCAGGCTCTGCGGCCATGGCTCACGGGCCTAGCTGCTCCGCGGCATGTGGGATCTTCCCAGACCGGGGCACGAACCCGTGTTCCCTGCATCGGCAGGCGGACTCCCAACCACTGCGCCACCAGGGAAGCCCTGTATTTAATTTTTGATAGTTTGATTAATATGTGTCTTGGCGTGTTTCTCCTTGGATTTAACCTGTATGGACTCTTTGTGTTTCCTGGACTTGACTGACTATTTCCTTTCCCATGTTATGTCAGTTTTCATCTATAATCTCTTCAAAAATTTTCTCAGACCCTTTCTTTTTCTTCTGTTCTTCTGGGACCCCTATAATTCGAATGTTGGTGTGTTTAATGTTGTCCCAGAGGTCTCTGAGGCTGTCCTTAATTCTTTTCGTTCTTTTTTGTTTATTCTGCTCTGCAGTAGTTATTTCCACTATTTTACATTCCAGGTCACTTATCCCTTCTTCTGCCTCAGTTATTCTGCTATTGATTCCTTCTAGAGAATTTTTAATTTCATTTATTTTGTTGTTCATCACTGTTTGTTTGCGCTTTAGTTCTTCTAGGTCCTTGTTAAACGTTTCCTGTATTTTCTCTATTCTATTTCCAAGATTTGGATCATCTTCACCATCATTACTCTGAATTCTTTTTCAGGTACACTGCGTATTTCCTCTTCATTTGTTTGGTCTGGTGGGTTTTTACCTTGCTGCTTCATCTGCTGCATATTTCTCTGTCTTCCCATTTTGCTTAACCTACTGTTTGGGGTCTTGTTTTTGCAGGCTGCAGGTTTGTAGTTCCCGTCGTTTTTGGTGTCTGCCCCCAGTGGGTAAGTTTGGTTCAGTGGCTTCTGTAGGCTTCCTGGTGGAGGGGATTTGTGCCTGTGTTCTGGTGGGCAGGGCTGCGTCTGGTGGTGTGTTTTGGAGTGTCTGTGAACTTCGTATGAATTTAGGCAGCCTCTCTGCTAATGGGTGGGGTTGTGCTCCTGTCTTGCTAGTTGATGGGCCTGGGGCCTCCAGCAGTGGACCTTGCTGGCAGTTGGGTGGAGCTGGGTCTTAGCATGAGACGGAGATCTCTGGGAGAGCTCTCGCTGATTGATATTACGTGAGGCCGGGATGTCTCTGGTGGTCTAATTTCCTGAACTCGGCTCTCCCACCTCAGAGGCTCAGGCCTGACACGAGGCCAGAGCACCAAGACCCTGTCAGCCACATGGCTCAGAAAAAAAAAGGGAGAAAAAAAGAAAGAAGAAAAGGGAGAAAAAAAAGAAAGAGAAAACAATTTTAAAAAAAATAAAACAATTAAAATAAAAAATTAGTAAAATGAAAAAAAATAAAAAAAAAAGTAGAGAGCAACCAAACCAATAAACAAATCCACCAGTGACAGCAAGTGCTAAAAACTATACTAAGAGCTTCCCTGGTGGTGCAGTGGTTGAGAGTCCGCCTGCCGATGCAGGGGACACGGGTTCGTGCCCCGGTCTGGGAAGATCCCACATGCCGCGAAGCGGCTGGGCCAATGAGCCATGGCCGCTGAGCCTGCAGGTCCGGAACCTGTGCTCCGCAACGGGAGAGGCCACAACAGTGAGGGAACCGCGTACCGCAAAAAAAAAAAAAAAAAAAAACTATACTAAGATAAACATAAAAATCAGAAACAAGTCAGCTGCAGACAGAAAACCCCAAGTCCACTGTTGTTCCCAAAGCCCACTACCTCAATTTTGGGTTGATTCATTGTCTACTCAGGTATTCCACGGATACAGGGTACCTCAAGTTGATTGACTGTGGGGATTTAATCCGCTGCTCCTGAGGCTGCATGGAGAAATTTCCATTTCTCTTCTCTGTTCGCACAGCTCTTGGGGTCCAGCTTTGGTTTTGTTCCCATCTCTCTCTGCATGTAGGTTGCCCTTAGGTTTCTGTTCCTGCCCAGTCAGGATGGGGTTAAAGCAGCAGCTGATTAGGGGGCTCCGGCTCACTCATGCTGGGGGTAGGGAGGGGTACAACAGTTATGACTGGAATGCGGGGCGAGCCTGCAGCGGCAGAGGCCAGCGTGACACTGCAACAGCCTGAGGCGCACCGTGTGTTCTCTCCTGGGGAACTTGTCCCTGGATCACGGGACCCTGGCAGTGGTGGGCTGCACAGGCTCCCAGAGGGGAGCAGGAGGTGTGTGGATAGTGACCTGTGCTTGCACACAGGATTCTTTGTGGCTGCAGCAGCAGTGTTAGCGTTTCACGCCTGTCTCACGCCTGTCTCTGGGGTCCGAGCTGATAGCCACAGCTTGCACCCGTCTCTGGAGCTCGTTCAGGTGGTGCTCTGCCTTCTGTGGGCAGACAGGGAAGGAATCCCCTCTCCTCACACACCCCAAAACAATGGTCTCTTGCCTCTTAGGCAGGTCCAGAGTTTTTACTGGACTCCCTCCCAGCTAGCTGTGGTGCACTAGCCCCCTTCGGGCTGTGATCACGCAGCCAACCCCAGTCCTCTCCCTGGGATCTGACCTCCAAAGCCCAAGCCTCAGCTCCCAGCCCCCACCTGTCCCGGTGGGTGAGCAGATGAGCCTCTTGGGCTGGTGAGTGCTGGTTGGCACTGATCCTCTGTGCAGGAATCTCTCCGCTTTGCCCTCTGCACCCCTGTTGCTGCGCTCTCCTCCGTGGCTCTGAAGATTCCCCGCCCTGCCCAGGCCCTGTCTCTGCCAGCAAAGGGGCCTCCTAGTGTGTGGAAACATTTCCTCCTTCACAGCTCTCTCCCAGTGGTACAGGTCCCATCCCTCTTCTTTTGTCTCTGTTTTTTCTTCTTTCTTTTGCCCTACCCAGGTACATGGGGATTTTTTTGCCTTTTGGGAAGTCTGAGGTCTTCTGCAAGCATTCAGTAGGTGTTCTGTAGGAGTTGTTCCACACGTAGATGTATTTCTGGTGTATTTGTGGGAAGGAAACTGATCTCCACGTCTTATTCCTCCACCACCCTGAAGGTGCCCCCCCTACAAAGCTATGTTTAAACTGAGAGCATAATCACATTTAAGCGGCTGCAATACCCTTTTAATTATTTGGATTTGTATCAGTGGGTTTAGGCTAAGTTATGCCGCAGTAACAAGGACCCAGAATTTCAATGGCTAACAAAAACAATTTGCTGATCTTGTGGCAGAAGGGAAGAGAGAAAATGGCAGAACCAAGCAATGGCTCTTAAAGTTTCTGCTCGGAAGTAGCCTCTTCCCTTTCACTCACACTTCATTGGTCAACTCAAATCATGTGATTCTTGACACGGGCAGGGCAGGGTAACAAATATCTGTTACGATAATGCAATTTACCATATATATTCTTATTTGTATTACCACAAGTGGATTTCTTTAGCAAGCTACCTGTAAAATTATTGTACCAAGAAGATGGCTCAATTGAGAAATTGGAGCTTTAACTTGTGAGAAAGAAAGACCTACTTTAATTAACTATGATATTAAGGATGCCTACGATATGCAGAAGTTTTTAACAAAACTTTGCTGAGTCATTACAAGGCATGGATTATTATAAATTAAAGCCCTTCAAGGAAGAGTAAAACTGTCATTTCTTTTCTTCCAACCTATCAACTCTCACATCACATTTGGTTCCTTGGGTTGATGTTAACAGGGAGAAAATAGCAGGTAAGTTTATGAGACTAGCACTTCAGAATTCTTTTTAACCTAGGTAAGCTACCACCAGGTGAATGGTGGTACCTTGAGGGTGACTAGATGGGCATCCTACAGGTACTATTCCCTGCATTTAAAACAATGTGGGAAAATGTACCGCTAAGCTTTCACTACATTTCAATGATGTTATGCAATTTAGACCAACATTTAAAGCAACATAAACATGAAGATACTGTTCTGTATATTGGCAATCATTGTTTAATTGATGCCTGCTTTAGCAACAGACTTGAGTAACCTACTTTCCAATTGTACTATACGTATTCGATGATTTCAAGAAATGTTTATAAATAGTTTCTATATTTGAACATTTAAAAGAAGGACCTTTAGGGACTTCCCTGGTGGCACAGTGGTTGGGAATCCGCCAATGCAGGGAACATGGGTTCGAGCCCTGGTCCGGGAAGATCCCACATGCCGTGGAGCAACTAAGCCCGTGCGCCACAACTACTGAGCCTGCGCTCTAGAGCCCGCGAGCCACAACTACTGAGCCCACACGCCTAGAGCCCGTGCTCCGCAACAAGAGAAGCCACCGCAATGAGAAGCCCGTGCACTGCAACGAAGAGTAGCGCCCTCTCGCTGCAACTAGAGAAAGCCCACGCGCAGCAACAAAGACCCAACATAGCCAAAAATAACTAACTAAATTAATTAATTAAAAAAGAAAAGAAAGGACTCCTAGTCTTTTTTTTTTTTTTAAAAAAGACCTTTAGGTTAACAAGAGACATATATTCTTTTTGTGTGTCCCCCATTCATCTAGTTACAGTAAACAGAATTTCCTTGGGGATCCATCCCTTCCATATATTCAGGTAATATGGTTTGAGTGGATCTATCTATCTTTACCTCCAACTCCAGGGAGAGTCACATGACCCATCCCTGGCCAATCTGAGCATTGTACTCCCTTGGCATTACTGGTTCAGGAATAAGTATGTGATCTAAGTCAGGCTGCTGGGGTTTAATTCCGGGAATTTTACTGGAAATTCTGAGAAAAGATTATTTCTTTTTTTTCCTTGAGTAAATTAAAGGATGGAATGGAAGCCCAGGAGGCATCTTGACAGAACTATGGGAGAGCCTTCTGGAGAACGGAATCCACACAGGGGAAACCAGAACTCAGAAATAGAAAGAGTAAAGTGGATATTGGGTTCTATCAATTGAGTGCTTGGATCTAGAAATGTCTGGGCATACCACCCCCTGGACTTTTCAGTTATGTGAGCCAGTCATTACCATCCCCACAACCTTGAGAAAAATATGCTTGAATTAGGCATTCTTTCACTTGCAACCAAAGTTCTTACTAATACACTTGTCCACATGGTAGACATACTTCATTTCTCCCTCTGTGGTATAAGATAATGGTCTAAGAAGGAGAGGTGGGTCAGAGTCATAGGGTACCATGTAATTCTAAATAAATCACAAAAGCTGTACAAAGCCACGGTTTGCAATGGTGGGAGAAGATTATAAAATCCATACTGGCATGGATTTTGTCTCATCTTTATCTCATTATTTTATGTTCCTTTCCTCCTGTGCTTCATTATACTAAGAATTCCCTATTTCTGTGTCCTCAAGATCCAACACTGTACGTGGCACGAACTGGGTACATAACAAACGGTTGAACAAAGGAATGAAAGAATATTCCTTATTAAAATTGTTGCCTACCATAGTACAAAATGGGATTAAAGTCATATCCTTTTATTTCAATCAGTTTTTGCAACATGAGCTATTGACTTCTTTAGATATTAAAAAGTGACACTCTTCAGAAAATTTTCCAAATAACAGCTGTTAAATGACTTAGATAAATATGTGGAGGGTATGAAATTCCACGCAGAGGGAATAAATTGAGTAAAAAAAAGATAAAAGTGTGGACAAACTCAGAGGCATATATTTCATGTTACAGAATCACTCAGTATAGATTTTAAAGCAATAGTTTTCCTGTTCAAAACATTATTTAAATAACTGACATTATTTCATAGTTGTCAATAGCTGAAGAGTCTGAGATTTCACCTGACTTGCAAGCTAATAAGGTAGCCTGAAAAACACATGATATTCCTTGTCAGAGACAAGGGACCTTCACTGATGGCATAGCAAGGAGCACAAGCATCGTCCTACCACTGTCGATTTCCCTTACCCCAAATCCCATGGGTGGCAGGGGGGGCAGCATACATGGGTCCGGATGGATGTCTGCAAATGCAGTGGCTTGTGTTACAGGAGAGGAACCCTGAACTTAAGGAACCCGAATCATTTTTAATGGGCAGCAACTTGCCTGTCCTTTGCTCTGGCGGGGAGATAGTTATTATACTGGAGAGTAAGCCTGGCTGCCCTATGTTCTGCAGGAGACATTTTCTTTATTTCCTAAAGCTGTTCACCATATAAACATCCTTGAGAAGAGAGTTTGGAACAAAAGGAAGCTAGTGCCTCACTCACAAGACACGCAGAAACACAAGAGACCCAAGAGAATTGTCTCCCACCAACAGTAACAGAAAACCTAAATTAAAATAGTACAGTCTGACTTTTTTTTTTTTTGCGGTACGCGGGCCTCTCACTGTTGTGGCCTCTCCCGTTGCAGAGCACAGGCTCCAGACGCACAGGCTCAGCGGCCATGGCTCATGGGCCCAGCCGCTCCGCGGCATGTGGGATCTTCCCGGACCAGGGCACGAACCCGTGTCCCCTGCATCGGCAGGCGGACTCTCAACCACTGCGCCACCAGGGAAGCCCTACAGTCTGACTTACTAAACTGTGGATATTTAATTTCCCTTCAAATAGAACTCCCACCATATCAGAAAGAGAAGCTGTAAAAAGTCAATTTGACTCTGGAGCTTCCTGAAGTATAAGATGTAAAACCTGATTGCTTTTTTTTTTTTTTTAAACTGAGAATCATTTTCCAAAGAAAGATTCTTTTGGCTTTGGTTTCACTAGGTTGAGTCTCAATACATTTCTTCCTGATTTTGTTTGGGGATGACTTAGGGAGGGAACATATCCACATTTTTGCTGGACCATTAACTTGATGCGTAGGTAGAATTTATGGTAAAGGGGTGCATGGAGAGAAGGATGTTGAGCTGAGAGATGAGTTGTTAAAAGGATGGGAAACATAGATCTGTAGTTTCAGGAGAGGAAAGCTAACCCCAAGCAGAGGGTCATTGGAATGAATGAAGCAAATTTTAGCCACCCAGCCCTTAAACACTGTTTTAAACAATAGCTGAAGTGCTAGGTTAACATTTCATTACTAACAGTACCCTGTAATACCCAACACGGATGCAACTAGACCTAGAAAATGGTCAGGAAATTTCAACTGGCTGATAAAATCTTTACCTGCATATGGCCCGTACATAAGGCAAACAGAGGAGCAAGATCATTGAAATTCTTGAGAATCAAATCACAGAAACAACCCTCATATCAATATAATCTCAAAAAAAAGAAGAAAGAAAAAAGGCTGCATTGTTCCTATGGATTTCCCATCTACTTATCTGAAATTTTTTTGGATTTTACCGTTTTGTAAAAGTATAAAGAACTTAGAGTGAATTTATTTAATTCCTTATTTAGAAAACAAACAAGCACAGTCAATGCATGGAGACGCTATCATTTTTAGCTTTCTTTGTAAACATAAATGACAATATTGGTTATCACGTATGTCCAAGTTCTCAAATTCTACAGGGTACTAGAAAGCCTACGACTCTGTTCTTCCAGGGCAGAATGTATTATCAAAGCAAAGCATCATTTAAAAAAGAAAATCTGGGTAAGTCCCCTTTTAAATCTCTTCAGATACTTTCCATTTCACCGAGGATGATGACCTAACTCCTTAAAAGCACTCATGGGTCCTTTAACCATCTGGTCTTCCCTGAGTATCCCTGTCTCACTTCCTCCCTCTATATTTAGCCCCTATCCCCAGTCAGATGATTTTGAGCAAAGAAGTGATATGATCTGACTTTGACTAAAATATAACAAATATAAACAGTCAATTGTGGAGGCAGGAAGATGAGTTACCAGGTGACTGCAATATCCAGGCAAGAGAGGACGGCAAGATGGGGTTAAGAGAGCAGTAGTCGACAATGATGAGAAGTGGTCAGATGCTGGATATTATTTTTAAGAGAGAAGCAACAGGATTTTCTGACAAATTGGATGTAAAACATGAAAGCAAGAGGTTTTTTGTTTTGTTTTGTTTTCCTGAGCACCTGGAAGAATGGAATTATCACTTACTGAGACAGGAAAGACGACAGGAATTCAGGTTTGGTGGAAAATCAAGAATTCAAAGTTAGTATTTAAGATATCAGACATCCAACAGGGAGAGTGAGTAACTACAAAGGCATACAAATCTGGAGTTCAGGAGAAATGTCCTGGGCTAAAGGTACGTAAGTGAGTCATCAGCATAGAGATGGTATTTAAAACCATGAAACTGGATGAGATTATCTAGGGGATGATTGAAGATAAGGTCCCAGCGTTGAGTCCTGGGGCATAACAATGATTAGAAGGGCAGGGAGATAAGAAATAGCCAAAGACATGGAGAAGGAGAGCCAGCAGACCAGGAGGGCAATCTAGAGAAAGGGCACCTGAAGGGAAGAAACATTTTTAAGAATGAGGGAGTGATCTACAACGTCACATGCTGCTGATAGATGTAGAAGAAGAGGACTAGAAACACTGACCATTGGATATGTCAATGTGGAAGTGAGGGGCAGATCCAGGTTTTGTGGGGTCCAAGGTTTATATAATTTGGAGACTGTCTTTGAGAGACAGCATATAACTTAGGGCTATGGTCTTGAAAGGGCTTGTGAAAATGAGGATCACTGAAGTGTAAGCTTTATTAGTTTCAGGGTCAATTCCCCTCTGGTGATGGTCACTGATGACTGTGGAAAGTGTTCTCTGGAGTGGAGGGAGAAAGCCTACTACCTGGAGGGGAGCAAGGAAAAATGGGAGGACAGAGAGTAGAGACCTTTTCAAGGAGCTTTCCTATAAGGGGGGGAAGAAATGGGGTAGCCAGGAGTAATATAGAGGTCAAGGGAAGGTTTCTTCTATTTCTTCTCTTTCGTTTTTCTTGGCTAGGAGATGAGAGTATATTTGACCACTCATAGGGATAATTCAGAGGGAAAAAGTTGAAGATACAGGGGACGGGTGGTCAATTGTTGGACTAATATCAACGAATAGGTGCAAGGGGATGGGATCCACTGCAGGAGCAGAGGGGCTGCTTTAATGAGAAGCATGGACCGTTGATCCTGGTAACTGGAGGAAGGCAGGTGAAAAACACACAAGTAGATGTAGTGGTTGAAATGTGTGGACATTCTCTTTTGATTGCATCTATTTTTTTTTTAATATGAAAAAGGAAGCAAAGCCATCAGAAGAGAGGGAGGCATAGTGAGGGGGTTATGAAAGGTCTTAAGAGAAAGGAGTGGTCTATTTTTTTTTTAATATGAAAAAAGGAAGCAAAGCCATCAGAAGAGAGGGAGGCATAGTGAGGGGGCTATGAAAGGTCTTAAGAGAAAGGAGTGGTATGCAGTAACTCTAGGACTATGATAGGGAACAGACTAAAGACATGTCCGAGGGTTTCTGCTCTGTACTTATAACCCAGCTGAGGTTAGGGCTCGTGACCTTAGAGACAGACTGGTTAATGTGACTGTATATTCTTCTCTGGCAGAGGGTCTGCTGCCTTGGGGAAGAAAGAGGGTGGGCAGAGAATCAGATTAACCAAGGATGGCACACAGCTGGGGTGCAGGCAATGGTTAAGCCCACCCTGCACATTCCAACCAGACTGGACTTCTCTCATTCCTTCAGCCTCTCTTGTCTCGGGATCTTCCTTTGTTCCCCTACTTAACACTGCCCCCTACTGTTCATTTAGCTAATTACCACTTAAATAGCAATTCCTCAGGGAAGTCTTCACTGACCCTCAGACTAGACTGTAATAGGCTTCTTGGCCGCTCTCACTTCCCTCTTCCGTGACAGATGCCCCTTTGTCGTTATTTGTTCAATCTATGTCTTTCATACGTGACATGGCTTTCCCCAGGGTCAGGGACACGTTTGTCTCCCCTACCCGTCTTACTTGGTGGCTGGCAGAGCATGGTCACACGCAGCGCAGTCACAGGATTCATACATCCGATGCAAACACTGTCATGAGAACTAAACTCTCTGCTTCTTGGGCTCCAGGATGCCAAGACTCAGGACTGACAGTGGCAGCCGGTCAGTGAAGCCATAGTAAGAACGACCAAAAAAGAGGTGGTTAACTTCTTCTCTGTAATTTTCAAAAACAAATGTGTATGTGGCTTCAATCAAGTAAGATATAAATTTCAATTGAGCAAACGTTTATGGAGTTTTCACAAGGTCCCCAGGACCTATGCTATGTGTTTTTGTAATTGTCTCATTTAGCTCATAAAACAAACATCTTCTTATGTGTTAAGACGATAGGGACTTAATATTAAAAGAAACCTTCAGGTGAATAGGAACATTACACCCACACTCTGATTCACAGATAGGAACTTAAGTTACTTAAATGCAGAATGACTTGCCTGCCCAAATATATGCATTTAGGCAGCCCTTTGCTCCTTGTTTTAACTCAGTGGCTATCAAACCTTAGACTGCATTAGAATTATTGTACAGGGTTGCACATATAAAACCATGTACTACAGATACAATTTAAGAGATTTCCAAAGGTAACTTTTTATAACTATGATTTGTTCTCTCAGCCCTGCTGACTTGAGAACCTCTTTCCCCTATACTTTGCTCTTCCTTAGGTATAATAACTCAATAAATATGTGTTGAATGAGAAAAATAAATATCTCAATTAGAGTAGTTTGCTTTCTGTCCGAGCTACTGAACAAAATTATTATTGGGAAGTTATTAGGTACCATGAGGTTACAAAGGTGGAGTGCACAGCGTTCTGGGAACAGGTGGGCAAGGAGGTAAATTACAAGACAACAGTGCAGGCTTCATACAAAGATACAGAGATTCTGGGGGATGTCCAGGGATGGGTGATGCTTCAAGTTAAGCAGGAGTTAACCTGATAAAGAGAATCAGGGGGTGAGACTACGTGTATGCCTGGTGAAGAAGTAATAGGTTCAAAAGCACAGGGTTTAAGAAAACTAAAATCAGCCATTGCAGTTCCTCTAGGAATTGTTGAGCACGAAATTCATTGAAGGGAAAACACGTGGATTTCCCTAAAGTTCTTTCATTCAGAAAAAGCCTTCATCTTCTTCCTGAGCTTGAAGATATCTATCTGCATCCAGAAGAATGAGACCCAAATGTTTTCCTGCAGTTGGAGGCAGTTGGTGACCATAAAGTAATGACCTTATGGTCCTAAAAGAAACTTTGAGGCCCTTGTTCTTAATTACTGGGAAGGCCATTTCAGGCCAATCTTACGTTCAGTCCACGTGCACAAGATGTGCTGTAAATGAGGCAGGTGAGTCTGACTGAGATGTGGATTGTGGGAAATGCCGAAATGTCCTTGGTCACCTGAGAAGTACTCTTGAATATTTCTGATTAGCCCTGTCCCCTGTATCTCATGGCCACTTTGAAGAAACAGGTTCTAGTGCCGACTCGTCCTTTAAGAAGTGAAAGTTGGTGATGGTAGCTCTTGAAGAGTCATTACAAATTTTATTCCTTTTTTGGTTTGCTAAACTGAGAGCTGGCCCTAATGCAAGACCCTCTTACTTGCAAGGATATCTCTTGATTATAGTGCAAGGTAATTCAGAAAAATCAAGAACAATGGTCTTTTGTTTGTGAAACAACAGCCAATTGCTTTTAGAGATCAGGCAGAGATTCCAGCTAGCACCTTGATGAGCCAGGTAATTTCAAGCTTTACAAATAGAAAGAAATTAACTGAAATCACAATTGGAGTCATCAAATTCTGCATGTGGGTACTGACAGTAAAGAAATGGCCCTTTCTTCCAAATTAATTGATCTGTGTGATTTTGTGTCATCTAATGGTAGTCACTAGCTGTTGCAGTAGGAACAGAGGGCTTGGCAAAGCAAGGTGACCAAGGGGCGTAGATAGGACTCCCTAGGAGTTTTTACATATGAAAATGGAGTGTCTCAATATCTAGACAACTACGGAGCCATTTTCCATGCATTACTGTCTCTGCTTAGCAATACTTTACTCCTAAGTCTATTTAACTAGGAATAAGTTCAGAGTCCTTCATTTCAAATCCAAGTAGAGTCATAAGATGCCATACCTGTTAGTGTAAGGTATTGGCAAGACCAACAATCATGGTAACTGTAGCTCATTCTCTTCTTGACTTTTACATGCAAATATATTACTCTTAGAACCTTTCAAAAACTTGCTTTGGTTTTATTTTTAAACTACTACTTATTAAATATTTCTTACAAACCAAGTGATACACTAAATGCTTTGCACACACTTTCTCATTTAATCCTAATAATATAATGAATCAGATAATTCTGACCTACCTTTTGTATACATAGAGAAATAAGGTTTATCGAGGTTAAGTAACTTTCCCAAGGGCACCCAGCTGGTCAGGAGCAGAGTCATGAGTCCGAGGCTGGTGTGCCTCCAAACCGTGCCCTTTAGGACTCTGCTCCTCTGAAACAAACTTTCTATGCCATCATCAGTTGTCTCTTGAGGTAATGAGTAATTGTCGCCAGGGATGCACAAAGAACAAGCTGAATACCATGTGTTCAGAGAACTGCAGAAGGGATTCCTGCATTAAGTAGGAGGCTGGACCAGGTGGCCCCTGAGTCAACTTCCAACTGATGGTTACATATTGCTAAAAGGTTGATATATTTTTAAAGCTGGGCTTGGGATGCTGAGCTGGTGGCCATGTTAGACCATTGTAGGTGCCATTAGGGAGGGAGCAGATGGACAGGAAAGAGGTGGTCACCCAGAAAATTCTTCATTTTTTCAACACATTAACCCTGCTCCTGGCCTGCTTAAAAATGGTTGGTTCTTATGAATCACTATATTGTACACCTGTAACTTATATAATATTGTACAGCAACTATACTTCGATTAAAAAAACTGTCGGTCCTGCAGATTAACTCTCATTCAATTTGGTCTTGTACTGGTGAGTGATTTCACGCCTTGAAAGAAAGTGTGGGGCATCCCATTTGAGTTGCAGTGATGTCTCTCAATTATCCTACACATATGCCATCCTGCTGCTCCTGTGTTAGAATACAGCACCTCCACCAAGTTGAAAGATGTTCTCTAATTTACAGACAAGCAGGAAGAACAGCGGGATAGAACTAGGTCAATTATAATAGCAAAGGTGCAAGAGCCACTATCCCCAGAGAAAGCCTTCATTACACACCACTCAAAAAAAATTAAGATTCTGAAAAAATGAAATGACTGATCTGAATGGTAACATCCCCACCTCTCTCTTTCTCCTCACCTCAGAGTTGAAAAACACCTTCTTTATATTGTACCTTTCATCCGTTTTTATCTCATAATAGAAAAATCCTAAACTGTATAGAAAAATCCTAAACATGCATGCATGCATTCATCCATCCACCAATCTACTCCGTATTATTTTCCAGGCACTGTTCTGAGCACTAGGAATATAATAGTGAACACGATGAAAGTGACTCCTGCTTTCACAAAGCTCACAGTCTGGTAAGGAGGCAATTATGATACAGAATGAAACAGGCTGTGATAAGGAGATTTCATGACATAGTACGAGCACATGGCAGAGGCTCTTAACTTGCATTCGACCGGTCAAGGAAAACGTCATGGAAACAGCTAATGTCTGAACTGTTTCCCAAAGGGTGAGTTGGAATTCTCTAGGTCAAGTATGTATATATAACATTTACAGGAGAGGAGCAGAGTGACAGAGTTTTACAGTATAGGAAACGTGAAGAAGTCAACAAAGTACAGTGTGCGGGAAACGGAACATCTCATAGGAGTTTCCACTGACCTCCTCAGACACACAGTCATGGGTCCTGGAGAGCTGGGCCATTTCTTCTTTTATTTTTTTAATCTTTTTTTTAGACAGCCTTATTGAGACATAATTCACATACCATATATAATTCACTGATTTAAAGTATACAATTCAATGACTTTTATTATATTCACTGAGTTGTACGACCATCACCATCATCCCTTTTAGAATATTTTCATCACCCAAAAAGAAACCCCATGCTCCTTAGCCATCTACCCCACAAGGCAATCGGTTTTTAAAACTGCATGTAGCCTTCGGGTATAAAAAAGGCATAACTTGCAATTGCTATCTAATAGGTCCAGATTACCAACAGCCAGAAACCTAAACTTCTGGAATCGAGGATGGCTTTCCATGTCTGCTGCAGTGGTGAAATCTGTGTGTGGGCATATGTGCGTGGAGGGTAGGGGCCGGGGCAGGGAAGAGGGTTCCAAGAGGCCCTAGAATAATGAGTCAGAAGCTTCGCTTTTAGCTCTAGAATAGGCTCTTGAAAGCAGAGGTTTTTAATTACAAGAGCTGATCTTTTGAGAGAGGGTTTCGTTTTCTGTTTGTTGCCTTCTTAAGCCGAAGATGTGAAGTTTTGTCACTCTGGTAGAAGAGGAGCTAAAATTAGATATTAAGTTGCTACATTAAAAAAAGGATTTTATATCTTGCACATTTGAGTTGTAGTTGAAATGTGTACACATTACATGCCACAAAATGCGTGGGCATGTGGTAAATGCTCAATAGTTTATCTATCAACTAGTAACTGTTGCAATGACTACATTAGACAACATGTTTGGAGTGTGCAGCAGAGGTCTGCAAACTATAGCCTATGGGCCAAATCTGACTCACCACCTGTTTTTATAAATAAAGTTTTATTGGAACACAGTCATGCCCGCTTGTTTCACACTGTCTATGGCTGCTTTTGAGCTACAATAACACAGCTGAGTAGTTGCAACAAAGATCATATGTCCCTCAAAACCTAAAATATTTACTCTCTTGCCCCTTATAGAAAATGTTCGCCAACTCCTGGTTTATAGTTTTAATTGTTTTAGGATATAACGCACACACCATCTGTCTCTCTAACACACACGCACACACTGTATTAGTTAGGTTTTTCCAGAGAAACAGAACCAAAAACATGTATATATATGTATAGACAGATAAATAGATAGATAGGTAGACTGGTTGATTAATTTTAAGGAATTGCCTTATGAGATTATGGACAGTGACAAGTCCAAACTCTGCAGGGTAGACCAGAAGGCTGGAGAAGAGCTGCCATACAAGTCCAAAGGTAGTCTGCTGGCAGAATTCTCTCTTCTTCTGGGGAAGTTAGTCTTTTTCTATTAATGCCTTTGACTTATTAGATGAGGTTTACCCACCGAATGGATGGTAAGCTGTTTCATTCGTCTACTGATTTAAATGTTAATCCCAACTAAAAAAAACATACCTTCACAGAAACATTTAAAATAATGTATGTGGGTACTGTGGCCCAGTCAACTTGACACATAAAATTAACACACACACACACACACACACACACACACACACACACACACACACAGAGCAATGTCCTCTGAAAGCAAGGAGAGTACACCCTGCTCTCTGTATGTCTTCTAATGATTTCACGCAACTCATTTTGATTAGTTTGCAGTTAAATCAGTCAATTGGAAGAGACAAATCCTGCATAATACTCAGATCCTCAGTGCTCTGAGAAACAATATATTTTGCTACAACAATTCATAGTTGTTCCCTGAGAATGATAAACGTAAATACTTCACATTTCACACCCTGGTCATTTTGGTATAGCACCAGGCAAGAAAAGGCTAAATCCAAGTGGATTTTTATTTAAATAGGCTGGCATAAAAGATGACACATTCCTTTATTCTCTGTGGGAAAACCAGACAGGCCTAATTAATAAAATGTATCATATCTATCTTCAATTATATCTCTGTGGGGAGGGAGAATGATGCAGTCTGAAAGTCTTCAGACCTCGGAGAATGATGCTTTATTTAAATAAACACGTATTTATTTTTGTATTTAGGAAATAGCTTTAAAAACAAAGTATTGGGGTCTGATTTAAGGGAAGAGGCTGAAATGTAAAAACCTTTGTTAATAAGGTTTTTGTCCTATTCTGTCCTCACTTTTGTAGAATAGGTATAGCAATACATGCTCTATCTCTCCCAGGGTTAGTGTGAAAAGCAAATTATATTTAGGAGAGAATTTTGAAAATTATAAAAGACTATGCCAATAGATGATGATAAAACAAGTGTCCAGAACACTCTAGTTGGCCACAGTTCAGATTTGAGTATCAGGAGCCAAAAAGTTAAAAACAAAAAAACAACCTCAGTGAATGCTGAAAACCAAGGCACAGCAAAGGTAGGGAGATGTAATTAAACAGAACACAGGACTCCAATGCTCTCACCTCATCTCCCAGATCCAGAGTCAGCATTTCCTCTGAAAATTACAGTGACCTGGGTGAAAAAGTTAGTTCTGCAGTTTGGACTCCAAAGCTCCCAAAGCTGGAAAACTTTAATTAGACAACATGTTGCAACCTTAGCCATCTGGGATGTTACCAGACAACCAGACAACCATGGAATCTCCGAGACCTTAGAGTTCGAAAAGTCCAGCTTACAACTGCAAAAGTCTCCAGGGACCAGGCAGGGAATGTAAGAGTGAAATATGTCAGAAGTCACTGCAAGTACAGTGAGAAATGGCAACCGGCCCTCAGACTGTCAGGGAGACAATAAGGAGTGGTGGTGACTGCGGAGAACAAGAGACCATATATCCTTTCTGAAGGCAGCAGCTCTTTTGGAGATTCCAAATTCTTGCCATTTAAAATAGGGGTCCATGGGGCTTCCCTGGTGGCGCAGTGGTTGAGAATCTGCCTGCCAATGCAGGGGACACGGGTTCGGGCTCTGGTGTGGGAAGATCCCACATGCCGCGGAGCAACTGGGCCCGTGCACCACAACTACTGAGCCTGCGCGTCTGGAGCCTGTGCTCCGCAACAAGAGAGGCCGCGATAGTGAGAGGCCCGCGCACCGCAATGAAGAGTGGCCCCCGCTCGACGCAACTAGAGATAGCCCACGCACAGAAATGAAGACCCAACACAGCCAAAAATAAATAAATAAAATAAAATAAAATAAAATAAAATAGGGGTCCAGAAAAGATGGGAAGTGTCCCAACGTTTCATTATTGGCAGCGGATTCAAATTAATGCAACAATAACAACAAGAGCACAATCCATATGCCAAAGCACACATCCACATGCTGTCAACGGAAATTGCTGAGAGTCTACCCTTCTGATTTTATTAACAAGGAAACAAGATCCGCGAGACGTCACGGGGGTGGAGGTGGCCACCAGCCAGTTAGAGGTCAAGTCCTCCCGCCTCTCCCTCCTCGCATTATCATACTATGCTGGCAGATGTACTGGTGTCCCCGGCATGTGGATTTTTCAACCTAAAGGTCTAACTGCCTCCAACCGTTCGTGAAGTTAGGAATGTTTTCTCATTCTCATTTCCAGCTTCCCACCCATTTCTCAAGGTAGAAATGAAACTACTGCAAAAGATCCTAAAGATGGTTTTGAGATCAGATCATGCCCTTCTTCTCTAAAGTCTGGGGATAAAGGACACGCTGGCAGTCAGAGCATGTAATAACATTTCTTGCCTTCCTTATTTGCATGGTCATAAATATTAGCTCTAAACTCACATGTTCCCCTCCAGGTGTCTCTTCATGGTTTTTGTCAGGCTAGCCAAACTTCACGTAGTTACTGGACTTGGGTTTCAATGACAACTTTAGAAAAAGTGAAATCTACCAAAGGGAACATCAGAGTTATGTTGAATAAGGTAGAGGAAGCTCAGGCGTCTTGAAGTCATGTTTCACTAAAACAGCAAATTATTTCCTCAGTTGCCCTCCCCTTCTGTCTGACTGGCCTCAGATCCATCACTTAGCACACGTGTGCCTCAGCTGGCCTTGTGATAACAATGTCCTACAGGGCTCAGACAAAAAGAGGTGACTATGCTGAGTATGGTGTCTGACACATGGCTGGCACGTGGCAATTGCTGGCTGAACCTGAGGGTATGCATACATTATAAATCATGTCTTCAAGCTCGTACATACCAATGCCATAGGCTTATTAGATTACAATGTAGTTAACTGAAGGTCTTGTTTTAATCAACCATTTATAGACCCTTTCAAAAAGAGCCCAGTCTGACTGTGCCTTAATATTGCACACTGAAAAAAACACCGAACAATTTAAAAGCATTTATTGTATAACAACAGAGGCATCCTAGGTAGGGTCAGAAACTGTTCCAAAAAAGGCTTGTGAATGCTATGATGTCTGGGATTTCCTTCTTAATAATGTGAGGAAAGGAAAGAGAAGATTGGCTACGAGTTGATAATTGTTGAAGCTGGGTGATAGGTACATGGGGGCTCATTATACCATTCTCTTGTATGTATATGTTTAAAATATTCCATAATAAAAGGTAAAAAAAAAAAAAAAGCCCATGTATAGTGGAATCAGATCTTCATGTGGTTCAACATCTAATCCCCACCCCCGCCATTGTATCACACTGCACATACAGAGAGAGCAAATTTCTAGCACTTGTGCCATGTGTTCCCACACTCTCACCCATACAGACATTAATAGTCAATCATGAGACTCCTCATCTCAGGACTCTGGGCAGCTACTGTCAATTAGGAAGTTGGTAAATGAGAAGAAAACTCTTTACCACCAATGTCTGGTAAACCAGGAAGGTCATTATTGCACTTAACTGCATTTTCTTGGAGGACCTTGTAGAATCTTGGGATGATTAGTGTTCAGGATTGCAAATACTGATATTTCAGGAAATTGGGCTGAATATGGGAATTTTTCTTACAGTGAGCATCTCGTTTGATTTTCATATAGCTACAAATCTAGTTACCTAGTCACAAGTTGAGATTCTAGCATATTAATGTCAACTCCACACATGAAAATTTCCTTTTCATCATTATATATTAACAGCCTCCCTTTTAACAGTCTAACACAGCTCATGTAATTTTGATGTGTACTTTTATCTGACCTGCATTAACTATATGGATGATGAAGATGAAGCTCAGTGCTAACATATATTCATTTTCTACTTTTATTCTTGTCCAGTCCATTTAGCACACACAGGTGCTCAGACACATTCTGCTTCTGTTGCTGAGATCCACAGAAGTCTAGTCTAGACGTCAGTAAACTGCAGCCCACTGCTCAAATCTGACTTGACATCTGTGTTCGTGTGGCACACAGGCTAAGAATGGGTTTTAAGTTTTAAACGGTTAAAATGAAAGCTAAAGAAGAGTAATATTTAATGAAGTGAAAATCATATAAAATTCAGATATCACTGTCGAACCATAATGTTTTTTGGGGGGAACCCATTTGTTCTCAAACTTTCTATGGCTGTTTTCAAGCGATAGTGGCAGAGTTCCGTAATGGTGACAGACACCACGTGGCCTGCAAAGCCTAAAATGTTTACTATCTGACCCTTTACGGAAAGTTTCCTGACCCTTAGTTTAGCTCAACTCTGTGCAGTAGGACTTCCTGCCATGATGGGAATGCTCTCTGTCTGTGTGGTCCAACAGAGCAGCCATATGTAGCTACTGAGTACTTGAAATGTGCTTCATGTGACTGAGGAACTGAATTTTTAATTTTAGTTACTTAATTTAAATTTAAATAGTCACATGTACCTGGCCAAGAGTACCGTTCTTGTCTGTCTATAATGGCAATTTGGGTCCAAACTTGACCTTCGAAGAGTATAGTATCCTGCCACGTCCTTAACCTTCTGACTTTACTATTCATCCTATTTTTCCCCAAACCACTGACTTTCAAGTTACCAAATGCAGGGTACCATTCTCTTTGTTTCTTTTTTTTTGCAGGGTACCATTCTTTTTTTTTTTTTTTCTTTCATATATTTTTATTCTCTTTAGAAATATCTTTTCTTCCTGTACAAGTTATAAAAGAACAGAAAGTGTGAAAGAAAAAATAACAGAAATTGTTCATAGATCCATCATCCTAAGATTATGACTTTTAAACATTTTGGTAAATTTGCATTTTAAGAAATTTTAATTTATACTTAAATATACCATTTATATAGCTGAGATTATACAGCATGTAGTTTTTACATTTTTATCTACTTACAATCATAATAAAAGCATTTGACAAGTCATTCAAATTTTAACATTTTAAAATATTCATAGTGTTCCAGCTCCTGGTTGTGCTACAGGTGACATGCCTAATTACTTTTTTTTTTTTTTTTTTAAGATTTAATAAAGTTACTTTAATTGTTGTATCAACATGTATTACATACGTTTCTTTTTACTGGGAATACACGTAACAGTGTACAATGCTTCTTCTTTTTTTTTTTTTTTTTAACATCTTTATTGGGGTATAATTGCTTTACAATGGTGTGTTAGTTTCTGCTCTACAACAAAGTGAATCAGTCATACATAAACATATGTTCCCATATGTCTTCCCTGTTGCGTCTCCCTCCCTCCCACCCTCCCCATCCCACCCCTCCAGGCTGTCACAAAGCACCGAGCCAATATCCCTGTGCCATGCGGCTGCTTCCCACTAGCTATCTACCTTACTGCGTTTGTTAGTGTGTATATGCCCATGACTCTCTCTCGCCCTGTCACAGCTCACCCTTCCCCCTCCCCATAACCTCAAGTCCGTTCTCTAAGAGGTCTGCGTCTTTATTCCTGCTTTACCCCTAGGTTCTTCATGACATTTTTTTCTTAAATTCCATATATATGTGTTAGCATACGGTATTTGTCTTTTTCTTTCTGACTTACTTCACTCTGTATGACAGACTCTAGGTCTATCCACCTCATTACAAATAGCTCAATTTCCTTTCTTTTTGTGGCTGAGTAATATTCCATTGGTACCATTCTTGATCTTCACTTTGCTTGGCATTTTTTTCCCCACATTAAACACATATTTTCTCCTTCCTGTGCTTCGGAAATTTCTTTCTATCTCGATTTATTGCAGGCTCTTCTTCTTCCTTGTAAAAGTAGGCATTTACTAATGACTTGGCCATGTCTTCTATTTATAACTGTTTTCCTGACAGTAACTCTTCCTCTTGTGGCATCAACTGTCACGACGAAGCAGATGGCTTTCGTATCTGAGCAGCATTCTCGCAAGTATAAACGCTTGCTGTGCGTCTTTACGTAAATAACTTACCAACACATAAACGCAAGCTTGTCTTTTGCCACCCCCCTCTCATCCCCCTGAGCAATCTCTTTTTTCTTCATTTCTCAGAAAAACTTCCAGTGGCAAGGCTCATACGCTTGGAATCAACTTTTAGTCTTCTTTCCTTTATCCCCAGCTGTATTCAAGGAGTTGCCATCCTTTCGTCCTCTCTATACACGTCTATCCCATTCATCCCCCCTCTCTAGCCCCACTGCGATTTCAGCATCAACTGTTTTGTTTTAGTCACAATTTTTAAATAATAAAACAAAAACAAAAGAGGGTGCTGATTAAGAGCAAGGTCTCAAGCCAGGCTGCCTGGGTTGGAATCTCAGCTCTACCCTTTACTATCTCTGTGACCTTAGGCTAGTTACCTCACCTCCCTGTTCCTTGGTCCCGTCATCTGTAGAACAGGGTTAATATAGTACTAACTTCACAAGAGTGAGAAATATGAACACTAAATGAATTAATATTTGTAAAGCATTTAGGACCATGCCTGGCAGACAGTATGTTTTAAATATGCATTTAAATAAGAATGTCATATTTTTTAAACATGAAAATTATATTCTGAACATGATAACAGCTGTTTGATACGATGAAAGGGATGGTAACCTTTTACCAAGATATCACAGACAACTACAAGCAATGAGCCAACTTCCACATCCAGTTTGCTTCTCCAGGCTGCCATGAAGAACAGCAAGCGTTTGGTACCTCTATCAGATAGTTCTAGATATTTGGACAAAGGAAGGCTTTCAGTGGTGACTATTTCCGATGCTTAAGACACAGAACTGATTTTTTTTTTTTTAGTTTGATGACTTTTAAATTGAAGTACAGATGATTTACAACATTCTGTGAGTTTCAGGTGTACAACATAGTAATTCAGTATTTTTATAGATTATATTCCATTTAAAGTTATTACAAAATAATGGCTGTTTTTCCCTGTACTGTACAATATATCCTTATTACTTATTTATTTTATACATGGTAGTTTGTATCTCTTAATCCCCTTCCCCTATTTTGCCCCTTCCCTCTCCCTGCTGGACATGGAAGTGATTTGAATTATCTCTTGAGTTTTGAATCATCTTCCCACCATATTTCCTACCTCCTGCTGCTCTACTCAGAATCTCTCCTACACATCAAGTTGGAGTATCCTTTCCAAAAACAGCTCTGAGGACTTCAACCAACTGCCAACAGAGAGGAAGAAACCCCCAATTCTCGGTCTGGATGGTGGGGCCTTCCATGTGCCTACTGCATTCCCCATTTCAGTCTCATTCTCTCCTTCATCTAGGGATTATGCTTCACACTTCTCTCTCCTTGGAGACCCAAATTCCACCATCCCTTCATGACCAAATCAAGTACCACCTTTCCTATAACTCTGCCCTCAAATTTCCTTGCCTCTTCTGAGCCTTCTGAATATGATGCCTGTCCCTCAAATTCCTTTCTGGGATGCTTACTGCTCTTCCTGGACGATTTCTTCCTTTGGTACAGAGGCTGAGATTTTGAGAGTTTGGGGAATTCTACTGTCCCCTGAATCTAGAAGGCTATCAATAAATGTGTGTCATTTTGTCCCAAAGAAGCTGAGGAGAGATATATGCCTGACATTTTAAAAACACTTTATATTTGGTGGACTAATTTTAGATTTCAAGAAAAGTTGTAAAAATAATACAGATACTTCCTACATGCCCTTCAGCCACCTTCCCCTAATATCGACATCTTACATAACCAAGTGTCGAGACTAAGAAATTAACATTGGTTCAATACAATTAACTGAACTATAGTCTTTGGTTTTGCCAATTTCTCCCTATGTCCTTTTCCTATTCAGGAGCCAATGTAGGATACTACATTGCATTTAGTGCCTTGTCTTGAGGTCTAAATGAACATATTGTATGACTGTGTTATGAAGGAAAGGATGTAGTATTTGAGAATAGATAGAAAATCCAAATGTGAGTCATGTTTTGAAGCACCATATGTGTGATTTTGAAAGAAAAACAAACTCTGAGCTTCGGTGTTTCTACCTGTAAAGGTAGAACTGGTAGGCTGGCTTGGTTTCCCAGAATCCATTTTCCTTTCCTCACAGAACCTTGAGTTCCTTTTGGGATTTTCTTCTCACTGCATACAGTTCAATGGAGCTGTAATCTGGGGCCCACACTCCCTGAGACAAGGGGTGGGCATGGAGACCAGGACAATTGGGCATGCCTGCCTGGAATATGCCTCTTAAGCGGAAGGACAAAGAGGTGGAAACCAGGTGGAGTTTGTCCATCCTAGTAGTGGCTTCCTGATCCTACTCTTCCAGTTCCCAGGATTTCTACTTCCTGGCCTTCTAACACCACCTTAGTTCTTTCTTGTCTTTGGGCCTCATTTTCTAGCCTCCTGTCGGTTTTGGAAGCTTCTTGAAATCCTTTCCAAAAAACCCTCTTTTAGGTAAATAAGGCAGAATGTGTTTCTCTTGTTTACTAATGGAGAACCCTAAGTAAGAGGACAGGTACAGCAGGTGCTGCTTTTGCTGTAAAGATCAAATAAGCTAATATCTATGAAAATCCATTACCACCAGTGACTCCTTTGAATATGTTAGTTAATAAATCTATGTAGATAAAATCCATTAGGTCACCTTTTCATTCAGCATAGATTTAAATACCAAATATTTACATGGGCCAGCCACTCTGCTAAAAATAACAAGCGTTTAAAAATAATTATCAAGGTGATTCAATGTTGAAGCGTTCTGCAGTTCTTCCTGTTCTGCAACAAGATGGGAGGTGTGTGTGTGGTGCGGGGGCGGGGGCATCAGGAAGGGGTGGGAGTAGATGTCAGCATCACTCCTCCAGCATCCTATAGTGGGCGAATCTCTGTCTCTCTTCTGGTCACTAATGTGCTAAAGTGCATATCTGGGAATTAGTCCCGTGATGATGGTGGGTATGACCTCTCCTCTCTCCAGCAGGCAGCAACACAGTGTTCAGCCTGGGAGAAGCATGACTGACGGTCACGGGCACTAGGCGAATAGCACGTTTCCCTGGCGCTGGAACCAGGCTTGAATTCCTAACAGCATAACTTGTCAGCGAATAGCGATTTACGTCGTCAGCTGATGCAGAGGGAAAGGAGGGTCAGTGAATGGAAGTGCTGTATATTTTCCTGGCTGAGGTTGCCAGGATAACAGTGACATTTGGGGTTCATTCAAAGTTGAGGAAAAAGAGTCTCCGATTGCTCTTCAGTTCAGTGACAGAACGCCAGCACATGCTGAACTTTCTACCTCCAGTCACTAGCTCCCCTCCTTCCTTCTCTATGTTCTGTTACATGACCCTTACTAAATCGTTTTCAAAGAGGAAAAGAAAATCACAGGGAATGAAAAGATGCAAAGGAAAGTTTGTTCCACTTCAATGTGTGTCTTTATATTCTGATCTCCAGACTGCCTCAATCCAGAACAGAGACCACGTCTCAGTCGTGGAGACCCTCCATTTGCTCAAAATGCCAGGTCCTCTGGTTGGGTAGGAGGGGAACACTGAGATGCTACAGCCATATCAACTGTTACTACCGTGGGGCTGAGCTTTCTGGAATTTTGGCACCATCTTCCTCAGCCTCTGGCCTGCCCTACCTTTTCTATTAATCTGCCTTCTCACTTTGTCACATTAGTGTATTTCTCTAAATCCATTGTTTGTCTGTGTGCCGGGTCCCGAGGGATTGTTGCAGTGTCGGGTGAGGTGTGAGTGTCTCTGGACCTGCTGATTGCTGAAGCAGGTGCCCCTGATGGACGGCCACTGTGTGAAGAGACGCTCCAGCATGGGATAGCTTTGAAAAATGGATTGCCCCCGGAGGGAATCAGACAAGTTAATAAATCACAGACGCAGTTGTAAAATCCTGACGGAGGCTCACAATGAGAAGGAGAAATGGTCAGTTTTAAGGACTGGCCTTGGGAAGTCCTCAAGATCAAATTCCCTGTGGCTTTGGCTTTGCCCATAGGATTCCCCAAAGCAAAGTGGATCAGGGATTCAAGCAGAACCATCCCCAATGACTCAAAGGAGTGAAACTGGTGACCTTGAAGCACCATGATCAAATCATTAGATGAATCTAAAGCAGATTTAACCATCAGCCATAGCTTTGTCCCCTGGACATTTACCATCTCGTTAGCAACTGGGGAAACTTTGTATCAAGGACTGTGGCTGTTCTGTGTTCAGCAGGGATCCTGTTCCAGTATGAAGGCTGGGACCCACGGTGGATTAGATACTAGCCTGCCTAGACGGACTATCCATCAGGGCCATCAGGGCTCTACTCCAACTGAGACGGTGTCTGTGCTAATTACACCGACAACCCTGGCTTCTGTCGGGACTGGAGGGCACATGAGGGAAAAGGTTGGAAAGCAGTGCCTTGTAGGTGACTATTATGCTCCTAACATTCTCTGGTCACGTGCCTTATGAAGGTGCTGAGAGAAAAGTGGACCATATGAGCAACAGTCTAGCCTAGTGGTCTCTGGATTTAGACAAACCTAAGTTCAAATGGCAAGGCAAGCCCTGTGTCATCAAAGAACACCAGCCCAGCGTGACTTCACTTCAATGAACACGTGTTAAGTAGCTGCTGTTGGACAGAGGTTACTGCCAAGACACTAAAGGAAATGACAGTATCTCCGTTGTCTTCCCAACTGTACCATAACCTTCTTGATAAGGCATGCGTACACGAAGGAAACTTAGGAATGGGTCCAAGGCAGCACATAAGCAAGCTGGAGGTTCTGTGGATGTTGAAATAGTGAAATCCCTCGGAGCTACAGAGCAAAGCAAAGCAAAGCAAAGATATTCAAGATGGCCCTTTTCTCTAACTCCAATAGTTCTCCAACTATTCCGTGGTATGTTTTCTCAAGTGCTTGGGAACCTGCTAAAGCATCCTGCACAGCACTGTGCCTGAGCCCATTTCCCTGCAGCAGAGTGGCCTAGGAACAAAGAAGATTTAGAAACAGAACAGAATAACACCAATGACTTTCCGCGTCAGATCTACCTCCCTCAGTTTTTCCTCTGCCATCTTCCATCTCTCAATTTTCACTGCCTTTCACAGGCATAGTTCTAACTTGTTTTGATAACAGCTGTGCTTGGCCAAGTAGCCCATGTGAGTTCTTATCTGGCCCACCTTCTCCCCGCTGGAGCACCAGAACAGGTGACCCCACCTACTTCCTTTCAGCATCTTCCCTCCGTTTTAAGGGCTTTTCAAAATTCCACTTGCAGGGTTTGACCACATGTACTCCTTTGAGAAACATTATTTTTCCTTCTTGGCTTCTGTAACTTAACTCCTTTGTCAGCTCCTTTTCTTCCTTCTGGTCCTGGTGCGTGTCTGTCTTTTCGCTTTTTGTTCTCTTGAGATGCCATCCACGGTAGCCCCGCTTCCTCTCTTTTGCACCCTGTTCTATTGCTTCCTGGGTATTTCTATTCATCTGGCTCTTAATTACTTCAAAGAAAATTAAAAACTCCAATTATTCAGCCTTAAGCCCCAACCATGCCCTACAAGCTTCCT
The DNA here is from genome assembly GCF_937001465.1 of Orcinus orca. Lineage (NCBI taxonomy): Eukaryota > Metazoa > Chordata > Mammalia > Artiodactyla > Delphinidae > Orcinus > Orcinus orca. The sequence continues at coordinate 53,035,140 of NC_064561.1, forward strand.
ATTTCTCTAGTGACATATTTCCCTATGATTCTTTTAGGCTTTACACCTTAAAATGATGTTATTCATTCAATAAATACCAAAATGTGCCAGGGGCTGGTGAGTGTGAAGGAGGCATGGACTGTCCCTGTCCTTCCTCAGCCTACCAGGGGGAAAGGAATATCTCAGCAAGGAAACACAATGCGGAGGAATAATTACTATGATTGTATTAAAGACAAACTAGCTTGAAGGTTCACAGAAGCCTTACAGGAGGAGATGATGCCTAAACTCAGACCCAAATAATAAGGAACAGTTATGCAAAAGGAGGATACAGAAGTGTTCCAGGCAGAGGATTATTGAAAGATCAAGTGAACAGAGAAAGAATTCGAGAAACTGGAAATAATTTACCTTAGCTGGAGTCTATACGGCAGGAAGACAAAATAGAGGTCAGGACATGAAAGACTATTTAGTCCCCATCAAAAGTACCTATGGCAGCAGAAGCAAGAAGAACTACAATCCTGCAGCCTGTGCAACAAAAACCACATTCACAGAAAGACAGAGAAGATGAAAAGGCAGAGGGCTATGCACCAGATGAAGGAACAAGAAAAAACCCCAGATAAACAACTGAATGAAGTGCAGATAGGCAACCTTCCAGAAAAAGACTTCAGAATAACAATAGTGAAGATGATCCAGGACCTCGGAAAAAGAATGGAGGCAAAGATCGAGAAGATGCAGACATGTTTAACAAAGACCTAGAAGAATTAAAGAACAAAGAAACAGATGAACAGTACAATAACTGAAATGAAAAATACACTAGAAGAAATCAATAGCAGAATAACTGAGTCAGAAGAACGGATAAGTGACCTGGAAGACAGAATGGTGGAATTCACTGCTGCAGAACAGAATAAAGAAAAAAGAATGAAAAGAAATGAAGACAGCCTAAGAGACCTCTGGGACAACATTAAATGCAAGAACATTCACATTATAGGGGTCCCAGAAGGAGAAGAGAGAGAGAAAGGACCAGAGAAAATATTTGAAGAGATTATAGTTGAAAACTTCCCTAACATGGGAAAGGAAATAGCTACCCAAGTCCAGGAAGCACAGAGAGTCCCATACAGGATAAACCCAAGGAGAAACATGCTGAGACACATAGTAATCAAACTGGCAAAAATTAAAGACAAAGAAAACTTATTGAAAGCAGCAAGGGAAAAATGACAAATAACATACAAGGGAACTCCCATAAGGTTAACAGCTGATTTCTCAGCAGAAACTCTACAAGCCAGAAGGGAGTGGCATGATATACTTAAAGCGATGAAAGGGAAGAACCTACAACCAAGATTACTCTACCCGGCAAGGATCTCATTCAGATTCGATGGAGAAATCAAAAGCTTTACAGACTAGCAGCAGCTAAGAGAATTCAGCACTGCCAAACCAGCTCTAAAACAAATGCTAAAGGAACTTCTCTAAGTGGGAAACACAAGAGAAGAAAAGGACCTACAAAAACAAATCCAAAACAATAAAGAAAATAGTCATAGGAACATACATATCAATAATTACCTTAAACGTCAATGGATTAAATGCTCCAACCAAAAGACACAGGCTTGCTGAATGGATACAAAAACAAGACCCATATAAATGCTGTCTACAAGAGACCCACTTCAGACATAGGGACACATACAGACTGAAAGTGAGGGGATGGAAAAACATACTCCATGCAAATGGAAATAAAAAGAAAGCTGGAGTGGCAATAAATAGTCATATCAGATAAAATAGGCTTTAAAATAAAGAAGGTTACAAGAGACAAGGAAGGACACTACATAATGATCAAGGGATCAATCCAAGAAGAAGATATAACAATTATAAATATATATGCACCCAACATAGGAGCACATCAATACATAAGGCAACTGCTAACAGCTATAAAAGAGGAAATCGACAGTAACACAATAATAGTGGGGAACTTTAACACCTCACTTACACCAATGGACAGATCATCCAAAATGAAAATAAATAAGGAAACAGAAGCTTTAAATGACACAACAGACCAGATAGATTTAATTGATATTTATACGACATTCCATCCAAAACCAGCAGATTACACTTTCTTCTCAAGTGTTCATGGAACATTCTCCAGGATAGATCACATCTTGGGTTACAAATCAAGCCTCAGTAAATTTAAGAAAACTGAAATCATACCAAGCATCTTTTGTGACTACAACGCTATGAGATTAGAAATCAATTACAGGGAAAAAAACCCATAAAAAACACAAACACATGGAGGCTATACAATACATTACTAAATAACCAAGAGATCCCTGAAGAAATCAAAGAGGACATCAAAAAATACCTAGAGACAAATGACAATGAAAACACGATGATCCAAAACCTATGGCATGCAGCAAAAGCAGTTCTAAGAGGGAAGTTTATACAAGCCTACCTCAAGAAATAAGAAAAATCTCAAACAAACAATATAACATTACACCTAAAGGAACTAGAGAGAGAAGAACAAACAAAACCCAAAGTTAGCAGAAGGAAAGAAATCATAAAGGTCAGAGCAGAAACAAATGAAATAGAAACAAAGAAAACAATAGCAAAGACCAATAAAACTAAAAGCTGGTCCTTTGAGAAGATAAACAAAATTGATAAACCATTAGCCAGACTCATCAAGAAAAAGAGGGAGAGGAGTCAAATCAATAAAATTAGAAATGAAAGGAGAAGTTACAACAGACACCGCAGAAACACAAAGCATCCTAAGAGTCTACTACAAGCAACTGTATGCCAATAAAATGGACAACGTGGAAGAAATGGACAAATTCTTAGAAAGGTATAACCTTCCGAGACTGAACCAGGAAGAAATAGAAAATATGAACAGACCAAGCTCAAGTAATGAAATTGAAACTGTGATTAAAAATCTTCCAACAAACAGAAGTAAGGGACCAGGTGGCTTCACACTTGAATTCTATCAAACATTTAGAGAAGCACTAACACCCATCCTTCTCAAACTCTTCCAAAAAATTGCAGAGGAAGGAACACTCCCAAACTCATTCTATGAGGCCACCATCACCCTGATACTAAAACCAGACAAAGATATGAGAAAAAAAGAAAATTACAGACCAATATCACTCATGAATATAAATGCAAAAATCCTCAACAAAATACTAGCAAACAGAATCCAACAACACATTAAAAGGATCATACACCATGGTCAAGTGGGATTTATCCTAGGGATGCAAGGATTCTTCAATATACGCAAATCAATCAATGTGATACACCATATTCACAAATTGAAGAAGAAAAACCATATGATCATCTCAATAGATACAGAAAAAGCTTTTGACAAAATTCAACACCCATTTATGATAAAAACTCTCCAGAAAGTGGGCATAGAGGGAACCTACCTCAACATAATAAAGGCCATATATGACAAACCCACACCCAACATTGTTCTCAATGGTGAAAAACTGAAAGCATTTCCCCTAAGATCAGGAACAAGACAAGGATGTCCACTCTCAACACTATTATTCAACATAGTTTTGGAAGTCCTAGCCACGGCAATCAGAGAATAAAAAGAAATAAAAGGAATACAAATTGGAAAAGAAGAAGTAAAACTGTCACTGTTTGCAGATGACATGATACTATGCAAAGAGAATCCTAAAAATGCCACCAGAAAACTACTAGAGCTAATCAATGAATTTGTTAAAGTAGCAGGATACAAAATTAATGCACAGAAATCTCTTGCATTCCTATGCACTAATGATGAAAAATCTGAAAGAGAAATTAAGGGAACCTCCCACTTACCATTGCAACAAAAAGAATAAAATACCTAGGAATAAACCTACCTAGGGAGACAAAAGACCTCTATACAGAAAACTATAAGACACTGATGAAAGAAATTAAAGATGATACCAACAGATGGAGAGATATACCATGTTCTTGGACTGGAAGAACTAATATTGTGAAAATGACTATACTATCCAAAGCAATCTACAGATTCAATGCATTCCCTATCAAATTACCAATGGCATTTTTTACGGAACTAGAACAAAAAGTCTTAAAATTTGTATGGAGACACAGAGGACCCCAAATAGCCAAAGCAGTGTTGAGGGAAAAAAACGGAGCAGGAGGAATCAGACTCCCTGACTTCAGACTATACTACAAAGCTACAGTAATCAAGACAACATGGTACTGGCACAAAAACAGAAACATAGATCAATGGAGCAAGATAGAAAGCGCAGAGATAAACCCATGCACCTATGGTCAACTAATCTATGACAAAGGAGGCAAGGATATACAGTGGAGAAAAGACAGTCTCTTCAATAAGTGGTGCTGGGAAAACTGGACAGCTACATGTGAAAGAATGAAATTAGAACACTCCCTAACACCATACACAAAAATAAACTCAAAATGGATTCAAGACCTAAATGTAAGACCGGAGACTATAAAACTCTTAGAGGAAAACATAGGAAGAACACTCATTGACATAAATCACAGCAAGATCATTTTTGATCCACCTCCTAGAGTAATGGAAATAAAAACAAAAATAAACAAATGGGACCTAATGAACCTTCAAGGCTTTGGCATAGCAAAGGAAACCATAAACAAGACGAAAAGACAACCCTCAGAATGGGAGAAAATATTTGCAAACGAGTCAACGGACAAAGGATTAATCTCCAAAATATATAAACAGCTCATGCAGGTCAGTATTAAAGAAACAAACAACCCAATCCAAAACTGGGCAGAGGACCTAAATAGACATTTTTCCAAAGAAGACATACAGATGGCCAAGAAGCACATGAAAAGGTGCTCAACATCACTAATTATTAGAGAAATGCAAATCAAAACTACAATGAGGTATCCCCTCACACCAGTTAGAATGGGCATCATCAGAAAATCTGCAAACAACAAATGCTGGAGAGGGTGTGGAGAAAAGGGAACCCTCTTGCTCTGTTGGTGGGAATGTAAATTGATACAGCCACTATGGAGAACAGTATGGGGGTTCCTTAAAAAACTAAAAATAGAATTACCATATGGTCCAGCAATCCCAGTACTGGGCATATACCCAGAGAATACCATAATTCAAAAAGACACATGCACCCCAATGTTCACTGCAGCACTATTTACAATAGCCAGGTCACGGAAGCAACCTAAATGCCCATCGACAGACGAATGGATAAAGAAGTTGTGGTACATATATACAATGGAATATTACTCAGCCATAAAAACGAACGAAATTGGGTCATTTGTTGAGACACGGATGGATGTAGAGACTGTCATACAGAGTGAAGGAAGTCAGAAAGAGAAAAACAAATATCGTATATTAACGCATGTATGCGGAACCTAGAAAAATGGTACAGATTAACCGGTTTGCAGGGCAGAAGTTGAGACATAGTTGTAGAGAACAAATGTATGGACACCAAGTGGGGAAAGCCACGGGGGGGTGAGGGGGGCATGGTGGTGTGATGAATTGGGCGATTGGGATTGACATGTATACACTGATGTGTATAAATTTGATGACTAATAAGAACCTGTTGTATAAAAAAAAAACAAAATTCAAAAATTAAAAAAAAAACTAGTTAAAAAAAAAAAGTACCTATGGCCATGACGCCATGGAAGTCCACAGTATTAGGCTTTCTTTCTTGTCACAGCATTTGCACTTCATCATCTCCCCCACCCTTTTTACCTAGAATGCCATCACCCTTTCTTGTGCTAACCTTGATGGTCTGAACTCTAGTGTAGCCTATGAAGTGCTCTAACTGGTATTTTAACTAGTACTCTCGTGTAGGCCATTAAGTACTTTAACCAGAACATAGTTTGGCAAGTCATAATGTCCTACTTTGGAATTTACTTATGCATCCATCCAATATTTATTAATGACCTACTGTGTGCCAAGCCCTGTGCACATGGTAGTAAACAAAACAAAGTTTATCCCTGGGTTATGAATCTTACACGTTTGTGCAGGACACAATTAACTACTAAACAAATGAGTTGCAATTCACTGCACTGTCATTTTTACTGTTTGGTCTCTTCTTTCTGTGCCGTGTCACTGACTCCATCTTAAACTCTCTAAAGTTTCCCTTGAATGAGGATAATTAAATGTCTCTCTGTGCCTGCACTTTGGTTTGCTTACCAAACTTCACAGAAAGGCTTATGAAACGAATGCGTTCTGATTTTTCTTTTACAGATAAGGCAAGTGAGCATCCAAGAGGGTAGGTGATGTGCTGCCGATCACATGACTAGTAAGTGGCAGAGCCAGAGTCTCAACTCGGGTCTACGTGAGTCCAAAGCTCGGGGTCCTGTGTAGGTGCTTAGATGATTACCAAGTGCTGACTTTGTGGTTCTTGTTAATTAAATTCCCAGGGATTAGGGTTTTGGGGTTGAGTAGAGACATTTAGAACTATGTCAGGCACAATGAAGTGACAGTGGTGCTCTCAGCAGCAAAATATAATTGTGTCTGCAGGATACCCATCTTCTCTCAGAGTTAACCATCCTAGTTGGCTCTGATTTAATCTCATTTGTTTATCTCTCATTCCACTAGTATTTATTGAATAACTACTGTGTGTTAGGCACCGTGTTAGACACTAGGCATAAAAAAGAGAGAAAATCGTTCTGCCTTCACAGTTCTTCTGGCTAATCAGGAATGCAAACATGAATAAAACACGCCTACAAGTGAATGTGCAATAGGACATGGAAGTGAATGCTATGGAGGAGAAATGTGGGGCTGTAAGAGCTCAGGGCACGAGGTGGAGCCTGAGGAAGTGATGCTTAAGCTCCATACAGAATTTAATTAGGCAAAAGGGAGGGAATCTATGAAGCCTTTGATGGAAAGGTCTGTATCTGTTTCACTAGCTCAAAGAGCTTATCAACTCATTACAGTCTTACAGAATGAACAGTCCTACCTTCAGATATTTCCCATGATCCAGTGTGGTTCCCTTGGTAGAACTACACATCTTGATAAATTGGGCATTAGTCCCTTTAAAACTTTTCCTTGGCTGTCACTCACTCAGATACCCCCACTTCCTGCTCTTAGAGAAACATGGCTTTCCCTTCTTTTATCAGTTTTTGGCGCCTCCCTTCTGCACTGAAATGCATCAACTGTTTTAATAGTTTTGCTTTCTTGGGGATTCCAAGTTAAGCTTCCCATGTAAATGGCACATGGGGAAGGGAAACACTGATATCACCTTTGTCAGTCATCCGTCAGCCCACTGTGCTCGTGGACACATCCTCTGTCGATGCTCTGGAGACCCTCGGCGCTGATTCTGCACCCAAAGTCATTATGAAGTGCTCTCAAGTGTTAAACTAAGCTTCCCCCAGTCCTTGACCCCTAATACCTCAAAGCCACAGAGGACCCAGCCACTGCTGATCAAATGATGTCCTCTGTCTCTCTTCACAGGTGGACATGCTGGTTTCTCCCTACATTTCCAATTAATTTTCTTCCTAGTGCTTTAATGTCTTTTACCCATACTGCACTCTTTTTCTTTAACTTGGTCACCGTGTTCAACTGTAAATCAGCTATTGTATAGCCTGAAGATACTGCTTTTTTGGCAGGAGCTGAAAAGATTTTTGTACTTATGCAGTTTGATTTGGGAGGACAGGGGTAAAGCAAAAGTCAACAATTTTTTTTGTTTGTTTTTTACTGTTCTAGCATGACTGTTTTCTAAAGAATCCCTTTCTTGCTACTTGCCCACAGTAGAAGCTATTCAACATCTAGTTTTCTACATATGTTTTCTATAATTTTATTTGAAAAATATTCAGAGGCCTATCACATCCTATGAGAAAACATAGCATTTTATTTCTCAATAACAAGGGATCTACAAACTTACTACTCATGTCTTTATGCCATTATAGCCACGGCACTACATCTTTTTTTTTTTAATTCAACTGACATTCTACATTATCCTTTCCCTTTTTAAAATTAGATATCCTCGGGCTTCCCTGGTGGAGCAGTGGTTGAGAGTCCGCCTGCCGATGCAGGGGACACGGGTTCGTGCCCCGGTCCAGGAAGATCCCACATGCCGCAGAGCGGCTGGGCCCGTGAGCCATGGCTGCTGAGCCTGTGCGTCCGGAGCCTGTGCTCCGCAACGGGAGAGGCCACAACAATGAGAGGCCCGTGTACCGAAAAAAAAAAAAAAAAAAAAAAAATTAGATACCCTCAAATAAGTGAGCAACATGTTTCATATCTGATTTTCGGTAACTAATGTCTTGGGACAGGTGCCAGATAGACAACGCACCAGACAGAGGACCAGGCAATGTGGCTTAGGGAATTCGCGGAACAAGAATATTTACAAGCCTATTCTTGTAAATATTCTTGTAGAGAGAGAGTGACCTGACTCAAGGCACAGAGCTAAGTGGAGTGCTCAGCCCTGCAAACGAAGTCTCCTAATTCCCAGGCCTGGGCAGTTGTTAGTACTAGACTATCTCCTACAGCGTTTCATCTGTACTTTCTGCTCACTCACGTGCCAGCCTGGTATCACAACCATTGGAATCTTGACATTAGAGTCAGGTACTCCTAGCTCTGCTCCTTGTTACCAAGGACTTAAGCCCTCAGAGTTTCCATTTTCTCATTTGCAAAATGGGGATGCTAAGAGCAAAGTAAGAAAATCCGGGTTGAAATGCATTTGTAAATATATTACAATATATATTACATATATTACAATATATTCAAGCTATAATTGAATTTTAGGTTGTTTCCCTCTCTCAAAACTTTCATAAAATCTTCCATATACACCAGAGCTTTGCATGAGTAAGTCTTTTTGATGAAAATTAAATTAAAAAAAAATACTGTGATCCAAGTTCCATCTAATGTGCTATACACAGACAACTTGAGCAGAAAGGCAAGATGCTCTTTCAGGGCCTCATACATCGTTATCTAGGTCATGCACATGTGTATGTGTGTGTGTGGAGGGGTGATTCACATCCTAGGTATCATTAATTTGTGCACTTATAATTTTCTAGTACATGCCGTAAGTGTCTTGTTCTTAAAAAATCACTATATTATGACAATTTTCTGATAGATGGAAGTGACCCAAGGAAGGGGTGTCTCTTTCTAATTTGCACAAAACGGGTATATGGTCTAGTGGTGGTTGTTAGTCTTAAACTGAACACATTCACAGAATAAAAAGCCAAAGTCAGAGGTGATCACGAAACTAGAAGGTGGTCTGTAGGAAGGACATTACTTTTTGTTCAATCTGGCAAAAAGAGTTTTGCATCAATCACTATTAGGTAGATATTAGGGGACAGAATAATCTCAGCTGGCATCTAAGTAACATAGGGACAAAGCAGTACTAGGTCCATCAACAGAAATCTATACAAATGCTACTTTCTCCACTGGTCTTTCCACTGTTCCTTAGTATAAACACAGACTCGCTTGTGCTTTTACATGAATAAGAGCTGGAATAAACATCGATGTGTGCAGCGTTGCACTGGCATCCACAGAATTATCCAGGGGTGTAATCAACGCTGTAACGAGGAAATTGTGGGTTGCCCAGGTGTGGAAGACAGTGAAGTGTCTTTCTTCCACCTCCAATTAAAACGTGAATAGGGCATAAACTGCTCACTCTGCCCATTTTCTGCATTTGGAGGACAGAGACAGAGTTCTCAATTGCTTGCATACACTTCTCTTTCATTGCTATGTTTACAAGCAATCATATCACTCCACACAAACTATAATTTCCTCTTTGTTATCTCTGCGCCCTTCAGACAAACATGATTCACTGAGGAAATAATAATGAACAATTACTTTTGATGTAGCGGCTGCCTGTTCTGTAGAGATGGGAGTGTGCCAAGATGGGAGATGAATGCTGCATTAAGGCAGGCAGAGTAAATTCCACTTCTAGATGATGTGTGTACCCTGCAGTTTGCTGTTTACTTTTTTATATACTCATCTAAAACCTCTAATGATCTTTTCTGGCACGGTGGTACGTAGAATCTCAACTATTATAAAGTCAACTGTAAACTGTGATCTAATAACAATTATCTTAAGAACTTAACTCCAGTAACTTATAATCACTGATTTTTTTTCATTCATTCGCTTACTCAACCCGCCCATCCTTCCATCTCTCCAGACACCCACTTATTCAACTTTTACTGAGTATCCAATGATGTGCAAGGCACTGCTTCAGAGTTTACAACAGTCGGTGTGTATATGGCCATGAGGGTGTGTGACATGGTACCCATCCTCTTGGAACCCAATTTTTAACTGTTGCTACACCCTGGAATCAGCAGGCATGTTCTTGTAAGCAGGTCCTTTGCCTCCTTCCTTTTTAATCATCCCTGTTTTCTTTAGACCTTAATCATAAAGATGAGATCATTAGGCAACAGTTAACTTAGCTCCGGATTTCTGATTTACTAAATATATGCAACACCTTACCTAACCTGTTGATTCCTTTCCTGGATTAGAAAGAGTAAGAATGAAGATTTAAGTAGTTAAACAATGACTGACTCTCTACCCCTAGCTTCCCCTTAGTAAATCCGCAGGCAGAGCATGCGGGCAAGAGAACATCCAATTGCAGGTGGACCACGTGGGCAAGACAGCATCCCAAGGAAGATGGGGAGAAATCAGCAGGTCTGCACGCAATGGAAAAATGACGAAGCACCTGACCTCCTGCCTTAATGATGAACGGAGATGGTTTCCCCTTTTCCCTTCAAAGATTGTCATGGCTGAGCAGAATCTTCGGAGTTGGTCTCTGGACATTAAGTCCACCATCTCTCCAGATTGCTGTCTTTTCTGAATAAAGTACCTTTCTTCCCTGCCAAAGCTTGCCCTTCGATTTTATTGGCTGTTGGGCTGCAAGTAGCCGAACCTGCGTTCGGTTACACTCTAAACAATCCCAACATCTGGGCTGCACCTCTAATTCTAATTGAATTGTTCTGGAACAGGGACTAGGAATCAGAATTATTTTTAAACTTAAGTGGTTCTAATATGAGACTCACTGGCTTAGCGTTTCCAACCCAGTAAGGGAGATAAACAGCAAACAAGTGAACAAATGATGCCAAAGGCCACACAGAGCAGTGTTTCATGCTTTCTGGTTGGCTCTAGCAAATCTCCATTCTGAGATTAGGCCCAGAGGTTAGCAGGCTGTGACTGACGAGTAAATTTTATTCATCTGTTTTCGTGCATTTTCTCATACTGTGGTTGTGTTTGTAATAACAGACGTTTCCCTGTGGCAAAATATCAGTAAGGCAGTGGCCAGAAAGCTGAATTTTGGGGCTCGTCCTGCTACTGAAGGGGGACAGACATACCATCACAAAATATGCCTCTCTGGCCTAAGGATTATTTTTAGCTGGTTATTGTTAAGAAATAGCAGACAGGAAAAGCTCTGAAAACCAAGTAGAAGTTATCCTTTTGTAACAGACATTTAGATTTATAAAGGAAATCCCCATTTGTAAGGGTCATCCCTCCCTGTACCAGGAAGAGAAGGATGCTCAGATCAGCATTTTGACCTGTGTGCTATTCATCCTCTAGACCTCATTCCGAGAGTCTTGTCAAGTGACACCAGCCCTTTGGAAAATCCTCCTGGGGTTTGCTTTTCATGGTCATAGGGTGTCCAACTAACTGTTCTTACCAAAGAGAATTATTTCTTTTCTACTAGAAAAGCCACAGCAGCCACTATATCTTTACAGGTAAATCTTGCCCAGCAATAGGCTGCAGACAGGAAGCAAAGGTTCACTAGCAGCAGCCTGTGGTTATGAGACAAAAATCCATCCAGATGCAGAGGACACGGGTTCGTGCCCCGGTCCGGGAGGATCCCACATGCCGCAGGGTGGCTGGGCCTGTGAGCCATGGCCGCTGAGCCTGCGCGTCCGGAGCCTGTGCTCTGCAACGGGAGAGGCCACAGTAGTAAGAGGCCTGCGTACCACAAAAAAAAAAAAAAAAAAATCCATCCAACCCACATGAAAAACAAGCACTTGTTGTGGCCTACAGGGGGAAGAAAACAACATAACTCTTAATGGTATACTGCAATGGAGGATCAAAAACTTTAAGGATATACATACATACACACACACACATATATATATATATGTGTGTGTGTGTATGTATGTATGTGTATATATATAAAGGGCAAGAGTCAATGTGAAAATTAGAAAAGAAAAAACCAAAATCCCATAAGAGTTTAATTGTGATTTCACTTTCTTGCTAGGATTATGAAAGAGCCATTGATTCCTGGTGGCAGCTGGCAAATGGGATGAAAGGTCCCCAGATGAGGCTTCTTGTTTCTGGGATTTTCTGCTTGGTCAGGTCTTCCAGGGAAGCTGGTCTAAGCCACTTTCTCCCTCCTACGCATATGGCTGAAGGAGCCAGGAGGGAGAGAGTATTTGGTCACTACAGTTAGAATTACACTACAGTTAGAATTAGTGGATTTTTAAAATATTTTGATACTTAAATGTTATTATTTTCCCTTTTAAACCGCATTTTCACAACTGTCACTCACCACACTGCAATTAAATTCAGAAAAAGATCCAAAGCTCTTTGTATGTGTTTTTAAAACGCTAATCTTTTCATCCATAACCATAATGCTTTCCACTTCATCTTGTCTGTGTAATGCTTAAGTCTCAGTTTTCTCTTCCTAAGGACAAAGTTTGCTTCTCTCATGGCTGAATATAGACTGCAAATGCCTTTGAGATAAGAAAAGTTCAAAAGCAGGGTTAGAGTTCACTTTTAAAATTGGCCAATTTCATCAACTCATACTTGTTTCACTGTTGTCTTGACTGTATTGATTGGTACAAAATAGGCTATTAACCTGCTGACCATAATCTGTGAGGCATATGATATAGCAAAACCACCCTATCATTGGACAGACTCCTTGGCCATAATCAAGAATGAGTAATAGGGCTTCCCTGGTGGCACAGTGGTTGAGAGTCCGCCTGCCGATGCAGGGGATATGGGTTCGTGCCCCGGTCCAGGAAGATCCCACATGCCGTGGAGCGGCTGGGCCCATGAGCCATGGCCGCTGGGCCTGTGCGTCTGGAGCCTGTGCTCCGCAATGGGAGAGGCCACAACAGTGAGAGGCCCGCGTACCGCAAAAAAAAAAAAAAAAAAAAAAAACGAATGAGTAATAATTGGTTGCTTCAACAACAGAGGCCCCAGAGCTAACATTTAAGTCCTAGGTTCTACGTGATGTGGGAAGTAGTTCATATACGTCATGCCATTCACGGCTCACAAGTCCTTCTCAGTTGGTACTGTTTTTATCCGCCTGTTCATAAATGAGGAAACGGAGACAGAGAGAGGTTTTAAAAGCTTGCCCAGAGGCACACGCTGGCAGGTGGCAAAACCAGGATCCAGGGTCTGGCGGTCTGACTTGAAAGTTCTGCTCCTAACCTTGACTCCATGCTGCCACCAGTGTCAGAGACTCTGATAAACCTTAAAATCTGACTGAGCCCTGGGAAAGGACAGGATCTCTTCATTATGCCAAACAGCCAAGTGTTATATTTTAACCCTTCAGTCTCCCCGTCTGTACAACAGGAATGAAGTCCATCCCTCTCATCACACTTAGGGGAGTTTTGGAGAGGGTATTTGTGAAAGCACTTTGAAATTTACAAAGCATGGAAAGAATCTGAATTGTTCTTCAAACACCCACAGTGCAAGGAAAAGTGAAAAGGAATCCATCAATACTGGTCACAGATTCTAACCTTCAACGACTCAATGAATAGAACTTTTCGAGAAATTTCAACTTAATGAGAGGTCCCTGGTAAAATCATATCTGTGAATAGCACTTAGAAGCCCGAATCTTAGTATCTTCCTATGAGAGCAGATCTGAAAGGTGGTTTAGTTAAAACCTTCCCTCCTTCTGATGCCTGACACACCTCTATAGCAGTCCTGATTGGACAGTTCCCCTTACCTTGAGTCTCTCAGTGACAGGAAGTTCATGGCTCTCAAGGGAGGTAATTCAGACAATTCGAAAACACTTCTTTATGGTGCATTATCTTACTTTTGGTTCTGCTGCCCTCACTTTTTAGCCATTCTGGGTCATTAGAGTAAAGAGCAAAATTATCTTTCTGTAAGAATATCGCCCCTCACACAAAGAGAGGGTGGTTGTGCCTTTGCCGGTTCACTTAACTTAGTCACTGCCTGGCTCAAACTATGGGATTATTATGTGACAGGAGGCAAAACAGTCCATGCATCATTCACTGAGAACTGACTTCTAGCTTTAGAATGAGCCACTGAAATACTGAATGTAGCATAATAGCTCCTCAGGTGCCAAGAGGAGGATGGATTCAATCCATTGTGGTCGTGTATCTCCCAAACGGTCCTCACAGAGCAGCCCAGTCATTCGCAGGGGCGGGTAATCAGAAGCCCAGGGCCTCCCGCTCTCCATTTTAATCTCACTCGTCATGCACATTTTATATACATCTGCATTCAAATGCTGAAGGGCATTTTCCTCATTTCCCAAAGAGCTTTCCATGGGGACTACAGAGAGAACCATAAATGAACAGACAGATGCATCATGTTAAAAAGGGTGTCAACACTTTCCTTTAATCAGTACACGGTCAATATTCTCCATCATGAATAACTAATGAGTTTCTCAACTCCCTTCCTCAGATGTCATTGCCAAAATTTATCCGCGGAATGTCATCTGCACTTAATGAAGGGACAAGCAACGTAATTAAGTTTTAAGCTATTTCTTCAGCATGAAGCTGCCATGAAGTGTGAAATGACTATAATTCACATTTTTAAGACCCTGCATTTATTAGCATCTATTTTTTATTCAAGGTTAGGGGTATGCGCTTGGATTGCCAGAGGATTTCAAATTCGTCTGTGCTTTGTTATTCCAGAGTGAGCGTGCCTGAACTCAGACACCAGGCAAGGAATATTATCATTAATGAGTCAGGTTGTATTTTTGAAAAAAATCCAAAGACCTGGAAACTAATCTTCCTTTGTGAATAGGAAGCAATGATGAAATGCAGAACCGGGTGAAAGAGGACTTGATTCCTCTATGAATTATGATAACCATGGTTGAGGAAATGAATAGGGATTGTAGGTCAGAGGCTTCACGTTAAAGCAAAGTTCTACTGGAGTGTGACTATAGCAGAACGCTTGGGCAAAAGAGAAATCTAAAGTTTTGAAACTGCTTGTAAAAGAAAGAAGAGAGTATTCTCTTTTGGAAATGACTTAGGATGAATAGAAGAAAGAAAGAAAAGGGATAAATAAGTATATGGCCAAAATTAGAGACTCCAGAAGACTTTAATGGCTCTCCTTTACAAACAAACGTCAAAGAGTCAGTTACTCATCATTTTGCTGGCTGAGCACACATTTCTGGAGGGAATGAATTTGTGATGATTCACCTAACCTAAACCCCTCTTTGGGCAATGGCAAATGTGGAAGACATCTGAAAATGAAGATGTGCAGGGCCTATGTATAGGGGCTAACAGGGAGACCAGTATGATCCTGGGGTGTGCCAAAAAGGATTTCCTTAGGAAGTGAACTTTAAACGGAGAGTTAAAAGATGAATAGGATGATTCAGAAAGAGTAGAGAAGAATGTTTCAAGAAAAGGGAATAGCAAGGCTCTAAGTGCGGCCTCTATGGCACTGTAGAGGAAACCAAGGGAGAATGGCTGTAGCCTGCAAATTGAGGAGGCTTCTGATTAAACAGTGAACTCAACACATATGTCTACCTCTGCTTCTTCCTGACATGCTAACACAACTACAGTAAATGGACCAAAAAAGACCCACACCCACAAAGATAAAGAAAAAGAAAAGCAGTGAATGGGAGCAGAATATACCATCCCAAAATATGCCTCTTTGGCATAAGGATTATTTTAGGCTGATTATTTTTAAGAAATAGCAGACATGGGAGAAGCTCTGAAAAACAAGCAGATGTTACTCTTTTGTAAGAGACATTTACATTTATAAGGAAAATCTCCATTTGTAAGGGGTTTCCCTCTCTGTACCAGGTAGAGAAGGAGGACTAAATTTCTAGAAACTCTCATCAATGCAGAAGGCAATGACTTAAATCTGCAGAATAACCTTACCTTTGCTTACTGTGCTTTTCCTGATAACTTCCCATAACTGGCCTCTTCCCCCGTACCCCTCCCTCAAACCTTTTGTTTTTCCACTAGAGATGATATTTAAGGTGTGGGCTTGGGCCATTTCAGGGAGTTACTCAGTCTTCCTGGCTATCTCCCATGTACACAGGAGGTATACACATCGTTGAACATTTTTTTCTGTATTAATCTGTCTTTTATTACAGGGGTGTCTCAGGCAAGAACCTAGAAAGATAGCGGAAAAATTATTTTTCCTTTCCCATAGTTTTGGCAACCCAGATAGAACTTTCTGAGACACCACACTTGTTCTGGAGCTTACAGATGAGATCCTAGAAAACTTGCAGAAGTGACAGAAAGCTAGTAATTTTTACCAAAGTCAGCTCTCCTGGATTTCACTCTGCAGTACTCTGTAGGTTGAGAGAGGAAGGTAAAAATTTCTTGTCCCTTTTCAAGTTTAGATTAGCAGGAGAAAATATATGTGTGAATAAGTTCCTTCGGTGTAGCAACTTTGGTAAAGATTTACTATGAGAACTCTTGTTTTCTACTGTTCCTTTTCCTCCCACAGGTGGTCATTTTTTTTCTCTTGCCTCTGTCTTTTGTGCCACTTGTCACAAGGAGGAGAACCACAGGTATGAGGAGATTTTCCTTTCGTCTTGTTCTGTGTCCTGAGAGCCTGGCTTTGTGACCAGTGAGAATATTCCCCCTGGTCTTCACCAGCCAGAGGATGCATGTCCAGGCATGCCTCTGGAGGACAGCCAAATAGACTGTGAATCCAAGAAGCAGTATTCTCTTGGTTCCACTTTGCTACTGAAACCGAGCAGGAACCTGTGGGCACAGCACTCCCCCCAACACTAGTGCAGCGATGGGGCAAGGTCCCGGTTCCTTCTGAAGGAATATACCTAATAGTATCTTTGAGTTCTTCTGCAGGAACTAAGTTTCCCCGCACAGGTAGAGCTGAGCACAAGATTCCTGGAGCACCGCTCTGTTACCTCACTACCAACCAATCAGAAGAAAGTCCCACACCCTGCAGCCTGCACCCCAAATTTTGCCTATTTAAAAACTTCTCCCCTAAAACCATCAAGGAATTCAGGGTTTCTGAACACAAGCCACCCATTCTCCTTCCTTGGCCCTGCACTAAACATATCTCTGCTCCAAACTCTGACATTTCAGTTTGTTTGGCCTCACTGTGCATCAGACACACAAACTTGTGTTCGACAACACTGGTTCTCAGGGGGGTTTGTCATAAGGGGTCCTGGTCCATAAGGGGCCTTTGCTGTTTCAACTTTTGTTGCTTTGTTAGTACGAAACAGGTCCCATTCCAGTGGCGTCTGGCTGGTGTCACAGATTAGCGGGTCTGGGACTGGAGGCTTCTCACGTCCTCATGGGAAACCAGAGACACTGTTTTCACTACACCATTCTTATCTGCCTGTGGTAATGAAAGTCTTGGCAGAGGGAGAAACAAAAATAACAAAAGGTTGGAAGGAGGGGAAAGGGTGATGGGAGATGAGAGGCTGGGCCCATCATGCAGGGCCAGATCAACCACTTTAAGGTGGTACGTGAGTCTTTTTATCTTCAAGTCAGTGGGAGCCAATGAAGGATAGCAAACAAAGAAGTGACCTTTAACACAACTTGGCACAAAATTCAAGGCCAGAAGTCAGGCAAATGTATTTAGTTCTTTCTGAGATGGTCTTCCTTTCATTTATATTATAGTTGGTTCTTGAACAACACAAGTTTGAACTGTACAGGTCCACTTATACGTGGATAGTTTTCAACAGTAAATACTACAGCACTACACGGTCTATGGTTGGTTGAATCTGCAGACGCGGAGGACCAAATATAAGTTATACGCAGATTAACCCCTGCATTGTTCAATGGTCAACTGTATGTTTTAACAAACCATGGAAAATTCTGGACTAAGAATCTTCTGGCTGGCTTTTTTATTTTTTTTAATTTACTTCTAGTTCCCAACTTATTTCAGGTAAAAACTGTCAGCTTGTTCCTCTAAACTCCCATTACTCTTTGTTTTGAAAAGGTTATAATTGGAATAAAATAAGGCTGGCTTCAAGCCAGGATCATGAAGGGTGTAATTAAACAAGATTTTCTGTCTATCCACCGAGCAGGGCAATCCTACTTGGGGGGAAAAAGAGAGATTCTAAAGCAATTGTGTGTTTTTCATGAATAATAGAACAATCTACCCCACACATCTTACATAACACATGGCAGCTGCTGACATTTTAATCAAGATAGAAACAATAATAAAGTCAAGATGCTCTGTGTTCAGGTAGAAGGGAGCCCCGACTCTGGAATTTGGGCAGATATACACACATGCCCATTCTGCTCTAAACAGCTGGAAGGCTGTTAGCACTTCTTTCATGATGTCCTGCCTGCCCTGACAACACGGATAAAAGTGCAATTTTATACACCCCTGCCAGTTATGGTTTTACCTGCTGAATGATTTTTTTTCACATTTTAAACCCTTAAGTTAAACAATTAATCGAAAGGATATAATTTTAATTTTTAAATAAAAGCCACTTGTCTTAGATAATGTTAACAATGTGTCGAGTTGCCTCTCTCAAATTCAGACAAAAACGGGCCGGCCATTAATGGACCATCAGGTGCCTCACTGAACAAGGCTGATGGCTCTAGCTTTCGTAGATAGTCCAGTAATGATTTTGAGAGAGAGGCTTGTGAAATGTTTTGGTTATTAAGGCATTTCCCCCAATATCTTATTGGTTTAAAAAGATTAAAAATCCAGGACCACTTTTGGGGAGTATGTTGAGAGCATCAGATCTGGACTACAATTCCAATCAATGCTCACTCAAAACTTGCAGAGAAATGAACACTAATCACAGGTATCTGATGATGGATTCTGAAAGCACCTTTTCCTTTTGCTCATACTCAGTGGTCCCTGCAAGACAGAGGGCAAGACTCACAGATTTGGAAGCTAGGCAAAGTCATGTAAGATGACTTGTGACTGGAATGATGCCCTGTATTGCAAGCTGGCCAATGTACAAACCATGCTCATCCACGAAAACAAATGGTATTTCTTTATTGTTTTTACCTGACTTAATTTTTCTCTCAAACTTATCCTTATGGATTGTTGGGAAAAAAAGAAATCTATTCTGGCATCCTCTCTGTAATTGAAAAGTTTCAACTTTCCCATTAGGATAAATAATTAGTCTAAATTTTCCTCTCCCTCTTTCAGATATCATTATGGATATGGCAGAAGGAGGCTTATGTGACCGTGTGGTGACAGGAACAGAGCAAGTTTAGATTCCAGGAGATGTTGTTTTGATCTGCATCAGCCTAGACCCCTATGCCCAAGTCCTCATTGAATAAACTCTCTCTGGGCTCCAGCAGTATCCACTGAGTCGGGACTGAATGGTGTTGGTAGACCCTGAGACCTGGGCAGGTCTCCCATTGCACCAAACTGGATTGTCTTCTTTGGAGCCCTCAGCCCCACTGCAGGGATGCTCCCCAGGACCAGTCAGCCTGCACCATCAGTTATCCATGTGCATTCCTCAACATACCACATGGACACTTCTACGAACTGCCTTCCCTCCTCCCCCACCCCTGGAATTAACGGAGATTCCAGAGTGTTGACCCAGGTCCTCTTTTCCTCTCTTTCCAGGGGGTTGTGAAACCACCCTACAAGTTGACTTCCTCCTAGAATCCCACATGAAAATGTACAATGACCCATTGCTTTTGCCTTTCCTTAAAATCTACTTAATTGGTTTCTTCTCTCTATGACCCAGAGAAGAAAGGTCATCAGGACATATATTTCACCACCTGCTTTTCCTACATTTCCTGTCTTCTTCTTCCCACAATTCACCAGAGACCAGAACAGAGAAGATCTCTACTTCCTCTTCCTGTCTGAATGGGACTTCCCCTATGTCCTAGCCTCAGCTTTCCCTGTGATGTTATCTGCCATCTTATCATTCTCTGGTCTCTAATGGTAGAATCATAATGTACAGAGGAGATGCATACAGACTCATGGGTTTAATTTCTTTAAGCTGTAATTTCTATTACATGTGCAAAATAAGAGCTTTTGATAAACAAGGCAAAGGGAAAGGTGGCGATAACTCAAATACGGAAGTATCACTTTTACTTTACCTCTTGTGCTTCTCCTTATATTTACTAATAGAACCATGGCGAAAGGCACCCGGGGGGGAAAGGTTGGGGATAAGGTAGAAAAGTGAAATACAGTGATAAATTCAAACTCTAGTACTGATACTAACAGGAAAAAAAAAGAGAGAATAATGATGGTATGTTGGAATATAGGAGGAAGAGGAAGAAAAGGGACATATATATGTATTGACTGGTCTTGGAAGATGGGCAAGATGTAATAGTTTTGGGATTTCAAACAGGACAATATTAAAGTCAAGTGGGCCTCATTAAGCCCTAGCCTGTGGCTTTCAGATCTTATTTTTTTTTTCTCAGCAGGCACTACTAAATGTGTGAAGAGAAGAGTTGTAAGGTAGTCACTAGCATTTTTGGCAAAATGAGAAAATGGAGGCAATACAATGACATGTTAATATAGTTAAATGAGATTGTCCTGTATTCAATTATGAGACTGTCTTTTATTCTATATTATGTCTTCTTATATCCTTTCTCTTATATAAAATGCAGTTAATAGTAGATGGAAGTACTCAATGATTTTTTCCTTTTGTCTTTAATTGAGAAATAATTGTTGGTCACCATGATTTGATGGAAACTTTTTAGGGGTTAAAGAAATATTAAACTCTGGGAACTCCCATCCCATCTGAGTTCTTGTGTCCCTGTGAGAGAGAAAGCTGCTTGCCTGTCCTCCCAATAGCTAACATGTGTTGAATTAGTATTCAGTGAGCTTTTCCTCCATTCTAGGCACTGGGGCTTGGAGAGCTTAAGACACTTGCCCAAGTTCACAAAGCAGACAGGCATGGGTACCAAATTCAAAGCCAGAGCAGGATAGCTTCAAAGCACAGGCTCTTGACCAACAGGGACACTGCTTCACCATTATTCTATTTTTTAAGGCCCTGGAGTAAGTAACTGCTATTATTTGGTCCACTACATTTTTTTTTTCATTTCTCCTTTGAATCACTTCAATATTTGTGCTATATGATAAAATAATTCTAAATCTCATACATGCAAAACAAAACTAAAAAAACTTAGTCTAAGTATTTGGAGTTGGGGGTGGAAGAGAGGGAAGAAAATTACAGAACATGTCTGCAAAATGTTTAAAAGGGAGATAATTTAAAGATTTCTTCTACAATGGTACTCCCCCTTTCACCATGTACCATAGCTAAAAGCTCAATACACAGCTTCTTGCCTCTTCTCTCCCTTCCCCCATTCCCACCTGTTCTTTCTCTGTATTTCTGTCTTTGTGTGTGTGTCTCTCTCTTTACCTGTGTGTGTACATTTTTAAAAATCAGACTGTCGAGCCATTATTTTTGGTATTGTGAATTTTGAAGAGGACAAAGAAGTGGAGGAGGACTGCCAAGCCCCAAATTAAATGAGCCCTGAAGCTCTGACAGACTGTTCTTGCCACTTAAATTTACAAACCACTGAGAGCCCATAAACACTTAGCTGGCTACAGACATTTTAAAATACAATTAAAGAATGAATAAATTCATTTTTGTCAACTTGTGGGAGGCTTGTCTAATCCCTGTTTCCCTATAAGACACACAAACTGTAAATTCCCATATTTCCAAAGGAGCCAGACTGAGTACCCACCCGGTTAAAAAAAAAATTTTGCAAAACGTTCAAGTGCGTTATTGGGAGTAACAGATGTATCATCATTTTTCAGCTTTGTCATTAAAACCCTGGTAATATTATGGAGAAAAATAAACAGTAACAAACTAATACCTTATTTATTTGGGGCTGTAGAATGGGTTTGCTATCAGTGAATCTTTCAGTTCTGAATTGAATTACATACTGATTTCTTTTTTTAAATAAATAAATTTATTTATCTATTTATGGCTGCACTGGGTCTTCACTGCTGTGCGCGGGCTTTCTCTAGTTGCGGCGAGTGGGGGTTACACTTCGTTGTGGCGTGCGGGCTTCTCATTGTGGTGGCTTCTCTTGTTGTGGAGCACAGGCTCTTAGGCGCTCAGGCTTCAGTAGTTGTGGCACGTGGGCTCAGTAGTTGTGGCTCGTGGGCTCTAGAGCGCAGGCTCAGTAGTTGTGGTGCACGGGCTTAGTTGCTCCGTGGCATGTGGGATCTTCCCAGGCCAGGGCTCGAACCTGTGTCCCCTGCATTGGCAGGCAGATTCTTAACCACTGTGCCACCAGGGAAGCCCACATACTGATTTTTGAAGCTTGTAACAATCTCTAGTCTTTTGCGACCATATTTGAAACTGCCTTCACACAATTTTTTAAAGAAGACAACTGTCATGAGGAAATTACAATCCCTCATGTTTGTCAAAAACACAGTAACATTCTTGGGAGCTAGAGAAATATGTTGGGGGACCTTCCCCTACATTAAATGGCTGTAGAGAACCACACTTTTTGAATTCTGAGGTGTACTTTTGGGTTTTATCTTTTTTCTTCTTGCAACTTAAATGTCACTTCCTTTGGGCAGCCTTATTTAACTCTCTTAGGTAGGTTTTTGTAATTCTCTGTGTTTCCTCTGATTTGGTTCATACATCTATCCTACATTTCATTACCTTGTATTTTGAGGTTCCTTTCTGTCTTTTTCTCCTTAACTATAAATTATTTGAGTACTCATTTAACTCTACATCTCAAGTATTTATCACATGCCTTGACTCTTAATAAAGTGTCAAAAAAATACTTGGTATAAACAAAACGAAAAGAATGGGAGAAAATATTTGCAAACAAAGCAACTGACAACGGATTACCCCTCCAAAATATACAAACAGCTCATGCAGCTCAACATCAAAAAAACAAACAACCCAATCAGAAAAATGGGCAGAAGATCTGAATAGCTATTTCTCCAAGGGAAACATACAGATGGCCAAAAGGCACATGAAAAGATGCTCAACATCGCTAATTATTAGAGAAATGCAAATCAAAACTACAGTGAGGTATCACCTCACACCAGTCAGAATTGCTGTCATCAAAATGTCTACAAACAATAAATGCTGAAAAGGCTGTGGAGAAAAGGGAACCTTCCCTGCACTGTTGGTGGGAATGTAAATTGGTAAAACCACTATGGAGAACAGTATGTAGGTTCCTCAAAAAACTAAAAATAGAACTACCATATGACCCAGCAATCCCACTCCTAGGCATATACCCAGAGAAAGCCATAGCTCAAAAAGACACATGCACCCCAATGTTCATTGCAGTTGTATTTACAATAGCCAGGACATGGAAGCAACCTAAATCAACCTAAATCAACAGAGGAATGGATGAAGAAGATGTGGTACATATACGCAATGGAATATTACTCAGCCATAGAAAAGAATGAAATAATGCCATCTGCAGCAACATGGATGGACCTAGAGATTATCATACTAAGTGAAGTAAGTCAGACAGAGAAAGACAAATATCATATGATATTACTGATATGTGGAATCTAAAAAACATGATACAAATGAACTTACTTTCAAAACAAGACTCACAGACTTTGAAAACAAAGTTATGGTTACCAAGTTGGGGGTGGGGAATAAATTAGGAGTTTGGGATTAACATATCCACACCACTATGCATAAAATAGATAATTAACAGGGATCTACTGTACAGCACAGGGAACTCTACTCAATGTTCTGTAATAACCTATATGGGAAAAGAATCTGAAAAAAAAAACACTTGGGAAACAGCTCCTTACAGACAATGAAATGGAAAATCAGGTCACCACCCTTGTGATAATTGAAGGTAGAGTAAAAGCATATCAGCCCGGCTGCTGATGAAGAATTCTTTTATGAAGACCTTCTGGCTTCTTGCTTTTTTGTGGTTCCTTCCAAGCTTTTAGTGATATTCAGGGGAACAGAGTTGGCTGTCTGTGTACATTGGTCCATATAACCTTCTTCCTTTCTTTTACAATTGTCATGGCATACAACTGGGAAATATGATTTCACAGTCCATTTCCTATTCTGGTAGGATCAGAATCCTACAAGGAAACTTCACAGTTGAAAAGAATGCTTAGAGCAAGGTAGTCATTCAAAGGTAGTCTCTGTTCTTACAGAAAATACCTATGTCCAACTGAATGGCCTATTTCCAGTCCCAGATCAGGCACAGCCTGAGATCAGGGATTTTTTTCCATTTGTCTTATATAGACTTTGGGGAAAAAAAAAAAAAAAAAAAAAAAACTGTGTGAACATTTAAAATATTCAAATTTTAAGTCATGAATTTATTCAAATCTAGTTTCTATTCAAAGTTAGTTTTTCTTATTAGAGGGATGGGGGTGGTGCCTGGTACATTTTTAAGTATAGTCGTGAATCTAGAGCCATACGTCATGATTTCAGAATTGCCCTGCAGCAGCAGAGTCTACAAATACGCCTGAGTTGGGTGTTGGGCGCAGACCTTACCAACACTCCTTGTTTGTCTGGAGAGAAACAACCCTCTTTTGTGATTTTCAGCTCAACCCTGGATTATTTACAAATGTCTTAAGCAAATACGGCAAATATAGTAACTATAGTAACTCTAATAAGAAAAGCAGTGAACCAAAATGCTCACAGAGAGGAAGCTACTATTCCTTTAGCTGGGAGCTGAGATATTCCAGGAAGACACGTCAGAGGCCTAAAATTTGCTTCTCATTAACATCAAGCAAACAGAAAACAACAGTAGAACAAACAAAAAAACCCTCCAGCAGCCAAGAAAGGGGTTTGAAGAAACAAAAATTATCCCCAAAGAGAAGGTCTCTAAAATAGATGTCATTTTTCTCATGTTTGATTGATTGAGTAGCCGAGGGACATGGATGGATATTTAAGTTTTAGCTGTTTATCTGAGAAGTCAGTCTAAGTATAAATAAGGGCAGCACAAAAAGACTTTAGTATGTAATTCTTAAGTTGGTCTTTTGTTTGCCCCTGTTCACACTGTGTTGATGCGTAATAGCCTGAACTGAGTCAGGAGCCTAGAATGTGATGACTTAGCTTCTCCATCCCTCTGGACCTTTTTTTTTAATGGTGCTTTGTGGCAGAATCTCCGACCAAAAAGCCTTTTTTTTTTTTAGATTCCATATATATGTGTTAGCATACAGTGTTTTTCTCTTTCTGACTTACGTCACTCTGTATGACAGACTCTAGGTCCATCCACCTCACTACAAATAACTCAATTTCATTTCTTTTTATGGCTGAGTAATATTCCGTTGCATATATGTGCCACATCTTCTTTATCCACTCATCTTTCGATGGACACTTAGGTTGCTTCCATGTCCTGCCTATTGTAAACAGAGCTGCAATGAACATTGTGGTAAATGATAGAGTTCAGCTCCTTTTAGACATCACTTATCTTTGGGCTGATCAGCACAAATCATTCACTAGTTCTGTAAAAAACAACCCCCCTCCCCCCCAGATAAAACCCCCTGCTCCTAAAGAGGACTGTGAAAAGACAGGGCACTGGGCCACCCATTAGCCTGCTTGAAAGAGTTCTTACATCATAGCCACAAGGATGCAGTGCATTCTCAGAGAACGAGCTCTCTCAGGGACCTAAAATGCACATTTCCTTGGGTGGATTTGCTTAAAAGATTCCAGCTTTGGCACATTAATATGAAACCCAGGATCTAACTGACAGAGAGTCAGGCAACTTCTGGCCTCTGGAAGACCTGGTGAAAACGGTTATTTCAGTAATAAGTAAAACGTCACAGTGTGGTATGTAATTTTAAAAATATAGCCCACTGTATACGGGATTTTGCTAAGAAAAGGTTCTCACTCCCCACCGATTATCCTCTTCCTTTTGCCCGACTTATTTCCCTATATTCATAAAGACTTACAGGCCTGGCAGGAATGCTATGGTTTTGTAATGAGGTGATATATTCTCCACTTACTGAGGACATGCTTCTGTTTAGGGAAATGCAAGCTCCAACGTGGCTGCTGCTGTTTTCCCAAAACAGAAATCTCGGGGCTGGTTGTGAAAGAGAAGGTATGACTTGTGCAATACAGGTGCGTTTGCTTACAGTTGATGTTTTTATGCAAGAGTTATTCAGGGATGTTTATGAGGATTTATGATTGGTCTTAATTAAAAGAACTGTGAGAAATGAAGAAAGCCAATATTCACTGAATTCTTCATGGCTCTAATTCCATAGTGAAAATTAAAGTTATATTTGTATCATCATACCATTTTATATGTGTTTCATTTGGAGGGCTGGGGATAGCTCTTTAGTGGCAGGAATGGTTTTTAGGCTACATCTCTGTCTATTTGTCCGTCAGTATGTCTATTGTTCCTTTTTGCTTTCCATAAGTTGTTGGTAAGTACACGGCATCGCAGAGCCCTTTTCTGCTAAAAGCAGCAGGCTTATGGATATCTGATTAACACCAGTACATGGAATACGCACAGAAGGTAGTTCTAGCACCACATCATTCCAGAAAATGGGGAGCTTGTTAGATAGAGGAAAAAAAAAAACGTATTGTATTTACAGCTCAGCTTCTTTTAAACACCACTTTTCTTTGGGCTGATCAGCACAAATTACCGATTAGTTCTCTAACGGGAGAGGATTTTGGTACCACAAAATACATCAGGAAATACACACTGCAAATCTCACAACTCCAAGACTGGCAACCACTTCCTCCAAACTTTCAACTTTAAGTCCTCAGAGAAAATCTTCTCTTAGTTGTAGCTTAGCTTCACATCCTTTCTAATCTCTCCCAGTTCATACACTCATGATACTGTTACATCATAGATATTCAAAATGGATCATCAACCAGTTGCACAAAGAGAGCAAACAGCCACTTAATCAATGCAAACCATACTCAGAAGTTTACCTTAGTTCCTTGAAGGGATCTGCCCTGACATTAGGTGTCTCTATAGATTTAGGGAACACTGTGCCCTCTGCTCCTGTAAACAAAAGAAAAAAGCAAACAGAGGTTGGAGAGTTGGATGTGTCACTGGGAGGCACAGTCAGCACAATGAATGGAGCTAAAGGCAGTGAATCCTTTATACAACCCAGTACACAGGTATTCTGCCACTGGCTCTAGGGCAGGTCTCCGTGCTAGGAGAGCATTCAATCAACTCATGCAAACAGGCTTTGAAAAAACAAGGAACTCTTTTGAATGTGTTCTTGCTGAGATCAGAGTGAGGCCATGAGGCAAATTCCATGTTGGCTTAAAAAAAAAAACAAAACAAGATGCCTAGAAACGGCACGGTCTGACTCATGTCTCTCATAAACTATTAACAGTCACCCAACTGGAAGTGTTTTGAAAACCAGCAGCTGAAATTCTGTTACTGCAGCATGGGGCACAAATCACATAACACATACAACATCTAAGAAATGGGTTAGACGGTAGACAATACTGTAAGACTGTAAGGTATTTGCCTAAGGACGATTAGGCCAAAGTTTTTCAGTAAATCAAGTTTTACACGATAATCTTGAAAACTTAGAACACTATGAGGGATCATTTGAAGTTCAGTGCTTCTACAATTTGAGTATTAACATTGATCCCCGACCCAATCTAGACATTTAGCTCTTGACTTTGCTATATAAGCTTTTATCTTTACAACCTGTCAACATCAGCTGAACCTTTCCAGCCGTAAAGATTGTGATTCTCTAATTTGTCTGCTCCCAAAGTGTCTTCAAATCATTTAAGCCTCAGTTTATCACAGACAATGGCACTGGATATTTGTTTTTCAATTAAACTTAGCCAGGCATTATCCTGAAGTAAAGGTGTTTATTTTTATATGCTCAGTGTGCTTCTTTGATGCTGTAAGAAGGGATGGAATAATATCTTGCATTCATGTGTGAATTTCTAGAATCCTCCTGCATTGGTATAATGTCTAGAAATCCTCTACTGACCACTGTTATTCCAAATCCAGGTTTATCCCGACATACTAATGACTCTAGGAGAATGAAGTGATTTCCTGACTTTTGTAGCAACTATGGAAATATTTAATCTTTCTGATATGAGTAATAGACCACTGTAAGTAAAATCAGAATTTTTTTTCTGCCTTAACATCATATATGGTCACTAAAAGAATATTCTGGTGAATAATAACTATTATTCTCAGCTAACATTTTTGAGTGACTACCACATTGCTGGATACCATCATAGATATATCTCATTTATTCCCTGCAACAACCCCATAAAACTGACAGTTCCAGTTGGCACAGAGACACTCCACGTGGGGACTTTTAAGATCATTTTCTGCCCGTAGACACTTTTACTTTCCAAGATCCTAAATCACATCATTTCAAATATACAGGTACCTTTCAAAATGTACCCATAGCCCCGTTAAATACATTTTTTGGTGTAAATTTCATAAGAATGTTCACTGTTTTATTAAGTATATATTATTTATTTTGCTCTAGTGATTGAAACTTTACTGTGTTCTTGATAACTGTGATGCTTAATTGTACGTGTCAACTTGACAGGATCAAAAGGTGCCCAGATATCTGGCTAAACATTATTTCTGGATGTGTCTGTGAGTGTGTTCCCAGATGAGATTAGCATTTGAATAGGTGCGCTGAATAAAGCAGTTTGCTCTCTCCAATGTAAGTGGGATCATCCTATCAGATGAGGGCCTGAATACAACAAAAAAGTGGAGGGAGGAAGTATTCCGCCCTTCCTGCCTCACCCCGTGAGCTGGGACATTGATCTTTTCCTGCTGTCCATGGTCCTGGTTCTCAGGCCTGCAGACCTACACTGGCATCAACACCATGGACTCCCCTTGTTTTCAGGCATTTGGACTCAGACTAAATTACACCACTGGCCTTCCTAAGTCCCCATTTCACAGACAGCTGAGTGTGGGATTTCTCAGCCTCTATAACTGTGTGAGCCAATTTCTTACAATAAATCTCTTTCTCTGTATAGACCTTATAGGTTCGGTTTCTCTGGAGAACTCTGACTAATACAGTAACTGAGTAAGAATGGGGTGGATTACAAATTATACTGTAGCTTTTGTTACATATGTATTACATTTGGTTTTGAAGAATATCCATTTCCCCTCTCCAACATTTTTGGGATCCTTTGAGGAGCACCTAGGTCAAAGGCACTGTGGAGGCTGCCAAGTGGATAAAACAGGCTTGCCGAAGTCACAGGACAGGGACTGACACATCGGAAGGTGGCTCTAAGCTGTGTGAAACCCAAGACCATGCCCTCAGCCATCTCCCAGTGCCATCTTGTCTGTCACTGAACAACTCCCATCTGCTGCTACTGTAGTTAACAGGGACTTCTCTTTGACATTCTTAGAGATGCTTAGTTCTTAGCCATTTGAGCTCTATTTAAAAATATCTATATCTACATATTTAAAGGAACAATGATGTATCTCAATAAGGAGAGGAGAGCTACATCTGTTTATTTACGTTGTCTCTACTCTCTAGTGTCAGCTCAAATCTCCTCTTCCTCTACCGAGAATTCCATGAAAGCTGCAACAGAAAGAGCATTACGTCTTTCCAAATCAGCCGTAATTGTTTGACTCACCCAAATGACAATGAGTATTGCCCATGGACAGCTTTCATTATTTGAATTGTTTCTAGAATACTGTAACACTTAATGCTTCACTTCTTTCTCATGCCCACTCTTTCCATCATTTTGTAAGATCTCTGAAGTCAAAGAAGATCTATTTTGCAACTCTGGTGACTGTACCAAGTAGATGCACACAGTAGGACATAGATTACACTTACTCAGAACAGTTGTCCAAAAATGAGGAATGACCGGCTCTCATGAAAAATGAACCTCAAAAGCTCGGGCCATTTTCTTTATCCCATCCAAACTCTGTACGGAACCTGTTTCTTTATTTGTCAGATACAATGAGAAAACTTCATCTGCTACTTTACTTCTTACTTCTGGCTATACTAGGCTCAAGAGGGAACGGCTCCACTGCAGCTGGGGGCGCTGAGCTCTGCCACCCTTTGAAAGCAAGGCCAAGGGGGAAAAAGGGTGACAATAAAGTCATCCAGCACATTACAGATGCTCACTATCTGTGTTTGTGGAAAGAACATGGTCTCCTTTGAACACCTGAGCTTGGATCCTCAGCTCTCTGACCTGCAAGCGCATTTGCTGTGCTCCTGGCTAGGAGTGCGTCTTGCTCTCTGTCCTATCCTCGTTGTCTAGCACAGCGCAGGCACTCAACAAATACTTGTAAGATGACTACGTACACTCATTAGGCACTGAGCACACACTATTTGGGATTTACCTCGCAGACATTCATCTCATCTCTTCAACTAGATCGTAAGCTCTGTGTGGGCAGGGGCAAGGTCTTATATAGAATATAACCAGATTTGACTTTAGGTTCCCAAGACTCCTCCTGGACTCAATTCAACTAGTACTACCACTTCTATGGGAGTACTAATTTACTGCTATAAAATTCCTCATACCTCACATATTAAATGAATGTCTAAAATCACACCCCGGTGCATTTTAACTATACCACTAAAATAAAGGAGTATGCTTATAAAGGAATGCTATTGGGGCTGAAGAGAAATATCTCTTTAAAGTAGAATAAGATCAGAAGGCTTGTGTTCTCTTTCCCAGACCAAGGAACCTGCTTAACCTACAGATAAGAGAACTGGGGCTAAAGACGTGTGGAGCCCATGGTCCTATGGCCAGTGGGCACTAGAGCTGAGATTCACATCCAGGCATCTGACTAAAGAACCCACATTTAGACCCAGCGCCCTAATGCCTTGTCTTCTCAGCCAGGCCAATGTGGCACTCATTAAATGGCAAGCAAGCAAAATCCAGAGGGGATGGGCTCTGACAGGTGGAGGAGATGGGTAACTGACAGGCTCTGGTTGTGGATGAAAGTGAAGGGCAAGACACTCATGCTCCTTTAGCTTCCATCGTCCAACCAGATGCCCTTTGATTGTTTTTTTGCTGGACGTCGGCCACAGGGGTCCACATGTCCCATACATACTGGAGGACAGACTCATGCATGTGACTTCTCAGGGGAACTTATCAAAATCTCTCAGTAGCTGAGTGACCTTGGGCATGAATCTCTCTGACACTCAGTTTCCTTCTCTGAAAAGAAGAGATATGAGTAGTACCCTCATCTCCCAGGGATTTGGAAGACTAAATGAGATCTCTGGTACATAGCAATCATCAAATGACAATTAATAAAATACTACTGCTAGTACTAAAATGTGCATGAACCCTATTCTTTCTTCCTCTTATTTGGGTCCTCTATGACTCTTAAAAAATAACATTTTAAAAGCACTTACTACAAAGTAGGAACTACTGAAACTGTCTTCATTTGATCATGAAAATAACCCTATGAGGGAGGGACTATTAATTTCTGCTATTATGGTTGTGGAGTGTGAGATTCAGAGAAGTCAAGAAACTTTTCTATGGTCACACAGTGAAGAGGGGGAGCCAGAATTTGAACTCTAGCATTTCAGCTCTGAAACTGATGCCCTTGACCCTACTCTAGACCCTCATTCAGCAGATTAAGTAACTCTCTACTTGTTCATCTTTTTATGAAACATGAACAAATACCCATGTTTATAGCCTCAGGTAACAGCTGCTAAATCCCCTATCACTCCTCTTGTAAAAACTATCCCCACGTACAATGAAATGAGATAGTAATACATTTCAAAAAGACCATTTCTTTCCAAGTCCTAACAGATTTCTGATTTCCACACCATTTTTCACTTTCCCAAAAGCTGCAGAGTGGACAATCATTCATCAGGATGAATTCCCCCATCCCATCCTCTATCCATTCTTAGATAATAAATTATTCTCGATTTTGTTATTTCAAAAAGGTCTCTATTAAAGCCATGCCTACTGATTCCTTCTTTGAACACAATATCATTTACTGGCAATAAATGTTCATGAACAGCTTGGGTGAAAAAATCCATAAAGCCATTTCCGCTTTAAGTTCCATTTAACGTCCCTCAGAAATGATTTCATCAATGTGTTTCCATTAGCTGCTTCTCTGCCCAGTAACTTAATTCCACACAATCAATCAGGAACCTATAAAGCATGTGACAGGATCTTTCTAAAGTGTTTTGAATCATCATAAAGATCAGCTCAATGGCTCTTTTTTCCGACTAGCACAGGTGGGAAGTAAACGCGTCAAAAAATCTCTAATGCACTTTGTCGCCATAGTAATAAAAAAGCCAGTTTCTCCTCTCCAGAAAGTATGCGCAAGTTCAGAGGTCAGTTTGGTCATGCTTTTCCCTCAGAGTGTCCTGGATGTCAAGAGCCCTGAAATCCAGTCATATCTCTGTGATGTTGGGCAAATCACATAACTCTCTCTGGCCCTTGACTTCCTTCACTGTAAAATGAGGGATGGGATGAGAAGTGTCAGAGCTACAGTGTTTTCTCCCCAAATTTAAAATTTCATAAGGTAACAATCTAATCTAAACAGAAGATTATCTTTAGCCACCTCCAATCCCTGCCAGGAAAACAGAGCAACCCTGGGATATCAAAGGAAAATGTTAAAAATGTTCGCAGTGTTTAAGGAAGAAGCAAATTAAAGCAGACAGACGTTTGTCCAATTCAAACTGCAATTAATTGGTAGAAATAATCACCAGAAAATAAACCTCATAAGCGATAAAATGGTGAAGAACAAAATTTACTGTAGATGAGAATAACTAAAAAAAACCAAAAACCTGTTTGTAACTCTTTTTGATCTGGGGAAATTCAATTTTATAAAAATAAGAAACATTAAAGTGCCTAAATCTGTACCTGTTGAAAATAGCCATGGACTAAATACTGGAAGAAAAATTTAGATATGCAAATTATGATACAGGAAAATCGGACTCCAGAGAAACATAAGACACAAAAGAAAAAATTACCATGATAGAAGTTATAATTAGTAACATTGGAGTTTAAGAAAGTTATGATAAATCAAATCTTTTTAGTACACAGAAAAGAACTACTCTTACAGACACTAATTTCAAGAAAAGCTTTTAAAAAGGGCAGACATGGTTTAAGACTACTGTTTAGAAAATTGATGAAGGAATTAAACTAGCTTAATGGAGTTTGCTCTGGTAAATTATTTCTAGACATACATTCATTAACATGGGCATAATTATGATTAATGCTTTTGTGTAAATGAAAATAGACTAAAAATCATCTTTGGGTTAAAACCATGGAGCTAAAATGTTTAATAGGTTCCATATGTGAGTTAAAATATCTGATGACCATTGTTTGAAGTCAACGTTCTAAATTTTCCAATTCTTGTTGCTTGGGTAGATATATCCTGAATGACAGTCCTTAATAACAACCATATTTTATTTGATAAGATAAGGTTCTATTTTCATACCAATATTAGATTATAAAACAGAGAAAGGATGTCAATCTAAAAAATGGTGATAAGAAAATGGGAGAAGGAAGCACATGGAAGCAACCTAAGTGCCCATCGACAGATGAATGGATAAAGAAGATGTGGCACATATATACAATGGAATATTACTCAGCCATAAAAAGAAATGAAATTGAGTTATTTGTAGTGAGGTGGATGGACCTAGGGTCTGTCATACAGAGTGAAGTAAGTCAGAAAGAGAAAAACAAATACTATATGCTAACACATATATATGGAATCTTAAAAAAAAAAAACTGGTTCTGAAGAACCTAGGGGCAGGACAGGAATAAAGACGCAGATGTACAGAATGGACTTGAGGACACGGGGAGGGGGAAGGGTAAGCTGTGACAAAGTGAGAGAGTGGCATGGACATATATAGGCTACCAAATGTAAAATAAATAGCTAGTGGGAAGCAGCCGCATAGCACAGGGAGATCAGCTCGGTGCTTTGTGACCACCTTGAGGGGTGGGATAGGGAGGGTGGGAGGGAGACACAAGAGGGAGGGGATATGGGGATATATGTATACGTATAGCTGATTCACTTTGTTATACAGCAGAAACTAACACAACAATGTAAAGCAATTATACTTCAATAAAGATGTTAAAGAAAAGAAAATGGGAGAAGGAATGATTCAATTTCCTGAAATATCAGAGAACTGGGAAACCAAAGACCTGATTTTTAGTGCTGATTTTGCATAAGCTTATGGCTGACTGTTGGCCATTTGCCCTAAGGTCTTATTTCCCCATTTGTTGTACAAAGCGGGGGTGGGGATTAGATGGTCCATGAGGCCACCTCCAGCCCTGATGTTTTAGGAACCTCCAGATAACCTGGTTGGATGAACCCAACGGACCAGGAGAGGAGCATGGTAGGTTTGATAAACCCAAAGTTAAATGTATTTAACAAATACGTATAGAGTAGGGGACTGTAGAGGTGAACCAGAGAGAGATGGAGCTTATAGACCAGTAGAATGTAGTACTCTCCAGTAGGGTACACTGGCTAGTTCAAAGAATCAGTAATGAAATAAACTCAGAAATAACATACAATAGTGACAAATGGTGATACAGACTTGAAAGGAAAATCAAACATGTCTTTGAAAGTATAATACTTGGGGTCATAGATTGGTCTGTCAGGTATGTTTCCCTGAAAAAGTGAAGTTTTCCTGATATTTGTTAAGTGATTAGGAACAACCTAGTTAAGAGGGGGAAGGAACGGTAGAAGAGATTATGCAAAGGTGGCAGGGTTGGGAAGCTGAGGTCAATAAAGAAGATTGGTGTGGCCAGACCATATTTAGCAAGGGTGAGCATTGTGGGATGAGACTGGAGAGGTGGGTTGGCCCAGGTAATGCAGAGCCAAGGTGAAGGTTTTTTTTTCTTTTGTCCGTGCCACACGGCATGCGGGATCTTAGTTCCCTCACCAGGGATCAAACCCACGCCCCCTGCAGTGGAAGAACTTACCCACTGGACTGCCAGGGAAGTCCCACAGTGAGGGTATTAAGCAGACCCGAGCAAACTGGCATTTTTCAAAGATTACTGTGGCGGTATGTTATGGTCTGCATATTTGTGTCCCCCTAAAAGTCACATGCTCCAACTGTAACCCTCACCAGAAGTAAAACATGCTGGTGCCCTGATCTCAGACCTCCCAGTCTCCAGAATAGTGAAAAATAAATGTCTGCTGTTTAAGCTACCCAGTCTGTGGTATCTGTTACAGCAGCCTGAGCTGTCTGAGACACTGTATTGTGGAAAAGACACTTGAAGAGGGCAAAGATAAATGAGGCGAAGCAGAGGAGACATGATGACAGCTTGGACTAAAGAACTGGCAGCCAGGACAGAGAAGTGCAGGTGGGTTAGGAAATATGTTAAGAGGAAAACCAATGGGATCTAGTGATGTGCTGGACAAGAGGGAGACAGAGAATGACCACAGGGCCCATGGGAAGATCTGAAATTGAGGTCAAGGCCAAGTGATTAATACCCAAAGCCAGCTGTGCCCATGGCAACCTTACACTTCTCCAACAAAATCTAGCTTCTTTGACATTTGATATTTTAATTTCAATTGAAATTGCCTTTACTTAATACAAGAAGCCGCTATGAATCCAGCTCTATTTTTCCTGTGAAGGTACA
The DNA here is from genome assembly GCF_937001465.1 of Orcinus orca. Lineage (NCBI taxonomy): Eukaryota > Metazoa > Chordata > Mammalia > Artiodactyla > Delphinidae > Orcinus > Orcinus orca. The sequence continues at coordinate 53,070,542 of NC_064561.1, forward strand.
GGCAACATGACAAAGAAAAGTTTTAAGTCTCTCACAGTGTTTACAAGCATTTTTAAAAAACACTATGAATAATGTAATAATTCTATGAATAATGAACATTGTCTTCTGTGAAAGATAATTTTCTGGTTACTCCAATGTTTCAGCTGAACACAGGTCATATGCTAGAAATGATTAAGCTTAGTGAGGAAGGCAAGTCAAAAGCCAACAAGACAGGCTGAAAGCTGGGCCTCTTGTGTCAAACTTAGCCAAGTTGTGAATGCAAGGGAAAAATTATTGAAGGAAATTAAAAATGGTACTCTAGTGAACACGCGAATGATAAGAAAGTTAAACAGACTTATTGGTGATATGGAGAAAGTTCTAGTGTTCTGGAGAGAAGACCAAAGCAGTCCCAACATTCCCTGAAACCAAAGACTAATCCAGAGCAATTCTCTTCAATTCTATGAAGGCTGAGAGAGGTGATGAAGTTGGAGAAGAAAAGTTTGAAGCTAGCAGAGGTTGGTTCATGAGGTTTAAGGAAAGAAGCCATGTCCACAACGTAGAAGTGCAAGGTGGGGCAGCAAGTGCTGATGTAGAAACTGCAGCAAGTTATCCAGAAGATCTAGCTAAGATAATTCACGAAGGTGGCTACATTAGATGACAGATTTTCAGTGTAAATGAAACAAGCCTTATATTGGAAGATGCCATCTAGGACTTTCACCGCTAGAGAGGAGAAGTCAACGCCTGACTTCAAAGCTTAAAGGACAGGCTGACTCTCTTAGGGGTTAATGCAGCTGGTGACTTTAAGCTGAAGCCAATTTTCATTTCTCATTCTTGAAATTTTAGGGCCCTTAAGAATTTTGCTAAATCTACTCTGCCTGTGTTCTATAAATGGAACAACAAAGCCTGGATGACAGTATATCTGTTTACAACATGGTGTACTGAATATTTTAAGTTCACTGGTGAGATTTACTCCTTTCAAAATATTACTGCTTATTGACAATGCACCTGGTCACCCAAGAGCTCTGATGGAGATGTACAAGGAGATTTATCTTGTTTTCATGCCTGCTAACACAACATCCCTTCTGTGGCCCCTGGAACAAGGATTAATTTTGACTTTCAAGTCTTATCACTTAAGAAATACATTTCATAAGACTATAGCTGCCATAGATAGTGATTCCTCTGATGGATCTGAGCAAAGTAAATTGAAAACCTCTGGAAAGAATTTACCATTCTAGATGCCATTAAGAACATTCATGGTTCATGGGAAGAGGTCAAAATATCAGTATTAACAGGAATTTGGAAGAAGTTGATTCTAACTCTCACGGACGAAGGGTTCAAGACTTCAGTGGAGGGAGTCACTGCAGATGTAGAGGAAATATTAAGAGAACCAGAATTAGAAGTAGAGCTGGAAGACGTGACTGAATTGCTGCAATCTCATGATAAAACTTTAATGGATGAGGAGTTGCTTCTTATGGATGAGCAAAGAAAGTGGTTTCTTGAGATGGGATCTGCTCCTGGTGAAGATGCTGTGAAGATGGTTAAAATGACAACAGAGGATTTAGAATATTACATAAACTTAGGTGATAAAGCAGCGGCAGGATTTTAGAGGACTGACCCCAATTTTGAAAGAGTTCTACTGTGGATAATATGCTATCAAACAGCACTGCATGCTACAGAGAAATCCTTCATGAAAGGAAGAGTCCATTGATGAGGCAAACTTCACTGTTGTCTTATTTTAAGAAATTGCCTCAGCCACGCCAGCCTTCAGCCACCACCACCCCGATGAGTCAGAGGGTCTTGCCTCAATGTTGATGGCTACTATCAGCAAAAAGATTATGACTCAGTGAAGGCTCAGATGATGGTCAGCATTTTTTTTTTAGCAATAAAGTATTATTTAAATTTAGGTAAGTATACTGTTTTTTGTTGACATAGTAATGCTATTGCACATTTAATACACTACAGTATCCTGTAAACATAAGTTTTATATGCACTGGGAAACAAAAAAATTCGTGTAACTTGCTTTATAGCAAGATTCGCTTTATTGTGGTGGTTTGGAACTGAACCCATACTACCTCCAAGGTGTGCCAGTACACCCTGTAGAACGCATTATAGGAGGTCAAGAGCAAACGCATAGAAATCAGTTAGAAGACTATTTCAGTAGGTCATGTGAGAAATGATGATGGCCTAGAGTAAAGAACTTATGGTGAAAAAAATGGGAAGGATGAACTTGAGAGTGATTGAGGTGGTAGGATTAAAAGAACTTAGTGATATGAGGGGTGGATGAGTAAGAGATGTCCAGGTTTTGGTTGCAGGGGGGGGGACAAGTTTAATTTTGGCTCTGTTGAATTTAAGGTATCTATGGAGTTCCCAGATTAAGATGCTTATGGAGGCAACTGGATGTACAGGTATATTGCTCAAGGTAGAGTTCTAAACCACTGGTATATAAACTTAAAATAAACTGGGATACAGATGATCATCGAAACCAAGAGAATATGTGAAATTATCCAAGAAATGGTTACAGTGATGTCAACAGACAGCCAAGGTCAGAATTTTAAGGGATTCCAACATTTAAAGTTTGGGTATGGGAGGATGAGACATCAAAGGAAACTGAAAAGAAGAGGCTAGAGAGACAGAAAGAAGATCAGAAATGGTGTGACGTAGGAAGTCAGGAGTGACAAGTATTCCAAGAAGGTGGGAGGAGTTACGTATGTGCTTAATTGGTACTTAGAGTTAAGAAGAGGAATTTAAATGTCCATGGAATCTAGCAACATGGGGGTCATTTACATCATAGGAGCCATTCTATGAAGAGCTGGAGGTGGACTCGTGGGCAGAGGAGAAAGTGGGATGTGGAGAAATGGCTACAGCAAGAGTTCCCACTTGGTGACAAGAGAAGTATAGTTAAGACACCTGAGCATTAGATATTGGATATTAGATACTGAAGACCCACCTATGGTTAGTAACCAAAATTGATAGGGGTACCAGTCTGCTCAATGGCAGATCTATCTATCTATCTATCTATCTATCTATCTATCTATCTATTATTATGTATTAGAAAAGATGATGTCGATGACAATGATAGAAGGCCAGAATGACAAAAAAAATCTTTGAATAATCTGAATCTTAACAATGGAGAAGAAGAAAATAAGACGTGTTTCCTTTCAAGTATTCTAACAGTGTAACTGAACCGACCATACCATCAAGGTGCACACTTTAAATAATTGTGTAGAATGTGAAACCGCAGCGCAAGTTAAGATTCATGTACAGAAATATTCTGGCAAGATATGAAGAGACAAGTAGTTTAATTAAACAAACTCTACTCTAGAAAGCAACAGACCAGAGCTCATGCCTGGGGTATCATTAAGCCAAAACTGGAAAAAATAAAAGGGAGCAGTCAAGCAGCAAGCAACCTCATTTCAGTTTCTTATGACGACATTATTTTTGATAGTAAATAAAACCACACAATAAAACAAATAATCTCAACTCACTGGTTTTGTATTACACTGATGGAACACCAGAATAAGGCAACCTCTGAGTTAGGACAGTACATGGACAACAGAGCCTCAGCCACGGGCTGAGAAGCCTTCTTGACATGAAATGCAGAGCTGGGCATGAGAGAGACTCCTTGGCTCTCAGAAACGAGGTACTGTGTGTCCCATGAATGGGATGAATGTGGCACTCCACTCACAGTCACCTCCAGGTCTCTGTGGGACCAGTAGCCACAATCAGGCCAACAGTGAGGGGAGAAAGGGAGAGAACGGATGTGAACTGTGTGACCAAGTGAAGGAAAGCCTGCGCTTCCACTTGGAAATAAGGGTAAGAAGGGAGACTTGAACACACTGCTTCCTCTGTCCAGATCTCAGTTCTCAATTGTCTCTCACAGTGTGAGACCAATCACGACTCAGAGAGTCAACGGATGCCTGTGAGACCTAGGAAAACAACATGTACATGATTTTAAGGGTTTCCTGGTCATTGAAAAAGAAGTAGAACACTTTGTTCCTGTTGCCAAGTGGGTTGGGGGTGACGCTTTCCTATGGAGAAAGGAATTGAAACATTAACTGAGGACGATGAAGAAACACTGTCTAAAAAATAATTGGAGAAACAGAGTCATTTTCAGGTGATGGAGAGGATGAGGACTTGAAAAGCAAAACCAGGAAATTGAAATCTTTTTTTTTTTTTTGCGGTACGCGGGCCTCTCACTGTTGTGGCCTCTCCCGTTGCGGAGCATAGGCTCCGGACGCGCAGGCTCAGCAGCCACGGCTCACGGGCCCAGCCGCTCCGCAGCATGTGGGATCCTCCCGGACCGGGGCACGAACCCGTGTCCCCTGCATCGGCAGGCGGACTCTCAACCACTGCGCCACCAGGGAAGCCCAAGAAGTTGAAATCTTAATGAAAGTGCTGAACATCTGAGATCATTAAAACACTAGACTGATTAAACTTCAGAATACAATCTTACTATGAAAGCAAGCCTCAAAATGGACACACTATACAGGTGACTCACAGGTAATTTTGACCATGTGACTTTGACCCATCCACTGACTTTATCACTACTATGGCCAGCGTGTTACTTTATCAACACTCATTTTCCCCTGCCAACAAAATACCAGTATTTCATGGAAGCAAAATGCCCAGCTAAATAATCACTTTCCCAGACTCCCTTGAAGCTAGGGGTGGCCATGACACGATTTTGTCTAATGAGATGTAGTAGAAGTCTACTAGGGTGGGGTATTGGGCAAGCTTTGACTGTCCTAATAGGAAAGTGCAGATGCAGCTGGTTCCACTCTTTCTACCTGAATATCAACATCATATCTGGAATTGTAAGAGCCATCTCCCTCCCATGAGATGAAGACCAATAGAATTTCAGATATGTTGCCCCAGACCACTAAGCTACCAGCAACTGTCAAGTCCCTACTTATTATCTGCTTGAGAATCCTTATGAGAATCCTGTTACTCACCCCTAAGGTTCAATACTATTTGACCCAAGACCGATGAGGGAGAAGCAAACTGACCCTTTGAGAGGGTCAGACTCTTCACCTAGATCTTTTTTTTTGCTATAAACCAAAGGACCAAAAGTTGGAACCCACTGTTACTGTACCTTCATACTCTACTGAAGTATCTTTTCATGAATTGCTGAGTGGGGTTGCATTCTCCCATTCCCTTGCCTTCGCTCATGATGTTCTCAGCCAGGAAGTACTCTTCTTTCCTTTTCAGTGTATCACACCCTTTAAGACCCAGCTCAAATGCCATCTCCACGATGAAGTTTTCCCTGGTCCTCTCTCCGTTATCACTAATTGCTCCTTCTTTTGTGCTTCCATAATGCACACCTAGTATCGGGGGTGAGCACTCATTTCCCTCTATCTTGTGAGATGGTTCATTGAGTGGGTTTTGCCCTCATTCTAATGTCAGCTACTTAAAGTCAAGAACAATGTCCTGAGAGTCTTTGGCTTTTCTAGATAAGTGGCTACAAAAAATTTAAAGGTTTTGAATTTAATTTCACTTAAGCAGGAAAAGCTGCAGAATGAAAAAGAAGCTTTTGGAGGAAAGAGGTATGAGCTGGCCAGTATCAGCTATACTATACTGTGATAGCCTTACAGTTTTTTGTCCAGCAAAGGAAATGGCTACATGGTCTCAGTGGGGCAGGCTGCTACTAGCTCTTCTTTCTATTGGCTCTCTCTTGTAACCTCTCCAATTTACGGCATTCAGTGCAACTTCCCAGAGCCCACCTGTGGCAGCTTTCTTGTCTGGTTTATACCGTGCAATGAGCTCCCGTTTCCTACAACGGGAAGCCCAACTTTTTAACATGACGTGATCAGGCTTAACTCACCTCTTTAGCTTTGTCTGAGGCTTGATAACTTTTTTAAAGTACTGATTTATGTTTGCTATCCCCATATTTTTGTCTTCCCTACATTTCAAGCACATAGCCAGGCCCTTTGCATAGCTTTGCTGTTTGTTTGCACAAAGTAAAATGTACTGTTTGTGGTATATAGTTTCATGAGTTTCGACAAATATATAGAGTCCTGTATGTACCACCATCTGCAAATACAGCACAATCTCCTCACTCTAAATCCCTTTGGGCTCCCTTTTTGGAGGCAATCTCTCTCTCAAGCCCTAACGCCTGGCTCCCACTGTTCTTGGGCCCTGTAGTGGTACCTTTTTTAGGATGTCATATTAACGGAATTATTCAGTAGAGAGTTTGGGGTTTGGCTTTAACTTAGCAAAATGAATTTGAGTTTCATCTTGGAAGGTTTTCAGTGGGTCAAAGGCAGAGCTGCCTTAAGTCAGCGGCTATTCCTGCCTTTTGCATAGGCCTAAACTTAGTAAGAGTGTGCTGGCTCTCCTACAGTGGGGGGGAAAGAGAGGAGTGCCTTCGAAGGAAGCCAAGGGGGGGAGGCAGATTTTGCCCCTGATTTATAAGAACTGAGAGATCTAAGGTCCTTTGAAGGCCAGAGTCACCCCTAGGGAGATGGCACACTCTCAGAAGGGACAGCGGGGTCACGTCCCTTGAAGGCAGGACCCCCTGCACAGGGGCCCAGAGCCTCAGCAAAGATTCCTCGACTTTCTCTATGGCATGAAAGTTGAGAGTCGACATACTTTCAATGACTACACAGGAAAATGAAAATATCAGAGGTGAGCTTAATGGACCAAGGATTAGTAGGCTTGCCCATATTTTCCTGATACCATACATGCTTCTTCAACTCCTGAGCAACCCAGTAATGACAGAGATGGAATTTCCTACCAGACCACTGCAGGAGTTCAGAGTCATGTTTAGAGAAGAAAAGTCCTATCAGGAGCTGACATCTATTAAGTGCTTACTCTTTGCCAGGCACTATTCTAAGCACTTCACTTGGATTGACTCATTTAACTCTCACTGTACCCCTATGAGGTACACGATTTCACCTCCCTATTTTTAGATGACAAAACTGAAGTGCAGAAAGGGTTCGCAGAGGGCGAGTGTGGCGACCAGAATCTGAATTTAGACAAACATGGTCAGAGCCCATGTTCTTAACTCCTTGCTGAACCTGTTATGCCTTCCATCGTGAGTTTGGTGATTAAGAGTCATACTCCCCAGATCTCCTCCTCCAGGAACAGACCACCCCAGAGTAGTAATGTTTGGTTAGCCACATCCTACTCATAGCCACTTCTCTGCTGAAGGGTCATCTAGGTGGTCCTCTTCGAAATGCTACCTGGCTACACCTGGCTACTCAGATGCTAGCTTGAGAACTGAAACTAAGCAACAGAGAGGGCAATGTCGGTGAGTGACAGACACAAGACAATGACAACCAACATTTACTGAGAATTCAGAATCATGCTAAGTGCTTTTATGGACATAGTCTTTTTCATCTTCCTGGCAATCCTATGAGTTGGGAAATACAGGCAGGTTCAGTAATAACTTATGCACTGTTACAAAGCTACTTAGTAATAGAGCTGGGAGAAGAACTCAAACAAACTAATCTCCCAGCTCACATTTTTAACCATCAAACATAGATTTGGGGCTGGCAGTCATGTTGAAAGGTGCACAAGAAGTAGCATCTCAATGAGAAAATGTGACAAAGCAGAGCAGAGAAAAAAGAGGTCATGTGGCCCCAAGGGGCAGAGGGAACACTGGCATTCTAGAAGTTTCCCTGCTGATCTCATAATACTTGACTGAAAGTGGGTAAGCAGCCTTAAGTGAGCTTGGCATCTTCAAAGAGAAAATACAACTGAGTAGGCAATTCTTCAGTAAATGAAAGTGGAGGTTTTCCCTTTCCTTTCCTTTTTGACATTAAACCCAAGCCATGGCAACTATAATAGTCTTGAGTTCCCATTTCCCTTTGCCTCCAGTGTTTCATAACAGGATTGGTATTCAACTTGGATTGGTATTCAACTTGGATTAGGGAATATAACTGTGGAAAAAAGGGCAGTAAAAAAAAAATGAAGTTTCTTCTTCAACTGTGTTCATCATTGCAAATCTTCAAGACTTAGCAACAAACGAAGTCTGGAGAAGGAACTTCAAAAGAAGACACCACATGTGCCAATGAGCAAGGGAAGAGTTGAATGGTGACAACGTCTTACTCTGTTTAACATTCCCTCACTCTCCTTTTGATATCAGAGCAATTATTTGCTTTGGGGAAACCAGCTAGGGCTGATAATCACATGTCCCTCCCCACCACCTCCAAACATACAGAAGGGAACATGATCCAGGCTGACCAATCAGAATATCTGATTCCCCAGAAACAGAGTTTGCTCTAAGAGCGTGTGACCTAAGTAGGGCCAATCCGTTCTTTTCAAGGGTTGCTATGGCTGCCTAGACAACGGTGTTCCCGTCTCTTTCTTTCTGAGATGATGTCCACTAAGGAGTTGCCTGAAGGAAACCTGTGCAGGGGGAGAGATGCTAAAGGCACCAGAGTCTGTCTTACCTGAAATTTTTAACTATCTACTGAGTGAGCACATTCCTATCTTTTGTATTTTTTTTAAAAAAATATTTTAAGCCTGATTAATTTTGTTTTCTGTCACAATTGGAAGCACCCTGAATAATGTGTAATTTTCCTCGTGGGGTGGGGGAGTCAATGTCATGACTGTCCCTAACAAGCCACATCACTAAAGCAAGGAGAAGAACTATTCTCTGGAGCCCACAAACAAGTCTGTCTTTGGAGAGAGATCATTATTCCTGTACGACTCCACTTCAAACACCTGCTCAATACAAAATGGAAATCCACAGGGCAACAAAGTCAGTCAATTTTCACTACCAGACAAGAGTTGTGAAAGCCAGTGTGCTCGAAAAGTGTCCTTCTGGTGTGACTTGGTGTAAGATGCCTTTGAGGGCATTTAGCATCTCTCTCTATTTAACAAGCCAGGAGCCAGTGCATTTTGTGAGTTTTTTATAGCTTCTTCCTCTACTCCTATAAACAGTGCCAATGTCACACAGTAAGATAAGAAACAGCGTCTATGAGGTCTAAATTAGTCAGTTCCAAAGAGTATGTTCTTGGATGTTCAACTGATTTTCTTTTAAAGAAGGGAAGAAAAAAAAAAAAAAAGCAAGTGACAAAACCCAAATCTGTAGAGCTTTAGAGCTCGATTTGGGTATTTGCTAAGTGTACTGTGCACTGCTTTGTCAATCAAATGACAGTTAATCAATACTAATCTGATGCCAGCTGATTCTTCTTTTTACCTAAACAGTATTAAGGTATACTACCTATGAATACATTTTATCCCAGGCTGTAAATCTATATGCTTTAAAGTAAATACATTATTATCTCTTTTTAAATGGAATGCACTGCATATACAAGGAGATAAAGATGAATTACCAAGTTGTCCTGAAAAATGCCTTTCTGATGCATTATGAAAATGTTTCAGCTTTCAAGGCAATAGTAAATAGATCAGACATTTCCCATCATTTTATATTATGATCTATATCCCAGTCTCTGGGAGAACCCATTAACACCGGGAATATCTTATGGACAGAGTACCCTTTTTGGGCTGGTGCAGGTGAATTTTTCTTTTCATTTTTCCTCTGTTTGTTTATACCTTCATTTCTTCCCTCCGTCAATATTTATTTAGTGCCTGATGTGGGCTAGGCAATGTCCTAGGTACCAGAAATAATAACGGTGAGCAATAGAATAATATCTACAGACCCAACAATTTGCCCTGTTTTCCAATTTGTCCTCAGCCAACTAGGCCAATACTCACCTAGGGTCGAGCCTTCCTATCCTGCACCATCTCAGCCTGTTCATACATACCAGAGCTGGATTGAAACAACAATGACCTAATCCCTGCATATCACTTTATGGGGATTTTCACATATACTTTTAAATTCTTAAAAACACCCATATGTAAGGAGCAGAGGAGGTGAACATAAGTGACTCATTTAAGGTCAAGCATCTGACAAGCCCAGGACTATATCATACTACAGATAGCTGATGGCTGTGATAATATCTACCTCCCAGACTGCTGTAGAGATTCAATGAATTAACACAGGTATAGCACTCAGAACAGGGCCTGGTGTACAGTGAGAATGCAATAAATGCTAACTGTGATGATGACGGTACTCTTGTTTAGAAACAGACATAAAGCCACTGCCACAGTCAATTTGCCTGTCCGTTTGTGGGTTGGAGCATCCATTGGTCCATCCGTCCACCATTTACTGTGTACGAGGAACGGCAAAACTGCTGAGATTCCGTGTTGAACAAGCCAGAGCTTCCATACCTCTCAGTCTACAGACAGATTTTTCAGTCTTTGGCATTAGTATTTGCTATCAGGTTTCACCCACTACAATGGCAGAGTTGAATAGCTGTGACAGGGATCCCATGGTCCACAAACCTAAAATATTTGCTAGCTGGCCCTTTACAGAAATAAAGAGTCCTTTGCATTCTTGTAGCTGTTCTCTCATCACCCCTTCGAATTTAAGAAATAAACAGTGATGGTTTACTTATATGGGCCAATCAGCTTGTTTATATTTGATGATATGCCCAAAATGCAGAAAAGAACTTTATGATTCTGGCCTTACTGATTTTCCCAGTGGACTTCTTTCTATTGCCCTCTATAGGTGGCTGGATAACCTTGCGAAAATATTCTTCCAAAGCACGAACTCACTCTTCTGTGGTCCTACCGCTTCTTCCTTTTTACTCTCTCCTTATTATGCCCCCAATGTTTTCAGCTATCCTTGGATCACGTATGATACCACGTTTGGCCCAATTTTTGCATTATGTGGACTCTCTAGGCAGAGAGTACCATTCTTGTGTTTCTTGGCTAGAATTCTTTTTTTTATCAGCATTACTTTGGCTTTTACTGCTGAAGTCTATGCTGCTTGATATGTTGTTGGGCAGTTAGAATTTTTCTTCTTTACATATTATTTTGCACGAGTATTTTAAATATGTAACTGTTGGCTTATAGGAAACATTCAAGGTTCTAACGAGAACAATGATTGACTCTTACCTGAATCCAGGCACATTTAGTGTATTATGTAGTTCAATCATTGTTAACAGCTCAAGTTAGGCACTGTTATCATCTCCATCTGCAGATGAGGAAACTGAGGTTTTGAGAGAGGAAATTAATGTTTAAAATGCTGAAATATAGTCAATTTATTGAGAACTTAGTATATCTGAGGAACTGTGGTAAGCTCTACATGTAGGTCTTATTTAATTCCCAACATGACTATCTAGGAAAGCAGTACTGATCCTTCCATTAGGCACAAAAGGCTCAGTCAGGTTGCTGACTTGCTTAGGATCCCACCGCAAGTAAGCGGGGGCAGCACGACTTAATACTGAAATCTGACTGAGGTCAGGAAGCTGTGTTCTGGGGATTCTCACTTAAAACCTATCCTGTGGTTCACTCACAAGGACATCCATCTCCTCCCTCTACCTCTCCCCTGAGTCAGATGTGGTACCTACATGCAGCTCCCTCATTGAGCAATGACCTTAAAATGTTCTGGGTATTTCCTGTCTGTGGTTTGGCGATCAGAACGGCAGAAGGAAAAGACAAAATCTGTCATGGCGATGCTTTCAAATCAAATGAGTATCAGCTTTAAGCTCTCAAGGATACCTAATTCTAATGATTTCTTTACTATCTCTTATTTTACAAATGAACCCTAGTCCCAGTACTGATCAGTAATGGAAGATGGATATTGGAACTTCTGTCCATTAATAAATATATGCTCTAAATGAGAAGTTGTCAATGGCTACTGAAGTTGACTAAAGACATTCCCAAGAGATACCCTTCAGATCTTTAAGGTACAAGGAATTTCAAACCCTACATTTTGATAACTGAGCCAAGCCACTCTGGGCTCTTGACACTTCATCTTTGTAGGTGAAGGGATATAGTCTTTCCATATTGCACATTTTGCTTCTATACTTTACCAAGCAGAAATACAGCTTTAATTTATAGTAGTGTGGATACTACAAGTTGGGTCTTTTAAATCATTGTTCAGGTTTTTTTTTTTTCTTTTTCTATTATATGTTGTAGCATAGTTCTGGTTAATGTGTTTGAATATTGGTGCAGGATCTTCCTGGACCAGGGATGGAACCCGTGTCCCCTGCATTGGCAGGTGGATTCCCAATCACTGTGCCACCAGGGAAGTCCCACTTTTAGTCTTTAAAAACTGCCCCTTATATAAGTAGGTCCCATTAAAGTCAGATAAGTAAGCTAAATATGTAAGACGAATGGCAAGACTGCCATCTAGGTCTGCTAAACTTGCTCTATACATTTTTATAGCTCTCAAAAATTCCCAACCCAAGGTCCAATTTTAGGGACACTGGACACTAATAAATCAATAAGCCCAGTCTCATTTTTCTGAATCTTCTTACTCAGGCAATGCAAAAACTCCTTCCAGATTTTCATGACAAATGGAAACAGCTCAAGGAGGAGGCTCACTAAATGGATGACACTGGCATCCCCCCTAATCCATTAGAGCAAAGAACTTTCAGAGACCCAGGGACCCCACAGAAACCACCCTCCCACCAGGCAATTGATCATAACTTCAAGATTGGGCCAAATCAGCCCTAAAGGAAGAAAAGAAAATGCTACCAATTTCAGTACATCTCAGAATTATAAAGAAACAGATCCAACTATGAGCTGTTATGAGTGCTACTGTAGTAGTCTTCAAGGCATGCATCTAATATACAACTTAGCATTTGCCATTTTAAATGCCTGGGATGACAGGTGCAGCCTATCTTTTGCTCCGATAAGAGAAGATTTTTGTACTGAGGAAACAATACTCGCTCTCAATGGAAAGGGACTTGGGGGGGAGCATCAAAAACAAGTGATTTAATAAATGTAAAAGATATAAAGCGGAGCTAAATGCATATGAGGTCCTTAACAGATGTCAGTAAAGTCATGAACGCCTTTTTAGGTCTATCTGAACTATAAGATTATATAAATAAGGGAATGGATATCCATCCTATATAACAGGTATAATATATGCTGTATCGAGAAGTAATGGAACTTCCCATGAGGAATGTCTTGCCCAGGCTGCTACATTCCTTACTTCACGGACAAAAGCAGGGCATCACGCTGCTCCAAATGGGAGGCAGAGATTCAAACCTCTACTCATGTCACTTCCGTTTTCCCCACTCCAAACAGCCATCTCCTGCAGAGCTGTCACCTTGAATTCTTTGCTTCTGCCACTACTTTAGGGTCAAGCCCCAGGCTGGAGAGACAGCAGGGTCACCCTTAACCAGTGACTGACATTCACTGTGTACCTGCTGTGTGTGTGGCCTGACGTCAGGCACTACAGAGGGGGAAAGAACGGAATCGACAACCTTGAGAAATCAGAAAGAAGGACATACAACCTTCTGAGGGGATGAAGGGCAGAGAACCAGAGACACTCGAGTTTATTTATAGAGGGACTTCACTCAGTGTTCTGTACACCTTCCCTCTGGTCCATGGCTTCTCAAACTTGGTATTATTAACATCTGGGCCAGGTAATTCTTTGTTGTGGGAGCTGTCTTGTGCATTGTAGGATGGTGAGCAGCATCCCTGTCCTCTAGCCATTATGTGCCAGTAGCAGGGCCCCCACCCCCTTCACTTCTAGTTGTGACAATCAAAGATATCTGTAGACATTTATATACATTTCCACTGGGGGGCAGAATCATCCCTGTTGAGAACCGTTATCTGGTCCCAGTGCACTGTAACATCCTCATCCTAACAGCTCCAAGCTAACCCCATCCTCAGAATTTAACCACAGAGCTAGCTCCATGTGAAAAAGGAGGCCCTTTCATCTGTTCCATGATATTAAACATGAAATGATATAGACACACCTCAGAGTTTGGAGTCATGTCTTATACTTGTTACATTCCACCTGAATCCCCAACTTAACACAGAGATTGCACATAATACATGCAACAATTGTTTTTTAGATGTTGATACCTATCTAATATTGGCTTTGTTTGGTAATCTTGGGCATCTTGTATAATGGATTAAAAATACAGTTCTGAGAAGAGATCTTCAGCAGCCCGACAAAAGCCTCCATGGCAGAAAAAAGGAGAAGAACGCTTGCTTTCGGATGACCATCCAACATGAGTATCAGGCAAGTGTTCAGAGATCACAGTCCCTCTCTCAGAACTTTCTGCATCACCCGCAGAGGTGCTTGGGGGAGGGTCATACTCACGGCAGGGTCTAACCACTGTTATTGTGAGGTGTGGGTGACTGTATCTCACCTGAGTCAAGGTCTGACCTCAAGACAGAAGCACACACTAGCTGAGAAACTTTAGGCAAGCTGTTTTCCCTCCATAGGCTTCAATCTCTTCTTAATCTCTAAGATGGAGATTTAGAAATTTCCTTTCCTTTCTTTTTTTTTTTCCTCTCCATCCTAAGTACCTTTAAGGATGGTTCAGACAATCAAATGAGATGCCAGCAAATATTCAGATCTAACTCAGTACTAGTATGCAGAGGGTGACTATACGTTCAGTTTTCTAGGATTTCATGAGCCCTTGTGCATTAGCCCACCTGTGATTTGTGGTAGCACAGACACTCCCCCAGACTCACTTATATAATTGTTCTGTCTGAGAATCACGGAAGGAAAGAAGGAAGGGAGAGCAGGACAAAGATGGAGACAGAACGAGGAAAGGAATTGTCTTAAACACCAGTCAGTTCAGCTGCTCTCCCACAGTTCTTTTTTTTTGCGGTACGTGGGCCTCTCACTGTTGTGGCCTCTCCCATTGTGGAGCACAGGCTCCGGACGCTCAGGCTCAGCAGCCATGGCTCACAGGCGCAGCCGCTCCGTGGCATGTGGGATCTTCCTGGACTGGGGCACGAACCCGTGTCCCCTGCATCGGCAGGCGGACTCTCAACCACTGCGCCACCAGGGAAGCCCACACAGTTCATTTTTTATTCCTCCATTGTTCAGGTGACAGGACGAAGGTTTTATTTACTTTTTATTTTTTTAACATCTTTATTGGAGTATAATTGCTTTACAATGGTGGGTTAGTTTCTGCTTTATAACAAACTAAATCAGTTATACATATACATATGTTCCCATATCTCTTCCCTCTCACGTCTCCCTCCCTCCCACCCTCCCTATCCCACCCAACTAGGTGGTCATGGAAGCAACCTAAGTGTCCATCAACAGATGAATGGATAAAGAAGATGTGGCACATATATACAATGGAATATTACTCAGCCATAAAAAGAAACGAAACTGAGTTATTTGTAGTGAGGTGGATGGACCTAGAGTCTGCCATACAGAGTGAAGTAAGTCAGAAAGAGAAAAACAAATACCGTACGCTAACACATATATATGGAATCTAAGAAAAAAAAAAGGATGAAGGTTTTGAACTCGTGTTCAGTTACCAGGCTGGACCACAAGAGTAACAGTGGTCTTCTATGTTATCTTCTTCCAGCAGGAAGCACTTCTCCTGCCTTTCCTAACTTCACCCAATGAAATCCTTCAAGGGCTAACTCAAATCTCCACTTCTCAGTGAAGGCCTTTCTTTGGAATTTCTGTGCCCCCAATGCTCTGGGCACTTTTAGGGTACATTTCTCTGGTGCATTTCTCACATCTCATCCTCCAGCATAAGTTCCCAAAGGCAGGTAGAGACCATGCCTTAAAAATCCAATGCCCTGGCACCTTCCATTGGTTCACTAGAAATCTTTGATCAGAATATGCTAAGGAGAGACATATTTTCAGAGTCCTGGGAGAAAGAGTTAGGCCAGAGGAACTTGTTCATGCAAGGATGCCCTCATTAAACATAGAGTTGAAGCACTGGAGCCTGAAAACTCCCCAATAGCCAACCAGCTAGACAGATAGGAAGTCGAGAGGGAAAGTCATTTTCTTTGGCAGCTGAGACGCATTTAACAGCCAAAGGAGAAAAGCACATTACCTTTATCCATAGCTCATAGGCACCCTGCATACTAATTGCATATCAGCTCTCTTTGTTTGGTTAAATGCAGTCTCTTCCACAAGCCCATGATACAACAACTTTAAATGTGCTCTGACCTCTGATCAGCTCCCACCAAGCAATTTAGCGGGAAGAAATGCACTGTGTCCAGACATCACCAGCCGTGCCTGTGCTCTTTCCAACCGGCATAATCCTGTCCTTTGTCATATGCACAGCCTCTTTCCTTCGGGCTGAGAGTGAAAAAGAGCAAGGGGAACTGTCTGTGAGCACTGTAAGCCATGTAGAGCAGGCTCATGACTTTCTTTTTGGATTAAACCATCAACCATAGACCTCATGGGTGCATTTGGTCCCAAGACTAGCAGATTTGTCCAACCTACCCCTCACCGGTTGATTGTCCTCACAGCATCCTGTAAATCACAAATCAGATCTTGTCACTCCCCAGTTTGAAGCTCTTCAGCGTCTCCCCATTACTTTTAAGTCTATATCTCAATATGATACACAGTACACACTATATTATGGTTTTATAATATATTCATACACACACACCCCTCCATAAGTATCCAGGTATTTGTAATAGTCATCTATATTTTGTATAACTTATATAATGTGTATACATATAACATATACACATATATGACATACATAATGAATACATATACCATACATACATATGAAACATATATAGAAATGTATATGTATAGCTACATGTATGTGATATATGTTAAAAGCACAGGCTCTTTATAACAAAATAATGAATTGCACACTTTAAATAGGTGAATTGTAAGATAATGTGAATTATATCTCAACAAAGTTGTTATTAAAAAAACAAAATATATGCTCTAGAGTCTGATTATCTGGGTTTGCGTCTCTCTTCTGCCACTTAACTTGCTACATAACCTTGGGAAACTTGCCTCTCTATTTGTCAGTCTGTTCATATGTAAAGTGAGAATAATAAAACGTATCTCAGAGGGCTATCATGAGAATTGAGCTAACACGTAAAGAGATTTGAACAGTAGTCGGTACAGAGTAAGCATTTAATAAACTGTTAATTTATTAACATTTACAGCCTGTCTCTTTTCATGTCTGGGCACTCTGCTCCTTGACCTCTACCCTCTGGCTGTGTTGAACTTTTACACTTTTCCAGAAAGGTCATGCCTCCCCAGGATTTTGTAGATGCCACCCCAGTCTCAGCCCCTCCAAGTCCCTTTTCCTTGATTAACTCCTATTTATCTTGCCAGCCTCAACTTAATCATCATTTCCTTAAGGAAGATTCTCCTTACTTGCAAAATTAGGTTAAAATCTCCTAATTTTATGTTTCTATACATCTTGTACTTCTCCCATAAGACACATTCTTCTCACGTAAATGTTTAAAACATCTGTCTTTCTTGCTCGGCTGCTCATTCCAGAAAGAAAGGGGCCCTGGGTGTCCCTCTGGTCTGCGCAGCAGTTGGCCAGAAGAACCATTCAACTAATATTGGCTGAATGCGATTGAATTTCTTTCTGTAATTTTGTCATTTTTGTAGTGAGAACTGCTTACACTATGGCTTGAATGATGCCAAGAACCTTCCTGCTGAAGTCACTTCCTTTCTTTTTTGACCCGTGAAAGTTCCTGCATCATAAATAACTTCTAAGTGTCCAACTCTACTTAACTTTTCTCTTTGGCTTACAGAATAAAGATCCTATCAAATATTTCCATGAACATTGCAGCCACATCCCGTCCAGGACACTGCCAAAAGGAGAAAATCCCTGGGAGGCTCTCAAGAAACCTGAGACGTTGTCTTAACTCAGGCTTTTGGAGAAGAAAGCAATTCCTGTTTACTCTATGCTGATAATGGCAAGCCCTTCCCCAAAGCTAAATCCAAATGTGCTTATTTGCTGGAAAAAAAACCAGTGGCGGCTCATCCCACTTCCTCTGTCCCGTAGAGCTGGGCTCATGCTTCCCGTGACCCTGCTGTCTGGGGGCTGTGCTCACTCCCCCATGTCTGCGAAGTCTACCTCCATCCCCACCCATCACACTTCCCCTCGACTTCTCCTCTGGGGAGTTCTGCAGGTCACCTCCACGAGCTTGGTCTCCTACCCCCGTCTCCAGCACAAACTGCAGCCAAGGGTTATCTTACATTTTTTTTGTTTAACTTTTTAAAAACCATTTTCGCTGCTATTGCATGTTTCACTGGGTATGTCCTTTAATACCCCTAACTAGACTATAACTGACTTGGGATCAAGGAACTTCTGTGCTGTGTCCTTCCACCCCTGCACTGAACTTCGATTGGTCATAGCTGCACAAATGCTGTTCAATAGGAATTTATAGGAGGAACAGGCATCAATACACTGGGCACTTACGCTGTGCTTAGCACCATGCCAAGGACTTGACGTATGCGTAGGTACTCTTATCACGCTCATTATGCAGATGAGCAACTTGAGGCTTTCCAAGACTTACGCACTTGCCTAAGGTTGTACCGCTAGAGCCACAAGTGGAATCCAGTTGGTCTGCCTCCAAAGCCCCTACCCAGGTAACCATTATGCTGTCCCATACTACTGTCTCTCAAAGAAGAAACTTAGGCATTTGCTTCTATCTTGTGTCCTGAAGGGTTCTGGATATTTTCTCCTCTGTCTCTCCTTATTTCTTTTGTTTATATTCACCCTCGCCACCTTTCCCCACTACTCCTTGGGAAGACAGGGTGCCGAAGCAGTTGAGATTCAAAGACTGGTAAAGCTTAGAGCAAGGTGGGAGGAAAAGCACAATACAAGTATGTTTTGCGCTCTTTCCTCCCACTCAAATGAGCAGAATTAAACTCAAGTCCCTTCCTTAGAGGAGAATAAAGTTAATTTCCTTCCTTATTCTGCATACTGAGAGTTTCTTATTCACACTGTCATCTCATTAAATTCCTAGTGTCACCGTGGAATACCAACATTCTACTTGGCCTCTGCTGGGATGAAAGAAAAAAAATCCAACTCAGGTGACTTCTGGTTGCATAAGAATATTCTACAACAGTGAATATGATTAATGAGAAAGGAGACAATAGAGCCAAACTCTCTGGCAAGCCTCTTGCCACTGAAGACGGCCTGGTAGAAGTTAATCTCCTTGTCTGAAAATACTCTGTCTTTGGCATTAACTGGGAAGAAGACAACTTTGAGGATAGAAACAAGCCAACAGATGCCTGAAAGCATATTAGCTGTGGCTTGATAGAGAAATTAAAGTCGTCTCGGTTCCACAGACACAAAACCAAACATGGCCCTCCCTTAGTAAGTGCTGGAATTGGTTCTCCTGCAAGCAGCCAAGTAGTGAACCTCATCAACTCTTCAATCAAACTAGAAAGCTGACAATGTCCCCAACTGCCTTTTTACCTCCTCTCCCCATCCCCACGTGCACATGAGGAAGACAATGGCTCAGCAACGGGGGAGGTTGGCTAAGGCAACACTGCTGGGACAGCGGGGGATGTTGACACAGAATGATTAATCCATCACGCTGATATGAAATCACATCTCCCTCCTGCCCAAGGGAAAAGCGCATGGGGCCCGGCAAATGCATCCTCCTCCCGCATCAGGGATCAACCCCTAAGCGTGGGGGAAAAAGCTGACCCAAGGCAGCTTAAGATGCCCGTGCATGTGGGTGGGTGAACACGTGAAACCAGGTGGCGGAATCAACCAGGCTTTGGGACTGGCTCTTTTTTATTTTTTGGAGAATGATAAGAGTTGTACTTCCAGCAGCCTTTCCGATGAAACCCCATTATTATTTCTCTATTGTAAAATTGTGCTTTTTCTCATTTAGTATCTCTGGTTTATTAAGGTTGGAACTGTTCATCTGAGACTCTTTTATATGTGGCTTTCTCCCTACATTATTTATGAGAAACGTATCTTTATGATCTAATACAGTATTCCTGTATGCCTATAAATAATAAACCAACTTTGGGATGAGATGCCAGAAGAACTGTAGGACCGGCAGTTCTCTGTAAATAGTTGAATCCCCAGCAGATGATCTCTGCTAAGGATAACAGAGAGAAGGAGGGCCCTGGCAAGTTTCGGGGTTCCTCTGATTTGTTACCCAAATGTTACTGTTAGGTTGGTAGGCCCTTCTCTCCCAAGGAGCAATGTCTGACTATTCAGTTTTTACCATCACAGAAGAGGAAGTATGTTCCACTTTTTACTATAATCCTGTAGCCTCTCTCATGCTTCCTTCTACTCACTGATGAGATACTTCAGAAAGGAGGAGAAAGAAGAGAAAAAGATGGAGGCAAAGAAACAGGAAAAGGGGAAAGTTTGTTTATTTAGCACCCACATACATGGACTAAATGATCTGAGTAGCGTAGCCAACTTCAGGTAGCTGGTAGGTACGGCAGAACCCAGTTATGCCACATTCGAAAGCTTCTGAGTTCCTTCTCGTGGAGAAAGGCAGAGCGGATTAGAACAAGTGTAAGAACACAGGATGAGGCCCTCAAATACTAAGGATGCCTCCAGCAAGGCAGCCATGGCCCCAGTCAGCCAGCCCTGAGCCTCCATCAGAGAAAGAAATGGCCTGGACCTGGGAGCTGTTTCAGTGATGCTCTATTTGAAGAGCTTCTCTAAGTTCTTGCTCCCGGATGCCCTATTAGGCCATCACCTCTCTGGTGTTCACCTGTTCAATCTGTGTCAATGGTTCTCTGACGCTTCTGCTCAGCTGCTCAGTGGGGCATCTCTTGTGGGCCTTTTCTTGGGCTGGCATTTCCCACCAAACACTTGGCCTCCCCCTTAGAGAGGTGCTCAAGTAGCAAGATCCAGTGCCTCCACAACTGAACTATTCATCTTCAATCCTAAACCTGCCGTTGCTCCTATACATTTCTGTTAACCGTGCCACAGCTATCTGACTGACAAGGTGCACAAGACCAGAAGCATCCCAGCTTCCCTCCCTCTTGACTTTCCACGTCCAATTAGTTGCCAAGATTCATCAGTTCTCCTTCAAGATGATCGTTCCCATGTGTTCTCTCTCTCTCTCTATCCTAGTTTAGGACTTCATGAATCCTCAACAAAGATATGATAATAATCTCTTAACTTAGATGCAAGGTCTCACTCCCTCTGTTTCTCTGTACTATCCAGATTGGTTACCAAACATTCCAAGGTTCAAAAATTTCAATCCTTTCATGCAACAAATATTAGTGAGCACTTACTAGGCACCAGGCACCATTCTAGACTCTGAAAAACAAAAGTTCCTGTTGTCATGAAGTTTACATTTTAATGAGGTGGACAGGATGAAAATAAACACATATATACACAACATGCTATGTCATGTTGTGGTAATTGCTCTGAAGAGGAATAAAGCAGGTAAAAGTACAGCCCAGGAATCAACAAACACTTCCTGTAAAGTGCCAAATAATAAATATTTTAGGCTTCGTGGGCCACATGATCTGTCTCAACTACTAAACTCTGCTCTTGTAGCGTGAAAGCAACCACAGACAATACACATGAGCCTGGCTGTGTTCCAGTACATTATTTACAAAACCAAGCAGTGGTAGTGGTGTGATTTGGCCCACAGGCCATATACTCTGCCAACGCCTGGTATAGACTTGATAGCAGGAACATGCTATTTTTTTAAGGGAATCTAAGAATACCTCTTTGATGAAGTGATATTTAAGCCATAAAGAAAGAGATCCTTTATGCATAGACTGTGAAAGAGGATTCCATGCAGAGGGAAGCATAAGTACTAACGATGGGTGGTGAAAACATGCTTGAGGATAAAGCAAGGAAGCCAGGGTGTCTGGGGCTGAGCAAGCAAGGGGGACACAGCTCACAGAGTATCTTCCATGGACACCCTTCATAATGCCTGGGTTCCACTGTTGCAGGTACAACAGTCATGAGTTTTCATGATGGTGCCTTTGATTATTATAATAAAAATATCATGAATATCTGCTATTTTTCTTTGCCCAGCACCCAGTCCCCCTCCCAGTAACACCACCTCAGTTTTCCTTTTGAGAACTGACCCCTTCTTTATCTCGCTCCCAGGCATTTCCCACCGTAGCTCCAGCAGTGGAATATGAACCAGGCCATGCTAACCAGCAGATTCCATCATCCGGGTCATGATGACTCATTCAAGGATGGGCATATGGCCCAAGTCAGTCCAGTCAGAGTAAAAACAAGGACTTTGTTGGATTTATATTCGGAAGGTAAGCCCTCCTCCTGTTCACCAGCAGAGGTGATGACCAAATACAAGACTGGAAAACAGAGCTAAGAGATGGTAAGAGAAAGACAGAGACTGAATTTTGGTCACATTATTCGAGCCACTGAATCTAGCCTGAAGCTGGCTACCACTGAACTTTTCTACCACACAAGGCAATAAATCTCCCCGCCTCTGGCTTTGAGTTGGATTCACAGAAATCACAACCAAATGAGTCCTGACAGATAAACAAGTGCTATTCCATTTGCCAAGAAAGCACTCTCATGTGTTTTTTTCCTCCAATCCATACTCAAGACCTAGTTCAAATACTCCCTTCATTTACAAAGCTTTCAAAATTCTCTCCGGGATACCACCCTACTACATCTAGAATCTGTAATTCTGGAGTCCCTTTGCTTCTATCCTTCTAAGAAGCTTGTTTTCTGCTTGGGCTCTCACATACTGGCATGTGTGTTTCATCTCCCTGATAAGATACCTCCCTGAAAGAGTAGGAACATTAACCACTTCATCTCTATATCTCCATGACTCCAATAACAGTAAAGATATCTTATATATAAATGTACATGTGCATTTGTGTGTGTGTGTGTGTGTGTATACACACATACACACACACATATATTTAATGAATAAACACTACTAAGAACACCCTACTCTTTTCATCATAATTATCAATTACCAGGCTGCAGTACAGGGTTTCATCAAAAACTAATTCAAAAGGCTAAATGCATCAGACCACATTTAAATTTCTATAAATCTTATGTTAATTTAAATGGCTTTAGATTTAATTAAAAATGATTTTCAATTGATAGTAATGTAACTTGGATAATTAACATCAAGTGGCATCTAGAGGACATATTTTAAAAAACTAATCTAGAGTATAAAGAGATCTAATTAACAATCAGAATAACATTTTATAATTATGCTTTGTTTATAGGGGCTATAATGTCCAATTCATTGTTCAATGAAACTGGTCACTAATGAAGAGCAAAATTATGTTTTCCCTGGCGTCTCCATGAAGATGCCTCTTAGATGCACTGGCTTTTATGTTGCCTACGTTTGCTGCTTTTTAAAGGCCACTGCTGACTGGTACTTAATACCTTTGTTCTGTAATTAAAGTTAAACTATACCATGCCTCATCCTGCATGCTAATTTTACACCTTTTTGGTTATTAAATGAACGGGCTTGGCAATAAACTTAAATTCTCTTGTGTAAGACCTAAATAGATACCTTTGTAATATGGAAAACCTAAGGTTGACAAAGACATTGATGCCCATGGGAAGAAAGACAGGGCCTGGTACCTGAATGAAAGCAAGGCCCTGAAGCCTAGGGGCATGGAGGCCCCGTGTGGAGAGTTAGGGAAGTAGGTGCTGGCGAGGTGGGGAGTGTGACAGGGCGATTGGTAAGTTCAGCTGCAAGTGATGAAGTGAAAGTGATGGAGAGACATGCACGCAGAAAAGTCCGGGTTTTTGGAAATGTGGAACTACAAATGAGAAGACCGTTCAAGGCAAATACAGATTTGAGGGTCGCCTGAAAAGGGCAACTATTGAAACTGTATGTAAGTATGGGATTTTCCACAGAAACGTGAAAAAAGAAAACTAAGGACTGACCCAGGGGCAAGTCCACGTGTGGTGCCGGGAGTGAATCCACGTCCCTGAGCAAGTGAAAGAAGAGGTAGCGAAGGAAGTGGAGGAACAGTTACAGATGTGGGAAAACTGTGGGAAGAGTGGCGTCTCTAGAAGCCAGAAACGAGGGGAATAAGTGGACAACTGTGGTCCAGTTCTCTTTGCCGCTCAGTATGACGCCACGTGCTATGGAGTTCAGGGAAGTTGAAGCTCACTGTGACACAGGTCATCAGGCACAGTGGGTAAGACCGCCTGGATTCAGATCCTGACTCTGCCAGTGTCCCTCTGTGGAACTGAGGACAAAGTTCACAGCACTCTGTGCCCCAGTTTGCCCCTCTATAAATCAAGGTGATGAGCCAGGTTCCTCTAAGATTGTGCTGTGGATCCAATGCATTTACTCATGGCAAGTGACCGGCATCTTGCACAGAATAAGCCCTCAGTGTGTGTTTGCTCTATTTACATTGTAGCTTTTCTGGAGCAAAGTGGAACAAGCTGAACCTGAACTCAAATGAGAGCTAGCAGCAAAGTGGTGGCAAAATGATTGAGCTGTGACTGTCTTAGGTCAGTGTTCTTTAGCCTAGCGGTCCCCAACCTTTTTGGCACCAGGAACCGGTTTCATGGAAGACAATTTTCCACGGACTGGGGAGGGGGGGCGATAGTTCAGGTGGTAATGCGAGCGATGGGGCACGGCAGATGAAGCTTGGCTCACTTGCCCGCCGCTCACTTCCTGCTCTACAGCCTGGTTCCTAATAGGCTGCGGACTGGTAGAGGTCCGCAGCCCGGGGGTTGGAGACCCCTGCTTTAGCCTACATCAGAATCACCTACAGCTTACTGGCCCTACTCCTGAGTTTCTGATCAATAGGTCTAGGGTGGACCTTGAGAATTTGCATGTCGAACAAGTAGACCATAGCTGATGCTCCTAATTTAAGGACCATGCTCTGAGAACCACTGTCTTTGAGTGGAAGGAAAGACCCTACAATTTTGGGAATTCAACCCAGGCCTTCAATCCCTATCTTCAAAAGGTATTTTCTCTTCTGACCCTAGCTGTGTTCAGGAAATCTACCAGTCCAAACTTAACTGATATCTGAACACTCCTACAAGTCCTAAGCCAATTTCTGAGTACCTTCTTCTATGAACATACGAGGGCTAGGTACAATTTTAGAACTTGATGGGTTCCCTGAAGTCCAAGTGGAACAGCAAAAGCCATCACCGACACAACAGTCAGCACGTAGAGTGCTGACCTTGTACCAATCACTGTGCTGATAATCGGTACATATACTGTACCATCTACTTCTCCAAACTCCTGAGAGAGTCAGGCATTATTACACCATGTCACAGAGTAGAAGGAAGCCTAGAAAGGGAAAGTGACATATCCCAAGGCACTGGCTGACAAATGACAGAAACCGGGATTAAACCTGTTCTCTTGACCACTCAACTACACAGCTCTTGCCTGCTCTTTTTACCCCAGGAAACATGTGCATTATGAAACGTCAGCAACTGCTGTCTGCCTACACGATTCCTCCATATCTTTTCCAGGATAAAAGTTTCCAGATAATCGAACTGTTCTTTATGAGGTATGGCTACTAGTCCTTTAGCCAGACTATTCAAGGTCCTTGGAGTGTGCCCAAGGGAGTCATTATCCTGAAAACTGAATAGGTGGGTGTGGTTATCCAGAGAGGAGTATAAACAATTGTTCTGATCCCATGGGTTAAGCAACTGTTTCCAAGAGACATTATCTCCTTAGGGTTATTATTATCTTCTACTGCATGTTCTTACTCAGCTATCAACTAAAATTACTGATTTATTTACAGATGTTTCTTCCCGTATTCATTCATTCTTACTTCTTTATTGTATTCCTCTCTGTTTTATACGTGTAGAAACTAAAGCTTAAAGAGAAAAATAGACTTGGATAGGGTCACTCAGATTGTAAATGCTTGAGCAAAGATTCAAACCCAGCTATGTTAGATTCCACCACGAAATATGCAACCAGATTCCAACCTCCCAAGAGTTTGAGCAGTCTGATGACTCAAAAAGACAAACTTCTCATTAAGCTGAAAATGAAATTGCCTAAACTTCTCCTTCGACACCATATGGCTGAATCCCAGATGACAGGAAGCTCATTTCTGCAACACACTAGGCTCATTTCACTGAGTAGGTTGATGTGAGATTTGTGGGGTGGTCATTTCCTCTTCTTTTCAGCATTGGTAGCAGCAGTGGTATTTATTATGATGCTTCCTTTCTACATTTTTACACAAAAAAGCAAATGCTTCTGATGATGGATAGAGACAGATTTTATCCTAAATCATTCTGTAAGTGAAATATCACAAGCACAAGAAACAACAGCAGCAAAATTATCCACCTGCCTTCAAGTGACCAAATGCTACAATCGTCTTCCAATCCTTAGTTTATGTCACGATAGGGGAGGGGGGGAAGTTCTTAAATGATACCATCATAGAGTTTTGTACACTGGGATGAAACCACAGTGTTTGGACATCTAAAATATCTGTATCTTTGCAAAGTCAGACTGTAAAGCAGTGAGGTGACTCACGAAGCCCCAAAGACTGATGGGAAGTGCCAAACACCGTTTGTACAAAATGATCTCGGCATGAGATACCATCACTTTTTCCCCTGGGCAGTTATTTTAGAACTGGTAGAGCAAAAGACTCTTGACTAAGAGGATAGCTTAACGTTTCTGCATTTTTTTCCCCCCAAAACTTAGAACTAACATAGAAAGTGCCATTTCTACGAATAATAGAGAAAAACATTCATTGTGAGAGTTGGCAAAGGTCTTCGAACTACATTTATGTGTAGCCATGTGCACGAAGGGTGGAGCCCATAGGCAAGGATTTGAACATCAGTCCCACCACTTACTGGTACTTGATCTTGGCAAGTTTCTTCACCTTTTCAAGCCTTAGTGTACTCATCTAAAAATGGGACCAATTTGAGGAGGCAGCAAAGCATAGTGCTTTAATGTGAAGCAGTCTGTATTCAAATACCTGGCTGGGAATCCTGGCTCTCACCCTTTACTATGGCTCACCTCTCCCTATACCTCAGTTCCGTCATCTGTAAAATGGGGATGATAAAAACAGTGCCTGCCTCACAAGGGGTTGGTGAGGTCTAAATGCAATAATGTACCTAAAGCATCCTACTTGGATCATGGCAAGCGGTCAGTAGACTTTACCTTTTTTTCTTTTAAAGATTATCTACTTAAGGGGTTTTAAAAATAAGTTCTAAGAGGTCTCCCAAGGACAGAGTTGGGGGAAGAAAGAAGCTACACAGCTTAACCTTTATGCCTTAAAAGCCCCATCCACAACCCAGAGCAGTGCTGTTCTTTTTTTTTTTTTCGGTACGCGGGCCTCTCACCGCCGTGGCCTCTCACGTTGCGGAGCACAGGCTCCGGATGCGCAGGCTCAGCGGCCATGGCTCACGGGCCCAGCTGCTCCATGGCATGTGGGATCTTCCCGGACCGGGGCACGAACCCGTGTCCCCTGCATCGGCAGGCGGACTCTCAACCGCTGCGCCACCAGGGAAGCCCAGTGCTGTTGTTTTATACATTTTATCGATTGGGGTTTGGTATGAAATTTTATTTTTAAAAGTTTCTGTTGCTAAGTTTTAAAAAATTGTTTGAAACTTCTGCTCTAGACAACTCTCATTTTACAGATAGGAAAAAGCAAGGCCCTGAAAGACAAAGGAATTGTTCCATCCCAGTGAGCACCTGAGCAGCGATTAGACCGCCCCTGGCTCGCCGCCTCTGCACCCGGCCCTCCCATGCCATTGAGCTCTGTCAGGATGGCCACTGCCATCTTCTGACTGTGCTGAGCCTGATGCCGGTCAGAACGATGCTGACGTTTTGACACTGACAGAGGAAAGCATAATGGGGCCAGTAAGAGTGATAGGGGAGTCAGGGGTAAATACAGGTGGGACAGTAGAGGGTGAGTGTGTGTGCGGGGTGTGTGCGTGTGCGTGCATGTTCACGTGTGTTATTATGTTAGGCACTCAAGATCCACTAAGTATGAGCGGCTGGTGGAACAGCTAGATGAAAAGCAAGACCTAGAACTCAGGGAAGATGCCAGGCCTGGGGATGGAAACTCAGGAGTCATCTAGCAAGAAAGTTAGATATGAATGTGTATTATATCAGATAGAGAGACAGACAGGCCAGACAAGCTGATGGACTGAGGGTGGAGGTGATGAACAGAAGGAAGACAGCACTAATAGAGAAGAAAGAAGATGCAGGGTGCAACTAATAATGTACACAGCAAATAATAAGTTCAAGTACAAATAACATAATAATTTAAGTTAATAACATCTAGCACTTAGTGAACACTTCCTATTTTTAGCCAACTTACGAACCACTTTCCATAGATTATTGCATTCAATCCTTCCAGTCTCAGAAGGTAGATACTTCTATTACCCCCATTTTATAGATGAGCAAAACACAGGTGTAGAGAGGTTAGCTAACTTGCTTTAGGTCACACAGCTATTAAAGGACAGAGATAGCATTAAAAATACAGTGGGTTAATTCCAGAGTCTGAGCTTTTAACTGGTACTCACAGAGGGCAGGAGAAGGAAAAGCAGGATTAGTATTAATAGTAGCAGGAGTATTAACAGCAGCAGCACTGAATGAGTACTGTTTTGTGCTCGGCACTGTGATAAGTGTGTATAACATGATCTAACACAATCTGATTGAGCCCTAGGGAGAACTAGAGGAGGTAGGTGTTCTTAGCCCAATCGAGCAGAAAAGGAAACTGGTTCAGTGATGTTGGTAATTTGTCTAAAATCACACAGCTAGAAGGTGACAGAGCCGTATGAAAAGCTAGGTTAGCTCCAGTACCAGAACTCTTATACCACCCTGCTAGACCATTTCGGTGTCCAGCCGAATTCAATGATTCCAATAGTGGAACCAACAGAGAAATTCCCGTTTTTACAAATAAATCCTTGGGTCCTTACAAAAGAACTTCTAATTCAGTTAAGTCAGGCTTGGATCTGTGAACCTGAACTTTTCAGAAGTTCCCTACATGATTCTTAATTGACAACCAGGTTTAGTAATCACCGTAACAACGTATACAAGTCCTGACTGCTTACTGCAGGACTGCCAACGTGTGAGGATTAGTACGTTTCTTGGTATGAGCACACATCCCCACCCGAAGCTTGATGATGGCGGACGTGCCACAAAGACTCACGATTTGAGAAACTTTTAAGGTGGGGCCTGGGAGGTTCATCAGCCTTGCTTTGAGAGAGTAAAATTACCTTTACAGGTAATTAGCCAAAATCACTCTTATAGACACCATTTAACTTTTCCTCGAAAATGTACACAGTAGCATTAAACCAGTTCAATGACTGAAGTTTACTTACCTAAAACTCTTAACCTCTCAGCTCCTACTACCACTTCATTGCTATCTGCAGAGAAGAGCAATTTTCCAGAAACCGTCTTCACCTCGAACTTGTTGCCGTAAGCTTCTACCGCTTTTGGCCCTAGAAGGGGGAGAGAGGGAATACGTTAGTTCCGTTGCATTCCATTATAAAGAGCTTTTCGCAGAACAGGTACATCTGACAAGACTGTATTGGACTTTAATGTAAATGGATTGGTTTTCAGAAGCTAGCCGTGACAATTAGCCTCATGACTCTAGCTATATCTTGTCAATTACTTTTAATCATACGCTCTCCAGCTAGGATTTTCAAAACCATTCTGTCCTTCCTCCAAACTAATGCTTGAGTGAGATTTCCCTCAGCTAACCAGCAAATTACTTTCAAATACTTGTAGATTTTGGCTTGCATTTATGAAAGCACAAAATACTCACCACCTCTTGAAGGACCGGCATATCTTTGGCCAGCCCTAACTGCTGGAAAGGGCACCTTTAAATTCAGCTGAAATCTGCCTCACTCTTTCTACCCTTGACCCGCTGGCTGCATTTGACACCAGACAAGTATATAAGTCATTTCTTGACAGAAGAGGCTATAATATCTTGTAATTAATTGCCTTGAAAGTTACTGAATCTTTCATGATAGAATTTCATTCAATAAAAAATAAATTTTAGAGGTTTTATCATATCACAACAGATACTCTTCTTGAAGCTGAGGCTATAGTAGCGGCAAAAGGAAGACAAAGTCCCTGATCCCTTAGCACTTACCTGCTGATAGAGACAGACAGACAGACATTTAAACATGTGTTAATTAATCAACCAGAAAACTGCAGAGAGTTTTAGGTATTATGGAAAAAGTAGAACAGGTTAGTGTTAGAATTCTTAAAACAACAACAACAACATAGAGCTACCTAAATACCTGAAGTTCAGAAGGCTCCAAAAAGCTAGACCACAGAAGTGCATCAGAATAACCTGGGGGTGTCATCATTCTCAATGATAATAGCTGAGATCAAAAAGGAATTTATCTTTTGGACTGGAAATTCACATAGAAAAATATTTGAGGGTAGAGTCCAGAAAGCTTATATTTTTTCCAAAACTGCCCAGGAGATTCCGATATAACTGTCCCTCAGTATCTGTGGGGGATTAGGTCCAGGATACCCCTCGGATATCGAAATCCATGGATGTTCAAGTCCCTTACATAAAACGGTGTGATACTCGCATATAACTTATGCATATTCTCCTGTATACTTTATTTATTTTTATAAATTTAATTAATTTATTTATTTATTTTTGGCTGCATTGGGTCCTTGTTGATGCGCACGGGCTTTCTCTAGTTGTGGCGAGCGGGGGCTACTCTTCGTTGCGGCGTGCAGGCTTCTCATTGTGGTGGCTTCTCTTGTTGTGGAGCGCGGGCTCTAGGCGCTTGGGCTTCAGTAGTTGTGACACTCAGGCTCAGTAGTTGTGGCTCGCGGGGTCTAGAGTGCAGGCTCAGTAGTTGTGGCACACGGGCTTAGCTGCTCCGCAGCATGTGGGATCTTCCTGGACCAGGGCTCGAACCCGTGTCCCCTGCATTTGCAGGTGGATTCTTAACCACTGCGCCACCAGGGAAGCCCCTCCTGTATACTTTAAATTATCTAATTACTTATGATACCTAATACAATGTATGCTGTGTAAATAGTTGCAAATACAATATAAATACTATGTAAACAGTTGCCAGCATGGGACAAATTCAAGTTTTGCTTTTTGGATCTTTCTGGAATTTCTTCCCCCAAATGTTTCTACCTGTAGTTGGTTGAATACAGGAATGTGGAACTTGTGGATATGGAGGGCCGACTGTATAGCATTTTTGTTTCCTTCTAGTTATTTTTCAAGACAGTGTCACTTATTAGTAAAAAGTAGTAGTGAAAGGGCCCTCAGTGCTTTCTAGGCAAAGATCACTAGAAACACACTTGGAGTTGAACAAGTTGGGTTTTTAACTCATTGCCGTGAGAGAGAACACACACCCGTGGGGAACCATAGGGCTTCTCAATAAGAAGAAAGAATTTATTACAGGATCTGGCCTTATAATAGGTTATTTGGAGGCAGGGTTTAAGGAAGCAAGGTTTCATTCTGGATTACATGCTGTCAGGTACTGGGAGTAATTTTACGATTAGCTCTTAGTAAATCTTATCTAGAGTAGGGAAGACCAGAGCAACGCCGAAATGTAATGGATAAACAAACAGTAGTCATTCATATTATAGGGGGAGAGGGGGAAGTCTGGTGATTCCTGTGGTTTGGATAAAAGTTTCTATTTTTCATCTATGTTCAGACATGATCAGGGTTGTGTTTGCTTTTTGCTTTTTCTCCATCCTTCATGGCCACGAGTGGCCTTGTCTGGCGTTGATGTTCTGTGAAATTATTTATGTCCACACAGAACACCAACGCTTGGCTGCTAGAGCCCGGCCAGCCCCTGGATGTCTGGGGCCGCTTTCCTCTTTGGCAAGGCTATCACACTAAGAATCAGAAGACAAAAATTATGTCCCAACTCTCTCATTTTCTGGTAATGTGACTTTGGGCAAATCATTTGATCTTTCTGAACCTCATTTTCTGCATCTGCAAAACTGTGCTACTACCATCGATTCTATCTATCGCATAGAAAGGTTAAAAGGACTGAATTATACTGTGTTCATAAAGAGAAATTTGTAGGCAGAAAAGAGTTGTGACATGTAGGGGACTGATCTTGTGATTATCATCGCCATTGGGATCATAACCATCGCCATTTTTCTAATGTAATGGTCACAACACATTGAAACGAACAAATGGTGACCATCTCTGAGTGAACTTCCCTCATTCGCATCATCATGTCAATTCAGCAAAACTGATCTCTTGCCAGTACATCCACACTGGCCCTCTGACAAAAAGAAGCACACTGGAAAGGCTCTTTAATGAGTGAGGGATGGAAACAGCAGACAGAGCACACATTTCCAAATGGTATGGGACCTGGACATTGTCTTCTTTGACTGCCTTCACGCTGTACGTGAGAACAAGTGAAAGCAAAGCCAAGGGCTCCCTCAAGGTCACCAAGCGAGCTAATGGCAGATCTGCATCTGGAACTGTGCCCTAGGAATTATTCCATAGCAGAAAAGGGATGTTTATTTGTCTAGAAAGGAAAAGGATGCTGGGGCAATTAGGAGAGGAACTTTTGGAGGATGAAAGGAATTAGGAAGCTGGAGACAAGGAAGAGAGAAATCCTGAAAGAAGAGACAGGTGCAGTGAGGGCTTGGGATTAGGTTGCTTAGGGAGGGCTAAGATGTAGCTGTCTTCTTGGTCACAAGAAACCTTCAGTAAAATCTGTATTACTTGGCAATGCTTTGAGGTTGTTACCTTTTCTTTTTAGGGGGGAGACTGGAGATCAGGAGGTCTAGTGCTAATGAATGAATGAATGAACGAATGAGTGAATGAATGAATGATCTCAGGATGGCCATGGGGTGAGCACAATTTGCCCGCTCTGGATCTAGTCAGATATGGCGGTATGACTTGTGGACACAAATGCTTGGACTTTGCTTTCATGGACTTGGGCAATACCATGAGACACACCCCTGAGGCATCAAGAACACTGGTCTGTGTGTAAACTAAGTTTACTCTGAACTTACCAATGGTGTGTGAGATACAGGAGCGTGTACTGAAGAGACTGCAGCCATCAGAGAACACAAGACACCATTAAGTTATCTTGCTTTTCAAGGCTTCTGAGAATACAACATGGACGGAACCATTTGGGTATATAAAGCTCAGTAGTTGGTAGTTTTAGCCAAAACCCCACAGAGCAACTGCTGGCTCCATGGTGCAGATGGCTTGTCCTTTTGTTGATTTCACCTGGGGCTGCCCAAGCTCCTTGGACATGATGAAATCTTTAAAAAAAAGATTCTACAAAGAAATGTAAATGGAGCTGGAGACCTGCGTTTGCTCAGGAGGTCTCTTGGTGAGCTCACTTCCTCTCCAGGATGGAAAAGATCGTTATTTGTAACCTGAAACTAATCTTCAATTAATCCCTTTCTGTGCACAGTAGTGTACGTGTGAAGCACCTCCTTATCTAATCTCCATCAGGATGCACTGGCCATCTCCCAGTCCTGCCAATGCCATGAATCTGGGAGCTAGAAGGACCTGGGGGCCGTGCAGTCTAATTTCTTTCCTCAACTCCCTTGATCCTGGGGACTTTCCCCACTCTGGCTAGATGTCGTATAAGACTTCTACAACTTTCCTCCTTGCAGGTCAGAGGGTTCCCTGTTTGGACCTACTACTGAGATGATACTAAATCAGCAGCAGCATGAGTCAGGTATGCCTGTGTCGCCTGGCCTGGGAACTTAACCATCATTTAAAACATTGTTTCCTGTGAAAAGATTACCTGAATCGCTAACACTGGAATTTCTTCTGGGCTTTTGAGACACGATCATTAGGTAATAAGCAGGAGAACTCTTGAATCCTCAGGACTGCCATAGTAAACCCGGCCGCTTAGGCAAAATGATTTGCTGTCAGGTAAGTCCACCACTAAGTGTACCGGGCGTTAGGATACTTTCTCCTGGAACTGCTCTGTGCTTTCCACCATGTGCATCAATGTAAAAGGGGAACCCTGAAGGGAAACTGTAGAGGTGATCGTGCATGGGTGTATGTACTGGGAATTCTATTTGAACGTATGTACTATCCTCTCTCGAAGGCATCTTGAAAGGCTGCTGCCGGCTGGTGTTAGGATGGCTTTCTGCCCATCTCGTTTAATATTAGCTACCTTGTGCCTTACTTTAAGAGGTAGGGATGGGGTGTCAGCTCCAGGGGCCTGCCCTGGTCAGGGGAGACAGAAAGAAGATGGGGAAACAGCGAGGCAGTAGAGAGGAGAGAACAACAGAAGAGGAAAAGGAGAGAGAGAAAGAGGAAAGGGGCGAGAGAGAAGGGGGAGGCAGAGGGAGACAAAGGGAGATGGAGAGAGGGGGAAGGAAGAGGGGGTGAAGGAGGAGAAAAGGGGGAGTCGGAAGAGAGAAGCAAAAGGAGGAGGTGGGGGGAGAAGGAGGGGGACAGAAAGACTCTTTTCCTGAGTAACAGTCATTCGTCCGGTTCCAGATTTATCAAAACAAAATCTCTCAAGTCAGCCAGATCTCCCACTGCAAATAGATGGCAAATGATCAAATGATCAGGCTACATAAGTCCCTTTTGAACGCAGGAATCTGGGAGCTGGAGGTCGGATTTATTTCCCTCCTGGAGGCAATTTTCACGCACACTGCTTAAATCATTGCTTACTGAAGCTGTTTATTTAATTATTTAGCATCGTGACTGCGGGCCACATGTTAGAGCAGCGAGGCCGCTGTGCTGGGCGCGCGCTGGAAGAGCAATTTTATGGATTACGGGCTCTGCCACAGCTGTTCCTCCAGGGGAGCCAGTCCAGGTCACCCACCAGCTGTGGCTCTCCAGACGTACACATCTGGTGGCGGGAGAGTGAGGCTCTTTCCCCAGCGAGACTCTGGGCACAAAGGCATCTGCCTCCCCGTGGCATTGGGATTAGTGGGGCTCCAGATATTTTAGTGCCAGTAATGTTTCAGGACATTTGGGTAACTGGCTTCTCGAAATGTCCATCTGTAGACATTTCTTTCAGCCCTGAAGCCAAACAAATGGCATCTTCTGTCTGCAAGTGTAACAGTGCCGTTCAGACATAGCCCCCCTTTCCCCTTCTGCCGTGGAGGTGCATGACAGCTCCTATTTACCGCTGCTCATAACCTACAGAGGGGCACCGGTCATACCACCCAGCGTGTTACCGCGACCATGAGGCCCATGTTCATCATTAGAGTCATTATGGTGAATAACCAACTCTTGTTTAAATTTCAGCACTGTGCAGCTTAAACCCCACTGGGTGTTTTCCACGGCTGTTAGGAGCAGATCTGCGCTATGAAAAGGAACTACACAAACATATTCAGTCGGGGTACATCTGCATCTCGCAATTGAGCTAGGTTCAAAGTCAGCACGTTCGGCAAATATGGCATGGATTCAAACTATCATTACAAATCCCTTTTACAACCCATAAAGTACGATGTGCATGGTTCTGTGTATACTGTGCTCTCTTCCAGTTAATACAACACAGCCAGCTTTTCCTCTGGCACTGGAGCAGAGAGCTTTCCTGTGGTTGAGCAGCTGGTGTTTAGGGGCCATGCTACATGAAAAATAGTTTATTCTTCTTCCCCACCCCCTAAACGAGTATCATCAGATTTGCATAAGTTAAATGTGTGTATAGGATGAGACTCTGCCCTTGAGTAGCATCAGGGAACACATGCTTTGTTCTCTTTTCCGACACTGTAAATTGTGCGAGCAGACTTTCCCTTCTTTAGATACATCACATGGTGTTTCATTCAACCTTCCATTGTATGTTTTTTGAGCGCTTACCGTGGACCAGACACTGCTAAGTGCTTTCTTTTCTTACCTGTTATCAGCTGAGTTAGGACTTTAGTCTGTTCGTTGAGGATGTTCACTGTAACATTTCTGGCAGATTTGAAGTACAGGGCGTTACCCTGTAATAAGAAAATTAGAGAAACATATGAAAATGGCAGCAGATTTGTTTTTTTCATTATAGGTTATTACAAGATATTGAGTATAGTTCTCTGTGCTATACAGTAGGTCTTACTGTTTATATATTTTATATATGGTGGCAGCAGATTTCTAAACAAAACTATAATCCCCACTCCCCACGGGGCTGAGCTGATCTTAGCCAAGTTCTAATTGATGTATCTTTCTTTGAAAATTCTAAATGTTTAATGATCCCCACATACATGATAATTAATTGGCATTCAATCAGAATGGATTTTCCCCAAAGAGACACACAGATAGACAGACACACTCCAAAGAGATTTCATACACACACACACACACACGTTTGTTGAATCAAAGACAACAAGGACACAGAGCCCTTTAGATCTTACTGTAGATGTTAGTTAGCTCTGGTACACGGAATGATCAGGAGTGAATGATAATCTCCTACTCTCACCCTTTCTAGTTCACAGTTTCTCCAAAGAACCATGCAGAGCTCTTAGTGGAGAGGAAAATGCTTGTGGAAAACACTCCAGGTTTCTCCCTCCAGCAGGTCCACTGGCTGTGACCATCCAGGTGGTCCTCAGAAAGATGGAAATCTTTTTGTAGAATGTTTGCCACGCATGGATACAAAACCCAGGAGGATCCAGCATCTCCAAGGTGGCCTCTGCCTCCCCTTTCTTCCTTTTCTTTCTCCAGATTTCTTTTCCTCCAGGCATCCTGTGCCTTCAACCCATCTCCCTTTAATCAAAAAGGGCACCTGATCCCCCTTCCACATGGTGGCAGACATTTCTGAGAATGACTCAGAACACAGGCTGGCACACTTTTTCTATAAAGGGCCTAATAATAAATATTTTAGGTTTTGTGGGACATATCATCTGTGTGTTAACTATTCAAATCTTCTGCTTTAGTGCAAATGAGCCATAGACAATACGCAGACAAACAGGTAGGGCTGTATTCCAGTAAACCTTCCTTCGTGGATAATGACATTTTGATTTCATATCATTTTAAACTCAATATAATCTTACTCTGTCATAAAATATTACTCTTCCTCCCCCTGTCTTTCCCCCACCAAACATTTAGAAATGCAGAAACTATCTCAGTTCACTGGCCAGATGAGAGCAGGCAGAGGGCTGGATGTAGCCCACAGGCCGTATTCTGCCAACCCCCAGCTTAGACATTCTTCCTTTCTTGGAGTAAACTAAAGCCATAAACAAAAGGACGAATCTCTGACAAAACATGTCAGTAACCAGATGGTTATTAGGAAGAAGAATGTAGGTAGTCATCCTTGTCTTTCCAAACCCTCGTTACCACATGGCATGTACCTGCCTGAAAATTCAGTTAAACCACTATGAATTGAGTCCCAAATACAGAAAAACCATTGCGCCACGAGTTGTCAGGAAAATGAAGATAGGAAAGACCCTCTTCACCTTCAAAGTCTTACATTCCAGTGGGGACAGTGACGCAGCACACACACCTACAATACCAGGCAGAGGACCGTAACGGTGATAAGAGAGCAGCAGTGTGCGGGAACTTTCCTGAAGGGTGAGACTGTTCCTGGCTTAAGGCTGTGGAGTGAGACGCAAAGGGGATGATCATGCTGAGCTGAACCTGGGACAGAATGTAGATAGGCTCTTCCGAAGATGGAATGAGAAAACGAGGACGGTTGTGGGCTGACTGTCTTATGTCTTTTTTCTTTGAAAACAGGTGATTCATGGGCCCAGCCCAGGGCCTGCAGACGGTGGAGTGGCAGAGCTGTGCTGACAGGCAGCTCGGGCCAAGGTCTGAGGTAGTTTTCACGAGCGGAGAAGACGGATGGGGCGGCCACCACCAAGGCGTTTTCCACACACTGATGGTCTAGAGCCGTGGTCCCTCTTACCCGAGGTTAACTGATAAAATGGATAACTGACCCGCTCAAGCCCTGAGAAACCAGTTAACCTTGGGTGAGAGCTCTTGTCCTACTGCTGAGGAGAGAGAGAACTTCTGCCACATCTGGGCAACCACTGATTCACTGTGCCCCTCCCCCACACCCCTGTAGCTTGAAATTAAAATTTTGCCTGATGAATAAAGGTTTTTTAGTTCTGTTTTGTTTTTTGCTTATTACTTGGATCAGGGAAGAAGAAATACATTGAATCTAATATTGACACAGTTTTTTTTTTTCCCCATCCATTAGGAAACAGATATTAACCTAAAATAGTTTCCTTGCCATTGCTTCTGGCAGGGCTTAACTGTGCTACTTTAAACTTACAAACAATTCAAGCAATGTGAGAATTCAGAACCTGGAACCTGCCTAGGAGGATATAGGTTTCTAGAAGTTAAAGCACTAACTCTTCATATATTGAGCAACCTGGCACTGCAGAGAGAGGGGTGACCCAGAATCAGACAACTGGATAAACTCCATGGCCACTGACCAGTGTGCGACCTTGAGCAAATCACTTCATCATTCTGTGGTTCATTCTCTGCAACATCGATATCAGCAGCAGCTCAGGGCTGACATAACTGAGCCTCTCTATGAGCCACGCACACAGTAGGAGCCCTGGAGTCAAGCTACCTAGTTTCCGAGCTCCACTCCACCACCTCCCAGTTGGGTGGCTTTGGGCAAGTAACTTAAGTGCTGTAAGCCTCAGTTTCTTGATATGTGATGTTGCACATATTATTATTAAATTATTAAAAGACACATCTTATTAAAATTATTAAATTCTCTAGGTAATGAACTGTGTTCCAGGCACACAGTTAAGTCCTCTGTAGTTGGTAGGGTTAGGGGAGGGGGCAGACAGGGCAGGTTAGTGACAGAGGCAGGAAGAGGGAGAGGGGGAAAGAG
This sequence comes from Orcinus orca, assembly GCF_937001465.1. Classification (NCBI taxonomy): domain Eukaryota; kingdom Metazoa; phylum Chordata; class Mammalia; order Artiodactyla; family Delphinidae; genus Orcinus; species Orcinus orca. Next base: position 53,108,812 of record NC_064561.1, read on the forward strand.
AGGAAGAGGAGGGGGGAGGGGGAAAGGATGGAGGAGGAAAAGGCTGACCTTTCTTTGTATTACCTATTCCTTATAACCTATCTGTGAACTAAGTCAGGGGTATCCTCTACATCCAATATTCTGTCTCCAGATTTCAAAGGATCTCCCTTTAGTGGCCGGTTCACTATTACCTTTCAAATCCCAGTAACTTCAAACGTATCTGCCTGCCCTTAATATTCACAAAATTCTATTGAGGAAAAAAAAAAAACCTCTACAGCTTTGATCAAGGTTTGTAGCAAGAGATAAAATAAAGCCAGCCATTCCCTTTTATTGCTAGATCAAAAGATTAACATACAGCATTAATTGGTCTGTGATGCTTAACACGCTGGGAAACAGTCTTTGCTACATGAGGGTTTAAACAAAGAGCCTCATTCTAGCCTGGGACATCTTGCTATAACCCTCCCATATACAGTACCTGAAAACAGAAAGATCACCAGGAAAAAAGCACAAACCACCAGTTAACAAACTCTGACTCAGCTGGGTCAGGGCCATTTTATTTGGCTCTCTGGCTCGCTTTACTGAGGTTAAACCAGGAAGCAGCAGCCAAGCGAAGCATCCTCTGCAGTCTCTGTGGTATCAGAACCAGTAGGGGAAACACTTTATGAGGAGAGGCTAAATTCTGCTCTCTCAGCTGCTTCTCTTTCCTGTCTCCCTCCCACTCACCACTGCAGCCTCTGGGCCTGGGGAGGTTAATTTCTGCCACAGGACAGCCTGCTCTGGGGCCAGTGACTTTCACTAAATGACTTCAAGGCAACCATCCAAGGACAAGGGGCTTATGGGGAACCCGAGGGAGGCTCAGCCCCGCCTGGCGGAAAGGAAGGAGTCTGGCAAACCCGAGGGTGTTTGATCATGGTTATCAGAGCTCTGGACCGCAGCAAGTCAGTCTGTGGCCAATCGGCCCAGATTCTCCTGGACACGGGGTGAGGCTGCTTGGGACATGAGGAAGGGGGACACACACCATTCCTCCCACTTTGGGAGATTAGGACACTCCACATCAGGACTCTCCCCAAACAACTAAAGCATGCGGCATTTGGATGGAGAAGAACCCCCATCGTATCTGTTTCTCTAGAACAGAACATGCAGAACAGAATCACACATTTTCTTGATGACGCAAGACCACTGCAATGAACGTTATTTATCCCACAATGCTTTCCAGGGACTACTGTATGCATGTGGCTATTTGAACACTAAATGGCTCCATCATGCTGACATTTTAAAATTAGTGTATCTGATTTTTTGAAATGTATTATTTGTTCTCATATGAAGGCAGTCCATATAAACATCAAATACTACAAAGCTTATATTGAAGAGCAGTGGTTCATACCTCTCACCACCTTGAAAGCAAGAGCTTTCAACTTGCCAAGATTCTCCTTCAGGTACTTCCCTCCCCATGGCCCAAAATATACTTCTGTGCTATCACTTATCTATCAACTTTAGACGTTATCCACTGAATTTCTCCAATGGTATGGACTCTTCCATGCAATTTTGGTCAAATCAATATTCAGAATCTACATTATTATGATTATGCATAATACTGTCCACAGCTGAGCGAAGTCATGTTCTTTGATTACATTTCCTTTTTCTTTCTTGTACACTTTTTTTTTCTTTTCGTAGAGTCAATAAATGCTTCATTTAAAAAAAATGCTTTATTTTCTACTTTTGTTTTTTTCCTCCTGATGTTGAATCCTTTTTCTTTAGGTTCTATATTCTGGGAAATAACCTCAGCTTTAAGTTCCAATATTTCTGCTGAGTTTTAAAAAAAATTTGACTACAGTACTTGTAATTTTCTTATTTTTTGAAACTTCATTTTATACCATCCCTTCTATGTTTGACTGACACACTACCCTCTCTTAGACGAAATAAAAAGGCTCTTTGGAAACTCTGGGTTTCTGGAAGAGTAAATCTTGCCACAGGGAATTGGGGGACTGGCTAATTCAATGGAAAACCTCTAAATGTCAGTATCTGTGGGCAGTCAGTAACTGTGGGCTAGTTTCATCAGAGGGGAATTCTCTAAACTCCTAAACTCTCTAAACTCTTTCTGACATTTCATTGTTAGTGCAAAGAAATGCAACAGATTTCTGTATGTTAATCTTGTATCCTGCTACCATGCTAAATTCGTCTATCAGTTCTAGTAGTTTCTGTGTGGAGTCTTTAGGGTTTTCTATATATATAGTATCACATCATCTGCATATACTGACAATTTTACATTTTATTTTTTTAACATCTTTATTGGAGTATAATTGCTTTACAATGGTGTGTTAGTTTCTGTTTTATAACAAAGTGAATCAGCTATATATATACATATATCCCCATATCTACCCCCTCTTGCGTCTCCTGCCCACCCTCCCTATCCCACCCTGCCAGCTGGTCACAAAGCACTGAGCTGATCTCCCTGTGTTATGCGGCTGCTTCCCACTAGCTATCTATTTTACGTTTGGTAGTGTATATATGCCCATGCCACTCTCTCACTTCGTCCCAGCTTACTCTTCCCCCTCCCCGTGTCCTCAAGTCCATTCTCTAAGTCTGCATCTTTATTCCTGTCCTGCCCTTAGGTTCTTCAGAACCATTTTATTTTTTTTAGATTCTATATATATGTGTTAGCATATGGTATCTGTTTTTCTCTTTCTGACACTTCACTCTGTATGACAGACTCTAGGTCCATCCACCTCACTATAAATAAAATGAATACATTTTGTTTCTTTTTCTTGCCTGACTGCTGGGTCTAGGACTTGTAATACTGTGTTGAATAGAAGCAGTGAGAGTGGGCATCCTTATCATGTTCCAGATTTCAGCATGAAGGCTTTCCGCTTTTCACCACTGAGTATTATGTTGGCTGTGGGTTTGTCATAAATAGCTTTTATTATGTTGAGATACGTTCCCTCTATACCCACTTTGGTAAGAGTTTTTATCATGAATGAATACTGAATTTTGTCAAATGCTTTTCCTGTACCTATTGAGATGATCAGGTGATTTTTGTCTTTTCATTTGTTGATGTAATGTGTCACACTGATTGATTTGCATAGGTTGAACTATCCTTGTGACCCTGGGATGAATCCAACTTGACTGTGCTGTATGATCTTTTTTATGTGATGTTGGATTTTGTTGCTAATACTTTGTTGAGAATTTTTGCATTTATTGGGTTGGCCAAAACGTTCGTTCAGGTTTTTCCATAACATTCTATGGAATAATCTGAACGAATGTTTCGGCCAACCTAACACATTCATCAAAGATATTTGCCTGTGATGTTCTTTTTTGTAGCGTCTTTGCCTGGTTTTGATATTAGGGTGATGGCTTCATAGAATGACTTTGGGAGTACTTCCTCTTCTTCAATCTTTTGGAAGAGTTTGAGAAGGAACAGTGTAAGTTCTTCCCCAGTGAAGCCATCTGATTCTGGACTTTTGTTTTCAGGGAGTTTTTTTGTTTTTAATGACAAATTCTATTTCACTTCTAGTGATCAGTCTATTTCTTCTTTGTTTAGTTTCGGTGGACTGTATGTTTCTAGAAACTTGCCCATTTCTTCTAGGTTGTCAAATTTGTTGGCATAAAATTGATCATAGTATTCTCTTACAGGTTTTTGTTGTTGTATTTCTGTGTTATTAGTTGTTATTTCTCCTCTTTCATTTCCTATTTTGTTTATTTGGGTTCTCTCTGTTTTCTTCTTGGTGAGGCTGGCCAGAGGTTTGTTGATTTTGTTTACCCTTTCAAAAAATCAGCTCTTGGTTTTATTGATTTTTTTCTATTTTTTTAAATCTCTATTTTATTTATTTTCTCTTTGATCTTTATCATTTCCTTCCTTCTACTGACTTTAGGTTTTCCTTGCACTTCTTTTTTAAAATTCTTTTAGGTGGTTGGTTAGGTTGTTTGAGATTCTTCTTGCTTTTTGAGTAAGGCCTGTATCACTATGAACTTCCCTCATAGTACTGCTTTTGCTGCAACCCACAGATTTTTGTTTGGTTGTGTTTTTATTGTCATTTGCCTCAAGGTATTTTTTAATTTCCTCTTTGAATTTCATCACTGACCCACTGGTTTTTCAGTAGCATGTTGTTTAGTCTCTAAATAATCTTTTTTTTTACTCATTTCTTTTTCTATGGTTGATTTCTAGTTTCATGCCACTGTGGTCAGAAAAGATGCTTGAAATAAGTTCTCTCCTCTTAAATTTTTTGAGGCTTGTTTTTTGTCCTAGTATGTGATCTATAGTAGAGAACGTTCCATATGCATTTGAAAAGAATATGTATTGTGGGGTGCTTTTTTTTTGATATAATGTCCTGAAAATATTAATTAAGTCTAACTGTTTCATTGTGTCATTTAGGATCTCTGTTGCCTTACTGATTTTCTGTCTAGAACATCTCTCCATAGATGTGAATGGGCTGTTAAAGTCTCCTACTATTTTTGTGTTCCCATCAATTTCTCCCTTCATGCTTGTTAGTATTTGTTTTATGTATTTAGGTGCTCCTATAGTGGGTGCTATATGTCAATGACTGTAATACCCTATTCTCATATTGATCCTTTTATCATTATATAGTGTCCTTCTTTATCTTTATGGTCTTTGTTTTAAAGTCTATTTTGTCTGATATGAGTATTGTTACCCCTGCTTTCTTGTCATTTCCATTTGCATGAAATATCTTTTTCCATCCCTTCACTTTCAATCTACGTGTGTCCTTTGCCCTAAAGTGGGTCTCTTGTAGACAGAATATTATTATCCAATCTGCCACTTTATGTCTTTTGACAGGAGCATCTAGTCCATTGACATTTAAGATAATTATTGATAGGTATGTGTTTATTGCCATTTTGAACCCAGTTTTCCAGTTGATTTTGTATTTCTTCTTTGTTCCTTTCTTTTTGTTTTTGTTTTTCCTTTTGTGGTTTGATGGTTTTCTTCTGTATTATACTTGAGTTCTCGTCTTTCTAGTTTTTGTGAATCTGTTGTATGTTTTCGATTTGTAGTTTTGTTTTTCAAGTATGTTAACCCATTATTATATTTACTTGCTTTAGACTGATAGTAATATAGGCTCAAACACATTTTTAAAAATATCTACATTTTCTTACTACCCTCCCCAGCATTTTATGATTTTTATTTCCTCTTTAACAACTTCATGTTTATCCTTTTGCTGTTCATTGTTAATGAACAGCAAATCAGTTAATCAAAACAGTTAATCATCAAAACAGTTAATTATCACTTTCACACACAAAATTTTTTTTAAATCTATGTACTGACTCATTTAAGTGATTTATTTTCCAGTTGCAATTTTCTCTCTCCTACAGATTTTTGCCTCCTTCCTATTTAGAGAAGGCTTTTCAATACTTCTGGATGGTTTAACTTTGTAGATAACAATCCTCCTATCTTCTGCTAGGCTGGGAAGAGGTACTTCCTAGCTGGGTCAATTGGGGATGGGATCTGGGTATAGATGCTGAGTTTAACTGGTATTTATGCAGATCTTCCAACCAGTCCTTTATGTCAGCCTCACTCCAGAGTGCATCATGACTGTTGTTGGCCCTAGGCACTGTGCCTCAAGTGCTTTGTGGATAAGTAACCCTGTTCCATTCATTCTGGACAGTGGCTCTCAATTCATCAGAGCCTTTCCAGAGCCTTTCCAGGGCTCTGTATCATGGATCCTCTCTCACTCTATTTATTTATTTATTTTGCTTCCTTCACTGCACATTTGTAGATTCCAGCTCTGCCAGGTCAGCCCCCTCTCATCGACCCACTTTCCATCAGCCCTTTCCATCGTTTTTTCTCTTTCTCTATGACCATGTAAGTTTATTCCTTTTCAGTTTTCTTTTCCATTTACTGTCTTTTTGAATGGGGTTTCTGAATGAAGCAGACTTATCATTTTTCACTGCCATCAATCTGTCTATCTCTAGAGCCACCTCTTACTCCTGCCTTCCTAAGTGGAAAAAGCAGGTTAAACTTGTGTGTAATTCAAGAGCAAATAGTGTCTAGTCCAGGACCCAAGAGCTTCTTTTACGCATTTTGTATATACTGAGTGTCTAGAACATGTTATATATTGTCCTTGGCCCTGGAGAATAGGAAAGGTACGACCTTTGTGTTGGAGTAGCTCCTTGACCAGCAGGAGACTGAGTCAATGGAAAATAACCATGACAACAATGCAACATTCCTTCCATCAAGATCTATGCTCTCCCGGTATGAAGGGCACAGATTTTAATATTTGCTTTTGATGCCAGCCGCATCAACACAGCCTGTTCTGAAGTTACTTATCTTCATATATTTTCTTTGCCCTCTGAGGAGCTAAGAGTCTGATCTGGGAATGTAGATAACAAGAGAAAACCCCAGGACAGCACATAAACAACTTCCACATTCAGGGAAGGCTTTCAACTCTCAGTGGGAATGAAGCTCAGAGAAGGAAGGGATCAGCAGGGCTGGAATCCTGAGCCATCTTGCCACAGGAGAATTTTGCTGGCTTCTGCCTTATCCTCCTAACAAAAAGGCACAGCAATTCACAATAGCATAGTATCCACCTAATGCTGACTGAGAACACAGGGGAGCCTGGCCTGTGGAGTAACAGTTTAGAGTGTGAGCTTTGGAGTCAGATTTGGGCTTGAATCATAACTCTACTTTTAGTAACTGTGTGGTGTTGGGTAAATCATTTATACTCTTTGAGACTCACTTTCTATATTTACAAAATGAAGTTAAAGGCTACCTAACGGTGTTGATATGAGAATTAAAAAAGACAGTATATGTCAAGGGCCTAGCACAGTGGCTACCAAAATGCTACATAAACTATAACAAGGAAACAGACAAAACCTATAGCAGGAGGGCTTCTTGGAAAACAACTGATTCTAGGACAGGGGCAAGAAATATGAAAGATGTGCCTGGAACATCTTGCGGTGCCAGAAAGGAATGAAGTGCTCAAAAACAAAAAAACAAACAGAAAAACACCCCACAATTATTGGGGAGCATGTCAAAGGGACACAGGAGACAAACTTAAAGAGCTCCCAATGGCCAAGCTGGAACAATGTGAACAACAAAATAAATACTGTAGCACTGAATTATAACCCAAGACATAAAATAAATATCCATGAGTCCATTCTCATATACATAAATGATTAAATAGATAAATGGAACAGAAAAAAATAAATCTCCTATGTAGAAGAATTCCAAACAATTTTCATAGTTAATTCTCTACTCCTTAAAGATGGATTGCACATAGTGACTTCCTTTTGAAGAATACAGCATGAAATAGGGAATAGGAACATCACAGTGGAGAAATCTGACAAACACCCCTTCAGCCAGGTGATGAAGGTCAACATTAACAGTGATAAGCCATGTTGATAGTATACACCCTTGAAAAATGTGAAGAGAGGGACACTTTACCTCTGTGGTCTTCCTCTTAAAAACCCATTACCCCCATCTAATTATGAGAAAAACATCAGACAAATCTTAATTGAGGGTCATTTTGCAAAACATCTGACCAGTACTCCTCAAAATGGTAAGGGCTTCAAAACCAAGGAGAGTCTGAGAAACTGTCACAGCCAAGTAGAACCTAAAGAAACATGACAAATAAACATAATGTGGTATCCTGGATGAGATCCTTGGATATTAAAAGGACATTACATAAAAACTAAGAAAAATCTGAAAAAAGGATATATTTTAGTTAGTAATAATGTGTCAGTATTGGTTCATTAACTGTGACAAAAGTACCATACCTATGTTCTATACTAGTAATAGAGGAGACTGGCTACGAGATATACAAGAATGCTCTGCATGATCTTTACAACTTGTCTGTATATTTAAACCTTTCAAAAACAGTTTTTAGTGTTTTCTTGGAAAGCTATATTAGGCTGCCAAATTCCAAGATCTAGAACTTTAGGAAGAGACCTCAGAAAGGCACTCATCTCTGCGAAGGCAGGAAGCTTAATACATCATGGACATGTGATTTCACTCTGGGGTGGATCATGTTACTAGAAAATTCTCCCCTAAACAAATTTACTTCCATGGGATTCTATCTTTAGGAATACTAAAATAAACAAGAGTGCACGGGCCTCTCACAGCCAGTTCTCTATGCACGGCTCTTTGTACGCTATCATTCTCCCCTGGTCAGCTTACAGAAAACAGGGTAATCAGAAGTCGCCAGCTTCTTTGTGGTAGGAATCACAATGTACTGGCTGTAGTGATCAATGTTCACTAAATAATATTCTTTTTTTTTTTTTTTTAGTTGAAGTATAGTTGATTTACAATGTTGTGTTAATTTCTGCTGCACAGCAAAGTGATTCAGTTATACATACACATACATTCTTTTCTATATTCTTTTCCATTATGGTTTACCACAAGATATTGAATATAGTTCCCTGTGATATACAGTAGGACCTTATTGTTTATCTCTTCTATATATATCAGTTTGCATCTGCTAACCCTAAACTTCCAATCCTTCCCTCCCCCCTGCCCCCTTGGCAACCACAAGTCTGTTCTCTATGTCTGTGAGTCTACTTCTAATAGTAACTCTTGATATGACTAGAAAAATCAAACCGACACAAACTCGTATTTGTCATTAAAATCATCCCAAAAGGTAGTTTGTAAGCTTATCCTCAGCAGGCATCCAATGTCTCCATTACCATTATTATTTTAAATAGGATGCTTTAGTCGTCTCTGAATTGATACTTTTAAAAACATGACAAAGGGCTTCCCTGGTGGCACAGTGGTGAAGAATCCGCCCGCTGCCAATGCAGGGGACACGGAATCGAGCCCTGGCCCGGGAAGATCCTACATGCCGCGGAGCAACTAAGCCCACGCGCCACAACTAAGACCTGACACAGCCAAATAAATAAATAAATATTTTAAAAAAATCTGGAAGGGGACTGCCAGCTTTCCTAGTGTCTGGCACATTCCTGGCACACTCACTAGGCTTTCAATCAATATTTGCTGAATAACTGAATACTCAGATCAAATTAAGAGTCAACTGAGAGTGAGAGTTGTCAAGAAAAGAAGTAAATAAATGAAGGCTGACATCAACTCTCAAAGAGAGTTTTCAAAAGGCAAGCCATTAAGTATGGCTGATGTGATAGTGTAAACACAGAAAACTGAGAGTGCTGGGAGGAGGCAGTATAGACCTGTAGTCAACAAATACTTGTTCACCACCTATTGAGTGCAAGGAACCGTAGGTGATACAAATGAGAGTTGAGATGTTGAGACTTCACACGACAGGGAGAAGCAGGGGCACACGTCGTTATCCCCAATTCTTGCTGACCTAAGGGTTAAATTAAGCCCATTCCCCGGGCTTGTAGTACCCATCTGGCACATGGTATGGAATATGCCCTCTTTCAATTGTCATTTGTTCATTCCATTAACATTTTAAAGATATCTTCTAGGCATAAAGCACTGTGCTATGTACTGAGCAGGTAGCCTCTGCTCTCCTGGAGCTTACCACCCCTAGTAGGGAGGATGGACATGAAGTTAAGAGTTCCGTAAAATATTATATAATTGCGATTACAACGAGTACAATGAACAGGAAGTAGAAGTTGAAATGAGCACACGTGCAAGGAAAACCTGTCCTAATCTGAGCAGTCAACAAAGGCCTTCCTAAGGGAGAGGCATTTTGGCTGAGATCATAGGTGTGAATGGGAATTAACTAAACCAGAGGAGAAAGAACTTTTCAGACAGTGACAGACATGTATACTGGCCCTGAGGCAGGAGGGAGCTTGGTATATTTAAGGGACAGAGAGAAAGGAAAATGTAGATGGAGCTTACAGATCAACGGGGAGAGGGAAAACATGTCCCTCAAGTCTGCCATCAGCTTTGCTAACTCAGCCCATGCTGTCCTCTGATAAATGGGAATATTTGACTTTGATGTAAGAAAACTCATTTGTTTCTCCTTAAGGATGGTTCCTTGGGGTTTCATAAAGAAATCCATTCCTGCCTTAGTTCTTTTTTCATATTCTTTTCTACTCACATTTGAGTTTCACTTCTCATACTAAGTCTTCATTGCCGTGGGAATCTACTTTTGTATACAGTTTAGGTGGGAATACAAATGGAAGTCATTTTCCTTAACGCTCTCTACCAAGAGATTGTTATTTTCCCTGCCAATACGTGGTGCCGCCACTATCCTATATTACTCTGCAAATACACACGAGTCTGTGTCAGAGCCTTCTAGTCTGTTCTACCATCTGTCTGTTCTGGCATCAATACTGTACTCTTCTATTTCTATGGTCTATGGTACATCTAAATATCTGATAGATCCGTCTTCCTTCTTTGCTCTTAGATGCCATTTAAAAGATACTGGACTTTCTCCAGAAGTGGGAAGTCATCAAAGGGTTTTAAGCAGCGCAGTAACTGGAGCTGATTTTCATCTAAACATGGTCACTCTGGCTACCTTGTGAGGACTGACAAGAAAGAGGCAACGCTTGATGGGAGAAACCAGGTGAGAAACTACTGCTGTCATCCAGGTGAGAAAGGATGGCAGCCAGAACAGCAGTGGGAGTAGGGAAGATGAGCAGAAAGGTTAACCATATATATCTTAGAACTGGTGACTGACTGGGGTTGGTAAGAAGGAAGGGGAAGAGTCCAGGATGGCTCTTATGTTTCTTGGCAACTGGAGAGGTTGTAGGCCATTTACTGAGACAGAGAACAGTGGGGGAGAGAGAGAATATTTGAGGGGAGAGTCTGGTAGGAGGGAGGTTGGGGACTTAAGAACTCAGCTTGGGACATGCTAAGTATGAACTGCTTCAGAGTCTGATACACTGAGGTGTAGAGTTGGCATTTCTTTCCACCCTACATCCTATCTTTTAAGTTCCACTGCTCATCCGCAATGAATACTAAAAGCTCCTTTAGAAAAATGTTCACAAACTATCTCAGCTGACAAAACTCACACAGAAATCTGTGCATTTTCAAGTTGATTCTTTCTGGCAGCTTAAATTTTGCTTTCTACTTTCTCTAGAAATCATCATTGGGGAGCCTGTGAGAGGGAGACATATAATGCAATCGTTAACTTAAAGGTAACATCTCAAGTTAAATTTCTCATAGTTTGAAGGTTACAAAGAATTGAACAAAACTTCTCAGGAAAAGTCAGTGGTTCTTCTGGTCTGCGTGTATGGGTATGTGTGTGGGTGTGTCCAAAGGCTGGTGGAGGGGAGGGGTTCTAATTACGTATACAATAAACAAGTTAGCAGGAGGCATAAAATTATGAATTAATTGAATTTGCTACTCAAGGTTCCTGAAATGGAGCTATCTCCATAGGAGAAAAGAAAATGCTGATACATTTTCCTCTTTGGGGGTAAGGTGAGATCTGAGGGTTAATTGGGATACCTTGGCTAAGAATGACTTCTTCCACATTCCAACCAAAGAGCCCAAAGGGACATATTGTAACCTGGACTCAATTCTGAGGGAGTATAGCTATTGCAGAGCTTGCTTTGGGGATGCGTAAAGGGGCGGATGTTTTATACCTGCTGGGCTGAGGAAGCCAAGGTCAGAGCTCAACTGGTTACCCTTTTATGCGCCCAACACAGGGCTAGAAATTGTAACGGCAGTGTAGGAGGTAATCCAGAGCCTTTGCTGTATTTGGAAAGATACCATTAAGATTCAAGTAAGAATCCAAAACCAATATGACATCAGAGACAGACTGTGAAGGGTCACCCGACAATGTCCAATGCACTCTCCTAACATTATCTCAGGTGACAATTTCATCTTCACAGTACATAACATGATGCTAGCTTCAGTAACTGACTGAAGCTCCTTTCTGGTATTTCCTAGTGTTCTGCAGAAAATTTTTCCATAATAGGTGAGTAGCCATTCTTCAAAATAAAATAAAAACCTGCACCAAAAAGGTTCTTTGGGGGGAAAAAAAACTCAGGAAATTCAACATTACTTCCTCTACCTTTTAGCTGCCGAGTACTTGTTAGTCTATCATCAGCTCTAATAAGTCCCACATCAACATAATCTGCTTACTGTTGTGTACCTAGAGGAGTTTTAAAATCTACTTAATCCTATAACTTTATTTTTCTTAAAATACATGTTGACAGAAAACATGGGAGGACCCATGTGGGGAAACGGTACGTTACTAGTTGCTTTAAAAACATATGTTAGGACTTAGATATCTCTCGCTTTATCTCTGTAAAAACCATCAAAGGGCTTCTTAGCAGAGAAGCTGACACATGATAGACTCTCAATAATGCCTGCTGGATTGGTTAATGTTGATAGTCCTAGTGAGCAGGTGTTCTGGCCACTTTATAGATGAGAAGACAGGCTAGGTGTGGGGCATGACTTGCCCAGGCTTGCATGCCGGTAAATGGCAGAAGGAGAGAACTCAGGGCTGTAGACTTGAGCACCTTCCCCCTGTTCTATTGCTGTGGGAGGTGTAGCCTAAGCAGAAAGTGTAAGAGTTGTAATTAAAGAAAGTCTTCAGTACTGGCTGGCATAGGTAGGGCAATCTTCATGGAGGGGAAGGGAGACATGACCAGGGTTCCGAGAAACCCAATAAATACTAAGATCCCGCAGTGCAAGGAAGCAGCTCCCCATCTTTTCCACAAGAGGTCAAGCTGATTCCCATACGACAGCATTAAAACCCAACAAGCACCAAGGTTAGGATAAGCTTTTCTCACGGAAGTTTGTTTTTCCTAACACAGAAAGCAGCACGTAAAAACTCTTCCACTCCTGTTCTTTGCTCCAGAAACTCTGGAGGCCAAACTTGCCTGGCTTTGGGTCATATTTGCAAACAGGTCTCTTCCACGCATGGTGTCCTCGCAGTGGCCCAAGAGCATCCCCAGACCTAGGAGCGCAAGTCCGGCTTTGTGACGCAGACATAGAGAAGGGACTTGAGGACACGGGGAGGGGGAAGGGTAAGCTGGGACGAAGTGAGAGAGTGGCATGGACATATATACACTACCAAATGTAAAATAGATAGCTAGTGGGAAGCAGCCACATAGCACAGGGAGATCAGCTCGGTGCTTTGTGACTACCTAGAGGGATGGGATAGGGAGGGTGGGAGATGCAAGAGGGAGGGGATATGGGGATATATGTATAGCTGATTCACTTTGTTATAAAGCAGAAACTAACCCAGCATTGTAAAGCAATTAACTCCAATAAAGATGTTAAAAAACAAAACAACGAAAAAACAAGTCCAGCTTTGTGGCTGTCCCCACACATTCCTTAGCTCTGTTTCTAAGTTCCTCCCTCCAACAATGGGGCCTTTTGCTTTGGACCTTGGCCTTTCACATAACGGTGCGTGGCCTGCTAAGGAGGCAAAAAGCATCTCTGAGGAACAGTCTGGGTAAAGATGATGTGAGCCCTTCAGAGAGAAACGAGCGCAAGGGGGGCTGGCGTCGCTGACATGGATAGAAAGCCAGTTGCTGCTTATGCCCAGTTTATGTAGTAGGAGAGTTGCGATGTGATTTGTGTTGGAAGATATATGCCCAGACCAATGCTGACGGACTCGACGGAGGCTTTGCCTCGGAACAAATCAGTCCCAGTGACATAGAAACACTCCAACCACCTCCAGACTCCTAACCCTGGGTCACTCGAGCCTTTCCTTGTGCTGTGCTATTGTGGTTGTGTCTGGCTTTGGGGCTACACAGCCGTTGGCTGAGACCTCGCTTTGACATTTCTGAGCTAGGAGCCCTAGACCACACAGTCTGGCTTTTCTCAACTGGAAAGATGGGGCTAATTACGTGAAAAATGGGGATAATAACAGTAGCTCCCTTACAGAGCTGGAAGGATTAACTAAAATGGCACAGGTAAGGAATTTAGCATCATGCTTGTACCTTTAAACATATATATATTTAAAAGGGTATTAGAGGTCACTGATGTTGATGGCTGATGAGCTCTGTCAGCCCCAACATAGTGCCAGAGTTATGAGGACGTGAAACATTTCTGCTTGCCCATGGTGGTTAAGGGCCTAATTTTAGGAAGATGAGCTGCCCATGGCTCTTCTATTCACCAGTGGGGTGAACGCAAGTGTGCAACTTAACCTCTCTGTGTCTGAGTCACCTCACCTATAAAGTGGAGGGAGAAAAGTCCCCACCTCATAGGTTGCTGTGACTAGTAAAACAACATATGCAAGACATACAGCACCGTGCCTAGTAAACAGTAAGAACTCAACATGTAGAAACAGTAAGGACAAGAAGAGTGTCCTGCATAGCATGTGTGTCTAGGCAGAGTAGGTGATTCTCTGGAGTGATTAAGGAGGCGTGGAAGGCACCTAGACCACAAAAGGGGTCTGAAGGGCCCATGGTTGACACTGCTCCTACTGTGTAAGCCTGCCTCACCAGCTGCCACGGAGAACTAGGCTAGTGGAGAATGGAGACAGGGTAGCTAACTGTTGATTCAAAGGGAGGACATGAACACTAATTCCATATGGGATCTGAGACCAGGTCCACCTGGATGGGTAATTCATGAAGGGTAGGCAGAAAAGGAAAGGGAGTATTAAAACAAGATACTTCATACTTGAGGCACTTTTTGCACTTTGTATTCATCTAATTATCAGATTTACAGAAGGGTTAAGCAGTAATAATCCCCAGGTCACACGGAACCTGACTTAGAACCCAGGCTCGTAATCTAGACGCAGTGTTGGGACCTTCACGTCATACTCCCTGAGTCCTTACAGCTCTTAAGAAGCAGCAGATAATATGTGATTTTAATTTTCTTGCTCAAAAAAAAAAAAAAAAAGGAAGAAATGAGCATGCATTATTTTCACAACCATATAAAAATCATGAATATACAATATGTTCATAATCAGGAATATCATGAATATAAAATATAAAAATGTATTACTGGGAACGAAAATTGGTGCAGTAACTGTGGAAAACAGTTTGTCAGCCCCTCAGTAAGTGAAACATAGAATTACCATATCATCCAGCCATTCCACTCCTTGGTATAGACCCCAAAACACTGAAAACAGATGTTAAAAAAACAAACAAACAAAAACTTTACACAAATGTTCATGGTAGCACTGTTTACAATAACCAAAGGGTGGAAATAATCCGGATGCCCAGCAACAGATAAATGGATTAAAAAAACGTGGTGTGATATGTCAATCCCTATCTCCCAATTCATCACACCACCAACCCCCTCCCCTGCCGCTTTCCCCCCTTGGTATCCATACATTTGTCCTCTACATCTGTGTCTCTATGTCTGCCCTGCAAACCGGTTCCTCTGTACCATTTAAAATGAGGTATATTTATATACTGAAATGTCTTTCAGCCATGAAAAGGAATGGAATGCCAATACATGCCACAACATGGATGAACCCTGAAAACATTATACTAAGTAAAAGAAGCCAGACATAAAAGGCCACATGCTTCATGATTCCATTTATATGAAACATGCAGAACAGGTACAGAAAGCAGATTAGTGGTTGCCAGGAGGTGGGGCAGAGGGTACCGGGGAGTGACTGCTTAATGCATGCAGGATTTTTGTTTGAGGTAATAAAAAAGATTGTGACCTAGATGGCCTATGGTTGCATAACACTGTGAAGGTACTTAATGACACCGGATCGCACACTTTTAATTGATGCAAAAAGTAAATTTTATTTTATGTGTATTTCCCCCCCCCACACACACACAAAAAAACGGACAACCTTGTGCATGGACTAGAAAAAGAAATCACTGAGTGGAATATGGGCTACAGACAAAGGCCTGCAGCCAGGAAGGTCTAGAAGGAGGGTATACTGATTGTGTACTTAGATCAGGCAAAGTAAAGGGAACCTCAAGAGTTCTCTTGAGGTAGAGAACGTCCTGCTGGGAGGTTTTTAAATGGAGCAGCACCCTGTGGGGCCCTGCTGAATACACATCCTATTTGTATCCCCAATTTCTTTGTAGGCAATAGACTTCATTCAATCTCCTGGACCTTCCCAGAGTTCCAAAGGGCAGATTCAAACAGTTGCTTATCAGGGAAGGGAGGGGATGCAGAAACAAAGGAGGAACAGTCAGGGAACAACAGTGCAGCTGTGGGGCAGGGTCCTGGTTCCTTCTCAACAAATATACATAACAATACCTTTGAGTTCTTCTGCAGGAACTAAGGCCCCTACCGTGGTGGAGGATGGTAACTTCAGGCTGAGCACAAGATTCCTGTTGTACCACCCTGTTCCCTCACCACCAACCAATCGCAAGAAATCTGCACAGTGGAAGATAAGGAAGACTCTGACCTCCTCCCCCAATGATTCTCCCTTTAGAAGCTTTCACGGTCAAGCAGAATATTTGGAGTTAGTTTTTGTTTTGTTTTGTTTTGTTTTTGTTGTTGTTGTTTTTGCAGTACGCAGGCCTCTCACTGCTGTGGCCTCTCCCATTGCGGACGGAGCACAGGCTCCGGACGCGCAGGCTCAGCGGCCGTGGCTCACGGGCCCAGCTGCTCCGCGGCATGCGGGATCCTCCCGGACCGGGGCACGAACCCACGTCCCCTCCATCAGCAGGCGGACTCTCAACCACTGCGCCACCAGGGAAGCCCTGGAGTTAGTTTTTGGACAGGAGTCCACCCTCTCCCCAGGTGCTGGCCGCCTGAATAAAGCAACCTTTCCCTTCCTACCAGCACTTGTCTCTTGAGTATTAGCTTTCGAGCAGCAAGCAGCTGAACCTGAGTTTGGTAACAGTTTGTGTGTTGGCATTGGGGAAGAGGAGGAGTGTGTGCTGGGGAGGTTAGTGGATAAAGTAGACCAATGTCTCTATCATATATAAGAGGGAAGATATAATTACTTAATAAGTATACGTGTTATAAATTAAAGTGGTCATTGAACAAACTGAAATACAATCCATGGTCTGAAACCAACAGAGGAGAAAGAGAAGGAATAGAAAAAAAATTCATCCACCAGAAGGAAAGATAAAACATTTTTTAAATAAATTAAAAAGCAAAGGAACAGACTAGTAGAGAAGAAACACAAACCAAGATGGTAGAAGTAAAAAAATATCCATAATATATATAAAGAGTCAAAGTAAATGCTCTTTATAAAAGAAACATTTAAGTACAGCTGATTCACTTTACTGTACAGTAGAAACTAACACAACATTGTAAAGCAACTATACTCGAAGAAAAATCAATTAAAAAAAAGAAACATTTAAGACAAAACCACATGGAAAGGTTGAAAATAAAGATCTGCAAAAAGATATTCCATGCAAATACTTACTAAGAGAAGGCTGGCGCAGCAATTAACATCAGACAAGTACTATTATTTAAGGCAAAAGGTATTAATGCCTAAGTAGAAACTACACGTAAAATAAACCCTGGGCTTCCCTGGTGGCGCAGTGGTTGAGAGTCCGCCTGCCGATGCAGGGGACGCGGGTTCGTGCCCCAGTCTGGGAGGATCCCACATACAGCTGAGCGGCTGGGCCCGTGAGCCATGGCCGCTGAGCCTGCGCATCCTGAGCCTGTGCTCCGCAATGGGAGAGGCCATGGCGGTGAGAGGCTCGCGTACCGCAAAAAAAAAAAAAACCCTAACAAGAAGTTATACAAATCATGACTAGACACTTAACTAACAATGCAGCTTAAAAACATTAATTAAAAGTTGTCAGAAGTGTGAGGGAAATTTGGCAAACCCTAGCGTGAGATCTGAACAAAAATCTATTAGAAAATTACAGACTCTGCTGACCAAATAACAGCAAGGATGTGAATGATCTGAACTAACAATATTCAACTAGGTTGAACTAATGGACATGTAAACTCTGCAACCAACAAATTGAGGCTCTCCATAATTTTCAAACACCCTAAAGCATTTACAAAAGTTGACACGGTGCTAGTTCACAAAGGAATTTCAAACAACCAGTGCCATATAAAACACATTTTCCGACTGCAGTGCAATTAAATTGTAAATCAAGTAAGACAGATAATTAACAAAAAATCTATCTTGGACATATAAAAATAGCTGTTGTAGTTCATATTGATTTCCCTGCTTCCACTCTTGCCCTCCTAAAGTCTATTATCCCAAAACAGAGTAATCCTTTTACAATTCAACACAGATTATGTCACTCCCGTGAGAAGAAAAAAATCCTCCAATGGCTCTCTGTCACAACTAGGCTTAAATTCAAACTCCTTACTACAAGACTCTATGTGATCTGGTCTCTTATTATCTCTCCAATCTTTATTCCTTACCAGGTCCCTCTCCCCACTGTTATTTCTACTCTAGGCTGGGACACCGGCCTTTTTTTCTTCTTCCCCGCCTGGGGCATTTGCATTTCCTGTTCCTTGCAGCTGGAAATGTCCTCTCCCAGATATGCACCTGGCTAGCACAGTAACCTCTTCATTCTCTATATCCTTTAAAGACGGAGCAGAAAAGCTTTCTTTTTCTCCATTTACCTTAGCACAACATAAATGTATTATGTAATTATTTGACTGTGTTTTTTTTAATGACTCCTCCTGCTACAACAGAAGATCACTGAGGGCAGGGACTTCGTTTTGTTCACCACTGTGTCCCCAGTGCCTAAAACAGTGTCTCGTACAAGGTAGATACGAAAAACGATTGTCGTATGAATGAAAATCAAAGTCAGCTTGAGCTTGTTGAACTGATTGCCAGGAAAGTCTATAAGATTTAGATGGTAGTACCAAAAACAAGGAAGAGTGGGAAGATGGCTCTGCCTTACTATGTATAGTCAGAGCACATCTGGAATACTGTGTTCAGTCTAGACCCTACACATTAAAGGAGACAGAAAAAGGTGAACAACCAAGATGGTAAATACAGTATGGCCATAAAGTCTGTAAACATTGGTGTACATACATAAAAATGGCTCCATGGTATTATATTACAATGCATGATGTATTATGTGATATGTTCAATGTGTTGTTTCTCATTGGCAATACATAGTTCAATGAACTGAGAAACTGCAGTAAATGTGGTGTATTAACAAATTTTCCTCAACTGTGCATAGAATCTATGATGCATTGCCTACCATGATTCTTGTCTATTACGGAACAAACTTGCACTTTTAGCACATCAGAAGGGTTCAGATCCGGCACACAGGCAGCCCCCTACACGTGTTCACAGGTCCAAAGCAGGTCTAGAGATGATCAGGCAAGCAGACCCTCACCACTCTGGTGTGGAATGGTGGGAACACTCTGAGCAAACTTCTAGCCAGTCAAGTACGGGTATTAACTGGTCATGCATGTATTCAAATATGTCAACTAGTGACTTATGTTTCCAGACTTTCCGGTCACTCTATATACTCTACCATGCTTTTCAATGTTTCACTGGGGGAAGAAAAGGGGCTGGGGCCACGTGATGGCTATGGTAAAGACTCTGGAACTAGACTTACCCGAGTTTGAATTCTATCCCTACTTCGCGGAAGCTCTATATAAACTTGGACACATTATTTAATTCCTCTATTGCTCAGGTTCTCTCTCCATAAAATAGAAATAAAAGTGATCCTATTCTATAGGTTATTATGAGGATTAGATAATGTCAGAAAAGCAATGAGAACCATGCCTAGCAGATAGCATGCTGCAAATCTATGTTAGCCACTGCTGCTGACAGGGCTAATCATCATAATCATAATAACATTATCATCATCCAGCACCTATCCCTCACTGACCACAATCTCTGGGCTGCTTAGTTAAAATTTTCAGAAGAATATTGAATTCGTCTCGTGGAAGGGTCTTCATGTTCCAATGAGTTTTATATCTTGCTTTGGACAAATTACCAATTCTGAGCTTATTTTGTTAATCGTAACACAATGCGTGATGCTATACCAATGGCTGTGTGATGGTTTGTTTGCTTTATTTTTGGTTATTTTCTGGCCATGCTGCATGGCATGTGTGATCTTAGTTCCCCAACCAGGGATCGAACCCATGGCCCCTGAAGTGGAAGCACAGTCTTAACCACTGGACTGCCAGGGAAGGTCCTGTGATGGTTAGTTTTATGTGTCAACTTGGACGGTGTTTTTGGATGAGATGTGTGTTTAAATCAGCGGACTGTGAGTCAAGTATATTGCTGTGTATAACGTGGGTTTGCCTCATCCAATTAGTTGAAGTCCTGAATAGAACAAAAGGCTGACCTCCCCCAGCAAGAGGGAATTCTGTAGCAGATGACCTTTGGACTTGAACTGCACTTTGACCTCTAGCCTGCCAGCGCACTTTGGGTACCTTGGACTTGTCAGCCTCTATAACCTCCTGAGCAAATTCCTTAAAATTATCTATCTATCTATCCATCCACCCATCCATACACACACACACACACACACACACACACACACACACACAGCTAGTTTTATTTCTCTGGAGAACGCTGACTAATATAGGCAGTCAAAATAGTGAAAGAGCAGAAGTGGGTGAATACTACTGCAGAATTATTTCATATGAGAAAAGATATGAAGAACGGAGGGAGTCCAGCCAAGAGAAGGCTAGCTTAGATGTAAGAGCTGTCTTCAAAGAATCAAAGGGCTACCATGGGGAAGAGAGACTGAATTTGATCCGGATGGCTCTGAAGAGAGGGATAATTTGTGGGTGAACCACGTATACAGACAGATGTCAAGCTGATGAGAGGAGAACTTTCTAACCGCCAAGCTGTTCGGAACAATGGAAAGAGAGGAAGACACCTTGCTTCCCAAGGTTTGAGACTCAGTAGTATTCAAGATGATTTTAGGTAGCATGGAGCATAGCATTACATACGAGAGAGTCACTGCCTGTCAATTCTCTTCTACCTTTCATGATGTTGGACATACTATCTCATTTTGAGCCTGCAATGACATTAATATCTCGGCAACACTTCCACATTTTCATTTTTACCAAAGGCAGACTTGGCCTCAAGCTTACTACCCCGCTATTTGTAGTTATTTTTTACATCTGCCTTCTATCCATGGGAAATCACACTGGTTTTTCACATAGAGTAGTATTTAATTTCTCTTTTAAAGCATCAAAGAAACACAGGAGTCCTGTAAAAGGAAAATATTAAGTAAAACTAGTAAGGAAGACACATTGTTATGCCAGGGGTACACAGATGACTAAAGTGTGGGTGACACAGGATAGAGGGTGTTTAAGCAAAGGCTAGAGGACCACAGACCACCCAGTGGATTCAGCCCAGGTTGGGTGTGGGGACTGGAGAAGCTTTAGGATAAGTTTCATCCATCCTGAGGTTTGATGAATCTATAACATGCTGGGCCCTTTAAAGCTGGTATGACCATTCCAATAATAAAATAGTCTACCATCTAAAACAGGTAAAGTAAACCATGTAAGTGACTTTCAGAAGTAAACACCAGAAATATCTTCATTTTGGTAGATATCTATTAGCTTTTTAAAACTGAGTTATGCACATTTCATTGAAAAAAATAGTCTGAATAAAACATGAAAAGAAAATTTAAGTTTTCACTTCTTTTGATTCATGCAGTTTGGTCAACGAACATGTGTAGGACCATAATGATGGACGGATCTATGAGTTGAAAGAGAATAATCCAGCACTGGCAGGTTTTTTTCTTTAACTATTGAAATTGAAATGACTTTCACTTATAATTAGTTTTATACATTCTTTGAAGAACTGTCAAATCACATTTCCCCAAGGTTAATATCTGAACAAATCTATTACTTACTGTGGAAAGTAAAATTTTCACAGAACCCAAATACAACCCAAAAAGCAAACTGTTGTGCAAACAAAATGATCAGCTTAATTTAGGACAAATGAAACGTAATAAATGAGATGAAAATGTATGGCGGGAAACACTCCACATTTATGATTCTATGGAAGAAATGTCAACAGAAATTTCTGCTCTGTGAACTGGGAGACTGTCCTGTTAATTTAGACAAATCAGTTCTGAGTCACTGAGTCTTAGGATCTCCCTTCTTTAGAGTCTAGGAGCACAGAAGAGAATTTTTACTTTTCAGTTTCTTTTTGATTATAAAATGATGTGATTTCTAAAATTCAAGGAGTTAATGTGTTATAAGATTCTTTTTTTTTTCGGTACACGGGCCTCTCACTGTTGTGGCCTCTCCCGTTGCAGAGCACAGGCTCCGGACGCACAGGCTCAGCGGCCATGGCTCACGGGCCCAGCCACTCTGCGGCATGTGGGACCTTCCCGGACCGGGGCACGAACCCGTGTCCCCTGCATCGGCAGGCGGACTCTCAACCACTGCGCCACCAGGGAAGCCCTATAAGATTCTTAAAATGTGTGTTGATTCATCAACAGATGAATGGATAAACAAAATGTGGTATATACACACGATGGAATATTATTCAGCCTTAAAAAGGAATTCAATTCTGACACATGCTACTACACAGATGAACTTTGAGGACATTATGTTAAATGAGTTAAGCCAGTCACAAAAGGACAAATACTGTATGATTCTACCTACATGAGATACTTAGAAAAGTCAAATTCATTGAGACAGAAAGTAGAGTGGTGGGGGCCAGGTGGGGAGAGAGGGGAATGGGGGGTTAGTGTTATAGTGGGTACAGAGTTTCAGTTTTGCAAGATGAAAAGAGTTCTGGAGATGAACAGTGGAGATGGTTGCACAAAACTGAATGCGCTTAACTTGAACTGTACACGTAAAACTAGGTTATTTTAAGTGTGTTTTACCACAATTAAAAACTTTTAAAAATGCATTGTGACCTTGGGAGAGTAAAAAAAAAAGTGTTTTGATATAATTGTTCATTCTTTTTCTTATTTTCCAATAAATCAATTCACCAACCAACCAACAAACCACCATCTCAGAGGACAAAGTTCTGCTACCATCAAGCATCATCTTTACCTTCCTCTTTCTTAGATAAAGATTCCAGATAGGGAAGACACTGAGTATGGTAAATCTCTTTTTGACTCTGTCTGAAAACCTTGAGGGAGTAAGGAAAGAACAGTCTCAAGATTCTCTAGAGAAACTCTTCTCACTGCACTGACCATATCCTCAGAGCGTAGTTCCAGCGGCAGACGGACCAGGTTCGACTCCCAACTGCAACACTTTGGAAACGTGAGACCTTGGGTATATTGCTCGGTCTCTCTCTGCCTCAGATCATGTGTCAAAAACAGTTACTAATTATTCCTATCTCATAGGGTTGATGGGTAATTTTCACAGCGCCTGTTTCGGAGTCAGTGTTAATAACTGTCTGTCATCACCATCTTCCTCCTGTTAATAGCTCTTTAAGGGAATTAGGTAAATATTGTTACTATACTCCAAGAAATTAAAGGCAGGTGGAAAGAAGGATCTTCGTCTGATATTCAGAATCTGATCCCTTCTTACCTCCCATGGCTCAGGTCAGCATCACCTGTTCCCTGGAATTCTGAACAGCCTCTATCTGGTCTCCTTGCTTTTATCTTTGCTTCCCCTCCCCACTCTCTCACCACTGCTGTCCTAAAATAGCAACCGAAGTGGTCCTTTTGAAAATCTAAGTCAGATAATGTGTCTCCTTTGCTCAAAATCTTTCGGTGTCTCCTCCTTTCCCTCAGAGTAAAAGCTAAAGCCTTTACGAGGGCCTGCAAGGTCCTACTTGGGTCTGGTCCCCATGACTCGTCTGACCTCATTTCCTACTGCTGTACCCATCCTTGGTCAGTGCCTCAGCCACACTGGCCTCCTTGGTGTTCCTCAACATGAAACACATAATCCTGCCTCAGGGCTTTTGCACCGCAGCCTGGAACCTTCTCCCAACAAATATCCTCATAGCTAATTCCCTCACCCACTTCATGTCTTTGCCCAAATGGCAACTTCTCAGGAGGCCTACCCTGACCACCCAACTTAATTCCATAACCTCGCCCACTCACCCTGGAGTCCTGTACATCATGCTATATTTTTCTTTTTTCCTCACAATAACCATTACCTTCTCACATAGTACATAATTTACTTAGTTTACTACATTTACTGGGTTTTTAAGTTTTTCTCTTTAAATTTTTTAAAACTGAGGTATAGTTAATTTACATTATTATATGTTTCAGGTATAGAACACAGTGATTCACAGTTTTTAAAGTTTATACTCCATTTATAGTTATTATAAAATATTGGCTATATTCCCTGTGTTGTACAAAATTTTATGTTTCCCCCACTAGAAATTAAACTCCAGACGTACAGGATCTTGGTCTGCTTTGGTCTCTAATGTAACAGTGCCTGGTACATAGCAAGTGCTCAGGAGATATTTGTCAACTGGAAGAATAGATATCATTTATGTATTTATCAAGTGCCTGACATGTACAACATACGTGCTTGGGGCTCTGCATGAGTTATCTTATTTAATCTTCCTGACGACCCTTTAATATGATTAATACTGACCCTATTTGTAAAAAGAAGGTAGATGAAATTCAATGAAAGAAGTGAAGTAACTTATCCAAGATCATGGATGTGGGACCTGGAATTCAGACCCAAGTCCTTAACTCTAAATGTAGCACTCCTTCCATAATACCACATCTTAGTATGTCAATGAAAAAAATAATGCGGCCCATTTGTAGGTTGCACCCCTACTGGAAGGACTGACCTGAGGAACCTGCCCAGATACTGGAAAACCACTTATGCCCATTCAGTACCATTAGGTTGATTCTTTGTACCTTCAGAGAAGCAGGTGACACTAACCCCTACCTTAACAGGCACAGTTCTGATCTATGCTTCTAACCCATCAAAACTGAGTTATCCAAGCCTGAATAGTCAGAAGAACCTTCCTAAGAGTTTCTTTGCTTTGCTTATTGGACTAACATAAGGCTGGATACATTTCAGACAGTCTCTTGCTACTGTCTTGCTCAGTAATTCCTTTCAAATGAAGAACGTTTCTTTGTTTTTCAGGCAAGGATGAATATTTCTCTCAAAGCTTAAACATGGCTTGAACCAATCCTGGAAGAATCTTCAGAAAGCCAGACCCGGAAGCGTCCTCCAAGATCATCTCTTCTGACTTCCTTATTTGCAGAGGGGGAAAACTCAGGGCCAGAGCTGAGAAATGGCCCACAGCGTAGGAGAAGAATCAGCTCTTGTCAAGAGAAGGACATCGTGTTCTACATGCAGGCGGGAGTTACAAAATGGAACATCTGTTCACATTTTCTTTGATTCAGTCTTATCCTAAACTAAGACTGGTTTTTACCTGTGCATTTCTCTCTTCCACATGGAGTGAATTCTAATTAACAGGGTTGTTATGGAAACTGCATGGCTAATAAATAATTGCACTAGCAGCTATTATTATTGAGTATATACTCTGTGCTAAAGTTAGAGCTTTATATATGTCGGACCGTTTCAATCCAACAACAATCTCATTAATTATGAACATTATTATTCCTCATCTGTTTTTCAGATGAGGAAACCAAAGATCAAGTATGTTGACTGATCTAAGTTCATCCAGAGAACCACAGGCAGAAGACAAATTTAAACTGGTCGAAAAATTGTCTAACTCCAAAACCAGCGTTCATAACTACCTTACTACACTGTATTGTTTCTTATTAAAATTCAGTTAAGCTTTGTTTTCTGTTATAAAGTCTTTCAATTTTATAGATTCCGTGAGCCTCCTCCATCATGGCATAAATACAGCCCACAGTTTCATTAATGCCACCACCATATGGAAACTCATGTCAGCACTTAGCAGGCTTTCTGGGTGTAGCCCAAAGTAACTTTGAGAAATGGGAGGATTTTTCTCCAGATTCCTCTCTTCAACTGGCTGATGCAACAGTATTTAAATTTAATTACATTCCACTGAGAATATGGGCTTTTCCACTTCCAAGGGGTTCTGTAACTGCTCTAAAGCTGAGAATTTGGCGGGGGTGGGGGAGGGAAGCAGTTCTGGCAGAGGAAAGAAAAATTACATTACAGTGTGTTTGCTTCCATCAAGGGATATAAGAGGAAACTTACATCTGGCTCATTCCCTTGCCAAATTCTTTAATTGTTTAGTAATTTGCGAAAAAAGAAAAAACAAAGGTGATGAAAGAA
Organism: Orcinus orca; assembly: GCF_937001465.1. Lineage (NCBI taxonomy): Eukaryota > Metazoa > Chordata > Mammalia > Artiodactyla > Delphinidae > Orcinus > Orcinus orca. The sequence continues at coordinate 53,134,586 of NC_064561.1, forward strand.
AACTGATAGAAATAACTAATCATAAATAAAACAAGCTCATAACAGAATCCTAACTCCATCACCATGGCAATGCACATTTATATTTCTCAACTCTGACCTCTATTACCACTGGAGGCGTTTAATGAAAATTTCTGATAGTGACCTTTTTACTCTCCTATTGGAGAGAATATGAAGATACCCATAATTTTTACCTCCTAGGATTGATAAATATCATTAGACAGAAAATTACACTGCTTTAAAATAATGCAGTGTTCTCATTACCTTTAGAATCTAGAGTCTAAAATCCTCTCGAGACATATTCGGGAAGGAAAATTTCCTGGTACAGGTCCAGGTCTCTAATACACAAGATTAGAGGGTACACACGTTTCCTGTGGAGGTGCAGGAACTCAGCATCTTGCCTAATGACCACTGTTACTGAGGTCTGTGCAAAACCTTTCATTTGTCCCAGTGCCCCAGAGGTGTACCCATCATTATTCTCACTTCACAGATGAAGAAACTGAGGAAAATCAGGTAACTCACTCCAGGTCTCACAGCTACAAAGTGGCAAATTTGAAACGTTTTATTCCTGAGCCTGTGTTTTAAATTATTTTTCTATTCTGCCTCTCGTGGAAATCTGCCACCATAGCTTTTTTTTAAGTCAGAAGTAGCCTCAATCTCTATCTAGACAGCACTTACTATTTTGTTTTTGTTTTCAGTGCTCCAACATGTACTGAACCCAAGTCTCCCTTTGCAAGCTTACTAGTATCAATGAGACTCTGATGCCTTGCCCGCATATATCTTTGTTGCATTGCACAGTGTGAAGAAGCCACCACGCAGAGGCTGAGCCCAGGTGAGAGGACAGTGGCAGATGAGGGAATCCCAGCCTGCTGGCTTCATGATGGAAAACCTCTTGGTCTGAGAGATTGAGGGGTGCTTTTGAAAACGGATCAGTGTCACTGAGGCTGGAGGCTAAAACCCTCATCTTCCTCCCACTAGAAATAGACCTACCTTCACACACTCCTCCTCTGGATAACTAAACAAAATCTAGATGGGCCTCTGCTTTCCTCTGTATGTAACCTCCACTCTCATTGAAAAGCTAATGTTTATTGAGTTGATACTATACCCCAGGCACTGTCAAACACTTTATGTCATCTCACTTAATCCCACAGCAACTGGATGAAGTTAATACTATGACCGTCCCGTTTTACCAATGAGAAAACTAAAACAGAGATGGGAAAGGGGCCTGCCTGAGATCACCTAACTAGCAAATAGCAGAGCTGGGATTCAAATCACCTCTGTCAGATTCCAGAACAGGAGCTCTTAGCCCTGTTCTCTGCGTAGCAAATGGCCTTGGCATTTCATCCACCAAATGTCTTGTCTTGCCTTCCAGGTACCGCCAGTCCTTTTCACCCAGCTGAACGCTGATGAGCACAGAACTTTTTCTCAGGTTTTCTCAACAATCTGAGTTTTTGTTTGTTTGTCTGGCTGGTTGGTTGGTTTTAGTTTAGTTTTGTTTTTAACTAGGGCCATCTGCAAGTACAGACAGAAATGGTGTCTGGAGGCACACTGAAGATCTGGAAGGTTTTCTGCTCACAAAACTGGACTCCTTGGCTGGTATCTGACATTCCTAAGATACAACCTCATTTCATTCATTTAGGGTTTTGTTCTCCCATCATAAACAAGTACCAGGAAGGGCAGTGGTCCTCAGTGATGACCAATCTCTGACCTCCTCTGTGACTGAGCTATACACGTCCTTTCCCAAGTGGCAGACTTAGGCTCAGTGTACTAGATTATGAAATACTTAAGGATCAGCAAGACATCTGACCCACTTTCTATCCCCAGTGATTAGTGCAGTCAGTCTGATACAGAGTAGGAGACCAAAAAATTGGCTCTTTGTATAAAGGATATCTTCATGGACCCTTGCAAGTAATAACTCAGAAGTGTGACAAAACTAATGGTGACATGATAGGGAACTGACTTTTGATTAAAAGAAATAATGAGTCACCAGTAATGACCGTGGTATGTCGAATACTTAGTACGAGTCAGGTGCTGTGCTGAAACTTTGCATGGATGATACAGTTTTGTCCTCCACAACAATGTAGGAGGGAGGTTATGTTGCTATTTCCACCTTACAGGTGAGGAAGCTGAAGCAGGAGACAGAAAGTAACTTGACCAAAGACTAAGAGCTTGTAAGTGGTGGAAATGGAGTTTCACATCAACAGACTGGAGTCTAGAGACCACACGCCTAACCTCTATCCCAAACAGCCTTTACAAGAGAGTTGAATAATATCTTCTTTTTAATTAATAACTCATTCAATCCATTCCTTCAACATTTTTTTCCAGTGCATTCCTCACTCTAGGTACTGTTATTAGGCACTAAGAATACAAATAAGGCAGCCTCCTTCCTCAAGAACGGTAATATTTCCTTTATTTTATGAACATCTATCTATAACAGGACATAATGTGAGAATTCTCACAGGCTTACAGGAAACAGCAGGCACAGAAATTATTTAGTTTAGATATTAAGTTATTAAAAATAATAAGATATATGCAGTAATTGAGACCTGTCTTCAGTATTAGATGAGGCCAGGAAAAGACCATTATGCCCAGCTTGATAGGGAGTACAGGGGAAGCATTACAGAAGGCTTCCTGGAGGTGGTGATATTCTGTTGTAAGTTAACGTTTTCAAATCTAAAATGGTCATGTACTTAACACGAAAGTCATACAAATCTACTGACAACACAAAATCATCTAATAATATTCTAGTTCAAGGGCAAGAAAACTGTAAAGGGTCAGATGGTAAATATTCTAGTCTCTGCAGGCCGTAGAATCTCTGTCGTAACTCTTCAGTTCAGCTCTGTTGTGGAAGCAGTCGGAGTCAATACATAAAGGAATGGGTGTGGCTGTGTTCCAACAGAACTTCATTTATAAAAACAGACCACCAGCTGGATTTGGACCAGGGTCTGTACTTTGCTGACTCCTGTGCTAGTATGAAAAATTATAACCAACAATAGCAGTGTCAGTTTTAACTCCCCCTGAATTTATGAATACCCATAGGGCCAGAAGTACTTACTGGTGCAGAAATCTGGTAAATCCTATCAGCTTCTGATCCTAGCATGCAACTTGCCTAATTATGACTAACACCCCCCATCTTTATCTGAAAGAAAACATTCTGCGAACAACAGATGGTGCTGCTACGGAGTCTTCAACATCCTCCTCAGCTGCAGATGTAACTATGCGGTTGCAGGCTGGAAATGATCAACCAACTGATGGCTTCCTGGGAAAATATTTAGAAGATAGAAATATTCTGCAGATGGGAATTTCAGAGCCACAGTTGAGTTTTTCAAATAAAGAGTACCCACTAGTTAAAAAAAAAAAAAGGGGAAATCAAAGGCACTCATCCTCCACAGCCAGAAAAATCACTAAAAGTGGGGAAAGCACTGGCAATTAAGAGTAGACACACTAAGACCGCATCATCAATGTCCTCTTAATTCTGTGACATTATGTCTCTAAACAATAGAAATTATGACGTAGTAGGACATACGGCTCTGTATTTGTAAATATGGTCCTTTGGTGTATAACCTATAACCACCATTACAGAAAAGTGGCTATTTCCTGTAAGTCTGCAAAAATATTCACATTATGTCCTCATTTATGTAGTTTTCCATCAAAAAAGAAAATGTTTAAGAAAGGTCCAATATATGTCTCAACCAAGCCAAAAGTAAAATGTATATAATTTGACTTCACATTGGTTCTTACCCTACTTTAAACTAGCTTGGGTCTAAAGATTCTTGTCCTGTTCATTTCACAAACATTTATCTAGCACAGACTCCAGCAAAACAGAGGAGCTACAGGAATGCAAAAATTAATTAAATAAAGTTTCCAACCCACGAGGATCTCAGCATTAGTTGGAAGCCATTTTAAGCCATTGCTAACCATGCATGATTTCCCTGGTTTGTAGATTCTACTGTACACAGAGGGATACAGTGAAGGAAGAAAAACTCCAGAATATGGCAGTAGGAGAGTAACAAGGATGGGTAGATCTGAGTCGGATATTGGGATAGTGGGAGTCTAGAAAATCACAGGAAAGAATAACTTCTAAAAAAAGGATCCTTCAAGGGAGAGACTATATCGGGTGGGATAGGGAGGGTGGAAGGGAGACGCAAGAGGGAGGATATATGGGGATATATGTATCTGTATAGCTGATTCACTTTGTTATCAAGCAGAAACTAACACACCATTGTAAAGCAATTATACTCCAATAAAGATGTTAAAAAAAAAAAGGGGAGAGACTATGACAAAAATGATATGGAAGCTTTTAGGTGACAAATAACCATGAGTAATTTAATCTTCTTAAGGTATCCCCTGCTCTACTAGGGAACACACTAAGATTGACTGGGCTTAGCTTATTTGGAGGCAGGTAAATGAGTTTATGGAGCCTGATCCTGGGCCCATTCCTGGCATCTGTTTATTTTTTTCCCTCATCATCTGTATCAGAAAGTGTTTAGGTATCACACATTCAAGTCACTGTTCAGGCAAATAAACACACATACGAGCTGTGATCATTGACTTAAGAAACGGGAATTTACAGGCAGGAAAGATGAATCTTCAAAAGGACAAATGCCTAAAGCTTAAGAGATTTTGGAAAACAATTCCATTGATAACAGAATTTTTTAAACTCTTAGGAATAAATTTAACCAAAGAAGTGTAAGACATGTACACTGAAAATTACAAAACACTGTTGAAAGAAGTTAAAGAGCTAAATAAATAGAAAAACATCTTATGTTGAGGGATTGGAAGACATGATACTGTTAACATGGCGATATTCCCCTAACTGATCAACAGATTCAGTGCAATCCCCACTGAAATTCCAACTGATTTTTTATCGGACATAGACACGCTGATCTTAAAATTCATGTGGAAAGGCAATGGATTCTAAATAGCCGAAACAATCTTGAAAAACAACAAGTTTGGAGGCCTCATACTTACTGATTTCAAAACTTACTACGAAACTACAGAAATCAAGTGTGGTGTTGGTATAAGAACAGACATAGAGACCAATGGAATAGAATCAAGAGTCCAGAAATAAACCCACACATTTACAGTTGATTTTCAACAAGGACACCCAAATCATTCAGTGGGGGAAAAAATAGTCTTTTGAACAAATGGTGCCAGGATAACTGGATGTCCACAGGCAAAAGAATGAATTTGCCCCCCTGCCTCATGCCATATTAAAAAATTAACTAAAGATGGACAGAAGGTCTAAATGTAAGAGCTAAAACTACCAAATATGACAATAACATCTGGGTATAAATATGAATGACCTGCGATTAAGCTTTTTAGATATGATACCAGAAACACAAGCCATCAAAGAAAAAAATAGGTAAGTTGGACTTCATCAAAATATAAAGACATTTTTTGGTGGCAAAGGACCCTATCAAGAAAGTGAAGACAACTCACAGAATGAGAGTAAATATTTCCAAGTTACATACCTTAAAAGGGTCTAGTATCCAGATTACATACAGAACTTTTATAACTAAACAATAAAATGACAAATAATCCAATTAAAAAGTGGACAACAGATTTGAATGCACATTTCTCTAAAGAAGATATACAAATGGCTAATAAGTACATGAAAAGATGCTCAACATCATTAGTCATCCAGGAAATGCATATAGAAACCACAGTGAGATAATACTTCAAACTCATTAGAATGGCTATAATAGAAACAAAAAACAGAAAACATTGAGTAGTGGTGAGGACATGAAGCAATTAGAACACTTTTAATTGCTGGTAGGAATTGCTGGTAGGAATGTAAAATGGTGTAGTCACTGTTGAAAACAGTTTGGCAGGGACATAAAACTACCATATGACTGAGCAATCCCACTCCTAGGTACACACCCAAGAAAACTGAAAACATATGTTCACACAAAAACTTGGACATGAATATTCATAGCAGTATTATTCATAATAACCAAGACACGAAACAACTCAAATGTCTCTGAACCGACGAACGAATAAACAAAATGGGATACATCCAAATGACAGAATATTTAATTCAGTCACAAAAAGGAATAAAGTGCGGGTACATGCCACAATGTGGATGAACCTTGAAAACATGATGCTAAGTGGAAAAAGTCAGACACGATAAGCCACATATTACATATGATCCCATTTATATAAAATGTAAATGGGCAAATCTATAGGTACAGAAAGCAGATCAGGGATTGTCGGGGACGGTGGTAGGGAAGAGAGAATGAACAGTGACTGCTGAAGGGGGTGGGGTTTCTTTCTGGGGTGATGGCAGTGTTCTGAAATAGACAGTGGTAATTGTTACGCAATATAGTGAATATACTAAAAACCATCGAAGCATATGCTTTAAAAACTAAAATTTTATGTTATATGAATTATAGCTCTATAGAAAGAAGAATTATGAAGGTATGAATGGGAATTTACAGGCAGAAAAGATGAATCTTCAAAAGGAGAAACATCTAAACCTTAAGAGATTTTGAAAAATTATTCCATTGGTAATAGCATTTTAAAAAACCCTTAGGAATAAATTTAACCAATGAAGTGTAAGACATGTACACTAAAAATTACAAAACATTGTTGAAAGAAATTAAAGCTCGAAATAAATGGAAAAACATCTTGTGTTCATGGATTGGAAGACTTGATACTGTGAATATGGCAGTATTCACCTACCTGATCAACAGATTCAATGCAATCCCTATTGCAAGTCCAACTAATCATGACTTGTCTTCAAAGGGATAAAATCAGGGGACCTTTTTCAAAGTATGCCAACAAGTGATTTTAGGGTATCTGAATGAAGATATACATTGGTATGGATTGGTATCCTTTAAGAGGCAATGAGCTAAATAAGAAATTAGGTTTGGTAAGGGTTTAGATGAATTTACAGATGAAAGAGGATTCTGAAAAGAAAAATCTGAAAGTATTCTGGGCTGATGACAAACACAGAGGATGGCTGTGCTCTACTGTAAAGTGGCCTATATTATTATTAGTGTTATTATTATCATTAATAATACCATTGCTATCTCAGAAATAACAGATGGAGATACTCCAGGTTGACTCCAGGAAAAAATTCTTATTTTTGAATGAGCTAATCCTTATTCTTAGTAGGTCGGCTGCTTTTCCCCATTCACAGGGCCTACAAACCCATTTATACTTGAACCATATATGGTAAAAACAAAAAAGTCTTCTGTTTACACTTGATTCTATTAAAAGATGAGTGAGTAACAGAAGCATGCTTGCTCTGAGTTAGTTAATCAGAAATAAAAATACAGAATGTGAGATCCTACTAGGGTACGGATGGCAAACGGGAAACTGTGGTACCACCAGTTCTCCACCCTGTGCCTAAGGCAGGCATTGCTAATCGATAAACACCCACTTTCTCTACTGGGCTCAGATTCAGTTTCCCAGTTTCTCTTAACACAGTACTCCAGGCAGACAGGACCAAGCTATTTGAGTTGGAAACTGAGAGAAAACCTATTTACACATTTGTCCTACAGGCTCTCACCCAGATGCCATCAGGGGGATGAAGAGGGAAGTGTAAGGTTCGAGAGAAACATACACTTATCTGTCTGTAGCATGAATTCTAGTTGATTCTCAATACTGAATGGCAAATCCACAGAGGGGATGATCTGCTTACAGCTGTCCATGCTGTGGACAAAGGCCTGGGCAGTGCATCAGAGATGCCATCCCTTAGAGGGAAACAGGCCAAATCAAATGCCTCCATGACAGGTCATTCATTCCTGTTAGTCAGGAAAGGCTTTATGGTGAGATACTTTCATCAGCCTTTTGAAGAATGGGAAAAAGTTGGTAGAAGTTATGAGGAAAAGTAAAATGTAGGAAAGCATGGAATAGAAAAACGAGGAAATGGTGAATTCTGGATCAAGGGGTATAACAGCAAGTATTGCTGGAGACGGTGCTAGACTAGGAGAGGTATCTCTTAGAACCAGATGTCACTGCGACGTGATTAACCTAACAAACGTGGAACAAGCAGAATTGTGTATGCTTTCTTTCTTTCTTCCTTCCTCTTTCTTTCCTTCTTCATTCCTTTTTCTCCTTCATTCTGTCCATTTCACACTTCTTCCATTTCACATTCTTTCCGTTCATTCAATGACTATAAAGTTTTCACTGTGGGTCAGGCATTAAACATAAAGAATACAGGGACTTCCCTGGTGGCGCAGTGGTTAAGAATCCGCGTGCCAATGCAGGGGACACAGGTTTGTGCTCTGGTACAGGAAGATCCCAAATGCCGCAGAGCAACTAAGCCTGTGTGCCACAACTACTGAGCCCGCGAGCCACAACTACTGAGCCACGTGCCATGACTACTGAAGCCCGTGCACCTAGAGCCCTGCTCCGCAACAAGAGAAGCCACTGCAATGAGCAGTCTGTGCACCTCAATGAAGAGTAGCCCCCACTCGCCACAACTAGAGAAAGCCTGCGTCCAGCAACGAAGACCCAACGCAGCCAAAAATAAATTAAAAAAGAGAAAGAAGATAAAGAATACAAAACAGAAAAGCCCCTGCCCAATTCCCATGGACAAACACATTTGAGAGGAGGAGCCGCCAAAAAGAATAGACTTGACTGTGACATTGTGAGAGCAGTATTCTGAAGATCCAGGGTGTGTGTGTGTGTGTGTGTGTGTGTGTGTGTGTGTGTGTGTGTGTGTGTGTGTGTGTGTGTGTGTGTGTGTGTGTGTGTGTGTGTGTGTGTGTGTGTGTGTGTGTGTGTGTGTGTGTGTGTGGTGCAGGTACCGAGTGTAATGAGACAGAAAGAAAGCAAATAATTAACATGTCCAGCAGTGATCAGTGCTAAGAAGAAAAATACAACAAGGTTTAAGTGTTAGGAATGGCAAATTTTTCATTGGAATGATACTCCGATGTCCTGAGAATGTGGGCAGAGATCTGGATAAGGAGAGAGGATACGACAGATATCTCAGCTAAAAACTTCCCAGGCAGCAAGAGCGGTAAGCACAAAGGCCCTGAGTTGGAGGACGCTTGTGTTACTGGGGCGCGGGAGGCAAGGGTTTTGGTGACTATGGGGACAAGGTCAGAAGAGATCTGGAGGCATGATCATGTTCAGGTATGAGGAACAAGGATAATAGCTGATGACAGAAGGAATACTGGAAGAGCAAGACGGTCGTGTCATGAAGGAACTAAGTGACATGTCCCTCTTGTAAACTGCCTCTCTCTATCTCAGAACTGTTTACTTCATTGGAACAAAGGAGATGACCTACCAAGGCAGAAAAAACAAAGTGAAAAATTCAGTGCCATCTCTGTGCAGCACGATAATCCCTAAATCCTTCAACACATTAGAAAACATACTTAAATTTCTTTTAAGTGTGCCCAGTTCTTAAATTTCTATTTGCTAATAAAGGACCGTCTTTAGTCCACAGAGGAAAAGTTCTCCAGCAGGTCCTTCCTGGTTTGACCCTTAACTCAGAGGGAACCACGGGCCAAGAGAGGGGGCTCAGGGAGAGGGAATCTAATAATGATGTTTTATTTCAAATGACTCCTCCACAACTGAAGCCACTTGTCTGCACAAGCGAACCAGTAAAATTAAGTCATAAACCTCCGTCCACTGACTCTGGGAGCAGGAGTGCTTGGTGATGTATCTTTGGACAGAGGCGTCTGAGGATAAATCAATGGACATAAAGTCAGCTCTCCCGGCGTTGCCAGCGTGTCCCAGGTTCGCAGTGCACAGGTGTAAATGGTGGCAGTGAGGCTGGGGGTGGGAGGGGAGCAAAGCCAGCCTGTATCTCATCACCAAACCCTCCAGAGTGTGAAACAACTACCTCGCATAGACACCAGCATCTCTTCCCTTTTTGCTCAAAGCTGGAAAGCCCTTACCCTTGAATGCCCATTTCCCTAGCTCTACACAACCAGATCCTCCCTGTTTCTTAAAGACTGGATCAAATCCCACTTCCTCCCGCCAGGCCTTCCCCATTTACTCAGGTAAGAAATACAGTTTATCTGTACTTCTCTTAGCAGCCATGTACTTGTAACCTTGAAGTATGGTTATGAGAGGTAGCAAGGCGGTAATGAGCTTTAACAAAGACTCACTGGTTTTAAACTCTGGATTCACCTCTTTCTAACTCTGGGTATCAGCTTTTACTCTGTACCTCTATTTCCCCCCTCTGTGGAACTGGTCTCATAATGGTACAAACCGCATGGGGCTTGCTGTGAATGAGTTAATGTATGTAGAATATTTGGAATGGTGCCTGTTTTCTAGTAAGGGCTCAGTACGCTTTGTTTTTATGATGATGATAATGGTTATTTGTGTTGTTTTCACCTGCCTATGAGGCAGTAAATTTCTTGGAGGCAGTGATTACTTCCTGTCCACCTCTGAAGTAGAGTTACTTGCAGAAAGGGTTTGGGTACCACAGTCAGAATTAGACAAGAATTTCAGTTCACCCACCTCTTAGCTCTGAGTTTAGGCAACGGCAGGGAAAGCCAAGAGCTGGAGAGGCTATTAATGAACACTCAGTATTTAAACAAAGTACCTAAAAATCATGTAACCAAAGAGAAACTGATGCCCCCATTAATAGTAGACACAGTAAACGTGGCATAGTCCAACAAGGTGGTTAAGTGAATTAGACAAGATAACCCACACCCTTCTATCTAGTATAGCCTCTTCCCTGTTCATTTACTGGAGTAGAACACATGCCTTGTTAGTGCTAAGTCCTTCTAGGTCCCTATCCTCTACCTTACCTGGGAATCTCTGTACAGGCACCAAAACAAGTCCATGCCCTGCACAGAGCAGGTGCTTGAGAAAAGTGTGTTTGATGGAATGGACGAATATTTGTAGACGAGTACGCTAAACAGCAGAATCACATTTTTAAATGGTTTATAAAATCCAGGGCTATAAAATACCACCACGTTTGTATCTAGGCTGACAATCTGAGCTTATCCTGCTTTGATGATGGACATACTCTACACTCTGTTTTACTGAAACAAACAAACAAACAGGGCTTCCCTGGTGGCGCAGTGGTTGAGAGTCCGCCTGCAGATGCAGGGGACACGGGTTCGTGCCCCAGTCCAGGAGGATCCCACATGCCGCGGAGCGGCTGGGCCCGTGAGCCATGGCCGCTGAGCCTGCGCGTCCGGAGCCTGTGCTCCGCAACGGGAGAGGCCACAACAGTGAGAGGCCCGTGTACCGCAAAAAAAACAAAACAAAACAAAAAAAACCCCCAAACAAACAAACAAACATGCAACAGATGTTTTTTCCTTTAGTACCAATCTGTGATCAAAGATGACACTGTATTTTGGGCAAGGTAAATATTTAAATGCTCATGGAATATTGAACATTTCTAAAAACACGGAACGTATTTCCCAGATTTAAGTTGGTATTTTAAAAAATTGTGGACATTGTCTGTTGACATAGGAAAGGGAATGAGTAGTGGGAAGAGAAAGATGGTCAAAATAACTTCCCGTCTGAGTTGGCAACTTTTGTAAATTGACAGGACCTTATATAGCTCAGGGCTGAGCTAAAATTTAAAGTTCTGTAACGCTTACCCAGATATAGGGTATTTTAGAGTGTTATTTAAAGTTCTTCTAGGATGCTTGCAGCAGCCGTCCCCTCCTGCAAGCTCACAGGCACCTGCCCTGCTCTTCCAGAGCCCCCTTTACTCCCCCCTCCTCACTCCTTTTACTCCTCCCAGCTCAGTAACAGGCACCTCACCTACCATCACCAGTGACGGGTCATGACGCTCCCTGACATCCATCACTTGATTCCGTGCTGTGTGTGCACTGCCTTATTTAACCCTTTCACCAGACTTATGAGGAAGGTTTTACTCTCCCAATCTTATAAATAAGGAAAACAAAACAGAAAGGAAAAGTGAATCGGCCAAGATCGCACGCCCAGCAGGTGGCTGCGCCAGCTCTGTTTCCAAGCAAGACTGTATCTCTCACACCTTTGCCTTAATTATCAACATCCAATTTCCTCCAAGATTACGGTCTCTGGCCCTCTGTGCTCTTTTCTCTTTGCACACATGCTCAGTACATTCCTCCTTTGAGAGTTTTCACGATCTGGCTTATATTCAATTCAGTATTCTCACCGACCCAAACACTCAATCTATGTGAATGGTGACTGGGTCAAAATGCACGAGGTATTACCCTGAACTCATTGTATTCCATACTTGCCTGATTATGTTTTTTCCTTCCAAAGACTGTATGGGGGCTACTGTGGTTAAGAATGCAATATCCACTCTACAAAACAGATCTTATCTATGTGGTCAGAGAGGCTCAGGGAATGGGGTGTAGGGCAGGGTACTAAGTTAGTTTGGGCCAGGAACACATGAAGAGAGGATTTCCGATGGTTCCTGGGAAAGAAGCATGGCTAATCTTCAGTGCATCTGGCTGTGTGTCTACCTCTGGGCACAAATAAGGAAGTGGTTAGACACAGTTACTGCTGATAGCCATCTCACAGCCCGGAGGGGAATCAGCCCAATGCGATGGGTGACAGGCCAAAGCCCAGAAAGAACTGAGTCCATGATGACCCTGAAAGCTACTGCATCAATCAAACCTGGAGTCTGACTTATCTCAAGACCACATGTCAAGTGAGCTAATAGGTTTCCTTCTTGTTCACGTCAGTTTAAGTCTGCATATTTGATACTTGCAGCCCAAAGCATCGTAACTGACAGAGATTTTAGTCTTCTTCCACTTACACAGACTGGAGTCCTTGAAGACAATTTTCGATCTTCTCACTCTTTTGTTGGTGTAAAAATCCTATCAACATTGCCTCCACCTTTTAGTACAGTGATTCCTCATTATAAAACACCTCTGGAACAGTGGTTCTCCATCAGGGTCATTTTGTCCCCCGGGGGGGAATCTGGCATTGTTGGGAGGTATTTTGATGATCACAGCTGAGGAGGAGGGAGTGTTAGCCTCCAGCGGGTAGAGGTTAAGGTGCTGCCAACCATCCTACGACACACAAGACAGCCCCACAACAGTGACTTATCCATCCCCAAATGTCAACAATGCTGAGGTTGAGAAACTTTCTCTGGAAGGATGTGTAAGACATTGGTAATTATAATTGCTTCTCTGGAGGGGAAATGGGTAGCTGAAGCAGAAGGGGGACCAAAATGTGAAACTATTACTTTAAAATAAATCATTAAATTAATTATAAAATATTTATAAAGGGGAGGACATTTTTTAAATCAAAGAATTGGGACACAAATGCAATTTTTCTTGTTTGAAATCCAACGTACTTCTTCCTGCATGACAATGCCTTACTATATCCAGTCACCTGTCCTGGGATTACACCAAAGGCCCTGCTCATCTCACCTCCCAGATGACTCTCCACTAAACCTCATTTTCTCCTTGCTATTTCTTTGCTCAATAACTAATGATGGCTATTAGGGTTCACTGTAACGAGTGCAGATACTTTTCATGCCCTTCAGATCCTGGCTCCATTCCTGACTATTCCATATTATTTCTACCTGACACCATATGTCACAATTTTTCAAAGTCTAGACAAAATTCCATTTATTCCATAAAGTTTTCTCTAATTACCTGAGCCCATGAAAATCTCCATTTTTGCCTTCTATCACATTTAGTGCCATAGAATTCAGTGAAATAAAATAATCTGAAAACTATTCAGCACCTGGACTTCCTTCATAGACAGTAAAGTCCACAATGGAGGTTAAAGGACTCTATTTTATATTGTTCTTCCATTGTCCACAGAATCTACCACAGTAGTAGACACAATGGTGTTCAAAATACTTGCTGATAAAACAAACACACATATATATACATGCCCATCGGCCTGCCAACTAAGAAGGCAAACTTAATTTTATAAACAGAGATACAAAAAAGAGGAAAAGAAAGAAAAGTGGTCCCTGACCCTTGTAGATATAGATATAACAGATAAATCATAATCTCTCTTTATAATTCCTCAGAGAACTACACCCACCTGACCTTGAATTTCCCAATTATGTTTCATGACATGTTAACAAGTATTCCAGAGAAAAGAGCTGCACGGTCAACTTAATTTGGAAAATGAGTTCTATAAAATTAAATGTGTTTCTTTACTACAGAGCATCTCAGACTATGCCGAGGCTAATATCGAAGAGGGGAATAGAGTATGCTTTGTTTTCCAAATGTATATCTCTCAGACATTTTGGAAGGATACTCATCCTTGACAGATAGTTTAGAAATGCTGATCTAGACTGATGCATCCATTTTTCAAATGAAGAAACTGACGCCTGCATGACACATTTGCTAATTAGTTACAGAACCAGGAGCCGAAGCCAGGTTTCCTGCAGTGAATTCCCTCTTCATTCCATTTACTCTGTAACCTCAACACTGCTTCAGCATCCCCCAGGGTTGGACGCCCCAACCCATACTCGCAAGCTTCTGCCTCCAAACAACCGTGTGACAAGCTGGGCATGTGTGATTCCCATTTGCTAGATGATAAAACTGAGGCCTCAGAGAGGCTCAGTGTCTTGGTCACAGCCACGGTTGCCGTGGCAAAGCTGGGATAGGAACCCTGAGGCTCCTGACTCCACGTTAACCTACTCCTCTTTCTTTCCTCTTTCTTTTCACCGTAGCCATGCATTCCTCTTTCTTTTCACCGTAGCCACGGACATGACTTGTTGATAAAGCTTGAGTGTGGGCAAGTATAATCTGCTGCCCCTGGCATTCAGTTCAAACTCACAGAAGTCTCTTTATATTATTATGTATTTCATTTCATGGGATATACATACTTAAAAATTTACTACCTAGAATAATGGGATATTAAAGCAAGGAGACGTTTGAAGAACTATCTGGTCCAACCTCTTTATTTCAGTCAAATACCCTGACATGCTTAAAAGGACACAAAACTCAGTGGCACAGCCAGAGTTTGAATCGGTCACCCAGTCAGAAGACGACTTAGACTTCTTCCCTTACCAGCTGTGTGACCTTAGGCAAGTCACTTCATCTTGCTAATATGTTTCCTTTCCTAAAAAGTGAGACTACTCATATCTAGCTCTGAGTGTTAAGATTAAGGAAAACAAAGTAAAGGCTAGTTAACATGGTCAGTGATAATAGTAATGATTATAGTTATTCCTATTATTAGTTTTATGCGCATACATGTTGAAGCTCATAATGCAGAATAATATTAATAATTATCACTATCACTTCCTGATAAAACATCGCAACGCCCATATTTATGGAGAAAATGTTGTCCTTGTCTAGTGCAGTTACTTTTTCCTTCACCTTTGAAAAAGCTGCTTTTTATCCTTTTGGCCAAGAGTAAAACCACTGTGACCTTTCTTTTTGTTTTGCTAGTTCATTTGCTGCTGCCAACATGCTAGCACTGGTCTTATTTCAAACTCAGTGGAAACAAAACTCAAATGTCTTCATGGGCCAAACAATAGTGAGTGGTGATACTTAGAAGTGATGGGACTATACACGTTTACCTAAAAACCTTCAAATTCAACATTTTGAAGACACAGGGACGGCGAACACTGCCTATGAGGGCCTCCTGTAGGGGCTGAACCCGAGATGCCCCAAAAGGCAAAGCAAGTTATTTTTACTTTTCACCCTAGATAAATGTCCTTTTCTTTTCTCCCAAACTAGACTCTTCCTTCAGTATCCAGACAACTGTTATTACTATACTGTCCTGTTCCCAATCTGTAGTGGGTGGTTATAATTCAGAAAATTCTACTTTTAGGGAATGAAAAGAGGGCTTCCTCTGGTCATCCACAGCTCACCCCTCATCTGCAACCCTCTGGAGCTCTCACTGTGGATTGTTTGGAAGGTTCAGACTGAGACATGTGGGATACAGGAGACCCATGGCCAGGCATTCCAGACTTGCAGGGAAAGAAAGGACTGGAAATTGAATTTCACAATCTGGCAGTTCTCAAATATTTCTCTTAATTACATGAGAGGTAAACTGATATCCGGGTAGGATGAGTGGCCCATCCAAGTTCCCCCAGGAAATTACTCACAGAACTGAGGATCAGAAAGCCAGCCTTAACTAGGCTAGCTCTTTAATGCAAGATATTCAAATTGCTTCCCCTGACTAGGGAGAGGAAGGATAATGACGCGACCTGCCTGTTGCCTCTCTCTGACACTCTTGCTAATGCCTCCTAGACTGGTGGATATCACTTAGCCTAAGTAACCAACTCCTTGTTAACCTGAAACTGAGGTCCCCCTCCTTACTTCATACTTACACATATCTCTTGCTTCTCAAAGAAGAGATTTAATTCAGAAAATCCCTATTCACTGGAATACACCCAGCTGAGCTTTCCAAACTGCTTCCTGAAGAGATGCTGTTAATCTCTTAAATCCTTTAACAACAAAATTGTGGTGGTAATGAAGCCAGTCCACCCATAGGGTCTACCAGATTTTGTGGAAGTTTTCCTACTATCACAGAATGATCACTTCAGTGGCCACTTTTTGACGCTTGTCCTAAGAGTAAAGCCATAGAAACAGGGTCAGCTAGTACTGCTTCAGAGCACCAAAGAGTATCTCTGGGTCCCCCTGGATATGACAGACATCACCTACCATAAGGTCAGAGTAAGCACTTCCTGTGTGTCTAGCACTTGGCCCAGCCTCTTACTTTTATTATCCCATTTAATCCTCACAACAAACCTGTATGTTAGGCATTATTACTATCATCTCTAGTTTTCAGAGAGGGACATCTGTGGTTCAAGGTAGGTAGTGAATTGCCCGAGGTAAAGATGCCCAAACCCGAAATGGATTAGACCCAGAGCACATGCCTTCCTCAACAGCGCCATGTTGTCTGAAGTCTCCAGATTAATACTGTAATTCAAGAGTCCTCGTTTACTGAAACGTTTATAAGAAAGACCTGAAGTTGCATGATACTTAAAACTGAGTAGCACTTAGCAAGCATTTGTTGAATGAAGGAATGGATTCTCCTGCATCCTTTCTTCATCTAGATCCGTGGTTGTCACTGGGGACATTTGGCAAATGTTTTCAGATTGTCATAACTGGTATTTACGTGGGTTGCTACTCACATCTACTGGGTAAAGACCAGTGATCCTACAGGGCACAGAAGAGTCTTTTCCAGCCCAAAATGTCAACAGTGCTGAGGCTTAGAAACCCTGGTCTAGATAAAGCCAGCCAGGGTTCCTGCTGATATCATAAAAGCAGTTTCTGCCTGGAGAAGTTTTTTAGAACCAGAATCCCCTTTGGTTTCTAGATCCATGACCTGGCCTTGCCATCATCTGGACTTTAGGCTTGTGTCTACCCGGATACCTGCCTCTATTTTCTTGAATTCACATACCTAGGTTACATGGTCTGCAAGTTCTAATCTCAAAAGACTGGGGAATAGTACCCGGCTTTCCTGTTTCAGATTTCTTGTTCTGTAGTTGCCCCTGATTTGCTGTGATACTCTGGACAATTCTTTATTTTATGCCAGTGCAAGGCTGCCAAGCAGAAGACACGAGGGGGGTTGTTATTACAACGAGACAATACAAACAACAGGTGAAGGCTTGCTTGAAACGCAGAGTGCCTAAGTGGGAATGCTGGCTGTGTACCTTATTAGCTTGAAGACAAGTTACTCCATATCTCTGAGGCTCACTATACTGTTTTCTTACCTGTAATAAAGGGATAATAATAGTTCCTACTTCACCGGGTTGCTAGGAGCATTATGTGAATTAATATGTATAAGGCATACATATTACCTGACAGTATATGAAAGAGTACTTCATTTTTTCCAGAAAGCTGACTGCACTCATATAAACTGGTTCCAGAAAGTCAGGTCATACTCATATAATGCAGATAAATCATTCTGATAAACTCTTGCAGTTAGATGTAGAAATCAAAGGTGACCATGTGTAATACATCCATTGCAAACTAAACCACCTTGAAAGGCAAGACAGTTATTATATGTAGGTGAAATGGTTGTATTAAGACAAAAAGGAGTGGCAGAGGCTGTGTCAATCTAGGGAATGATATATTTTGCCCCCAAACATTAAAAAATTACATCCTTTGCTCCCTCCCCAAACACATATATTTACATATGTATGTGTGTACACATGCATGCACACACACACACACACACATACACCCTGCAAATTGGACCTGTTGTTTTACAATTTGTAAACTCCTCCCCAGAGTTTTAATAACTTAGTCTATGAAGGCGTCCTCTTTTCCATATAAGCTCCATGTAGTTCTTTGTCCAAGGTAAAGATGCTCAAATTCTAAGTGTATTAGACTCAGAATAATATGCCCCAGAGCATGTTATAAACAAAGACATACAAAGCTAAATACAACAGAAGTCATCCTTCCAAACACATCATGTAATCCTCTGACCAGCTGAGTATACAGGGAATTCTCTCCCTTCCTCTCAACTCTTCCAACACCAACGATTTGGAACGTCTGTTAGCATCTTTTAGCGTGCCTTGTATTTAAAGTTTCAAATATTTTGGGGATTCGGGAGAAGGCATGCTTTATGCCACCAAGTTTCTTGGCGAGGGGAGGAAATAAATTTTTTCTAACTTTGCCATTAATATTCTAATTTTTTTTTTTTTTTTTTGCGGTACGCGGGCCTCTCACTGCGGTGGCCTCTCCGGTTGCGGAGCACAGGCTCCGGATGTGCAGGCCCAGCAGCCATGGCTCATGGGCCCAGCCGCTCCGCGGCATGTGGGATCCTCCCGGACTGGGGCATGAACCCATGTCCCCTGCATCAGCAGGCGGACTCCCAACCACTGCGCCACCAGGGAAGCCCCTGTCTACTGTTTTGATCAACCCATCTTGAAATATACTATATATTTTAGGTTCATAGCCTTTGAAACCTTTGGCATTTCAGTAAAGGCAAATGTTTGCACTGATGATTCAAATCTATTACTTAACCAGTATGTAATGAATATTCAGCAGATGCCTAGCGTAATGCTAGTCACTTTTCAAGGAATAAAATATTGAGCTCTGTGGCATTATCTTAGCTCTCGGAAATAGCACGCCATTGTAGAAAGAGATGAGACTTCAGAAAGAAATAGATCTGGTTCAATTGTTGTCTCCCTTATTTGCCACCTCTATGACCTTTGGTGAGTTATTTAACTTCCCTAAGGCTTTTCCTTGTATGTAAAATGTGTATGTCATAATATTTACTTTATAGGATTGCTATCAAGTAGATTAAATAGTATATGCAAGTTTAGCGTAGTCCCTGACATACTTTCGGGGCTCCATACACGTTAGGTCTCATTTCCTTTTCCTTCTTGTGATGCATTCCTCCACCACCCTCCATCCATGCTAAGGACTTACTTTACGATCTTGGCAAGACTAACATGTTTTTTTAAAAAATGCATTCCAACAGAAATCCAAGAATCATCATCGATTTCTCTCTCTCTTCCTCTTCCTGCTCCCAAGAGTTGTCTCAGCAGCTCCAGCCAACTGTACCTCCAAAACACCTTCCCAGTCTCTTACCTCTCCATCTTCCCCACCACCATCCCATTCGGAATTGCCATCATCTGTCACTCAAACCCCTGAGCAGGTCCCTCTGTGATCTCCCGGCTCCCACTGCTGTTCCCTAATATGGTCCATTTATTTTTTACACATCAGTCACAAAAAAACCCAATATATATTCTCTCTCACCTTAAGTTTTTTCCCTGACTTCCTAGCTCATTTGGGATAAAACCCCAGGCCATCAATATTACCTATTCAGACACGCTTGTAGGTGTTGTACTCAACACGCTGTACTTGAGTACAAGTTGTGCTCAGCCTGTACAACTCTCTCCTTTCCTTACTCCTCCAACTGTGTTAGCCTTCCTTCTGCTCCTTCAGCATATCAACCTTTCTGCCTTAGAAACTCTGCATTCACATCCCTTTGGTTTGAAACATCCTCCTCCCTGCTCTTGCCGTGGCTAGCTTCTTTAGGTCTTAGAAACAGCTTCTACAATAACAATATCTAAATTAGACTTTCCTCTGTAATTTCTCGCCATCTCATCTCATTTTGTTTTCCTCATAAATCTTAAAACAATTGCTACTTACTTGTTTTTTGTTATCTATCCCCTACCCCCCCTCCGCCGCTGGATTACTGACTCCATAGAAACAGGAAAATATTTCTCTTTTGAAAAATTGTACCCCTAGCTCATAGTATCCTGCCTATCACACTGGGGATGCTCAATACAACTTTGTTGAAGAAGTAAATAACTGACTGCCTTCGAATTTATGCCTGACCACCATGTTGACAGCAAGGCAACTGGGTAAATACTATACTTATTCATTACTGCTTCTACCATGGAGAACGTGGCCATCAGGATTTGATGTGCACTTTGGAATGTGGTGAGACAAAGAAGCCAACTGTGATGCAAAGTAAGGATCAATAAATGCTTGTTAAATTAATCAGGAGTTTAAGGTCTCCACCAAGGCACAGGAGAATTTAAGGTTCAGGATTCTCATGTAAATATTCAGGGAGGAATAGAAGTAAAATTCCTATTTAATGATGTGGTTTAGCTAGGGTTATACATACAAAAGGGAAGACATCTTTTGGAAGACACTGAAGTTCTGCCACAGATATAAATATGGAGAAAAGCGAAACAAAACAAAAAACATCTGGTATATCAACTGCCTCCCCCAGACAGAAAGTTGTAATTTTTACTCTCCCTTAAATAACTTGCTATTAAATACAGAGAGAAATCATCAATAAGATAAATAATGAATAATAATAGCTTCTACATTCGAGTATGTAGCATGCCCTAGGGACTGTGCTAAGTGCTGTACATACATTATTTCTACCTTACTTCTAGCCATAGCAAATTTGGGATAATTAGACAGGATAACATCAAGGTCAAGCATATGGACTTTGGAGTCAGGGAGTCTAGGATTCAAGTCCTAACTGCCTGAAAAGCTTTGGACAAATTAAAACCCTCTCAGAACCCATTTGTTTCCATCCCTAAAAAAAGAATTGGCAATCATTCGTAGTTTGAGGAGGTGCTGTGTACGTAAAATAGAAAATCTATTATTCGCTTAATGTTGTGCACAGTGCTTATAAGGTTCCTGACTCCATGAGCTCATACTCCCATTTTACAACTGAGAAAAATATCACTTTGACAGGTTCGGCATTGTCCGAGACCCATGTGGTCCCAAAGACTGTGGTCTTTCCAGTATACCGGTTGCCCTTCCGATGAAATCCATCTTTTGAACTGTGTCCGAGCTGAAACTCATATACAGAGGGAGAACCAAGACTGCCACGTCCAGCAGGCACACTTCCCTTTTCCCTACAGCTCTCAGAGGCACCGCTCAGCACACAAAGGTCAGACACAGATATGTGCACAGTAAGTGGTGTATTCTTTGCCATGATTTTACAAACACAAGGCACCCTCTGACAGGGTCTTTCCAAAGGCTCTGCCAAAGGGCCAAAAACTGCTATTTTGAATTCTGAATCCCCAGTAGCCCTTTCCCATAATGCATACATCCATTGATTTTAATATATGAAACTGTTAGCTGTTACCCATAGCTTGATTGGAATGAAATTCCAATTACGAATTACTTAGAAAAGAATTAAGAATGGAATAGAGGGAGGAGGAACCAAGATGAGGGAGTAAAAGGACGTGCTCTCACTCCCTCTTGCGAGAACACCAGAATCACAACTAGCTGCTGGACAATCATTGACAGGAAGACACTGGTACTCACCAAAAAAGATACCCCACATCCAAAGACAAAGGAGAAGCCACAATGAGAAGGTAGGAGGGGCACAATCACAGTAAAATCAAATCCCATAACTGCTGAGTGGGTGACTCACAGACTGGAGAACACTTATACCACAGAAGTCCGCCCACTGGAGTGAAGGTTCTGAGCCCCCCACGTCAGGCTTCCCAACCTGGGGGTCTGGCAACGGGAGGAAGAATTCCTAGAGAATCAGACTTTGAAGCCTAGTGGGAATTGATCGCAGGACTTTGACAGAACTGCGAGAAACAGACTCCACTCTTGCAGGGCACGCACAAAGTAGTGTGCGCATCGGGACCCAGGGGAAGAAGCAGTGACCCCAGGGGAGACTGAACCAGACCTACCTGCTACTGTTGGAGGGTCTCCTACAGAGGAGGGGGGGTGCTGTGGCTCACCGTGGGGACAAGGACACTGGCAGCAGAAGTTCTGGGAAGTACTCCTTGGCGTGAGCCCTCCCAGAGTCTGTCATTAGCCCCACCGAAGAGCCCAGGTAGGTTCCAGTGTTGGGTCACCTCAGGCTAAACAACCAACAGGGAGGGAACCCAGCCCCACCCATCAGCAGACAAGCAGATTAATGTTTTACTGAGCTCTGCCCACCAGAGCAACAGCCAGCTCTACCCACCACCAGTCCCTCCCATCAGGAAATTTGCACAGGCCTCTTAGATAGCCTCATCCACCAGAGGGCAGACAGCAGAAGCCAGAATAACTACAATCCTGCAGGCTGTGGAACAAAAACCACATTCACAGAAAGACAGACACGATGAAAAGGCAGAGGGCTACGTACCAGATGAAGGAACAAGATAAAAACCCCAGAAAAACAACTAAATGAAGTGGAGATAGGCAACCTTCCAGAAAAAGAATTCAGAATAATGATAGTGAACATGATCCAGGACCTCGGAAAAACAATGGAGGCAAAGATCAAGAAGATGCAAGAAATGTTTAACAAAGACCTAGAAGAATTAAAGAACAAACAAACAGAGATGAACAATACAATAACTGAAATGAAAACTACACTAGAAGGAATCAATAGCAGAATAACTGAGGCAGAAGAACGGATAAGAGACCTGGAAGACAGAATGGTGGAATTCACTGCTGCAGATCAGAATAAAGAAAAAAGAATGAAAAGAAATGAAGAGAGCCTAAGAGACCTCTGGGACAACATTAAATGCAAGAACATTCACATTATAGGGGTCCCAGAAGGAAAAGAGAGAGAGAAAGGACCAGAGAAAATATATGAAGAGATTATAGTCAAAAACTTCCCTAACATGGTAAAGGAAATAGCCACCCAAGTCCAGTAAGTGCAGAGAGTCCCAGGTAAGATAAACCCAAGGAGAAACACGACGAGACACTTAGTAATCAAATTGGCAAAAATTAAAGACAAAGAAAAATTCTTGAAAGCAACAAGGGAAAAACGACAAATAATATACAAGGGAACTCCCATAAGGTTAACAGCTGATTACTCAGCAGAAACTCAACAAGCCAGAAGGGAGTAGCATGATATACTTAAAGTGATGAAAGGGAAGAACTTACAACCAAGATTACTGTACCCGGCAAGGATCTCATTCAGTTTCGATGGAGAAATCAAAAGCTTTACAGACAAGCAAAAGCTAAGAGAATTCAGCACCACCA
Source organism: Orcinus orca (assembly GCF_937001465.1). Taxonomy (NCBI): domain Eukaryota; kingdom Metazoa; phylum Chordata; class Mammalia; order Artiodactyla; family Delphinidae; genus Orcinus; species Orcinus orca. The sequence goes on from NC_064561.1 coordinate 53,157,832, forward strand.
AACCAGCTCTACAACACATGTTAAGGAACTTCTCTAAGTGGGAAACACAAGAGAAGAAAAGGATCTATAAAAACAAACCCAAAACAATTAAGAAAAGGGTCATAGGAACATACCTATGGATAATTACCTTAAACGTGAATGGATTAAATGTTCCAGCCAAAAGACACAGGCTTCCTGAACGGATACAAAAACAAGACCCATATATATGCTGTCTACAACAGACTCACTTCAGACATAGAGACACATACAGACTGAAAGTGAGGGCATGGAAAAACATGTTCCATGCAAATGGAAATCAAAAGAAAGCTAGAGTAGCGATACTCATATCAGATAAAATAGACTTTAAAATAAAGAATGTTACAAGAGACAAAGAAGGACACTACATAATGATCAAGGGAACAATCCAAGAAGAAGATATAACAATTATAAATATATATGCATCCAACATAGGAGCACCTCAATACATAAGACAATGGCTAACAGCTATAAAAGAGGAAATCGACAGTAACACAATAATAGTGTCTGACTTTAACCCCTCACTTACACCAATGGACAGATCATCCAAAATGAAAATAAAGAAGGAAACAGAAGCTTTAAATGACACAATAGACCAGATAGATTTAATTGATATCTACAGGACATTCCATCTAAAAACAGCAGATTACACTTTCTTCTCAAGTGCACACAGAACATTCTCCAGGATAGAGCACATCTTGGGTCATAAATCAAGCCTCAGTAAATTTAAGAAAATTGAAATCATATCAAGCATCTTTTCTGACCACAACGCAGGAGATCAGAAATGAATTACAGGGAAAAAACCGTAAAAAACACAAACACATGGAGGCTAAACAGTATGTTACTAAATAACCAAGAGATCACTGAAGAAATCAAAGAGGACATCAAAAAATACCTACAGACAAATGACAATGAAAATACGACAACCCAAAACCTCTGGGATGCAGCAAAAGCAGTTCTAAGAGGGAAGTTTATGGCTATACAAGCCTACCTCAAGAAACAAGAAAAATATCAAATAAACAATCTAAACTTACACCTAAAGGAACTAGAGAAAGAAGAACAAACAAAACCCAAAGTTAGAAGTAGGAAAGAAATCCTAAAGATCAGAGCAGAAATAATGAAATAGAAACAAAGAAAACAATAGCAAAGATGAATAGAACTAAAAGCTGGTTCTTTGAGAAGATAAAACAAATTGATAACCCATTAGCCAGACTCATCAAGAAAAAGAGGGAGAGGACTCAAATCAATAAAATTAGAAATGAAAAAGGAGAAGTTACAACAGACACCACAGAAATACAAAGCATCCTAAGAGACTACTACAAGCAACTCTATGTCAATAAAATGAACAACTTGGAAGAAATGGACAAATTCTTAGAAAGGTATAACCTTCCAAGACTGAACCAGGAAGAAATAGAAAATATGAACAGACCAAGCACAAGTAATGAAGTTGAAACTGTGATTAAAAATCTTCCAACAAACAAAAGTCCAGGACCAGATGGCTTCACAGGTGAATTCTATCAAACATTTCGAGAAGAGCTAACACCCATCCTTCTCAAAATCTTCCCAAAAATTGCGGAGGAAGGAACATTCCCAAACTCATTCTATGAGACCCTGTTACCAAAACCAGACAAAGATACTACAAAAAAAGAAAATTACATACCAATATCACTCATGAATATAAGTGCAAAACTCCTTAACAAAATACTAGCAAACAGAATCCAACAACACATTAAAAGGATCATACACCATGATCAAGTGGGATTTATTCCAGGGATGCAAGGATTCTTCAATATACGCAAATCAATCAATGTGATACACCATATTAACAAACTGAAGAATAAAAACCATATGATCATCTCAATAGATGCAGAAAAGCTTTTGACAAAATTCAACACCCATTTATGATAAAAACTCTCCAGAAAGTGGGCACAGAGGGAATCTACCTCAACATAATAAAGGCCATATACGACAAACCCACAGCAAACATCATTCTCAATGGTGAAAAAATGAAAGCATTTCCTCTAAGGTCAGGAATGAGGCAAGGATATCCACTCTCACCAATACTATTCAACATAGTTTTGGAAGCCCTAGCCACGGGTATCAGAGAAGAAAAACAAATAAAAGGAATACAAATTGGAAAAGAAGAAGTAAAACTGTCACTGTTTGCAGATGACATGATACTATACATAGAGAATCCTAAAAATGCCACCAGAAAACTACTAGAGCTAATCAATGAATTTGGTAAATTTCCAGGATACAAAATTAATGCACAGAAATCTCTTGCATTCCTATACACTAATGATGAAAAATCTGAAAGAGAAATCAAGGAAACACTCTCATTTACCACTGCAACAAAAAGAATAAAATACCTAGGAATAAACCTACCTAGGGATACAAAAGACTTGTATGCAGAAAACTATAAGACACTGATGAAAGAAATTAAAGATGGTACCAACAGATGGAGAGATATACCATGTTCTTGGATTAGAAGAATCAACATTGTGAAAATGACTCTACTACCCAAAGCAATCTACAGATTCCATGCAATCCCTATCAAACTACCACTGGCATTTTTCACAGAAGTAGAACAAAAAATTTCACAATTTGTATGGAAATACAAAAGACCCCGATTGCCAAAGCAATCTTGAGAACGAAAAACGGAGCTGGAGGAATCAGGCTCCCTGACTTCAGACTACACTACAAAGCTACAGTAATCAAGACAATATGGTATTGGCACAAAAAGAGAAGCATAGTTCAATGGAACAAGATAGAAAGCACAGAGATAAACCCACACACCTATGGTCAACTAATTTATGACAAAGGAGGCAAGGATATACAATGGAGAAAAGACAGTCTCTTCAATAAGTGGTGCTGGGAAAACTGGACAGGTACATGTAAAAGAATGAAATTAGAACACTCCCTAACACCATACACAAAAATAAACTCAAAATGGATTTGAGACCTAAATGTAAGACCGAACAGTATAAAACTCTTAGAGGAAAACATATGAAGAACACTCTTTGACAGAAATCACAGCAAGATCTTTTTTGATCCACCTCCCAGAGTAATGGAAATAAAAACAAAAATAAAAAAATGGAACCTATTGAAACTTCAAAGCTTTTGCACAGCAAAGGAAACCATAAACAAGACAAAAAGAGAACCCTAAGAATGGGAGAAAATATTTGCAAATGAATCAACGGACAAAGACTAATCTCCAAAATATATAAACAGCTCATGCAGCTCAATATTAAAGAAACAAACAACCGAATCCAAAAATGGGCAGAAGAGCTAAATAGACATTTCTCCAAAGAAGATATACAAATGGCCAAGAAGCACATTTAAAGCTGCTCAACATCACTAATTATTAGAGAAATGCCAATCAAAACTACAATGAGGTACCACCTCACACTGGTTGGAATGGGCATCATCAGAAAACCTACAAACAACAAATGCTGGAGAGGGTGTGGAGAAAAGGGAAGCCTCTTGCACTGTTGGCGGGAATGTAAATTGATACAGCCACTATGGAGAACAGTATGGAGATTCCTTAAAAAACTAAAAATAGAATTACCATATGGTCCAGCAATCCCACTACTGGGCATATACCCAGAGAAAACCATAATTCAAAAAGACACATGCACCCCAATGTTCACTGCAGCACTATTTACAATAGCCAGGTCATGGAAGCAACCTAAATGCCCATCAACAGACGAATGGATAAAGAAGTTGTGGTACATATATACAATGGAATATTACTCAGCCATAAAAAGGGATGAAACTGAGTCATTTGTTGAGACGTGGATGGACCTAGAGACTGTCATACAGAGTGAAGTAAGTCAGAAAGAGAAAAACAAATATCATATATTTACGCATGTATGTGGAACCTAGAAAACTGGTACAGATGAACCGGTTTGCAGGGCATAAGTTGAGACACAGATGTAGAGAACAAACGTATGGACACCAAGGGGGGAAAACGGCGGTGGGGTGGGGATGGTGGTGTGCTGAATTGGGCGATTGGGACTGACATGTATACACTGATGTGTATAAAATTGATGACCAATAAGAACCTGCAGTATAAAAAAACAACCAGCAAAAAAAAAAAAAAAAAAACTAATACTAAACTTTCTTTCAGTTATTTGTGTGGAAATATGTTAACATAAATGTTTCAGATATTACATGAAATTTCTAAAAAAAAGAAAGAATGGAACAGAGAAATGTGCAAAGATGAAGGGATAGTGAAAACCTTGCAAAATTGGGCCAGGTCAAGACATCCCAGGAAACGACACACCTCTCTCCCAAACTCCTTCCTTCCCTCCCCCTCCTCCATTCCTTCTCTCTCTCTCTCCTCACCTACTTCCATCCATTCAATAATAATTTATTGAGCACCTGCTCCATGCCATACAATGTAGCCAAATGTTTAATACAACGCTATACAAACAGAAGAGCTCAGAGACTTTTTTTTTAAGTGTTACCTAACAAGCAGTACAGGGCAAGAAGAAAGGAAGGTGGCTTATTTCACATTAATGCCACAAACACTAAGTGTCTGCTTTGTATAAGATACTGGGAGCAGAGAACCCACAGAGAACAGAGATGAGCACCTGAAATGGCAATGAACTCACAGGAGTATCTCCAATCCATCACGAGAGGGAAGTCTCTAGGTATAGGACATAAAAGTCATTCTGGGCCCTCTTCCTCAAATACTCCAAAATAACAGAGTCAGGAAAGTAAGGCATCAAAAGAAAAAAACAAACGCAAAAACAGAACATACTCAATTCGAAATTCTGACCAGTTTCATTGGAAGCAACATCTTTTCATTGCAGCTTTTCTCATCTTCTCTTCAAATACTTGCCTTCTTCCTTTAAAAAAATTAAGTGAATTGTTCCAAATGACATCACCATAGTATGCAAACACTTAAGCTTACCTCACTCAGTGTTTGTTTTTGCTAATGTATTATTCTAAAGACCCTGGGGCTCTGAGAAAGATTTATTAGCCAAGACATCTTCTGAAAGAAGCTCAGCAGCAAGGAAAAATATATCATCTCTCCTTTAGTTAACTCTTGCTGTAAGGAAAGTCAGCGTGTTTCTCCAGGCCCAGAGCAGTGAGATGGCCAGGAAAGTCATAAAAGCAGAATCTCTCTTCCAGCCCAGCGGTGTCCTTTTTTTCCTTTCTACTCCCTTGAGTAGCCTGAGAGGGTATAAACATTTTCTTGCTTCCATCATGGAGTTAAGAACTTTATAGACAAGATAGGGTAGGACTGGTTAAGGCAGCACTCCTAACCATTTTACCCTGAATGTCAGCCAATCACAGGAAGTGTTCAGGAGGACAGTAAAAACAAGGTTTCCATCAGGCACTGAGATGTGATTGATGAAAACTTCCAAAGTAAGATATCACATCAAAATATGCAGAATTGACAGGGGAAATAACCAAGAACATCCTTACCGGTTTCAAGGAGATGTAATAAGGATCAAGCATGGGGAGGTGAGGGGATGTGTGAGTATATATTTTTAGTAGCGGGGAGGGGTCTGCTACTTTCTAATCGCAAGCCCAGTGAGAAGAGGCATCAGTGAATCCACTCTGAGATCCTGACATGTGTTTCCTGTCTCCGAAGCCATCACAGATTTCCCAGCAGGGAATCTAAAGGGTACTGCAGGCAGGAGAGGGCTACTAATTCAGAAATACCCTGTGTGCTCTCCGAGTTTGCCTAGGAAGGGATGGATGACTGTTTTTCACAAAACAGAGGTGTGCCAAGTGGGAAAGAGAGCTGTCCTAGAACATCAGAAGTCCTGCTGAAGGGGGCTTCCTGGGAGGCAAGACGTTTTCATGTGGAATGGAAGGAGGGATGAAGCATCCTGTCCAGGAATGGAATGCTTTGCCTCCCTTTTCTATAGGATTTGTAGGAGATGTATCACACCTCCAGGGCCAGGAATCTCCAAAGGCTCAAGAAAATGCTTCATGAGGGAAGAAGTCGGTTTAACTATTTACCAGTCCCAGAGGGCACAAAGGCACCCAGCCGAGTAACAAATATTCCAACCTCTACCATAACCACTACCCTGGTAGGGTCTTAAACTCTAGCCAGCAGCTAGCAACTCATGAGATGAGAGCAGAGACAGCTGAAATAAATCCAACCCCTACTCCCAAAGGTATGGAGTCACCAACCAAATGCTGTATCTAGGGAAAAGAAACAAATACTTAACTTTGAATGAGGTTTGAAGTGATAAATATCTCACATGAGACATCTAAAATTTCTGAAGTGACCTGTACTTTGTCCCTTAAATACCACCACACTGTTAACTTTTAAGTGGGCCAAAAAATCCACTAGGAATTGCCCAGGTTTTTATGGGGGAGAGATAGGGGAAGACCATTCCCAACTCAAATTTCAAAGGAATAGTAAAGACAAAAATAAAGATGCATTTGATCATGAGTTGTGTTTACTGAACATACAAGTTACATATTTATTCAACAAGTATTTGTTAAATGCCAATCACCGTGATAGACAATGAATACAAATAAGTCTTACCATAGGACTCCTGCAACAGAACTACAACAGAACTCTGTACTCCTGTACAGAGTTTGCAAAGCAATGGGATAGAACGGGGGCTTCCTTGACATAATCTGTTCTCAAGACAGATTGATACAGAGATAGAAAGTACATGCTTTGGGGTAGTTCATACCTGGATTTGAATTCCTATTGCTCCTTAGATGAGCTGGAGAAAATTACCTAACTATTTTACACTTCAGTTCTCCTCGCCTACAAAATGGAGATAATGTAATCTACCTTTTAAGATTGCCAAGAGGATTTAAGGAAAATGTACAGAAAGCACACAGTATACTTGACCTGTAAGATCTCAAAAACTAGTAGGGGACATTACCAACAAGATAGTGATATGAGTAGTAAGCCTTTAGAATCCAACAGATAAAATAAACAGATATTGCCATTAAATATCTCCATCATAAAAGTTAAAATGAAAGATTCAACAGAAAGTATTAATTCTTCTTAAATAATTTACGTCTCCCTACTCATCTTTCTAATACTTGCTAAAAATCCCCACTCGGTTGTCTGTAATATTTTTATTTCCTGGGCTTTTATTATATAATAAATAATACATTATACAATCAGTGCCATATAATCTAGGATTCACTCATCTCACTTCCTATGCTTTAATTGTCTGTTTTGTACAAAGTTTCATCTCCCAAATTATATTGTAAGAGCTCACTGAAGACAGGGCAGGCAATAATACGCTGCTTATTTGCTACAATGTTTTAGATCTTCAACAGATATATGACAGAACTGAATAGAAAAGACGTAAGTTTTAAGATGTGTCAATGTGTAAAAATGCAGGCTATTCCGAGCTGCCACTGTAAGCCCGAACACAAACAGGGCGGTCTTTGTCATTGCTTCGTAAACTGGGAAACACTCTCAGGGTCAAAGCAGAAATCCTTCTTGATGCCTGCAAATCACCTCTGATGAGAAACTTCTGGCCTTGAGGTTCCACACACTATGACAAAGACAGGCAGGTACAGAACAAACTTTCTCCAACAATGCTTCAAGTTGAATTTCAACATGGAATCTCATTGAGTCTGCCGATGGCATTTTGAAAAGAATTTCATTAAATGTTGCTAACATATCATAAGCTCCCTTAGATGGAAGGGTAATGGCTCATAACATTTGTAAGCTTTTTAATTTCATGGAATTTGAGCAGCATAATCAGGACCTATTAAAGTCAATCAACTGTGCCAAGTGGGGCTACCTACCTTTGCTTTTGTTTGTATTTTCCTTGTGGGTACACCCTGTGGACCAAGAGGCAGCAGTCCCAGTATCATTCTTTAAGGCTAATGCTGGTGTGTGATGTCCTGAACCTCCTCTGATGAAACCATTACAGCAGCATTTGCATGCCTGGGATGAATAGACACCCCTTGGGAAATGGCTTTTGGGTTCTGGGAAAGAGAGATTTCCCTTTCTATTTGCTTCGGCTCAGAAGGTGCAATTCTGGTAGGATTCAAAATCAGTCATCTGACAACTGTAACTGGAATTAATAAATAGAGATGACTATAAGAAACTTTATTTATATTTTCAGTGACACAGTGGTGCCCAAACTATTAATCCTTCAAGACCAGTTTCCAGGTTTCTTCTACCATGAAACCTTTAATTACAGTAGTGGCCATTTATAAGGGCTAAATTCCAGGCACTGTTCTAGGCACAATGTATATGTTTTCTCATTTAATTTTCAAAACAATTCTATGATGCTTTCAGCTATCCCAGATTATGTATAGAGAAACTAAAGTTTGAGACATAAAGTAATATGGCCCAAGTCACAAATCTAGTGAGTAGCAGAGCCAAGCTTTAAACCCAGTTTTAGTCTGACTCTAAATCATGGGTACTTTTCTTTCTTTTTTTTGGCCATGCCATGCGGGATGTGGGATCTTAGTTCTCCAACCAGAGATCAAACTCGTGCTCCCTGCATTGGGAGCACAGAGTCTTAACCACCGGACCGCCAGGGAAGTCCCTGGATACTTTTCTACTATGCTATGTTGCCTTCACAATTACGCTGATGCAAGTCTTTCCGTGGGAATGCAGATATCTAGAGAGAGCTTTTTCATATGGGGACAAGAGGGTACCAGGCAGGGTGATGATCGAGGATGGCTGAAGGCTAGAGAGTCAAACAGGGAGAACTCACCCCACAGTCAAGGGAGAAAGCACACATCGAAGTTGGAAAAGCAGAACTGAGGGTGACAAACCACCTTAGGAGAAGGCCGCACACAGAAGGCTGATTTAGAGTGAGGACAGCTGGGAACAGAATGGAGTAGGGGATGGGCTAGGGCAAGCGGTGTTACACTAAGACTGAGAACACATGGAAGAGTTAGGGTTCTGCTTTTGTGCCCTGCTGGCTGCACAGGCAGGGCACATCTGATGGCTTGATGGAGTTGGGTAGGACCAGATAAGCTCATCATATAAATCTTTACTGTAAAAAACCCAGAATGATGGGCATATAGATGGTGTCCAAATATAGTGTCTGCATTTAATTATAACTTATACAAGTGATCAGGAAAACATTCAGCTATTCCCTAGGCTGCCATTAATGACTACTGGACCAAGAAAATACACTAATTAATAGTGTATGACATGCACATACATGCACACACTCTGAATGACATGCACATCTACCATGATACCTGAAGGAGATGAAAGAAAAGTGTTCATCTTTAAAGAGGAAGAAAATTTTATCCAGGACGACTTGCTGCATTATGGGTATTACTGTATTTTTAACAATATTGCTAAGAAATGAAAAAAACAGTTCAAGAGATAAGAATGGTATAGTGGGATCTTGTACATAACATATTTAAAGAACTTGTAAAAGAAGCTGAATTTAGAATGAAGAAGACAGAATCCTTTCTTCAAAGGGGTTCCCAGAGGTAAATAAGCCCCGATGTCCTAAGGCATACATTATACATAATGAGTTAACTTCTCTTTTATGAATCTACAATGGTACTGGATATTTGGAGAACTGGAAGAATTAAGGAAATGGTCACTCATATTTTCCATGTTCTGTAGTTTCAGATAAGGAACCAGAGTTAACAAAGGCCAGGTCTTTGGAAATTCGGTATTTCTATAGGTTTTTATTACTTCATATTAGCTCCACTTTGGTGGGCTTAGAATGAGAAACCAGTAACTTGTAGTCTGAGGTTCTGGACAAAATCATATCTGCAGAGCCTAAGATCTCTGGAATATCATGATATTTTTCTGGAGTCAGACTTCATTAGCACATGGACCTTTGATTATTTCCAGATAGATACTGTAATACAATTCTAATAGAAGGCATGACCAGAGAAAAGTAATGGTGTAGTGGCAGATGGTACAGTTTAGGGGATCTGTGGTTGGAATGGGGAAAAATTGGCCTCTACAGGAAGCTGTGACTGTGTGAGGCCTATGCAACTATAGAACAGAGCGGGGTGGGGAATGGCCAGAGAAGTAGCAATTGGCAAAAAAAAAAAAAAAAAAAGAAGAAAGGAAGTAAGATGCTCTCTTCATGAAACCAGTAAGGGTCTTACATGTTTCTTTGGGTTGAAGGGAAAGCAAGTTAGACAAACAGCACAGACCAACACATAAATAGTGTCTACTGTCCTGAGATAATACAGCATTCCAGTTAAGAATGTGTGTCAACACGAGTTGGAATATTAGATGCATGTTTTTCCTTAACCCTTCTATTTCACTGCTTCTCTCTAAATGGAAGATCAAAGTGATAGGTCCTTTCTAGTGATACTCTAAGGAATGAATGAAATAACTTTACATGAGAACTGTGGCTATTAGCTATTACAACACGAGGGTTTAATTTCATATTATTTTGATTCAAATTCAGCAAATATTTCTGAGCAATTACTATGAGCAAGGCCCTCTGTTAGGTGATTTAGAACCTATTAGTTCACTTGATCTCCATAACAACAAACCCTTTAAGATGATTTAAAGATATTCCATATGAGAACAGCCAAACCCTCAGGCACTTAGCAACGCTTTAACGTTTTCTAACCATTCCCCATTTCCTGGTTGCCATTTGCTAGTTATCTCAGGAAAAGAATGGTCCAGGCATCTTCAGAGCATCTTTTCTTCCTCTCCTTGGCTTAGCCTCACTGGTTCTCCTGACCATTACATTTACTCTACCAGGTTGTGCACATAAAGCCAGGGCTACTATACTTTGTGGTGATGTAAGGACTTTACAAGGGTAATTTTAAAGACACGTGCGCTTTTGGCCATGAGGGCCAAATTTAAAAATCAAAACCATGTAACATTACCATAAGTCAACATGGCTGGATCCCGCAGGATCAGGAGCCCTGTGTTGAGCTGCGGTGGAAGGAACCCTAATAGAAACAGTCCTCGTTTCCTTCACCCACTAAGAGCGAGCAACTGACCTGCGCGATCCGAGACATGTTGGCATCGGCCACCTTTTGATACTAACTGTAATGTAGTCTCATTGTGTTTTCTTCTCATTAAACTTCTTCCTGTACCTCCCTAACCAGAGTGCTGCTAAGATACGGTCAAAGGAACACTTTGTGATTTAGCCAACTCTCTGTGGCAGCCATGGAAAGCATGGGGGTACATTCCACATCTCAGAAAACTCAGACGGTAAGACCAGTCCAAAAAATTCAAGACTGCTATAAAATAAACGAAAAACCTTGGTTTGTTAACAACTATAGTCAGAAACAAACATGGGGACTATATATCCATCCAGTGATATGACTACTTACGCATTAACAACTTAAAAATAAAGCCAGCTCCATGTCTCATCTATTAATGAGCTACTACCTAAGGATAATTCATCTTCCTATAAAATTCCTCTCATATTTTTTAACGTAACTGCCTGAGCCTTCACTGAGGCCTAAAAGCAATCTACACAGCTTGTTAGTAGAAAACTGCAATTTTCGTACCATCTGTACTTGTCTGTTACTGTAGAGAGATGCTACTTTTTATGTCCATGATTCTGATGTTACAGAATGGAAGCTGTGGCTTACTAGGTGGAGAAATTTACCATACTGCACCAAGCAAGGAAAGACACTGGGTAATGTGCTTGTCTTATTCTTTCCACATGGCGATTTTCATCACCATCTACCTCTCCCTCTTCAACTCCCTCCAAAATGCAAAAAGTACAAAATGCAAAATATTTATCGGCCTTAAAAGTCTCATTTACTTTGTGGACCATGTGGTATTTGCCTGGAGGCAGAATCATTGCCGATAAAAACAGAATCATTCATGGAGATGGAAAGTCCCACACTCATAATTTAGGCAACTGCCATTTAAAACATCACTGGTAATAAATTACAGAGCAATGCGTCAAAAGGCTATGCTCAGCTGTTGGTGGAGATCACAAAACTAAAGAGTAAGTATTTGCTTATAATTTCACAGGGCAAGGAAGTGTTTTTTCAGCCTCTGAAATAACATCTCCTGAGAAATCATCAGTGGTTTTTGACAATGAGCAAGTTTTTTGTTTTTTGTTAAATTAAGACTAACTACAACACACCCACAGCAATTACAAAGTGCTGGGTGCAGCAAGAGTTTCCAGGAGATGAGTATTTTTTTATTGAAGCATTAAGAAAATCTTTTTTTTTTTTTTTTTTGCCAAGGCTTTAGGAGTGAAGAACAACAAAATATTTAAGAATGTATTAAAATGCCCTTCTTCCTTAAAGCTATAGATTCTCTCTCCATTACTCTCCCCCAATACTCAACAAGTATTATTGGCTGTGAGATGCCACCTAACCGAAGTATTCCTACTTACTCTTACCATTTAAGGAACATAAACCAAATGACAATAGACTCTGGTACGTACTTTTGCTTCTTCAATGTTATTTATGAAATAAGCGAGAAGCAGTCTCACATCACATAGTGGATGTTCCAGAGACCAAAAGAGTGAGAGGATGCTGACATGCCATAGTGATGATGAAGGGAATCTCAAAGATGTGAAGGGCTGGAAAGTGCTAATTTTGTTATCTTCACCTTTCCTGTCTGTAACACACAGCTCCATATTCTGGAGTTTCCATTAGCCTGTGGATGGCACAAATAAAGTCTTAGAGCAGCACAAAAGAGCAAGGTAGGGAAAGATGGGCTTTCAGCACCTTTAGTACCACTTTTACCTCTTCCACCTTGTCTGTCCTGTTCCCCCATGGTCTCCCACCACAAAGTTACTCACGCCATCTTCTACATAACACAATACTTAGTATGAGGCTGATAAAGAAACTTATTCAATCTAAAGCTCCTATAGAAGAGAAATTTGTCTTTATCTCCCCACTGAGAGGCTCTTAGAGAATCTTTGAGTTAGAAGGATCCTAAGAGAACAGTCATTTATTCAAAAAGCCAAACAATCAATGACAACAACAATTTGCTTTCCTTCCATATGAGAGGCACTAGTTAGAAACCAGGGAAACAGTGATAAACAAAGCAAATAATAATACTAACAAATTTTAATGATCGAAAATTATCATACTGAAATTTTATATAGTGCTTTATACTCAAAGCAATATTCTACAAACAGTAACACTTACCTAATAAATTTTACGTAATTATGTAAAATAAATTAACTCTTACAATCCTGTTATACGCTTATGAGGTAGTGCCGCTATTAGGCCCATTTTACAGATGAGGAAAATGAAGCACAGAAAAGGTCAAGTAATTTGCTTGAGGCAGCACAGATAGTAAATGGTGGAGCCAAGATTTAAATCCAGGGAGGTGGCATTCCAGAGCCTGCTCTTATACATCACTTAACAACTGCCTTTCTCAGTCCCTGCCATCATGGGAGATTATGCAGGAATAATGGGAAGCAAACAGGTAAGTACATAAATATTTAGTCATTTAATATATACATATGATATATAAATAGAAATTAATATACCTAAGTAATATGACATGATATAATATAGTGGCAGAAAATAAAGCTACTAGGTAAGGGATATATTTTCAATGGGTGGGCGAGGAAGCTGTCCATCAGGAGATGCCATGTGAGCAGAGGCCTGGATGGAGCGAGGCTAGGTTTTCATCCAGCCTGGTGTTTTCGGACTGTGGTGCATGGGCCCCCCACCCAGGGCCTGGGCATCCTGTGGCTGATGACAGGGAGACTCTGGGTGGGCAGGGCAATGGGCTGCAGCACCCCAGTCCCTGTCCAACCACAGGAGCTCAGCTTCCATCTGGTCCAGATTTAGGCTTCCAAGTAAAATCTGACTCCAAAAAGAGTCCATGGCTTTACAAACAATGTTGTAGAAAACCACTAAGCATGCCCAACCTCTTTACGTCAGACACACTGAGAGCCAAGAGGAACGACTTGCTCCAGAGCTGCTGCTGATCCCAGCAGGACAAGAAGAGCATCCAGATTCCCCAACTTGGAATCTCTAGTGTACTTTCTAGAATACCGAACCGTCAGCTGTAACTCTCCTCCCATTCAGTACATTGTGTTCATCTCTAGAAGGTATAGACAAAAGGTTTTATCCAAGTGACTGTGCCTCTCTGTCTGGAAACTTCATAACCAAACTCCAGGCTTATCAAGAATTGCACGCATGCTCTTGCCTGTCTCCTGTATTTATTAAAGTGCCCCTACCTCTGCCTCTTATTCTACTTTATATTTTTCTTGATCTTAACCTATTATATCTTTTCTTACTCTGTCCCTGTACATATTTCTTACAAGCTATTGTACTTCAAATCCTTTGTGGAAGTGTCTATGTGCCTAAGGGAAAGGAGTACTTGCAGTAGGGGTCTGGCATGAATACAAATTTCTGAGTCTTCAAATAACTGAGATTCTAACGGTGGAACTTTGGTCACCACAGCAGACAAGAAAATGTGGGGTGCAGTCAACTTGCCCAATGGCCCTCAAACAATATAATTAGACATTCTCAACCTCATGTGAAGTTCAGACCTACCTCTTCTATGAAAACTCCAGCTGATAGAGTTACAACTGAGATTTAACCAAAGTCCTCAGTAACTCGTCTATTTCCAGCATGATATTCATTCAAGAAAAGCGCACACAGTCAATTTTTCCAAAATGAAAGAAAGAACAAAAACCCCATCAGCCCATTTTAATTCTAAGGCAACCAAAAACCTCTGAATCACTAACTCTGTTTCCCAGGATAAACAAACAAAAGGACCAAAGGATTAAACACTGGCCTATTCAAAGTTTGTGCGTCTGGTTTTTTCTTTTTAACAACAAAAAAGAAAAAAGCAAGCAGTGCTTCACCCTGTTGTCCATGATAAATGATGACACGTAAAAAGACAAATACATTTCAGGAATGGCAATCTGCTTCACAGTACAGATGGGCTTATAGATGACTCTTCCAATTTTTAATAATCTCCATAATTTATGTGTGAGCTAAGAAATGCAAAGATGTCTAGTGCGCCCCTTTGACTCAGTACAAATCACTTTTATTTACTTGGGCAATACTTCATGGTCCAGTTAACTTCCTAATTAAAGACAGCAGGATGCTCGTGTTCCATGCAAGTGGCATGGAAAACACTGTTTTGTGTGCAGTGGGTTCAGCTGGGAGTTGAAGCTGAGGAGAAGACACCACGGCTTTCGGCTGGTTTCTAAACCAACCAGAGACACGGCTCCTCTCGTTGTGACTAAATTGTCAATGGAGCCTCTTCAGACAAAACTTCTGCTTGTCTGCTATCCTACTTTACTTTATGTTGCCTCATGCCCAATCCAAAACTTCAACTTTCTTCCCCCTGTCTGCTTCTTCCCCAGTCATGCTCTGTTATGGTTAAAGGAAGAAAGACAAAAAAGAGGCGTGTTCTAGGAGACTCAGGCCCACCCTGGTGGGCCAGAAACTCAGCCTCCAGAAGCTCTGAGACGGCTATCTCTCGCCATTGAGCTTGTACACTATGTCAAAACCCACAGGAGCCAGACGACTAGGAGAAATTGGTGTAAATGAGAGAGACACAGGAAGTGAGGAGAAGTGAGTCATGAGTGACTACGAATTCTAAGAAGTCAACCTAATTTCTGGACTCCTGCATGATGAGATAGATACGTTCTCAATACCATAAGCCAGGGGCTGTGCACCCCCAAGGGATTTCAGGGGCCCATTATATAAACAAGCTACACAGGTGGGGTATGAGACAGTGGTGACTGATGGATGCTGTGGTACAGTGAAGAACAAATATGCAGCTCAAGGAGGCACTGTCTACTTAGCTCCAGTCCTTATGAATATCAAACCACTCCGACAGATTTTCTGGAGGTTTTTTGGTAAGAATCAAGAAATACAGATTTTTTTAAAATGTCAAATCTTCAGATATTTAAATATTAGAAACGAATTCACATTCAAAGGAAAACAATGTGTGAGGCACATAAACTGTATCTTTAGACCGGATTCAGTTTGCAACTTCTGTCATAAGCCTTCATGTCAATAGTTAACCTCATAGTGCATAAGGTGGGCCATGTAAATTACTTCGTTTAACCCTCACAGTAACTTGATAAAGTAGAGAATATCATCTCAGTGATTAGGTCAGCCATCATTAAGCTTGGTCCTCCTGCATTATCCACTGTTGTTTCCAGTTTCCCTTTTTTAATGCTTGTGAACTCTCTCAGGAACTTAATATGCTTTGCAGTAAGTTATTCCCCATGAGAGGGAAATGGCCATGTATAACTCAACCTATCGTACTAAAGACAGTGTCATGAGAAAATTAGTTACCACATACACTGTGTGTTGATGTGGAAGAAAATACTGCAATCCTGGATTTCAGTTCTGACTTTGCTGGGCATAACTTGGGTAAGTTCAACCTCCTTTCCGGGCCTGAGGGTCCCATACATTAAATGAAGTCACTGGTCTAATTGAATTCTTAGGGACTTTCAACTTCCAGAATAGATATGGCTTGTTAATTCAGGCTGATAGAATAAGTCTCAATTCACATCATACTAAAATCAAAATGGAATTTTAAAACTCAGCTTTCCATAAAACAAAGAGATGATAGACATAAATGTGAAAATCCATGGTGAGAATGACCAGCTCAGAGTTTCAACAAGCATATAGCAGTTTCTCAACTTTCATAAACATTGACAAAATGGGATACCCTCAAAATCCATTTTATAGGTGAAATTCAGGCTTTTCTAGGAACCAACACTCAGACTAGTGTTTATAAAAAAGCACTGGCATATGTGTGTATTAATCTTTTTTTTTTTTTTGTGGTACACGGGCCTCTCACTGTTGTGGCCTCTCCCATTGCGGAGCACAGGCTCTGGACACGCAGGCCCAGTGGCCATGGCTCATGGGCCCAGCTGCTCCACGGCATGTGGGATCTTCCCGGACCGGGGCACAAACCCGTGTCCCCTGCATCGGCAGGCGGACTCTCAACCACTGTGCCACCAGGGAAGCCCTAATCTTTAAATCTTTATTATAGTTTGCTTTTTTTTTTTATCATAAAATGAGTGAAAACGTCACTCCTGGATCAAAGGGTATAAACATTTTAAGGTACTTAAGATATATCAAAAACTATTTTTTTCAGAAAGACTACCAGTAATCTATGAGTGCCAGAGCCAGCAAAATTTTTAAGCAGAAGAATGAGAAAAAAAGTTGAAAGTTAGAAGAGTGTAACTCAGTGAAAGAAAAACTGAAAACTAAAAGCTATTGAATATGAAATGGGTTTCCTAAGAGATTTTCACTGAGTTTATGATTAAGTTTGTGAGTTTATTATTAAGAAGACATGCAAGAAGAGGATGCAAGACCATTTCATCAAACATTCAATGTTCAAACATCAGATGAGATGTGCACTACATGATGAAGATGTAGACGGTGAAAAGTATTGTCCTTGAAATCAAATCATCATCTGCCATCGTCAACATCATCGTCATCAAGACATGGAGGTGAGAGTGGGAGGGGCCATTTCTGGAACACTCATTTCATGTAAAGTTCTGTATTAAGCACTTAAACACTATCTTACTTATTTACAACCACCTGTGATATAGGTATTAATATCATCTCAGTTGCATAGGTAAGAAAACAAGATTTACGAAGTTAAGAAATTGTTCAAAGATCACTCATCGGTCAAACAGTGCACTGGTTGCCACCCAAATCTAGTGATACAGCACATGAGCTTGACCATGGTACTATACTGTCTCTTGGTACAGACAACTTCTAAGAACCCCATTTACATATGATTTCATTATTCTATACACAGCTTTTTCATAGGTAGAACATCTTAAAATATGTGAGTTTTTATAGACTAAAAAGTTTGAAAGACACAACCTTAAATTTTATATAATAATTTTCTGTTTTATTCTGTTAAAGTAAACTCATTTTTGTATCCCTCCTACAACTTTTCTTTCTACTCTCTTCTCTCCTAAACTTCTAAGTTCAATATAGCAATGGGCTAGAACCCCTATACCCACCCCATGTATAGCTTGAGGGGAGTACGGAGATAAATGCACTGTGCAACTTCCCCATTTCTGCAGGCCTGGCACTAGTATGTGCTCAATAAATGCTGCTTTCCCTTCTCTTGTCACTTCACATTAAGTTATGCAAAAGCACCATCTAGTTCCAGCATCATGGGAAGCAAGGGAAGATGCCTCTCTGAAGAAGCAGGGATCTGCCACTTTTGTCCAAAATGATATTTTGGGATGAAAGGTCTCCTAGCACTCATGCATTCAATCTATCTACTAGTAGCTTCTGTCAGAAATCTGTAGTTGTATTTTGCAAGTATAAAGATGCCTACCACACTGAAATGGGATTTAAATATAGAGTTTTATGGCATTAAATCCCTTAACTTTACAAATTTCTGTGCTAACGCATTCAAGTAGAATTACTAGGGACAGGGTGGTCTTTGGATGTAATAGTAGAATATTTAATTTAGTGTGTCGTTTTCAATCTATTTCCTGAGTGACATGATACTTTACCACTTAGAAGCTATGCGTCCATGTAGTTAAAGCTAGAGAATCCCAGGGCTTTCATTCAATTCCCAGATGGGAGTTTTTATAGAGATGAACATCTTCTCATTAATGTATCTTCCTAAGAGATTGCTATCACACTAATCAATTTGTAGTGACTTTACCAAGTTTGCAACCTTCAATAATGAAATGGATACTGTATCGAACATGGTGTGGATTGCTTAAACAATCTCAGCTCCTCTCGGATCAATGAAACACAAAACCAAAATGAAGTCAAGTGTTGCTTCATTAGTTATCCTCACTTAGAAGAGCTGTGTAATCTTGTTCACTGGACGCTGATGTCTTTTCAATGGGAAGAAGAGAAGGAGACACCCCATGAAAGAGAAACAGCTGTGATCCACGGCAAAGTGATAGTGCAGATAATTCTACAGAGAAGAGTCTTCCAGAGGTGGCATGTAAGCAATGGTCAGGTAACGTCAGAAAACAACAACAACAACACAACAGTAAGCTGAAGATGCCAGAGGAGAGAATAGAAAGCTACTACATGTGAGGTTCTCATAAGCATCATATGAGGCTAGGATTCAAGAAGCATGGCAAATTCTACTGGTTACCTGCTCACCAATCATTCCCTCTACCGTCATTGCTCCCATAACCCCCATTTTGTTCAGCAGACAATAATCCCTGTGTTTGAGGGAAGGAGAGTCCTACAGACTAAATCCCTAGCTTCTAATCTTGTTCTCTCGCATTAGTGAGAAGTTTGGATTTTATTCTAGGTATAATGGGAAGTTAACAGAGAATCCTTTGCAAAGGGGTGGAGAGACTTCATATTTGAAAAGGCTACTTTGGCTACAATTTGGATGATGCGGCTAAGAGTGAAAGGCAGCAGAGACAGAAGAGGTTATAGCAATGGTGCAGGTGAGAGAGGATGGTGGCTTGAACTGGGGGGTGACATGATGGAGAAGAGTGGATGGATACGGGCACATGTTTCAGGTAGAGGCCACAAGACTTTCTGGTGGATTTTAACATATATGCATATATGCATGTCTTCTTTTCTTCATTTAGAACACATTTATTTTGTTATCAGAAACATATAAGGCTAAAAGCTTTACGCATTTGCCATTTATTTTTTGCAAGGAAAAATACTTTCTGAAGAATAATGAAAAAATAGTGAATTTTAACCCTTCAATTTTCTTTAAACAAGGATTTGAAAGCCTTGGATTTAACTCACTGCTTTTTCGATATTAAAGTAAGTTTTTCATGATCATCATTACTTTTTAAGCTTCTAATCAAGTGTATCTTTGACTTGGGATCAGATGACTACTGATTTTCAGATAGGCTGGCTGACATATTTTCTAAGAGTCCAATTCCTGCATATGGGCCTAAGAGATATACCAGGTACCCTTTTTCAAGTCTTCTAAGACACGTGTCTCAATTCCTTTATATGATTATGATTCTCCACCAAGGAAACGTATTTCGGGATATTTTACTTAACACATATCAACTATTCTACCCCAATCTTAAAATCTGCTCTCTTGTACCACATGAAATCTAGCCTGAGCATTTACACACTTATGGAAATATCGCTAATATAGGTTAGAGGGGTTGGCAAACTACAGCCTGCAGCCTATTTTTCTGTGGCCCTTGAGATAAAAATGGGTTTTACATTTTTAAAGAATTATATAAAAAAAGAAAAATAAAAGCTGAAAATATTTAAGGAGAAAGATTCAACACCATAAGAAAGAAATGACCAGTCCAAATTAGTGAGATAAACTAGTTTAATACTAGTTTATAATAATAGTCTTGGTACTTTAAGCCAATATGCTACGGGTTCCCCATTAAATTTCATAATCACTGACTGGGTAGCTGAAATAATTTGCTCTTCTTGCTGATTTTAACATCATGTCTCCCTCCCTTTCACCAGGCACAGAAGAAAGTAAACTTATTGGCAATTCAGTAGTTGCACTCAGTTTCATGCAATTCGGTAGTTTAGATAGCACTCAGATAAAATTACCCACTGCATCAAGTTGCTGAATTTCATTAATTGCATCAATCGATGCACACAATAGAAATGATGCTTTGGGGAACTTCCATGTTATTCTTTGCTCACAGGTGGACGCGAACCAGTCCCAGGCAGAGCGAATACATTAATAATACTTTTCAACCAGCATGCTTCACCACCCCACCAAAAAGCAAAATTGAAAGCCAAAGAACAACCAACCCCAAAATATACTCAAAAACAAAAATTAATTTTGATAATACTGGTTAATAAAATCAAGGCGTCTAGGAATCACTTCCATCATGACTTTAAAAAAAAACAACAGAATGAGAGAAGGAGCTTTGGTAGGAGGCTGTGGGTTAACAGAGAAGCTTTAGAATTGGATTTCCTGAGTTGAAATCCTTGCTCTACTGATTCATAAGAATGTGGCTTTGGACAAACTACTTCTCTAAGCCTCAGTTCTTCAATGTGTAAAATGAAGGCAACAATAATCACCACCCCGGTGGACTAATCTATGAATTATATTAGATAATGATAATCTATCAAAGCAGCAAAGTGCATGGGGCAGAGCACACACCCTACTGTGATCATTTAGATACCATTCTGAGCACAGTTGTAATATATTAAATTGATTCTAATCAACCTTGGCTATATTGTCCAACTTCTTCATAAAAAAGAAATTTCTAGCTCTTTAGGACTATTTCTAAAGATGCCTTCGAACTACTTGACAATTAAAAGCAATAGCAAGAGTTTCTTGGATTTGTATAGTACTGAAGGCATTGCCGCATTTATTTTCTTGTTTTCTTTGCAGCACAATCTAGAAAGTTTGTTAATAAAGGTTATCACCTTCTATTTGGCAGGGATGGAAAGAGGCTCAGAGAGGTCATCTCATTTGCTACAGTACCACGGTGGTGATGACACTCAAGGTTTCATATTCCAAAGCATCTCACTTACCTGCATTGCCACCCCTGCCCCCAGCCTTCTGTACACAGCCAACAGCAAGATAATTTCCCCCAGATTTAGATTCCAGAGAAAGAACAATTCCTTCTTCTTGCAACAGAAACTTACTGGTCGGGACTGGATTTCTTTGGCGTAAAGAGGTTGCAAGAATTCGGAGTCTCCTTCTAGCTTTAGACCTTTCTCTGTGATTCTCAAGTTTCCCATTCCATCCTGAAAGAGAGGCACAGAGATAACATGGAAAATTCGATTAGCCCAAATTTCAAAATACCTTCAAAAATTGAAACAAAATTATTGCCTTCTTTTTTTCTTTTTTGAGAAGGTAGAATGAGGGGGCTCCCAATGAAGACATGATATACTAGGAGGCATTTTTCAGTGTGATTATGAATATTATCCTCTTTGTTCACTTATTCTGAGAAAATCTATTCCAAGCAATCTTGGAAAACTGAGCAAATTCTCCAAAGAAGCAAAATGTAAGTAATGCCCTCTAGTCATTCACTAGCACAGATGAAGGAGGCCCTTTTGACTAGGGAGTGGCGAGAGACTGGAGGCAGGAGATGAGCGGGGAAAAGAGAAGAAGATGATCTCCCAGGTTAAAGTAAAAGATCTGATTTCTGAAACTATGCAGAAATGACAAACTGGCAGTCTGTTGGTCTAATTCAACCTTTGGACATGGTGTCTTTGGCTCACAAAATATTTAAGGAGCCAAATTATTTACTAATATTTTTATTAATATTTTATTATGCAAATATTAAAATACATACCAAAGGATATGAAAATAGAAAGAATAGCAAACACCTAAGTAGTTGTCATTCATCTTTAACAATTATCAATTTATGGCTACTCTTATTTACTATAGCTACTACACCCATCTCCTTTGGTTAAATATAACCATAACGCCATTACCACACCAAAAAAATAAATAAAATAGCTAATAAATATTATCAAATACCCAGTGTCAATGTTCGAATCTCAATATTTTTCTCTTTATATCTGCTTGTTTGAATCAAGTTCCCTATTGCAACTGGTTGATATGTAAAATACTAGGTCATCTCCTTAAATCTCCTCAGTCAATTTCTCTCTCACACATCCACACACATAAACATGCTTTATTTGATAAATAAAACATCATTTTTCCAATAGCACTTCCCACAGTTTAGATTTGCTGAACATTCCCATAATTTCATGTCACGTGTTCTCTGTCCCCTGTATTTTGTGTAAGTAAACAGATCAAGAAGCTTGATAAGATTCAGGCTCAGTTTTCTAGAAAGAATACATCCTAGAACGGAATATATTAGTTTTCTATTGCTACCATCACAAATAACCACAAACTCAACAGCTTAAGACAGCACAAGTTTATTATCTGTATGTTAGAAGTCAGACCCAGGGTTCAAAGGGGGAAAATCAAGGTGCCAGCAGGGCTGCTACACTCCTTGGCCGCCATTGGCTGGAGGTAAGTAGCACCCTGAGAGCACCCTGAACCATATGCTCTCCAGCTCACCACAGTTTTCACCCAGCCTATTTCACTAAGCTACATTTTCTCAGACTCCTGAAGCTTCTCACTTGAGTCTATCATGTCTTCTCTCCAGCACTGCCATGTGCTCTGTACCTCAATACATTCAGTACAGACACAACATGGCTGGGGCAGGGGAGGGGCTTTGAATGACCAAGTGGAGAAGGAGCATTTTCCTCCATTTTTCCTTTATAACAGCACTTCAGCCTATGGATGAGAACAGAACTTTCCAGTCAATATTGTTGTTTCATGGATAGCAGGCCATCTATATATTTCTATTTTTGTTACTTGTGGGGACATTTCTGCCAAGAGAGCCCTAAACTGGGCATTTAAACCTAGTGTGAGGGGCAGTATGCTGGAGGGCATGTCCATATCACACTAGCAGCAGGTAGTACCCACAACAGTGGGAAAAATATTCACCCAGCACCCCCCACACACACAAAGGCTATATCAATTATTATGTTTTGGGTTATTCTTGATGATTTCCATTAGTTGGACCAGCAGATCTTTTCACAGAAATGTAACAGAGAAGAACAAACTTGATGCCATATTGAATCTATTCCTTTAGCTCTAACCCTTGTGCTCTGTTGCCTGTGCTTAGTCCTGCTGGCTCTGCACCTTTGTAAAAGAATGTTGCCTATAGCCTGAAATATATGGGATAGGCAATTCTCAAGGCTTTGATCTCTAAAGCTATAACACTTTTCCATTCATATAAAGATAAAAAGCTGCAGAACAGAAAATAACAAGTGTCTTGATAGAGGTTTATAGGAACGTTGTGACCAGACCCACATGGACAGCTGCAAGAACAAAGGATTCCTGCATCAAAAAGTTTGCAACAAGCAGCCACACTCCCTTCTCTTTTGGTATAAAATAAGCTTGCATTTTAACTCAGGTAAGAGGGTTCTTTGGGACGCTAGTCCACCATCTTTGACTGGCTTTCCAAATAAAGTCACTATTTCTTGCCCCAACAACTCCTCTCTCAATTTCTTGGCCTGTCGTGTGGTGGCAGTACAAGCTTGGACTCAGTAACAGAAACACATCCTACTTACATCTATAAGTAAACTAAACTGGTTTATTTTTTGTGATGTGTGTTTACCAAACAAACAAGAACCCCTAAATATTTTTAAATAAAAGATTATATTTGGGATAATTAGCAACCTGATTTCAAATAAATCTCCTTCCCCTCTTACAGTACACACATGAATCCCCTATTCTTAGTATTTATTGATGACTTACTATGTGCTGATTACATACTATACTCTGTGCTTTTCATGCTTTCATCTCATTTTCTTTATCGTTACTGAAACTACCATGCTACTTCTTGAATTTAATCATAAGGAAATAATCATATAAACGTGGAAGTATCTGCCTATAGAGTTGTTCATCACCGTGTCATTTTATAAAATAAAAAACATGAAAACTTAGGAACTAAAAGTTTCATGTAGAAAGGGTAAATATTCTATAATGGAATATGATATAGCTTTTGCAGAGGAACATTTAAGAACAGAGGTGAATATTCATAATCCATTATTAAGTGAAAAAAACAATTAACAAATGAATATATATGTATATGTCATGGCACTCTTACATAACTATATATACATATTCATATACATACTCACATACAATCATACATGCACTTAACAGGAAAAATTCTAAAGGAAATGTCCTAGGAGAAAAATTCTACAAAAACATAATCTTAAATGTTAAGGTTAACTATTTTTGCATGCCTAAAATATGAGTGCTTTTTATTTTCTTCTTTTTGCTTTATCTGTACTTTATAATTTTCTATAATCACCTTTTATATTTTAAAAAGTTATAAAACATTTTCACTGATTTATTTTAAAAATCAACCTTTATCAAAAATCTAAACTATGTCATATACTAAATGCTATACTTATATAATCTCATGTCATGTCCTCAATGATCCTATGAGATACTCATTATTTTCCTTATTTTACACATGAGAAAATTTACTGGTAAGTAACTCAATTATACAGCTAGTTAATGACAGAATCAGGAATTTAAACCCAACACTTTCTAATTCAGACTATATACTCTTACTCATTATTCTAACCCAATCTAATGTATGCAAAAATAATATATTTAAGCTACCTGCTGTATTTCTTAATGCCACTTTGATTTTCACATATTTGGTCAGTGTGCTCAGCGATTACAGAGAGGGTGATCTCTAACCCCAAGACTAACGCCATCCATTCTTATGGTCAAACACCTTTGTTCCACCTTCCCAGAGTCTAAAGGCTTTTTATTATAACCCAACTGCCTCCCATGCCCAGGACCATGAGCAGAATGAATCACCTGCTATTTCTGGAAAGCTGACTGTGTGCGTAAGTACGTGCTGTGAGCCATGGGGAGGGAGAAAGAGGGACGGTCCCTCCAGCCCGTCCTCTGAGCTGTTTGTAACACAGGTGGCAGATAGCCAAATAATAGTCAAGGCGATACAAGCAGCAACATTTGAGAAATGCTCATCTAATCCAACAGTCAATTAACTCCTTTGTAATAGTAATTTAACCTTTGCTTCAAAACCATTTTTTTAAGAAACTCACTACCAATTTACCAAATGCCTTTCATTTCTTCCATTTATAGACTCTTCCCACTCTTGTGCCTCATCACTTCACTTTTCCACTTTCCGTCCCAGCCCCTAGGTCTGCCCAAGGTATGTGGTGGGAAAGGTCTTTCAAATAGTGTCAATTATTATGATTAGCCTCTATTTCCAAAATATAATATAATGCAGACTAGAGTACCCAACTAAATATGTTCTCACCTTAGAATCTCTTTTATAGCTCTGGAACAATCACACTGGATTGTATTCACATTGAAACAGCTTGAGAACAGCCTTATTTGAAACCATTCCACCTTTAAGTGCATAAGAAGCTGTGGGTATTATTAAGATAGGAGTTTTAGGTCAGTTTTGAAACTTCCCTCCCAGTAAGATGCAGAAGAGGCATTTAGAAGATTCACAGTCATTCCCAAGGTAATTAGAAAGAAACAGACCATTTTTTTTCTCTTCAAATGGTAAAATTTTACTCTTCAAGGCAAGCATGAAGACTCTAGCAGCTGGCTAGCTGGCTTGACTGAGCCAGCACTCTTCAGCCAATGGTCCCAAAGTCTACAAAGTACACTTGGGACACAAGTGGGAAACCAGGGACCCACTGTCATCCCAGTGAGGGCAGGATCTCTGCTGTCCTGTATAGTGCCTACCCCCAGCCCAGCACACAGGAGTTTTCACAGACATACAAGGAGCAAATCCCATTATTTTGCAAGGCCAAAGTTAGAGGGGTCCCCTGTAAGGTCTTCTGGGGGAGACAGGGCCTGGGGGCAGGGGCAGAGGTGGGTGGAATCTAGGGAATTCCACACTCTGGGCTGGTCCAAGGATGATGATATTTGCTCTTTATCTGGCCCAGACTGTCTGGTTGGTTGGTTCAAATGGCCAGTTTCCTGCAAGATGAGTCTAGAATAAATAGAGATTTCAGAGTGGCAGGACGATAGACTGAAATATTAATTTGTTTCTTTCTTCATATCTCTCAGGCCGGACCCCAGCCCCTTCCATCACCGTTTCAAATAGGTTTTTGGGCTTTGTGGCTTAGAGATTTTGAGAGCAAAGCAGCAGAGGCAGCCTGAAAGCCATGAGGTTTCTTATCTTTTGTAAAAGGTAACTCTCATTAAATGGACTGTGCCAGGCATGTTGGGCAGGAAGTCAAGAAGAAGAGGAGGTATATTTCAACTGGGGATGCACAAGAGATCTGTGGTTACCATGAGTTCTAGAGACTATTGCCCTGCCAGTGTCCCTAGGAGGGGTTAGGACCACAGAGAGAAATGGCTGCAGGGCTCCAGCCTCTCCAAATTTTTCCTTTCCAGGAGTGGCAGAGAGATCCCTTTTCTAGACCTAAAGAGACCACAGATCTCCCAGCCATTGCCAATAAATGACAGTGACTACTGCTCCCAAGGGCCTTCCCATTAGTGCTGGGCAAAACACTGAGGTGTCCAAAAAATCCTGAGTGCTGTGGGATGCCCTGCTGGCCCTTGTGGGATAAGGGCTGAGAATGAGTATTATGCTCATTTAAAGAAAGTGTTATTTCTTCCTCCTTTCATTTTCCTGCTGCATCAGCATGGAACAGGTTTTTAATTCCATCAGCATATTTTCAAGCTTGAAGTAATGCTAGGTTCTATTTTAGTAAGCAGGTCTCAACATGAGCTCTTGCTGGAGCAGTTTCAACGGAAGGCATTACTTGATTTTGATCAGAGTGAAACAATTGTATCTATACACAGATTGCTTTAGCAGGCAAGCTTCAGAAGGGATGGGATTTTTGTTGGCTATACTCTCAGTTCCTACAACATTGCTTGGCTCATAGTACGTGCTCAGCAAATACTTGTGAAGTGTTAGAATGTCTTCATTCCAAATAAAGCTGCATTTTGAAAGGTGTACTGTGGGAATTACAAAGATGTTAAAAACCTAGATCCAGCCCTTGAGCAGATGCCAAAATATTACAGCAAGTGTTCTCAACCAGGGTGATACAGTCCCCCACGGGTGAAAACTGGTGATTGGGGGAGGGTGAAAAAAAATCGTACTCTTTTTGTATATAAAGCACAAGTATGCTTATGTATAGAGTACATACACAGCATATTTGTAGAATTAAAATTTCATGGCAGGGGTGTGGAACAATTAGGGGAAAAATGTTCTAAAAATGCTCTCAGGGGAAGGGGTGGCAATAATGAAAAAAAAAGTTGAGAAATATTCCACCAGAATGTTATAGATTTTGAGACTGCTCCAACTTTTCTATATTAAAGGTCTTTAATCTATAAATGGGCACCTTTGCCATTCCCATATTGAACCATCGTCTCTGTAGCTTCTCAGCATGGTAGCAGCACAGGTAAAGAGCAACCTCCTTAATGTAATATTTAACACCTTCTTCACCTGGCACCTGCCACTTCTCCAGCCTCATTTCTTGTCAGTCTCCCTTCACTCTGTCACAAAGCAGGCTAGCAGTTTCCCCAAATTCTTTCCCATTTTGAGTCTTCACAAATGTCCCTCCCTTGGCCAGCAATGCTCTTCCCAACTTTTCTGGCCCTTTCTCCAGTCCTTTGGTTCTAGTCAGATGTCTTTTATGGGTCTGGGGTCCTTCTCTGAGGTGCCCTCACACTTTACGAGCACCTCTGTCATAGCATTTATCACATGGCAGTACAACGATCCATTGACATCTGTGTCCTTCCTCTCGACTTCAAATTCCTTGAGGTGAGGGATAGTGCGTCACTCATTATTCAACCTTCCGGGCCAAGTATACTAACTATAACTAAGTGTCTGAGTGTAAGAGCAAAAAAGCAGTAAGCTAGAGATTGTTCAGAAAGTGTAACTTAATGCAAATTAAAAACAATAATAAACCTACCATTTCCATAACCACTAGGCAGAGCACTTGACTGACACATCCATGAATCCTCATGATAACTCTAGAGGGTAGGCACTGGTAGCCCCATTCCACAGTTGAGAAAATTGCTGTTCGGACACCCCGATGGTCTAACTGCAAAACTTAAGTCCTTCATTACCACACTCCATGCTGCACAGTTAAGCTACAACTGTTTGCCCAGCCCTGTGTTAAATGTGAAGTGACAAGGAATGAAGATAGAATCCCTGCCTTCTAGGAGCTTCTCATCTAAAGGACAAAACATGAGTAACACACACAGTGGCAAGGATGTGGAGATACAGGAACTCTCATATAGCACTACTGGGAACACAGTGTGGTGCAGACATTTTGAGAAAAGGTTTGACTGTTGAAAAGTTAAACACAGAGTTACCATATGACTCAGAAACTCCACTCTTAGCTATCTGCTCAAGATAAATAAAAACCTATGCTCACACAAAGACTTGAACATAAGTGTCCGTTATAGCAACATTCTTAATAGCCAAAAAGCAAAAACAACCCAGATGCCCACCAACTGATGAATATATAAAATATTCTATATCTGTGCAATGGAATACTATTTAGGAATAAAAACGAAACAAAATGATCCATGCGGCAACACAGATAAAACTCAAAAACATTATGCTAAGTGAACGAAGCCAGACACAAAAAGCCACTATTGTATGAGTCTGCTTGTATATAATGTCCAGCGAGGCAAATTGATAGAGGCAGAAAGTAGATTAGTGGTAGTCTTGGATTAGGAGTGAGGAGTGACTGTAAAAAGGCCTAAGGAATTTTACTGAGATGACAGAACTCAAAAGTTGGAATGTGGTGATAGTGGCCAAACCAGTAAATCTACCAAAAAATCAGTGAAATCACATTTACAAGTGTGAATCTTAAAGTGTGTAAATTTAACCTTAACAGGTTTGTTTTTTTAAAAAAAAGAGTAATAGACATGCAGTAATGTTCCCAGAAAAGAGAAATCCAGTTCAGGAGACATGACATTATGTGCTTTGGAATTCCTGAAATCAGTAAAGACGATGGGTTCAGAGATGTGTGCTGGGGGAAGAGGTAGCAGGTTTGAGAGGGACCTGGTAAGAGACAACTCTATTATTTGTCCATACCTGGTGTGGAGTGATAAGAGGAGGATGCTGGCAAGCGTTCTGTTCCCATCAAGGACCATGCCTGGGGAAGGAGGAGTAGTGTGAAGGAAGACAGAGCTGCGTTAGACCCAGGAAGTCTTTTGTGATCAAGTCAACTATACTGAGGGATAGTCTAGGAAGGTAACTATTCATCTTTTCCAGGGAGCATTAAAAATCGGGCCATCATCAGAGCTGGGTGACAATACAACAGTAAGGACCAGATGAACGCTCAGTGTCTGGGTCACAGCATCTGATCCTTCATGTCAGTTGTTCTATAATCTCAACTTTCTTCATATGTTCATCCTTTTACCACTGATGTCAACTTACATAGTTTTTCTTTCTTCTTCTTATTACTTCCCAGTTATCACAAAGCTAAAGCTCAAAGATTGGTTAGAATAGAGCGTGTGTGTGTGTGTGTGTGTGTCTGTGGGTGCGAGAAATGGGGGGGATATAAGACACATGTATCTTGTTAGATTGCTTTGCTGCCTCAGTGGGTGAGAATTGTGATTTCTCACTTATGTTTTATAACATCTCATAAAGTTGCTTTTAATGATTTATAGATCCAAGGCCATGGTATTTGAAGCATTCTCTATTTCCTGGATGCCAGTAGTAATATATGGATGGGCACTCTTTGCTCTATAATTTTCCTGGGGATGAGTCAGTTGGCCCAAGTGGGGGAATTCCTCCCCCACACATACACACAGGGAATAAGCCTAATTCTCTTTATTTCTAAATGATTTTATTCCTACTTGTCCTTTAAGGCATATCTCTCGGTTTCTTTGAGAAGTCTTCCTTGATATTCCTCAATCCTTTAGAAACTACCTTTCCTCAGTAACTGGAACACACAGATACACACACACAGCATTATGGTATACTGGCTAAGAATATGAATTCTAGAATCAGAGTGCGTAGTTAGAATTCTGGTTTGACCACTTAATTTGCTGGTACCCTTTCTAAGTCTCAGTCCCCTTATATGAACACTTAGAAGATAACTGTACCTTCTAAATAGAGGATTAAATCAGACAATTCCTGTGTATCCATCAAAAGAGGTTAGGTTATACCATGGTAACAACAACAAAATCCCAGTGGCTTCAAATTATAAAGATTTCTTTCTCATTCAAGCTACATGTCCACAGAAGTTTAATGGTGAAGTCGATGAGGGATACAGGCTGACAGAGCAGCCACCGCTTTGAACACTCTGCTGCTCTCTATGTCTTCGGGCACATGTATGACTATATTTCCCAACACGCTTATGAGGGGTTTGGCCACGAGATATGCTGTAGCTTGTGAAATGTGGGCATAAGTCAATTCGGAGCAGATGCTGTAATAGCCAGGGCATGCTCCACCATGCTCTCTTATTATTTTTTTTTTCTCTCTCTCTCTAGATTGCAAGCTTCTAGCAGCAGGAATACTACCTTAGCTGTCTTATGATCCCAATTACCTGTCATAATCCCTGACACAGAGTAGGTAGACAGTAAATTTTGACTGACTAGATAAAAACTCTTCTGTCAGCTGTCAAGAACTGCAAGTAAGATTACAAATGAAGTCAAGTCTGGCTGAAAAGTCAATAAGCCCTGGGTAGCACTCACCCAGGTTAGTACTGTGCTTGCTGGCCATCTAGGAAAACAGCGAGATCAACATGGGGGTTGCTGTGTACTTGGAGACATGGGTTAAAGATTATCCTTAAAGAATGTTTACAAGGAAATATAAGCACATTCCATGGAATCGTGAGAAGAGCACAGCACTTGGGCTTAGCTTTGACCCTTCCACTAGTCCTCAGTGCAGACGTGGATAAGCCTAGCCGTTCTGCGTCTGTTTCCTCCCACTTCATGATGGGTAGATGGACAGTATGATCATTAAGGTCTTGTCCACTTTAAAAAGTCTTATTCTATGAGGCACAGGAGGGGATGCTCTCTGGACAACAAATCACAGCTGTCACTGGGAACCAGTGCCCGCAACCCAGAGAGGCTGCAATTAGCGTGTCTTGCGTGACTTGCAGTTTTGCTAAAGACATTCTTGCAAAAACTCTTACAAATCACTCCAAATGTACACCCAGATTCGGAGAGGATTTAGGCATAAAAACCAATGCCAGCACACTGTTCTGAAACAGAAACTGGTAAGGAACCTTTGAAAAGAGACATCGTCAGAGAATTTATCGACTGACAGGAAGAAAATGAGAGATGGATAATCAAGTACCAGTTGCTACATCCCCTGTCCCAGGTGAAAAATGTGAGCTTATGAAGCCTGAGCTACTGTTGATAAAGGAGGGGACTCATTTATCTTAAGCAGACACATAAACGAAAATAAGTGAAATATGATTAGACCTATGTCAAGCATTCAGATTAAATGCCTACCGTGGCAATCCCTGCTGCTCCGTGAGCACTCCCCGCCAGTAAAGTCTGATTAAGACACTGGCCTGAGCGATATCAAAAACACATGCTGTGGGCTTCCCTGGTGGCGCAGTGGTTGAGAGTCCGCCTGCCGATGCAGGGGACGCGGGTTCGTGCCCCAGTCTGGGAAGATCCCACATGCCGCGGAGCGGCTGGGCCCGTGAGCCATGGCCGCTGAGCCTGCGCGTCCGGAGCCTGTGCTCCGCAATGGGAGAGGCCACAACAGTGAGAGGCCTGCGTACCGCAAAAACAAAAGCAAAACCAAAATCCACATGCTGTGAAAATCTCTTCCAAAATAGATCCTTTCACCAGGGTATACACCCCGAGGGAGCTACCTGTACTGCCTTCCCTCTATTTTCATTAGGACAAGTTGTCAGTTGTACACGACGGTGTCTTTTATGAGACTTCAAGTTATAGCTTCAAAGGGTCCAGTGCCTTTTTGATACTTGTGAGAAAGCTTTCGAGGGATAAGTTCAGAAACAGGAAGGCTAATACGTGCTGTCCCGGCACTAGAGCTGTGTTACCTATCAATTTGGCCCTTATGTTCAAGCTTTGATGTCCGAATTAGCCTTCCAAAGGATGGCACCAGATGTATTCCTAGTCTTCCAGATATGTGGCCAGTTTCCACAATTACCCTTTACTTTAAACTAAGGAGAAGTAGCAGTCATCCAGGGGTGGTGTCTCTGGCTACCTCCCTTGCGTGCATCCCCCTAAGGCCTAACATTCTTCCCACGTTTCATGTACGTGTTCTCAAAACAGTGGAACAACGGAATACAGCATAGGGAATCGCTGAACGCTCAGAGAATCCTGTCTGCTCAGTCAACAAAGGCTGCACTTTTTTTTTTTACTCAGAGGATGACACAAGCCAGAGCTATGAAGTACTGTGAAGAGGAAAGAGGCAGCAAAGAGAGTAGAGGGTGAGGAGGGAGGGGAATGCAAATTTTCGATAGGAGGTCCAAGAAGATGTCTCTGAGAAGAAACCCAAATGAAGTGAGGGAGCCAGCCATGGGAAGATCTGAGGATAGAGAGAATGAGACTGGCACATTTGAGGAACACCAAGAAAGCCACTATGACTATGGTGGAGTCATACTTACCTCTACATAAGATGGAGAGAAGTAGGAACTGAATCCACACAGGTTGGAAGGGACCAGATCTTGCAGAAGATGCTACTAAGGAGTCTGGATATTTATTCTTTATCTGATCAGTGCCAAAGGATGTATTAAGGAAGGAATGTTGGGAACTCATATTTTAATTTAGATAAATTCCAACAAGACATCCATGAAAGGACTAGACACAACTTTGATGAATTCGCTACCTCAAATTAATTTCAAACTTTTTCTTAAAAAACAACTTGCTGATAATAGATTCTGTGATTTTTATACAACTTAAATCATTTTTTTTTCTTGGAATGTACTCCCCAGTTTCTTTGCCTAGACAAATTCAGAGATCACAGTGATCAAGACCATGAGTTTTAGAATCAGAAAGACCCACTGTTGAGTTCAGGTCCCATCACTTATTAGTCAACAGACCTTCCCTGAACTTTTTACATCTGTATAATGAGGATCACGTTATCCCTCCTTAAGGACTGTGTGTGTGTATTTGATATGCTTAATCACAGAGCCTGGAACACTGTAAATACTCAACACCACCCTATACTGAACCATGCATCACCCAATCCCTTGGCTCCCACATCCATCCCCTCCTTCCTTCCTTTTCCTGACTGCCTTCTCTGATTTCCTATGGCAGCCAGACTCTTCAACACACAATTTCACTTACTTGATTTGATATGTTTGGAGAGGCTTCGGTAAGAGGAGGAGAAAGAGGGTCAATAATGGAGCTGCCAGTGTCGAGAGGATGGAGAATGAAGGAGATAAGGGGCAGTTATGAAGAAGCTAAAGGAGTCTGCCACTATGTTTGTCTCATACAGTTCCTAGTACAAAGTGAAGGATTAGAGCTCACCCAACATCTTAAAGCTAGTAATCCAGGAGAAAAGGAAAGGAGGAAGGATGTTTTAGGGTTTGCCAAAACTGAGTCTGCCTTCCTCTCTGGTCAAGAAAGTGCTTTAATAATTTCAACTGTAAAGAATTAAATCATCAAATCTTAAGGGGCTGAAGCAGGTTAAAGGGATTTTATTTACCTGTTATTCCCTTTTAATTACCATGCCAGTATTACTCATACCCCCATCCATCCCTTAAGAAGGGTATCTTGAATAGTCCGAGCAGTTTCAGAGACCCAGAATTGGGGTAATTCTCTGGGCAAGAAGAGCAGACAGCAGAACAGATTAAAAACCCATCGCAAACCCCATCACAACCATTTTTTAAACCTTATTTGGGATAGTAGTTGTGATGGTTAATTTTATGTGTCACCTTGACTGGGCAACAGGGTGACCAGATATGTGGTCAAACACTATTCTGGGTGTGTCTGTGAGAGTGTTTCTGGATGAGATTAACATTTGAATAGGTAGACCTAGTAAAGCAGATTTCCCTCCCTAACGTGGGCAGCCCCCCTCCAATCAGTTGAAGGCCTGAATAGCACAAAAGAGCTGACCATTTCTCTAGTAAGTGGGAATTTTTCCACATTTAAACTGAAGCATGGCTCTTAGATCCGGAGCCTTCTGGCCTTCGGACTGGAAGCCCATTATTGGTGCTCCCGTGTTTCCAGCTCGCCAACTGCAGACCTTGAGACAGGTCAGCCTCCATAATCATATGAGCCAATTCCTTTTATCAATCTCGTTATACATACCTATGTTCACCCACCCTATTGGTCCTGTTTCTCAGGAGAATCCTGGCTAATACAATAATAGAGAAGTGTATTCCCAAATTCAGTTTATAGAAAGAGAAGTGTATCAAAAAAGCAAGTGAGCATGACTCTGAATTAAAAGAAACTTTCCAAAAGGATCCATCCACATTACATAATCTCCACAGCCACCACACACGCCTTAAAGATGGGACCACACCACACTCTTGGAGAGACGTTAAGACTTTCTTAGCCCTTGCTTGGGAACAACAGTCACCACTGTCATAGACTGTTAACCACTTCTGCTTCCCATGAGAGGGAAGCCCCATTACATAACAGTATTAAGAGTTATCAGGCACCCAGTTAGAACTTCGCTTTGGTTCTCTCCCAGAGTACAATGCCAGGTTTAAGATTATAATGTGATAGGGAAAGAATAAGCTGTGTCACAACTACAAACAGCTTATGGTAATCTTGACCTTGATGGGAATCTGGGCTACCATAGGTACTGGGAAATCAACCCCTTAATATAATGTAACCTTGTGGGGAATAGTTCCCTAAGAGTTTATAATTACTGCAGCCAACTAGAAGTAGGGTGCTTCTTCACGTTCTGTTTTTGTTCTATGTGCTTATATAGAAGGATCTTGAGAGATGTGCCTTTATTTTATTCATGGCTCTCTCTAAGACCTTTGGGTATAAGGAAGACATAGAAAAAAAGATTCACTCTTTCCTATATTCTCTACAGCCCAAGTATGTCAGAGAGGTTAACAAGCAAGAGAGCTCCTCCTCTTATACTCAAAACATGGCAGAACAAAAGAGATGCATAAAATACGAATAGAAGGAACACAGTATCTCTCAGGCCATGCTCAACAGGTATAGCAGAGGAGACATCAAGTTAACGAGAAACCATTCATCTAAAGAGCTCTTGTTCCTCAGGAACAACAGATATATGCATTACGGTAACACTTATTGCACTTGTAAAACTCTGTATTAGGAACACGTTTTTTTCCTAAAGGTTACGTGACAGATACTCCTCATTCACTTTCCTCACTTTCAATTCTGGCTCAAATCCTATTATTCAAGAGATATGAACTGGCCAGTGGGAACACTTCCAGCAACAGTATTTCAGAATTAAAATCTAATTTAACCAAGATGGCCCCTGGTAATTTCCAAACTCAGGTAAAAGGAACTCCTTCAACATAAACCAACTTGTGTTATTCATTGCATCCAGAGTGTGCTAGGAAAATTCTCCCACCATTTTTTATCATCTAAGCCACCTTTTTTTTTATCATATAATACCTTATAATGGGCGAGCTTTAAAAAAAAAGAAGAGTATACTCTGCCACCATAACTAATATATGTCTGAGAATGAGATCTAGTCCAGGAACATACAAAAGCCATTTCAGAGTGGTTGAATAAGAGGGAGCGTGAATAGCTTGAAAAAATACACAGCCTAACAAGTAATCATGCAATGAAGATGTTAGGTTAGGGAGTAACGATACTTTCTTTCTTAACTTCAGATTTTATTTATTTATTTTTAACATCTTTATTGGAGTATAATTGCTTTGCAATGGTGTGTTAGTCTCTGCTGCATAAAAAAGTGAATCAGCTATACATATACATACATCACCATATCGCCTCCCTCCTGTGTCTCCCTCCCACCCTCCCTATCGAACCCCTCTAGGCAGTCACAAAGCACTGAGCTGTTCTCCCTGTGCTATGCAGCTGCTTCCCACTAGCTATCTATTTTACGTTTGGTAGTGTACACATGTCCATGTCACTCTCTCACTTCATCCCAGCTTACACTTCCCCTTCCCCACATCCTCAAGTCCATTCTCTACGTCTGCATCTTTATTCCTGTCCTGCCCATAGGTTCTTCAAAACTTTTTTTTTCTTTCTTTTAGATTCCACATATATGTGTTAGCATATGGTATTTGTTTTTCTCTTTCTGACTTACTTCACTCTGTATGACAGACTCTAGGCCCATCCACCTCACTACAAATAACTCAATTTTGTTTCTTTTTATGGCTGAGTAACATTGCATTATATATATATGTGCAACTTCTTTAACCATTCATCTGTCGATGGACACTTAAGTTGCTTCCATGTCCCGGCTACTGTAAATAGAGCTGCAATGAACATTGGGATGCATGTGTCTTTTTGAATTATGGTTTTCTCAGGGTATATGCCCAGTACTGGGATTGCTGGGTCATATGGTAGTTCTATTTTTAGTTTTTTAAGGAACCTCCATACGTTCTCCATAGTGGCTGTATCAATTTACATTCCCAGCAACAGTGCAAGAGGGTTCACTTTACTCCACAACCTCTCCAGCATTTACTGTTTGTATATTTTTTTAAAAAATTTATTTATTTATTTACTTATTTATTTTTGGCTGTGTTGGGTCTTCGCTTCTGTGCGAGGACTTTCTCTAGCTGCGGCAAGCGGGGGCCGCTCTACATTGCGGTGCGCGGGTCCCCCACTATCGTGGCCTCTCCTGTTGCGGAGCACACGCTCCAGATGCGCAGGCTCAGCAATTGTGGCCGAAGGGCACAGCTGCTCCACGGCATATGGGATCCTCCCAGACCAGGGTTCAAACCCACGCCCCCTGCACAGGCAGGCACATTCCCAACCACTGTGCCACCAGGGAAGCCCTATTCATACATTTTTTGATGATGGCCATTCTGACTGGTGTGAGATGATAACTCACTGTACTTTTGATTTGCATTTCTCTAATGATTAGTGATGCTGAGCATCCCTGCATGTGTTTGTTGGCAATTTGTATATCTTCTTTGGAGAAATGTCTATTGAGGTCTTTAGCCCATTTTTGGATTGCGTTATTTGTTTTTTTCGATACTGAGCTGCATGAGCTGCTTGTATATTTTGGAGATTAATCCTTTGTCAGTTGCTTCATTTGCAAATATTTTCTCCCATTCTGAGGGTTGTCTTTTTGTCTTGTTTATGGTTTCCTTTGGCATGCAAAAGCTTTGAAGTTCCATTAGGTCCCATTTGTTTATTTTTGCTTTTATTTCCATTTCTCTAGGAGCTAGGTCAAAAAGGATCTTGCTGTGATTTATGTCATAGAGTATTCTGCCTATGTTTTCCTCTAAGAGTTTTATAGTGTCTGGCCTTACATTTATGCCTTTAATCCATTTTGAGTTTATTTTTGTGTATGATGTTAGGGAGTGTCCTAATTTCATTCTTTTACATGTAGCTGTCCAGTTTTCCCTGCACCACTTATTGAAGAGGCTGTCTTTTCTCCATTGTATATTCTTCCCTCCTTTATCAATGATAAGGTGACCATAGGTGCATGGGTTTACCTCTGGGCTTTCTATCCTGTTCCATTAGTCTATATTTCTGTTTTTGTGCCAGTACCATACTGTATTGATTACTGTAGCTTTGTACTATAGTCTGAAGTCAGGGAGCCTGATTCCTCAAGCTCTGTTTTTCGTTCTCAAGATTGCTTTGGCTATTCGGGGTCTTTTGTGTTTCCATACAAATTGTGAAATTTTTTGTTCTAGTTCTGTGAAAAATGCCAGTGCTAGTTGGATAGGGATTGCACTGAATCTGTAGATTGCTTTGGGTAGTCTAGTCATTTTCACAATGTTGATTCTTCCAATCCAAGAACATGGTATATCTCTCCATCTGTTTGTATTGTATTTAATTTTTTTCATCAGTATCTTATAGTTTTCTGCATACAGGTTTTTGGTCTCCTTAGGTAGGTTTATTCCTAGATATTTTGTTCTTTTTGTTGCAGTGGTAAATGGGAATGTTTCCTTAATTTCTCTTTCAGATTCTTCATTATTAGTGTATAGGAATGCAAGAGATTTCTGTGTATTAATTTTGTATTCTGCTACTTTACCAAATTCCTTGATTAGCTCTAGTAGTTTTCTGGTAGCATCTTTAGGATTCTCTATGTATAGTATCATGTCACCTGCAAACAGTGACAGCTTTACTTCTTCTTTTCCGATTTGGATTCCTTTTATTTTTTTTTCTTCTCTAATTGCTGTGCCTAAAACTCCCCAAACCATGTTGAAAAATAGTGATAGTGGGCAACCTTGTCTTGTTCCTGATCTTAGAGGAAATGGTTTCAGTTTTTCACCATTGAGAATGATGTTGGCTGTGGGTTTGTCATATATGGCCTTTACTATGTTGAGGTAAGTTTCCTCTATGCCTACTCTTTGGAGGATTTTTATCATAAATGGGTGTTGAGTTTTGTCGAAACCTTTTTCTGAATCTATTGAGATGATCATATGGTTTTTCTCCTTCAATTTGTTAATATGGTGTATCACATTGATTGATTTGCGTATACTGAAGAATCCTTGCATTCCAGGAATAAACCCCACTTGATCATGGTGTATGATCCTTTTAATGTGCTGTTGGATTCTGCTTGCTGTCATTTTGTTGAGGATTTTTGTATCTATGTTCATCAGTGATATTGGCCTGTAGTTTTCTTTCCTTGTGACATCTTTATCTGGTTTTGGTATCAGGGTGCTGCTGGCCTCGTAGAATGAGTTCGGGAGTGTTCCTCCTTCTGCTAAATTTTGGAGGAGTTTGAGAAGGATAGGTGTTAGCTCTTCTGTAAATGTTTGATGGAATTCCCCTGTGAAGCCATCTGGTCCTGGGCTTTTGTTTGTTGGAAGATTTTTAATCACAGCTTCAATTTCATTGCTCGTGATTGGTCGGTTTATATTTTCTATTTCTTCCTGGTTCAGCCTTGGAAGGTTGTGATTTTCTAAGAATTTGTCCATTTCTGCGAGGTTGTCCACTTTATTGGCATGTAGCTGCTTGTAGTAATCTCTCATGATCCTTTGTATTTCTGCAGTGTCAGTTCTTCTCCTTTTTCATTTCTAATTCTGTTGATTTGAGTCTTCTCCCTTTTTTCCTTGATGAGTCTGGCTAGTGGTTTATCAATATTGTTTATCTCCTCACAGAATCAGCTTTTATTTTTATTGATCTTTGCTCTTGTTCCCTTGATTTCTTTTTCATTTATTTCTGATATCATCTTTATGATTTCTTTACTTCTGCTAACTTCAGGATTTTTGTGTTCTTCTTTCTCTCATTGCTTTAGCTGTAAGGTTAGGTTGTCTATTTGAGATGTTTCTTGAGGTAGGATTGTACTGCTATAAACTTCCCTCTTAGAACTGCTTTTGCTGCATCCCATAGGTTTTGGGTCATCGTGTTTTCAGTGTCATCTGTTTATAGGTATTTTTTAATTTCCTCTTTGATTTCTTCAGTGATCTCTTGGTTATTTAGTAGCATATTGTTTAGCCTCCATGTGTTTGTATTTTTTACAGATTTTTTCCTGTAATTGATATCTAGTTTCATAGCATTGTGATCAGAAAAGATACTTGGTATGATTTCAATTTTCTTAAATTTCTTAAATTTACCAAGGCTTGATTTGTGACCCAAGATATGATCTATCCTGGAGAATGTTCCATGAGCACTTGAGAAGAAAGTGTAATCTGCTGTTTTTGCATGGAATGCCCTAGAAATATCAATTAAGTCCATCATGTGTAATGTGTCATTTAAAGCTTGTGTTTCCTTATTTATTTTCATTGGGGATGATCTGGCCATTGGTGAAACTGGGGTGCTGAAGTCCCCAACTACCATTGTGTTACTGTTAATTTCCCCTTTTATGGCTGTTAGCATTTGCCTTATGTATTCAGGTGCTCCTATGCTGGGTGCAAAAATTGTTATATCTTCTTCTTGGATTGATCCCTTGATTGTTATGTAATGTCCTTCTTTGTCTCTTGTAATAGTATTTATTTTAAAGTGTATTTTGTCTGATATGAGAATTACTACTCCAGGTTTCTTTTGATTTCCATTTGCATGGGATATCTTTTTCCATCCCCTCACTTTCAGCATGTATGTGTCCGTAGGTCTTAAGTGGGTCTGTTGTAGACAGTATATATATGCATCTTGTTTTTGTACCCATTCAGCCAGTCTATGTCTTTTGGTTGGAGCATTTAATGCATTTACAGTTAAGGTAGTTATCGATATGTTTGTTCCTATCACCATTTTCTTAATTGTTTTGGGTTTGTTATTGTCAGTCTTTTCCTTCCGTTGTGTTTCCTG
Source organism: Orcinus orca (assembly GCF_937001465.1). Classification (NCBI taxonomy): domain Eukaryota; kingdom Metazoa; phylum Chordata; class Mammalia; order Artiodactyla; family Delphinidae; genus Orcinus; species Orcinus orca. Next base: position 53,198,411 of record NC_064561.1, read on the forward strand.
CCTAAAGAAGTTCCTTCAGCATTTGTTGTAAAGCTGGTTTGGTGGTGCTGAATTCTCTTAGCTCTTGCTTGTCTGTAAAGCTTGTAATTTCTCTGTCAAATCTGAATGAGATCCTTGCTGGGTAGAGTAATCTTGGTTGTAGGTTTTTCCCTTTCATCACTTTAAATATGTCCTGTCGTTCCCTTTTGACTTGCAGAGTTTCTGCTGAAAGATCAGCTGTTAACCTTATGGTGATTCCCTTGTATGTTATTTGTCGTTTTTCCCTTGCTACCTTTAATATGTTTTCTTTGTATTTAATTTTTGACAGTTTGATTAATATGTGTCTTGGCGTATTTCTCCTTGGATTTATCCTGTATGGGACTCTCTGTGCTTCCTGGACTTGATTGACTAGCTCCTTTCCCATATTAGGGAAGTTTTCAACTATAATCTCTGCAAATATTTTCTCAGTCCATTTTTTTTTTCTCTATTTTTCTTCTGGAACCCCTAGAATTCGAATGTTGGCGCATTTAATGTTGTCCCAGACATCTCTGAGATTTCCCTCAATTCTTTTCATTCTTTTTTCTTTATTGTGCTCTGCAATAGTTATTTCCACTATTTTATCTTCCAGGTCACTTATCCGTTCATCTGCCTCAGTTATTCTGCTATTGATTCCTTCTATGGAAGTTTTAATTTCATATATTGTGTTGTTCATCATTGTTTGTTTGCTCTTTAGTTCTTCTAGGTCCTAGGTAAACGCTTCTTGTATTTTCTCCATTCTATTTCGAATATTTTGGATCATCTTTACTATCATTACTCTGATGTCTTTTTCGGGTAGACTGCCTATTTCCTCTTCATTTCTTTGGTCTGGTGGGTTTTGCCCTGTCAGCCACGTGGTAGGCCGCTTGCTGTCCATCCAATGTTTAGGCTCTTTTCGCAGTGTCATATGGCTGCTCTGATGTAGAAAAGGAGCATGGAGATACCTTGGCTTCTAATATCTTGCTGGTACTTCCCAATAAGAATCTGCTTGATACTTGAGTATGCTGCTTGCTCTGTGCCAGTTCCTGTTCTAAGCCTTTTGGCCTCTTGTGGGTTTGGTGGTTGGCAGTCTACCAGAGTTACTCAGTGCAGAGGTGGGCATTTATCCAAAGTAACTGATGCAGGGTCAGCTCTCCAAGATCTCTGCATTGCTCGGTTGAGAAAGGAAGGTAACATTTCACATTGTCCTTTTCTTTCCCAATCCAGACTCTTGTGAGTATGGTTTTGAGGTGCCCATGGGTTGTTGATCTTCCTTCTCCCAGGGACAGCTATTTCCTTCTTGCCTGTGTCTTAAAACTGGGCTTGACTTTCCACCTCCCTGAGCACGCAGATGCTCAGTTCCTGCATATATGTGCAGGCAGCTCCACCATCAGGTTAACTTCAGATTTTAAAATGTCTGTTTTTATGGAGCAGGGCAGTAACAACTTTAGTATCAAAAAGACTAATTCTCATCTGCCAGTTCTACTCTTTATCATCTATGTGACCTAAGGAAATTGCTTAAAATTTTGCACCTCAGTTTGCTCTTGTATAAAAAATCAAAAAGCTACCATGGTGGGAGGAAGGCGGAAGATGGCGGAAGAGTAAGACGCGGAGATCACCTTCCTCCCCACAGATACACCAGAAATACATCTACACGTGGAACAACTCCTACAGAACACCTACTGAAGGCTGGCAGAAGACCTCAGACCTCCCAAAAGGCAAGAAACTCCCCACGTACCTGGGTAGGGCAAAAGAAAAAACAGAGACAAAAGAATAGGGACGGCACCTGCACCAGTGGGAGGGAGCTGTGAAGGAGGAAAAGTTTCCACACTCTAGGAAGCCCCTTCGCGGGCGGAGACTGCGGGAGGCGGAGGGGGGGAGCTTCGAAGCTGCGGAGGAGTGCACAGCAACGGGTGCGGAGGGCAAAGCGGGGAGATTCCCGCACAGAGGATCGGTGCCGACCGGCACTCACCAGCCCGAGAGGCTTGTCTGCTCACCCGCCGGGGCGGGCGGGGCTGCGAGCTGAGGCCGGAGCGCAGGGAGAGGACTGGGGTTGACGGCTTGAACATAGCCTGAAGAGGTTAGTGCACCACAGCTAGCCGGGAGGGAGTCCGGGGAAAAGCCTGCACCTGCAGAAGAGGCAGGAGACTTTTCCTTCCCTCTTTGTTTCCTGGGGCGTGAGGAGAGGGGTTTAAGAACGCTGCTTAAAGGAACTCCAGAGACGGGCGCGAGCCGCGGCTGAAAGCGCGGAATCCAGAGACGGGCGCAAGCCGCGGCTAAAAGCGCGGACCCCAGAGGCGGGCGGGAGACGTTAAGGCTGCTGCTGCCGCCACCGAGGGGCCTGTGTGCGAGCACAGGTCACTCTCCACACCCCTCTTCCGCGGAGCCTGTGCAGCCCGCCACTGCCGGGTTCCCGGGATCCAGGGACAACTTCCCCGGGAGAGCGCACAGCGCGCCTCAGGCTGGTGCAAAGTCACGCCGGCCTTTGCCACCGCAGGCCCGCCCCGCACTCTGTGCCCCTCCGTCCCCGCCGGCCTGAGTGCGCCAGAGCCCCCAATCAGCGGCTCTTTTAACCCCATCCTTTCTGAGCAAAAAACAGACGCCCTCCAGCGATCTACACGCAGTGGCAGGGCCAAATCCAAAGCTTAGCCCTGGGAGCTGTGAGAACAAAGAAGAGAAAGGGAAATCTCACCCAGCAGCCTCAGAAGCAGCGGATTAAAGCTCCACAATCAACTTGATGGACCCTGCATCTGTGGAATACCTGAATAGACAACCAATCATCCCAAATTAAGGAAGTGGACTTTAGGAGCAAGATCTATGAGTTTTTCCCCTTTCCTCTTTTTGTGAATGTGTATGTGTATGCTTCTGTGTGAGATCTTGTCTGTATAGTCTTGCTTCCACCATTTGTCCTAGGGTTCTATCCGTCCATGTTTTTTTTTTAATTTTTTTTCTTAATAATTAATTTTAATAACCTTATTATACTTTACCTTCGTTCTTTCTTTCTTTCTTTCCGTCCTTCCTTCCCTCCTTTAGACAACGAATCATCCCAAATTGAGGAGGTGGTCTCTGACAGCAAGATTTAGGATTTTTCCCCATTTACCTCTTTTAGTGAGGGTGTATGTGTATGCTTCTGTGTAAGATTTTGTCTGTATAGCTTTGCTTCCAACATTTGTCCTAAGGTTCTTTCCGTCCCTTTTTTTTTTTTTTTTCTAAATAAGAAGTTTTCAATTCAATAACTTTATTATACTTTATTTTATTTTTACTGTATCTTCTTTCTTTCTGTCTTTTTTCCTTCTTTCCCTCCTTCCTTCCTTCCTCCCTCCCTCCTTTCTTTCCTTCTTGCCTTCTTTCCTTCTTTGCTTCTTTCTTTCTTTCTTCCTTCCTTCCTACCCTCCTTTCCTTCTTTCTTTCCTCATACTTCTACTAATTCCCTCTACTTTTTCTCCCTTTTATCCTGAGCCTGTGGATGAAAAGCTTTTGGTGCTCCAGCCAGGAGGCAGGGCTCTGCCTCTGAGGTAGGACAGCCAACTTCAGGACACTGATCAACAAGAGACCTCCCAGCTCCACATAATATCAAACGGCGAAAATCTCCCAGAGACCTCCATCTTAACACCAGCACCCAGCTTCACTCAACGACCAGCAAGCCACAGTGCTGGAAAACCTATGCCAAACAACTAGCAAAACAGGAACACAACCCCACCCATTAGCAGAGAGGCTGCCTAAAATCATAATAAGGCCACAGACACCCCCAAACACACCACCAGACGTGAACCTGCCCACTAGAGAGACAAGATCCAGCCTCATCCACCACAACACAGGCACTAGCCCCCTCCACCAGGAAGCCTACACAACCCACTGAACCAACCTTAGCCACTGGAGACAGACATCAAAAACAGGAGGAACTACAAACCTGCAGCCTGCAAAAAGGAGACCCCAAACACAGTAAGATAAGCAAAATGAGAAGACAGAAAAACACACAGCAGATAAAGGAGCAAGATAAAAATGCACCAGACCTAACAAATGAAGAGGAAATGGGCAGTCTACCTGAAAGAGAATTCAGAATAATGATAGTAAGGTTGATCCGAAATCTTGGAGATAGAATGGACAATAGATTGGACAAAATGCAAGAATCAGTTAACAAGGACCTAGAAGAACTAAAGATGAAACAAGCAACGATGAACAACACAATAAATGAAATTAAAAATATTCTAGATGGGATCAATAGCAGAATAACTGAGGCAGAAGAACGGATAAGTGACCTGGAAGATAAAATAGTGGAAATAACTACTGCAGAGCAGAATAAAGAAAAAAGAATGAAAAGAACTGAGGACAGTCTCAGAGACCTCTGGGACAACATTAAACGCACCAACATTCGAATTATAGGGGTCCCAGAAGAAGAATAGAAAAAGAAAGGGACTGAGAAAATATTTGAAGAGATTATAGTTGAAAACTTCCCTAATATGGGAAAGGAAATAGTTAATCAAGTCCAGGAAGCACAGAGAGTCCCATACAAGATAAATACAAGGAGAAATACGCCAAGACACATATTAATCAAACTGTCAAAAATTAAATACAAAGAAAGCATATTAAAAGCAGCAAGGGAAAAACAACAAATAACACATAAGGGAATCCCCATAAGGTTAACAGCTGATCTCTCAGCAGAAACCCTACAAGCCAGAAGGGAGTGGCAGGACATACTGAAAGTGATGAAGGAGAAAAACATGCAGCCAAGACTACTCTACCCAGCAAGGATCTCATTCAGATTTGATGGAGGAATTAAAACCTTTACAGACAAGCAAAAGCTGAGAGAGTTCAGCACCACCAAACCAGCTCTACAACAAATGCTAAAGGATCTTCTCTAGGCAAGAAACACAAGAGAAGGAAAAGACCTATAATAACGAACCCAAAGCAATTTAGAAAATGGGAATAGGAACATACATATCGATAATTACCTTAAATGTAAATGGACTAAATGCTCTCACCAAAAGACACAGATTAGCTGAATGGATACAAAAACAAGACCCTTATATATGCTGTCTACAAGAGACCCACTTCAGACCTAGAGACACATACAGACTGAAAGTAAGGGGATGGAAAAAGATATTCCATGCAAATGGAAGCCAAAAGAAAGCTGGAGTAGCAATTCTCATATCAGACAAAATAGACTTTAAAATAAGGACTATTAAAAGAGACAAAGAAGGACACTACATAATGATCAAGGGATCGATCCAAGAAGAAGATATAACAATTGTAAATATTTATGCACCCAACATAGGAGCACCTCAATACATTAGGCAAATACTAACAGCCATAAAAGGGGAAATCGACAGTAACACATTCATAGTAGGGGACTTAAACACCCCACTTTCACCCATGGACAGATCATCCAAAATGAAAATAAATAAGGAAACACAAGCTTTAAATGATACATTAAACAAGATGGACTTAATTGATATTTATAGGACACTCCATCCAAAAACAACAGAATACACATTTTTCTCAAGTGCTCATGGAACATTCTCCAGGATAGATCATATCTTGGGTCACAAATCAAGCCTTGGTAAATTTAAGAAAACTGAAATTGTATTAAGTATCTTTTCCGACCGCAACGCCATGAGACTAGATATCAATTACAGGAAAAGATCTGTAAAAAATACAAACACATGGAGGCTAAACAATACACGACTTAATAATGAAGAGATCACTGAAGAAATCAAAGAGGAAATCAAAAAATACCTAGAAACAAATGACAATGGAGACACAACGACCCAAAACCTGTGGGATGCAGCAAAAGCAGTTCTAAGGGGGAAGTTTATAGCAATACAAGCCCACCTTAAGAAGCAGGAAACATCTCGAATAAACAACCTAACCTTGCACCTCAAGCAATTAGAGAAAGAAGAACAAAAAAACCCCAAAGCTAGCAGAAGGAAAGAAATCATAAAAATCAGATCAGAAATAAATGAAAAAGAAATGAAGGAAACAATAGCAAAGATCAATAAAACTAAAAGCTGGTTCTTTGAGAAGATAAACAAAATAGATAAACCACTAGCCAGACTCATCAAGAAAAAAAGGGAGAAGACTCAAATCAATAGAATTAGAAATGAAAAAGGAGAGGTAACAACGGACACTGCAGAGATAAAAGAGATCATGAGAGATTACTACAAGCAACTCTATGCCAATAAAATGGACAATCTGGAAGGAATGGACAAATTCTTAGACATGCACAACCTGCCAAGACTGAATCAGGAAGAAATAGAAAATATGAACAGACCAATCACAAGCACTGAAATTGAAACTGTGATTAAAAATCTTCCAACAAAGAAAAGCCCAGGACCAGATGGCTTCACAGGCGAATTCTATCAAACATTTAGAGAAGAGCTAACACCTATCCTTCTCAAACTCTTCCAAAATATAGCAGAGGGAGGACCACTCCCTAACTCCTTCTACGAGGCCACCATCACCTTGATACCAAAACCAGACAAGGATGTCACAAAGAAAGAAAACTACAGGCCAATATCACTGATGAACATAGATGCAAAAATCCTCAACAAAATACTAGCAAACAGAATCCAACAGCACATTAAAAGGATCATACACCATGATCAAGTGGGGTTTATTCCAGGAATGCAAGGATTCTTCAATATACGCAAATCTATCAATGTGATAAACCATATTAACAAATTGAAGGAGAAAAACCATATGATCATCTCAATAGATGCAGAGAAAGCTTTTGACAAAATTCAACACCCATTTATGATAAAAACCCTGCAGAAAGTAGGCATAGAGGGAACTTTCCTCAACATAATAAAGGCCATATATGACAAGCCCACAGCAAACATCATCCTCAATGGTGAAAAACTGAAAGCATTTCCACTAAGATCAGGAACAAGACAAGGTTGCCCACTCTCACCACTATTATTCAACATTGTTTTGGAAGTTTTAGCCACAGCAATCAGAGAAGAAAAGGAAATAAAAGGAATCCAAATTGGAAAAGAAGAAGTAAAGCTGTCACTGTTTGCAGATGACATGATCCTATACATAGAGAACCCTAAAGATGCTACCAGAAAACTACTAGAGCTAATCAATGAATTTGGTAAAGTGGCAGGATACAAAATTAATGCACAGAAATCTCTGGCATTCCTATACACTAATGATGAAAAATCTGAAAGTGAAATCAAGAAAACACTCCCATTTACCATTGCAACAAAAAGAATAAAATATCTAGGAATAAACCTACCTAAGGAGACAAAAGACCTGTATGCAGAAAATTATAAGACACTGATGAAAGAAATTAAAGATGATATAAATAGATGGAGAGATATACCATGTTCTTGGATTGGAAGAATCAACATTGTGAAAATGACTCTACTACCCAAAGCAATCTATAGATTCAATGCAATCCCTATCAAACTACCACTGGCATTTTTCACAGAACTAGAACAAAAAATTTCACAATTTGTATGGAAACACAAAAGACCCCGAATAGCCAAAGCAATCTTGAGAACGAAAGAAGGAACTGGAGGAATCAGGCTCCCTGACTTCAGACTATACTACAAAGCTACAGTCATCAAGACGGTATGGTACTGGCACAAAAACAGACAGATAGATCAATGGAACAGGATAGAAAGCCCAGAGATAAACCCATGCACATATGGACACCTTATCTTTGATAAAGGTGGCAGTAATGTACAATGGAGAAAGGACAGCCTCTTCAATAAGTGGTGCTGGGAAAACTGGACAGGTACATGTAAAAGTATGAGATTAGATCACTCCCTAACACCATACACAAAAATAAGCTCAAAATGGATTAAAGACCTAAATGTAAGGCCAGAAACTATCAAACTCTTAGAGGAAAACATAGGCAGAACACTCTATGACATAAATCAAAGCAAGATCCTTTCTGACCCACCTCCTAGAGTAATGGAAATAAAAACAAAAATAAACAAATGGGACCTAATGAAACTTCAAAGCTTTTGCACAGCAAAGGAAACCATAAACAAGACCAAAAGACAACCCTCAGAATGGGAGAAAATATTTGCAAATGAAGCAACCGACAAAGGATTAATCTCCAAAATTTACAAGCAGCTCATGCAGCTCAATAACAAGAAAACAAACAACCCAATCCAAAAATGGGCAGAAGACCTAAATAGACATTTCTCCAAAGAAGATATACAGACTGCCAACAAACACATGAAAGAATGCTCAACATCATTAATCATTAGAGAAATGCAAATCAAAACTACAATGAGATATCATCTCACACCAGTCAGAATGGCCATCATCAAAAAATCTAGAAACAATAAATGCTGGAGAGGGTGTGGAAAAAAGGGAACACTCTTGCACTGCTGGTGGGAATGTGAATTGGTTCAGCCACTATGGAGAACAGTATGGAGGTTCCTTAAAAAACTACAAATAGAACTACCATATGACCCAGCAATCCCACTACTGGGCATATACCCTGAGAAAACCAAAATTCAAAAAGAGTCATGTACCAAAATGTTCATTGCAGCTCTATTTACAATAGCCCGGAGATGGAAACAACCTAAGTGCCCGTCATCGGATGAATGGATAAAGAAGATGTGGCACATACAATGGAATATTACTCAGCCATAAAAAGAAACGAAATTGAGCTATTTGTAATGAGGTGGATAGACCTAGAGTCTGTCATACAGAGTGAAGTAAGTCAGAAAGAAAAAGACAAATACCGTATGCTAACACATATATATGGAATTTAAGAAAAAAATGTCATGAAGAACCTAGGGGTAAAGCAGGAATAAAGACGCAGACCTCTTAGAGAACGGACTTGAGGTTATGGGGAGGGGGAAGGGTGAGCTGTGACAGGGCGAGAGAGAGTCATGGGCATATACACACTAACAAACGCAGTAAGGTAGATAGCTAGTGGGAAGCAGCCGCATGGCACAGGGATATTGGCTCGGTGCTTTGTGACAGCCTGGAGGGGCGGGATAGGGAGGGTGGGAGGGAGGGAGACGCAACAGGGAAGACATATGGGAACATATGCTTATGTATGACTGATTCACTTTGTTATAAAGCAGAAACTAACACACCATTGTAAAGCAATTATACCCCAATAAAGATGTTAAAAAAAAAAAAAAGACTAGCTTTTAAAAATTGAAAAAAAAAATAGTGTAAGATAAAATATATTAATTTATATACATAAAAAAAAAAAAAAAGCTACCATGGTGGATGGTAGTGAGTATTTAACAAATATTTAAGTCACCTGGCATAGTAAGTGGCAAGCTGTAGGTTATTTATCAATGTTATTTCCCCTCTTTTAGTTGAAAGTAGAAAGAGGGTTTGGCCTTAACCTGCTCCATCTTTTTAGGAAAAAGAAATCCTTCTTTATGGGTAGAGATTCTCACGTCTAGGAGTATTTCAGATTTTCCTCTTCTTTCATAATAATGTCATGGGCTAGGGAATGAGTTCTTTAGTGGATTCAGACTAAAGCTCATGGACTTATTTCCATTAGGTCCAGACCTGACATGTGGGACTCCCCTGACTTAGTTTCTGTATGTTGGAAAAACCTGGTTTCTGGGATGTCAATTTCAGACTCATGGAAGTATTCACAAAGTTTCTTTCTGTTGCCATAGATTTAAGCTTTCAAATCCTGCAAAATAACATCCTGGTAGAGAAAGCCATTCTAACTGGCATCAGGTTACTCCCTCTCTCACCTGGATTTAGCTCCAAAGTCTGGGTTATAGTACTCTAAGCTCTGTCTGATGTGGGTAAAAATGTTAGTGGAGATGCCCCATAGCTGGTTCTAATCTCCTGGATGATGTCCACTTTGCAAACTTGAAATAGAGAAACACTATAATGAATAACAGGGCTTTACTGAAATTCAATACCTAGAAATGTGCTTGCTGTATCCATTATTTTTTTTTAAAGGAAGATCAAAACCAGACATTTAAACAACCTGGCTAGCGTGGCAGGCAGAGAAGAGCTCATCTCAGTTTAAATGGATGAAGTGGCCTTCAGCTCTTATTCTGAGGGTCACAACAACATACTTTACTTGCCAGACATCATGTCTGAAGTACTGGGCTTTACAGAGGCTACTGCTCTCAGGAGAGAGGTTAAGAAATACAGAAGAAAAGGAGGAACCTAAACTTCCCTCTGGGGTTGACTACACATAGAAATGAAGCTGCAAGATTCCTATACTTCCCCCTCCTTTCAGCTGTTGGTGGGCAAAGACAAAAGAAGAGAGGTAACACGAACCACCTCTGTGAGCATCAGGAGTCTGCAAGCATTTAAGATGGGCATACTGTGTCAACTGCAATTTGTATCAATTCTCTTTCCTCAACCTCAGGGTGATCCCTTTTCCCTCACAGTCAGACATCTAAGATTCGTTGTCTTCTAAAATGTCACCGGGATGATTCCTGTTAAATATCAAGCACGTATATAAGAAAAGGAAGAATTCTGTTGAAGGCTAGTCCAAGGGCTTGGAGGCAAAGTCAGAAGAACACAACTTCACAGCAGCCACACTGGCCTTTTTGCTTGTGCTCTGAACACATCAAACAGGTCCAACCTCAAGGCCTTTGTACTTGTTGTTCCCCCTGCCTGGAATGATCTCCCCCAAACTCTTGACACAGCTGGCTTCTTCACTTAATTCAGGTCTTTCTCACACATGACATCCTTCATGAGGCCTTTCCTGACCATGCCATGCAACAGAGTACCCCTCGCTTCATCTATGCCCATGCACTGCTCAATATCTGACATTCCATATTTATTTACTTGTGTATGATTGGTGCCCCAGCTAGATCGTAGCTCCATGGAGAGAGGGACAATGCTTTGTTTATTGTTGGAACAAGGCCTGACATATAATAGGAAGTCAGTCAAATTTTTTTTAATAAATGCGTTATCCCTGACAAATCACTAAAACCAAGTCTTTGTGCATGAGCTGATCACAAACCCTAGGACTCCTCTCCCTCACCTTGCCTTTAAAAATGCTTTGCTGAAACCCATCAGGGAGTTTGGACTTTTTGAGCATTAGCTGACCTGGACTCCTTGTACTGTGCTTTACAATAAACGCTGCATTTTCTTTCACCACAACCTGGTGTCAGTAGATTGGCTTTACTGTGCACGGGCGAGCGGACCCAAGTTTTGGTTTGATAACACATCTACATTTAAAACTAAAGAATTTTAGAGCAAAAGGAACATTAGAGATCACGTAAGCTAACTTAGCCATTTTAACAGAAAAAGAAATGGAGGCTAAGGCTCTGGTGTGATTTGCCCACAGCCACACAAGTAGTTAGTGGCAGGACTACAGCCATGATTTAGTCTCCTGACCCCTCACACAGTGCTCTTTCCACTTTACCTTTCTGTTAGTATTGAACAATACACAAATCAGTCAGACCTTCTGAAAGTTAGTGTGGAACAGAACAATACAAAATGTCAAGCAATGAATTAAAACAGGGACCTTACCTCACTCCAGAGTTGTGTTTGCAGAATCCTAAAAATTTAGGTCATCAGAAAGAACGTCCCAGATATTTAAAAATCTCAATATTCTTCCAATTATTTAGAATTTATTTTAGAGCCAGTAGGCCTTAGCAATCATTAACTATGATTCTCTAATATTACAGATGATGAAATACATCACAGAGAGGTTACTTTCCCAGTATCACACAGCTGGTCAGAATGAAGACCCAATGATTTAATAAAATAATTTTTATACTATTCTGTACAAGTGGTTGCAACTGTCTGAGAATATGTGTTCCAGGAATGCTTTGAAGAAACTCCTTATCATTCTAATCAAACCAAATGGACCTGCTAGCAGAAAACAGTACAGAGGAAGCCAAGGACACCTAGCATCCAGAAAAAGCACTCTAGAGGTGATGTCACTCTATAACAACTGAAAAACAATTCTATTTTTCATCCAACAAGTGAAATATACCTAGGTCAAAGGCAGTTCTCCAAACCAGTGTTTAATATGGGGTTCAAAGCACTGTGGGGACTTGCCTATAGCCTGACCTAGAGTAGACAACCTAACAAATTCCTGTTGGGTGGATAGATGGATAAGTGAATGAACGGAGTAAATAAAAGGCCTATGGAAGGGCCAAGTGTATAGCTTTGATTCATGAAGCTGAGAGTTAAAACAAACACTGGACATGACAACAGACCAGCACCCAAAGACCCCAAGCTAGGCACCTTCAAGAGTGCCTCCAAACCAGGGGTTCAAGTTGAATCAATGGTTCAAATAAAGAAATAAGGTTTCTAAATTAGTAAAAATTTATATAGTGGGTGTGAAGGGGTTGGGGTGAAAAGGGAACAAATGAAAATCTTGCTGGGGTAATCTAACCATCCTTCTTAGGGAATGAATAGACTGCAAAAGTCACACTTTAGACCAGGTTTTCTGAAATCACTTTAACTGGTCTAACTAGTCTCTGGCTATAGAGTTCCGGATAAATAAGCAATCCTTTCCCAACTTTTGTGCTATTTGAATATACCTGGTAACCATCAAACCAAGACTGGGGCAAAAAGCAGTTGTGGCATAAACTACTGTGGATGAGCCAGAAGGTTCAGAGTAGGTCAACTAGATGGTGATGTCAGGAGTGGATACTTAGACTGACTGAGACAATCCTCTAAGAATCGGTTTCCATCAAATTCTAGAGGCCACTCACATCATACGTGGGTACAAATGTTAATAAAACTCCAGGCCCAGACTCCTGCCTCTTATACCCATCTAGCTGTCACTGAAGGTCTGTAAAACACTACTCAAGATATGAACACCTCCAGCCCAAGTTTTTAACAGAAATGCATTTATCCTTTTGCTCAGTGGCATCTGCAGGAAGTCAACCCTTCCCCACCCATCCTCTTTTCCTGGGAAACGCTCCTATTCACCTGCACATCCCTTCTGCTAGCTCACCAGGCCCAAATGCCAGTACTCTTTCTGCCTTCTTGTCCTCACCCTGTTTTACTCCTGTGAGCACTGAAGGAACAAGAGCAGGCTTCTATGACAAGGTCTTCTGCTTTACTGTTTTATGGCCCTCAACCAATGGTTCTCAGCCAGGGGTGATTTTGCTCCCTAACTGGGCAGTTGGAAATGTCTGGAAACAGTTCTGATTGTCACAATTGGAGAGAGGGGGAGCTAACAGCACTTAGTGGGCAGAGGCCAGGGTTGCTGCTAAACATACTATGATGCATAAGACAACCTCCTACAATAAAGAATTACTTGGTTCAAAGTGCTGAGGTTGAGAAACTCTGTCCTAGACCATTCAAATGTTGTAGGTCTCCATTTTCCAAGTGACGAAAGGGATAATACTACCTTCTCTGCCTAACTCACTATCTTATAGGGAAGACAGATTGGTAACGTGCTTGTAAGTGTTTTGAAAAGTATTTTATAAATTTACTTTTCTTTTTATCTCTTGATACCTCTTCAAATGATACAAAGAGGATTAAAAGCACTTATAATCTCACTCATTTACAATATTATCTTTGTATTTGACTTTAGAGAGGATATGTATTCTAAAGAGAACACAGAGTTTCTTATTTACCAAAGTCTAGTGAGCAAGCATTACTGTCCGTGTTTTGAGATAAAATAATTGGCGGAAGGAACATCTGACACTTTCATCAAGAAGAAAACAATGAGAGGTATAGTCACTTTGTTCACTGATTCGACAATCATTATTTGATGATAATATGTGTAAAACACAATGAAAAAATATTACCGATCCCTTGCAATATACCAGACAATGAGCTAAATATTCAATATACACTGACTGTTTGTAACAACCCCTGAGGCAGGTCCCATTATTATCCACTTATGTAGATGATAAAACTAAGTCTTAGAAACAAGTTATTTGCCCAAGGACAAATAACTAGTAAATGATGAAGTTGAAATTTGAAATCAAGTGTGTCAAAGTCTAATGGCTGGACTCTTATTAAACACTATGCCATACTGTGCTTGGCACTGAATGCATGTTCTAGGGGTTGGGAGTAGAAAAACAAAAAGGCAAATCAGCCACAAAGGCTGCCCTCATTAGCTAGCTGTCTCCTGGAGGAGAGGAGACCTGAACATGAAGGGAGACAGAAGTAAGTGTCAAAGATGGACCAATTTTAGAATCCAGAATGGGATTCTAAAATTTAGAACATAAGTCATGTGCATTCAAAGTATTGAAATCAGAACTAGGGAGAAAATAAAGCAATGGAAAGGAGGTGCCCAGGCAAAGTGGGTTCTTCAAGTGGAGAACAATGCTTGACTACTTTGAGTACTTATAGAACTGCTCTCAACTCTGACAGGTCAGTCTATACTGATTAGAGAGCACTGTGATGATAAGACCAGAGCCTCTGGGTCACCTCATCCGTGGATAAGTTTCTTTTGCCACAATCCATGGCCATAGATTCAACCAAGGATGGCAAATGTGGTCGTGATTGATGCCACCCCTCCTCTGAAATGCAGAGCAAATGCCGTAAATAGGCCATGGCACTGATTCCTGTGTTGTTGGGGAAAGCCTCAGAGTCCTTCTCAACCCTCTGCTCCAGGCCTTAATGGAGGTGATGGCATACAAAATGAAAATTATTTCATCTTTCTAGGTTTTTTCTACCTGTATGTTATACCTCACCCACAAAATACATTTGTAGGTGGGATATAAACAGCATTAGGCAAAGCAGGGGGTCTGAACATCATGGAGGCCCTGAGACATGACAGTTAATATGAAGGTCAAAAGAGAGGTCCAAATCCTTTTAGCAGAAGGTGATTTTACATTAAATTTAACAAGAGAGTTTACTATAACTGAGGACTAGATTTTCCTCCACGTTTCCTGGCAGCCATGGCAAAAAGGGAAATGCTATTAGGTATTATCATTGTCATCTTTTGAAAAAAGGGAAGGCTAGAATTAGTTACGAGACATCCTTTTTTTTTCCTTTGGTGGAGAGGCACACAATCACACAAGAATGTTGCTGCATAATTCTTCATGTAAGGATAATTAAGTAATGTAATATATAGGTCATGTGTTTTAGAATAAATGATTTGTGTTGATGATAATAGAGATTAATGCAGGGTAGCTGCATTGTGACATGTGCTTTTAGCCCTGAGGAGGCCATGTATGAGACTGTATGTATGTCTCACTTCAAATTCATCCCCAACACTGGATAAAACTGCTCAAGAGCGTGCGTTTGGAAGGTGGGCCTGTAGGGTCAGGAAACATTATTTTAAAAATATTATTCATAGACTTTCTAGCACAGCCTCTTGATACCTAGCACAGTGCTCTTTCAAATGGACAAGAGTGAAGTTAATCCCTAAAGTCAATGCATAAAGAGAAATTAAGTCCAAAAAGTAAAAATACCCTTGAAAAATCTCTTAAATTGCCCATAAAATATGGAATACACAGCATTTATACAGGATGCCATACATATCTGCATAAAATTTTATGATGCTTACAGTAATGTATATTATAAAGATTACATAAGAAAGTATTGAGAACATTACTTTTTTAGAATATTCTTTTAATTTATTTATTTAGGTATCATTGAACACATTATTCTTAATTACAAGAGAGTCTGCATAGTGGAAGTGGCGTGATTTAAAAGCACATTTGAAATAATTTCTCTGTATAGACAGGTCTAAGTCATATATGTAATCTGGAATTTTTGAATAGCCACATTACAAATTGAAAAGAAACATGGGATATTAAATTTAAGAATATTTTATTTAATCGACTATATCTGAAATACTACCATTTCATCATGTAACCTACTTTTTTTTTTTTTTTGGTGCTAAGACTTCAAAATCTGGTGTCTATTTTATGTTTACAGCACATCTTGATGTAGATAAGCTATATTTCAAACTCTCCCTAGCTTTACATGTGGCCCGTGGTTATCATATTTACCGTTTCAGACAAGTGCAGATTTAAGCCTTTTCTACCTCTGGCATTTCTTTCAGAATTCTAATTTCTGAAAACTTCCAACAAGAACCCCAGTCACTGTGATCATTCGGGCTGCGGTGACCTGCACAATCTCTTTCACCTCACAGGACTGGAATCTAATACTACCATCCCTTGGATTGGGTCCTGGCTCAGAGACTGATACTTCAGGCATCACAGCAGCCATGATTTCCCCAATTCAGCATCTCATTAAAACCTCAATAGTCAGATGGCTAGGCATGGCAGTGGGAAAGGAGGAAGTTTCTACCTTCAGGGGCCTGGGACGAGATGACCTGCTCTGTGGGCTGTGTGGCTCCTGAGTCAGCAGGCACAGTGGCCCCAGCAGGAGGCCCAAGCAGGCGGTATGCGGGATAAGTCGGGCTTAAAGAGGCAAAAGGAAGCACAGGGCCTCTTCACAGACTTGCTAGTAGAGACCAAGGGGATTAGAGACAGCTGAACTTGGATCCCCACCCTGGGTTCTGCACCCAGCTTTGCCACTTCCCCCCAGGTGCTTTTAGGAAATACACCTCTTTAGCAGTCTTTTTTAATAACTTGACTTTGGAAGGGATCTGAACTTCACTGTAGCAACATTTCCATTCTTCTTCTTCTCTAAATTACCGTGAGGGCAGGTACTATTATTATCTCCCTCTTTTGACAGATGTAGATAAGAAAACCCCAGGCTCATGTAGATCAAGAGACACATAATAGAAGAAGTTTCAAACTACGTGACAGCAGATGTAGTTTTCTGGATGCAGGTAGTGTTTTAAATAAAACATAAAACAAAACAAAAACCAAGCCATTCAGATTGTGGCTTTCTCTGGAAAACTCGTAAGGTTTAGCAAAGAGGCTCAAATTCCTAATTGATTACAATTGGCTAAAGCTGAGTAGCCATTTTCCTTTTCACGTGGTCAAGAGGCTCCAGGCTCAGATCATCACAGTTCCCTGACCACTAACAGTCTATCCCTGTCTCTCTTTATCCATTTGTTACTGGCCGGTCCTTATAGGTTTTAAAGATTGCGGCTTTAGCTTAATGCATCAGAATTTAAGAGTGTGTACATTTTTTTAAGTGGAGGAAACTTTAGGCTATAGGAATAAGGGCCTCACAGTGAAATTTCAAACATCAATATTCTAGGTGAGAGAAAAATAATTATTTTTGTTATGCATCTTCCCTTTACTTCAATACTATATCCATTATCCTAATCTTCTCCCCAGCATTATGGAATCCATTCTATTATGAAGTGTTCGATTTGTCAAATGACAAAACCAATGCTGAAAGAGATTTAGAGATATGTTCAAAACCAGGCTCATAGGGGCTTCCCTGGTGGCGCAGTGGTTGAGAGTCCGCCTGCCGATGCAGGGGACACGGGTTTGTGCCCCGGTCCGGGAAGATCCGACATGCCGCGGAGCGGCTGGGCCCGTGAGCCATGGACGCTGAGCCTGCGCGTCCGGAGCCTGTGCTCCGCAATGGGAGAGGCCACAACAGTGAGAGGCGCGCGTACCGCAAAAAAAAAAAAAAAAAGGCTCATATAACACTATTAGTGGAAGAGCTGGAATTAGCTCCTAAAGCTATCTTTCTATTACTTGATAGTATTCCTCTCACCCAATTCTCAGGGAATATTGTGACATTTTACATACATAGTGTTTTGTAGGTATGGCCTTTCAAAGCAATAAAATCTGAGTGTTAATACCTAATGGGCCTCTTAAATCTTGAGCAACTTCCTTAACCTTCTCAGATTTAGCTTTCGGAATTTCCTAAAAAGCACAAGTGATTTTCAGTAGTGGAAACTGCGAGGAGAGTAAGGCACCCAGCATTATTCCTAGGAGAGAGTACAGTTTCAGAAAATGTTGATTTCGTTCTTTCTTCCCTCCAATCTAGTTAACTAAATAAGCTAGTAGAGAAGTTATGGTAATGATCCACCTACCTTACCTGGTAGAAGCCGTGCAGTTTGGGTAGAACTGATTCCTCTCTCAGCTCCAAGGGAAGATTCTGACTGACTCAAACTGGTCAGGGTCATCTGATTCCCCTTGCACAGTGATTGGCTCATATTGGGCTTGAGAAGTAAGTTGGTCCAATCAGAGTGAAGCCCAGGGTTTTTAAGCAAAGTGGGGGAGGGGAGAGAAGCTCTTTTATGCTGTAAATGTGTGGTATGCAAATGTGATGCCTGGAACAGCTGCTTCCATTTTGCTATCATGTGTGAAACCATTTGAAGAGACGCCAACTAAAGAGAACCACTGAGGGAAAAACTGAGGGAATCCCAGAAGAACGGAATCAAAATTTTAATCAAAACCTTACTTTCTCTGGATGTTTCTATTACCTATCAGTCAAGTACAGTCTAATTCCGGCAGAGTGTTGTGTACAGTTGAAAGCACTCTTATGGTGCTTCCCTACTGACTGCCAAGAGTATTTGTGTCAGCAACTTGTCTTGCTGTTGCTTCAGCCATCCCAGTGGGGGTAGAGAAGAAGTATCAGGCAAGATAGCTGGAAGGCTGGCCCTTCCAGCCACAGGTGCTTCTGCTAGGCCACTACACTCATCACAACAGCAGCTGGTGGTGTCTGCTTTGGTTTCAAGTTATGGCAACTTCATACATTTGGGTCAGAGTAGGTTACTACTTCATGGAGAGCATTGGGAAAACCAAGAGACCAGCTTCTGGCACTTCATATAATATCAGTCAGTGACCTACGAGTGGGTGGTTTGCATGAACTGTGCCTTCCACCCTCTCTAGAAGAACACAATTAGACAAAGGAAGAGGAGGAGTGAAACCATGCCAAGAGTTTTGGAAAAGCCAGGGCTGACTGTTTCTGAGTGCCTTTTCTGGCTTGTCTATTTTTACGCCATTGTGTTGGGGTGAAAAGGGAGCTGTCGGGGTTCTTAGAGTTGTGAGCTTGAGTAAGATACTACAATGGATGTAAGCAAAAAGAGTGCATCCTCCTCAGGTCTTAGTGCTTTAAAGTCAAAGGCAGGGGTCCCCAAATCAAATGCCCAAAGAGGCTGGGTGGGTGAATTTAATGAATGAAATGGACCCACAGGTGGAGGCCTGGAGAGAGTGCAGACCCTGACAGGGACGTAGCTGCTTAGCTCCATCATGCATTTTTTAAGAAGAATCTTTAAATTTGTTTTTTTAATGTAAAATTTTATTAAACTTTTTTCTCTCTCTCTCTCCATGCTGAGAAGATCGAATAAAACACTTGAGTGGGGGGAGGGGGATTTGACTCTCAGGCTGAAGATCATTGAGGAGCTGGCTGGATTACCGGAAAGGACTTAACAGGTGGCAGCTGTTTGCTCCCAAGGATGGCAAGTGGAGAGCGACTGAGCAAGATGCGGAAGGTGGTTGGAGGACTGCAGTTCCTGTGAATGGCTTGAACACAGATACCTCAGGGGACAGGTTTCCAATGAGTGGCTACATAGATCCCTCTCAGGACTGAAGCTCACCTCACTAGTCTTGGGAGCTTCCACAAAATTTCTGTGGCTGAGAGTAGCAGTGAGGGAGCGGAGCTGCCTGCACAGCTACCTGATCTCATAAGGACCTCGCTGGAAGAGGGTTGACACATCACTAGTGACCATCCTCAGGGCCTGTGGCTGAAGCCACCTCCTGGCTTGAGGAAGGGAGCCCACTCATATTCCTGATATACGTACGTTGCTCATCAATCTCAGTGAGGGTCCACTCAGAAATTAAAGATGTATAACAAAAATAAAGAAATCTGATATGCCATGGAGTAGTCATAGCTGTTACTAAAGAAACCGTTATTTCCACCTGATGGTTGAGGTGAGGATTAAAATTGCTGTTCAACACTCAAAGTTCACAGAGCTAGTAAAGGGCAACATTTGCACTTGAACCCTAGACTCCAGTCTCAAGTCTCCACTGATCCATGCTGCCTCTCCCAGCATTCCCTGTAGTTCCCCGTTTCCTATTCTTTATTCTCTTGTACACTCTCTAGATGGTGGTGGCAGTTTGATCCAGAGATTCCAAGAGCATTTGATTAAAATACTACTTTTTTCTCTACTATCTGTTAACTGTCTACAGAAATGATTATTCCAGAGAACAGTCTTTGAGAAATACTGCATTATGCAGCTAATGACATAGAAAATATGTGATTTAAAGGTAAATTTTCACTTCCCATTTTACCTCCATTACGATTAGTTCCGTTCATTAAAAGAAAATTTAGATGAAGTGTCTATGGCTATATATCCACATTTTTTGGTTGCTCTTAAATATTTTTAAACTGCATCCTATGAAATCCTGAGTCCAGGTATTATGTAATCAGAACCACTTTCCAAAAAAAGCTTTTTCAAATTGTGAAATACTATGTGTTCTAAAATGTGTACCCAAATTGCTGCAAAGTTGCTTAATCTTTGCAGGTGACTGAGTGATGACACCAAAGGCCAATGCCACTGAAAGAAGCAATTTTTCCTTTTATTTCCTGAGAGAAGGGGGCCTGCCACACCATGCAAGGCAACATGGAGAAGCACCAGGTTTGGTCAGGGAAAAAAGCAGGAGTGAGGGGGTAGCCTAGGCCAGAGCCCTTATTGGGTTTTCCCCAGGAAAGGCAAGGTAAAGCAGAGTAAACAGTTTAGGATTGGCTATTTGCATAATTCCAGTGGGCTTTGGGTTATAGGGGTGGCCTCAGTTTGTCTGATACCTGACTCTGGGATGCTTTCGGGCAGGGAAATATTGAACTGGTGTGTAAGAGTCAGATAAGGAGGTGGTAGGGACTATAGACTTGGGATTGCATGTGAAAGTTGTGCTCCTAGGCAAGTTGTTGTTATATCATTATAAATGACAGCTGATCCTTGAACAACATGGGTTTGAACTGCAACTGCACCGGTCCACTTATGTGGCTTTTTTTTTTTTCAATAAATACATACTACAGTACTACATGAGTCACCATTGTTGAGTCTGCAGAGGCAGAACCATGGGTAGGGAGGGCCGACCAGAGTTATATGCAGATGTTCAACTGTACAGGGGTTGGTGCCCCTAACTCTGGTGTTGTTCAAGGGTCTGTAAATAGCCTTGGGAGGGACAGTCTCTTCCTGGGTCTGTAAGGCCCCCAAATGCCAGACCATCAAGAATAGAGAAAATAAGAAACTATAGTTAATATCGTTGGTTCTGTGATAAATGGTTGCCAAACAGACAAATACGCAAATCGAAAAACACACATTTAGAAAATCACGGCCATCAGCCTGGAAGAGGCAGTTGTCAGTATCAAGGCAACAGCTACTGAGAGATCCCTACAAAGTCCTCCTGAGATAAAGTCCCCATAACACAGGCCAAGGGCAGAGAACACTGGCACCAACAAAAATAGTACCGGTCAAGGAAGACTCTTCTCTCCTTTTCCCTCTTTTCCCTGGAATTACTGAAATGAGATTGTTTTTGTGACTTGATTTGTCCAGATGACTCATTATCTGAGAGTGACCAGAAAAGCCATGGGGCCTGCCCTACATTCATCCAAGGTCAGGGGAAACACTGGGTATACTGAGTGGGTTCTAATGGGTTATATTGCATTTGGGAGAATAACCTTGCTGTCTGATAGCATCTTATGAGTCTCACTTGCTTTGTTCAATGTACTGGCTCCACCACAGTATAATACAAAAACATATACATATTAAACAAATGCCATATTCGGTTGGTTCCATTCTACTCAATGGGGCTCAACAGTACTGAAGGATTCCTTAAAAGTAAAAACAGAATACAGAAAGAATTGACTTTTCAGCTCACTTAGCACTGACAATTGTATGGGTTTCCTTTCTTTTTTTTCTATTTCTTTTTTTCTTAAGTTCACTGAACTAACACTCCATGTCTAAAATTGCTGTTGCTTGCAGTTCAAGGATATTGGAAGTTCCAAAAAACCTTCTTGTAGGCCCTTAAAATATCTTTCTCTAAAAAAAAGAAATCCCTGCTGAGATCACAGTACTAACATCTATTTTGGGACAAAGCTGTTACTTAGATTGGTGACACCAACTGGCCTGGATGTATATTTTTAAAACAAAAGGATTTAGTTTACCTATCAGACAGTATTTGATTGGGATTTCCAGAGTCATCGTTATATGAAGCTGCCAGGATGGGTTCCTTCCTAGGGTGACAATTTTCCCCTACAACAATCCTGCTGAAGAAGTTGGGGATTTCCTATTCACTGCGTTCCAATTCCCCCATGTACAGCATTTAGCCACAGAAGCATTACAATATGCCCTATTTTCTTGAAGGCATTTTTCTTTTTTTTTTTCCAGCTTAAGATATGGTTCTTTCATGCCCTAATCTCAAAATTAATTCCAACCGCCTCTCTTGAAAAGTTTTAAACTTTAACTCTCCTTATGGCCATGTTTGAGTATGATGATTACACCAGAATTTAGTTTTTCTGGATGTCAGGGGTAAGAAATAATGATTACTGCATTGTTTATCTCTTCTAATCACTCCCTTTCTCAGCTCTTCTATCACCTTTATTCTGCTTCCACTTTGGCTATGCACACCTAGTTCATATCTGGAATGCTTTCTTTTCGCTATCGTATGGATTTTATGAATTTTTCAAAGATTAACTCAAAACCACTTTTTACTGTGTTAAAATGCAAACCACAGAAATGTAACTGGAAGGTGCCAAGATGGGCAGATCTGCATATCCCTGCAAATCCTGCGTCGTCTTCCTGTACCCCAAGTTCAAGAGCCAGCCGCACAGGGGACTACTTGGAAGTGATCCAGTTCCTGGACTGGTTTGCTGATAAATCCCATGGAGATCTGGGCTAGCCAAGCCTTCTCTGGCATTTAGTGATGAGGAAGAGGCCACAGCTGACCGCTGCCTTCAGTCCGCGCAAATCACAACAAAGCAAATGGATTGCCTCTCTGCTTTCTCACGCTCACTCAGATCCCTGGGCGTTTTCACCTTCAAGCCCCAGTGCATCCTACTCCAAGAAATGTGCTACCCCTTCTGCACATCTTTCTCTTCTCCTTCTTTCTGCCTTTCTCATGTTTGGCCACTTCCTCCACCAAGTGCTTCATTGCTCCTCTTTCTATGCCCCCAACCCAATCCTCTAGGATTCAAACAGGTCTCATAACTGACATACTGAGTCGGGTGCCTGAAGCTGCCAAAGAAATACACACTCTTGCAGAGGCCTTCAGGAGTTGTTTGCAGCTCTGCTATTTTGGGGACTGTTTGCTTTGTTACAGCAGGACTTGCTAAAAGTGTTGGCTTGGGGGAGGAACTGGAAGAAAATGGGAGTCAACAGAATATCTTGTCTCCTCCTATTTTCTGGATGGATTGAAGTCCTTTTGGAGAGACGGGCTAGAGGAATAAGGTGATAGAACTAGTCAGAACAGATTTCTAAATCAGATATGGGCTGCTTTGTGGCCCATAAGAAAAAAAAAGAAGGCACAGAGCAGCAAAGAGATTTTTCTTCCTCTTCCATGTGGATTCCCAGATGTGCTCTGACCTCTTCTGATACCACCAGCTTTGGGAGAGCTCATACCCCACCATCATGCTGAAGACATGCCATGACACAGGAGGGACACCTCCGAATGGGGTTGTGGGCCAGGGAAGTCAGCTCAGTCAAGAAGGAATACAGTCGGGGCAACAGTGACTGCAGTTGAAAGGCTGATTTGTGGGGACAAGGGAGGGAACTGTTTGTGGATGGTTAACTGATGGGGATACTGTGAAGAGAGGCTAGCTTGCAGTAATTAAGGCATAGAGAAACTATGCCCAATATATTATTGGTGTAAAAAGGAAGAAGGGGGCTTGCTGTATTCTCAGAGGCAGGTGGAACCTGGCACATTTTGCAAGTTAATGGTGTGGGGAAATCATAGCTAATAGCTATCATTTATTTAGCGCTTACTGCATACCAATCACTACACTACAGTCTTTCTCTACATGCATTAGCTTGTTTCATCTTTATAACAACTCTCTAGTATCAGCACTATTATTATCATCAGTATTTTGTAGTCGGGGAAACTAAGACTTGGAGCAGTTTAGTAAAGTCCTGAGGTCAAATAGTTTGGAAGTACTGAAACCCTGAGACCCAGTGTGTGTATATCAAGTTAATGCTACCCTAACAGCACAACAAAACTAGGCCAAATGGACTCTGGGCACACACTGAGCATCCCTCCTTCCTTATATCCTGAGTTATGAGGTTCCCTTCCTACTCGTTACCCCAGTTTTCCTTTAAAAAATCTCAAATTAGAGAGGGCACATCTCTAAACTGGTTTCTGCTTCAGTCAGGACCCAAGTTAAATGTTTCCTTTCAAACCCAGCTGGCTGCTCTTTCTGTGACCAGTTGGAGCAGCTCCCGCCCCACCAGAGAGCTGCTGGCAGGGCTGGGGTGGCCCATGTTCAGGACTCCCTGGCTGGCTGCTGGCAAATGCTGTGTCAAAGAAATGACACAGGCTGCCACGGCAGTGCTGAGTCCATCCAAGAAGCCTAGAGGAAAGGAGTGTCTGCAGCCAGGCCTCAGGTTTAGAGCCAGGATGAGCACAAAAGCACACAGGGCAGCCTCCAGAGTATTTGAGGGAGATCCTGACACATGGTGCTTGCACGAGGCTGAAACATTTCCAAGAAGAGTTAGCTGGGACCACTGAATTCCACAGTGACTAGCACACAGTTTTTCCACCTTGTACTATGGACATTTGGGGCCTGACAGTTCTTGGTGGCAGGGGCTGTGCTGTGTCCTGTACTCTGTAGGGTGTCTGGCAGCATCCTTGGCCTCAACCCACTAAACAGCTACCACATACCGCTCCGCCATCCCTCCCCTAACTAAGATGACCAAAAATAGATTTGGACATTGCCAAATATCCCTTGGGGGACAAAATGACCCACACGTGAGAACCAGTGCACTTTCTGATCTTGACAAAATCATGGTGTGATAGGGAGAGCTGAGTTAGATTAGAAGTCAGGAGATGTGAGTTCCAGCCTCCATGGAGCTCTCGCTAGCTAAAAGACCTTGGGAAAGTCACTGTTGCTCTCTGGGCCTCAGTTTTCACATCTGAAAACTGAAGGAGCTGGGAAAAATCTGGGGTTGTTCCTAGAATGTGTATGAAGTTTCTAATACAAAAAACAACAAAAAATATCTACCCACAGTTGAAAACTGGTGTCCGAGAGATTCAAACTCATCTAGTTTATTTATTTATTTATTTTTGGCGGTACGCGGGCCTCTCACTGCTGTGGCCTCTCCCGCTGCGGAGCACAGGCTCCGGACGCGCAGGCCCAGCGGCCATGGCTCATGGGTCCAGCCGCTCCGTGGCATGTGGGATCCTCCCGGACTGAGGCACAAACCCGCGTCCGCTGCATCGGCAGGCGGACTCGCAACCACTGCGCCACCAGGGAAGCTGTAGTTTATTTATTAAACAGCTTATTTCTTAGCACATAGCACTCAAAGCCTTGTGGATATGACAGAAATGGTTGAAATGTGATATAGATCAGTGTTTCTTACAAGGTGGTCAGCAGACTGCCACCTGGAATGCTACTTAAAAATACAGATTCCTCAGCTCAAGGCCAATTCTAATGAGTATCTACAAGATAACGCCTGAAAATCTGTAATTTAATAAAGTCCCTGGGTAATTCTTGTGCATATTAAAGTTTGAGAAGCACTGATGTAGGTGATACTCCCAAGGAATTTACCATTATTTGGACAGAAAAATAATGTAAAAACCTAAAAACAAAAAAAACTTTAAGTAAAGGTGCTAATAAGTGCTGCAAAGTTTCTGATAAGGGGAGGAAATGGCAGAAACAGTCACTCAAATCTTCAATGAGATCTTACTTGGGTCTTCCTAGGTGGAATTATCCAATTTAAGCACTGAGTAAGCGAAGTTCATGATATTACATGACTTTATTTGAATCCTACCAACCATTTCCTTTTCTTTTTTTATTACAAGAACACTTATATACAGTGAAATGCAGAGATTATAAATTTGTAATTTAACACATTTTGACAAACATACAGACACATGAAGCTACCATCTCAGTGAAAACTCTCACTCCCAAAGTCCCCAGGTTTAACTTTCAGTCAATTCCTACCGACAAACAATGTTCTGATTTCTATCACATAGATTAGTTTTGCCTGTTCTTAAAATTCTTATAAATGGAATCATCCATTATATACTATTTTGTGTCTGGTTTCGTACACTCAACTTAATATTTTTTTACAGTCATCTGCATTGTTATGTTTGTCAGAAGTTTGGTATTTTTTTTTAATTACTGAGTATATAGATATACAACAATAAATCCATTCTTTTGTTGATGAATATTTGATTATTTCTGCTTTTCAGTTATTATGAAAAAGCTGCTATAAATATTATTTTAAAAGTACCTTGTGAACATGCATTTTAATTTCTCTTAGCTACTTAGAAGTAGAATTTCTGGATATAGAGTACGTATATATTTAACTTTATAGGAAAATACAAAACAATTCTGCTATGTGGTTGTGATATTTACATTCTCAGCACCATGTGACAGTTCTACTTACTGCATACCCTTAACAAATGGTGTAATCAATCTTTTAATTTTAGCCACCTAGGATGTGTGGAATACTATCTCATTGGTGTTCTAATTTGGATATCCCTAGTGACTAATGACGTTAAGGACCTTTCCATGTGTTTATTGGCTATTCATAAACTTTCTTTTGTGCAACATTTATTTAAGTCTTTTACCTATTTTTTATTGAGTTGTCTTTTATTGTTAACTGTAGCCATTCTTTATATATTATTGATATAAACCCTTTCTAAAATAAATGTATTGAAAATATTTTATCTAAGTCTCACGCTTGCTCTTTCATTTTCTTAATGGTGTCTTCTGATAGGTGGAAGTTTTTATTTTGATGAAGTCCAATTAATCATTTACTCTTGTATGTTGGGTACTTTTTATGTCCTAAGAAATCTTTACCTATCCCAAACTCATGAAGATAATCTTGTATGTTTTCTTCTAGAAGTTTAACAGTTTTAGCTTTTAATTTTTAGTCTATGATCCATTTCAAATTAATTTTGTGTGTACTACAAGGTAGGGACTGAAGTTCCTTTTTTAAAAATAAATAAGTTTGGTTTTTCAGTACCATTTGTAGAAAAAACTTTCTTTTCTCCAATCAAATTGCCTTGACACCCTTGTCAAAAATCAACTGACTGTTTATGTGTTGACTATATACGATTGAGTCAATTTTTTTATTTTCTATTCTATACTATCATTCAATTTTTCAATTGTTTTGCTAACATTATACTGTCTTGATTCTGTAGTTTTATTTTAAATTAGGTAATATGAGCTCTTCTACTTTTTTCTTTTTCAAGATTGTCTTGGCAATTCTTACTCCTATGCATTTTCATATAAATTTCAAAAATGTGTCAGTTTCTATAAACAAACACAAAAAAAGCCTCTGTCATTGTGATTGTGATTGCATTAAAACTACATATCAACTTGAGGAGAAATGGAGAAATGGCATTACAATAATATTGAGTTTTCCAGTCCATGAATATGGTATATCTCTATTTAATTATGTCTTTTAAAATCTCTCTCTTCTAAAGAATAGTCTCTCTTTCATCCCATGCAGGTCCTACTGTGTTTGTCTATCATACTGATACTCATACCTTAACAACAGGCAAGAAGTCACCCACTTAATATCACCCAATTAATTCCCTGTGAGGAATTTAAAGTTGAAGAGCTGAGCTCTTCAGATTCAGTATCCAGAAAATAAGGTTTAGGGTTTTTTCACTGAGCTCCCCAGAAATAATCTAGCTCCTGCATTTCTGTAGACTTAAGTTGTTAAGCTTTTCTTTTAATTTAGTAATTTACCCAATATCCTTCAAACATTTCCTTAAGTAAGGCAAACTGTTGCTTCTTACACTAGAGTAAAAAACTCTAATGCAACATTTAACATTGCTATGGATGAACACAATTTGAATCAAATTAATCCTTATTATGATTGTTTTGAGATACTCTATGTTGGTTCATGTTCAAATGTTTTGATACAATACAAATTTGTAACTTGGCAAAAATGTCTTTTTGAGAAAATTCAGAGCAACAGAAATGATAGAAAAAAACCTCAAAACATCAGTCACTTTATGAGTTGTATAGTAATCATTCAGTTAATTAGAGACATAGCCTGTGGAATAAATCTTCTATTTTAATATTCTTTTCAAATAATATCCCAGAAGTGAGCTGAGAAGTTCATGGTGAGCATACAAGTATTTTCGTATTTCCTCTTTCTTACAAGGTGCTCAAGAAATAAATGAATTTGAAATTGGAGAGAGCTTGTTCACATCCAGCAAGAGGCTATTTCCCCATATACACCAATTTCTTTTCCATAGGCTCTCAGCTCCCTAGCCTGGCTTGGAAGTACTGTATGTAATTTATAGGTAACTCCCTGGTAAAAGCTGATTACTTCAGAAAATATGCCTCTCTTTATAACCAGCATACTTTCTGAATTTATTAAACCAATATGAACTTGGGAGACTCCAGAACTAGTGGCATTAGAGACCTCTGCTTGAACTGCCATGTCCGTACTTCTCTGAATGTGTTTTTCTACAGAGCTGGCACTCACAGCATCTCTCCTTACAGCAAGTGAGTCAAATGCTCATTACTAGCAATATCTAATAGAATCATTTCTGTTTTTGCAGCTGCTTTCAGTCCCCACCAAAAGGATGTCTAGGTGTTACTTGATAACCCATGAAAGGACTGAACCAATTAAGAAACCAGGCATAATTATGAATTATCCTGGGGTTATGGAGAGGACTAAATGGCATAATACACATAAGCTACTCTTTAGAAAATTATCTGCAAAATGGTAAATACATATTAGCTACTGCATGTTCTTTTTTTACCATAACTGGGTGATCACTACCCAGAATCATTAAGGAATAAGTTATTTCACATATATTGATTTTCCCAAGTATTGAAACTCACATCTTTAATTTCATCCTTTCATGTGAAAATCAATTCTTTAGTATCTGGAAATCTCACTAAAATATATTACCATACAGTTTTGGTTATCTCCTTAAATATGGTACACTAATTTAAGGGGACAAGCTCTTGATAACTTGGATTATCATCATAAGCAATTATAATTCAGGCTACAAACGATGTCCTCAAAGCATATGGACTGTTTGTCAAACGACATGGCCTGTAAAGCCATTTGGGTCGTGGATCCCTCTGAGAAGCGAATAAAAGCTACGAACCTTTACTCCAGAAAAATGCACATACGGACAAAAAATAAAAACGAAGAAACAAGCTCTGGTACACACAGTGTTAAGAAGATTCATGTGCTCTTATAGGTCACCATATGTCTAAGACCCCCAAAACACATGCCTCATACTAAGCAATAATGATGGTGATAAGGAGGAAGGGGACAAACCTCTACAATATGCCAGCAGTTTGCCCTACGCTAGGCAGTATGCCAAGCTTCATATGCATTACCCTATTTAACATCCCCGACAGCCTTAGGAAGTATATTCTATTTATGCCCATCTTTCAGATGAGGAAACTCAAGATCAGAAAAATGTGCCATGTAATACAGCTAACGATTGAACAGAGGGAAGTTTTAAATTCCAGAGCCCAAAGTTTTAGCGCCTATGCTTTCTAGGCCCTCCCTTCTCTGCTGCATTATTCCCAGGAGTGATTATTCCTACTTCTAACAGGAATTAAAATGTAACCGTTCACTGAGCACCTATTTCATGTCTATCAATGATATAGGGTCTTTACATGTAAAATCTCAGTTAATCCTCTCAGTTGCCATGCACAGTGTATAAATAGGTTATTTTTAACCCTACTTTGATCATCACAAAAACAGACTTAAATGAAAACCACCTTCCTAACACCATAGAGAAAATAAGTAGTAGACTCTGGATTTGAGTCCAAATTTACTCCTACTAATAGGGAAGAACAAATCTGATTCCATATTAGATCTGTTTCTTTTGCTTTAACCTTTGCGCTTTGTTGTCTGTGCTTAGTCATGCTGGCTCTGCACCTTCTGTAAAAGAATGTTGCCTATAGCCTGAAATATACAGGAGAGTCTATTCTCCTGCTCTAACCTTTACTAGTCCATTCATATAGAGATAAAAAGTTGCAGAACAGAGAATAACACTTGTCTTGTTGGAGGTTTACAGGAACATCATGACCTAACCTATGTGGACAGCTGTAAGAACAAAGGATTCCTATGCCGAAAAGTCTGCAACAACCAAGCATGCCCCTCCTTCACCTTGACTTTAAAAGTGCTTTGCTGAAACCCTTTGGAGATTTCGGGGTTTTGGGGGCAGAAGCCACCCGTCTCCTTGCATGGCCCTGCAATAAACCTTTCTCTGCTCCAAACTCTGACGTTTCAGTTTGTTTGGCCTCACTGTGCGTTGGGCACAGGAACTTGCATTCTGTAACACTACAGGCTGTCTTTCTCTTTCCTCTTACTTCTAGGAGCCACTATTTTATATACACAGCCAAGCAATTTAGCTATTTGTTTCCTAGGCCAAAGTTAATGAGAATTAAAGTTCTGCCTTCAGGAGACTGAAGAGGGCCTTCCTCTCCAGTCACGTACAGACCTTTAATGCATGGGGTCATGCCCACCCCTTCAGGGGCTCACAGTACTTTGTACTGAGCTGAGGCTTAGTCTTTGGGAAGATCTTTTTGCTCCCCCTACATAATTATTAAATATCATCTGTCTTTAGACAACTGCCTGATTGGGCCCAGGAATCACAGGGAGAGACCTTCTACAGCTTCAAATTTCAATGGAGAGTTGCAGAGCATAACTGGGTACATTGCCACGTGCAATTTCTGTTTATGCATTTGTGTAAGTATACATGTTGATCCTCAATAGAGATTGTTTGCTTTATGAGTGTTTCATTTTTCCATACAAGGTGGTCTCTGAGAACATCGAGGTGTGACCACAGCATTCTGTTATCTCATGCTTGACTTCTTTCTTTTGTACAGTGCAGAAAAATGTGATGACTTGTTCTCATGAGATGAATCCTGAGTAACTGAGACTTTAAGGGGTTCTTCTATTTGGCTATCTGGAATACCCCAAAGGCTATCACTTATCTCTTCTCCCTCTTGTTCACATTCTCTAAGGGATGGTTTATGGAAAAGTCAGTGCATAAAATTAAAATTCATTTCAATAATAGCAATAATTATTAGTTTAAGTCAGGAGTCAGTAAACTAAGGCCTAGGAACCAAATCCAGCCTGCTGCCTGTTGTAAATAAAGTTTTATTGGCGTATAGCCATGCCCATTGGTATATATGTTATCTATGAGTGCTTTCACACTATAGTAGCACATTCAAGTAGTT
Source organism: Orcinus orca (assembly GCF_937001465.1). Classification (NCBI taxonomy): domain Eukaryota; kingdom Metazoa; phylum Chordata; class Mammalia; order Artiodactyla; family Delphinidae; genus Orcinus; species Orcinus orca. Next base: position 53,229,506 of record NC_064561.1, read on the forward strand.
ACAAAAACACAGAGACCACTTTGGTCTGCAGAACTTAAAACATTTATTATCTGGCTCTAGGCAGAAAACGTGTGCCAACCCCCAACATGCTTCCCAGTGTCAGTCACTGTGCTAAGTGGTTTATATACACTAAGGTCCATTGTGACTTTGTGGCGTCCTAGGCACTTTTGCCTTTGTCGCCCCTTTTTTCATAAAAAGCATTCAAAATTATATTTGATGACTGCATTGTTATGAACATAAACATATTACAGATTAAAATATCTTCTCTGGCTTTAAATTTCATTTTTTCTTCTCATTTTAAAAGAAATTAAAATATTCTTATGGCGCTCCAGAAGTATCACGGGCACCACACCGACTGGAAGGAAATCAGCGCTGCCTACATCATAAGATTTATACTCCTCAGCAGCCCCTCTTCCAAATAGGAGGAAACCAAATCTTAGAGCATCTGAAGTTCTTCATGTAAGACCACACAGCTAGTGAGATCCCAGACGCAGGTCCTGCCTGGCCCAGGAAGGTTAACTCTTAATCAAACTCTTCATTTGCCATACATTTTCTCTGCCTTGCCTCGTCCTGAAGTGACTGTGGGAAGAGTTAGCTAAATGACTCCAGAACCACCAGAAATGAAAGAAAAGCTTTTCCATGAAAGCACTCAGGCTAACTGACTGCCTTATGGTCCTCGTTATTCTTAAAGCTAGTAGGCAGTTTAATTAGTGTTCGTCAAGTGTTCTGAAAATAACTAGTTGTGGACGAGGGTAAAATATATTTATTTCTTGGAATGTTTTCTCTCCCTAGAGTCTTTACCAAGAGTCTAGATGAAATGACTGACTTTGTCATTTACTCCTCTCTTGTAGTTCCCCACCCAGTTAAGGAAACACTGAATTTTTTTTAGGTGTATCTGTTCACTAAAATATATGACTTGGCGTTTTCACTCTCAGAAAATATTGAAAAATAATTTAAGCTGCCTTCCTGCGTTATCTACAACTTGTGCAGGACATTGCTGGCTGCAGAAAAAGCTCAGGAGGCTGCACAGAAATGAGAGATGGGAAAGACATTGTCCCAAAGTGAAAGGAGTACGTATATTACTTTCTTATTCTTTACAAACACACACAAACTAAGAGCTTCTGAAACAAAAAGAAAATGTCGCTTAGCATGGAAGCCTGAGCATCTAGAGGGGCAAGTACAAGGGACTGACCACCTGCTGTAGAAAGTGCTAGGGCTCAGCCAGTCTCGTCACTGCAAACACTAACCAGTATCTGAGTGCCATCATCTCAAGGATCCCAGGAATATCCTCTCCCCAAAATCCCTCTCCATCCGACTTCTCTGAATTATTTGTTTTTGGATCAAGGCTTTGAACTGATTATATTGGTGCCAGCTTGAGGGTAAGGTTGTGAGAGTATGGGGCAGGTCACAGTTAACTTTTTTTTTTTTCGGTACGCGGGCCTCTCACCACTGTGGCCCCTCCTGCTGCGGAGCACAGGCTCCGGACGCGCAGGCTCAGCGGCCATGGCTCACGGGCCCAGCTACTCCGCGTCATGTGGGATCTTCCCGGACCGGGGCACAAACCCGTGTCCCCTGCATCGGCAGGCGGACTATCAACCACTGTGCCACCAGGGAAGCCCACAGTTAACTTTTGATGTGGGTTATAGAGAGAAAGAAGAGGGAGCAGTCTTAGAGATATGGGACAAATGGGAAAGGTGAAAAGATGCTCGTGGAGCCCTCTGGGGGAAAATAGCTTGAACACTTCATGACTCAGGGAATAAGAGTTACAGAAGGAAAGATGGCAACATAGTGTACGTTTGTATTTAAGGAAATGTCTAGACATAAATTTTCCCAATTTCACAATGTTCCTATGAATGTTACCACCACTAATTGTAGCAAGTTACCTCCCAATTTTTTCCTAAGTTGACATGCTGCATCAATTCCTTCCACTAGGATACAGAAGTATCCTTTACTGTCTCCATTCTCAAAATACGTTAGGTAGACCAGCAGTATCAGCATCACCTGGCTCCACCCCAGACCTACTGAATTAGCATCTGCATTTTCACTGGCTCTCCAGTGACTGACACACACATTACAGTTTGGGAAGCACTGTCTAAGGACACACTTGAAGCACTGACCTGTTAAAAGGTAGGTGGGGGCTTCCCTGGTGGCGCAGTGGTTGAGAGTCTGCCTGCCGATGCAGGGGACACGGGTTCGTGCCCTGGTTCGGGAAGATCCCACGTGCCGTGGAGCGGCTGGGCCCGTGAGCCGTGGCCGCTGAGCCTGCGCGTCCGGAGCCTGTGCTCCGCAACGGGAGAGGCCACAACAGAGAGAGGCCCGCGTACCACCAAAAAAAAAAAAAAGGAAGGTGGGTGATTTCCTAGAGAGGATCCTACAGGTAGTAACCCTGACCCCTTCTGATAAACATGTCGCTTTCTGGTCACAGCACTGTGGGTGAGCACCCAGTGACATCCAATTTATTCTCAAGTTGCAGCTAAGATACTGGGGACTCTGCTTTAAATACAGCTCAACAAATGTAAAATGTGCAGAATGACCTTTTCCCACATAGCATTTCAGTTCAACTGCAGAAAAATGCTATAATTAATGTTAGAGCCAGGGAATTGTTGGAACTTTGACTTTAAAAAAATCAATAGCAATACAAAGGACTTTAATTATTTTGGGGCCAAAACACCTCTGCTATACTCTGCCTAATCCTAAATGTCATTACATTATTTGACAAATATAACATGGAACATTCATGAACTGTGATGTGTTGTACAAGCCATATTTGCTCAGTGGGAAAAGATAGCTGGGGGAGGAATTAAAGCATTATTCCCAGTTTGCTTCTAAAAAAGGGATCTGGTTAATCAAGTACTCCTTCCTGCCACTGCTTTGATTTCTACAAGAGTATTTAAGAATGCAACCAAGAAAAAATTCCCTATATTTCTGTATATGTCTATTCTCAAAATGCTTTTGTGTATAAAATGGTGGTTGGGAACATAGATTCAAATCTGGTTCCTCCACTTACCAGTCGTATGATCTGTGGGAAAACTATACAAATTTTCTTAGTCTTAGTTTCCTTATCTGTAAAATGAGTATCATAGTAGTAGCTATTTCGTACATATGTTGTGAATTTTAAATAAGACAGTACATATAAAGTGTTTAGCACAGTACCTAGCACATAATAAGGGTAGCTAAAATTTACCTACCATCATCATCATCATCATCTGCTAAGCAGTTTTTATTACACTCATTTTGGGTGGAGGAAGTGAAACACAGACAAGTTGAATGACTCATGTAAGGTCATGTGCTTCTGGGATGTGGAAAACAAAGATCTCATTTCTTCCTTGTTGTTCCCTCTAGTAAACACTCCACTGACTCAATGCAAACCACACCATCTCCATGTAAATTCATCCCAAGAAATATACAGTCTAGGTGAAAAATTATACCTCAAAGCCTAATGGTCATTGACCCTTATTACAAATTGGTCATTTGCTAGAGAACCAAGAACTGTATATCGGCCCCTCAAGAGAACTTCGCTGGGAAAAGTTAACACCTTTTCTTTGCTGCTGTCAATCATGTGTTACTCTGATGATTCCCAGGGATGGCCACATTTTTCCAAAGTGCGAATCTTTCCAAGTATACGGAAGCATTTGAAAGAAGAGAGAATGGGCTTACTTCAAGGCTAATTTTTCTCAAAAATAATAAACTCTTGATGAATCAGGATATAATTAATCAGAATTCATATTAATCAAAATTGTCTATTCTGAACAATTCTGCATAAGCTCATAGCCTAAAAATTACATTATAGCCTTCTTTCCTTTGAGAATATTACTGTAAAAATAAAGAAAATGGTCTATATTCTGAACACTTGTGTTTTATTCATAAAAAATTCCTCACTACTGTCTCTGCTGCCACCCCTACACCCAGCCACTCAAAGTCCACTTAATCTCCCTTTATGCAAAATTCTAACAAGCATAGTTATCTGATTTCTAAACACAGTGGAAAAGATACTACATTAGAATTAAAGGGACCAAAATTTTATCTGCCCTTCTCAAATTCAGTAAACTTAATTCATTTCCTCTCTTTGCGTCTTGATTTTCCTAACAGTAAATAAGGATGGTTAAGCTAAATAATCTCCGTGGTTTCTTTCAGTTCTAAAGTTAGGTAATCCTATGAATTTCAGCATCTTAAGTAGGGTAGGGAAGAGAGCAGATAAAGGGAAAATATAAAATATACACATACACAGTCTAAGTTAACTCTGAAGTTTTTTTCTTAATTGTCCCTTAAAGCCAGGAGCTGGACTCTTAGAAATATAAAAGTTCAGAATTGGCTTGTTTTATTTCTATCTGCATTCTGGCTGTATCCATGGGAGCACAAAGGGCAAGGTCTCATTTGAACACGGGGAAGCATATAGAACATTTGGTCATTTCCCTCTTCTCACCCCCTCCTCTCACAACCCTGTCTCTCTCCCTCTGTGGCATATAATTGAACATGGCTATATAAAATTTATGCATGACACTATTCTATTATATGCAGCTTTTCATATATTTCGTCCTTCACCCATAGTCTACCCATGGCCTACATCTGTACTATCTGTAAAATCTATATAGGTAGGAAGCTCTAGGTCTCAAGGTATGATTAGGGTTTAAACATTCTTGATTTAGCATAGAGCTCTAAGGACAATGCAAAATTGATTTATCCAGGAATGAAGGAGATAAAAAGTGCACTTGGTCAATCACAAAGGCTATTTTCAAAAGAAGAAAGTCAAACGAGTAAGTGTAGGATTCCCACTGCATGACTCCCTCCCAAAGGTTTATTGCTCCTTGAGTAATATTGCCATAAAGGTCTTGAGATTTAATTGTTTGAAATAAGATTGTGAAAACTAACTTCAGAGTAGAGTCCTTGTCTTTCCTGGGGCATCAGAGGGCAAAGGACCAAGAAAAAAAGAGTGAAAACATACGACAAAAATAAATTCCTAACAATATCTCATATATGAAAAATAATTTATAGGATGGAGGCTTTCTTTCCTAAGAAAATTGGATTGGATTTCATTACAGCTGTCTTGGCCAAAAATTAACATTGTTTTATTTTAGCTGGTTGGTTGTCCTATTAAATTTTAGTCTCATTTAATAGTAATAGAAAGCTCTTCTTATTTTCTTTCTTCCAGAATTTCTAGTAATGCTATCCTGTTACAGAAACTCCTATGAGAATTGGATGTTCACTTTGACATTTGTTGGGTTAACTAGACAAGAAAGACCAGATACATCAAATTACCTAATAATATGTAATTTTTCTTTACTATTAAAATATGTTTTTTGAGAATGCAGTGCACATCTTATGCTATTTATTCTGACATTTTCATACGCTTCTTAGAACTGACATTATGAAGTGGAATAGCTGTCATAAGAAATGAATAATCTGGAGACTGGCAAAATCTCACGTTGAAAGGTAAAAGCCTAGTTAAAAAACAAAGAGACAAACAAAAAAGCCCACCTGTTTTTTGAGTCCTTCCCAGACTAGGCCCTGGAAACACTTTCTCTATGAGATGCTCTGGAAAAATAAAATCTGTATCTCTATATATCTACCCACCTACCTACCTACCTATTACTCATCCTCCTACCTATCTATCTGTTTATATATTTGTGTGTAAATATCCAACACATGTAATTAATTTCCTTCCTTCTGTGGCCAGATCATCTTGGGAAATGCTATATACTCTATTAACTTCTTAGAGAATGACACAGTTATGGTAGTTTGTTCAAGATTCTGAGAAGCCTGTAATCAAAAAGTAATCAGTTTAATTTTATTTATCCCAGTGTTTTTGAAAACTTATTTGGCTAGGGAACTCCTTTTCATAGGCCATCTTTTAACATCCTATAGAGCACACTGCAGGAAGTGCTATCATGAACTACTTCTTAATTTGAAATCTGGGGCTGTGGTGTCCTTGACTGAGCAATCCTTTGGCTTAATCATTTCAAACTATGGAATGAACAGACTTAGAGATAATAATCCCCAGAACCGCTATTCACTCATTGAGTAATATTGTCCCCACACATTCTGGTTAGGACTCTCCACACCATACCCTTCTGATCTGTCTGTGGCATGTATTATTGAGACGGTACCCCTTACCTTTCCCATTCTTCAGAGCCCTGGTCATATCCCATTTCTTCTGTGAATTCTATTGCAGTGCCTATGATCGAATGGATCTTTCCCTACTTTGAGCTCCAAAAGCATTTAGGATCTCCACAATTATGAAAATGATTTCTAAATATTTTAATATGTCTGGGTCTTGATTTGATGCCTAACTTTTTTTAAGCTCTTACAAGGCAGGGACTCTATTTCCTATATTTCAGACTCATAGCCCTAATGTGGTCTTGGTCCAATAAATCATTGTTCACTTGACATATGCAGCAACACTGTACTCTCTTATAAATTACATCATCCCGGACTGCCCCGCAGATGAGAGCAGTTGTCCCTTCCTTGAAATGTAGCAATCAATACTGCATTTCCTACTCCGTGTTTATAAACAGGAAATTAAATGCCTTCCATCATTGTCTTAATTGACCTTCAGCTTAGGCTTGAAAAGAAAGACCTCAGTAAAATAAGAGGCTTTACTGATGGTATCAATCCATTAGTGGTGCCTTTGGTTTCATTACAATGGTGCCATATGCAATAAAGAAACATATTTCGATAGTCTGGGTGGCGGGGGTCAGTTCAGCATCTCTAAAAAAGGTTCCCATGTAAATGAGCAGGGAAACTTGCAGGCCAACACTTATTTCTTGCTTGAGTTCAAATCTCCAGGGAACATAGAAAAGAAATCCAAGCTAACTTGTGAGGGAAACAGAAGTAGCTAAATGTCTACAATTGGACCTAGGTCTTTCCAAATGAGTTCAGTTAATCCTGGAAAACTGCCTCACTAAAAAAAAAAGCTGTCAAGATGTTAACTGGCCTTTTCTAATTCTCAAGGTACTGATAGAGCAGTAAATGCATTATATTTACTTCTTTAAGTCTCTAAGTACTTATCACCTTGTTAATTAATATTAACCAACAGTTCTTTAGAACAGACATTGCTAGGAGAAGACATGAAAAATATAAGATCTTTATAGAAACACAAAGGGCTCTTAGTTTCTTTTTCTGCAAAATGGAACCATGGAGCTAGAGGTTTCTGAGACTCAGGGAAGCTAAACAATCCCTCCAAGGACACACAGGCGAAATGGGAAAGAGCTGCCACTTCTCTTGACTCTCACTTAGCTCAATGTTTCTTAGATTAAGAGATGACATTTTTAAACACACTCTCCAAGTGATTCTCATGCACACTGAGGTTTGAGAGCATTACTTTAAGGAATTAGAATGATGACGAGAGTAAAACAGACTATAAACTCTCCAATTAGTAAGCTTTCCTCTAGAAAATAGAACACTCGGGCGCAGGAAACTTGTCTTCTGTCTATATGTTCAAGCATTCAGAATAGTGTGACACATATAATGTGTGAACAATTATATACATATCAAATGGTGGACAGGAGAAAGGGAGAACAGGAAGACAGGAGGGAGAGAGACAGGAAAAAAGAGAGTATTTCATTCAGAGTGCTTGGACAGGTTCATTTTTTTTTTTTTTCTTGAGTGTAGCATCCAATCACGAATCCTCTCCACTTTTATATGCTACCTTTTGAATGGAAAAAAAGGTAATCTCAATATTTTTTAAAGAGTTTTATTCTTCATTATTCAGGTTGAATACCATCAAAAAAAAAAAAAAACAACCCACTACCTTTAGCTTCTAATAATCTCCTACTAAAATGGGTATCTTCCTAAGTGGCTTCAAGGTTTGAGGGAAAGGAAGAAACTAAAATTTACTGAAAACCTACTATGTGCCCATCACAGAGTTAAACACTTTACATAGGCTCTCTCTCATGTTATATTCAAAATACCCTTCAGGAGAAACCACCATCGTCTCTATCTTACAAGTGAAGGTGATAAAGATGATGATGGTAATGATGATGATGACTGAACTCTTCAAAGGTAACTGGGTTTATCCTTTATGTAAGTCATCTCATTTAATTCATACAACATCTGCCTGAAGGTAAAATTTAAGTTACATATTATAAGTAAAAACCTGAGGATGAGAGATAATAATCAAAGTGCCACAGGTCAACCAGCTAGGCTGTAGAAGAGCCTGGACTGAATTCAAGGTCTAACTCCATCACTTGAACACACATACCCCAAATGAGAAAACATTTGAGGGGTTCAGTGGCCTCCTATCTCCCAAGCTTCCAAATGGGGAAGGCAAGTCTCCCAAATAACCATGAATAGGGCATGAGGGACATTTACCCTTTCCTTTCCTTACCCAAGAGACTCATAAGGAAAGGATTCTGCTTTCGAATCTTCTGAGGTTACTCTGTGCCCCAGGCTCAGACACCACTGGGCAGGCAGCTTTAAAGACACGACAGTGGGGTTAAAATAGAAAGAATTTTAGTTTGCTTCTGTGTTTTTCTTAGTGTGAGCCAAAAACAATGGTATAAATTTGGTGCCCAAGTGGATATCCCAACACACCCAAAGGTCCCATTTAGGGACATGATATTTGATGCATTTTTAAATGAATGTGTCAAATATTTACTTTTGTTCTTTTCATTGAAATGATTTCTTATTAAGCTTTTTAAAGTTGTAAAAGAAATTAAAATTTCTGTGTATAACTATTGCATGTTCAATCAGTAAATGTCAAGCCAGCATTTTATACATGCCAGATATTATTTTTAGGGGACCAAAGGTGTAACAATAGTGACTAACTTGAAGAAACAGCCCAGATTTTTTTTAAAAAAGGCTATTTTCAGAACTATTTGTATGAATAAAGAAAAATAAGGTGTCCATATTGAAATCTTTACTCTTTTATAATAAATACAGCTTCTGAAGAGAGTATAATAGTTAAACACAGATTTTGCACACATGGGAAAGCAAATAAGAAAGTTAGCAGAGGGCTTCCCTGGTGGAACAATGGTTAAGAATCTGCCTGCCAATGCAGAGTGGGGACATGGGTTTGAGCCCTGGTCCAGGAAGATCCCATATGCTGCGGAGCAACTAAGCCCATGCGCCACAACTACTGAGCCTGCGCTCTCGATCCCATGAGCCACAACTACTGAGTCCACGTACCATAACTACTGAAGCCTGTATGCCTAGAGCCCGTGCTCCGCAACAAGAGAAGCCACTGCAATGAGAAGCCTGCGCACCACAACAGAGCAGCCCCCGCTCGCCGCAACCAGAGAAAAGCCTGCACCCAGCAGCGAAGACCCAACGGAGCTGAAAATAAAATAAATAAATTTAAAAAACCAAAAAAACGAAAACATAATTCTCAAAAAAAAAAGAAAGTTAGCAGAACAAATGTGCTTTTGGTCTGTGTTCCAGTCAAATGCCGATAACTGAACGACGCCCAAACCCAGAAACTAAAAATATTTCCTCTGGCAGAGGCTTCTTCAATCAAGATATGTTCACTGAACTCAAATTACTTTTGGATTAATATCATTTCTTATTACAATATATAAAATACAATTTTGTCTATATTCTAACCAACAAAGCAAACATAATTACTAAAAGTGTTTTCATTCAAAATTTGAATTAATGAATGAAACTTGCAAAGTGTACTCATTTCCCAGGGCTGTCTTAGGTAAGACAGTAAGGGAAAATAAGGTACAATAAGAAACTAAGGGAAACTGGATGCCTAAAAACAACAGAAATGTATTATTTCAACGTTGTGGGGTGGGGGGTGGGGGTGGCTAGAAGTCCAAAATCAAGGTGCGATCAGGACCCTGCTCCCTCTGAAACCTCTAGGGGAGAACCCTTCCTTGCCTCTTCTGGCTTCCTGTAACCCTAGGATCTCTCTTTTGCTTAACAGTTCATTCCTCAGTTTATTTCCTTTTGCATTTTACACTTAAGCAGCAAAGACGGACCATGCTGCACCTTCCACACTTTGCATGGAAATCTGCACCTAAACATCTAAGTTCGTCCCCTGTATGTTCTCCTCTCCTCCCAACAGCAGGACATAACTCAGAAACGTTCTCTGCCACTTTTGACAAGGATCATCTTTCCTCCAGGGCCCAGTAGCTTGTCCCTCATTTCTAAGACCTTACCAGATGCACCTTCAATGTTCACATTTCTAGCAACATTCTGCTCCTGATAATGCAGGTATTCCCTAGGACAAGAGAAACCTTCCCTGCAGCTCCTCTCTCTTCCTTCTGAGCCCTCACCAGAATCGCCTATAATATCCATGACTATGAACAATCTCTTCAACGCAGTCTAGGCTTGTTCTATCAAGTGCCTCAAAACTCTTCCAGCGTCTATTCCTTACCTGATTTCAAAGCCACTTCTGCAGTTTTACATATTTGTAGCTCCACTTTCTGGGACCAGATATGTATTAGTTTCATAGGGCTGCCAGAGCAAAGTAATATAAACAGGGTAGCTAAAAACAACAGAGATTGATTTGCACAGTTCTAGAGACTAGAAGTCCAATATAAAGTGTCAGCAGGGCTGTGCTCCCTCTGAAACTCAGTAGAATCTTTCTCTGCTTCTGGTGGTGGGCCTAACCCTTGGCATTCCCTGGCCTAGGGTTGCATCGGTCTAATTTCTGCCTCTGTTGTCACATGGCATTCTCCCTGTGCACCTCTGTCTTCATACAGCATACTCCTCTTCTTAAAAGGACACAAGCTTGAGCACCCTTGGCCCCGCCCTGACCACACCCTGGCCGAATTCAGATATTCAGACTCCACCTTTACTTTCACCTACGTTCACAGCCCCCAAAGATGGGCATATCTAAGCTATCATGAAGAGGACCTTCAACATGGCGGAGAAGTAAGACGTGGAGATCACATTCCTCCCCACAGATACATCAAAATACATCTACATGTGGAAAAACTCCCATAAAACACTTACTGAAGACTGGCAGAAAATTCAGACTTCCCAAAAGCTGTGTGGCTGACAGGGTCTTGGTGCTCTGGGCAGGTGTCAGGCCTGAGCCTCTGAGGTAGGAGAGCGGAGTTCAGGACATTGGACCACCAGAGACCTCCTGGCCCCATGTAGTATCAACCGGCAAGAGCTCTCCCAGAGATCTCTGTCTCAAAGCTAAGACCCAGCTCCACTCAAAGACCAGCAGCCTTCAGTGCTGGACACCCCATGCCAAACAACCAGCAAGACAGGAACACACACCCATGAGCAGAGAGGCTGCCTAGAATAATAATAAGTTCACAGATGCCTCAAAACACCCCACCAGACATGGTCCTGCCCACCAGAAAGACAAGATCCAGCCTCAACCACCAGTACACAGGCACCAATCCACTCTACAAGGAAGCCTACACAAGCCACTGAACCAACCTTACCCACTGGGGGCAAACACCAAAAACAATGGGAACTACGAACCTGCAGCCTGCAAAACAGACTGCAAACACAGTAAGTTAAGCAAAATGGGAAGACAGAGAAATATGCAGCAGATGAATAAGCAAAGTAAAAACCCACCAGACCAAACAAATGAAGAGGAAATAGGCAGTCTACCTGAAAAAGAATTCAGAACAACAATAGTAAAGATGATCCAGAATTTTCAAAATAGAATGGAGAAAATACAAGAAACGTTTAACAACAACAGAGAAGAACTAAAGACCAAACAAACAATGATGCACAAAACAATAACTGAAATTAAAAATTCTCTGGAAGGAATCAATAGCAGAATAACTGAAGCAAAAGAACACATAAGTGACCTGAAAGATAAAATAGTGGAAATAACTACCACAGAGCAGAATAAAGATAAAAGAATGAAAAAACTTGAGGACAGTCTCAGAGACCTCTGGGACAATATTAAATGCACCAACATTCGAATTATAGGGGTCCCAGAAGAAGAAGAGAGAAAGAAAGGGACTGAGAAAACACTTGAAGAGATGATAGTTGAAAATTTTCCTAATATGTGTAAGGAAATAGTCAATCAACTCCAGGAAGCACAGAGAGTCCTATAGAGGATAAATCCAAGGAGAAACATGCCAAGACACATACTAATCAAACTATCAAAAATTAAATACAAAGAAAACATATTAAAAGCAGAAAGGGAAAAGCAACAAATAACATACAAGGGAATCCCCGTAAGGTTAACAGCTGATCTTTCAGCAGAAACCCTGCAAGCCAGAAGGGAGTGGCAGGACATATTTAAAGTGATGAAAGGGAAAAACCTACAACCAAGATTACTCTACCCAGCAAGGATCTCATTCAGATTCAATGGGGAAATTAAAACCTTTACAATCAAAATTTAAGAGAATTCACCACCTCCAAACCAGCTTTACCACAAATGCTAAAGGAATTTCTCTAAGGCAGGAAACACAAGACAAGGAAAAGACCTACAAAAACAAACCCAAAACAATTAAGAAAATAGTAATAGGAGCATATCGATAATTACCTTAAATGTAAATGTATTAAATGCTCCCACCAAAAGACAGAGACTGGCTGAATGGATATAAAAACAAGACCTGTATATATGCTGTCTACAAGAGACCCACTTCAGACCTAGGGACACATACAGACTGAAAGTGAGGGGAAGAAAAAGATATTCCATGCAAATGGAAAGCAAAGGAAAGCTGGAGTAGCAATTCTCATATCAGACAAAATAGACTTTAAAATAAAGACTATGACGAGACAAAGAAGGATATGATATAATGATTAAGGGGTCAATCCAAGAAGAAGATAGAACAATTGTAAATATTTATTCACCCAACATAATACATAAGGAAAATGCTAACAGCCATAAAAGGGGAATTCGACAGGAACACAATCATAGTAGCGGACTTCAACAACCTACTTTCACCAATGGACAGATCCTCCACAATGAAAATAAATAAGGAAACACAAGCTTCAAATGACACATTAAACAAGATGGACTTAAATGATATTTATAGGACATTCCATCCGAAAAACAACAGAATACACTCTCTTCTCAAGTGCTCATGGAACATTCTCCAGGATAGATCATATCTTGGGTCACAAATCAAGCCTTGGTAAATTAAAAAAAACTGAAATCATATTAAGTATCTCTTCTGACCACAAACCTATGAGACTAGATATCAATTACAGGAAAAAAACTGTAAAAAAAATACAAACACATGGATGCTAAACAATATGCTACTAAATAACCAAGAGATCACTGAAGAAATCAAAGAGAAAATTAAAAAATACCTAGAAACAAATGACAATGAAAACATGACAGTCCAAACCCTATGGGATACAGCAAAAGCAGTTCTAAAAGGGAAGTTTATAGCAATACAATCCTACCTCAAGAAACAAGAAACACCTCAAATAAACAACCTAACCCTACACCTAAAGCAATTAGAGAAAGAAGAACAAAAAACCCCAAAGTTAACAGCAGGAAAGAAATCATGAAAATCAGATCAGAAATAAATGAAAAAGAAATGAAGGAAACGATAGCAAACATCAATAAAACTAAAAGCTGGTTCTTTGAGAAGAAAAACAAAATTGATAACTCATTAGCCAGACTCATCAAGAAAAAAAGGGAGAAGACTCAAAGCAACAGAATTACACATGAAAAAGGAGAAGTAACAAATGACACTGCAGAAATACAAAGGATCATGAGAGATTACTACAAGCAACTCTATGCCAATAAAATGGAAACCCTGGCAGAAACAGACAAATTCTTAGAAAAGCATAACCTTCCGAGACTGAAGCAGGAAGAAATAGAAAATATAAACAGACCAATCACAAGCACTGAAATTGAGATTGTGATTAAAAATCTTCCAACAAACAAAAGCCTAGGACCAGATGGTTTCACAGGTGAATTCCATCAAACATTTAGAAAAGAGCTAACACCTAACCTCCTCAAACTCTTCCAAAACACAGTAGAGGGAGGAAACACTCCTAAACTTATTCTACGAGGCCACCATCACCCTGATACCAAAACCAGACAAAGATACCACAAAAAAAGAAAACTACAGGCCAATACAACTGATGAATATAGATGCAAAAATCCTCAACAAAATACTAGCAAACAGAATCCAACAACACATTAAAAGGATCATACACCATGATCAAGTGGGCTTTATCCCAGGAATGCAAGGATTCTTCAGTACACACAAATCAATCAATGTGATAAACCATACTAACAAATTGAAGGAGAAAAACCTTATGATCATCTCAATAGATGCAGAAAAAGGTTTCGACAAAACTCAACACCCATTTATGATAAAAAACCCTTCAGTGGGCTTCCCTGGTGGCTCAGTGGTTGAGAGTCCGCCTGCTGATGCAGGGGACACAGGTTCATGCCCCGGTCTGGGAAGATTCCACATGCCGCGGAGCGGCTGGGCCCGTGAGCCATGGCCGCTAAGCCCGCGTATCTGGAGCCTGTGCTCCACAATGGGAGAGGTCACAACAGTGAGAGGCCCGTGTACTGCAAAAAAAGAAAAAAACCTTCAGAAAGTAGGCATAGAGGGAACTTACCTCAACATAATAAGGGCCATATATGACAAACCCACACCCAACATCGTGCTCAATGGTGAAAAACTGAAACCATTTCCTCTAAGATCAGGAACAAGACAAGGTTGCCCACTCTCACCATCACCACTATTATTCAACATAGTTTTGGAAGTGTTAGCCACAGCAATCAGAGAAGAAAAAGAAATAAAAGGAATACAAATTGGAAAAGAAGAAGTAAAACTGTCACTGTTTGCAGATGACATGACACTATACATAGAGAATCCTAAAGATGCTACCAGAAAACTACTAGAGCTAATCAAGGAATTTGGTAAAGTAGTAGGAGACAAAATTAATGCACAGAAATCTCTTGCATTCCTATACACTAATGACGAAGAATCTGAAAGAGAAATTAAGGAAACACTCCCGTTTACCACTGCAATGAAAAGAATAAAATAGCTAGGAATAAACCTACCTATGGAGACAAAAGACGTGTATGCAGAAAACTATAAGACACTGATGAAAGAAATTAATGATGATACAAACAGATGGACAGATATAGCAGGTCCTTGGATTAGAAGAATCAACATTGTGAAAATGACTATAGTACCCAAAGCAATCTACAGATTCAATGAAATCCCTATCGAACTAGCACTGGCATTTTTCACAGAACTGGAACAAAAAATCTCACAATTCGTATGGAAACACAAAAGACCCCGAAGAGCCAAAACATTCTTGAGAAAGAAAAACGGAGCTGGAGGAATCAGGCTTCCTGACTTCAGAATATACTACAAAGCTACAGTAATCAAGACAACATGGTACTGGCACAAAACCAGAAATACAGATCAATGGAACAGGATAGAAAGCCCAGAGATAAACCCACGCACCTATGGTCACCTTATCTTTGATAAAGGAGGCAAGAATATACAATGGAGAAAAGACAGCCTCTTCAATAAGTGGTGCTGGGAAAACTGGACAGCTACATGTAAAAGAATGGAATTGTAACACTCCCTAACACCATACACAAAAATAAACTCAAAATGGATTAAAGACCTAAATGTAAGGCCAGGCACTATTAAACTCTTAGAGGAAAACACAGGCAGAACACTCCATGACATAAATCACAGCAAGATCCTTTTTGACCCACCTCCTAGAGAAATGGAAATAAAAACAAAAATAAACAAATGGGACCTAATAAACTTAAAAGCTTTTTCACCACAAAGGAAAGCATAAACAAGATAAAAAGTCAACCCTCAGAATGGGAGAAAATACTTGCAAATGAAGCAACTGACAAAGGATCAATCTCCAAAATTTACAAGCAGCTCATGCAGCTCAATATCAAAAAAACAAACAACCTAATCCAAAAATGGGCAGAAGACCTAAATAGACATTTCTCCAAAGAAGATATACAGATTGCCAACAAACAAATCAAAGAATTCTCAATATCATTAATCATTAGAGAAATGCAAATCAAAACTACAATGAGATATCATCTTACACTGGTCAGAATGCCCATCATCAAAAAAATCTACAAACAATAAATGCTGGAGAGGGTGTGGAGAAAAGAGAACCCTCTTGCAATGTTGCTGCGAATGTAAATTGATGCAGCCACTAAGGAGAATGGTCTAGAGGTTCCTCAAAAAACTAAAAATAGAACTACCATACCCCCCAGCAATCCCACTATTGGGCATACACCCTGAGAAAAGCATAATTCAAAAAGAGTCATATACCACAATGTTCTTTGCACCTCTATTTACAATAGCCAGGACATGGAAGCAACCTAAGTGTCCAACAACATATGAATGGATAAAGAAGATGTGGCACATATATACAATGGAATATTAGTCTGCCATAAAAGGAAACAAAATTGAGTGATTTGTAGTGAGGTGGATGGACCTAGAGTCTGTCATACAGAGTGAAGTAAGTCAGAAAGAGAAAAACAAATACCGTATGCTAACACATATATATATGGATTCTAAGGAAAAAAAATGGTCATGAAGAACCTAGGGGCAGGACGGGAATTAAGACGCAGACCTACTACAGAATGGACTTGAGGACATGAGCAGGGGGAAGGGTAAGATGGGACAAAGTGAGAGAGTGGCATGGACATATATACACTACCAAACGTAAAATAGATAGCTAGTGGGAAGCAGCCGCATAGCACAGGGAGATCAGCTCAGTGCTTTGTGACCAGCTAGAAGGGTGGGATAGCGAGGGTGGGAGGGAGACGCAAGAGGGAAGAGGTATGGGGATATATGTATATGTGTAACTGATTCACTTTGTTATAAAGCAGAAACTAACACACCATTGTAAACTGATTATACTGCAGTAAAGATGTTAAAAAAAAAAGGTCAGCTATTATTAAGCTTGAAGCTCTCACCTTCATAGCTCCCGCTGTTGTGGTGCATTTTTTTTTTTTACTTTTTTTTTTTTTTTAACATCTCTACTGGAGTACAGCTGCTGCACAATGCTGTGTTAGCCTCTGCTGCACAAGAAAGTGAATCAGCTACATGCACACACACATCCCCATATCCACGCCCCACATGCCCCCCCACCCTCCCTATCCCACCCCTCTAGGTGGTCACAAAGCATCAAGCTGATCTCCCCGTGCTATGCAGCTGCTTCCCACTAGCTATCTATTTTACACACTCCTTTTAATTAGTTTTCATTTTAAAAGTAATTGAAATTCTACCTGATATTTAAATTAAGTGATGTGAAAATGAATGCCAGTGCTTTGTGAGCAATGAGATTCCCCCTATCCCCTCAAATAATAATAGAAAACAACTAGAATACTGTTTTTCCTAATCTCTTAATCTGGAACACAAAAATTCTTCCCAAGAGGCTTCACAGTCAATCCAAGTGATCTTTCAGGGAACGTCTCAGCTTGCTCTACATTCTTCCTTGTTATCTGACTTATTTACATTTAGAGGAATGATGCAGAGTGAATTTTGGATGACTTTCTAATACAGCTTTAAGAATTCTCTTTCTGAATCAGACGTCCTGGCTTCAGCAGCTCTATTCTCAACTAATTCTCATCTAATTCTCTAAACTAATTTCCAAGCAATGTGAGATGTTTTAAGATATTTTAAGTGTTTCCCCTCCAGTGTGCAAAGCACAGTGCACAAGAGCCCAGGCAGCGTTCAAATATCTGTCCACATCTCATTGCACTGCACCTGGGTTCCCACTGATGGTGCAGACATGAAAAATGGACTGTTTTGGACAATCAGAGCAGCCAAGCTGCTAGCAAAGGTGGAAAATCCAATCTCCGGGAAAAATGGGCAACCGAATTGCAGCCCACTGAAGCTTTCTGAGAGTAATAAGACAATGATGTTGATATATAGTAGCAACTGGTTACAGGGCTCATTGGACCAGCTGCCAGGGTGTGAAGGCTAGTGAAAAGAGGGCGCTCACAATAAGTTTGCTCCCAGATGCTCCCACCCTCCTTGCCATCTGGGGAACACACACTTTCAGGCTTTCGGAACTTAAAAATAAATATAACCATCCATCTTAACAAATCTAAACAATTCCAGCCTTGGACACACAGAGTTTATAGCAAGCCCAGCTTTGGAGAAATTCTGGTTAGCTTCTTTTTTATTCTTTTGGTCTTCCTATTTCCCGCCTCGTGGAGGATTCTCAGGCCACTTCCTTACCCCTATTTGCCTAACCAGCTTCACTTCATTCCTTTGTTCACTCGTTCATTCATTCAGTTTGCCAACATATACTGAATACGCCTGGTGTTACTGGAGATTCAGTGGTGAGGAAATTCAGACTGAGTCCTCCCCTTACAAAGCTTCCAAGCTCATGGTCCAGTGTGAAACAAACGACCCAAATGACCTGACAAATGAAGATAAATCAAACATGGAGAAGAAGTAACGAAACCTGCTGCATTGTGTCTCATAAACTTATCTGGTCCCAGAACTCTTTTTAGAGTAAAACCTACTCAATCCTATTGAACTGATCTTCTGAAGGACACACCACTAGGCAGTGCAGACTCCATCGTAAAAAAGGGACCAAACGTTTTGAGAGCTGTGCTAAAGCCCTTACAGAAAAGCAACGTAAGGGCTAGGCACCTTCTTGCCTACTTTAAGCATTCCTGTGAATGAGGTTATTCCTGCTGAAATATATCACCACGGGCCATTGCCTGTCCACAGAATACGCAACTGCCAAGACTGTAAGTTTGTGTATCTGCAGAAATGTCCCGAAAACTAATTTCCAGGCAATGTGAGATGTTTTAAGATATTTTAAGTCTTTCCAGCTCATGCTGCTGTACTCTGTGAAATGACAGGATTGCCAAAGATGCCCCGTGGAGAGCTAGCTGCTGTTCAGTGCCGTACCGTAGACCACACTAATAAAGAAATTAAATAACTGCTTTCCATCATCATGCTCTGATTAAGAAATCAATATACTCCATCCCCAATAGAGTGTTCTAATTAATGCGATCTCATTTTACTTTGTGAAAACTCAGGCAGGCAGGTGGTCACATTGAAACTGATGTCTTATGCAACAAGTACAGCACAGGGCTCAGTCAGTGCACAGAGCAGGAAAGTGAATGGGACGCATCTGGGGGTGTGACGAATTAGAATACGTGTTTGAACCGTTGAAATCGTTCAATGATACTTGTGCTGCAGGAAGTTCTGGGTTCCAGTCACTGGGGGGCTTCACACAGAGAGAAGGATGACTAACCTTGAGGATGCTGTTGAATGGCATTTTACAAAGGTAAAATAGAGCAGGCATCAAAAGTACAGACTTAGATCCAGACAGACCTGTGTCTGAATTCTATCTTCTGAGTTTGAAAACTG
Source organism: Orcinus orca (assembly GCF_937001465.1). Taxonomy (NCBI): domain Eukaryota; kingdom Metazoa; phylum Chordata; class Mammalia; order Artiodactyla; family Delphinidae; genus Orcinus; species Orcinus orca. The sequence continues at coordinate 53,248,726 of NC_064561.1, forward strand.
GTTTGACCTTGAGCAAACTTGCTTAATCTCACTGACCCTCATATTCTTCTCCTTTAAACTAGATATTAAAAATAGTGTTAAAGAAAACAACCAACCTGATTAAAAAATGGGCCAAAGACCTTAACAGACACCTCACCAAAGAAGACACACATACACACACAGACAGACACACACACACACACACACACACACACATATTAAAAATAAGCATATGAAAAGATGCTCCACATCATATGTCATCAGGGAAATGCAAATTAAAACACCAGTAAGATATCACTACACACGTATTACAATGGTCAAAATCTGGAACACTGACAGGTCCAAATGCTGGTGAGGATGTGAAGCAACGTTCATTGCTAGTGGGAATGCAAAACGGTAGAGCCAATTTTTAAGACAGTGCAGTGGTTTCTTGCCAAACTAAACATCCTCTTACCATAGGAAACAGCAATGTTGCTTCCTGGTGTTTACCCAAGGGAGTGTAAACTTATGTCCACACACACACACAAAATACCTGCTCATGGATGTTTTTAGCAGCTTTATTCATAATTGCCAAAACTTGGAAGCAACCAAGATGTTCTTCAGTAGATGAATGGATAAGTAAACTGTGGTACATTTAGACAATTGAATATTATTTAGTGCTAAAAGGAAATGAGCTATCAAACCATGGAAAGACATGGAGGAAGAATATTACATACTAAGTGAGAGAAGCAAATCTGAAAGGGCTACATACTGTATGATTCCAACTCTATGGCACTTTGGAAAAAGCAAAACTGTGGAGACAGTGAAAAGATCAGTGGTTGCGAGAGTTTGGAGGTGGGAAGAGAGGAGGCATGAATACAAGGAGCACAGGATTTTTAGGGCAGAGAAAATACTTGATAGATACATGTCATTGTGCGTTTGCTCAAACTCACAGACGGTACAACACCCAGAGTGAACTGTAATGTTAACTGTGAACCTTGGGTGATTATGATGTCTCAGTGTAGGTTCATCAATTGTAACAAATGTATCACTCTGATGGGGGATGTTGATAGTGGGGGACGATATGCATTGGGGGCGGCAGGGAATGTAAGGGGAAATCTCTGTACCTTCCACTCAATTTCACTGTGAACTTTAAACAGTTTTAAAAAATAAGGTCTTAAAAAACACTGTCTATACCTCATAGGGCAGCAATGCAAATTAAATATGATAATGTAGACAAAACATTTAGCATGGTACCTGACATATGGTAAGTACTCAGTAACAAATAGTGATTATTATTAAACATTTTAGTAATATTATGACTTTTTTTTTAATAGCATCCAGGTTCCCCATTACTGTATTTATATTTTATGAGGCATGCCAAGATTACCACAGAAAGAGGAATTTCGATTAAGGCAACATGACCATAGCAGGACTAGAAAATTTGGTTAGGGGATTCAGGAAGTATAAATTATTCCTGGTCACACTGCTAGGTTCTTAGACTATCAAATAAGCACTCATTCGTGCGTTATATTGCATTAGCGTGAATATCACAGAAATTTCCATTTCAGTGTGTCCAGAATGGTCAGATCCTGGCGATTTTATATGGTTCTATTTATATGGGGACAATATGACCCAAATCATACCTCTCCATCTTATATTTTAAGGAAAGATTTGATGGTAGTTAGAAGTAGTGTAAATTCATGTCATAAAAATATTTATCTCTGTAATTCTATAGGACTCCCAATAAGATGCTGTTAAATTCTCCGTGGACTTCTTAAAAGTTACTTTATTCCATCTCTAGAGTTCCGTTTGTATCTGTTCAATACCCTCCTGTGTTCTGAGCACCCTGGGCACAGTACCTATGGTCTCTATCATCTCTTGCAGAGACCAGGGCTCAAGCGCTAGGTCTGCCACTGTTTGAGGCATGACCTTAAGATATTTGCTTAATTTGCCTAGGTCTCCGTTTCCCTATCTATAAAATAAAGGTGTTGGAGTGGAGGGCTTTTAGATCTCTTCCAACCCTAAAATTCCATGATTCTATAGCTGGGCTCTAATGTGAGGGGCCCAGGATTCATATTCTTTCCCACATTATCTCATCCTCACAAAATCATTCCATTCCAAGAATTTTACCAAGGGCTAATTTGCACAATTATTCCTACCCAGCTGGCCTTCTCCGGGACCCAGCTCTTTGGGCCAGTGAAGGGAAACAGAACTCCAGCCATCTGTCCCCTTCTCCTACATACTGTATTTCTGAATGGTTGCCTAGAATACGTTTGATTAGGACAGTAAACCTGTTGGCGGAAATCACAAAATACACTGCAAAACCAGAAGATGAAAGGAACTTTTGAATACGATTTGATTTCCTCTGCAATCCTGAAGCTGGCCAAATGTCTTGGCTTTTCCTTCTTCTTCACCTTATAATAACAGTGTTGTCCCAGTTGTCTTCAGCCATCAAATCCCTCCCCACACCTTCAGGTCCATCAGAATTTTCATTCCTACAGCGAGTTTCTCTTACCCTCTTGGCTCACAGCAACTGCCTTTGTGACTTACTTTGTCTTATGGCAGCTTCCCCCAAACATCCTTAACTTTTCCTGTGTCTGCAGAGGACACTGAGTTTTGAGGCTGAGCATCTATTCTGCCTTCTTTGGACAAAAGTAAGACCATTTTGCTTTGGGGGCAACATCTTCTGTGCCTGTATTTCCTGAGCTTCTGGGGGTGGAGCTCAGGACCTTGGCTGAGCCAATTCATCCACTTACCAAGTCTCTTTCTTGGCACCAACCATGTGCCAGGCGCTGAGGATGCTGGTCTAGAATGACAAGGCCCCTGCTTTTTCGGAGCTTATATTTGCTTTAGAACTACTAGAGTTGGAAACTGTGTCTTTACAACTTACTGTCCCTAGCAACTGACATACTACATGGCACACACTATGTAACCCCCAAAATTTGGTTAAGGAATTAATAAATAAAAGTATCTCAAGAGCATGTGATGGTGAAAACATAATATGTGCGTGCGCACACGTGTGCATGTGTGCGTGCATATGGGAATGTGACATTATGGAGTTATCACTGTGTTAGGACTGCTCCCACAGTTTTACACGAGTAAGTCCACTTAATCCTTACAGGAATCCTATGTGATTCATACTATGATGACGTCAGTTTGCAGAGAAGGAAAGCAAAGCACAAAGAGATCAAGGGACTTGTCCAAGGTCACCGAGGCAGCAGACAGTAGTGGGAGGACTTAAACCCAGCAGTCTAGCTCCTTAGACCTCACTTCTAATCATGCTACTGTGCTGCCTCTTTCCCATCACGGACTCCAGACTGAGGGAAGTGATGGTACAATAAAGGTGGGAAGTTAGAGTTTTACTTCTCCCTTCCCATGTGAAAGGTGATATTTTTTACTTTCTAATTTTTTTCTCATCCTCAAATCAAATGAATGCACTTCAAGATAAATTCCTATTTTGTAATCATTTTGACTTTACAGTTCTCATTTTACCAGGAAGATGGAAGGCCAAGATCTAGAGATTTTTAGTTGGGGCCAAATATAGTCATTCTGATAAAAATATGAAAAGGAAAAACCAACACTGGAGACCAAAACACATCAGTGCCTTATACAAACACACTCGCACAACACACGACAATGAAAACTGAGATATTTGCCACCTCCGGATGGAGCCCCATAAGATCTTTCTAAAATCCTCTGGGTCAGAGAAGTCAAAGTGAAGAACTGGAAACCAGCAGAGTTTCTAGAGTGACCTTTTAAGCTAGGGCCTATCAGTGGCAAAGGAAATTCATCAGTTAGCATTCCATGCAGCCCTGTTTACAGTCTGCAGGAACACTCATTGGGCTATTATGAAGAACGCTAATGCTCTCAATTACACCTAAATTCAGATAAAGCAGTAACCTAGTTACTGTACAAGTGGTTTTATCTACAGACAGCGATTTCATCTTTAATATGCAACCACCATCTGTAAAACTACTTAGCCCCATCTATCCCATTTACGTCTTTATTATCCTCTTGTAAAAACACATGGAGCATTCTTAGTTATAGATGCAAAATGAGTTCTTTCTGTAACAATTTTTTAAGCTTAAAAATGTTGATGTAATTACAGTGGATAGATACATTTTCGGGCTGAATGTGCTTCATCCATTATATACTATAATGAAATTAACCACAATCTCTATAGAACAGAAAAGCGATTTAGGATAGTTGAAGAGGAGGACCATTCTCTAATGGGAACATTTGTTCGGGTGGCAGGAATCTCTGGAGGAGGGGGTAGAGGTGGGGGAGGCACAGAAAGATTCCCATGCTCGGGACAGTCAACCTTTTCAACTAAACCATCTCTCAGAAGGAAGCAAGCCTCGGAGCACGAGGCCAGCTGTGCTCTGTCAACTGGCATCGTTGGAGGCTCCGTTTGGGAAAAGTTCAAACTGTCTCTTGTATCACAACACATCTGGTAGCCTAACTACAGTCTAAGCTCAGCATTTCAGCAGAGGCAGCCTGTCTATCCCCGAAGATAGAAATGTTATTTTCTGAGCAGGGTTCTCAGGCTCTTGAGGATATATACAAAGCCCGACAGTCATTCCTTGAATGATGATTAGTTGAGAGCTAGAAGGAAAAGCAAACACACACACACACACACACACACACACACACACACACACACACACACACCCCAGCTAGAAGGAAAAGCAAACACACACACACACACACACACACACACACACACACACACACACACAGAAAAAGTTTTGAAAACCTGGTGGGACATCCCAAATCAGCAAGAATCAGTTTTTTAAAGGTAACCTTCAGAAGGCAGATAATCTCAACCAGCTGAGATTCTTATTGATCAAGGTAGAAGATTTCTGTAGCTAGATGAGGAACTAGAAAGATGATCTAATTCAGGGTTGGCAGATGCAAGTCAAGGAAGCCACAACTTCCCCCCCGCCTTACCAATGGCAGACATGATCATCTGTGGCATCCTTTCTCACTGGGCCCTCACTCAGTGCTCGATACTACACATGGCACATGGGGTGAAATCTAGATGCCCTGGCATGCCAAGTCACCCCCTCCTTTTTACAGCTTCAGGAACTGGATCCCAGAAAAGTTTTGTGACTCTCGCAATGACACACAGCAAGTTAGTGCCAGAGACTAGAATGGATCCTGTGTTCCCCCTCCCTGGTCCTGGAGTCTTTACAAGAGTGTTATTTACATGCAATCAGCAGTGACTAGTAAAACATGAACCGGAAAACAAAACTGCAAGAGATGGGCAAGCGCTCAGCCTCTAGTCAGCCCAATCCAACCTCTAACACTAACAGTTCCCGACAATGGGGATGGAGATGCAGTCTACTAATTCCTGGGGTGGGACCACTGCAGAACTATGCGTTGCTGTGGCTGACTCGTGTTGGCAAAACTGTTTCCAACAAGAATGTAGCCATGCATTCTACCAAGGGTCTGTGAAATTATTATTACCCTTTACAGGATTAATCTCTAATTTGAGCATATATTAAAAGCAAATAAGCCACAAAGATGGAAAGAAGGCTACCTGCATGGAAACATACTTCCCCCTAAAGTAGATCCACTTCGTCTTTTGCTTGAACACAAGCTGTCTATGTCCTTAAAAAAAAACAAACATAAAGCAATGCCAACTACATACGGAAATTGTTTTATTTGTTCTTCTGTTTACTACCTGTCACCACCACTAGGAACATTTTCTGTCTTAGTCTCTATCATATCCCCAACACGTGGCATGGTACTTGATACAAGGTAAGGATTTAAACTCCGTTTATTAACTTGAAATACAATTCAGAGCATTTATAATAGAAGGCAAAGGGCTTTTACCCAGATGAATAACTAGAAAATGAGGCCTTATTAAGCAAGATTATAAATGATAGTCATAAAGGTGCTTGAAAACTTGGGGACTCTCTCGTAACATATCGTAACATATCATGGAAAGAGAAAGGAGAAGGCTGCAAAGCTGCAGGTATAACGCAGGCTGAAAAATACTCTTGTGTCCGTACTTGTGAATTTTATCCTACGGTGCATATGCATTGCCGTTGAAAAATGAAATAATTTAACAACCACCTAAAGAATTTTTTCACTCCAATCTTCCCATTGAAGTTATGAAAACAGACTTCCGGAGATGCAGAGATATTTGGAAGGTCCAGAGATGGGGTATGGTAGAGGTTTAAAACAGGGTACTCCAATTCCATTTCGATGCTTTGTATGCTATTAGCCTGACTCCTAGGGTTAAGAGCAACTTTAGAATCCTTACTGTTTAACACAGTCACACCTGCAGAACACACTCAACTGATGAGCATAAATTTCATTAGCTCAGAGAATAAAGAAACACAATACACCATTTCTTAGAAGAATTACACTCAATCACCCCTGCCTCCGAAGAAACAATGCTGCTGCCACCGTTTGAGCTAAATCTAGTGTTTTGTCCTACTGAACCCTGTTAAATTGTTCCTGCCACCCCAGAAAGTGCACCATTATTTGGGGCTAAAGTGGACTGCCAGGTTTAGAAGCTTCCAACTCTCACACACAACCTGCTAGCTCCCTCCTTGGATAAGGAGTTAATTTCACAGTGAGGAAAGTGTTCTTCTGACAGTGCACAGAGTCACAAGAGTCCTCCCTTCCGTCCAAATCAGCCATTTGTAACTTGGGTGACTGTCAGCGATTTACCCATTTGCAGCACTCAGAGAGTGCATGAAATTAACCCCAAGGCCTGATGACGTCCTAGTAATGAATTGCACGGGATTGAGGTGAGGAAACCGCCTTGGCTGGATTCCACAAACGTTTCTAGGGGAACTGTCCCTGCATTTATACAGGTGACCAATAGGTCTCTCATTATACAACCCATGCGGAAAGACTGAGCTACACGGCAGTGGCAAATTGCGACTGCAAATGCAGGCTTATCTGTGCAATCATATTTCAATTAGTCACATTAAAAGAAGAACTGTTGCGCAGATAATGCAGAAGCACTGAATGTGGGAATAATCATTCGTTTCGGTTTTGTACCATATATACTAATTAATAAAGTGATAATTATTAATAACATACCCAACAATTGCATTTATCAAGTATGCACTATGTACCACATGCTGTATTAAGCTATTTACAAACCGTCCTTATGAAGGAGAGTATTACCATCTTTGCTTTACAGAACAAGAAAACTAAGAGAGGTTTATTAACTTGCTTAAGGACACACAGCTAGCAAGTAAGTGATGGATTCAAATTCAGGTCTGTTTGCCTCCAAAGCTATACCTATGACCAGCATGCTATACTTGTTAGAGGTTCACTTCCTGTGTTCTCAGAGTGGCTTTACTATGTTCAGAGTAGGTGGCTGACGATGTGTTGACTTGAAAGATATTCCTGCAGATGTCCTGCAAAAGACATTCCACTCCCACCAAAACTTGTATTGCCCCTCCTACTACAGGGCCCGAAATCGATTAAAGTTTCAATCCTTTAGGGTTAAGAGTTTAATAGCTGCAAAAAGCCCATTAAAATGTTAATGTATCTCAACATGACACCAAAAGCACATGCAAGAAAAGAGTCAGTGATTTGTACTTTACCAAAATTAAAAATTACTGTGCTTCAAAAGACACCATCAGGAAAGTAAAATGATGATTCATAAACTGGGAGGAAATATTTGCAAATCATATATCTGATTAAGGTCTAGTATCTAGAATATATAAAGACTTTTTACAACACTAAAAAGACAACCTGGGGCTTCCCTGGTGGCGCAGTGGTTGGGAGTCCGCCTGCCGATGCAGGGGACATGGGTTCGTGCCCCGGTCTGGGAGGATCCCACATGTCGCGGAGCGGCTGGGCCCGTGAGCCATGGCCGCTGAGCCTGAGCGTCCAGAGCCTGTGCTCCGCAACAGGAGAGGCCACAACGGTGAGGGGCCCACGTACCGCAAAAAAAAAAAAAAAAAGACAACCTGATTTTTAAAATGGGTAGCTGGGGGAAAAGATTGTAAAAGATATTCCTCCAAAGAGGATGTATCAAATGGCCAATAAACACACGAAATGCTGTTCAACATCATTAATCTTAAACATCATCAGTCTTTAGGGAAATGTAAACCAAAACTACAATGAGATATCACTTCACACACAGTAGGATGGCAATAATATAAAAGATGAATGATGCGTGTTGGTGAGGATGTGGGAAAACTGGAACCCTTTTATGTTGCTGGTGGGAATGAAACATGGTACAGCCACTATGGAAAAGAGTTTGACGGTTTCTCAAAATGTTAAAGTTAGAGTTACCATAGGATCCATCAATTGCACTCAATACCCCAGAAAATTGAAAACACATACCCACACAAAAATCTGCAAACAAATTATTCATAGCAGCATTATTCCTAATAGCCATAAGGTGGAAACAAGCCATGTGTCCACCAACTGATAAATGGATAAACAAAATGTGGCATTAGTCACAAGAAGGAATATTATCCAGCCATAAAAAGGAATGACGTACTGATCTGTGCTATAACATGAATGAAGCAATATGCTAGGTTTAGAAAACCAGACACGAAAGACGACTTAGTATATGATTCCATTTCTATGAAGTATATGAAAGAGCAAATGAATAGAAACAGATGCAGATTGGTGGGTGCTGGGACTGAGGGAACAGAGAGTGACTGCTTACTGGGTGCAGGGTTTCCTTTTTGGGATGAGGATAATGTTCTGGGGCAGGGGGAGGGCAGCTGCACAATATTTTGAATATACTAGATACCACTGAATTGTTAACTTTAAAATGCTTAATTTTAGTTGATGTGAATTTTATGTCAACAAAAAGGGCAACTGATGTTCTGCAGGATGGGTCTTCTATGAGTTCCGGGCCTCAAAAGACTGAGTAGAAGGCACGGAAGGCAAATCTTGCTCATTTCTATCTCTTCCCAAGCAATCTGATACAACCAGGCACGGTATTCAAGAAGGATGCAGACATAAAGGATTCCTGGCTAATTAAGTGTAGCATCCTACACAGTGAGCTCTTAGTTTAATCAACATTTTACTGTTCTTTGCTTTTCAAAAGCTCCTGCCAAACAGCTTAAAATGGGACCCCAGAAAGACTCACCCATGGACTATCATTAGGGCTGTAAAGTATATCACCCCCAGATAGGGATGAAAATAAGTTCTTGGTAGCTAAAATTTCTTCTTTTCATGCATAAAGCAAAGATATACATATAACATATAAACAGATATACAGTATATCTATCGTAGTAACACTTCCTGGTTGGGAGGGCATGATGATGAATAAAGACAGAAGCAGGATCCGCAAGGGGACAATAATGAAAAAAGGATTGGAAACACCACCCTAGATCAAGAAAGAAAACCAGGAAGAATCCATTTGTCTTGAGAAAGGGGCGAGCCTCCCCAAGGAGGATTCTTCAAGTAAATAATAGGTGTAAACCACCCAGGTGAATCTCAAATATGTCTCGAAGACAATGTCTTAACAGTGGTTAAGAGAACAGGCTCCCCGGGTGTTCCACTTACTAGCTGCATGACATTGAGTCACTAATAACCTCTCTGAACCTAAGTTTCCTCCAGTGGAAATGGGGATGGGGAAGGGTGCCCATCTCATTGGGTTACTGTATTAAATGGGTTTATACCTTGAAGGTACTTGGGACGGTGTCTGAAGCAGCCTACCTTCTCTAGAAAGCAGAGTCAGCTGCTGTTCCTTAGTTTCCACCACCCGCGGAAAGAGGGCCCAGAGGTTAGGAGCGGGGCCTGTGCAGGCAGATCGCCTGGGCTTGAGTATTCACTCTGACTTTGGGCAACTTACTTAATACTTCTTGTCCTCAATGAAGGAGATAAAAGTAACCCCCTTAGGGTTGTTGAAAGATTAAATCAGGAGTCAATTCCTGGAAAGCTTAAACAGTGTCTGCCACCTAAAATGCATTCAATAAATGTAAGTTGTTATGACCGTTATTATTACTGTGATTTCCACGGCAGCTATCATTATTATGAGCCTATTCAGCTGTCATAATGAAACGAGGTGCTATAAAGGGTACAAAAGACTTTTAAAAATGTAGAGAATGGGACACCATTTGATGAGGGTTCCCCGTGAGGAATGGAGAAGACAAATGACATGGTAGAAGAGGACTAATTGCTAAGTATCGCACTAGAGATTACAGTACTCCAGAATTATATAAAGAGGGGAGCACAGCGCGAGCTGGAGGAGTTAAAGAAAGCTTCCAGGGAGGGGTAGGAGTTGAGGGGAACTTTCCTTTCTGTCATTCAGAAGTATCAACGCCTCTCCAGCTATGGTCGCCTTGCTGTTACCCATGAAAACTACCTTTTGAACAAGATCTTTCCAACCTTTACTTACCTCCCCACAGGCTTCCCTCCCTCACTGCAAATTGCCCACCTGAAAGCACACAGAAAACGGAGCCAAAGTCCACCTCACAGAATAATAGGTCCTGAAGCTACAGTGACTGCCAGAGAATGCCAGCTCTCGGAGCAGAAGCATATGGTGAGAACTGCTGGAAAGGCAGTGGTAATTTTTATAGCAGGTTATTACTACAAACCTCCTGTGAGAGGCCAGTTCACAGCTTGTCCTCAACACTACACTAACTCATTTATGGTTTTCCAAAAATGCTCGATTTCCTACTGTCCCTAAATCTGACAAATATGCTCTCCTAATTCAAAACCCTCACGGAGGTCCTTAAGCTCCCACTCGAGTGTGCTACCATTTGCAGGTTGCAAAGCCAGCCTTCCCGATGCGACGCATCCTCTAGGTAGCACGCTTAGGCATAAGGTGCCGGTCCCTCTAAATGTAATTTTCTTTAGGCTGCAAGGTTTCTCAGAGCTTCTCTGCTTCAAGCCTAGAAAATGTGCAGCTAGAAACAATCTGGAGTGCTTATTCAAACACCCCCTTGTAACGAGTCCAAAGAGATGATTCCAAAACTTTAACTAGGTTATCATTTCCAGAAGTTAAAAAAATACATTGTGTGTTTATACACACACACCTATTTTTACTCATATATCTCTAGCTATATCTATCTATACATCTCTATATGTCTATATATATCTATATATACCTATCTCTCTATGTATACGTGTGTCTGTGTATGTGTCTGTGTGTATGGAGAGACGATAGCTAATGTCACTCTTGGAAGTGGAATATACATACCTCCTTCATTTCCCTGAATTGCCCCTCCGTTTCTGGTCAGATTTAAACATCTACTGGTAAAACTGGGATTTCCCTTTGTTTCTAGATAAATATCAATCATTTCCATCTGTTACCAGGACTTTGTTTTCTTAAGAATGATGTAAAATTTAGACGCTAATGCAACAGTTTGCATTGTTTAATCACAGCAATGAAACAGCCTTTATATGCTATAAAATTTGCCAGACATACAAAGAAACTTTAATTTCTACCTTAGCAACCTTTGTGTCATCTGTCATTTCTTAAAAATAACCAAATAGCTCTGGGCATGATATTCACATAGAAGACTGTCAAATGTGCCTTGACAGACACAATACTGCAAAAGACTTAAGATGACTCTTTCATTTAATTTCACTTAAATTTGACCACAAAAATTTCTTCCCGAAGTTTGGGAATAGTCCTCTTTGGCGTGTAATGGGAGATCAGAGAACCCAACTAAAATAATGAGGATGTCATATCCCAAAGCGTGAAGCATGGATGACTGATTATATGTAAGATGACATACAAGGATGGCATTTAAAATAATACTTTAAAATAGGTATGAGAAAAAACGAGTACATCAAACTTGAGATTCCATAAATACTACCATTCAGGGTGAATCCAACTTATAAAAGTTCATTCAAAGGAAAATGTTTGGTATTTGACTATAGCAAAAATCGTGATGCCTGAACGGGAGTGAATAAAATACGGAACACAGTGGAATAAGTGGCAGTTCAAACCACGATGTGCTCCCATTCCATGAAACTCGACTTCCCAATTGTTTGTTACAGCTCGAAAGCAACAGCACCCTGACATTTTGATAAGAACCTCTCCATAAACTAGACTTGGCTGCGTTGCTTAGCTATAAAGGAGGAATCTCTAGGAGGGATGGATGTTAGTTATCTGGGAACTATCACAACTTTCGTAAGTTTCTAATTCTTTATGAAATGGGAGAGAGTTTAAATCTCTCCTTGAGAGGTACAGCAACAAGAAGAGTTTGCTCCTTCACCGGTTAAACCACAGCAGTGGGAACACAGTGTAACAGGAAAGGTGATGAACTTCAGTGAAAGCATGGGCTCTGATGCAGCCTCTGCCATTAATGTGCTCTGTGATCTTAGGCAAGTCTCTTTCAACCTGCTATCTCAGCCACAGTGGTGGATTGGAGGATCTTCAAAGAACCTTTTAACTTTCAGAATTTTATTACTTCTAAATAAGCTTCTGCAGCATCAGAGATAAGAAATGGGATCATAAACTAGCAAAGCTAGAAGTGAAAGTCTTTAGGAATGTTCTTGCTACATGACCTCACTACTTACTTCTTATGATCAGGATTCACTTATTTATTAATTCATTCCATAAATGCATATTGAGTACTTTACATGCATGTCCATTCTTAAAGGAGCTGTGAGAGGATAAGACCGTGCTTTCAGACCTCATAATGTATAGGAATCATCTAAGAAACTTGCTGAAATGCACTTTAAACCTCTTCCCCTCTAACTAACTCTGGGGAACAGTCAACAAATTTGAATTTTTAACAAACAGTCCAGGTGATTTGGATATGAGTGGTGTCGGGATCACATTTTGAGAAACTGTATTCTAGTGAGAGAGGCAGGAAATCAGGCAGATTAAATCTGAGTGACAGCTGCCATGATAAATATAGGCTTATGGTGCTGGGGTGGGCACACGGGAGGGGTTCTTACTTGGTGTGGGAGCCTGGGATGGCTACTTATTATTTCTTCTAAGTATTCATCTTCCAGCGCTTATCTTCAAATAAGCACTGGAAGATGAACAGAATTGCACCTCAGGAGGAGGACTGAAGGCTTTTGGACAGAAAATACCTTAGGCCAATAATGGGAGCCAAGGGTCTCCCTCTCAACCCACAGAGAATTCTCCAAAGACTTAAATTGAACGATGTTTCCCACCTCAAGCATCTTCAGAAATATCTGTAGGATTAATAAATGGATGGAGGAATGGATAAATTAATTTATAAAGCAGTTCATAACCCATGGATGTTAGCATAATTGGACTCTGGTGACACATGCTGGTAACAGGACATAGAACTTGGAAAGGAATGCCTATATCAGCATATCCCTTGCCAAAGACATATTCAAGATCATACATAGAAAATCATTTTAGTACTTGATGTAGCAAGAGCTGATATCTAAACAGCACTCATTAATTCTAGCCCTTTCACATGTATCCTCCTATGCCAAGAAGTAAAGTCAAATTATATCTGTCCATCATATAGATTTTTCATTTTCCTCACCATTACAAGTACAGCTAGATCATAATCTTTCGAGATAAACGTCTCTCTGTAAAAATGTCTATGATGTCCTTAGCCTAGTGACAAAGAGGGGAAATACCTCTTGCAATACTTAATTCACATGTTACACTCCATCGACTACACAAGGCACAAATTAAAAGGTGCTTAGCTGTGTGGCTTTGAGCAAGTGATAGAGCCTCTCTGTGTGTCATTTTTCTTCTTGAAAAGAGAATGGCCTGAATCAGATAATCCCCAAGAACTGTTTCGATTCTGACAGTCCATGAATCAAAGTAAAAGAACATTTCTAGAGGAATTAATTAATCCTCTGGGGATAAAATGAGATAAGCATTTCCTTTTATTATACATTGCTCTGCGGATGATCTCTCCTTTACAATAATCAGATCTGAAGAAAAAAGACCACGTGACACCCTTTAAGTGAAACCAGACTGTTTTCTAAAGAGATACAGTAAATTGAGGAATGATTTTTTAAAGCCGAGATGACTTCCTTGGCAGCTATAATTTTACCTCCTCAATGACTGAGCCCATTTTCTCCTCCAGCTCTTACACACCTTTAATGAATACATGTTTCTTTGATTAAATTAACATTTTTGTCTAGCTAATTAGCCTGAAAAACCTATGCTGAACTGATCTGGTAGCAACTTCATTACTGCTCATTGGTGCATGTTTGCGACCCATCACTGTCAGCTCAATCGCCTAATGATTAGGGGGACATTAAGTTTGGCTAATTTGGCTTTCTGTGGCCATCATCACGTTACCGGTGATGAGCCAATCCCCACCCTGAATCGACCCTGCTTGACAGTGACAGATGTTTTAATCTCAGGCTCATTCATTACTGTCCATCAGCGTGGCTGGCCAGGTTTGCAGCAAATACCTTGATTCAAAACCAAAACTAATTAAATACTATCTTTGTAATTACCTTACATAGTTACCCTTTCCTAAGTGGGCCAATATGACAAGAGCTGAAAAATAAAGACTTAAATGAGATTGGAGAAAGAGGGAGTTCCTGCACTGCTGAAATGCATTTCCGTCTGCATGTTTAATCAATGGTGCGAGTCTGTGGGGAGCCGTCCCTCTGCCCTAAATGCAATGTTCAGAAATGAGCATCTCAGTTTTGCCTGTTACATACCAGCCAGGTTGTGGGATTCATTGCTTTCTTAGATCTATGATGTTTTAAGATTATGTACATATAGCATTGCTAGGATGTCACTGGATTTCATTATCAGTGTAATCACCACTTGGAGACCAATCCTTTTACACTGCCTTTCTAAGTGGTTCTGATGGTGTTGGTTCCACCCTCAGCTACAAGGGTGGGATCGTGGCCTGGGCATAGTCAATGAGCATTAGGCATCTCCTGGTACCAGTGAATGGTTTAAAACCCAGCGTGTTACCCAACTGAGGCCAATCAGAGGCAATAAGACTTAAATCTGGGCATCTCATTTTGAGCTCTATCAGAAACTGCCCGTCTTTCCTGAGATATTTGGCACGCAGAGACAGCAAGGTCAGTGACTGCTATGCCCACCTTGTAACCAAAAGGGGAGATGCTTTTGAGAAAGGGGCTTCCATGAAGGAAAAAGGAGCCTGAAAGCTGGCCAGGGAGAAAGGAACTAGTGTTAGCATTGTTTCAGCGCTTTTATGCAGCTTCCCACGTTGACAGACCTCCTCCCAGAGTTTTCAGTTTTATGCCGATAAAAGACCTTTGTGCCCAAAGACACATGCAACTAAAGGAGCCATATCTGATATAAGCCTTTCTAAAATGTTCAAATCACTTCTACACTTGTTGTCCTATTTGATCTCCACAACAATACTGTACAGTTGGTAGCGCAGGAAAGGTTAGCCTCGTTTCAGAAACAACAGCACCAAGGCATAAACGCTCACTCGCTAAGCCACTGCTGAGCTGGGGTTTAAGGTGGGTCAGTTGCCAACTTGGTCCTTCGTTCTCCTGCTTAGTTCATGGTGATCTGTTTCTCCATCCTGGTTTGCCCTGCATCACCACGAGAATAGTGTTTGGGGGAGGGTAGTAAAGCACACGGTAGGAAGACATGGCTTTGGCATCTGCTTGGATTAAATCCCCGTCCCACCATGTACTAATTAGGTAGCATCTGGCAAGTTTAATATCTGCACGCATTGGGGTCCGCATCTATGATGAGGATAGTGGATGCTGAGTGCTTAGAATCTGGCCAGTAGTTCTTCTTTCTCAACCAGAAAAGAGACACCATTTATTTTCTAAATTGACTGCAACTTAGAAATTAAACCAACTTTTTTTTTTTGCGGTACGCGGGCCTCTCACTGTTGTGGCCTCTCCCGTTGCGGAGCACAGGCTCCGGACGCGCAGGCTCAGCGACCATGGCTCACGGGCCCAGCCGCTCCGCGGCATGTGGGATCTTCCCGGACCGGGGCACGAACCCGTGTCCCCTGCATCGGCAGGCGGACTCTCAACCACTGCGCCACCAGGGAAGCCCTAAACCAACTTTTTATGTGTTGTTTTAGAAATATTTTAGCTTTTGCTCTCTGTGGTTCAAGATACACATCATCTAAGTAGTCTAAGAAAAGTGGTCCTTACTCAGGATTGTAGCAACGGCTATGCCCTGTACTTATGTCAATTTTCCTTAAGGTCATTCCCAGAAACGGCTTCCAAAATAAGAAATAACAGGTCAAGCTATTTTCAGCAAAGAAACAGACTGTCAAATCTGGTGTGTCTAATTACTAGGGACAAGCCTAAATTAATGGCAGAGATACCAGTCAATTTTTGAAAGCAGCTGAAAAACGAGATGGCTTTCGAGGAAGACTGGGGTACCTCTTGGCTCTTTTTCTCTTTAGCTCAGTGACCTGGAGCAAGTTACTTAACTCCTCTAAGCCTCAGCGTCCTCATTTTAAAAAGGGGATGTTCTCATCTGCTTTCCTGCCATTGTGTGCACTGGCAGGTAATGAAAATAAGTGTGCAGAAAAGAGTTAACATGGCTGGGCCTGACTGCTATCCTTTAACAGGCCTGCTCGTAAGGATGGCCCTTGGCTGGCATCTGCGAACTTCAATGTGAGGGGCTTCCCACCATTCCCAGAACTGATAAGAATGGCTCGCTGTTCCCAAACTGTATAAACAGCACGGTTTATGCTGTACAGCTGCTTTCCTTCTGGAATTCTGGTGCCTCCCAAGCACAGGCTGCCTACGTGACCAGCCCCAGTAAAAGCCCTGCACGCAGAGTCTCTAATGAGCTTCCCTGTTTGGCAACATTGCACAAGGGCTGTCACAGCTCGTTGCTTGGGAGAATGAAGTGCGTCTGGTGCGACTCCACGGCGACAGGACCCTGGATGTGTGCATCTGGTTTCCTCTGGACTTCCCCTCGTGCACATTTTTGCTTTGTGGATTGCGTTTGGTATCATTTTCTGAATTAACGTCCAGCCATGAGTGTGACTATACACTGAGTCCTTCCTGGGAGTTCTCTTAGAGCCTTAACGAACCTGAGGGCGGTTTGGGGGACCCCCAACATATAAAACATCCAGCATATAAAAAACACGCAATAAACAGATGTAGTTATCACTGTCGTCCTCTTCATATACTGACGTGATCGCTCTGAACGAAACCGCAGGCAACAGTGATATCAGTGTGGTAAGACTGAAAATTTGGAATGCTTTCGTATTTCGGTTTCTGTTTGACAGGAATGGGTGAACAGTGTATACTCCAAGTAAATCCTCTCATGTTACCTTAAGGGTTTATGTATGACAACATTCACTGTTGTGTTACTTGTGGAGAGCTGGAGGCCATTTGGGTTCTTATCAACGGGAGAATACAGAAGTAAAATGCTTGGTGTACATCACTGACCATCATGTTAACTGCGAAGGATTATAGGAACAAGCAGCAACAGGCTGAGTGAAAAGAGTATGAAAAATCAGACACAGCATAATATTGCTCGTGTAAATTAAAGATACGTGCATATAAAACAATATGTATTTTGTAAGAACATGTGCAGAAAAAGACACTCAATAAATACATTAGAATGATTTTCTATTGTGGGGGGAAGGGTGGTGGACGTAGGATACGAGAATGAAAGGAAGTAAATACAAACTGAAGAGTAGAACCTGGTACAGATCCATCATAAAAATGGGTCAGGACCTGAACAGTGTGATTAACTCAACATTCTGCACCTGCCATCCAAAATAAATCTATTTCACACTCTCATTATAATGACAATGATGATGATGACAATAATAATGCTATTAGCTAAGGTTAATTGAGTGACATGGAGCAGGTACACACTCTTCATATGTTATTTTATGTAATCCTCACTACAATTCTATGAGAAATGTACTGTTAATATCCCCACTTTATGGATGAGGAAGCTGAGGCACAGAACAGTAAAGCAACCTGCCAAGTTTCCACAGTTAGGTGGCTCTCAGAGTCAAGATGCAAACCCAGCTTGGGGTAGAACCAGGGAGTTCATATAAGGATGCTGAGGTTCAGCCTGTGCCTAGGTGACCCCTGTGTCTTGGGGCTCTCCCCTTGAGAGGCTGTCCTCCCTCTCTCTTCCCCAACTCTTAAACATTATGTTTTAGCACATGTATACTAAGGGCCAGGTGCTATTCCAGAAGGAGAGAGAGAAAATCCTCACAATCCAAACTGTGACATTCAAAAAGGAAATGATGTAAGACGCTAGGCACGCCTGCACATCCAGAGTACCTGAGACACTAGGAGACCTGTACTCTTTGCCTGTGTGATAGCTCCTGGTTCAACCGTTTTTAAGGACCTTTGTGAAATGGACTTAACGTACTCTTGCTAAGACTAATCCTGCGTCATGAGTTTGGTGTTTGAGTCAGGTCACTCCGTTGGTGGGTGAATGCTGCCGACCTCCCAGTTTTCACAACTTGCAGATTTCTTGGTCTCGACTAGCACACAACTCCCTTTAATCCTCCTAGCACCCTACAGAAGGACACGTGAGCCTCACTGTACATCAGTGGTTCTCAACCGGAACAAGGGGGTCATTGACTCCACAGGGGACAGGTGGCAATGTCTGAAGATATCGTTGCTTATCACAACTGGGCAGGGGGCTGTGCTACTGAAATCTAGTGGGGTAGAGGCTAGGGATGCTGCCTAACACCCTACACACACAGGATAACCCTTACAATAAAGAATTACCTGGCCCCAAATATCAATAATGCTGTTGTTGAGATCCTCTGCTTTATACATAAGGAAATCAAAGAAATCTTATACTATGGTGTTCATGAATTTGGAGATATGAGAACATACTGTGTTATCTTGCTTACGAAGATGAAGGATCTAGGTGCATGTTCGCGTTCAGCGACTCTATTCACGTGTGGATTCCTTTACACAGCTGCTGCCATCATTCTATTTGAAGGGAAGGTGGGAAAGCAAAAGTGGATCCCTTCGACAGGCGCCTGTTTGAAAACAGGCTAGACTTTGATGTCTGAGAAAGAGGAACCAAAGACAGGAAAAAAAAGAAAATAACGACTTCGCTATTGGGTCACATCATTCTGACAGAGACGGATGGGTTAGATTCCATATTTGGGGAGCGAACTGCAAAACTGTGTTTCAAATGCTGTGTTTCTGCCTTACACAGCTTGATTTTTATTTTTACTTAGGTTCCTACTCACTGCAAACAGGTCCCCCGTGTGAGCAGTTCTAAGTCCTCAAAAAGCAATTGGAATGGGAAAAAGAGGCCCGGTGATAAGATCAAGACATGAACTATCAACCCTGGCTGCTGGGCAATACGTTTAACTTTCTGACCTTCATTGGGAACCACATCAGTGAAGTGCTGATGAAACACTCTCAGCTGGCGGGTGGAAGGTGTAAGTCCAAGCACTTCATGGACTCCCTGGCCCAGCATAATATGAGGCTGTATTTATCTCTGTAATTTCTGAAGGGCACTCACTGTGATTTCACATTTATCTCAGGTGCTGGGCCAGGTAAAGCCTTGCTCATTGGGTGTTAGGATTTATCCTCGAACCAGAGCCTAATCAGAAAACTCTCCAAAGGCAAGAAAGAGCAAGTGACGGAACTCCCCGGGTTTTGTAAGGAGCATCTGTGATTTCATGACGAGCCTTTTCTAGCCACAACTGAGAACCTCAAGTGCATACTGCTGAAGACTCTCGTTTACTTAAGGGCCACCTAAGTAATTCAAACTCTATGGCTATTGAGAAGTGACCTGTCTGCTCACGTGGTCTCTCACTCTCTCGTTCAGACTACGTCTCCACGTGGGAGGCTCTTGCACAAGTATGAAGACGATGCCAGGGGACTATAAGATCACATGTGTGGCTGCGTTTCTTTTGTCCCAGGGATAGTCCTGCTGAGCTGTGTTTGTAAAGTTCATTGACTGTGGTGAAGAAAGCTGTCAGCAGTTGTGAAATAAAAAAAAAAAGATAATCGCTTGGGGTACCAAACACCAAGGGCCATATAATGAGGATGGGAAAAATGTAACTTTAACAAGTACCAGAATCCCTCCAAACAAGATGGGTATGTGTAAGTGAGTGGATGCTCAGAAGACTGCTGTGCGTGGCCAGGTAGGCGTCAGGCGCTTGGACCAACGGAGAGAAGGGCTTAGCAATACGGGGAGGGAAGACTGTGCAGCGATATGGAACCAGTTAGAAATTTCTGGGGAGGATGGGGCACAGCCAAAGGCCTTCTAACAAGACAATATATTTAAATTTTAAGGAATTTGTGACGCAAGCTACTTCCGTCATCCCAAATCACATATAATAGTTTGCTGGACCCATAGCCTCGTGTCGGTGGAATTCTGGGGATGGATGGTTTGGAAAGTGACCAGTTTACAGACCGGGATGGTTTATCAGTGAGAACACCCATAAACTGCACTAATATAGATAGCAAAGGCAAGAATTTGGAATGAGAAATGGAAAGAAGAAAGGTAAATCTCTTTCCTCCGTGAATTCATGAAGATACCAAGAGGGCTGCTGAATTACTCCAGGCGTGCCTAACAGGAGGTTTATGTCTCATTTTAATAGCAAATGGTAGTTTGCCTCAGCAGACGCCTGGGATACAATAAAAATACTAATTGCAGTTAAGCCTTATTAGAGGATAAGCTTCATAAGGGAAAGGATATGGCCTGATTTTTAAAAAATCTGCAGTCCCAACCATTTGTGCAGTACCAGGCACATAGTAGAGGCTCACTAAATATCTGTGTATGGATAAAACGATTTCTCAATTGATGGATGAAGAAACCAGTGCTAATCTGAGATCGGCAACTCTTCCAAGGTTAGAGGGTTTGTAGATTCAGGGTCAGGATGCAAATCCACGCTGTCAAAGTGTTACGCTTCCTGCCGTACCACCAAAAGTTCTGCAACTTGGTTATTACAATGCTTCAACTGAGCTGACGTAGGAGAGAACCCATGAATATACTATGTAATCTAAGCTGGGTTATTACCCTCTTTATGAATAACAGCTTAGAGGGCTTGAGAGAAATTAGGCCATTTCGATTCTAAATCCCCCTGTGCACTTTCTTTGTGCCTCTTTGTAAAATTTTCTGTAAAATGTCCCATTGGGACCATTTGGAGTTGTTGTTATTATTATTATTTTTTTAATTTTCAGGCTCTACTGAACTGATCATTTGATTTAGGGGAAATAACAGGTTTGAAAGAAAGGCATCAGGAAACAAACATAACAGATGCTTATTTGAGGACCCCTGATTGAGCTGAATTGAAAGCCCCTGTCTAGATCCTAAAAGCCATAAATGTCAATTGATTAGAACTGAATCATAACCACTTGGAAGCATGGATCACCAACAGACAGCCATTTCAGACTCATAACATCCCAAACGGCTGTCCATCTTGTCGACACTACTGAAGAGGAACACAATTCTTACAGCGGGAAGGAGCTTTCATTTTTAAGAGATACTACCCGGAGCTTGTAACTAACTGTGTCGGCAATTACACAGCAAAGAATCTCTCTAAAAAGCCACCATGGAAACACCACATTGATCTCTTATCTGGGCAGAAACCTGAACACGGTTGCCCGGCCATGCTGGGAAGAGGCAGAAGAAGTTTCTTTGTAAGACAGAAATTGAAATTAGAATTGGCTTCAGCTGAAATCGTTGTTTTTTTTTTACGTAAGTTATATAGAAATATCAGGCAAAGAAACAGCCCTGTGAAATTCACACAAAATTAGTAACTTGAGTTCGTTGGAACATTATGGAGTATTCTTCCAAGATTCTCTAACCTCCTAATGGGCTGGGCTTACTAAAAATGCCATAAGAACAAATTTCAATTGTTACTTCCCTCACGGTTCACATATATATTATCCACTTCACATTCAAAATAGCTTCCCTTCCATTTATGACATCCTCAACATTTTTATATGTCAAATCACGTGGTAGGAACTAATTGGACATTTTTAATCTGAATCCATTCAAACCATAGAGATCGGTCCATCAGTGCTCAGAACTCAAACTGAACTAGGATGTAAGTAATACCTAGAGAAGGGAGACTTGGGTTTCGGAAGAAAAAAAAAGACGGTCAAGCTGAGGGCAAAATTGAAGAAAATATTTTTGCAATGTTACCATGGGAAGAGGTTGAGGAAGCTAAAGCCGGATACACCAGGGCCAAGGGACTGTCTTCAAGTGTTTGGGAGGGAAGAGACTGAGGTGGAGGATGGGGGTAGAGCACGTCACATGAGTTCTACAATCTTAAGAGAACTAAGAGTTCTGCTGTCTCGTGGTGTGGAGATACCCTGGGCAAGGATGAAAAAAACAGTCCATTGTATTAGTCTACAAATTCATTCTCAGTGCTTAGCCTGCATTGACATAAACACACACTCACCTTGGCAACTATCGCTTGTGGAAACAGAAAAAAACCATTCTGCTCTGTAACTATGGAAAGGAGCTAGGTCTTAGCCATAGAAATATGTTTAAACGATGTTTCAGTAAAAGACCAAGATCATGGCTCAAGAGAGTGCTCTGTGTTCTCTTGTCCCCTTGGGAAACCAATACATGTGGCAAGTGACAGACACCAACCCCCATCTGCCCTTGCATCTCAAGGACCAGCCAGGTGCTTACCCACCACCGTCTCACCCTTATGGCTTGCCAGCAACTAGAAGGACAATTTTATCACATACTTAGAATCGATACATGAATAGCATCCAGATGCCATTCTGAGAGGCAGTGTTCCTGTTTCACAAAAACTATAAATCTGATTCTTAAAAAGAAAGTGATGGAGGTGCTGGTGTCAGGGACTAAATAAAGATCCATGTGTTTTCTCACCAACAGAATCTCGGTTCCTAAACTTCCTTTTGTGGCTATGCTCCGGAGAACAGAATGTAGGATACTGAAAACTCTCTGTAGACATGTAATCTGGGGCCATAATATTGCTGGTAACAAATTCTCATTCTTTTAGTTAAGACAGATACATCTCTTGCTGTTTAAGGGGAAAGTAATTGAGATTGTTACTTCTAGTTTAGTTGAATCCACAAATGAAAAAGGGTACCTACGTGGTCAAATACTCAAATGTGTATATAATTTCTTGGTAGCCAGATCGTGAATGATAAATATGCCTGAATTCTGTAGGGGGTTGTAAAACACCCCCAAGAGTACATTGAGATATGCCTCTTAATTGTAGTAAGCTAACAAAGTAGGTTAATAAAGTTCACTTCCATTGTGAAGCACCCAAGTGACAGTGCATCTCTAGAAACACAATGGGAACAGGATGCCGAAATCAACATATATCAAAGAAGAGAGGTCAATACTAGATTTCATTCTGAATGGGAAAATAAATGATAATGCCAAATGTACACTAGTTTAACAGTAGACCAGAGGGCTCAAGGGAAAGCTGAAATGTGAAACTTTCACTGGAAACGAGCTTACCATGGCACTAATCATTTTCAACGGTTGAAGCTCTTAGGTTGGAGGTGGTAGCAGATTTTAGCCTTTATTTTTTGAATATCCTGTGCTTAACTGCTTTCTGTTTTGGAGTATACCCCATTTATGTGTAAAGACAGGGCTTATGGAAGGCTTTATGGAAGATGAAGGGGTCAAGTCCTCCCTTATCAGTTTCAGGCAGTAAAGGCGTAAGTGCAGGAACTAGAATCGGATGACTAGAAATCTTCTTCCTGGCACTGTGACATCCTATGAGGTCCCTCAAAGACATAGAACTGTTCGAATTCACTCCAGGTGATGGTGGTAGAGGCATGCTTCCAGCAGCAGGGATGGTATCCTGCAAATGAGGCTCGGGGTACTTCCTACCCTGTGGCAGTTAGAATGGCCAACAGGACCCTGTCCGGTCAACCAAGTGCCCCCTACCCTGTTCACTGATTCTGTGAGCCCCTAACAGCCTTTTGATTAGGATCAGCATCGATTTATGTTGTTTGCAGCCGCAAATATCTTAACTGATGTTGACTCATCCCATGAAGTTGGAACTCATTTACATATGACCTTTCATTTGAAAGCACAATCACATCCATTACTACACTGAGCACTGTGATGGGTGTCAGAAGACCTCCAGGATATCAGTAATTGATTATCAGAAGGTCAAACAAAGCTTTTCATCTTTCTGAACCTTAGTTTTTCCATCGGAAAACCTGGATATAAGATTTAGCATGCGTGATTTCTGAGATCTCTGAGTCTACAATCTTGTTTGATCCTCATAACTGTCTTTCATGTTGACAAGTCAATGGGCAGAAGTCACCCAATCCCTGTCTTGCATTTTTCCATCCATTCCATGCTTCTCAGAGGGGAGAGGATTAGAAATACTTCTGATGCTCCTGGAACAACTAAGACAAAGGGTGAGGGCAAGAAATCATAAGGTGAAATTGACACCTAAGCTCTAGACCAGCAATAGTTCAATTTCTTAATATTTACTGCTGGGAACTGAATTGTGTTCCTCCCAAATTCATATGCTGAAGCCCTAACACCTGCCCCATCCCTCCTGCACTGGAGATAGGGCATTTAAGGAGGTGATTAAGGTTAAATGAAGTCAAGACTACAGCCCTGACCATATAGAACCTGTGCCCTTATTAAAAAAAAAAGAAAGAAAAAGAAGAGGAAATACCAGAAACTCTTTGCTCCTCCCCCATCATGTAGGGACACAGCAAGAAGGCTGCCATCTGCATCCAGGAAGAGAGTCTTCACAAGAAAGTGAACGCTGCAGGACCTTAATCTTGGACTTCCAGCCTCCAAAACCATGAGCAGGTAAATTTCTGTTAAGTCACCCAGACAGTGGTATTTTGTTATGGCAGCCTGAACAGACTACGACAACGCCCAAGACACTCTCTGAAAATTGCTTGAAAATATTAAGCAAACTTCAAATAATTCATTTGCTTTCCCCATTTCCCTGTGAGGTATTCTTGTCAGCATTATCCCAAAGTATTTATATAGTGTCCTGCATTTTGAAGCGCCCACGATCATTTATTAATGACTAGACAGGTATGCTCCTGCCTTGCTACTTGGGATATTACCTCCAAAAGTGAAATAAGGATGGAAATAAACTTGTGGCATTTGGAACAAGGATAAAAACAGAGAAACTGAGGACTTTCCTTGGGGAATGAGATGAAGGAATTCAACTGAAACGTTTGCAGCATCACTGCATTATAAACGTGCAATGTGTTGTGGAAACAGTTTTCTCAAATAGTTGTGTTCCCTAAAATGAGTTTTTTAAAAAGGATTGTTTTCTCCTGCCCTTTCTTTTACTTCGTGCCACTACAGAATAATTTCCTTAGCAAAGAAAATCTCAGAACATGATAAGGAAATGAAACTGCATTTGACCTAGAGCCAAAAGTGTGCATTCTTCAAACTCACTAATAGTATAAGAAGAAAAAGAATAAAACAATCGGGTGCTATTTTTCACTCTTTTAAATGACTAAATTTTTAAAAGAACACATAGTCCTTGCTGGTAAAGTTTTGGTGTCATTAGTGTGCTCTAAGATTGCAGATAGCACTGCAAATTTGCCTAAAGCTTTGGATCTGCCTAAGGCTGAGAACTTACTGTAAGTGACTTTCTTACAAGATCAACAGGATAAAGGAGAGCAGAAACATGAAGAAAGTTTTCCCAAGATCACACGGCAAGTTAAGTGACTCCTATATTCCTAGCACATAGCACAGGACCTGTCATATTGTGGGGCCCTTATCGGATATTTGTGAATGAGCAAACAAAGAAATTTAGATGTTAAAGCATTTTATCCCCCCTAGACATTTCTCCAGGGTAGTTAAAAGGAGGAAAAGCTTATATGCCCAGTGAAATTCATTGGGGAGTTCACTATGACTATGGAGAGACAATGGAATAATTATAGTTTCTCTAAAATAGAAAAATGGTTTAACTAATTTTTTTCTAGCAATTTGATGAACCATCAGGCACATATTTCCTAAATATATATTTGTCAGTCCATGATTCTATATTTGAAAATCCAAACCCTATTTTAGTTGAAAGTTTTCAGGAGGCTTTTCTCTAATTAAGAGTAAATTAAAAACCATAGATTGGCTTCCTTTAACTGCTTTCTGAAATCCAGGGACTACAGACTTCACTGATACAGGAATGTTACAAGGTGGGGGAAATGTCTGACCTGGTATTCTGGAGTCGAGCAGAGGGCAGGCCATTCAGTACCTAACAGTTGAGTTTCTGCTTCCATGTTTGTTAAAATAAGATCTAACCTGGGCTACATATTATTTTTCTTGTTCCGTCAACTGGACCTGGATGATGAATCTCAATTGCAAATCATGTGCATTCATTTCATCTCAAGTCCAGTCAGGGATCTGAACCTTAGAAAATACTCAGGCTGATTAACAGTTGAATCATGAAATTAGAGAACCTCAGGATCACGTGAGACCTACAGAGTCTGTCATTCCCAACCACTGATCCAGTGCTCACATCCCATCATCACCACTGTCATTAGGCAAAAGAGATAACCATGCAGACAGACTTTGGGACAATCTACTTTCTCCTTTCAGTTGTGTTATTAATACCATACGATAGAAAAAAAGTCAGGGCACATTCTAATCTAGCACAATATCATGCAGAAGAAGTCCAATGCTCTGATAATGCAAAATTCAGGTGGCAGAGAAATACCAGACCAGTTAGAGCCCTGAGGTTTTATTATATTGGAAAATCTGCACTCCCTAAGGATTTGCATGAAGGTTCATCTTCTTCTAGAATATGACATCAGAGTATAACTCAAGCTGGACCTTCACTATAGATACGCTTCCAGACTAAAAACTTGCTCATGATTGAGGGTAATTACACACTGTTTTTGCATACATTTAATTAGTTTAATTCTATACTTCTTGCTGCTGCCTCCAAAGAATACAAGGCCAGCAATTGCTCTAAAGGCACAGTAAAAATATAAACAGCACTTATTTAGAATGAGCCACCCAGAATTAGTGCAAAGTCTGATTTTTTTCCTTTAAATAGGGAAGTATCTTCACTGTGTTTCTGGTTATAAAGGCAACTGTTGCTCATTATAACAAGTGCTGGTAAAATCACTCCATTATTCCATTCCTAAAATATAATCAACCTTAAACACTCTGGTATACATCCTTCCAAATATTTAATTGTTACTTAATAACACATTATTTCACACTCTCCATAGTTTATAACAAAAAAAAAGCCTGCAAACTACAGCCTGTGGGTCCACTGACTGTTTCTGGAAGTAAGAGTCATATCGGAATACCGCAACACTCATTTGTTTATGTACTGCCTACGGCTGCTTTCATACTAACACAGCAGAGACCTGGAGTTGTGACAGAAATCATATGGCTTCAAAGCCGAAAATATTCACTTTTTTTTTTTTTTACAGGAGAAGTATGCCAACCCCTCCTGTATACCCTTTCCTTCCTGTCAATGTTATATCAAGAATATCCTTTTATGATAATTTTGTCTTATCTACCGCATTCTTTTGAAAAGATACACATTACTGAATTGTATAGAATTTTCATAAATGAACGGATACCCTATTGATGGGCATTTAAATTATTTTTATGGGTTGGGTTTGTAAGTTTCAAGAAACAGGGATTCAATGAAACATCTGAAAGTGGTGCGTGGTAGAAATTTACAAGAAACTTGCCTTAGAAAACTATACTAAAATGTTTGTGGAACCATTTGATAATGAGTTTTCCCTTGAGTGCTTGGAGATAGTTTAATACTGAATATCACTAAGTATCTTACGTATTCTCCCAGCAATCCTGGCAGTAGGGAAAGGGCTGTCAGGACACCGCATTACCACGTTATACTCTTACCAAGGAAATGGGCTGCGATGCAAAGTTTGAAATTCAGCCTTTTGAAAGCCCAGAAATTTTGCATTACATAAATTCAAATGAATGGTTTTCTCTCTTATGCAGCACCATTGTAAGGAAAACAGCCCATGTGACTCTCATCTTCGAAGCCTAAGTACTGTGTCCTCCATTTCAAAGTCCCAAGCTTTTTGCTGAGGTATTTGCTTCGATTAAAAAGGCTTCCTTTCCCCACTTTTCTAGCCTCAGTCCTAGGGGGCTAACCTGTAAGAAATCCATTTTGAATGTCCTGCCAGCAAAGGCAACGTCTGTTTTACATGAGGAGAAGGCTCAAGACCCAGGTAAATGCTAGTGATGTAACTCAGCAGTTGCTCTAAGAAATTCAAAGTTTCAACTGTGAAAAAAGACCCTTCAACTTCTGGGAGATGCTCTGTCCGACTCTCTGAGTTTAAAAGGCGAAGTGCCTTCTTAGTCTAAAATAACGTGTTATGTTTGGTCTTCTTTGTGCTCTGCGTGTCTATTCAATGGCTAAGTTGAGGTGTTCCAGACGTGTAAGGCTATGTCCTTCTCATCTCTTGGGTTTTAGCTTAAATGTCACCCCTTCCAAGAAGCCTTCCTTGATTGTCCAATTCAAATAGAGGCCTCCCCTGAACCTTTATTCTCCATCTCAGCACCTGTTGGTTTTAGTTACATCATTTATCACAACGTGCAATTATTTATTTCCTCTTTCACATGTTTTTCTATCTATCGCATGAACTTCATGAGAGCAAGAATCAGGCCTGTCTGGTCTATTCTAGCTTCCCCTATGATTTGCATCACCTGACATATAATAGGTGATTACTAAATATGCTACAGTAAAAAATACTAGGATGTGGAATTTCTCTGTATGGCCATTAAGTTCATCAGCTCTGGAGACAGACTGCCCACATTTGAACACTGGCACCTCTGTTTATAACATGAGGCTTCAGTCAAAAGTAACTTCCCATCCCTGTGCCTCCTCATTAGCAAAAGGAAAACTAATAACAGAACTTAATCCATAGGATTCTTTGGAGTTTGAATTAGTTAAGTAGGCACAAAGAATGTCCTCAAAAAATATCTATCCTTTGTTGCTATTTCTATAATTGTGTTATTTTCCAATTTATAAACATGAGTAGGAAAAAAAACTATTATATTCTTTGTATGCACATAGAACTACAGTCTTTGGAAGCTCTTTTATACATGAAGACTAATTGTATGCTTAAGAAATTCTTATAAGTGTGGTCAACTGAGTGTTACGCTAATCATTTCGAGTGGAAATGATGAGGAAGCTAAAGGCCATCACACTGTCTCACCCAGGTGGGAGGTGGCCAAGTTGGGTGCTACCCTGACCTCTATCCAGACCACCATTTCAACATTCTGTTTCCCTAAGTCATTTTAAAAGAGCGAACATAAAACACAAAGGTGAAGCGAACATTCTACCAAGGTCCACCTGCGAATGTATGACTAAAAAGTATTAGCCGAACTCCAAACTGCCGTATTGAATTCTCTCTAGGGAACTCAGAAATTGATCAGTTCTTGAAAATTCGAAGTAAAGGGAAAAGGGTAATTTTCAGACTTTTTTTGCTGGCTGTCAGGTCAGAAATAACAAAAACAGCCCTAACTCACAATTTTATCAAGTTTTCCTTCTGTGAAGCAAGAATAGCAAAAATAATCAACTTCAAAAAAACAACTTTACAACCAGCCCAAGCGGGGATGAGAAGATTTTTGCAAAGTCTGTGGCATATGCATCAATAATTTTGGCAGTGTTCTCTTTGGGAGGCATCCAAACACCTCTGAAACTGAAGAATAGTAGTATTAAATGTCTCCTCTGTCCCAGGAGCTGTGCTAGGCCTCTTCATACAATCTCTCTCATCTCGCAATAGTCCTGGTAGGCACATACTGTCACCCCCGCTTTATGGATTGAGAAACAAAGATTCAGAGAGGTTAAGTGACTCTCCACAGGTCTCAACGAACGCACACAACAGGATGAGCCGGAATCTGAGCCCAGTCCTGCCTGGCTCCAAAGCACCTTGTTCCTTCCACTGAACAGAACTGTCCCTGCTTCATTTCTCAACACACCATGCGTTAATAATGTGAACCAGAACTTGACAAACTTGAGCCTACTTTCAACTGCGGTGTTTCATCTGATCCCTACTTCCACTTACCCCAGAAGGGCTGCCTGCCTGTTTTTGCAGTTTACAAAGAGAGTGGGGAAGGAAATGATTCATGAGCTCATTTCTGCAAAGCAGATGGAACCTCTTGGAGAAAAAGGTTCTGTGTGGGAGCCAAGAAATAAATGGGGCAACCTAAGAATCAGATGGTGCATAAGATGCAAATTCCATGAAAATCAATCTAGAAAATCATCAGTAAGAGTTTAGTAAGCTTTCAGTGTGTAGCTGCTCAACATCTATCTAAGCATTACAGAAGAAACATAGGCAACAAAGAAAAAGTCATCAAGAAAATAAGTAAATAAATAAACACGCACGTGCACGCACACACACAACGAATACCATTTTAAAACAACACAAGGACTGTAAAATCATTTGCTAATATGATGTGTTTCTACACTAAATGTGTCAGAGTTCCAATTACAGACGGGCATAGTAAGGTGTAGATTAGTAGCAATCTTAAAATCCCTCTTATGTTTTCATCTCATGAAGTCAGACTGGATCTGGTCCTGGGAGAACAAGAGGGTTTGGTCAAGAAGGAGGAAGAGGGTATTGGGATTCCAGAAAGGAGGAGTTGGAAAAAAACTGCAGGACAGAGGTTGGGAAAAAATGAGGTCCCTTCCATGGGTCAACGTAAGGAGTTTACGTAAGGAGATAACCAGAAAGTAAGACAGCGATGGCAGCTGGAAGGGCAGGCTGAGGCTGACCTGTGGGTGAGCTTGACTGTCCGTCAAGACTTTCAGAATTTCATTCCCTGGGTTAAAGACAGCGGGGGTCGGGGGATGATATAATATCCACTATTATCATTTACTGAGCGTGAACTCTGCACTAGGTACTAAGCTATGGGCTGGATAGTTTTCATTCCTTCAACAGCCCTGCACGGTATCTATGACTACTGTGATCTTTAAGTTGAGGCAATTGAAACTCAGAGAGGTTTGGAAGCCAGACCAAAGTCACCTAGCTAATTAGTAGCAGAATAAGGATTCAAGCTAAGGGCTGACAACTCCAAAGCCTATACTCTTCCAAAACCTTCACAACTGCACAGTATTCAGACTGATCTAGTATTTGTGCCTGGAGTCTATAGAGTACCACATGGGGGGGAAGCTGGAGGGAGGCACAATAATAGAATTAAAAATGGGATGACTGGGCTTCCCTGGTGGCGCAGTGGTTGAGAGTTCGCCTGCCGATGCAGGGGACACGGGTTCGTGCTCCGGTCCGGGAAGATCCCACATGCCGTGGAGCGGCTGGGCCCGCGAGCCATGGCCGCTGAGCCTGAGCCTCCGGAGCCTGTGCTCCGCAACGGGAGAGGCCACAACAGTGAGAGGCCCGCATACCACAAAAATAAAATTAAAAAAAGGGATGACTGCCTCTTATTCCAGTGAACAAACAAACAAACAAAAAACACAACAAAAAACACAACCTATCTGGGGTCTGGAGTGGTATGGAGCAGTTAATAACTAACATGTATGGGCTACTTAGTACATGAATAGATAGGACTATTATTTCATTTAATCTTCACAATAACCCTTGGAAGTAAAACATTATTATTAATTATTCCTATTACAGATGAAGGAACCAAAGCTTAGACAAATCAAGTAGTTTGTCAAAGGCCACAAAACTATTAAGAGGCTGGGTGGGCATAAAGTCAACACAGCAAAACTGTTTTCAGAATGGGAGGCATGGGGAAGGGTGAGGCAAGGAAAACTCAGCAAATGAGGACTCAGCAGGGCCTGGTGGCTGGTTGGGCGTAAGTAAATAAAAGCTATGCTAACTCAAAGTTTATGCTATGCTCTGAAGCTTGGGAGACCAGAAGAAGTGTGTTATCTTTAATAAAAACAGGAAGGACACACCCAATTGGACAAGACAGAACAACACTGAGTAGTTTCAAAACAAGAATTTGCCCACTGCAGGGTAAAATATTTCAGTGACATCAAAGGCAAAGAAAAATGAACAACAGCTATTGGATTTAGGTATGAGGTCATGGGTCATCCAAAGACAGAGGAAGGAAGAATGGCATTTGTAATGGGTTAAGGGGTGGATGAATAGGTGATGAGGCAGTGGAGACAGAGAAAAAGGGTTTTCTCTTGCAATGTAGTCAAAGTGAGAAAGTAATCACGGCTTTAGGACTCAGAGAGTCAAGGAAAGTTCATTTCTTTCTACAGGATAAAGGAATATTAAGTATGTTTTTAGGTATTTTTTTTATTTTGGCACTGTGTAA